>NC_138865.1:100506415-101890872 GCF_965194805.1 Balaenoptera borealis
TTATGAGTACTTGAACAATACAACAAAATATCTCCTGGAGCCGAGCCACTATCTTACCAAGTGCCAATGCCAGGAGAGCAGTGCCAAAAAAAGAGGCAGGAAGATCCAGCAGGAGACTCTATCAAGAAAGAGACATGATCAGATATGAGATAAGGCAGGAATAGTGGAGAGGGAATAAAGAGGGTACAGATGTAAGAGATACTTGGAAAAACCAAGCCCAAGTTTCCTCTTTTCCTCCCAAACCTCATCAAAATGAGAAAAGGAACATAAACATGAAAGAAAACCTGCATTCGTGCTAAAAATTGAGAAGGATCCTTTTGTATGGCTTCCAAATGATTCTGATAAAACCATCCAGAAAGACAACAACGTCTAGAGACAACACTTATGATCCTCTAATGAGAAAAAAGGAAGTAAACAACATCCTGGCAGAGCCCTACTACCACTCCTAAGTGTGGAGGGGAAAGGGCTGGGAGGAGGGCAGCAGAGAACAGAAGGGGAGCACTTGTTAGAGTCATAGCTGTAGCTGTGGGTCAGCACCATTCAAAAGCAGCTACTCAAGGAGATCCCAGGCACCATCCTCTTGCTCCACCAAGCAGGAGCAGGCAGTGTGGTGAGACTTCTCGGAAACAGCAGCACTTCTCCCCAGGGAGGCAAGCCTCCTTTTTGAGGCATTGGGCAGCAGAGCAAGAATGGAGGACAGACACAGCCATGCCACGTGGAGAGCTGTGCACAGAGAGCTAGCATCCGGCACAACAGCTTCAAAGAAAGAAGACGATGAATAAACACTAAGTTCTTGCCCATGTGATAGTCCAAAATCCTGCTCCTTTTCCGCTCACCTTAATCTGCTGGTAATGTAAATATATGCCAGTCAGTCCTTCAGCTTAAAATATTATTATTAACATCATCATCAGATACATAGGGAAGAGATCCAAGTACAATTCAGCCAGTCTGTTTATGGTTAAACAGGTAAACACCGAAGGCAAATAGACCTCTCTTTATTCAAGAAGATATAAATAGAAGAAAAAAGGAGGCTATGAAATATATGAGCCTATGAATATGAAAGTATTCTGCAGATGAAGCATATGCATTTGAAAAAGATTTGTAACGGGAAGAAAAACTTCAGATGAATTTCTTGGTGCTTTCCACAAATTTAAGAAAATATGGACTAATTAAAGCTTACAGCCTCAAAAGCAGAGGCTGAGAAATAGGCAGAAATTTTTTTTTAAATCTGAATTTAATACAGCCATAACATGGGAAAATAATATAATAGAAGGCAAACGTTCATTGGAAGTGATCAAGACCAAACTATACAATGTAGATGCACCCCAATGTTCCCAGCAGCATTATTTACAATAGCCAAGACATGGAAGCAACTTGAATGTCCATCAACAGATGAACGGATAAAGAAGATGTGGCATATATATATATATATATATATATATATATATATATATATACACACACACACACACACACACACACACACACAATGAAATACTACTCAGCCATAAAAAAGAATGAAATAATGCCATTTGCAGCAACATGGATGGACCTAAAGATTATCATACTATGTGAAGGAAGTCAGAAGGAGAAAGACAAATACCATATGATATCACTTATATGTAGAATCTAGAATATGATACAAATGAACTTATTTACAAAACAGAAAGACTCATAGACATAGAAAACCAATTTATGGTTACCAAAGGGGAAAGGGGGTGGAGGGGGGGATAAATTAGGAGTTTGGGATTAACAGGTACAAACTACTATATATAAAATAGATAAACAACACAGTCCTACTGTATAGCACAGGGAACTATATTCAGTATTCTGTAAGAAACCATAATGGAAAAGAATATATATATATATATGAATCACTTTGCTGTACACAAGAAACTAACACAACATTGTAAATCAACTATACTTCAATTAAAAAATATATATATATTTAGAAAAAATATATACTTTCTATATATATATAGAAAATCAAATCCATGACATGGAAGAAAACATTGGAAGTTTTCTCAGACTACAGAGAAAAAGATTAACAAGTTGAAATATCAAGAAATGACAAATATAAATCACCAGTCATATATTCAACATATGGAGAAAAGAACAAATAGAACAAAAGCAGTATTAAGAGATATAATAGAAAAAAGCTTTTGTGATTGATTTTACAGATTCAAGCAAATCTACTAAAGAGGTATCTCAACTTAACCATATTCTGCAGACATTTTTGAACTTCATGGATAGGAAAAAGAACCCCACAAATATTCAAAGGGGAAAAATGGATTCATTACTACTGGTCAAAAGTCCCTCAACTATAAGCAAAAGAAACTCAAATTAGCTTAAGAAAAAAATTAACTTAAGCAAAAAAAAAAAAAAGTTTGGATTCATGTAATCTGGGAAGTTGTGGGAAGTCCAGAATGAATTTGGTTTAGAGTCAGCTGAATTAGGCTCCACGTGGTATCTCCAGAGCTATCTTCCTCTTTCCATTTCTCAAGTCTGTGTGCCTCTGCTTACCTTCATTTTCACATTCATTCTCTCAGTCTCTCTCCCTCTACCTTTATCTATATCTATCTACCTATCTATCTAGATATATCTATAGATGGGTAGATAGATAGACAGACAAATGACAGAGAGAGAGACAGCTATCAGTACCCTCTGTTACCCCAGCCTCACATTGTTTACTAATCAAACCTAGCAGAAACAATTCTTTCTGTCAACTCCTTATATCAATCCCAGGGAAGTTCTGATTGGCCCTGGTTGAGTCAGGATCCCGGTGAGAAGCAATCCACTATCTCCAGTGACTGGCACTCTGACTGATCTGCTTGCATTATGTGGGGCGTGGGGAGGGGAGTCAGGGCCGGCACAGAATGAGGCTCAACAGAACCACATGGATTTTCCCAAAGGAACCAGAAGAACTAGATGAGGAAAACACTAACTACCACCGTCTACTAGACAGAAAGAAAGAAAACTCAGTCTGGTTCCAGAATGACACAACAATAAGCACTATGCAGCAATGTGTTTTGAGTTTTTTGGGGAAAACACAATAAAAAGAAATCCACATATAGACAACATGACATGTGTGAAAGTAACAGAAATGCATTCTCAGGTATGCAAAGGTCCCAAACTGATCCTACCTGAAATAAATTACTCAAAGGAGAACTCTAAGCAACTAACATACGAGAAAATATAGACATCCAACGAACAATAAACATAGGTTTAAACCCAGCAAAATGTAACCAAAGCCTTGCTTTTTTCCCCACTGTTATACATTTTTGGTTGAGAGAAAGTAGTTCCAAAATGAGGTCAAAAAACAGGCATAAAACAAGTGAGAGAGAGAGCAAGCTGAATGAGGGATCATAGCAAACCGTGAGTACTTAGAATCTAAGATTTAAGAGCTGGGTATGTTAGGTTTGCTGATGAGGCCAAGGTGTGGTCCTGGAGTGGGTGGCTGAGAGTCAATAGAGTTTAAAATGTCAGGGAGGGAATTCCCTGGCGGTCCAGTGGTTAGGACTGCGTGCTTTCACTGCCGAGGGAACGGGTTCAATCCATGGTCGGGGAACTAAGATCCTGCAAGCTGCAAGCTGTGCGGCCTGGCCAACAAAAGAAAAGAAAAGAAAAGAAAAACCTTATTTAAAAAAATAAATGAAATAAAGTGTCAGGGAACTGTGAGGATAGGGTCCTGGGGACATTGTCCATATGGGCATGGCATTTACTCAGACAATGCAAGGACTGAGCCAAGGACCGTTCCATGAACATGATGTGGGAGCAAGAGTCATGGATGACATCAGTGATCTGGCGCATAGAGGACAGCTTAGCTAGATAGGATGAACTTCACCAGAGGGAACATCTCCGGTGGAACTGGAAGAGGGATGGCTTGCTGAGTGCAGTGGGGTCAGCGGGATGTTGATCTCTCTAGCAGCTGAGAGTTGAGTGAATGAGCTGCCGCCACTTGAGGGGGCCGCAGGGGGAGGGGTGAGCCCTGAAGTGAGAGCCCATTTCAGTTAAGGCAGGAGGTGGAAGGATCTTTCAGAAAAGAGACTGAAGGGCGTTCCCTCATGGTTCAGTGGTTAAGACTCCTCACTCCCACTGCAGGGGCGCGGGTTCCATCCCGGGTCGGGGAAGCCCATGCTGCTTGTCGATCCCGCATGCCGTGCAGGCAGCCGGAAAAAGAGATTGTAAAGAACAGAGTTTGTCGAATAAGGAATGAATGTTCCAGAGGGCACCCAGGAAACGTTTGGGAAGTGGAGAGGAGTAAGTGTGTACTTGGGTCAGGCAAGAGGACTACACAACACTAACAGCAAGCAAGTACGGGAACAAATAAGACAAGAAGGGTTTAAATTTGAGGGGTGGCCCCGTTTGGTAAGGATGCGAGGCCTGGTAGGATTAGGACTCTGCTGTCCGTGTGATTCTGGGAAAGCTGACAGTCAGCAGCTGCGGGCTTGTCTCTCATTCCTGCTGCCAGATGTTACCTGCAGCGCAAGATGCTCAGCCTGGGACAGAGCAGGCCCTCATATCCACACTAGCAATACAGAGCTCTCTTGTTCTCATGTCCTGATCCAGAGGTCATGATTCGGTCTTAGAATCAGGAACCAGTCCTGCTCTCAATCTTGGCACTTTTCCGCACTCCTGCCAATCATATTTTTCATCTTTCAAGAGGAAGTCTTTTGAGAGCTGTGTTGACCTCTCGTATCCTCAGGCAAACAACCGTGAGGATCTGGCTCATGCTTTACCAAACGGCCCCGGTTCTCAGAACGCTGAGAGCTCGCTGTGCCACACGTTTTCCGATCTTGGATGAATTAATTTTCATTCATAGAGTTCATTCAGAGTTGCTATATCATCTACCTTGTTTTGCTGCAAAGATTCTCATACTGCATCTTATTTTATAAAGACTAAACCAGCATAAGATAAAACTTTCCATTGCAACAGCATAATTTCAAAGTAGACAATTTCCATCCTGTTACTTATAAAACCCAATTACAAAAACCTAAAGGGTAGTAAACACCATATATTTGTCATTAAAAGTAGCAAAATCGAGGATGTCTATAATCAAAAAGACAGATAATAACAAGTGCAGGTAAGGATGCAGAGAAATTAGAACCCTCATACAGTGCTGGTGGAAATGTAAAATGATGTAGCCACTTTGGAAAATAGTTTGGTAGTTTCTCAACATAGGATTAAACTAAGTTACCATATAACCCAGCAATTCCACTCCTAGGTATATACCCAAGAGAAACTTGTACACGAATGTCCATAGCAGCATGATTCACAATAGCCAAAAAGTAGAAACAAGCCAAAAGTCCATCACCTAAAGAGTAAATAAATAAAATGTGATACATCCATAAAATGGAATATTATTTGGCAATAAAAAGTAATGAAGTACTGATACATGCTACAACATGAATGAACCTTGAAAATATTATGCTAAGTGAAAGAAGCCAGACACAGAAGACCATTCATTGTGTGATTCCATTTATATCAAATATCCAGAATAGACAAATCTATAGGCAAATGTCCAGAATAGACAAATCATATATTTTGCACACTTTAAATGGGTGAATTTTATGGTATATGAATTATATCGCAATAAAGATGTTTTTTAAAGTGGCAAAAATGAATTCTATAAATTTTAAATCATAGGTCTAGCACATGGTAGGCACCCAATAAACGTTTGCTGAATGAAGAAATGAAGGAATTGATGGACTTATATTCACAAGCGTCACAAACTGTTTGCCTTAATAAACCTCACTAAAACATCATTTTCACTACATTAATTTGAAATTGGTTACAAGTGAGGCAGAGACAAAATTGATGTTTGCATAAATAATACCAATACTTCTGGAATATACCAAACCATTCAAACAAAATAGCCCTGGGGATGTTTATTTCAGTGTCCATCCCATCTGCACCACTAGTAAATAATATTCACTATAGAGACACCTGGCATGATGTTGTCAAAAATTAGAATCACTGATCTCCATCTCCAGAATTTTTCAAAACTACTTCACAATCACTCATTGTGCACCTCTCATTTTTCCTAGTTCATAGAACTCTGCTGGTCTCAGAGTTGGGCTCAAAGTTAAATTTAAGGCTTCTAAATCTAGCCTCATGCCAGCTTCTTGCCTTTATGGCCAGTCTTGGACCTGCTTCTCAGTCTCCAATGAGGCACTGTCCCTCAGAATCCAGCCTCTGGTCCTATACACAACAGCCTGGAAAAAGAGATGCTACAGGCACACTGGCCTCCCCTGCAGGGTGGTGTGAATCAAACATTATTTAGAAAGCTTTAAACTATCACTCTGCATGAGGATAATAGGTGATGTGTCACCTTCAAATCCCTACATGTAGGGATTGGAGAAAGAGAAAACAGAGAAATTGCCATCTCTCAGAAACCCTGTAGGTCTAAACCCATCATAAAAATTACAGCCCTAGAATAAAAAGAAAAGTCTATCACTCCTCCATCAACTTAATATTGATGACAGATAACCACTCACCCCATGAAAATCAGCTTACAAGTAACTGTAATCAGAAGCCCAATTCTTAAAGAAGGCTCTCCCATACTAATAATGCTAGCTACCAGCCTACATAATACTGAATGTGAAATGCTTGAATAGCCATATTCATGAGCTAAGAACTCTATTTTAGTAAAGCTTTATTCGCCCTATGTCTCTCTGTTAAATTACACACACAGAAGGTATCTTAGAAGATCTCTGAGTCTCATTCTGGCCATGAATGCTTCAGACTTAGAGCCCTGAAATCATCAAGTCTTTGGTTTCCCTGCTTTTTCAAATGTTCTGAAAGTTCTTCTTTTGCACAATTCAGAGACCAGGATAAAATACTGGTTTTATCTAAAAAGGCTACCGCTGCTAAGGCGATGTTTAATAGAGTTACACAGTAAGTATCATTGCACTATAGAATCAGATGATTAATTTACTTTTGACACCCAACAAGGAAGTGAATTCGTACCAAAAGAAATAGCGCAAAAATGTCCCCTTTAACCCTAGAGTAATGTTTGTCAAACCAAGCTGCACATTAGAATCACCTGGGGAGCTTTAAAAAAATATTGATGTTCAAGTCTCACCCCAATAGATTCTGATGAGTTTGGAGTGTGACCTGAGCACTTATACGTTTTAAAATCTACCCCCTCATCAGGGATTCTAATGGGCAGCAAAGGGTTCTAAAACACTGTTGGAGAGTGCTGGAGAGCAAAAAGCCAGCAGAGAATTAAAAACAGGATGGAGCACCAGAACTTTAGACCCAGCAAACAAACTAACACATACCCCCACAGTTAACCTCAAGCATCTGGTGAGCATTTTACTGGACAAATTATAGAGAATCAAAATTCTGTACAGAAAGTGAATATTGGACATTTGTAGATGCAAAAACTAAGAAATGTACAAATCCTGGTAAATGTGAAACAGGCAAGGGACATTCTAATGCAGATATGCAAAAATGCAAGGGAAAGGGTAGGCTGGATCAGAACCAAAATTATTCAGTTTCTAACAGGTATCACCACATACTGAGCAAGTGAGAGTTTGAACTGATATGAGGATCCCACTTGATAATGTTTCACATGTAGTTCATGTGTAGATGTGCCCAATTTAGAGCATGTAATTCTTATTTCAGAGTGTGGATTCTTGACAAATTATGTCATCATTCTCAAAAAGTCCCATAAAAATTATTAAATATAGGTACTTAGATTCTGCTTGACTCTTAGAACCAAGCTGTGGTGCTCAAATGAACAAAACAATCAAGAACTCTATTTTAGTAAAGTTTTATTCTTTCTATGTCACTCTGTTAAATTATTCACAGAGAGGGTATCTTGGAAGGTCCCTCTGAGTCTTGCTCTGTCCATAAATGCTGAAGACTTTGATGAAGTCTTTGGTTTTTATGCTTTTTAAAATGTTTTGGAAGTTCTTCTTTTGCATGATTTCAGAGACCAGGATAAAATACTGGTTTTATCTAAAATGGCTAGAAAAGCTCACCCTAAGCCAAAAGGACAGCATAACCTCTGCGTCAGGAACTCCTCAAAGTTGGCTTAAGGTAGTTCAGTGCAACAAGGCTTTTGTTTTAATTTTTTTCCAGTCAAGAGGGTTTGGAAAGTTGAGAAGATTCTGAGTACAGTCATTTTATTTTTAAATGCTTCAAGATTCAGAGAGGAAGTGAGACCAACCTGGCACTCAGCAAGGCAAAAAACAAAAAACAAAAAACACCTCTTGGTTCTGAAGGAGGGTGAGTCCAGGGAGAAAAGACAGTTGCTCTCTTGGACGAAAACCTGCCTCACAGGAAGCACACTCAGAGGTCACTTCTCCCACTCAACTTTCAAAGAAGGGAGAGAAAATGGAGAGCTTGCAGAAATTATGTACCAGAATTTGCTGGAAGCCCTTACCCATCTGTTAACAGTTTACATGTTCCTGACTCTGTATAATAAAGATACTAGACTTTCTGCTACATCTGCTGCAGCTTTCCCCAATCTACTGTTTAACCCATCTATGTTTAGTTATGAGGTTTTTATAATTAACTTTAAAATTTTTATAATATTTACCTAGAAATAAGTATGTTCCTTTGTGATATCTGTATTTTTTTCTGAGCTTAGGAAGTCATCCACACTTCAGAGCTTTGATACTTACTCTATTTTCTTCTGTGGCTTATTTATACTCTATTTTATTTATTATTATTACTATTACTAATATTCATCTAATTTTTGGTAGGCACGAATCTACTTTTTCAAGTTACCAACTATTAGTAAATGTCATATTTTGAATATTTTTATTATAAAAGAAATACTCTTAAACACTGAAACCATAAAAAGTTTACAAAGAAAATATTACTAATATCTCTCCACTACTCTTTAATTCCCATTATCTTGAAGTAAACACTATTAACCACAAAGCATTACTTTTCCATATCTCTGAGAAACAAATATACAAATACATTCATACACAAATATAAATATGGTTTTACTTTTGTTTTTATAAAAGTATCATATATATTCAAACATGGCAAAAGAAAAAATGCCCCCAAAATTCACAATAACTAGATCTAACAAGCTGTTTCTTCTTGTCACTTAATCAATTCTCAGCCTCACTAAGATAACCAATGACCTCCCAACTGGCAAATCCAATGGCCACTTTTCAATCTCTATCTCATTCAAGCATCTCATCTTTGGCACTTTCCAACCTTAACCCCACCTTCTTCCTGTAGCTCCTTTATCTCTCTGCTGGCATCATCTCTTCTCCTTCCCATTATCCTTCAATTTTTCCTTTGTTGTTCCTTCTTCCTTCACATATCCTTTCTACTGAATGTTTTAGGCCTCTTCTCTGAGCTCACTCTATCAGCTCACTGAAATATCTGTTCATTGCCCTTGACCTCAGCTACTGCAACAGCCAGAAACCTTCAAGTATCTTTGTCACTTGACTTTCCTAACCCTTTGAACCAAGTGCCATTAAATTTACTTCCAACATTCACCCTCTCTTATGCATTCCACAACCTTAGCCTACTTTAATTCCTTCTCATTTATTATCTTAATAATTGTAGATTATCTTGTTTCTATTCTCTTCCATCTCTAAATCATCCTCTATGACATCATATGAGTGAATTTTCTAAAACGATAAATCTTATTATGTGTCCACTCAAGTTTCCCCTTGATCTCAGTGAGTCCCCTTTCCTATGGAACAATATTTAAATTCTTTCAGATGATACAATCTGGTTTCAATCAGCTCTTTAAACTAATCTCCAGTCAATTCTCTTGTGCAAACTGTTTTTCTGCAAAACTCTGCTCCCTGTTCCTCAAACAAGTTCATATTCCACATCTTTATCTTATCGTTCTTCCCAGAAAGAAATCATAGAAATAGCTAATGTTTATTGAGTACAAGCTATGATCTATGTGTCTGTCCTTTGTTACTCTTTTAATCTTCATAATATCCCTATAAGATAAGCACTATCATTATCCCCATGTACAGACAAGGAAACTTGCCTGTTAAGGACATCTCCCAATTTGATCATCCACCAATAACCTACTTATCCCTCCATATGCAGCTCAAATTCTAACTCCTTCCTCCCTAGCCTTGCAGTCAGAATTCAAAACATAATAGATAGTCAATAAATGTTCGCTCTATGGAATAAAGGCAGAATAGCTAGAATGCAATCTGTCATTAATTCTTGCACAGAATTAAGAGTGAAATATTCACTGATGTTGGGACCATGTGGAGCTTTCTCTCACGTATGTGATATTTGAATTGTTTCTCATTTATACTTGCCATTTTAGTCCATAATGCTATTCGGAAACAACTGATATCATTTACGTAAGTTCCTGAAAAGCCAGAGACAATGAGACTCTCTTCATGTTCACTGCCTTCTGAGAAGTAGGTCAGAAACACTGTATTTTACGTTTTCCTCATCTTGAACATACAGATGACCATTATCTCCATATTGCCCCAAATGTTCCCTATGAAGATGAAGAGCGTGGCTGAACTGACACACACTGCCAGCACTACAGGAGAATGAGACTGGCTTGGCCATTTACCATTATACCTTTAAACTTGGGGAAGAAGATCCCTGAACTCTTCTGACCATGTCCCTTCTCATGCAGCAAGGCTTTCCTGGAGCCAAGGGTACATGGTTACCCACAGCCTGCATTTCTCCCTCAACACCATTCTTCTCATACCTGGACCCCAGAATTCCCTGCCAAAAATGGCCCTGAGCCCACTTCCAGAACCAGAGCAGACTACTTCCCTGGGCCTTTCATCCTGAGAGCAGACCAGGCCACGCCAATGAATAGGATACTCCTAGGCCCAAGGAGTGGCCAAGAGAGACCTGTGTATGTGGACGTGGATGACACTTGTACCTATAGGCTGGGGTATCCACACACATGCAAATGAGTCCACGCACGGTACTGGACAGAGCCAGAGTGAGAAGAAAAGAGGGAGCCAAAGTATGGACTAGGGGTCAGGTTCCTTCAAGCTGCTGTGTTCAGGAGTAGAACTCTGAGAAGTCCAAGAAACTTGACATTCTAACTCATTATGAAGGTATATTAGTCAAGATAGGTGGACAGAAGATATTTTATGTAACAATGTGTTAGCCTGACGTATAACATAAATACTGAGATATCATGATATGTGAACACTCATTTGAATCTCTGCACTGAGCTCTGTCAATTTGAGGAATGGTCCTGCCCTTACACTGCAGAGAGCTGGTAAGCGGTAAGGCCGGTTCTTTAGTGGCGTCCAATAGAAAATGCGAGAAGAGGCAGGATCAGGAGTCAGGCAGGCGAAGGGTGAAGAGTAGTGAGAGTCTCTGCACATACAGAGCATATCCTGGAATTAGCTCTTGTATAAAACAGATGAGAGGGCTTCCCTGGTGGCGCAGTGGTTGAGAGTCTGCCTGCCAATGCAGGGGACACGGGTTCGAGCCCTGGCCTGGGAAGATCCCACATGCCGCGGAGCAACTGGGCCCGTGAGCCACAGTTACTGAGCCTGCGCGTCTGGAGCCTGTGCTCCGCAACAAGAGAGGCCGCGATAGTGAGAGGCCCGCGCACCGCGATGAAGAGTGGCCCCCGCTTGCCACAACCAGAGAAAGCCCTCGCACAGAAACAAAGACCTAACACAGCCATAAATAAATAAATTTAAAAAAAAAATCACACACACACAAAAAAATTCTTAAAAAAAAAAAAAAAAAAAAAAAACAGATGAGAAAAAGAAATCCAGAGAATAGAGCTAAGTTCTGAGTCTGAAACTCCTAGAGAAAGCATGAGGAAACAACCACAAAGAGAATCCTAAGAAAGAAGTCTGGGCCAGCATCCAGAGGTATCACACCAAGGAGGAAGAAAGAGGCAAGAAGCCAGTTCCACACCAGGAATCAGGGACACTCCATTGTTTGACTCTGGGAGTGCCACCTGTGATGCTTACGATCTGAGTGGTACCTAATGTGTGTCAATGCTGCAGTCCTGCAAGGAGGCTAGGAACAGCATTACCATGTTTCCACAAATATAGATGATCCCTGCGAGTGACAGCAATACTGGCTATTCTGCCTGTGCTCATAATGTCAGCTGAACACTGACAGCCAGGGCCAGCAGCGTAAGTCTCCAGAGGTAGCAGGAGCTGTGGACCGGGCCCATGGAGCTGGAATAATGTCACAACAAGTACATGAAATTGCCATAAGACCATTGCCCAATCCTCAAAGTACTTCACAATGGTAGGAGGGCCAACTGAGCAAAAGCTAATTTGATATTCTGTCTAGCTTGTTCCATATCCCAAGGGAAATGAAGCAGGGTTCATCTTAAGTCATGCTCAATATCAAGAGATAAAGATGATTTGATATCCTACTCTGTCTAGATTCAGAAATTTTTCAAAACGGCAAATGTATAGTAACAAAAAGTCCCTGGAACAACCCTCAGGAACTCCCATGTGTTGTGGCATGTATGCCAGTGAAGCTTCATGCACTTAAGGGATTGATTCTGGAATTAGACAAATCTAGGTTCCTTGATGGTAAGCAACAGAAACTAAGGCTAACTTAAGCAAAAATGATGATGATGATGCAACACTATGGGGGAGATCTCAGAATTCAAGGAAAGGCTGGCAAACCAGTCTTGGAAAAGACAAAAACCACACATCAGGGGATCTCACTTCAAAAAAAATCTTCAGGAAAACAGAAGTTTGGATGACTTCCAATGATTCTCGGTCCTGTTTTTCTTTATACAGGATTCAAGTTTCATGAAAAATAAATAAATCATTCAATTGGCCTAGTCAATTAACCTAGTAAAGACTAGTCATGTGCCTACTCTTTTTTTTTTCTCTGTTCAAAAAGTTTATTTCAAAATAAAAACTCCCAGACACAGCCTGGACTATTCAAAGATAAGCCATTTCCATAAAAACGACAAAGATGTGATCAAATGCCTACTTGATGGAAAGCAGAATGTGCTACATACATACACCTACTCTTGAAAACAGCATACACCCTGATTAACTGTTCTACAAAACTGTATCAAATAGGGAAAGTGGCAAATTGTCCCCAAAAGATTACCAAAAGAAAGTGAAATGGACACAAGGCAACCAAATATTAGTAAGTCACTGTATCTACTTACTTATGTGAATTTAGGCAAATCACTTTCTTCTATTTACTGAACATTTGTGTTCCGCCCAAAATTCGTATGTTGAAACCTAATGCCCAATGTGAAGTAGGGTCTTCACATTGACCCTTCTTTGGAAGTAGGGTCTTTAGGAGGTGATTAGGTCATGAGGGTGGAGGCCTCGTGAATAGGATTAGTGCCTTTATAAAGGAGACCCAAAGAGGAAGCCCCTCACCCCCTCTGCCATGTGAGGACACAGCAAAGAGACAGCTGTCTGTGAACTAGGAAGCAGGCCCTCACCAGATGTCAAATCAGCCAGTGCCTTGATCTTTGACTTCTAGCCTCCAGAACTATGAGGATAAATTTCTGTTGTTTATAAGCCACCCAGTCTACGGTATGCTATTATAGCAGCCCAAACTAAGATAGTTACCCACTTAGATTTTCTGCTAAAATGTGACTTCACAGGTCAGGGATCTTTGTCTAGTTTCTCATTGATGTATCCCAATTGCCTCAAATGAAACCTGACACACGGAGGACACAATAAATACTTGTTGAAAGAATGACTCTCTCCAAGACTTAGTTCCCACATTTGAAACTGAGATGCCTTGTACACATATATCTAGTATATGTAAAATGTCTAGTACAGTGCTACAACATAACAGGTACTCAAGAAATTCTGATTATAGTTATTGTTTTTATTAGGATAAATATTCCTAGAATTATCTACTATAAACAAAGGAGAAAAATTCCATTGTTAATATGACAGGCTACTCCATAACAAAAGTTATCCATTGTTAGTTCAACAAAGCCGCTTAATTGAATTCCAGAACAAAGCAAATAATTTGACCAATGATGTAATAATATGAAAGGAAATGGAAAAGTGAATTTTTAAAAGCTAGCATGTCCTCGGGGGAGTCTGGCAGCCTAAGAGTGGCACCAATGTATCATTAGCTCCAGACCCAAAATGTAACAGATCTCCGGGCCCTCAAGGATGCTCTATCATTCTTTTCTTTCATTCTCAGTTGATTTCATTTTCCTTAACCCAGAGCAGATACTCCAACAATATTTATCAGTCTCTGAGGGCCTTGAATACAATTCATTCCTGCTTCTCTCACTCTCAGAGGTTGATCTTTCTACTTCTCTTTAAAAATTAGAAGCCATTAAAACTAGATGAAAAAGAAAAGAGGGAAATTGGGCAAATAGATCCAAGACATTCATTCACATATTCCCCCCTTTCTTGTATTTCAGCAGAAAGAAGTTTTTCTCGTCCTTTCCAAAGGCTAGCTTTTCCACCTAGACTCCAAATCCTATTCCCCCTGCTTTCTCCCAGCTGTGACTTCAACAATCATCTCATCTTTATTGGGCCTTAATTCCTCCCCACCTTTAAGTTTTCCTTTTCTCTGACTACAAATCAGGTTCACCATTCCCTTTCCTAATACTGTTCTCAGGACCTATATCTCCTTCAATCACTGAACTTTTCTGTGCTTTCATTGACAAACTGCTTTCAAAGTTCTCTGCACTCACTGTCTCCCCTTCCCACTCACCCTTCAGCCACTGAAGCTGTCCACTGCCCCCATCCCTCCCCTGACGCTATGGAGACAAGCCTGCAATGACCTGCCAGCTACCAGATCCAGGGTCTGCTGTGAAATCATCCTCCAACTTGAATTCTGTGCAGCAGATACCTCCATGGTTCCCACTCTGAATCCCCTCCTAAGTATCTGTTAAATTCTGGTTGTTTTCTCCCTTTTGTTCTCTTAGCAAGCATATATTGAGCACCTATCCAGCACTGTTCTGGGTACCAGAAAACAAAAGTAAATAAGATCTAAATGCAATGCAGTATCCTGGATTGAATTATGGAATTATGGAATAATTGTGGAATTAAGGACATTAGTGGAAAAACTGACAAAATCTGGATAAAGTTGGTAGTTTAGTTTATAGTATTGTACTAATGTTATTTTCTTAGTTTTGAAATATGTACCATAGTTAGGTAGAATTATAACATTGGGGGAGCTGGGTAAAGGATATATGGGAATTCTCTATAACAGTTTTGCAACCTTTCCATAAATATAAAATGATTCTGAAATTTAAAAGAGAATAAAATACGTTCCCTGTCCTCAGCAATCTAACAATGATTCAGTCTTAGGATAAATGAGGTAAATGGTAGAAAAAAATCTATGAACCATAAAATTTTCCATCAGGATTAAATATAGAAGCCAATCTGCTCTTTCTCAGCATCGTCCCCCATCATGAGTAGTAGCAATATGATTTTGGATGCATCCATGTACTACGCTGTAAGCAGTTTATGAGACTGGGATGGAGGCGTATCCAAGGGTGAATTTTTACACATTCCTAGTAATAAATTTTGAGGCTTTAGGAGGCCTCAAACTGATGGAGGCCAACTCTAGCTAAATCACTCCACTTTCTAAGAAGCTGAATTTAAATATATTATCTACATACTTTCTTTGTTCTTCTCAAGGCAAAGAGTTCAAAGTTTGAGGGAGCAGCAAGCTCGACAGAGGTGATTTTTCAGCCTTCTTACTGTCTGGCTGCCAGGGTTCCTGGAAATGGCATTTTTAATGAGCATTTTTTTTTCTTCTTCGGGAGACTTTGATGTGGTTGAAAATTTATTTTCCTCTCAAGTGTAGGCAGGGCACCAATTAACCCACTCAGAGCACCCTTGCTGTCCTCCCAGCTTGGAGTTTATTACACTTACTATGCAGTGTATAAAACCCATTATCTCACCTCCTGTCATGCTTCCCTCCTGAGGACTCAAAGCAATTTCTTAAGCAGCTTTCTGCTGTCGGGCTTTTAAAATCTCCACTTTGCCTTTTTTCCAAAAACGAACATGTGATAGCAATAGAGGTGGAAAGAGGGAAAAGATGGGATATGAGAGCTGCTCCTATTGGTTTTATCCACTTCAAGATACATTTATACAGAACCTACAGCATGACAGACATAAAGGTACAAAGATGACTAAATTATACATGGGTCCAAGGATTCACAGTTTAGTGGTGGAAACTGTCACATATGTCATACATACATTCATACATATAGAAGAAGGTAGAAGGAAATGAAGCCTAGAATTCTTTTTCTAAAACAATTCAATGTAAGTGACAGTTACATTTAAAAAGTTGTTTTCATACAAAAGGGCACTGCTCTTGGTCAAATGGGAATGATGTAACCCTGTGAATTTAAGGCCTTCGCAATCTGGTGGTTGGAAAAAAAAAACTACGAAAGTTGGCGAAAAGTAATTTAAATGTGAACGTTGGAGGCATCTGGCCAAACTGTGTAAGGCCTCGAGTTGCCAACATTCTCTCTTCTTCCTCTACTGCTCCAGCATGTCTAACTAAAAAAAAAAATGGTTTTAATTTAAAAGTCCATTCTTTCATTACATGGTAACATCTACCTGCAAGAGAGGCTGGTAAGCAGAGTTTCTGAGTAGCCACTTGCCCTTCTAAAACTCCTGTTGCCGATAGGAAGATGAGGAGGATGGATACTTGGGGAGAACTGACAGTATCTGCCGCAGGGGAAGAATGAAAAGTGTTCATACTCCTTAAATGCAAATTCCCTCCCTTCAACTCAGACCCCATTTCTGATCTAGGCTTATATATTCCAAATACATACTGGACATTTCCACTTGAAACTTGACACATATATGGCAAACACTGCTGTCTGTCCTCCACTTCCATGCTCCCCTTTTCCTTTAATAACAGACCAGAATTTTAACTGGCACATAGTTGCCCAAGTTAAGACTTTTCCTAGCCTCCTTCACATCTGATATAGCCTTGTGATTAAGATTGGTCCATGTATGTGAGCAGAATGGATATAAACAGAAATGATGAGGTCAGCTTCTAAACCATGCCCTTGAGGGGAAGGTGTGTGCATAGTATGTGTCCATGATGGCCAGAGCTGGCCCAGCCATCTTAGATCTTGGCATGGAAACCACATTGGAAAATGACAGAACAAAAAGAGAGAGGGAAAAGGTTTTGAGTTCGCTGGACCCGCTGTCCTGACATTTAGTGGGGAGAAAAATAAACTTTATCTTTTTTTCAGGAACTGTGTTTTTGAGGTCTCTATCATAGCAGCCTAACCTGGAATCCTAATGTAAGAGCCTTACCTCTCCAGTGCCTCTCTCTATGTATATGGTCACAAAAGTCACCAAGTTTCCCAAGCCAGAGGCAGGAAGTAACCCTTGACTCCTTTGCTTTCCTCACCTCCAATACCAAAAATATCAATCTCTACCAAGTTTATCTCCTACATATTTTAAAATTTGTATTTGCTCTCCATCCCAACTGATTAATGGCCTGTATCCATCATCTCTTACTTGGACATCTTCACAGCTGCTCTCGTGTCTCTAGCCTTGTCTACTGTCAGTCCATCCTTCTAAAGGAACAAAAAGAATCACACTTTCCTTTGCCTGAATGCTTCATTTTCAAAAATTGCTCCCCATTTTCAAAAATATCAAATCCAAGCTCCTTAGCAAGACACTTCAGGCTCTTTATGACATGACTCTTGTTCACTCAACTGATCTGTCCTTATGGCCCTACTATACCACACTCTTTTATATCTCTGTGCGTTTGCATATACTGTTTCCTCTGCCTGGAATTTCTCTGAACTCCCTGGTCTTCCTGGAAAAAAATTGTTTTATTTCTTTAAAATTTAGCTCAGATATCATCTTTTCCCTAAAGTCTTTCCTGGAATTAGTCAAGCTCTCCAATGTGCTGCTTTTCATTCTGTACATAACTATATTGTTTTATTTATCACATTAAATAATAAATTAATGTAAGAGAGACTCTGGACCAAGATAGCAACACAGGAGGCTCCTAAATTTCCCTGCTCCCACAGACACATGAATACATGGCTACACATGGAGCAACTCTCTCTGAGAAAAATCCAGAAGGAGCTGAATGATTCCTATACATTGGGCAAATGAGAAAATACTCTGGGCAAATGAGAAAATACTCACACAGAAATGGGTGGGAAAGGCTGAGACACACTCTCCCCATAAACCTCACCCCAGCACCGTGCCATACAATCAAGAGGGAACCCCCAACTCCCAGTTTCTCTCTGAGGAGCGATGGGTTTGGACCATACATCTAGTGCCTCAACTTTTATGGCTTTAGGAACAAGGCAAGGGTGCCCACTCTTGCCACTTTTATTCAAAATAGTACTGGAAGTCCTAGCCAGAGCAATGAGTAAAGAGAAAGAAATAAAAGGCATCCAAATCAGAAAGGAATAAGTAAAACTGTCTCTCTATTTGCAGATGGCATATTATACAGAAAACCTAAAGACTCCACCAAAAAACTGTTAGAACTAATTACTAAGTAATGAATTCAGTAAAGTTACAGAATAAAATAATCAATCCACAAAATCAGGGGGGAGAAATCAGCAGCATTTCTATACACTAACAACAAATATCAGAAAGAGAAATTAAGAAAACAATGTCTTACAATAACATCAAAAGATTGAAATACTTAGGAATAAATTTAACCAAGTAAGTAAAAGATCTACACACTGAAAACTATAAAACATTGATGAATGAAACTGAAGACTACACAAATAAGTGGAAAGATATTCCATGTTCACAGATTACAGGAATTAATATTGTTAAAATGTCCTTACTACCCAAAGTTATCTACAGATGCAGTGCAATCCATATCAAAATTCCAATGGAATTTTTCACAGAAATAGAACAATCCTAAAATTCATATGGAAACACAAAAGACCCCAAATAGCCAAAGCAATCCTGAGAGAGAACAGCAAACCTGGAGGCATCACAATTCCTGATTTCAAAGTATACTACAAAGCTATAGTATTAATAATTACAACAGTATGGTACTGGCATAACTAGCATAAAAACAGATGCATAAATCAATAAAACAGAATAGAGATTCCAGGAATAAACCCATGTATATACGGTCAATTAGTTTATGCCAAAGAAGTCAAGAATGTACACTAGGAAAAGGATAGTCTCTTCAGTAAATGGTGGTGGGAAAACCAGATATCCACATGCAGAAGAATGAAACTAGATGCCTCTTGTACATCATACACAAAAATCAATGGATTAAAGATTTGAGCAAAGACCTAAAACAGTAAATCTCCTAAAAGAAACATAGGGGATGAGATCTTTGACATTGGTCTTGGCAATGAATTTTTGGACTTGACACCAAAAACAAAGGCAACAAAAGCAAAAATACACAGTGGGATTATATCAAACTAAAAAGCTTCTGCACAGTTGGGACCTCCCTGGTGGCGTAGTGGTTAAGAATCTGCCTGCCAATGCGGGGGACACAGGTTCAAGCCCTGGTCCGGGAAGATCCCACATGCTGCAGAGCAACTAAGTCCGTGCGCCACAACTACTGAGCCTGTTCTCTAGAGCCCGTGAGCCACAACTACTGAGCCCGCGTGCCGCAACTACTGAAGCCCGCATGCCTAGAGCCGATGCTCTGCAACAAGAGAAGCCACTGCAATGAGAAGCCCGAGCACCACAACGAAGAGTAGCCCTCGCTCACCGCAACTAGAGAGAGCTCGTACGCAGCAATGAAGACCCAATGCAACCAATTAATTAATTAATTAATTTTAAAAAAAGCATCTGCACAGCAAAGCAAACCATCAACAAAATGAAAAAATGAAAAGGCAATCTATGGAATGGGAGAGAATATTGTAAATCACATATCCAACAAAAGGTTAATATCCAGAATATACAAGAAACACAATTCAATAGCAAAAAAAAAAAAAAAACTCAATTTAAAAACGGGCAAAGGTGCAGCTCTATTTACAATAGCCAGGACATGGAAGCAACCTAAATGTCCATCATCGGATGAATGGATAAAGAGGATGTGGCACATATATACAATGGAATATTACTCAGCCATAAAAAGAAACGAAATGGAGTTATTTGCAGTGAGGTGGGTGGAGTTAGAGTCTGTCATACAGAGTGAAGTAAGTCAGAAAGAGAAAAACAAATACAGTATGCTAACACATATATATGGAATCTAAGGGGAAAAAAAAAAGGTCATGAAGAACCTAGTGGCAAGATGGGAATAAAGACACAGACCTACTAGAGAATGGACTTGAGGATATGGGGAGGGAGAAGGGTAAGATGTGACAAAGTGAGAGAGTGGCATGGACATATATACACTACCAAACGTAAAATAGATAGCTAGTGGGAAGCAACCGCATAGCACAGGGAGATCAGCTCTGTGCTTTGTGACCACCTAGAGGGGTGGGATAGGGAGGGTGGGAGGGAGGGAGATGCAAGAGGGAAGAGATATGGGAACATATGTATATGTATAACTGATTCACTTTGTTATAAAGTAGAAATTAACACACCATTGTAAAGCAATTATACTCCAATAAAGATGTTAAAAAAAAAAAACGGGCAAAGGACATGAACAGACATTTTTCCAAAGACGATATACAAATGGCCAACAGGTACATGAAAAGGTGCTCAACATCACTAATCATCAGGGCAATGCAAATCAAAACTACAATGAGGTATCACTTCACACCTATTAAGATGTCTATCATCAAAAAGAAAAAAGAAAAATTTTGGTGAGGATGTGGAGAAAAGGGATCCCTTGTGTACTTGGTGGGAATGTAAACTGGTACAGACACTATGGAAAACAGTGTGGAGATTCCTCAAGAAATTCAACATAGAATTACCATATGATCCTGCAATCCCACTTCTGGATACGTATCCAAAGAAAATGAAATCAGTATCTTAAAAAGATATCCACACTTCCATGTTCATTGTAGTATTACTCACAATAACCAAGGCATGGAAACAACCTAAGTATGTGTCAACAGATGAATGGGTAAAGAAAATGTGATACACACACATACATACATACACACACACACACACACACACACACCACATACTTAGGCTGTTTATTATTCAGCCTTTAAAAAGAAGGAAATCCTGCCATTTGCCACACATGGAGGGCTTTATGCTAAGTGAAATAAAGCCGGACAGATACTGCATGGTATCACTTATATGTGGAATCTAAAAAGAAAGAAAACAAAAGTCAAACTCACAGAAACAGAGAGCAGAATGGTGGGGGAAATAGGGAGAGGCTGAGAAAGGAGTAAAAACATTTAGGTACAAGATGAATCAGGTCTGAGGATTTAAGGTATAAGATGGTGACTATAGTTGACAATACTGTATTGTATAATTAAAATTTGCTAAGAGAGTAAAATTTAATTTACAAAAAAAATAAACTCAAAATGGATTAAAGACCTAAATGTAAGACCAGACACTGTAAAACTCTTAGAGGAAAACATAGGAAGGACACTCCTGGACATAAATCACAGCAAGATCTTTTCTGACCCACTTACTAAAGTAATGGAAATAAAAACAAAAGTAAACAAATGGGACCTAATGAAACATAAAAGCTTTTGCACAACAAAGAAAACTATAAACAAGATGAAAAGACAACCCTCAGAATGGGAGAAAATATTTGCAAACAAATCAACAGACAAAGGATTAATCTCTGAAATATACAAACAGCTCACGCAGCTCAATATCAAAAAAACAAACAACCCAATCAAAAAATGGGCAGAAGACCTAAATAGACATTTCTCCAAAGAAGACATACAGATGGCCAAGAGGCACATGAAAAGCTGCTCAACATCACTAATTGTTAGAGAAATGCAAATCAAAACTACAATGAGGTATCACCTCACACCTGTTAGAATGGGCTCCATCAGAAAATCTACAAACAAGAAATGCTAGAGAGGGTGTGGAGAAAAGGGAACCCTCTTGCACTGTTGGTGGGAATGTAAACTGATACAGCCACTATGGAGAACAGTATGGAGGTTCCTTAGAAAACTAAAAATAGAATTACCATATGATCCAGCAATCCCACTACTGGGGATATACCCAGAGAAAACCACAATTCAAAAAGACACACGCACCCCAATGTTCACTGCAGCACTATTTACAATAGGCATGTCATGGAAGCAACCTAAATGCCCATCAACAGACGAATGGATAAAGAAGTTGTGGTACATATATACAATGGAATATTACTCAGCCATAAAAAGGAATGAAATTGGGTCATTTGTAGAGACGTGGATGGACCTAGAGACTGTCATACAGAGTGAATTAAGTCATAAAGAGAAAAACAAATATCGTATATTAACACATATTCATGGAATCTAGAAAAATGGTACAGATGAACTGGTTTGCAAGGCAGAAATAGAGACACAGATGTAGAGAACAAACGTATGGACACCAAGGGGGGAAAAAGCAGGAGCGATGAATTGGGAGATTGGGACTACATATATACACTAATATGTATAAAATAGATAACTAATGAGAACCTGCTATATAGCACAGTGAATTCCACTTCACTGCACAGTAGAAACTAACACAACTTTGTAAAACAACTATATCCCAAAAAAAAAAAATAAATCAATAAAAATAAAAATAAAATTGCCAAAAAAGTCACACCAAAAAAAAAAAAAAAAAAGAGGTAAATATGTGAGGTGGTGAATGTGTTAATTAACTCAATGGTGAGTCCTTCACACTGGATTCATACATCAAGTCATCACATTGTACACTTTAAATATATTTCAATTTTATTTCTCAAATTATTCCTCAATAAAGCTGGAAAAAATCTAGCCAAAAAATTAAATAAATAAACAAACAAATAAATAAATGGATGGACAGACAAACGGACTGATGGATGGATAGATAATGATGATAATAATAATAAATGAAAAAAGATTAGAAGACAAATTGAAAATTTCACCAGACCTGGCAATAGCAGTATCTCAGGCTCCCTTCTAAATAGCTTACTCTAAAACTGTCATCTCTTTTTTTTTTTTTAACATCTTTATTGGAGTAACTGCTTTACAACGGTGTGTTAGTTTCTGCTTTGTAACAAAGTGAATTAACTATACTAAAACTGTCATCTCTTAAAAGCAACTTCTAGAACCATCTAAAAGACATTTCCAGCTATCATATTAAAAAGGAACTTGGCAAATATAGATTAGGTACATAACTTTGATTATTTTTTTAACTTTCTGGACTGTTACTTCGGTTGTGCCCTGTCTTCTCACAACAGTAAAGCTCAAAGCCATAAGGCCATAATTGCTTCCTTTCAGCATACACACACCAAAAAAGGCAAAAAGGATCTGAAAATACTGAAGCCAATGCCGAGGAATCTGAGGGTTATACAAACCCAACAGAGGAAGCAGGTAGTGACAGGGAGAAATACAGGCTGAGTCCTGGGAATCTGAGAGGAAGATAAATGGCCCATGGAAGCCACCTTGAACTTAACCAAGACACCCAGAGTTTCCTGATGAGGGTCTTAAAGACATCAACTTCTACCTGCTCTTTTCATAAATCCAGAATTCAAATTTAAAGTTTCTCATGTTTATCCAATTATTCAGTGGCAGAACTAGAACTGTATTGTATAAGAAACAAAAACAAATGTCACCAATGAAAACCAACCTGTAAACTACCAAACTAACTCAGAAAAAAAAAAATTGTCAGTATTTTATGTAATAATATAGTCTATTCAAAGCTCACCATATGCACTACAGACACCCCCCCCCCCACCAAGTCTGTGTGAGGGATGAGGGAGTGTAGGTGATTATTGGTATAACAGCATTTAAAATGTGCTCATTCTAAATTTAGATGGGTTTGGGCAAGACTGGATGTTTGGGGGAGTGGCCCATCTGGGGCTATTTACTCCAAAAAGTGACAAGCTTCTTTGTTAAAAACCAATCATAAGAAATGGGAACATGAAGCATAATTGCTTAGGCCAAACACACTGGGGTCAGGACCAGAAGGAAGGGGTCATCTTCAGTACAGCATTGTGTATGCTACTCAGATTTTTCTCCAGCACCATCTCTTTCCCCTACAGATCTTTGCCCTAGCCCCATGGACAGTAAATAGTAAACATAAGAGGGCGGAGTCTAAAAATGTCTTAGAACACTTAGATACTAGGTAGAGTTGCTCTTTAAAGAACTGAGTTTAGTGTGGTCCAAAGGAATGAAAAGAGAGGGAAACAAGTAGTTTCTGTAAAAACAGCAAGTTGACTTTAGGAGTAGGGAATGAGGACTCAAGGGAGGCCATCATTCACTAGGTCTGGGGATGTCAGTGACTTGAGAAATAAGCCAGACCTACCTCCTCCTAGAACGAAGAGAAAGGACATTTTCAAAGCTTTGTACTTGTTATGATAGCGTGCATTTAATTTTTATGTTTTTCCTTTCTCCTTAAAAGTTTATCATTAGGCATTTTCATATGCCTTGTGGTCTTCATGATTTTTCACTAGCTTCATTTTTTTAATTTTATTTTTTATTGAATTATAGTTGATTCACAATGTTGTGTTAGCTTCATGTGCACAGCAAAGTGATTCAGTTATACATACATTTATATCTATCCTTTTTCAGATTCTTTTCCTTTATAGGTTATTATAAAATATTGAGTATAGTTCTCTGTGCTATACAGTAGGTCCTTGTTGTTTACCTATTTTATACGTATAGTATGTATATGTTAATCCCAAACTCCTAATTCGTATTTATTGAACATAAAATGTTTTAAACTATCCCCAAGATTTAAACACTTAAGCTGTTTCTAATATTGTAAGGAACATGTTTAGCCTTTTCCTGACCCAAAGCATTCTAAATTCTCAGAAGGAGATAGGATATTGAGTCAAAGTGAATAAACAGTTTTGATTCTTGATAAATATATATAGTCAAATTAGCTTTTCAATTTGACTTTTCCTGCAAAATGTACTCTCACCAAAAACAAAAACAAAGAAAGTATCAATTTCATCATTCCCTCTTCAAATTTGGGGTATTGTCATTTTAAAAATTTCAAGTTCTAGTTGACCATTTTCCTTCTTTTCTTTGTTATTTCACTAATTAATGGGAAGTGGTATCTCACTGTTTCCTTTTCTTTAATTTCCAAGGGAGTTTTTTTCCACATTTATTTAACTTCATTATCTTTCTAAATAATTTTTTTCATTTCCTTTGCCCATTAAAATTCCATTTAACTGCACTCTCTAGTAATTTTTCACAGGTTTTAGATAACTCTGAATCCAATATTTAGACCTTGTGCCCAAGTAAAAAAGGAATCATAGATACAGATTATAAATGAATGTAAATGATATCTATATAAACAATGTATATGTTATAGTTTTTATAATCTTACACTATTTAATTGGACAAGGAGGTTTTTGTTACTGATATAATCAGCTACCAAGGTTTACCAATATGATGCATGCTGTTTCTGAAAAAGATGGCAAAATATGTAAGAATCTTTTTTAAAAATTATGTAAGAACCTGAATGTATACACATAAAGTACAATTCATGAACACAAACAGGGATATTAATAAAAGTTACCATTAAATGAGCAACTACTAACTGTCAGGAATTTTATTTAAAAGACTATCCTTATAACAAAGCTGATTTTATGGATAAGGAATTTGAAGCTCAAGGTCACACTGAAAAACAATTCAAATCTTGGCCATTATGATTCGAAAGTCATAGTCGTCTCCATAATGCTCTCCTTTACCATTGGGTTGCAGGGTAAGTCAGATGAGTTAAAAGGTCATAAAGCTCATATTCCCTCCTCAAGCCTTATATTCATAATTTATGTTCTCTGATGCATAATTTTATGGCTTTTTAAAAAATGTATTTACAACATTTACTGTCATCCTCCTGGGCAACAGATGCCCTGCCAGGCCCTGTATTTTTTTGTGTAGGGGGTGAGAAGGTATAAATGTGAATAAAAGATACTCCTTTGTTGTCAAAAAAAAAAGTATATGTTACAAAACAGAAATAGATTCACGGACATTGAAAATAAACCTATAGTTACCAAAGGGGAAAGGGGGGGAGGAATAAATTCAGAATTTGGGATTAATAGATATACACAAATATATATAAAATAGATAAACAACAAGGACCTACTATATAACACAGGAAACTATATTCAATATCTTGTAATAACCTATAATGGAAAAGAATCTGGAAGAGAATATATATGTATAACTGAATCACTTTACTGTACACCTGAAACATTGTAAATCAACTATACTTCAATAAAAATAAAATAAAACTGAAAAAAGTGTATGTTAGTTTGGGAATACATGCAGTCAAATGATATTCTAATTAGACAAATACCATGTAAATACTAAGACCCTGGAATTGTAAATTTTGTTTCTACCTACCAAAGAATGTCCTAGATATATTTGCTGCGTTCAAAACAGGTAAAAATTCCTTTTTTCAGATAAAGAACACTGACCAGAGGTTATTAGGATGAGCTCTTCCTCATAAGGTGGAGAGAGAAGATCTCCCTAAAGTCTTCTAGGATTCACCAGTTTTTGCATAATAGCATGACCTCTGTTATCTGAATTTTGATATTTTACCATTTATGGAATTTCTCTATATTCTAGATCAAATGTAATAATGAAAACATAAGCATTCTCTTCAATTGGAAGTTGATGTCTTCATTTCCCAGTTTTAAGAGAAATCCCATGGAATTAATATTGTGCGATGGATATTTGCCTGCTTTAGCAGCTTAGAGCAGAAAACAAAGTCACATTTTTGAAACTTTCATCTCTCTCCACAAACTACCACCACACCCAGGGTAAATCCACCAACCCCAGGAACTGACCACCCAGTTCAAGGCTTCATTCCTGGTTATAAGTCCCTTTTAGAGAGAAAATGTGTTTACCAGATAACTCTATTCTCTACCACCACTGGGGCTGACGCTGCCACATGGCGTCCCTGTTGAAGCCCAGATGGTTTCATCACGTAGGCAAGATCAACTTCTTTCCTGCCAGATTTAGGCAAAATGCACAGACCTCCACCAAAATCTTTCAGCCCATCATCTCTGTGATAACTGTGTCCACTGCCAGGCATAGTGCTCTCAGTTCAGGCTTTTCTACCAATGGGAATGCAACTCATCTGAAGTTTACTCAACTAACTAGCAGAGGACCCAACACTAAAAGATAAGCAACACATATAGGGAGATTCTGAGAATTTGGACTTCATGAACCAAAGAGATTACCAGTTGCTTAATCACTATCTTCATTAAAATAAAACTTCAGGGGCAAAAAGATAAAAGGGGAAACACAGACACATGCTGTACTGTCTAGGTCCATGTCACTTGGGTTCATAGGCCTCTATGAACCTCTCAACCAATAGCCCAAATTCAGCTCTGCTCCTTAGTTATTCCAGCCTTATACATACCCACCAGCAGCCATATTTCCCAAGACACAGCCAGTACCAGGATGCCGGGATCCAAGGGAATTTCCGATCTCAGCACCTGCTATCTAAGATTTATATTCTCTCTCCCTCTTTCTCTCTCTCCCTCCCCCCTCCCTCCCTTCCTCTCTCTCTCTCTCTCTTCCTGTCTCTCCCCCTCTCAGCTTCTCTTTCTCTCTCTGCTTCTCTTTCCTCTCTTTCTTTTCTCTCTCTCTTTTCTCTCTCTCTTTTCTCTCTCACTCTCTCTTCCCAAAACCCCTTACTGCCTTACAGCAAAATAAGTCAGTTCTTCTCATTCTTCAGATCTGTCCCCCTTTTCTATCTCCTTTGTGAGTGGCAATTTTTTAAGGAAATAATCCAACAATATTATCATTGGAAAGGTTCCTTTCAGAGTCCATTATGTTTCAAACAAAATTAATTGTGTTGAGTTATGAATCTAGCAATGAGCAGATGAATTCATATTGTACCTAAGTCCATCTTGAGAATAGGTGCAAGAGTTTAAGAGGTGATGAGATAAAATACGCTTTGAGAAATGAGAATTTCCAAATTGTACAAGAAGAGTGTCTAAACCGTGAATGTGTATTAAAGTTCCACACTTGGACCAGAGCCATCTATTTATACTCATGGTAAGAACCTGAATGAGCTTATCAGTCTCACCTATTAAACACAGAGCTCTCCAAGGAACTCTTTCTCATACTAAACGCTGCTCTCTCTACAACAACAACAAAAAAAGCATTAGTACCTCTAAAGAGGGGCCTCAGAACACATGTAAATTCTAGAAAGTTCAGAAAGTGACTATCAAGGGACCTTGATTTTAATTCTCTTAGTAAACAATGCACAATAGTTAGAAACATTTAGGGACATATTAATAAAAGTCAGTCCACATAACTTTAATTAGGTACTGGAAATTATTCCCTGTGTTGCCAACAAAAACAGATGGAGAGTATCATTTCAAAGAAAGAGGTAATGAAACTTCCCTTGATGAAACTGCTGAGGAAAAATGGTACAATTGATAATAGAATAAGCTTTAAGAATACATACATGTGACATTTAAATGGAAAAAACTCAAAAGAAGAGTAAACCAGCTTCATTCCTAACTTCATTCCTAACACACGTCAATCTGATGTCTAGAGAGCACCAGCTCCTTACCTAGTGACCATTTGGTCATCGGGTCGACATTGCCTGTTATAAGGAGAGAATGTTCTGACCATCTGCCTCAGCTGAGGATTATTCACCCAAGGGGTAGAGAACCAAAGACTAAAAAATAAGCAACACATGTATGCAGATTGTGAGAATCTGCACATCATGAACCAAATAACTTACCAATTGCTTAATCCCTGGCTTCATTAAAATAAAACTCCTGTGGCAAGAAGATTCTCATGACTCATGGGTAAGGGAAATTTTCTCATTCCAGTAAATAGACTTCTGACACACATCCGCAGATGTTACATAGCCATAATTAAGACAGGGAATTAGTTCAATCTGAGTGGCTAATCTATCGTTAATCATTCAAAATAAATAAATATTCCAAACAAAAGAAATCTTTACATAGCATTTTAGAACAGGTAAAATAACAAATGCTACTGCCTCGTTAAGTCCCCAGCCACCCTCTTGTGACAACTCACCCCTCTTTCCTATACCCTGTTTAATGTTGTTTTCCTTGTCTACTATCAGCAATGTCTCTGGCCCTGTTCCTCCTAGCACATCCTTGATCTGCTAGCATCACTTCCAGAAGTGACAGCCAATCGATCAATTTGTGGTTGACTCATTAATGAACAGTTGAAAACTCATTCTAGCTATAGTCTCTAATATTGGGAGTACTGGCTCTAACCTGATTTTTGCTTCTACCTGTCTTCATGGCCTTGAGTGAGTTATGACAGTTTCTGGATTTTAATTTCCCCATTGCTGAAGTGAAGATTAGGACTAGATAACTCTAAGACCCCTTCACCTATCCCATTCTCATTCTAGAACACATAGCAGCATCAAAGCGGTTTCCAATTCTTAAAAGTACTTTCACCATTGAACTTGATCTTCACGCAGCCCTATGAGGTAAGGAAGGTAAGTATTACTAGCCCCATTTTAGAATGGGGAAGACGGCGCTCGGCATCAAATAAGTTTATTGAAGCCACACCACTTGTTGGTGGCAGAAGATTCAGTGCTTTTTCCATTCCATGGTGCTATTCCATGACAGACCGGTAAGATGAAGGGGGGCTCCCAATAGGCATGCCTGGGGGACAAGGATGATCAGACCTGGGTTTCCATTCGTCTCACTGCTGTCAGCCGCCCGTTTTCTTGATTAATGTCTGAAGGAGATATGCTGGTAGAATTCTGAGGAGGGATGAAAAAGGGGATGAAGAGCTTCAGGCAAAGGGTGAGAAAGAAAAAGAAAAGGGAAAAATATAGGAGCTAATAGATGGAGTGAAACTTTAGGGAAAAAAAGATGTTTAAAGAGGACTTCTAAGGAGTTTTGTCCTAAGGTATGCACTGAAACCCCATCTTCCATAGCCACAAGAAAACAACGGTAAAAATCAACATCATTTTTTAATGTTTCTAGTTACACTTGTATTTTCTTTTGATTTTTAGATGTATGAATTTCTCGGGTGGGTCCCAACATTTGGGCTATAATAGAAGGAAGGACACTTTTACAAATCATCAGTCCCATGGAGCCAAAATTAGACAAAGCAATAAGTTCCTCCCCTTCTCTCTCCCTCCCTCTCTCTCTCTTTCTCTCTCTCTCTCTCACACATACACACACACACACACAGAAAGTATTGTCATCACTTTGACCTGACAGTATGTAATCCTCTATTCACCTTTTACTGAAGGAAACAGTAAACTGTGAGCCCATTAACTATCCAACCCACCTGGGAGAAGTTGTTTGCCACAGACAGTGACAGATAAAATAGGAGGATGTGAAATGCCCTTCCATCTGACCCCACCTGAATGCTGACCCTTCAGAGTGCTGAAACTGGGGCCATTATCTGAATGCTGACAATTCATCTGAGCACAAAGAAGCATAGCGTCCTGAAAAATGATTTGAGTTCCCTGATCTAAAGAAGACCCTTTCAACCCCAAAATGTCTCCCAAAAGGCAATATTGCCCAATCTGGGAGATCTGAAACTGTGGAGGGCTGCAAATTGGATCAAGGAGTCTGCAATCTGATATGGCACATGCCTTTTTTTCAGCAGATAGATACCTAAAATCAACTTAAGGTGGGAAAAAATGACACTTCCGACTTGAAAACTTTGTAAACTACTGATATAAGAAGAAACACAGGGACACCTTCAAGATGGCAGAATGTAAATTGATACAGCCACTATGGAGAACAGTATGGAGGTTCCTTAAAAAACTAAAAATAGAACTACCATATGACCCAGCAATCCCACTACTGGGCATATACCCTGAGAAAACCATAATTCAAAAAGAGTCATGTACCACAATGTTCATTGCAGCTCTATTTACAATAGCCAGAACATGGAAGCAACTTAAGTGTCCATCATCGGATGAATGGATAAAGAAGATGTGGCACATATATACAATGGAATATTAGCCATAAAAAGAAATGAAATTGAGTTATTTGTAGTGAGTTGGATGGACCTAGAGACTGTCATACAGAGTGAAGTCAGAAAGAGAAAAACAAATACCATATGCTAACACATATATATGGAATCTTTAAAAAAAAGTGGTTATGAAGAAACTAGGGGCAGGACAGGAATAAAGACGCAGACGTAGAGAATGGTCTTGAGGACACGGGGAGGTAGAAGGGTAAGCTGGGACGAAGTGAGAGAGTGGTATGGACATATATACACTACCAGATGTAAAATAGATAGCTAGTGGGAAGCAGCCACATAGCACAGGGAGATCAGCTTGGTGCTTTGTGACCACCTAGAGGGGTGGGATAGGGAGGGTAGGAGGGAGACGCAAGAGGGAGGAGATATGGGGATATATAGCTGATTCACTTTGTTATAAAGTAGAAACTAACACACCATTGTAAAGCAATTATACTCCAATAAAGATGTTAAAAAAAAAAAAGAAACACAGCTAAACCAAGCTTAATTTTAGATCAATTTAAAGTGACATTTTTGTATTTCATAATTTTAGTCTATCTTCCAAATCCACTCATAAAATATGCCATGCACAAAGGAGAACAATAGTATTTAGCTAATTTGTTTGGCAGATGAATATATTTTACTCCTTCACCTTGGAAAACCATTAAAAAAAAAAAAGCACATTCAAAGGAATAAGTTCCATAAGATAATGGAGATAATGGGAACAAAACAGAATATCCTAAGCCTCTTACTAAACATGGTAGAATATTATTTAGAAAACATTCAAATTCAGCACAATATTGTTATAATGAAAATCAAGAGATCAGGTTTTTGCATCCACACAGGAAGTGGAAAGTTATTATTTCTAAGTTCCTTCTATATGGCAAGTCCTTCAAGCTCTATTTAATTTTATCACTACAGTCTTAAGAGCTAGGTATTACTAGTCTCATTTTAAGAAGAAATAAGTAAAGTTCTAAAGCTTAAGTAAAATGTCTAAGGTCATTCAACTATTAAGTGATGGAGTGTAATTTACACTTCGATTCCTCTGGTTATTCGTCTCCTGCGCTTTTTCACTATTCCTCAGTGCCACTATACCATGTCACCTTTTCACTCTCCCATAACAAGTCATTAGCAAGATGAGTTGTATGCTCCTCAAGGTACAAATACGTACACAGTTTATGTCTTATGTTTGGCTTATATTCTTTTGCTTTAGAAAAAGCTCAGGAGGTGTAGGGAGGAAGATGTGGATTTGCACTTCATCTGCACAATACACTAGGATTTCAAATTACCTTAAGCAATTAAGAAAGCTTCCGTCTTATATTATGGATTTGGGACCAATTGAGGGAACCCAAATGAATGGCACTCCTCTTTTCCTACTGGAATTCTGAACCCACTGAGAGAGACCAAAAAACAAGCAGATGAGGGCCAAAATATCTCCTTTATTTCTATACAGGCTAGATGCAAGGACAAGGCTTTCCATCTATTAGCCAGATAGATGGGCTCGTTAATATAATATGTACGCCCAGAATTAGGCAGACTTGTCTACCTACCACAGGCCAAATGGACAAGCTCAGACTTTTCTACTTTGGGGCTTGTACCTGTAGAGTGTACAGCACAGAGGAGCCGACCAGTACGTGGGCTTCCTTCAGGCAGTCTGCTTCTAAGAAAAGGGAAGAAATAAGGGGCTGAGCTAAGCATGCCCAGTTCCTTTCTCAAAATCTTATATCAGGTAGTTCACCCATGACTGTGTGAGGTGGGTCTAAGGAAAGAATATAGGAGGAGCATTTAGGGGAAAAATCTTCCTTATGAAAACCGGTAATAAGGAGGATGCATTACGTCCTCAAGCAGTTTCAAGGTCCAAGTGCCATTTGCTGATAGGGAGGCTGAGCAGCGTAAATGCTAAGGGGCAAGATCTGGATCAGCACATCCCTTACCCGGAATTACAGTCAAGCATCCAGATGGGGGGATGAGCAGGAGAATGGGATCAGGAAACCAGAGAAAGGGAGTCTGAATGTATCTGCAAAACAGGGGATGGCCAGAAGCCAATCCCTAGAGCTGGAGTATGAAAATCAGAAAATGGGAATAGGAGTAAAGGTGCCCCAGTGAAGTTCATGTTTCAGGATGGGATAGGGCTACTGTAAAACCTCTAGGCCTGTCCTTTCTGCAGATGCAACATCACAGTTGTCTATGCATTTAATCGGTGGTTCCAAACTACATCTTTTGAAAGAGTGCTGGTCTCTCTGTATCAGAATCACCAGAATACTTATTAAAAGTACAGGCTCCTAGATCTTGCCACACAGCCACAGTATCGGCACCGTGTTCTAGGTGATGCCATATCAGAAAAGGCCACAAAAACCATCACAGCCTGTGGTGAGGGTCTACCAAAGGTATAAATCACTCCAGCTGAACAGGTTCCTCTGGACACCCTGTGCCAGTGGTAGCATTCTCACCTGAGAGAGGGGGTTTCTTGAGATGGGAAATCCTTACTTTCCTCCTAATGCTGCAGCCTGAGGGCCAGAGGGCCTGGCTGGCCTCATAGTCTCCCCAGCACTCATTCAGTAGAGAAGTCAGATCCCTCAAAGAGGAAAGCTCACATCTCCAGGCATTTTGCTGACCCCCCTCCCAACTCAACTGCTTCAGGCTGGAAGCATTGGAATGCATCAGCACATCAGCCAGGGTCCTCTTGGAAAAGGTTTTCTGTGCCTCAAAGGCAACCTTGAGTCACAGTAACTCCCACCCCTTCAGTAGCTCAATCATTTCCTGCCACTTGGCCTCAACATAACTCTCTCCAGATAAATAGTGTTCCCACATATATATACACATATAATATTGTATATTATATATATATATATCTTATGTTAAGTTATTCATTCTTTTAAAAAATCAATCAGAAAGAGAAGGCTTTTTAAAAAAACATGTGATTATACCTACAAGATAAAATATGAGATGATAAGGAAGAAGAAAACAGAGAAAGGGGAAGAGAAGGAATATGTGCTTTTTACCCCACCCTAAAACTGATCCCAGCAAAAGCCAGTTACAAGTGCCAAACAGGAAATGATCAAGCTCCCAAAACCATACTCCCATCTACATCTTCAACCATGTTTCTAAACCCTACACTTCATTCTAGCCCCCTCCGCAAATTTTAGCCTTGTATTTTAATCCACTCACTCACCATCATATAATAAGTACTCTGTTATGAAAACTTCCTTTCTTGGTGGTCTGGATGTTCCTTAAGTTTAGTCTTCCACCTTGAGACTTCAATCCCACTGATGCCCACTGATGTCCCTACCACAGACATTCTCAAGTCATCTGCCCACCTCACAGCCAATCAGTGCCTGTGTGTGCCCTTAACAGAAATTACCAGCATCCTATCCTTGTGCATTCAGTGGAGGAAGAGCTGTATCTTAGACACTGTCACAAAAGAGTAAAAATAAAAGGAGCTGACACTTTATCAACCCCTAAGCTGACCCACTCACGACCTGAGTTCACATGCAAGTCATAGTTCATTTTAGTTAAGCCCTTCTTCATGGTAGCTGGCTAATTTTTTGTTAAAATAATTTATATCCATCTCCTCTTATTAGGTCATTTGCCCCTCCCATAAGTCCTTTTAGGCAGTTTAATCCATTGTTTTCTCTTGGGATCAATTTCCTTCAGCATTCATAGTTTTTGGTATACTGAAATATTCAGTGAAGCTTCCAAAAGTGAATAACTTAACGTAAGATGTTATTCACACATCAAAAGAGTAGTTTTCACTGTTTTTAAATTTTATATTATTTTGAAACTTTGCTTCTTTGGGGTTGGGGCACACTGGTCACCCCATCTAGCTGTGAGAGCTCTCTACAGTCTGTGGGCTGGCAGTGTGCTGGTTTTGGTGAGGTTTCAGTGAGGTCTGTTAGGTGTGCATCCTGCAGCTTAATTGGCTTAAAATGTACTCTCCTTTGGTGTGGTCTCTTTGGGGGCCAACTGCGACAAAGAAAAACCAATAGTGTAACTGTTTTGATCCTGAAAATTGGTAAGTGTCTTTGTGAAATAAAGAACCAGTTCCTCCAAAAAAAAAATAGGGTAGTTTTCAGAAATGTCTTAACAGCTTGCTCCTTCCTTCAAATGAATACTAACACAGAAACTTGGTGTATAAAACAGGTAAAAGTGAAGTGGCTCTGTTTTCAGAGGTGAGAGAATCCAGATAGATGGGCTTGTGCTCATCCTTGACCCCTGGAGCTGCCCAGAAGGACCTTTCCAGAAATCTAGAAATCTGTAGACCACATTTTGAAAACACTGTGCTAAAGGAATCTGAATTCTTTAGATACCGAAAGAAGACAGAGCTCACCTGAAATGGGCAATCTCATGGAAGACTGTGGGAATTATAAATGGGCTTGCAAAGGGCTACATGTACATCAATGTAAGACGAGCAGAATTAAATTCACCTCATGCATCAAGGGGACAGCAGAGAAAATTGCCTACTTGGAGATGAGTAAAAAGGTAGTATTAAAATTCATTCCATTAGCAGACCCCACAGAGTCTGAAATTCTGACCAACTGGATGGTCCAACAACCTGAAACTGAGAATTTAGTTTAAAGTTGTCCCACTGGATTATTAATGCCCCTAGGTTCCTAGAAGAAGCAAATATAAATCCTTTTGGAATGAATCAACCCTCAACACCGGCCTCAAAGAATTCTCAAAAAAAAATTTCTTTTTCCAAAGAATATAGACAGCGAACAGTCAAAAATCACAAAGTATGCAAAGAAAGAAGGTACCATCAGAGAAAGTCTGCAGTAATAACAGTGCGCAAAATCAGACTTGCAAAGAGTTCGGTTATTGGGGATTATTAGACACAGTATGGGAAAGTATGTTAGATTAAAATCTTTAAAGAAATGAGGTATTTAAAATATGATTAAAGAACAAGAAACTAAAAAATGCTATAGACTGAATGTGTCCCCCCAAAATTCATATGTTGAAACCTAATCCCCAATGTGATGGTATTTGGAGGTGGGGCCTTTGGGAGGTAATTAGCTCAGGAGGGTGGAGCCCTCATGAATGGGATGTGCACACTTATTAAAGAGACCCCGGAGAGCTCCCTCACCCCTTCCTACTGTGAGGACACAGCATGAAGACAGCCATCTATGAACCAGGAAGCAAGCTCTCGCCAGATATCAAATCTGCTGGTACCTAGATCTTGGACTTCCCAGCCTCCAGCATTGTGAGGAAAAAAATGTTTGTTGTTAAGCTACCCAGTCAATGGCATTTTTGTTATAGCAGCCTGAACAGACTAAGTCAAAATAAGCAGATTTGTAAAGAATCAAATTGTACTTAAAATAACAAAAAAATAATAATAATATCATTGAAATTAAATTCCATGGAGGAGTTGAACCAGAATATTAGACACAGATAAAGGTATTAGCAAAATGTTAGGTAGTTATGAAGAATTAATTCAATATGCACCTTACAGAGACAAAAATGAGGAAAACACAAAAGGTAGGTGAAAAATAGAGGAAAGATAAAGTAAAAGTCTAACATAGGTCTAACTGGAGTTTCAGAAGGCGGTGCGAAATAGAATGGGGACGAAGTGCTATCTGAGAGATAATGACTAGTAATTTCCTAGAACTGACAGAAGAAACTAATACACAGTTTCAGAAAACCCCGTGAATCCCAAGCAGGATAAATAATAAGAAACCCATACTTAGATTCATCATGATGAAATATCAGAATATTAAAAACCAGCAGATTTTTCAAACAGCAGCCAGAGAAAAGACAAATTAGAGCCAAAGGAGTGACAACGCTAACTAACGTCTTATCAGCAAAAACAGAAACCAGAAACAGTGAAATAATATCAATACAAGAGAAAGTAACTCAATCTAGCCTAGTATATGTAAAAAAGACTTCAAGAGCAAACGTAAAATAAAGACATTTTCAGACAAAACAAAAATTAAGAATTTGCCACCATTAGACCATCATTAAAGACACTTCTAAAACAGAGTTATCCAATAGAAATACAATAGGAGGGACATGTAAATTTAAATGCTCTAGTAGCCACATTTTCAAAAGCAAAAAGAAAGGTACAGTCAATTTGAATAATGGTCTATTTAATCCAATATACCCAAAATAGTATCATTTCAACATGTAATTAATATAAAAAATCATTCATGAGATATTTTACATTTTTGTACTAGGTCTTTGAAATCCAGCATGTGCTTTACATTAGCAGCAAATCTCAATTCAGAGTAGTTATATGTCAAGTGCTCAATATCCACGTGATTAGTGGTTATCATATTGGTCAGCAGAGCACTAAAAGATATACCTCAGATAGAAGGAAAATGATTGTAGGTAAAATGACTGAGATGAAAGAAGGATGATGAAACAATGGTAAATATGTGGGCAAACCCAATATCCAAAGGACATTGACTGTATAAAACTATCATATTAATGTTGTAAACCGGAAGTTAGGGAGAGGTCTGATCAGATTCTGTTTAAATAGTTTTGGGGAAGAATATTCACGAGGATGTTGTATATTTCATATTGCTTCATATTAAGCAGTATACAACATCTAGTCAATGATGGCAAGGCTGGATCAGGGTGAAACAGCCAAATTCCTCTATCACAAAGTCGTATTTTTCTCACTTTTTATCAAAAATCAATCTATGTGGACTTCCCTGGTGGCAAAGTGGTTAAGAATCCGCCTGCCAATGCAGGGGGCCCAGGTTCGATCCCTGGTCCAGGAAGATCCCACAGGTCGTGGAGCAACTAAGTCCGTGCGCCAAAACTACTAAGCCTGTGCTCTAGAGCCTGCGAGCCACAACTACTAAGCCCATATGCCACAACTACTGAGCCCTCGCGCCTAGAGCCCAAGCTCTGCAACAAGAGAAGCCACCGGAACGAGAAGCCCACGCACCGCAATGAAGAGTAGCCCCCGCTCACCGCAACTAGAGAAAGCCCGCGTGCAGCAATGAAGACCCAACACAGCCAAAAATAAATAATTTTTTTAAAAAATTTTTTAAAAAAGAAAATCAATCTGTGGGGTGAGACCTTGGCAGAAGAAACAAGTACAAAGCCCCTGAGACAGCAGTGTGCCTGGTGTATTTGAGAAATATTAAGGAGTAAGATTTTCTATAGTGCAGCCCCTGACTAAGCTAATATCTGATCAGAATCATTTACTTAGTAACAATTCTTTTAAAAAATGTATCAGAATCACTAAGTGAATTTTTTTCTTAGTGATTGGGAATCATTTAATTAGAATTTAGAAGTAATCCCTCTAGCAAATAACTTTTGGTATTGGATCCCCTTGAAGCCCTTTGGCTATTTCTTTGTACCCATGCCCGCCATCCCCAGCTTCTTTGTGCTTTTGTTTCTGTGGGCCCCCATCTGTGATTATCTTCCGGAGACTTCCTTCAGCCACAGATGCCACTCTGCCTACCTGTGCCAAGGGCTGGAAGTATCTCAGAGTATCGGAGAGTTCGGGTCCCCCTTAGTTTAGTTTGGGTGGCTCTTAGCCTACGAGTGACTTATGAAATCCCAGCTCCCCTTGCCTCAATTTGGGACAAAATCTGAGCTATAACTTTCTCTCCAAAGCTCTCCTGTATGATCCAGCTGAGGCTAGAACTTTGTCAGAAACTGTTCCCTTGCTTGGATTCCTTCCTTTCACTGATATGTTTCTCCTACTCCCTTACTTGTTTCTCCTAGGAGCAATTCCCGAATGAATCATTTGCACATAAATCCTCAATTCAGGGTCAGCTTCTGGAGAAACTGACACAAGGCCACCCCTAATTTGGAATGCCACATTACATCCAAAATGTGTATGACAAATATAATCTAATTCTCTACCCTCATATGCAAAATGAAACACGAGCAGGAATCCTTTCTACTTTCATTTGGGTTCTCTTTGTATAACCCAGTAAATAACTCATCGTGAGCAGCCCAAAGCTGACCCATGAGTGGCATATACCAGTCAGGGGACAGCACGGTACACATCACAGTGTGAACTCACACTCACACACACAGTATTAGCATTATTGGAAACTCAGCTGTACATCACTTTTCTGGATGTGTAAAACTTCTTTGGTTCTTGAATACAAGCAAATCACTCACCATTTCTAAAGACTGAATGTGGCACTTATTGTGTCAGAGACAATGAGTCCAGTGTTTGGCGCTCAGACTACATTTTTCAAAGGGAATCTTTGTCTACTTACCATGAAAAAACTCAGACTCTATATTTATTGGAAAAAGAGCAATCCAGCAGCCTTCACTCAAAGAAACCAGCCCTGAGAGTCTTAAGTTACAACGGTTGAATAAAGCCATAGGTAGCCATTTAGTAACACAAGCCAGAGACTTCTGGGGTTGGGGGGGAGCACTGAGAAGAAACCAGTAAAGAAACCCACCCGTCGCCTTTCTTTAACCATTTTTAATCACTGAGGATTTTTTTTACAGTTATATAAATGGTTTCCAAGCACATTTCTACAATAACCTAAATTCTAATTCCAAAATAATTTTACTTCTAAAACAATTTTATAAACCAAAATTTCTCCCAATGACACTGTTTAAATATTTACAAATATAATACGTGATGGTCTGATGTTCTGCAAATAATGTAGAGAAACCTCATCAAGTTGGGCTCTACTGGTTTGTGAGAAACATTTTGGAAACTGTCCACTGAGGTTCATCATTGTCTTTTAGAATACACACACACATACATATATCAATAATGTAAACAAGGTCATTAATAAAACAGTTCTCTGAACTTATATTAAGAGTGTAACTTTCGCTGTTGAAGAGGGCAAGATATGCCTGTCATCTATGACAGACATGCCCAGAAATGGTAAAAAGTAGTTGGCTATGCCAACGAGATATTCCTAGTGTCAGGGTACCTCACAGAGGTTCCTCTAAACTAAAGTTGTCTTAAAAGAACAAATTAAGAAAAGGACTCATTTCAGGCTCTTTAGAAGCATCCATTTACAGGCACACAACATGCTAATTAAAATCATTTGCCTATATTCACCAAGCAAGGCCTCTAAGGGTATCAAATGAGCTATGATGTCTTACTCTAGTCTTAGAGATTGTGCAGTCTTTAATACAATCCATTTCTATAATCCATGTTGGTCTCCGCCAACTCTTTTAGAAATACCTTTATTATATTTCTTTAGAGTGAAAGATAATAATTCCAGAAAATTTTTAAAAAAATTCTCTTAAGATGCAATGTTCTAAACACTAAACATAGCAAAATACACTTAGAAGTTCAGCATGTGGCAAATTCTATGTTTTTATAATCTTGGGGTGACTTGTTCACAGAAAAATGTAAAATGCCTGCATATTAAGACTCACATAAGAAAAGCCAAAAGATAAATAGAAAACTGGGGAAAATATTCATAACTCAGATTACAGACAAAGGTCTTATTTTCCTAATACATTTTTATTGATAAATATCTTAATAAGACTGAGTCCAATTTAAAATGGGCAAAGGACATGAAAAGACAGTTCACAGGAAAAAAATGAAAATGGCTCCTAAAAGGTGATTAATATCACTCACAATAAAAGTACTCTTTGACACTGCACTGGAATATCATTTATACCATCAAATTATGATTTTAAAAAGTAATAAATGGTGCTACTGAAGAATACAGGCATTGCTGATATTTTTTCTAGCAATTTAGCCTAAAGATATATCCCACATGTTTGAAAAGATTACATCTATATCTATGTCCATATTCATATCCATCCATCCATCCATCTATCTATCTACCTATCTGCTCTCAATAGAAAGATACTCAAGAATATAGCAGACACTGCCTTCGGGAAGGGCAATGATCAGAAGAGTACAAGGGAGACTGTTTCCTTTATATCCATCTATCTTCATTTGCACTTCTTGGACTTTGAGCTCTATTGTCTTTTCAAAATTTGTTTTTAATATAAATTTTTAAAAGCACCATATTCTAAGCATGAATATGGGGCACTAAGGAAATAGAGGCTCTACTTCTGTTGACTGTTTGATTCATTTCTTTGATCCAAAGTCATTCACAAGGGACATTCCTGGTGGCGCAGTGGTTAAGAATCCGCCTGCCAATGCAGGGGACACGGGTTTGATCCCCGGTCAGGGAAGATCCCACATGCCGCAGAGCAACTAAGCCCGTGTGCCACAACTACTGAGCCTGCGCTCTAGAGCCCGTAAGCCACAACTACTGAAGCCCGTGTGCCTAGAGCCTGTGCTCTGCAACAAGAGAAGCCACCGAAGGAGAAGCCCACGCACCACAACGAAGAGTAGCTCCCACTCGCTGCAACTAGAGAACGCTTCACCCGCACACAGCAATGAAGACCCAACGCAGAAAATAATTAATTAATTAATTAATTAAAAAACAAAGTCATTCACAAGACTTTGATTAAAATACTCTGGAGTGCAGCATATACTATAAATAGCTCAAATTTATTCTAGGTTTTGGACAGGAAATATGCTTTTCCTTTGACACCACAGTGCATGAAATGTGCATCCCCATTTGTAGTATTTTCTTTTCCTTTGCGAGATTTTTTTCAGAGTGATGTGAGGACACACTATGATGCGGCAGTTTGGACTCTGTTTCTGTCTATTGCATCACTGCTGATCTTAAGTAGATGTGAAAAGGAGCACACTGGATTCCACTGAATACTTTGCCAACTTGACCACTTTACATCAGTGCATCATTTCATCCTTATAAAGCCATTATGATAAAACTATTATTATCTTCATCAATCTGAGACTCTGAGAATCAACTAAGTTGCCCAAGAGAGCCCCAGGACGAAAAACCCGCTGGGCTGGGATGCAAATCCAGGTGTATCTGGTGCCTCGGTGGAGGGCGGACATCAGGTGACTAGGAGTCACTATGCATAACTAGTTGTGCATAGTAACTACATAAACAAATGCATGTTTTTTTTTTTTTTTTTTTTTTTTTTTTTTTTTTTTAAATTTTTATTATTTATTTATTATGTTTATTTTTGGCTGTGTTGGGTCTTCGTTTCTGTGTGAGGGCTTTCTCTAGTTGCGGCGAGTGGAGGCCACTCTTCATCGCGGTGCGCGGGCCTCTCACTATCGCGGCCTCTCTTGTTGCGGAGCAGAGGCTCCAGACGCTCAGGCTCAGTAGTTGTGGCTCACGGGCCCAGTTGCTCCGCGGCATGTGGGATCTTCCCAGACCAGGGCTCGAACCCGTGTCCCCTGCATTGGCAGGCAGATTCTCAACCACTGCGCCACCAGGGAAGCCCAAATGCATGTTTTTAATAAATGCTTTTAATGGAAATTAATGAGAGCACATCATTCCTGAAATATTTCTGAACTGATATAACTGTATTAAGTGTAGATGGAAAAAAACCAGACTTAGACATGATTCTATTAACATAAAAAATTTTTAAAAATTAGTAATCTTCTGAGGTTGGCTTGAATAATGTTTAAAACAATTTAAATGGCCACATAACTAACCTAGTTCTACCAATGAGAAAACTCAAATCACCCTAACCAACTTTTTTTTTAATTGTGCAATGTATATCATGATACTGCTCAAATATTCGTGGCTTATTTTATCTCAAATCTGCACATCGAATTCTCGGTTGAATGGATTTGGGCTTTTAGTTTTACTTTTCACTACCTGGTTTAAAAGGAAAAAGGACTCAACATTATAGCAGGCACCAAACTTGAGAGAAATAGTATGAAGGACTTAGAACATGAATTCTTTTTCAGTCCCAAAAGAGATGCTGTTCCAGCAAGAGTCGGGTCAAAGGGCTGGGCACTGCTGGGGCAGGTCACATGGCTGATCTGGGGTGAACTTGTTTTGTGAAGAAACAGATGATTTCTAGCTCTGAGGCTGTTGTTCCTGTACCTTTTTAGCAACAGTGAAATCCATTCCAAAATGACAAGTAAAAGAAAAGAACATTCTGAATAAACTGCAGATGAATGAAGTTTTCCCCTGCCTCCTTGAGAATACTATGAGCGTCTCACAAAGGGGGTCATATCCTGTTTCTTTCTCTGGTTGCTACAACTGCGGTTTGTATATTGGCTGTATCACTAATGTGAATTTATAATCCAAAAATGCCAAAAGAAGAAAAATCAGTACTCCTTCACAAATATGCATTTTTCTTCCCTAACTTTCATCAACAAGTGCTGTTTTAAGTCATCATTATTTTTTTTTCTGCACTGGAAGCAAATCTCCACGTCTATTTCATATCCTGCTAGCACAGAAGGTGAAATACTGACATCAAGGAAAGGAGTTGCAAGTTCAGCATTAATATAAACCAGGCAAACAGCACTGGAATATTTATAACTCAACAGTGCCCCCTAGTGTGCCTATAAAAATTTGCATGAGCCCAAGATTCAAAATAATCCTGTTTGGAAAAAAGTCAATTAAAAGACATTAATAAATTTATCCTTTTAAACAATCAAGGGATTTGTCTTTGGGGGTAAATCTATTTATTTTTTCCTCTTTTTTTTCTTTTTCCTTTCTTTCTTTCTTTTTTTTTTTTTTTCTATTTAACAAGATCCATACATTACTTTCAACTAACAATAGGTCATTAAGAAAGATCAGATTCGGGTAGAAGGAAATGGCATCAAAACACGTGGAAAGAGATAATCCAAAATACAAATATGCATTCTGAAAGAAGGATAGAGAGAGAGAGAGGAGGAGAAAGAGGAGGAGAAACAGACCCTGATTGCCTCCAGAGTATACCAGCTAGACGGAATATGAAGAACTTGGGTGACGATAATACGGTGTTTTGTTCTGAGCCGATACTCAGCTTTGTTAGTTTCTCACAAGAGTTCATATTATCAATGTTCTTCTTGCCCACCTGCTAGCATCAGTAACCTCTGACCACCAGTGCTCTTCACACGTCTATGCAATTACTGGTGCTTTCCACCAATGCCCCGAAGTTGGAAATTACTTTTCTCTGCTTAAATGATCATAGCTCTTTCCAGAAGTTTCTGACATCTGAGGGGTTACAACATTTTTGGATCATGAAAAAAGTAATGCTATGATAACTGAGAAAAAGGTATTCAGCTGAGCCAAAGGCACCTGGCTAAGAACCCTAGAATGTCATGCCCAAAAGAATTCCCCCTGCTGAACCCAAATGACATCCCAAGATGGAGATCCATTATGCATTTCCACTCTCAGAGCTTCATTCTCTCCTTGTTTCACCAAGAATTTATGTAGAGTTCTTATCCCCTCTTTGTTTGAATCCTACTGTCCTCAACACTCCCTTCACTTTCTTTCAAGGAAGAAATCTTGGCCTATACTCTACCTCCGTGTCCTCAAAAATGTTATGCAAATAAAGCTTCATCATGTCCACTACATGGAAAAACACCAATAGAACCTAAATTATTTGAGAAGAGAAATCTAGGCCTGATAGAATAAGGAAAACTCTCATAGTTACACACCAGTTGTAAATTAATATCAAAACCCCAATGTATATGTGTAGGTTCACTGTACATAATTCCCCATGACTATTTAGCAGATAAGTACTTCTTTTCCCATTTTGGTGTTTTCAAAAGGTTTGATTTTTCAGAAGTATTCCTTCCACGTACTGCTTTGGAAATACGTTTTGATGAAGTCAATCACGTTTGACCATTACATGCAACATTCCATTTTCCAAAATGGGGGGGAGGACAGGTAAGCAGACCCATCTATCTTAACAGAATTAATTCTTACTTGTGTGTATACTCTCTGTATCATGAAACCACAAGGCATAATACTGAAAGACCTTTAGCAGTTTTCAGACCAACACAAGTTATTCCCGAGACAGAGGTTAGTGTGTAAAAATGTTTGTTAGGGAGTGCTCTGAAGATAAACACCTGGGGAAGAGAAGGGAGCAAGATGAGGTGGAAGTTGGGCAGTCATACAATATAAACAGAAAGAAGCCTTACCTGATTCTCTGAGGAGTTCCAAAAGTTGGATTACCCTTCAGAACCATCCCAAACTGGGGCAAGAGGGCTGGACTTTTATACCCTTGTATTGAACAGTCATTGAATGTGACCACCTGGGAAGAGGGCATGACCTTGTCAAGGCAGCTGTCTTCAGTCAAGGTGATCCTTTATGGTGGCTGAGAGCTGAGAACTGGCTGCTGGCAGCATTCTCTACAGCTGAGAGTCTTTCATTCCTGATGGAGATTCGGATCAGCACATTATAGCATCCACTGCAAGAACTCAGATCCATGCAGTGCCCTATAGGTCCTTATCTCAATAAGTATATGTGTTTAGATTAAAAATAATAGCAATTTTAAATATCGAACAACAAAAATCTCAAATATCAACACAGAAGACGACAGGTAGGAATAACGGAGGAACTATATACATTTTTTTTAATGCATCTTGTTAAAGGGAAGAACGTCCTGGTAGACTGCATCGTTATTCTAACTTTTCTCTCTTTGCTTAGTAATAGGATTATACACCCATGCTCTCTGTCGTGTAATTTTGCAATGCCCTCTTAATATCCTGGAGTCTATTTCTTCACCCCTTGACTCCGTGCTTAGTAGCCACTATGAATCAACCAGAGACTTGAAAGGGGCTTTCAGGATTAAGCTCACTCTTTTGTGTCTCCACCACTGCTATTAGAAGAACCTGCCCCAGCTCCCCTACTGTTCCCAGAAAAGAATGAGAGACACATGGAGCAGAACCACCCAACCGCCACAGCCTGAAGCAAAGCTATTCCAACCATCCCACAGAGCTACAGCGAGTAGCAGAGCTGTGCCACCACGCCTAGTCTACATCAGCTGAACCTCAATTCAGTTGCACAGCTGCTTGAATGGTGAAAAAGACTGCTATTGTTTGGGTTTATTTAGGTTATTTAGTTTGTTAGAAAACATCATCATAGCAATAGCCAAATGATACAGATGTAGATATTAATTGATAGACATTGTTAGCTCCAGGATATTAAGAGGGCATTGCAAAATTACATGACAGAGAGCCTGGATGTAAGCTTAAATATGTGTATGGCATTATTTCTTCTAATAGCAGGAAAGAATAGAGAAACAATCAATTCGATAATGAATAGAGGGGAATGGGGAGACAAATGAAAAAAGGGAGAAGCAAGAATGAGTAAATAAATAAGAGTAGAAACAAGCCTAAGTATATCATAAATAACAATAAATATGAAGAAGTAAAATTTATATTAGAAGACAGACTCACACACTGAGGAGCCTAAAAATAAACTCTTGCTATTTTTAAAAAACAGGCTCAAAATAACAAGACAATGTTGAAACAAAGGTATGAGAAAAGATATATCTCACTTTGCTGTATACCTGAAACTAACACACTATTGTAAATCAACTATACTACAATTTTTAAAAAGATATATTAAAAATGCTTAATGGAAAATAAACTGTAACAATATTAATGTCAAATTGAATATAAGATGAAACTTACTAGAGGGACCCAAGAGGATTATTACATATTAATAACTATGCAAGCACATTTCAATACATCAGGAAGATACAATAATCATGATTTTTTTACGGATTTAAGTGAATAGCTTTGAAATATATAAATCAAAATCTAATATAAAAAGCTTCTGCACAACAAAGGAAATCATTAACAAAATGAAACCTATGGAATGGGAGAAAATGTTTGCAAATCATATACCTGATAAGAGGTTAATTTCCAAAATACATAAAGAATTCATACAACTCAATAGCAAAAAAAAAAAATTCAATTAAAAAATGGGCAGAGGATCTGAATAGACATTTTTCCAAAGAAGGCATACAGATGGCCAACAGGTACGTGAAAAGGTGCTCAACATCACTAATCATCAGGGAAATGCAAATCAAAACCACACAGAGATATCACCTCACATCTGTTAGAATGGCTATCATCAAAAAGACATGAGATAAGTGCTGGTGAGGATGTATAGAAAACAGAACCATTGCACAGTGTTGATAGGAGAGTAAATTGGTGCAGCCACTATGGAAAACAGTATAGAGGTTCCTCAGAAAAATAAAAATATAACCACCATATGGTCCAGCAATTCCAATTCTGGGAATATATCCACAGGAAACAGAAACACTATGTCGAAGAGATATCTGCACCCCCATGTTCATAGGAGTATTATTTATAATGACCAAGAGATGGGAGCAACCTAAGTGTCCATTGACAGATGAATGGATAAAGAAGTTGTGGTATATAAGGAACATTCAAAGAATAAAAATATCTCTTGGAAACTAAAAATATGATCAAAACCAGGAAAAATTACACAGAAAAGTTGGAAGATAGAATTAAGAAAATCTCCCAGAGGATAAACCAAAAACACAAAGAGAGATAAAAGATTAGAAAATTAGAGTACCAATCCAGAAGTTCCAACATAAATAATAAAAGTTCCAGAAAAATAGACAAAAGAAAATAAAGGGAAGAAAATCATCAAAGTATTTTGTTTAATGTCCCAGGATGTGGGTTTTAATATCGAAAGTTTCCAGGTAGTACTCACAATGGGTGAAAAAAATCCATACAAAGGCATATCATCAAGAAATTTCAAAACATTTAGAATTCTATAGCCAGACAAACCATCAACAGAACAGATATTTTCAGACATTCAAAGTCTCAAAGAAATTAGCACTTATGCACCTTTTCCTGGGAAGCTACTGAAGGATGGTCATCAAAACAAGGCAGTAGGGAGGAGATATGGGGATATATGTATATGTATAGCTGATTCACTTTGTTATAAAGCAGAAACTAACACATCATTGTAAAGCAATTATACTCCAATAAAGATGTTAAAAAAAAAAAAAACAAGGCAGTAAACCAAGAAGGAGGAAGACATCAAATCAGGAATCAGGGAACACAACCATAGTCAGAGGCAAAAGCAACCCTCGGGCTAATATAAAGAGAGACCCAAAAATCATAGTTCTATACCAAGTCTAAAGAGTGGCCTGTAAAGACTTAGCAAGTTAGAAGTATCCGAGGAAAGATTTCTTCAAAAGATGAAATTTATAGAATAATTAATGTATGTGAATATATTGAAAGAAAATATACACTCTGGCTGGTGTCTGGGTTTGAGTTAATTAAAAATAACATTTAAAAAAGCATTAAAAAGGCAAGTATTAACTCTAGGGAACATAAATTGTTGTGCGAGAAAGGAAAAGTAATTCTAATAAATTAAAAGCACGCAATAAATTAGAAGAAAATATATGATATTCTGCAGGAGCTTAGAAAAATACAGCAAATCTTTATGTATTGCCATGATGCTATTTCTAAGACACATTGTTAATTTTTAAAAGCAAATTATACAACAATGCAAACAGTATAACATTTGCATGAAACCATATACATAAAGTTGTATTAAATAACTCTATACCATTTCTATACCATATGCCAATAGTAGCGTTATTCAAAATGTGATTTGTGTACTAACAGTATCAGCATTATCTGAGATCTAATTAGAAAAGCACATACTTACTTCCCACCCCAAAACTACTGAACCAGAATTTCTGAGTTGGGGGCTGTGGAATCAAGCCACTTGCTCTCCAGGTGATTCTCAAGCACAGTCAAGTTCAAGAACTACTATAGTATTGCATAAAGTTCTGATTAGAGGAATTACCTCTGGGGTGGGGGTCTGGGACCAGTGTGAATGTATTCAAAGGAGAATTCTGCTAAAGCATTTCACTTTAATAGTTTTTACAAGAATATATTTATTCATTGACTGTGCAATTTAAAAATACAACAGAAGGTAAAATAATTTTTTTCAAGGATAATGTGCTTACAAAATATTTGCATAAAATATGACTCAACCCCTGTTTATCAATGTCTCTCTTAAGTTGGAATGCCATTTTCCAGATGTAAATTCCATCCATCCGGCACTAACCTTTGTCTTTTGGCTGAAAAACAACAAATGCTAGAAGGAAAATTTTAAAGAATTTTGATGAGCTACTAAAGCTCTTCTTGAAGCACAGCTGGTAGGCAACCTGATACTGGAAGTAGCCGCCCCTGGACCAGGACTGCTCAGAATAATTGCTAAAGTAGGTGGTACATTCCATCTAAAATTAACAGGCATTGTGGACATAGTTCTGACCCATATGCAGTAGGAGGGGACTAGCCCTTGATTTGTTCTGGGCAGTGTGCTACTATTAATACAATGTCAAAGGAACTTTCTTCCCTTACAGTGGGTCAAGAGGATAAGAATACAGGCATACCTTGGAGATATTGTAGGTTAGGTTTCAGGCCAACGCAAAAAAGTCAATATTGCAATAAAGCTAGTCACATGACATTTTTGTTTCACAGTGAATATAAAAGTTATATTTACACTATACTGTAGTCTATTAAGTGTGCAATAGCACTATGTCTAAAAAAAAGTACATACCTGTGGAGACAGAATGGTCCCTGTCATTCCAGTAAATACCGAATGTTGTGCACCATCAAGCCATCAGCCACTGCAGACCCTTCCCCTAACCTCCCCCGCACCACGGTGCACCCTGAAGGGAATTCAGGATGGAGAAAAACAGGAAATATTCTGTGCTCAGGACACTGGCCCTAGACAGATAAGATGCATATCTAAGGAATCATTTCAATGAGCCCAGACTCTTCCATCTTCCCATACATAGAAAGCACTTAAATCATTAACTTGAGATGTCTGTTTTTGTTATTAGCAGTAATCTTTTGATGTTCGATTACATGGGTTTGTTCGGTTCCTTTTTGTTTTCAGCAAAAATTCCTATGTATCCTGGCTCCTTCCTTACCTCTTCAGAACAGTTCCTCAGAGCCATCTGAGAGGCTGTCCCCGGGGCTATCAGTCCTCAGTAAGGTCTCCTAATAAATCTTAACTCGCAACTTTTAGGTTGTTCATTTTTCTTCAGTCGACATACCTTAATTTAAAAATACTTCAGTGCTAAAAAAAAGTGCTAACCATCATCTGAGCCTTCAGTGAGTCATGATCCTTTTGCTGGTGGAGGATCTTGCCTCAGTGCTGATGGCTGCTGACTGATCAGGGTGGTGGTTCCCGAATGTGGAGGTGGCTTTGGCAATTTCTTAAAATAAAACAATGAAATTTGCCGCATCAATTGACTTTTTCTTTCACAAACGATTTCTCTGTAGCATGCAATGCTGTTAGATAGCATTTTACCCACCGTAGAACTGCAGCAATTCAGTTACGTCTTCAGGGTCCACCTCTAATTCTAGCTCTCTTGTTATTTCCACCACCTCTGCAGTTTCTTCCTCCACTGAAGTCTTGAACCCCTCAAAGTCATCCATGAGGGCTGGAATCAACTTTTTCCAAACTCCTGTTCATATTGATATTTTGACCTCTTCCCATGAATCATGAATGTTCTTAATGGCATCTAAAATAGTGAATCCTTTCCAGAAGGTTTTCAATTGACTTTGCCCAGACCCATCAGTTACGGCTTTATGAGGTGTATTTCTCACATAATAAGACCTGAAAGTTGAAATTACTCCTTGATCCATGGGCTGCACAATGGATGTTGTGTTAGCAGGCATGAAAACATGAATTTTATTGTACATCTCCATCAGAGCTCTTGGGTGACTGGGTGCATTGTCAAATGAGCATTAGTATAATATTTATTGTGAAAGGCATCTTTTTTCCTAAGCAGTAGGTCTCAACAGTGGGCTTCAAATATTCAGTAACCCATGTTGTAAACAGATGTGCTATCATCCAGGCTTTGTTGTTCCATTTCTAGAGCACAGGCAGAGTAGATTAGCACAATTCTTCAGGGCCCTAGGATTTTCAGAATGGTAAATGAGCATTGGCTTTAACCTTAAGTCACCAGCTGCATTAGCCCCTAACAAGAGAGCCAGCCTGTGTGCTGAAGCTTTGAAACCAGGCATTGACTTCTCCTCTCTAGCTATGAAAATCCTAGATAGTATCTTCTTCCAATAGAAGGCTATTTTGTCTACACTGAAAATCTGTTGTTTAGTCATCTTCATTAATTATCTTAGCTAGATCTTCTGGATAACTTGCTGCAGCTTCTACATCAGCACTTGCTGCTTCACCTTGTACTTTTATGCTACAAAGACAGCTTCTTTCCTTAAACCTCAGGAACCAACCTCTGCTAGCTTCCAACTTTTCTTCTGTAGCTTCCTCACTTCTCTTAGCCTTCATAGAATTGCAGAGAGTTAGGTTCTTTCTCTGGCTTAGGTTTGGCTTAAGGGAATGTTGTGGCTGGTTTGATCATCTATCTAGACCACTAAAATTTCCTCCATTTCAGCAACAAGACTGTTTTCACTTTCTTATGATTCATGTGTTCACTACGGTAGTGAACCTTCCTCCAAGGACTTATGCTTTGCATTCACAACTTGGCTAACTGTTTGGCACAAGAGGCCTAGCTTTCAGCCTATCTCAGCTTTTGACATGCCTGCCTCAGTAAGTTTGATCATTTCTAGCTTTTGATTTAAAGTGAGAGATGTTTGAATCTTCCTTTCACTTGAATACTTAGAGGCCACTGTAGGGTTTTAATTGGTCTAATTTCAATATTGTGTCTCAGGGACTAGGGAGACCCAAGAAGAGGGGAAAAGATGGGGGAACAATGGTTGGTGGAGCAGTCAGACAACACACAACATTTATGGATTAAGTTCACCATCTTATATGGGCACAGTTCATGGTGCCCCAAAACAATTACAACAGTAACATCAAAGATCAGAGATCACCATAACGAATATAATAGTAATGAAAAAGTTCATTTCAAGAATTATCAAACTGTGACACAGAGACATGAAGTGAGCAAATGCTGTTGGAAAAAAATGACATTAATAGACTTGCTCAACCCAGGGTTTCCACAAACCTTCAATTTGTAAAAAAAAAGAAAAACACTACCTGCAACGTGCAATAAAGTGAAGCACAATAAAGCAAGGTTTGCCTGTAGGGGGAAATGTTGTATAGGTTAATCTGAAGGCCCATTTGAGGAAAGGAAATAGAAGATGAAGAAAGAATCATACTGGGAAGGTACTTCTTTGCTCAGGGAGCAGTAAAATGCACGCACACCACTCTACCTAGTCTTTCTCTCATTCCAGATGCTCCACTACTCCTCTGAGAAGATCTTCCCATGGCCCCTTGAGGAGCAGCTACTTGACTTAGCTCTCCAAATAACACTAGAACATACTTTTGTTGACAAAATTTACCTAACCAAGATAATCATAATGCTTTTCTTTCTCTATAGCACCTCAGTTCTTCTTTATGACACTATTCCCACTACACAAGTACAGGTCACAGGCCAGTTCTGACTGCCCTGGAGGGAGCTGTGTTTCACTGGGCTTCATTACAGTTTAGAACCCATGTGGCCCTGCTGCCCTGGAGGTGCACACAGGTTAAATAAGACACCGTGGGATTTAGCCCCACGGGTAGGCAATAGGTTTGCAGTGAACTTGGGAAAATCCAATTGAGACTTATTAGTAGGGGAACTCTTCTTCTCAGAAAGTTTCCTAAGGGGAATTTGAAGTGCCTTCAAAGTGAAATGATTCTATTTATGAGTAACAGTGCAATATTGAGATGTGGGGGTGCTTCAGAGTACTCATAAAATGTCCAAGGAAAGTATTACTCTCAAGTTTAAGAAATTTACTCCATTTTATAAATTACAAATACTGTAAAGTTTCATACTCTGATGACATAATGATGGATACAGGTCACTATACATTTGTACAAACCCATAGAATGTACAACACCAACAGTGAACCCTAATGTAAACTATGGATTTTGGGTGACTATGATGTGTCACTGTAGGTTCATCAACAAACATACCATTCTGGTGGGAATGTCGATAATGGTGGAGGCTAAGGGGGCAAGAGCAGGGATTATATGGGAAATCTCTGTACCTTCCCCTAAATTTTGCTGTGAACCTAAAACTACTCTAAAGTCTTAATGAAAAAAAAAGGGCCAAGTTACCCATATTGAAGAATTAAGGACATAATAGAGACAATAAAATAAAATAATTAAAATGGGCAAAAGACTTGAATAGACATTTCTGTAAAGAAGATATACAAATGTCCAAAAAGTATATGAAAAGATGCTCAACATCACTAATCATGCTAATCATCACTAATCACTAATCATCACTAATCATCACTAATCAAATATGAAAAGATGCTCAACATCACTAATCATAAATGCAAGTCAAAGCCACAATGAGATACCACCTCACCGCCATTAGGATGGTTAATACAAGAAAAACAAAAAACAAAAAATACAAGTGTTGGCAAGGATGTGGGGAAATTGAACCCTCGTGCACTGTTGGTGGGAATGTTATATGGTGCAGCTGTATGGAAAACTTAACAACTGTTATGGAGGTTTCTCAAAAGACTAAAAGTAGAACTACTATATGATCCAACAATCTCACTTGTGCATATATATCCAAAAGAACTGAAAGGAGGATCTCAGAGAGATATCTGCACACCCATGTTCACTGCAGCATTATTCACAATAGCCAAGAGGTGGAAGCCACCCAACTGTCCATCAATGGATGAATGGATAAAGAAAATGTGGTATATACATACAATGGAATATTTTTCAACCTCATTAAAAAAAGAAATCCTGTCACATGCCACAACACTGATGAACCTTGAGGACATTATACTATGTGAAATAAGCCAGTCACAAAAATACAAATGCTGTCTGATTCCACTTATATGAGGCATCTAGTCAAATTCATAGAAACAGAAAGTAGAATCATGGTTGCCACGAGCTAGGAGGAGGAGAAATGGGGATTTGTTTTTCAGTACGTATAGAGTTTCAGTTTTGCAAGATGAAAAAGTCCTGGAGATGTGCTGCACAACAATGTGAATATACTTAACACTATGGTACTGTACGCTTGAAAATGGTTAAGATGGTAAATTTTATGTATGAGTTTTTTAATCACAATTAAATTTTTAATTTAATTAAAAATTAATAACAGTATTAAGTCTTCCAATCCATGAACATGAAATATTTTTCCATTTATTTAGGTCTTCTTTTCTTTCAACAATTTTGTAGTTTTTAGTGTACAAGTCTTGTAATTCTTAAATCAAATTTATTGCTAAGTGTTTTACTCTTTTTGATGCTACTACAAATGGAATTGTTTTCTTAACTTCTTATTTGCATTGTCAACTGATATTGTATAGAAATATCACTGATTTTTGTGTGTTGATCGTGTATCTTCAACCACTGAGTTTGTTTTCAATTGTATAGAATTTTCTATACATAAGATCATGTCATCTACAAACAAGGATTATTTATTTCTTCCTTTCCAATTTGGAAACACACAAACTACCAAATCTGACTCATGAAGAAATAGAAAATATGGACCCGCCTATAACTAGTAAAAATATTGAATCAATAATCAAAATTCTCACAACAAAGATAATCTCAGGACCAGAAACTTTACTGGTGAATTCTGCTAAACATTTAAAGAAGAATTAACACCAATGCTCTCAGACTTTTCCAAAAAATAGAAGAGGAAGAAACACTTCCTAAGGCATTCTATGAGGCCAGCATTACCCTTATACCAAAGCAAGACAAAGAAATCACCTAAAGGTTTGTTATCATCATGATGTATGGTAATACAAAAGCATTATTTATAATGTGAAGTGATTGTTCTGCCTTGGTTTTTAGATTTTTTCACACGTCTTTCCTGTTAGATTTTGGACTCCTTAAGGACAAAAAAACATGTTTTGCTTATGTCTGCGTCCTCCATGACACCCAAAAAAGCACCTCACACTCATTCAGTATTGAGTAAATATCTACTGAATCATTAATGAATAAACAAATAAATTAAAATGTATTAGTATTGTTTAAATCACTTGAAAAGAAAACTACAGACCAATATCCCAGTATCTATTTGTCAAATAGAAATAGAGAATTGAGGAAAAGGCCTGAAGTAATCTGGTGGAGGTAAAGGCATACTGCTAACTCTGCCAAGTGAAAACAGATGGTTTTTTGTTTTCACATTTTTGAGAGAGGGAGGGAGGGAGGAAGGAAGGAAGCCACCACTCTAATAAGGTCTAGAAAAGTAGCTGCAATTAGAACCACCATAAAAATAAGTATATTTTAATTCATTTTCATTCCCCAAAACCTGTCAGTCTTCTGCACCTACCAATTTGGAAAGTTGAGGATGTGATAGAAATCACCACTCCTTGAATCTTCTAAGACTTTGATTTCCTTTTTTAAAAAAATTTAAGTATAGCTGTGTTAATTTCTGCTGTTCAGCAAAGTGGCTCAGTTATACATATATATATACACATTGTTTTTCATATTTTTTTCCATTATGGTTTATCACAGGATATTGAATATAGTTCCCTCCCTGTGCTATACGGTAGAACCTTGTTGTTTAGCCATTCTATACATACCAGTTTGTATCTGCTAATCCCAAACTCCCAATCCAACCCTCTCCCCTCTCTCCCCCTTGGCAACCATCAGTTTATTCTCTATGTCTGGGATTCTGTTTCTGTTTCATAAATAGGTTCATTTGTGTCATATTTTCAATTCCACATATAAGTGAGATCATATGGTAGTTGTTTTTCTCTTTCTGACTTACTTCACTTAGCATGATAATCTCTAGATGCATCCATGTTGCTGCAAATGGCATTATTTTGTTCTTTTTTATGCTAAGCCTTTGATTTCTATGATTCCACCAGGAATGCAATATGGTCTTTTTTTTTTTTTTTTTTTTTTTTTTTTGGCTGTGTTGGGTCTTTGTTGCTGCGTGCGGGCTTTCTCCAGTTGCGGGCGAGCAGGGGCTACTCTTCGTTGTGGTGTGCGGGCTTCTAATTGCAGTGGCTTCTCTTGCTGTGGAGCACGGGCTCTAGGCATGCAGGCTTCAGTAGTTGCAGCATGTGGGCTCAGTAGTTGTGGCTTGCGGGCTCTAGAGCACAGGCTCAGTAGTTGTGGCACACGGGCTTAGTTGCTCTGCAGCATGTGGGATCTTCCTGGACCAGGGCTCGAACCCGTGTCCCCTGCATTGGCAGGCGGACTCCCAACCACTGTGCCACCAGGGAAGTCCTGCAATATGGTCTTTAATGTTATAATTTGGTAGCAAAGAGAAGTTCCAGGGGTCTCAGCTTGGATTTTCCTACTATAATGTTCCTTATTCCATAATTCATAGGGCCAACGTGGGGATGTACCACTTGTTGATAATATCTATTCCAAATATTACATGCAAACTGAGGAAGTAACCATGGGGCTGTTTTCAGAGTTTCCATGTGTGAACTTTGAAGTGAATCTCAGTCACCTGCGATTCATAGGCAGACTCACTGACATATATTCTGCAGTGTCATTCTGGGTCTTTAGGAATTGGAGTAAGTTCTGCATGAATGTCCAAGAATCCAGAAGTGTTCCCATTTCACTGTACAGTCCTTCTGAAATCAAGTTGTAGCAGGAAAAATAAAGGTCCCAAAGATGTCCACATCCAATCAGGATACAGAATCAGAGAATATGTTAGATTAGATGGCAAAGAAGATAAAGGTTGCAGATGGAACTAGGTTGTAATCAGCTAACCTTAAAATAAAGAGATTATCTGTCTTGGTCCAAGGTCATCACAAAGGTCCTTAAAACTGGAAGGAGACAGAAGAGATAGTTAGAGAAAGAGATGTGACGACACAAGCAGGGTCAGAGTGATGCAGTATGAGGAAGACTGGACTCATCTTTGCTGGCCTTGGAGATGGAGGCAAGGGCCATGCATTAGTCTGCTCAGGCTGCCATAATAGAGTTCCACAGACTCGGTGGCTTAGATAACAGAAATGTATTTTCTTATAGTTCTGGAGGCTGGAAGTCCCTGCCTCAGGTATGAAAGAGAGGATAGAGAGAGAAAAAAAGCAGTGGGGACTCTTCCCAAGCTCGTGGGACCACAGTTCCTCCAGTCAGGAAGAAGGTTCTCTTTCCTGCCCAGCCACCACTGCTGGTGCTGCCACTGTCACCACAGGATCGCCTGGGAGTTGGCCCAGAGATAATTTTTTTTAAATCAGGAAATTTCCTTTGCTCCCCATTTCTCCTTTTCAGACCACAAAAAGGGAGCTTCTCTTGGAGCTTCTTCTATCTTTCTCTCTGAACCCAGTGTGTAGGTTTGGGTTTCAGGCTGCCCTTGAGTCTAGGCCAAGAGGTGCTGGATAGGTGGAGGAGAGAAAGAAAAAAAAAAAAAAATCACCATCAGTTTGTTGGTACCTTGTGTTCTAGTTTCCTTCCCAGGTCTGTGTGCTACCATTTATTTTTCAGAGCCCTCAAATGACTGGTCCATGCATTCTGTCTAGAGTTTTTAATTGCATTCAGTGGGAAAAGCAGGGTAGAGTGGGCTTATTTCATCTTGATCAAAACTGGAATTTGTCTTCTGGCTTCTGCCCTCTCCCTGCTTTAGAGGTTGCTCCTTTTCAATGCCGCTTTGTTGGTTTTTCTTATTTGATGGGCTTTAAATATTAGTGTTCCTCTAGTTTCACTTAGGCAATTTTCTCACTGTATACTCTCTCCCTAGTTAAGTTAACCATGTTCAATACTTAAATTATTATATATATGCAAATATGTCACAAGTTTATATCTCCAGGCTGATCTTTCTTGTTAATTCCAAACTAGCATATCCAACTGACTCCTTGATATCTCTTACATATCTCAAAATCATGACAAATTCCACATGTCTAAATTACAACGCATGGTTTACCCTTCAACCCCCAAACTTGGTCCTCTTCAAGTATCCCTGTGGCAGTTAATGACATATCAGCCTTCTTTGACACCTGGAAGTCACCTTTGGCATCCTCATCTCTCTCACCACAGGAATGGTCAAGTACCTATTTGAAGAGCCATCAAAAGTTTATTATATGTATATTTGTATTCAACAGATATTCACTGAGCACTTGGTCCTTCACAAAAAGTATGCACCGAATGTCTTCCCTATGCCAGACCTTGCGCTAAGCTCTGGGTCTACAGTGGTAAATGAAATTGATACAGTCCTTGCCTCAATGAACCCACAGACTAGTGAGAGAGATATTAAACAAGTAAACCCACAAATTATTATCAAATTTCAAATTGTGATAAGTGCTTTTAATAAAAGAAGACAGAGCACAACACTTTAATAGAACTAAAAGGAATTTGGGGTTCCCAGAGCAGAGGATGTAAATGGTGGGTAATCAGATTATGAAAGTCTGTGCATGACATCTTAAGGACTTCAAGCTTAGGGTAAGAAGAAGCCACTAAGGGATTTAAACGGGGAAATGACATGATCTGATTTTTTTGAAGCATAAATCTGGTCATATCATTCATTCAGGAACTGACTCTGTCAGAGGTGGTTTTACCTTCTCTGTCAAATATATTCCTCTTTTTAATGATACCTGACAAGGATCCCTTACCTGAGAATCTATAAAACTAATGATTGTAATTAGTACTGGTTGAGATGGAATCTAACCCAAATGACAGAATGTACCATTTGCCAATAATGAACTTTAGTATTGCCTGTAATACATGAAACACATTTATATTTATATTCGCTTGTTGTTTTTCACAGTAACTTTATGTAACATATCACTGTAACTACTGTAACTCCTAATCTCTTAGCCAAGAGCTACTAGGGAGATATCTGCCAGGGTTCCATCCTGGGTCCTCTTCTGACATCAGGATCATTTATAACCTACTTCAGTGACCCATGTCAATACACTCAGTTCCCTGTGTCAAAGCTGATATACTAATTACTAAGGGTGTTCAGTCTCTGTGTCTTCAAATTCTCATAGCTCATTCTTTGCAGTAAAGATTTCAGCTACTTCTGTAACTCTGGTTCTTCCTGTTTATATTTGGTACCACACATATTATAACTAAGTCTAGGAGGCAGACAATTCATTCTACTCTACTATAAAATCCAGCTCTGCTACTCTAATAAAAGCCTACTATCAAATGTCACTTCAAAATGATTTTGAAATTGCCAGGAAATGAGTGTGGTAGTTGGGTTGAAAAGGTTGAGGTATCTAAGAGAAAAAGAATTACTTCTAGGATGAAAGCTTCCTGGTCAGCTCTCCCCTACCATCCTAAAACCATTTACTCAGGGCTTGTTTCCATCCCCCACCATCAAACATCTCTTGGCAACAACATGTGGCACCAAATTTGTCCCCTTGCTCCATCATCAGAATTTTGCCATGGGATTATTTCAAGTGTCTCTCTGTGTGGGCTACACATCCAGGAACATGTAATAGAAGCCGCAGATCCAAGGGAATGGTATAAGAGTTAAACAATCCAGAACTCAACGTCCAATACTAAAAGTTTTTAGGTCTTTCATATTTTGAAATTTTTCAAGTGGATTAACCTTCCTCCACTCAAAACCCTCTCCCCTTCCCTACTGTAGAAGTGGAGGTAGGCAAGTGAGAAGGTACACATGGAGGCAGAAAGAATGGGGGAAAAAACAAAAGGAAAAGGAAAAATGGATAAATAAGAGCTATTTCCACTTTTCTTTTGGAATGATAGGTTTTCACTGGAAATAATGTCTCCCAATGTATGGTCATCTTATAACCTATTTCAGAGTTTCTTGGGGATCTATTATAAGTGCAGATTATCAGAATAATCTGATAATATTAGATTATTACTGAATCAGAACATCTGAGAGTAGGGACCCAGAATCTGCATTTTTAAGAAGCAATATTTTCATACAAATAAAAGATTTAAAACAACAAATGTAAATATTGTCTCTGTGATTGTTGGATATTAACAAAGCAATAGACCTTCTGGCCCACGCTGTTTCTTCTTCATAATTTTCACAAATGGTACCTACTTTTCAAATAAAGAAATTGGTTGAAAGCTGATAAATTTATTAGTTTACTGGATGACTGCTGTAAACAAAACGTACAAAATAACAGGAACCCATGACTTTGTGAAGTCAATCATCCAATGAAGAAAAAAAACAAACACACATAAAAAAAAGACCTAATTAGTGTATGGGTGGTATACTGGCATAGGAATTCATACAATTTGTGCAAGTATCTAGGTGCTTAGAAAAGCAAGGTTGGCAGCTGAGCAAATCAAGTAGGCATTGCTGCCTTACTCAGGAAGTCAAGAGTTTTAATGAGTTTTGAATGAGGAAGGGTAATTAGGGAGCCACTCAGTGTGTAGAACAAGCTCTGGCGAAAAAGTCCAAAGGATAAGGGTTGCAGTTCTGGTCCTACAACTGTGATGTTGAGCAAGTCTTTTAATTTTTCATTGATTCTGTTTCACTGATTCTGCTTTCTCGCTTAAGTAAGCAAGGCCAATCTCTATTGTTTCTTTGTTTGTTTATGCTCTCACCTCATTCTGGAAAGGATTTAAGGCAGAAATGATAGACAAGTTTCTTCTGCACCAACATTCACTGACTCTAAATTCATACAAGTTTCCTTCTGGAGCAAATGTGTGATGACCCTATAGCCCCAAACTTCTCACAACCATGCGACAGAAAAGACAGAAATTACTACCAAATGCAAATTGGAACCTATTATCGCCCATAGGCAATCACTCTGTATACACCTATCTCACAGCTGTAAGATGACAGAACTCAAGTTCAAGTCAGTGTTCTAAGGGTGAGTATATTGTCTTGAATCTCTCTGGTGAGTTCTGCCAGGAGCATACCCCTGGCGAAACCGCAGGCCCCCAGTCAGAGATTTTCCTGTATTTGCTGCAAGTATATTTGGCCCAGCACTTTTTTCATAGCATCTTTGACTTCCTTGTTTCATAAACTGTAAGTTATGGGGTTCAGCATAGGGGTAAGCACTCCATAAAGCAACGAGATGATTTTATCTATTTCTTGTGAGCCTGACGAAGAAGGCTTTAGGTACATGGAGAGTGCAGCCCCATAATACAAGAACACCACAGTTGAGTGAGCACCCCAGGTAGAAAAAGCTTTGTTTCTTCCCTCTGCTGAGCTGATTCTCAGAATAGTGGAAAGGATGGCGACATAAGAGATGCAAATTAAGAGCATTGGAATGGGCAGGAGGAGCACGCTAAATACCAGCATGATCGTGTCCATGAGCAATGACCTTGTGCAAGCTAGCTTCAGCACTGCCAGAATTTCACACATGACGTGAGGGATGAAATTCCCAGAGGGGTATCTGCAGGGTGAAGCTGGTTTCCAGCAGGGCTGTCAGAGAGCCCCTCACCCAGGAGACAGTGGCCATCTGCACACAGACCTGCCTGTTCATGATGACGGGGTATCTCAGCGGCTTGCAAATGGCCACGTAATGGTCATACGCCATCACAGCCAGGAGCAGGCACTGCTCCTGGAGCCCAGAGCAAGGGACAGATACATCTGTACAGCACACCCAGAAAAGATGATGGTTTTCTGGGATGACAGCAAGTCACCAGCAAATTGGAATAGAAGCAGATGTGTAACAAATATCCATGAAAGAGAGATTTCCAAGGAACAAGTACATGGGAGTTTGAAGGCATGAATCTAGGATAGTGATTAAGAGTGCTGTTGCCCAAGAGGGTTATCAGATGCATTATAAGGCTGAAGACGAAGAGAACAATCTCTAACTTTGGGTATCTAGAAAAACCTTCCAGGAAAAAAAAAACTCCAACTGGTGAGATTTTCGCCTTGCATTTGCTTCCTTTCACCTGTAGTTATTCTAATATTATTCTATTCATTTCATCTGAGGACAGAAAGAGAGGGATAAAGTATAATGTTCATTGAGTTAAGAAAACACTTTCGAACTTATTTTCACTATTATAAGCACAATTTTACCATAAGAAATCACAGGACAATGTATCTATCAATCTAAGAGGAGGGGAAACAGGTTTGGCCTGTGTCCCTCAGTGGTGGGTCAGTGACTTACAGACGAACCAACTAGAGCTCAGCCAGCTTGGTGTTGGGTCTGAAGAGCACAATCAGTAGATTAGAAGTCTCTTCAGTTTTCTTTGCCCTTCTTTCAAAACAAAATTTAGAAAAGAGTGAATTTGAAAACAAGAATAAACAAATTTAATATTTGAATCTCAGCTCGTAATCCTTTGCTTGGCACACAGCAGGTTTTCAGTAAAGATTTGAAAATACTGAGTAATGAAAAATATGAAAGAACATTGAATACGCTATTGAGCACTAATTAGAAAAGTTAGTCAAATAAATGAGGAAAATAAAGCACATTTGTAAAAATAAAAACCAGTAATGATCTTCACTGGAAGAAGAGGAGGAATGTTGAAAGGAACAAATAAATGAGTTTTAAACTAACACCTATGAAGTTCTGGGTCTAAATGAACTCTGTCCTTTCCAGCTAACAGCTTAGAGGTCCACACACTTGTTTTAAAAATGATGACATTGTTTGAAGCACTGTGGATACCCATTCTGATTCTATGTAAGAGCCAGTTTACAAGTCATGTCAAATAACCTACCTCATTTAAACACTATTACATCCCCTGTACAGTTTCATTCATTATTGGGAGCCATACCTTTGTGAGTATGTAAATAGTTCTAAAAATTATACCCAGGCAATACTCTTATTATACATTAAAACTCATGAAGATCCAGAAAATGCAGAAGTTAAACTCCCTTTAAAAATTATCTTAAAATCTCTTGGCAACAACATGGATGAACTTGGAAGGTATTATGCTTAGTGAAATCAGTCAAAGACAAATACTGTGTGATATCACTACTTGTGGAATCTAAAAAATAAAACAAACTAGTGAATATAATAAAAAATTATAGATCATCTAATTATATACCAGACACTTAAGGTTTTATTTCTTTTTTTTTTACATTTCACATTATTAGCCAAAAAAAAAATTACAAAAACTTACCTTGCTTACGCACTGATATTGCTCTTTATCACCATCAATCTTCTTCCTTTCCCCACTAATTCTTTTCTATTTTCAAATATACTGTTCTTAAAAATTCCCTTCATTGTCATGCTACATATGTAAATTGCCATCCTATTTTTGCTCTTTCTTTCACAGGTAAATTCCTTAGTTATATGGTTTATCTTACAATAGTTCAGTCTTCACTTTCTCATCACTAATACAGTGATTATTATCATTTGTCTCCCAGTTCTTCATATTTAAAAACCTGGTCTAAATGGTTATGGTGAAAATAATAATGGTGTGAGCAATACCTTATACATGGCCCTATAACAGTGGCATGATATTTGTCAAATACTTTTCATTATATTACATTATTATCTCTGACCTCTTCCCCACTGTATCACATATCCAGGCTATTAGCAAATCCTGTCATTTTTTTTTTCTGTTTTAGTCATCAGACCTCCAGCAGCTTACAGTGAGGTACAAACATTATCAGTAACCCTGAATACTCTTTTGAGTATTCTAGAGAACACTTGTCAGTACTACTGCCCTCTGCGGCACCTGAGCATGCAGTTTTTGCTTTTCTTCCTAAAAGCTCCATTTTTACTACATCCCAGCAGTTAGTTCTTACTCATTTGTTAGTTAAGAGATGATTTCTTAGGGACTTCTCTGCTAGATTTTATATTCAACAAATTTCCTACAAAAACTTTATTATATTATTGTAAGAGATGATTTCAAAGAAACAATTTTTCTGTGCTATTCTTAAAACTAGTAAAGAAAACACAATTTTTTTCAAACATCTTTATTGGAGTATAATTGCTTTACATTGTTGTGTTAGTTTCTGCTGTATAACAAAGTGAATCAGCTATACGTATACCTATATCCCCATATCTCCTCCCTCTTGCGTCTCCCTCCCACCCTCCCTATCCCACCCCCCTAGGTGGACACAAAGCACAGAGCTGATCTCTCTGTGCTATGTGGCTGCTTCCCACTGGCTATCTATTTTACATTTGGTAGTGTATATATGTCCATGACACTCTCTCACTTCGTCCCAGCTTACCCTTCCCCCTCCCCATGTTCTCAAGTCCATTCTCTACGTCTGCGTCTTTATTCCTGTCCTGCCCCTAGGTTCTTCAGAACCTTTTTTTTTTTTTTAGATTCGATATATATGTGTTAGCATATGGTATTTGTTTTTCTCTTTCTGACTTACTTCACTCTGTATGACAGTCTCTAGGTCCATCCAACTCACTACAAATAACTCAATTTCATTTCTTTTTATGGCTAATATTCCATTGTATATATATGCCACATCTTCTTTATCCATTCATCTGTCGATGGACACTTAGGTTGCTTCCATGTCCTGGCTATGGTAAATAGTGCTGCAATGAACATTGGGGTGCATGTGTCTTTTTTAATTATGGTTTTCTCAGGGAATATGCCCAGTACTGGGATTGCTGGGTCATATGGTAGTTCTATTTTTAGTTTTTTAAGGAACCTCCATACTGTTCTCCATAGTGGCTCTATCAATTTATATTCCCACCAACAGTGTAGGAGGGTTCCCTTGTCTCCACACTCTCTCCAGCATTTATTGTTTGTAGATATTTTGATGATGGCCATTCTGACTGGTGTGAGGTGATACCTCATTGTAGTTTTGATTTGCATTTCTTTAATGATTAGTGATGTTGAGCATCCTTTCGTGTGTTTGTTGGCAATCTGTATATCTTCTTTGGAGAAATGTCTATTTAGGTCTTCTGCCCATTTTTGGACTGGATTCTTTGGTTTTTTTTATAGTGAGCTGCATGAGCTGCTTCTATATTTTGGAGATTAATCCTTTGTCAGTTGCTTCATTTGCAAATATTTTCTCCCATTCTGAGGGTTGTCTTTTCGTCTTGTTTATGGTTTCCTTTGCTGTGCAAAAGCTTTTAAGTTTCATTAGGTCCCATTTGTTTATTTTGTTTTTATTATCATTTCTCTAGGAGGTGGGTCAAAAAGGATCTTGCTGTGATTTATGTCATAGAGCGTTCTGCCTATGTTTTCCTCTAAGAGTTTTATAGTGTCTGGCCTTACATTTAGGTCTTTAATCCATTTTGAGTTGATTTTTGTGTATGATGTTAGGAAGTGTTCTAATTTCATTCTTTTACATGTAGCTGTCCAGTTTTCCCAGCACCACTTATTGAAGAGGCTGTCTTTTCTCCACTGTATATTCTTGCCTCCTTTATCAAAGGTAAGGTGACCATATGTGTGTGGGTTTATCTCTGGGCTTTCTATCCTGTTCCATTGATCTATATTTCTGTTTTTGTGCCAGTACCATACTGTGTTGATTACTGCAGCTTTGTAGCACAGTCTGAATTCAGGATGCCTGATTCCTCCAGCTCCGTTTTTCTTTCTCAAGATTGCTTTAGCTATTCAGGGTCTTTTATGTTTCCATACAAATTGTGAAATTTTTTGTTCTAGTTCTGTGAAAAATGCCATTGGTAGTTTGATAGGGATTGCACTGAATCTGTAGATTGCTTTGGGTAGTAGAGTCATTTGCACAATGTTGATTCTTCTAATCCAAGAACATGGTATATCTCTCCATCTGTTGGTATCATCTTTAATTTCTTTCATCAGTGTCTTATAGTTTTCTGCATACAGGTCTTTTGTCTCCTTAGGTAGGTTTATTCCTAGGTATTTTATTCTTTTTGTTGCAGTGGTAAATGGGAGTGTTTCCTTAATTTCTCTTTCAGATTTTCCATCATTAGTGTATAGGAATGCAAGAGATTTCTGTGCATTAATTTTGTATCCTGCTACTTTACCAAATTCATTGATTAGGTCTAGTAGTTTTCTGGTAGCATCTTTAGGATTCTCTATGTATAGTATCATGTCATCTGCAAACAGGGACAGTTTTACTTCTTCTTTTTCGATTTGGGTTCCTTCTATTTCTTTTTCTTCTCTGATTGCTATTGCTAAAACTTCCAAAACTATGTTGAATAATAGTGATGAGAGTGGGCAACCTTGTTTTGTTCCTGATCTTAGTAGAAATGGTTTCAGTTTTTCACCATTGAGAACGATGTTGGCTGTGGGTTTGTCATATATGGCCTTTATTATGTTGAGGTAAGTTCCCTCTATGCCTACTTCCTGAGAGTTTTTATCATAAATGGGTGTTGAATTTTGTCAAAAGCTTTTTCTGCATCTATTGAGATGATCATATGGTTTTTCTGCTTCAATTTGTTAATATGGTGTATCACATTGATTGATTTGCATATATTGAAGAATCCTTGCATTCCTGGGATAAACCCCACTTGATCATGGGGTATGATCCTTTTACTATGCTGTTGGATTCCATTTGCTAGTATTTTGTTGAGGATTTTTGCATCTATGTTCATCAGTGATATTGGCCTGTAGTTTTCCTTTTTTGTGACATCTTTATCTGATTTTGGTATCAGCGTGATGGTGGGCTCGTAGAATGAGTTTGGGAGTGTTCCTCTCTCTGCTATATTTTGGAAGAGTTTGAGAAGGATAGGTGTTAGTTCTTCTCTAAATGTTTGATAGAATTTGCCTGTGAAGCCATCTGGTCCTGGCTTTTGTTTGTTGGAAGATTTTTAATCACAGTCTCAATTTCAGTGTTTGTGATTGGTCTGCTTATATTTTCTATTTTTTCCTGGTTCAGTCTTGGAAGGTTGTGTTTTTCTAAGAATTTGTCCATTTCTTCCAGGTTGTCCATTTTATTGGCATATAGTTGCTTGTAGTAATCTCTCATGATCCTCTGTATTTCTGCAGTGTCAGTTGTTACTTCTCCTTTTTCATTTCTAATTCTATTGATTTGAGTCTTCTCCATTTTTTTCTTGATGAGTCTGGCTAACGGTTTATCAATTTTGTTTATCTTCTCAAAGAACCAGCTTTTAGTTTTATTGATCTTTGCTATTTTTTCCTTCATTTCTTTCTCATTACTTTTGATTTGATCTTTACAATTTCTTTCCTTCTGCTAACTTTGGGGGTTTTTTGTTCCTCTTTCTCTAATTGGTGTAAGATTAGCTTGCTTATTTGAGATTTTTCTTGTTTCTTGAGGGAGGATTGTATTGCTATAAACTGCCCTCTTAGAACTGCTTTTGCTGCATCCCATAGGTTTTGGGTCATCGTGTTTTCATTGTCATTTATTTCTAGGTATTTTTTTATTTCCTCATTGATTTCTTCAGTGATCTCTTGGTTATTTAGTAGCATATTGTTTAGCCTCCATGTGTTTGTATTTTTTACAGATTTTTTCCTGTAATTGATATCTAGTCTCATAGCTTTGTGGTTGGAAAAGATACTTGATACGATTTCAATTTTCTTAAATTTACCAAGGCTTGATTTGTGACCCAAGATATGGTGTATCCTGGAGAATGTTCCATGAGCACTTGAGAAGAAAGTGTATTCTGTTGTTTTTCGATGGAATGTCCTGTAAATATCAAGTAAACCCATCTTGTTTAATGTCATTTAAAGCTTGTGTTTCCTTATTTATTTTCATTTTGGTTGATCTGTTCATTGGTGAAAGTGGGGTGTAAAAGTCACCTACTGTTATTGTGTTACTGTCTTGCTAGTTGTTTGGCATAGGGTGTCCAGTACTGGAGCTTGCTGGTCATTGAGTGGAACTAGGTCTTAGCGTTGAGACAGCGATCTCTGGGACAGCTCTCGCTGATTGATATTACGTGGGGCTGGGAGGTCTCTGGTGGTCCAGTGTCCTGAACTCATCTCTCCCACCTCAGAGGCTCAAGCCTGGCAGCTGGCCAGAGCACCAAGACCCTGTCAGCCACACAGCTTTTTGGAAGTCTGAGGTCTTCTGACAGTGTTCACTAGGTGTTCTGTAGGAGTTGTTCCACATGTAAATGCATTTTTTAAAATTAATTAATTTATTTATTTATGGCTGTGTTGGGTCTTCGTTTCTGTGTGAGGGCTTTCTCTAGTTGCGGCAAGTGGGGGCCACTCTTTATTGCAGTGTGCGGGCCTCTCATTATCGCGGCCTCTCTTGTTGCTGAGCACAGGCTCCAGATGCGCAGGCTCAGTAATTGTGGCTCATGGGCCTAGCTGCTCCGCGGCATGTGGGATCTTCCCAGACCAGGGCTCGAACCCGTGTCCCCTGCATTGGCAGGCAGATTCTCAACCACTGCGCCACCAGGGAAGCCCCCTGTAAATGCATTTTTGATGTATCTGTGGGGAGGAAGGTGATCTCCACGTCTTACTCCCCCGCCATCCTGAAGGTCCTCTCTCTTCACACCTCTTGTAGCTAGAGGATCCACACTTTATCTGGAAAGGACATAAATCTGGCAGTCTCACTTCAGGCCTAGCTCATCCACCTTTTTTCCCTTTGTGCTTAGTCTGTTTCACTTGCTCATAGCGGGCCCCGTGCAGAGGCCTTGCCCCCCGCCCTTCAGACCAGAGTTCCTCGTGAAACGGCTGAGCCGACACCTTAGCTTGGGACGTGTATTGAAGCTCCTCACAGGACACTCCCACAATTTTTTTAGAATGAAAAATCAGCCCAGTTGCCTGCAACTTGATATTTTCTACTGTTTAGAAATAGTATCCAAGAAAAATTCAATTCCCTGCACCAATTCCAAATAAAATATTATTTATGATATACTTCATAAAGTTAGCTATGTGCAAGAAAGAATGAATGCATCTATGTTAAATATGTTAAACATATTACATGAAAGTCAAAAATGCAATTCATTTTTTTCAAAAGTATTGACTGTTACCTCAGTAACTAAAAATACCAAAGTATAACAACTGAAATACTATGTAAATTTAAATCACCTGTTGTTTTGGGGAAACACCTGTTGTCCCTGAACAATTAACAGTTCAGCAACTATAATACGCAGAGGTTTGAAACTTCAGCTCCTTCAGGGATAATGTCCCAAAGATCCAATTATATCAAACTTTTAAAAACTGAGACTGAGTGAACCACAGTTCCCCCAAAATAATTTCAAAGAACTCATAAAAACAGAGTCTTCTACTCCTCCCTGTCCAACCTAGTTATATCAAAATTTTTTTTTCTTGAAAGATTACAGTGTAGAATACTTAACAGTATATAGAAAAAAGGTATCCCTAGAATTCTAAGACATGTATTTTTTTCATTGGTGAAACTACATGTATTTTTTTTTTTCATTTGTGAAACCGCTCTCTACTTTTCAGAGATTAAAGGAAGAAAGTTTACTCGTTAAGCCACTTGTCCCAACGAGTGATCAGAACTTTTATTCAATTACACATATTGAGAGGGCCTTTAAGCAACGGAACACCTCCACCCACACCTTGGTTTCTAAATGAATGCAATTCTCAACTAATAGGAAACATATTGTAGCTCCTTAGAGAAATGGCTGATGCCAAGGCTAGAGCAAGAATAGGACAAGATTAGCTTGGAGTACCTTATTGCACTAGAACATAAGGAAGTATGCAAAGAACAACTGGGATATTTCAAAAGGCTATAGGAGCCCACTTGATGAGGCTCCCATTGGCCAGGTCTGGGACAGATTATTTTGAGCATCAAAATAAATAATGGTAAAAATGGATTATAATCCATAGAATGAAATAAGAATGCATGAATTCTTTTGGAAGGAAGGAAGGGAGGTAGGGAGAGAGGGAGGGGAGGGGAGTGGAAAGGAGGGGAGGGGAGGGAAGGAGAGGGGAAAGGAGGGGAGGGGAGGGGAGGGAAGAAGGAGGGGTCTGCCTTACAGTAGAATGCCAAAATATAAACATAGAAGAATGATGTAGTTAGAAAATCATCAATCAAGGTTTAGGTTGTTATAGTAATAGATTATAATAGGTAAAATGTTACAGTAGGTAGATGTAAATATCACAGTTGCATAGGTAAAAGCTGGATGAGAGACAGGATATTTACATAATGTCAAAGTATCTCACCACAAACTACTTATTAATTTCAAAAACAAGATGATAATAGCTTTACAGCAGAGAGCCACCTTAACATCACCAATAATGGGACATATTGACTCCACGTGCCTCCACTGAGGACACAGTATCACTTCTGTGGGATTCCTCTCAAAAACACATAACCTGAATCTACTCATGAGGGAAAACCAGACAAAATTAAATTGAGGGATACTCTGCAAAATAACCAGCCTATTCTTTTCAAAAATGTCAAGGTCGGGAAACAGAAAAACAAAAGGGCTAAGGAAATATTCCAGGAGACTGAAGAGACATGACAGCTAAAGGCAATGCATGACCCAGCACTGAATATTAGACCAGGAAAAACTTAGCTCTAAAGTACATTATTAGGACAATGGACAAAATTGGTATATGGGCTGTGAATTAGATAACAGTATGGTATCAGAGTTAAATTTCTTTTTTCTTTTTAGTTTTTTTTGAGTTAAATTTTTTTTAAAGATTTACTTATTTATTTAATTTATTTTTGGCTGTGTCAGGTCTTAGTTGTGGCATGCAGGATCTTCACTGAGGCATGCAGGATCTTTTGTTGTGGTGTGCGGGCTTCTCTCTCATTGTGGCGTGCGGGTTTTCTCTCTCCAGTTGTGGCATGTGGGCTCCAGAGAGCATGGGCTCTGTAGTTTGTGGAATGTGGGCTCTCTCCTTGAGGCACGTGAGCTCAATAGTTGTGGCACATGTGCTTAGCTGCCCCGTGGCATGTGGGAATCTTAGTTCCCTGACCAGGGATTGAACTCGCATCCTCTGCATTGTAAGGCGGATTGTTTACCACTGGACCACCAGGGAAGTCCCTAAGTTAAATTTCTTGATCTTCATAACTGCACTGTGGTTATGTAAGAGAATTTTCTTGTTGTTAAATACTGAAGTATTTGTTATTAAAGGGGTGACTTACCCTCCAACTTATCTTTAAATAGTTCATTAAAAAATATGTTTTCTAACTAAAAATAGAGTTGCCATATGATTCAGCAATCCCATTCCTGGGCATATAGCCCAACAAAACTGTAATTCAGAAAGATACATGTACCCCTATATTCATAGCAGCACAATTCACAATAGCCAATTCATGTAAAAAACCTAAATGTCCACTGACAGATGAATGGATAAAGAAGATGTGGTACATATATACCATGGAATACTACTCAGCCATAAAAAAGAAGGAAATAATACCATTTTCAGCAACATGGATGGACCTAGAAATTATCATACTAAGTGAAGTAAGTCACAAAGAGAAAGACAAATACCAAATATCACTTACATGTGGAATCTAAAATATGACACAAATGAATTTATCTACGAAACAGAAACAGACTCACAGACACAGAGAACGAACTTGTGGTTGCCGAGGGGAAGGAGGGTGGGGGAGGGATGGATTGGGAGTTTCGGATTAGCAGATGCAAACTATTATTATATAAACTGGATAAACAGTAAGGTCCTACTGTAGAGCACAGGGAACTATATTCAATACCCTGCAATAAACCAAAATGGAAATAAATATGAAAAAGAATATATATGTATATATATATATAACTGAATCACTTTCCTGTACAGCAGAAATTAACACAACATTGTAAATCAACTATACTTCAATAAAATAAAAATTTTTTAAATTTTTTTTTACTAAGGTATTTTATTTTTCTTACACAAATATTAAACTTTTTTAGTCACTGAATTATCAATGGCTGCAAGAATCTCCACAATATTTTTATATTTGGGGTACCTAAATGCCTAATTATAAATATGTTTTTTAAAAGTTCACTCCGGAGGGGCTCGACCTGCGTGTCACCCCTCTGCCTCGCCAGGACAACGCGGGTGGAGCGTGGGGACCGGCTAGGCCTCCCAGCGGCTCAGACGCAGCCAAGTCCGCGGCGGCGGGGCGGCAGGGTTCTCAGAAGCGGGTCCCTGGTCCCCACAGGCGCCCTAGCGGCCGGATCGCAGTTTGCATCACCTTCCCCACCGGGTACATAATGACACAGGTGCAGCCCTACGCGCGTTCACACGGCCGGGTCCCTGGGCACTGGGACTGAGTATGGCAGGAGGTCCGCCGTTCAGGTGCCCTGGGCTGCACCGAGGCCTCCTCCCCGCTCCACGGCTCCAGCCCCAAAGCAGCCATCAGGTCCAGGATGGTCGCGTTCCTCAGCACGCACGCGCGGCGTGCCCAGGGACCTCTGGACAGCACGTGGGCTGCTGTGTGGCCTGGGCGCCCGCGAGGCCGAGGCCGTGCGCCCAGGGAGACCATCGAGGTGAAGTTCATACACGACCAGATCTCCCCTAAACCCACAGTACAGAGGACTCCCCCACGGGGTCAGGGAGATTGTTCGGGAACAAGGGCTGAAGAGGACTTACCAGGGCCGCCAGCTGGCAGATCCCAGCGGGCCGTCCGCTTCTTGGTCAGAAGCTCTCTACACAACTGGTACCCAGGACCCAACTCTAGCTAGGCCCTGAAACCGCTGATCACGGGGTTTCCGAGCTATCGCGAGCGCAGCCAGCGTCTTTGGGAACACGCCTCTGGACTACGTCAAGACCGGATGCAGGGCCGGGAGGCGGAGCAACACCGAACACGTAGACGGCTGCTAGCAGGTCCTGAGGGATGAGGAGCTCAAAGCATTCTACAGTGGCATCGTCCCCCGCCGGGGCCGGGCCTGCCTGGACGTGGCCCTCGTGTTCATCATCTACGATGAGGTAGTGAAGCTGCTCAACACAGGGTGGAAGACGGACTGAGCCCTGAGGGTCTGGGCGGGAAGACTAAGGATCTATAAAAATAGTGATAGCTCAAATTGAATTATAGGTTGTTGGCTGGTCTTAGCTATTCTCTATTATTATTATTCTATTATTAGTCTTGGATAATTAATTGAGCTTTGGCTAATGGAGGAACAGGAGTAGCTGCCAGAATGGGGAACTTCTTGGTGCAATGTATTTAAGGAAATCTCTGTCCAGTCATTAGCTGACCATTCAGCTAACTGAGTAGAGACTTCATTGGTCGGGTCCAATAAAGAATTGAGACTTTACAGAATTAGTTCACGAAGTCACTAAAAATAGAACACACCAACAGCAACAAACTCTGGAATGGGAAGGGAATCTGATTTTCAGATTTGCCACACAATATTATTTTTAATGTCCAGTTTTCAACAACAACAAAATATGAGGTATGCAAAGAAACAGGAAAATATGGCCCATATTTAGTAATGATAGAAAGGTCAACCCATCAAGAAGACACAATTATAAATATACATATGGGGACTTCCCTGGTGGCAGTGGTTAAGAATCCACCTACCAATGCAGGGGACAGGGATTCGAGCTCTGGTCCGGGAAGATCCCACATGCCGCGGAGCAACTAAACCCGTGCGCCACAACTACTGAGGCTGCTCTCTAGAGCCCACGAGCCACAACTACCAAGCCCATGTGCCACAACTACTGAAGCCCGTGCGCCTAGAGCCCGTGCTCCACAAGAGAAGCCACGGCAATGAGAAGCCCATGCACCGCAACGAAGAGTAGCCCCCGCTCGCCGCAACTAGAGGCTGCAACTAGAGAAAGCCTGCACACAGCAACGAAGACCCAACGCAGCCAAAAACAAATAAGTAAATAAATTTAAAAATAATAGTGAAATAAATAAAATTTTTAAAAAGCCTAAATAAAATAAATATATATATGCACCTGAAAAGAAGAGCCCCAAAACACTCGAAACAGAAACTGACAGAATTAGAGGGAGAACTAGACAATTCAACAGTAATAGTTGAAGACTTTAATACTGAACTCTCAATAATTGGTTAAAAAAAAAAAAACTAGATAGCATACCAACAAGGATATAGGAAGCTGGCACAACACTATAAACCAACCAGATTTCACACCACCTATAGAATACCCACCCAACAAAATATACAAATACACATACACATTTTTCTCGAGTACACACGGAACATTACCTGCTGATTTTATGCCATCAGACTATGCATTGTGGTGTGTTTGGCTTCCTTCCCTCCACAGTATGCTTGCAAGATCCATGTTGATGTGGCTGCAGTTTGTCCATTTTTTATTACTATATGATAGTCCATTTTATGATCATAACATACTTTATCCACTGTTGTTAGACATTTTAATTGGCTCGCTCCACCATTTGGCTACTTCAACTAATGTTACAAACCTGCATGTGTACCTTTTAGTTCATGTCTGTGCATGAGTATATACTTAGGAGTGAAAGCAGTAAGTGATAGAACATGCTTAAGTCACCTTTAGTAGATTTTTTTTTAATATTTACTCTAGCTTTTTTATATATATAAATTTATTTATTTATTTATTTATTTATTTATGGCTGCATTGGGTCTTCATTGCTGTGCACGGGCTTTCTTTTTTTTTTTTTTTTTTTAATTTATTTATTTATTCATTTTTGGCTGTGTTGGGTCCTCGTTTCTGTGTGAGGGCTTTCTCCAGTTCTGGCAAGCGGGGGCCACTCTTCATCGCGGCGCGCGGGCCTCTCACTGCCGCAGCCTCTCCCATTGCGGAGCACAGGCTCCAGACGCGCAGGCTCAGCAGTTGTGGCTCACGGGCCCAGCCGCTCCGCGGCATGTGGGATCCTCCCAGACCAGGGCTCGAACCCATGTGCCCGGCATTGGCAGGCAGATTCTCAACCACTGCGCCACTAGGGAAGCCCCCGGGCTTTCTTTTTAATTGCAGCGAGCGGGGGCTACTCTTTGTTGCAGTGTGCAGGCCTCTCATTAAGGTGGCTTCTCTTGTTGCAGAGCACAGGCTCTAGGTGCACGGGCTTCAGTAGTTGTGGCACGCAGGCTCAGTAGTTGTAGCTCACGGGCTCTAGAGCACAGGCTCAGTAGTTGTGGCGCACGGGCTTAGTTGCTCCACAGCATGTGGGATCTTCCCGGACCAGGGCTTGAACCCGTGTCCCCTGCATTGGCAGGTGGATTCTTAACCACTGCACCACCAGGGAAGCCCATCTTTAGTAGATTTTAAGTGATTTTCCAACATGGTATGAAAATTTACTATCCGAAGTATCAGTTTCCTCTTACTACATAACAAAGTAACCAAAACTTATTGCCGTAAAACAGTAGCCATTTTCTCATATACCATGGAGTCTGGGTCAGGCATTCAGACTATTTAAGGGTAATATTTGTGAGAGACTGTGTAGTGTGAACTTGGTAAGGATTTTGGATTTGAGACTTTTTTTCCTTTAGGCAGGAGTTTATTCAAGCTGCGGTCAGAACTGGTGAGCTGATCTCAGACTAAAAAGCCTCGGTAAAACCAATTAAAAGATAGGATACATTCTGTGAGTAAATATTCTTTAGGGATTCAAAGAGAAAGTTATTTTGTCAAGAAACTTAAAGTGTAATATTGGGAGCTACATATAAAAAAGAACACCTAAAAGCACTCAGATTGTATACATTTCATGATGGAATTATGTGAGCACAAAGGTACAGAGGGTCCATGGAGGCTTCTCCCCAGATGACTCAAAAAAGATTCCGAGCACACACTGGAATTGTTGGTGAACAAGGAAGTCTCAAGAAGCCTTATTTTCTAAACACAGAACTTCTAGTTTAGCACAGTCTTGCATCTGAAAGTTGTTTTGATTGACAAAAGTCAGGCGGAAGCATAAACTTACAAGCTGTTAAGAGTAGGCAGTAATAACATCATAAATGGTTTTTATGCCAGATTAAGTAGGTTAAATTTAATTTTGCGGACAATGGAGAGCTGTTTTAAATAAGTGAGAGCCATAATTCGTTTTATGGCCATAATCAAGGTATAGAATATTCCCAACAACTAAGAAGTTCTCTTGTGCTCATTTGCAGTCAGTCTCCCCTGACCTCATGCCTGAAACTACTGATCTGATTTCTGTCACTACAGTTTTCCTTTTCTAGAATTTCCTATAAATAGAATTATATAATATACAGCCTTGTCACTTAGCAAAATGTTTTATATTTGTATTGGTCATTTCTTTTCATTACTGAGTAGTATTCCACTGTATAAATCTGTCACAACAGTTTATTCACTAGTTGATAGACATTTGGATTGTTTTCAGTTTTGAGCTATTATGAATAATTCTGCTCTTCACTTACAAGTTTTTGTGCAAACATAGGTTTTTATTACTCCTGGGTAAATACTCTGGAGTAAAATTTCTGGGTCATAGTGCAAGTATATGCTTAACTTCATATGACATACCAAACTGTTTCTTAAAGATGCTGTACCAGGGGGCTTCCCTGGTGGCACAGTGGTTAAGAATCCACCTGTCAACGCAGGGGACACGGGTTTGAGCCCTGGTCCAGGAAGATCCCACATGCCGCAGAGTAACTAAGCCTGTGCACCACAACTACTGAGCCTGCGCTCTGGAGCCCGCGAGCCACAACTGCTGAGCCCGCGTGCCACAACTACTGAAGCCCGCATGCCTAGAGCCCGTGCTCCGCAACAGGGGAGGCCACCACAGTGAGAAGCCAATACGCTGCAACGAAGAGTAGCCCCCGCTCGCCTCAATTAGAGAAAGCCCACACGCAGCAACGAGGACCCACTGCAGCCAAAAATAAATAAAATAAATAAATTTATTTTTTAAAAAAGATGCTGTACCATTTTGAAACTGCATTAGTAATATATGACAGTTCTGTTACTCTATATCTGTGCCGATGCTTGGTATTGTAACTCTTTTTGATTTTAGCCATTTCAATGGGTATATAGTGGTATCTTGTGCTTCATTTTGTTAGGGAACACAATTTATTAACATATTTTAACAAATATTGTGTATGGAAAAATAATCAATACATGTTTCGTTATCTGTAACTTACAAATACTCTAAAATGCCCCAACCAGTTACAATGGATTGTCTTTTTTTTAAAACTTTACTAAGATATAATTCATATACCATACAATTGCCCCCATTTAAAGTGTACAATTCAATGATTTTTTTTTTTTAGTGTATTCACAGTCATGCAAATATCAGCACAATCAATCCTAGAACATTTCACCATCTATTAAAAAAAATTCAACACTGAGAAAGGAGAACCCTGTGCACTGTTGGTGGGAATATAAACTGGTACAGTCACTATGGAAAACAGTACGAAGTTTCCTCAAGAAATTAAAAATAGAACTACCATATGATCCAGCAATCCCGCTCCTGGGAACATATCCAAAGAAAACTAAATGACTATCTCAAAGAGATATATGCACTCCCATGTTCATTGCAACATTCTTTACAATAGCCAAGATATGGAAGCAACCTAAGTCCCCATCAACAGATGGATAAAGAAGTGATATGTATATATACACATATATGTGTATGTATATGTGTGTATATGTGTATATATATGTGTATGTATATGTACATATATATGTGTGTGTATATGTGTATATATATATATATACACACACACATATACATATAAATACAATGGAATATTATTCAGTCTTAAAAAATAATGAAATCTTGCCATCTGCAACACCATGGATGGACCTTGAGGGCATGATGCTAAGAGAAATAATTCAGACAGAAAAAGACAAACACTGTATGATTTCACTTACATGTGGAATTTAAAAAACAAAGCAACTGAACAAAGAGAGCAAAAACAGAGTCATAGATATAGAGAACAAAGAGGTAGTTACCAGAGGGGAGGGGAGTTGGGGGCATGAGAGAAACAGGTAAGGGAAATTAAGAGGTACAAACTTCCAGCTACGAAATAAATGTCATGGGCATAAAATGTACAGTGTGGGGAATAAGTCAATAATAATATAACATCTTTGTACAGTGACAGATAGTTAACTAGACTTATCCTGGTGATCATTTTGTAATGTATAGAAATACCAAGTCATTATGCCATGCACCAGGAACTAACATAGTGTTGTAGGTCAATTTTACTTCAAAGACAAACTCACAGAAAAAGAGATTAGATATGTAGTTACCAGAGGTGGGGGCTGGGAGGTAGGAAAATAGAATGAAGGTACAAACTGACAGTTATGAGTTAAATAAGTATTAGGAATTTAAAGTACAACATATAAATATAATTAACACTGCTGTACGTTATATATGAAAATTATTAAGTGGGGTGTTAAAATCCCCTGCCATTATTGTGTTACTCTTGATTTCTCCCTTTATATCTATTAAGATTTGCTTTATGTATTTAGGTGTTCCTATGTTAGGTGTTTTAGGTTTATGTTATGTATTAGGTGTTCCTTTATGTATTGAGGTGCTCCTATGTTGGGTGCATATATATTTACAATTGTTATATCTCCTCGTGGATTGATCCCTTGATCATTATGTAATGTCCTTCTTTGTCTCTTGTCACAGTCTTTGTTTTAAAGTCAATTTTTCTGATGTAACTATTGCTACTCCAGTTTTCTTTTCATTTCCACATGCATGGAATACCTCTTTCCATTCCCTCATTTTCAGTCTGTGTGCATCTTTAGATCTGGCGTCTCTTGTAGGCAACATATATATAGTCACTCTGTGTCTTCCGATTGGAGCATTTAGTCCATTTAAAGTAATTATTGATGGGTATGTACTTTTGATATTTTGTTGTTTGGGGGTTGTCTTTGTAGCTTTCTTGTTCCTTTTTTTTTCTTTTGCTCTCTTCCCTTGTGATTTGATGACTATCTTTAGTATTATGCCTGGATTTCTTTCTCTTTTCTGTGTATCTATTATAGATTTTTGGTTTATGGTTATTATGAGGTTTATATATAGCAATCTGTATATATATATGTGATTAAGTTGCAGATCCCTTAAGTTGGAATGCATTTTAACATCCTTGCATTTTTACCCCCCTCCACGTTTACTTTTTTTTTTTAACATCTTTATTGGAGTATAATTGCTTTACAATGGTGTGTTAGATTCTGCTTTATAATAAAGATGCTATCAGAAAACTACTAGAGCTAATCACGTTTACTATTTTTGACATCATATTTTAGTTTTGTGTATCCCTCAACTTATTGTGGATATAGATGATTTTATGACTTTTATCTTTTAACGCTCATACTAGCTTTATACGTGGTTGATTTACTATCTTCACTGTATATTTGCCTTTACCGATAAGATTTTTCCTTTAGTGATTTTCATATTTCTAGTTGTGGGTTTTCCACTTTTTAAAAACCAATTGTTATTCTAATCAAATAATCTGGTACTAGCTTGAAGGGAAAAAGGAGGAAAAGCATAGAAGAAAGGGAGCAGCTTAGGCTTTTTAGCTGCTACGAGAAAAAGCAAGGTATCTCTCACCTTCAAGCATATCTTCCACAGACTAAAAAAAATTTTAATAAAGTTTTATTTTTCAAAATATACAGTTGGTGGGACCTGTTCACGTGTCTTCATCAGCAGCTGGAGCATCTCCACCCGTGGTATTTCTGGTGTAAATTACTTGAGCTCTGTGCTTTTTTTTTTTTTTTTTTTTTAGAATTTTCTTTTTTTTTTTTTTAATTTACTTATTTATGGCTGTGTTGGGTCTTCGTTTCTGTGCGAGGGCTTTCTCTAGTTGCGGCGAGCGGGGGCCCCTCTTCATCGCGGTGCGCGGGCCTCTCACTATCGCGGCCTCTCTTGTTGCGGAGCACAGGCTCCAGACGCGCAGGCTCAGTAGTTGTGGCTCACGGGTCCAGTTGCTCCGCGGCATGTGGGATCCTCCCAGACCAGGGCTCGAACCCGTGTCCCCTGCATTAGCAGGCAGACTCTCAACCACTGCACCACCAGGGAAGCCCGAGCTCTGTGCTTTGAAACCAGTTTAGTAAGTCCTTTACTAAGGAGCTCCTGAAGGGCTGCCCTGGCCAGGGAACCACAAACCTTCAGTATCTCAGGGACGGCAGCTGGAGTTATAAGCTTACAGTTGGGTACTTCTTTAGAGTTTGTCTTATGTTGCTTTGTCAAACAAGACTAGGTTATTGAGCTTGTCCCGAACTTTGCCTTTGGACCACTTCTTCTTTTTGGCCTTGCCCCCAGATTTGTTCACTGGGTCTTTGTCTTTCTTGGCTGACTTTCCAGCATCCTTCTTCTTCTTGTCATTCTTGGGCGACACAGCGAAGCCGGGAGAGCAGCTGCTACCACTGCGCCTCGCTAAGATGTCGGACAAAAAGCCACAGCCTAGAATCTGTTTGGCTATTTACAACATAGGATGTACCTATAGCTCTGATATTTTATGTGCATAGCCATGTATGTTAATCTTAATCAAAAGCAGATCTGCTTGTTGTTTCTATGTGTTCATCAGGGATTACCTATATCAAAAACTCCAATCTTTCAATGATTGCTTCTCTCCAAGCATGTAACAGCAATTATTCAGGTGCCTTGCCTCTGTTTGTGTTTTGCCTTGGAACTCCCAGACACTTAAGCCAACAATTTCTGCTTGGTAGAAGTAGCTCAGAATACTGCAGGCAGTAGGGCTTTTTTTGGTCTTTAAAGTATAACCAGGCAATGCCTTGGAAGTTAACTATTTTCCCAGAGAACCAGTAAAAATTAATGCACCACTTCAAAGAACTGATCATGCAGCTTTTATTTACCACTTAATATCTTCTTGGGCATGGGAAGGATTTTTCCTTTCAAGACTACCACATGCTTAGCTAGCTTAGTACATATTGCAGAGGATTCTATGAAGACTTCGCATATAAAATACAAAAATCTGTTACATATACATCCATTTAACAACAGTTTGTACATTACAATGAGTGCCAATGTCAAAATAACTCCCTGTACTTCACAAGCAGCATGAATATATTGTGGCAGCAGCAGATAGAAACTTCCCCCAACGGGCAGACAGTGTTCACACAGTGCAAATGCTACTAGAGCACAGACCAACAAGGTCACATCTTTTTTTCTTTTCTCTTCTCATTAGTGAATACACAAGTAAAAGATGGAAGGGTAAAGCAATGGGGATTTGGTGGCAATCAGTTTTACTGTGCAGGTACACTGTATTACAGGCAGACACACCGGCAATTGTAAATTAGACACAAACATTAATTAAAGAAATGGCTGCTCTTTATCACCAAAAAAGACAATTTTATACTTTGTTTTGATTTCCAATTGCCAAATTTCAGGTACCTCCTTTTCACATATCAATAAATTTGTGACGATCTATCTAGTGTGACGAAATATATTCCAGGAATAAGGAATTCAGTAGACTCTCTAAATCAGTTGCCTATATGACAAGTAGCACTGAATATTCCTAGGGAAAAAAAAAATAAAAATCTGTTCCACGTAGCTTTGGGAAATGAAGGCCAAAGATATAAATGTTCACGGGTCCTTTTGCCATTTGTTCACTAATATCAACATTCCACAATGACAAACTCTCAGTTATTAACTCTTTTAAATAAATATGTGTGCCCATGCACACCAACACAAGCTGCATTGGGAGACCATGGTTAATGTTACTAGTTGTACAAATGACTTGGCTGGTCAAGATGAAGGCAGTTAAGTGTAAAACTTAGAAACGTGCTTAGAAAACTAAAACAAATTAATTCAACAGCACTAAGCACTAAGGTTCAAGTATCTTAGCACCTCTCTCAGCACCATGGGAAATTCCCAATATTGAATAACAAAAAGTTTAAAAAGCATAAAATCTGATGAGGTTTTAAACTTGATACGGGCCAAGAGCACAATTCTTGCCCTTACACTCTTACCTTCCAACAATACCTGACCTACATGGCACTCTTGCCTAGGAAGAGTATCCCAGGTACTGTAAATGAAAGTCAGAGAGCACTTCATGGAGGGGGAAATACAGATCTGGAAAACACCAAGTCCTATAAGGACGCAAGCTTTCTGAAAAACACCCAGAGTTGATTTTTTTTCCCCAAGCAAACACCACTCTCAAGTGGAAGTCCACGACAGTTTACCTAAAATTCATGATGCTACTAAAACTCACAATTATATTCAGTACCAGCTAAGAGGATGTTTTGGTAATAAACACTTAAATTTTCATTTGTAAACCCCTTTTCCAAACAGAAGCAACCCCAGAACATAGCATATGCAGCTAGGTTTAGGTACTATCTATGGCAGTGTTTTTCAAACTGTGAGTAACAACCCATTTATGAGTCAGGAAATGAATTTAGTGGGTCTGAAAGAGCATTCAAAACGGTGGTGGGGAGTTGGCGGGGAGGGATCAAAGCAGATCACACATAGTATGTACCATTTCACAAAACATTTTATTTCAGTTAAAGATTTTATATTCATTCTTTGTTTCTCTCTCCCTCCCTCCCTCCCCTCCACCCCACACACACTGTTCTGGGTCATGATGAAAAAAGTTTTACTATGGGTCACAGTCAAGAAAATTTTAAATACTTTGGTTAATAGAGACCACAAAAAATAACAACACGGAGTTTCCACCCTGGTGTTACTATCAGCATGGGGTCAGTATTGAGTGTAAGCCAATTTTGTGCTTGGAATCCAAGGTGAGCTAGAGAGTTCTCCTTTTACTTTAATAAACACTTATGTTAAATTTGTTTTTTCCCCTTACCCTACATCCTTAGGCAGGGGCCTGAGCAGCATAAGGAAAGGAAGAAACCCTAGCTGCAATTATTTACTTTGAATGGTATCAGGTTATTCACAGATGGCTAATTAAAATGTTTTCTTTTCTATCCCATAGTCGTGACTGTTAGCATAAAAGCGGGTAGAAAATTTTAATTTGTCTTTACAGTTTTGAGATTATAAATGGTCTAAACTAAGCAGTCACGATTTCGTTGTTGGTTTGTGTTTTGCAAAATACATAACAGACAAAATGAACAATCTTGTCCTAATCTACCTTCATCTGCTTATAAAAGGAGGATGATTACATGGAGACCAAATTTTCCCTCCATCTCAACCTGTAAGGTTGGTAGATAATCATTTTCTAAAAACCAATCATCTAAACAAATGACAAGACAATGTTCAACTTCTGAATTGCAAGAATCCAGTGGTGCTTACATAATGGGTCAGTTCAGTTCTGGTGCCAGGACTGCTGTACCATCTCATCTTGGGAGTTTCTCAGGTAGGCCAGGGTTAGCACTGATTAGCAGCAGGTTGTAAAAGAAAGTGTCCTGGGCAGGTCCTCCATCACCCAGGTTCCAGCCTCGGCACAGGCCTCTGAAAGGAAGCTACGTCATCTCATAACCTGTTTCTTCAGGTGTAAAGAAGGGGGTTAAACTAAGTAGTTGATACAGCCCCTTCCTGAAATAACTTTTTAAAATTTGGATGCAGTTCTAAGATTTTTATGCAGCTTCCTCTGCAACTTTGTCTATTCCTTTAATAACAGCTTTAACTCTTTCAACAGCTATTTCTGTCAGTTTCACCTATAACCACCTCTCAAATATCCAAGGTTCCATTTAGCTTATTCAGCCCAGATACTTTTAAAACATCAAGTAAAATAAAGCTAATAAGGAACAAAATTTAAGGCTTTTTTTTTTTTTTATTTCAGCCAAGGAATGATGCATGCTACAGATTAATCTTTACTTTTCCCCACAAAGAATACCACCATTTCAACCCCCAATGAACATGGCACTTGTTTGTTTCTTCCCCTTCTAATTTATTCCAGATTTTCAAGTGTTTTCTTCAGTAACGATGCTTTCTCCTGCAGCTCAGGTCTGCTGTCTGTCTCCATAGTTGCTAAAGACTCAATCAGGAGCACTCTGCATTCAGATGTCAAACTTTCCCACTGTTTAGATTCTGAATGGAAAGAGAAAGAACAACAAAAGAATCCTTATAGAAGAAGCAAGCAGAGAATTCAAAACTATTCTTTCTGCTTTTCTTCCACATATCCTATCCCCAAAATAAATGCAAAGCAACCCTGTGGTAACAGTTCTGTATATAATGATCACAGGTTTAAGAGTTGTCTCCAAATCTAATTACTGACAATAACCTGAGGGCCAATCAGGGAGTTTCATCCTCTGTCCCCAGAGCAGGAGGGACAAAGAGAATGAAGGGAGCCTGAAGCCAACTGGGAAGCAGGAAGTATTGAGGCAGGGCACACAGTAACAAAAAAGCTATTTCAGCAATTGAGCTGAATATATCTTTGTAAGATATGCTCAGTAAAAAAAAATCCTCAATAAATTTCATAACTGCAAAGACAGTTTGAACAGATGACACTTTATTACTCCTTTAAGAAAAGCATCAGAGAACTACAGGCATACTCAAAATATTAGAAATTCATAAAGTACATCAGATCCTAAATCTTGTTTATGAGGTTCTGATACTTTCTGGCAATGTGGTTTCAGGCAAGTTATTTCACTGTTGAGCTTCATTTTCCTCATCTAGAATATATTCATACATATTTGGCAAACTGTGAGAATTCAGAGATATATCTAAGTGTCTAGCTCTTCTACTTCAACAAGGAAAAAAGGGATTATGAGACGTGTAGTGTCGCTGAGTCTAAACGGCCTGTTTTATGGAGCCCTGACAGAGGTGCTTGAATTGCTAAGCAAACAGAGAGACAGAAGGAGAAACAGCAGATACACAATGCTCTAGAGAAAAGTGTTCCATATTCCCCATTCTTCATCCACGTGGTTAAAATAATAAAAAGAGGAAAATGAAAAACGAAAAGAGGCCTCCTTTTGAAATCAGTAACAGATACACCACTGGAGAAAATGCTAACAGTCTTCTTTTACCAGTGATAGAACAGACCATTAGACGAAATCTGCTTCTTTGCAAGACGGTTTAAAAAAAGGAAAACAGAAAAAAAAAATAGGATTAAGAAAACTGCTATCAAATTCGATGACTCAGGTAGATAATTGTTAAATGTTCTCCTAACTCCACTTTTCAGTGTCATTGTTTATTTACATGCGTATAGTGAGCTCTGTTCTGCCACTGTCAGCCTCTTGCTGTAATTAACCAAGATTAACTCAAGATTCACCATGGAAACCAAAACTTCATTGAGATAACCATAGCTTCATAATGCATTAAAAGTATATAAAATAAAAGAGTACCAAATTTAACACTTCATAAAATTGGAAGGTTTTAGCTATGCATATTCCACTTCCATGTACAAATATATTAATTTACATTTTGGAGTATATGCTTATTAAAAACAACAACAGAAAATAAAAAAAATTCCAAAAACATATGCCATAAAGTCTCCTGGCTTTCCGGTCCTCCAATGAGAAGTATCAAGAACTCACCTTCAAGTTTTTTAAGCAGCAATTCTAACACAGATAAAGCTTCTGTTCTCACAGATGAGTAGGTCTTATTTTCTAAGAAGAAAATCAAATAGTTCACATTATTTGTTTTATATATGCCTTACAAACAGAACATCTAAGATTAAGTTGGTGTTACCAAAAGAAAGATGTTCAGAAATTATAAATTCAGGGAAAGATACACGTGCTCCTAAGTAAGCTTCCCTTAGCCAATTATCATCAAATACTTGAAATGTGCTATATGTCCACATTCCTTACTTAAAAAAAAAAGCTGTCAAATATACCAAATATACCAATCTCCACAACAAATGGCAATATTTAAAGGACCCATTTTAGAAGTTGACTTCACAGGATACCTAAGAAAGGTCTTTAGGTTTGCATGACCTCTTCATTTTACCAAAGAACATTACATCACCCAGGGGTAAGGCCAACTTAGGGACACCTGGCTGCGACCCGACCCTGTGAAGACTAGTTTCTCAGCTGCCAGTTATTTATCCAAAAGCATGCGGCTACCTCCAAGAATCACAACTGAAATATGCTTCCTTGGTGTCTACTCTAGACACAGCATCTAGTTCACAGTGAAACTGTTTACTGAAAAAACTAACGCACAACCAGACCCGAGACAAAGGAAGCAAAAGATGAGCTTATAACAGGCTGTCATGCTACGAAGTACGCAAACGCTTAAAAGAATGGTGGCGAGCCAGCAATAGGACACAGGAGACAGCTCGAAGAGGCTTCCACTGGCCAAATCTGGGATAATTTGAGCAACAAGTTAATTAAGGAAAATAATTATAAACAAAGGGGAAAATAAAGGAATCCATGAATCAATATGGATAATAGATAAATAAAGAGCTCGAGAGAGGGAGGGACCTTGCTTATGGGAGGATGCCAACTGTCAAATGGTAAATGTGGAAGAAGTGCTAGAGTTGGAAAATCATCTTAGTAAAAGCTGGTTCAGGAAAAACCCATCAATGCATGTTAAGTCCAAAGGAGATACTTTGAAGAGGAGCAGGTTATCTGAATGGTCTTAAAGTGTGTTTCCACAGGCTGCTTATCAGACAGAAGGGGGAAAAATAGTAACCATACAGCAGAGGAAACTGAGTAGTACCTTGACCAGGGAATCAAAATTAATGCTGCCAATGAGGGCAGGTGGACACTGTGTGCCTCTTGATGTGAGAGGACATAACATCACTTATAGAGCAGCCCTACTGGGAATTCATAACCTGGATCTCATCACAAGGAAACATCAGACAAACACCAAATGAGAAACATTGTAGTTTTAAATGGGGGGAAGGGGAGGCTTTTCTTCAAAATTGTCAATGTCACATAAGACAAAGAAAGGCTGAGGAAGTGTTCCAGATTAAAGGAAACTACAACGATACGACAACTAAATTCACTAAATGATTCCGGACTGCATTCCTTAATGGAGGAGAGGAAAAAATTATATAAAGAACATTACTGAGTCAACTGAAAACCCAGAATATGAATGGTTAAAAAATACTGCATCAATGTTATACTATCTAAAGTTGGTATGTAAAAGAAGGCACACTAAAGAATTTAGGAGGAAAGGGGCAAGATGTAAGCAATATACTTTCAAATGGTTGAGGAAAAAGTATGTATACGGAAGTGTAAGTAATAAAGTAAGTGGTGCAAAATGTTAACAGGTGACTTTGGGTAAAGGATATACAAGAATTACATGCATTATTATTGTAACTTTTCTGTAAGTTTGAAATTATTTCCAAGTACAGGGTTTTAAAAAATACTGGTCACAAAGGTTTTTCTAATCTAGGTGCTGAAATCCTAAATTAACAGTTCCAGATTAATACATTCCAGTTTGGGGGCACATATTGAGTATATTAAATAGGAGAGTTCAGTAGTTGTTCCATAAATTTAGTTCCTAGCACAAGGCAGGGAATGTTTGAAGTTTAACTCCTTGAGCTTTAAAATGAACACTCCTTATCTATGTCAATTTACCACTCACCTAAAGAATATGTGATTGATTTACAAGTTTCAAGCAGAATTTCAGCCAGAGCCTCAGGATCTGCATGTTCTTCTTCTAAAAGCATTAATCTGTACAAATCAGAAAGCAAGATACAAATACTAGTTATTAAGAAACATTCCAAAACCTTTTTGGCACAAACAATTTCGATCTGTATATATTGCTTTATGATGTCACTTTAGCTTTTAGTTTTAAAATTTAAAAGAATTCCACTGCAGCAGAAACTAACACAGCATTGTAAAGCAATTATACTCCAATAAAGATGTTAAAAAAAAATCCACTGATTATATATAAAATGCTAAGGGGAAGGGGAAGGTGAAATAAATGACTGAACTATGAAGCAAATTACCCCTGAAAAAAGGCATTCATTGACTGTAGGACTCCCAGCTGCACTTTCCACGTGCTGAGTTTCAGCTGCTCACACATCAGTTTGCAAAGCTCTTGACGATAACAACCTGGAAAAAAAGAATGGGGCAGAGCAGGACAGAGCATGTGAAGGAGCAAGAGACGGAGCAAGTGAGGGGAAGACAGAGAGACAGAGAGAGACAGGGACAGAGAGGGATAGACGGAGAGAGAGAGAGAAGGGGAGAGGAAAAATTAAAACAACAAATGCCTTTAATTAAAGCCATGACACTTCGGAAACACTTCAGCATGACTTTATGCCCAATTCCCACAAACTTCCCTGATCAGAAACACCCCCTCCCCCCAAAATCCTATATATCTGTTCATAAGTGTTCTTTGTCAAGGCAATATCCTTTTCTAAGGAACTGACACAGAGTCTAAACCACACTGCCTTTTCCCCATAAAACACCCTGAATGACAGCCAAAGAGAGCAGAACTCTGGAGGCTCACAAGCTTCTGCATGTTGTAGGCTTAACAAGAGTTAACGGTGCCTTATCCAAATCTGTTATGCCAACTGCACTTGTTGTTATAATTATATAATTAATATTATGCTAAGTGATGAAACAGGAGTATAAAGCTCAACAAAGTAGTTATTTTTTAAATGCTGCAGAATTTAGTATGGTTCACAAATGTAAAGATGGATGAGGGTAAAAAAATCTACAATTCTGCACTTGAATTGCTTCCTAAGAGACTGTAATTTCTTTCTCCACTATAAAGAAACAAAACCAGAAACTGAAGATGATACATTATGAGTAAGACGTATACGAGAAGCCAGTGTGGACCAAATCCTCAAAGGCCCTGGCCCTTCCCCCAGATGATAACCAATCCAGCAAAGGTACATTTCTGTTCCTTATACTAAAACTGCTTTGTGTATGTATCATGTTTTTATATAATTCCCGACTTTAACTTCTTCTACCTATCAAGCAAAAGTTAGTAGTCCTAATGATGTCAAATAAGTGGACTTCCACTGCAGTCCATAACATAATACCAAGAAATAAGACCTCTTACAAATCTGTATCTTTTGGAAAACCCTCCCTATACATAGCAAATATACTTCCTGAAGTTCACACAAAGGATGGCAAGGCTCAAAGACAATCTTAAGCCTGATTTTAGAAACATCCAATCACAGTCAACAATACTTTTCATAACACTCATGAATATTAAGATGTAGGATGCCGTGCAGGAACCAACACAGGCGAACTCCTACGAACTACAACCCAATCCAACAGTAAAGGTTTACTCTTTATTTACTTAACCCTTTGGAAAGATATGTTCAATTCTGGAAAACTCTCAGAAAGTTTCAAGTTTCTCAGGGAAATAGAGATTTCATTTGCTTATTGAAGATTTGGCAACAAGGCCATTAATTTTGAGATGAAGAGACCTCACTAATAAGTTCTGTGGATTCCTCTGAATACAGCACCATAAAGAAGAGTAAAAGAATTCGTTTTATAGTCAAACCATCTACATTAAATGTATCATGGCTGTTATGGGCTGAGCTGTGTCCCACAGACTCACATGTTGACATCCTAACCCCAAGTACCTCAGAATGTGACTGAGTTGGGAGACAGGGTTTTAAAGAGACCATTAGGGTGGGCCCTAACCCAAGACGACTGGTGTCCTTATAAGAATGTACTGGACACAGAGACATGGATGGCCATTTACAAGCCAAGGAGACAGGGCTCAAAAGAAACCAACACTGCTGACACCTTGATCTCAGACTTCTAGTCTCCAGAATTGTGAGAAAATGCAGTTCCCTGGGTGAAGCCACCCAGTCTGTTGTACTATGTTACAGCAGCCCTAGAAAACTAACAGTCAATGAGATTATCTGCCAACGTAGGAGTAAAATTTATACTGGATAATTCTCGCCGTTAATCAGTCAGGCTCTACAAGAAACAGCAGCTATAACTCGTCACACGGAACACCTTTGCTGTCATGAAGTAACCCCTGGCCACAGCACTTCTTCAAATGCAGGTTCTGCTGCTTACGTTGGGTCTCCACATTTCTGGGCCAGGCTTTGCCCAGGCCCTCAAAGGCTCCCAGCAGAGATTCCAGCTGGAGCTCCTTTTCCTTCTCATTCTCATCTTCATTTTTGGTTGTCTGGACTCCAATGCTTTCAGGTGAGTTCTAGGACATGTCAAAAAAAAAGGAAAGCAAACTTTAATTTTTTTTTCCTTCAAAGTTACAGGCATACTATTAAAACAATCAGGGTACCAGAGCACGAAATGTTAACCAAGAATTAAATGCTCCAGTCTCTACCATGAGTTTTTCTATTTGTAAAAAGATTTTGTAACAGGAGTACTACACCTCTCCAATAAATTTCGGAAATCTTCTAAAGGAATCTGTAGGAAAAGGTGAAAAAAATACCATATATGTAGTATTTTGAGTACAACATAAAAAAGACTTGCATTAGAATCACGGAATTAAAGGAGGAAGAACCCGGTAATAATCTAAATCCAAACTCCTTCTTAATAAGATATGGAAACAGGCAGAGAAGTGACTTGTCCAGCAAGCTCGTGATACAGGCTCCCAAATCCATACACTATCACTATGTATGTAACAGAAAGTTTTTTTCTGAGAGTTAATTATTTTACTTTGAATTTATTTTTCTTACTGTTTTTATTTTTTTTTACAAATCTTTATTGGAGTATAATTGCTTCACAATACTGTGTTAGTTTCTGTTGTACAACAAAGTGAATCAGCCATATGAATACATATATCCCCATTTCCCCTCCCTCTTAACAGAAATTATTTAAACAGCTTTTTTACAACAGCAAATTAGCAGCAACACAAGAAACAGAATGAGAATGCTATTTAAAATTTTTCATGTTTCACAAAAAAGTAAATAGGTAAACCATACTCTTCTTTCTTTGAACCAGTGCCCAACCTTTAAAAACGAGCACTTCATTTTCCAAATGAAACCAAAGTCTGCTTTTGATCAAAGTCCCCCAGCACGTGGCAGAGTCTGTCTTCACTCTGGGGTGCCCGGGGTGGCTGCAGCACATGCTTTCAAGGCAAAGCTCATCAGCAGCAAGACAGGGACTGTCCGTCCACTCCAACACCACCCTCGGGAACGCACCGCTCCCATGGCCCTGAGGTTCCCGGCTCGCAGGATGAAACCCTTGCAATAAACTCATCGTTCCGCTTTTGTTTTTTAAAAAAACAAAAAACAGCCACCCTTCTCCCATGGAGGGGACACGGATACCTAGAATGAAGACTACTATTCCCAGCCTCACCTGCAGCCAGGTGTGGCCACCCGGCTAAGCACTGGCCAGTGGGACAGAAGTGAAAGGGCCCTGTAGCAGCTTCCAGGAACTCTCCTTAAGAGAGAACTGACATACCTACTTTGATCCTTCATCCTTTCTTCATCTCCTCTGCCATCACCCACCTGGAATGCAGATACACGGTGGACCATGAAGACAATGGCCACACCCCAGGGAAGGCAGAGCTGGGAGCTGCAAAGAGCCAGACTCCCTAAACTCTTCTGTGAGAGACTAACGTCTACCTTGTTTGAAGCCATGATATGTGGGGATTTTTCTGCTATTTGCAGCTACACGAATCCTACTAAAATATGCAAACAGGACACAGGAAAATCTTTTCCTTCTTTCTTTCCTTTTTTTTTTTTTTTAATTTTTTAAAGTATAAACCAGACCTGGAAGGATATGGCGATCATTACCTTCTTGATGAGAGGTATGACAATGTCAGCAAACTCCTGGAATCGGTCTTCTTTGGTGGCCTTTAAGACATCCCCTGCACAGCTGATTGCTGCAATCTTGTATTTGGGATTCTCTTTGCAACACTCCTTCAGAACAGCCTGGAGGATTTCACTGGCGCCAGGCTGACTGGGCACAGGCTTCTCCAGCTCTGCACTGCAGGATCCATACAAAAGCATCACAACAGTTAACAAAGGCTGCAGCTTTCACGTGCAATTTAAGAAATGGCATCTTCACTGAAGGAACATTTACCTGCAAGCTGTCACCACACAGGCAATGGCTTTCAACAGTTCTTCCTAAAGGGTTGAAAGATGAGGGAATACTATTAAGCAAACGTGTCATTTACATACACTATACATGACTATAATTACCTCATAAATTTTTAAAAATTATGACAACAAAAATTAACCAGAGTCACCATATCTTTGACACACTTAACTGTTTAACAAGCACATCCACAGAGTTTTACTCCAAACCACGGAAGCAGGGTAACTGTCTTCCTCTCCATTTCATAAAGCCTGGAGAACCAACTTGCCCAAGGTCACAGAGGCAGAAGCGTCAACAATGGAATCAGAACTGTGTCTGACTCCTAGACCCGTACTTCGTCTACAGTTCTGCACTGGCCACTACTGGCTTCTACCACGTCAACCAGACGGTATATGAGGCCACAGTCTCGCGCTCCCCACTGAGTAGTCACTATGTATAACCTACCATCACCCTTGTATAAAAAATGACTTTTACTAATTCAGAGGCCCCAGAGATGGGCATCCTCAGCCCGGGGTTTAGACACAGCTTGCCTTGCTACTCAATTTCACATGCCCAAACTCTGATCTGTTCATGCGGTCAACAGGGACAAAAGGGTGACCACTTGGTTTAAGACTTCTCTCGGAAAGCTGAACATGATAAATAAAAATCAACCTCCAGCACTACTGTGCAGTACTCAAGGACACGTGGGTTATACTTTGATGAAATATCACATTTAATCAGGCAAAGTTTACCCAAAGCTTCCCAACTGTCCAGGAAATCTGGTTTACAAAAACAACCCATCTGATGTCCCACAAAACGACATTCTAATTTTTAAAGAAAATGAAAAATGAAAGATGAAGTCATAATCCTTTAAGGATACCTTAAATTTAACTGGGCATGAATGGTTCCTTTACCTTTCCTGCCCATGTTCGTCCAGCTAGGCCTTGAAGTAATGCGGTCAGTATCATTCCCAGATACGGAGGTACCAGGGAGCTGGTTTGTTTTGCAATTGATGCCATGGCAATTGCACCCTGGGCTTTCATTTTCCAGGACTGAGACTGTAAAGCCTTCTGGGTGATAGTAATCAACTCCTGCAGGTATAACCGAATGCCACCAAAGGAACCTAAAGCAAAATTAAAAGCAACTCTTAAGTGACCAAAAAAAAAAAAAAAATATATATATATATATATATATATATATATATAAACTAACTGATTTTTCTTTTCTAAGTCTGGAATAAAAGTCAGTGACCATCAATCTACAGCAGTGATTCTCAACGGTTACACCACATTACTCTCTGAAAGGGAGAGAAAGTGGGTGGTGGTGTGAGAAATCTTTACAACAGCAGGACGTTATGAACTGGATATGTCCGCAGGAGGGCTCTCGTCCACGAACGCGTGTCAAGGTGAAGAGCAGAGTGGAGAAGCACTACTCTAAAATAATACTCAAGGCAACACAAAAATCACTGCTCATTCTCAACTGAAATAAGCAAAGCTCTGCTTCGCTTGGGCAGTTTCTATTCTCTCATATGGGCAGCAATGAGGGAGGAAAGAAAAGAGCTCTGAGCGCCAACCTGAGAACTTGGAAATTTGAATGGGCTGAGAACCCAATGGGACACACATTGTTAAGGTCCCGGGAAAGTAACTACAGAAGTCTATGAATAAAAAAATATGAGTTAAAAATTTCAACTGTGGTTCTTAAGAAACAGGTTTAATTCACAGGCACTGTTTACTAACCAGGTACATTTTCCTGCCATACTTCAGTCCATAAATTACATTCTTCTTTTTCTGCTTTCTCCTCATCAGCAATTTCATGCATGCCTAGGAATGCCAAAGGCAGAACTTCTTTGGCATGGTTCTTCAGTACATCAGGGCTGTACCGTCCAATAGCATGAATAGTCAGAGCACAAGAGGTCTTGTAGATGGGTTCTAAAGAGAAGCAGAAAAAAACAATCTTTATGACACTTACTGTGTTCAAGGGTAACTGATCAAAACAGACCATTGCTCGGCTTGTACCACAGCAAAACAAACCAGTAAAATCAATCAGAAATGTTCCTAGCAAACCACATAAAATCAGAAAGGGTAAGACCTGATTTGTATTGTTTCATTAGGTTGTTTACATCTAAATTAACAATAATTTAAGTAGGAAAAAAAAAGGTACCTTCTTTCTCCATATACCAGCCATTGAGTTTCTGCAGGAGTTTCTCTGTGCTGCTATCCCGTGACGTCTGGAAGAGAAACAATCCTGGTCAGTTCTTCATAATTATCAAAGTATACTTACTTAACTAAGTAAGAAATTCAACTCACCCGAACTAAATGGCCCATGGCAAATGCACAGGATTTCTGAATTACACTGTTCCGATCTGTCAGGCCACTAAGCAAAGCACTCATGAGTTTACCTAGTGGAAACAAAGAAGAAAAATCTGATACTTGGCTGACCAAGTGCTCTGCTATGTTCGTAGGACCAAAACAAACTTAACCCTATAATTAATATCTGACTTATTCCGTAGTAGTCTAGAACCCTTGCATGTTACATTTGTATATCCATTTGCTTCTCTTTGCCTGGTATAAAATTAAAAATTAATCTGTTATTAATTAATTAATCTAGACTATTATAGGGACAGTTGTAAAAACAACAGTTAGGTACATAAAGTTCATCAGCCCCATCTAGGAGCCAATTCAAGAAAAGAAAAATGCTGATGTAAAATTAAATATAAATGGTAATAAACCATTTATACAGTACAGAATAGCAGATACTCCCACCTCCTTATACCACCAAGAAATAAACACTTATAAAACAGTAAAAACTTGCTAAACTTGATCATCCTGTACCTCTTGCAAACAGAGATAAAGGTAGAAGTGGGAGAGTTTTGAGGGAAGAAAAAGTACACGGTATCACAAGCATGTCTGAATGATCACTGTTTTTCCTTTTAAAACCTTGTCACACAAGACATGGCCATACAAAAACATCACCCCAGTGGTTTTGACAAACTCACCTGAGTAAGGTGTTAGGTCCTGGGGACACTGAGTGGTTAATGACACAATGACACTGGCACAGCCTCCCTACAGGGTTACAAAGGCAAAGGTCTAAATTTGATGGTCACAGTGTTCTATGAAACCCTTTGTTTTAGGAGTCAAAGATTTAAAGAAATACACAAAGCCTTACAGCCCCTCCAAGATTCTATCTAGAAAGAGTAAAACTCTTATTTTAAATTATTAACACAAAGATTTCCTTCAAGACTTCCTGCAGAGGTCTTGCTGCAAGTGTACACGGCTCTCATACACTGCAAGTGAGAAGGAGATTCGTACAATCTTTTGGGAGGGCAACATGTCATCTTGTCCATGCTTGTTCTAACATTTCCAGTTCTAGGAATTTAACCAAAGGAAGCAGCTTCAGATGTGTCCAAAACCATTCATCACAGTGCTTTGTTTAGTATCAAAAAAGCTGAAAACAAATCAGGTATTCCTTGATGGGTTAAAATAAATGATGTTTCAGCCACACAAGAGAGTATATGGCCATTAGAGAGGACATCGTAGAAGACACATGCACAGAAAGAGACCAGAAGGAAACATTTTGAAATGTCAACAGCAATTACCTATGGGTGGTAAACTTACGGACAACTTTTAACTTTCTCCTGATCTATAAATGCTAAAATTTTAAAATAGAAGTAAATGTTAATTTTGTCAGGAGAAATAAACGTGAGTTGTTTGTTTTCAAAGTGTAGGGCGTGGGATCTGATCCTTGAAAAATCTTGGAAAGGAAGACATTTTTCCATCTAAATACCTGCTGATTCCTCTGTGACAAATGCTAATCACCGCCTTAAGCAACCATGACTTGATAACTGGATAAGCATTTCCACTAATAACTGATTATGAACGAGGACCCAGAGGGCATGTACCTGGCAACCAGGGGACAGAAATGATTCCACTAAAAAAGTATGACAATGTTTACTGAATATAAGTCACATGTTCTATATTCTGAATGAGTTACATGTTTTAAGTTATTAGTGCAGTCATAGAAACAAAATAGTTAACATAAAGTCAGGTTTTAAGAAAAAAAATGAATTTCACGCATGACGGCTGTTCTATTTTTGTGGCCCAAACTAATGAAGATGCAAATTCCTCTTGTGAAAAATACACTTGCTTACCTTAGTTCCAAGACCTACACCACTTCTGATCAGTTCACATAACCTAGGAACTAGCTCACCGAGCACCGACACATCAAGATATTGCAGGCACTTTTGGAAGAGAATAAATATAAAGTTAACCTTAGCAAATAATTAAGTCAGTACCACATCTTGAATTAAAAACTGCCCATGTCAACTATGTACCCAACTGGTTTTGACATGAAGTGCAAAAACCACTGGTTTGATTTTGCTCCAATTTCAATGTTAAAATCATTATACTACAAACAAGAAAACCATTCATCAGTGGATCAACATTAAAAACAAAACAAAAATAATAAAAAACATTGATGTATAAAGGAGAAAATAAATAATGAGCACCCAAGAAGAGAGGGTCTCTCTGGGCCTACTTCTTCTTTAACAATCCATGTTTAGCGTAAAAGACCTAGATTAAAACTGACCTTCTTCCGTGGGCCTGCGCTGTCAAGCCATCTTATTAAAGTTGACTTCTTAGCTGAATTTGCTATACTATGTTTTTGAAAATGTAATGACATATATTCTATTACTGATGAGCATATCTATAAGGTGTTTGCTAACTATTCCTATTTCTTTAAGCTTTCTTTTCCCCTCATAATCCAACAAAGACATCCTTAGACCAAATTTTGGTAATAGTTCCCCAGTAAGCACTAAAAAACTTCCTTCTTCTCTTGTCCAGTCCTGTGATCTGCCCATCAAAACAATTTCCAGTAGCTCACAGGCTCTCAATTAACCACTCCAGAGAATGCGCAGCACAGTCGGCTTTTGTGACCTTAGAGGCTCTTAGCCCCCGATTCCAGAAACACTGGGATTTCGAAACTTGGTGCCAAGCAGCTCTTTTCTGCAAAGGCCCTTCCTTTAACTGAACAACCTACCAACATTGCTCAGTTCTCTCTCCCTACCTTTTATGCTGCCTACTTCACTGACACCTCCAGCTTACTTACACCTTCCTAGGTCCTGCCAGAGACAATGCTCAGGCAGAGACAAGTATCCGAACTTTCTAAATAGACAGGCCAAAAGATATACAGATAGATAGATTTATAGGCAGACCTTTTAATATATTGTTCTCCTGTGTAACACAAATCTGGACTAATGCAATCTAGTATTGTGGCAAGTATTCCATTTAGTAATACAGGAAAAGAAAAAAGAACTATACTAAGAAAAAACTAGAGTCACAACAGCTGCCTTGACTCATCCCTTAAACCTCTACTTCATTTAATGTAACCTGAAGACTTTGAACAATTACACTCTAACAAGTAAGCAAACGTAAATGTCCTCATTACGTGAGGCACTTACCATGTTGATTGTTTCCATCATGGGAGAGGATCTGGCAGCACTGAGTCGGGCACTGTCCATCGCAGCCTGAGAACACAAATGCGAGCACCTTCAATCAATTAAGAAGAACCTCCAGGGACTTCCCTGGCAGCCCAGTGGTTAGGACTCCACGGTTTTCACTGCTGAGGGCGTGGGTTCGACCCCTGGTCAGGGAACTAGGATCCCACAAGCTGCACACGGCACAGCCAAAATAAAAGAAGAACCTTCACACACTCAAACTGGGCTTTACTGACAAATTAAGGAATATTTTAAAAAATAATATATAGATACAACAAATTCAAACACAAGTCTAAATAGTTTCTTTTGTCCTCCACTCAACCACATATATGTAGAGGCAGCAGCTCACCGTAAGTGACAAATGCAGACGACAGTTAGAAATTAACTGCAGTTAGAAAAGAACATAGTATGGCTCTGAGCAAGTTATCCAGCCTTCTTGAGCCTCAGGTTCTCCCTCCATTAAATAAAGAAACAGACTAAATAATTTTCTATCTAATACATGATTTTAAATTTTATACATGTATTGTTTTAACTTTATAAAGGACCCTCCTATCTATTGATACAATAGCATTTTAATCAAACAACTATGGTACAGGAGAGGTTGACACTACCCAGACATAATAAGTGAGAAAAATTAGGCATACAAAAGTGACTTGCCTAGGGCTGCAAAGTTTGGAGTAGAATTTATGTTTTCCTAATTCTCAACACCTAGTAGGTGAGAACCTAGGAAAGGCAAGATTACTGCTGAAAGAGGAAAGAATGATGACTGGAGAAGAAACAGCAATATCAGAGGCAAAGGGAAAACAGAGTAAGTGATTAGAACAGAATAGTTTAGGTAAGTTAAAAACCAAATAGTGAACTGAGAGAAAACTTTTACAATCATGTAACAGGAGTTTGACAGTTCTAATAAAGACAAATGTAACAACATAAACAAGTGAAAAACAGACATAGAGTAGAAACATTCAACTCACAGAAGAAATATTTATAAATGGCTGACACAATACGAAAAGACAATGGACAACACTAATAATAGGAAACTAAATTAGAATAATGAAGATTCTTGCTTATCAGACTGATATTATTCAATGTTGGCAAAGATGTGGAGAAAACAGAACATTCATAACTTTTGATGCCACAAAATCTCACACAAAACTTCAAAATCATCTCACTGTAGAATACTATGCATGCACTAAAAAGAATGAAATAGATATATATATATACACATGGTATTTTGTTAAAAACAAAAATCAAGTTGCAGAACAATATTCGCAGTCTGATTCTATTTTAAAATTAGTATGTTTGTTTGATTTTGCAGCCTATGACTACAAAAGAATTTGAAAAAAGACCCAGGAAACTGCTGACAGTGAGTACTCCTCAGGAAATGATACTGTGCTGCCAGAGCAGAGGGGACTCCTAGGGGATTACTTTCTACTCTTCTGTGTTGTTTTAACTTTTCACAATAAATATGTTTCATCTGTAATTAAAAAAACAAAACAAAACAAAACTCTGATCAGAGACTAGGGAACTACAGTATACCTAAAAAGCAGAATAATTAATTTGGACTATGTAAAAGTCTAGCTACAAATCCTCTTGATTTGCAGAGCAGGAATGGTCCATAGAAGGACTCTGAGGGTGTAGACCCAACCCCTAGAAAATAAACAAACATGTACAAAAAACTGTGTTAAATAAATGTATTGATGTATGTTTTTGGACGGAAGTGTCATTTTTCATTCACCTCACATAACAGTGTATGAGCCCTCTCCGCCCCCCCTAAGAAAACACGGCATGTGGTTATAGAAGCTGAGGTGTTTCAAGAGTGGTGAAAGTATCATCTGAGTCATGGAGTTTGTCTAAAGACAAGGACCCTGGAAGGCCTGGTGAGTATCTTAACAGGGCTCTCCCTTCATGATAATTACCAATATGGCTGTGTTGTCAACTCACCTTTTCTTGGTCTGTAGCCCGGAGACTCAAATAATTGAGAACTTGAGGCTCCAATACACTTAAGGATTCTAGCAGAGCTGGGATGAGTTTTGGTGCATGTGGTTTCAACATGGCTCCTGCACTTTTGCTGATCTTCACGAGGGTGTTAATGCTACAGACACACAAAACACAACTCCTGAGTCCTTTTAACAAAAGCAAGAAGCCCTACAGGTCTAATCACGAGGAGCTCCTGCACTTTACTGCATTAAGGAACATACTCCCTTGGGTACAGAGCCTGGTCGTAGCTCTGTGTTGTTTTTTTTTTGGTTTTTGTTTTTACTTTTTATTATAGAAATTTTCACACATATATGAAAGTAAAGAGAATCTTAAATGCAATTCTGTATGTTCTCCACCCAGTTCAACAATCAGCATCCTTTGGCCAATTTTGTCTCACTTAGGCATCCACCATACATACAGACCATACATATACTTTTCCCCCTGCCACTGTAGTATTTTGAAGCATATTCCCTAACTAAACTTCTGCATGTATCATGAAGAGACCCGGACTTTTTATCATAATCAAAATACCATTTCACACCTAAAAAATATTAAGAATTTTTTTCATATCATCTAATATCCAAACTTCCTGATTGTTTCACAAGTGTCCGTAAGAGTTGGTTTGCTGAAATCGAATCCAGAGTCCATCTACACATTGCAATTTACTGCATTTCTTGAATCTTTTTCAACAGTGCTCTCTCCGTCCTCTTTTTTTTAAGCTATTGATTTGTATTCTGATGGTGTCACTTAACAGGTTCCTCTGTAGCTTATACAGATCTGCAGGCTAAATCAAGTTCAGTTCAATTTTTTTTAAAACAAGAATCTTTCACAGGTGGTCTGCACATGTCCTGTCTCATCACATCAGGATGCTTGTCTTTTTTTGTGCTGTTAAAGAGTGAACAGCAGGTTCAAGTTTGGTCGGCATGAACCAACCATCCATTATAATGCTCCCCCCGTCAGCCTTTACCAGTGGACTCAGGAGTCACTTATGATCATTACCTGGATTATCTTACTGAGGATAGCAAAATGGTGATATCCTAATTTTATCATTCCTTTGCATTTGTTAGCTGAATCCTTCTAAGAAGAGCTTTCCCATACCAACTATTTAGTTACCGTGAAATAGTGTTGGTACAATTAATTTGATCTAATTTCAAGAGTGAAATAAAAAATGGAACAGATGAAGTTCCCAGATAGCACTCTAGTTAAAAAAAAAAAAAAAAAAAATAGAATCCTTCACTGCTGATTTTAACTTAAAAGAGCCATATATATCTAAATGTGTACTTCTTGAATACTTCACAGGCGGTGAACAGTTTATTTTAAACATAATAATCTGTGAAACATTACTAAGTGGTATAACCAACAAGCAAGCTCCCAAGGACCTGAGGCGTAGCAGAATAGGAAGATGTGCCTGCTGGGGGCAGAGGCCAATGACAAGAAAATAACACACTTTACTCAAGGTTGCGGCAGAGTGGCAGAAGGCTGGACAAAAGCAAGGCTCCCATGAGAACGTCTCTGCAAAAATGTTCTGACTCACCACTTCTCACATTTGCTATTGGGTCACCCCACTGGATTCTCCTCAACTCATTTCTCCATTCTTTCAAGAATCTAACATTCAAAGGAACCCAATTTCTACTGGGTGGCTATGAACTAAGTAAATCCAATACATTCAATTTCATCAGCTAATTCAAACCTGAGGGCTCGAACTTCTGTCACAGGACTCATCACTCCTTTGTCCAGAAGGCAGGGCAGAAGGACAGCAATGGTTCTCTGGCCAGCTGCTCCTTTGGCAGGGTCACACATTTTCACACAAACCTCACATACAAAGAGCATGGAAATTAGTGAAACTGACCTCTCACCCAATAACGTGTTCATCTGACAAAATACTTCCTACTTCCTATATCCATAGAAAAGGATAAGTGACTCTACTTTCTACGATATCACAGAAAGAAAAAGAAGATCTCATGATCTGGGACTGAGTCTTATGTCTGCCAATAATTAAACAGAAAATTTGGTAATGCATTTTACTTTCTAAGCTTTGGTCTTCTAATTTGTGAAACAGGAAACAGCTGAAGATGAAATGAGAAAATGTTTAGAAAGCACTCTGAGGAAGTCTTAAGGTATTATTATCATGATCATCATCAATAACTTTGGGTGGCAGCATAACACAGAGGTCAAGAACACAAATGTGGAATAAGAAACACTTGGATTTAAAACCTTCTAATATATTAGAAGGCCCTGATATACCACAAAATCAAGTTCAAGTGGGAAACCAGTTTCAAAAAGGCTGCCAACCTCATAAGTATGAAAGGCAGATTAACATATAAACATAGCAATAATAAAGAGAATAGATGTTGCTTGATCTAAATGTAATGTGTACTTCAGGGTCAAGAGAAAGTCCTATCTTATACAAAGGCCCAGAAGAGCTCTCCATTTAAAGAGCCCAGAGACACACTTTGTTAAAAATACTAGTATTCTAATGTAATAGCAACCAGTTTCCCATTCATTGTTAAGAAGTGGGCTGTAACATGAAGCCAGTTACACTGCAACTAAATGTCACTTTATATGACAAAAAAATAAGTCATAATTTTCACTGTCACACAGAATCCTGCCCCACTTCACCCCCCAGTATAAGACAAGAGTTTTCACCTTGCTCAGCGTTTTCAGAGCTAGTTCTGCTGCTTTTCGTACAGATTCCTAAAAATGAGAAAAATATGACATTATACAACGTCAGAGTTTCCTTCTCATCTACCCCAAAATGTGTATTTAAACTGCCTCCAAATCTACACAAATTGGTGAAAAATCCTACTTTCATTACCAGGTAAAAAACGGTGTTTCACTAGGCTCTTTGCCCGTCAAGGAACATACTACCATGCCATACTACTATTTTTTAAATTAGATATAACCTATTTTGACCTTACAAAAATATGGATATTAAGTATAACAGTTTAGAAACTAAATGTATTATAAAAGCAAATGTATAGAGAGCTATGTGAAGATTCTGAAAGACTTAAAAAAAATCTCTGATGAATAAAGCAAAAAACTGAAGTGCCTAATTTTAATGGTAAGATGGAAAAATCAAAAATTTAGACTGCCGAGGCAAAAGAGAAACTGGTCACGTTATTTGGGAATGACTGATCCAAGTTACGAAGCTGATCTAAGTAGAGTTATTTTGGATTATTTCTAAACTGTTATTTGTTCCTCATCAACAGCATCACAAGATCTCTACTAAAAGAAAATCAGGCAGTAGTTACCCTTTTTTTTTTTTTTTAATTTAATTAAATTTAGATCTAAAGATACCTAAACTTGCCACTTCACAGACACATCAAAACTGAAACTTTGGAGGAAAATTCTGGTCTTTTAAAAAAATTGTCTGGATATTGAATTTTGAAATATGTAACATACATATTTTAACAATTCCAATTTATGCTATTCTATAAATAAATGCAGATTTATGTATATAGTACCTTTATATCATCTTGTACTCTAAAGAGAGTTTCCCAAATTTCTGGAAGTTTATCAATGATGTCATCTAGGGGTCTTCCTCTCAATAAATCATTCAGAGCTAAACAGCTGAAAATACACAATTTGCTTTCAAATATATGATCTAGAAAGCTCAATCTTTTACTATGAAACATTCATATCAAACAAGAATATGGATTCTGCCTATATTTCTAGTCTTAACCTCCCTCACCCCACGACGGCAATAACTACTCTCTTCTTGGTGCCTCAACTATAACACAGGCATATGGCATGTACACTCATCAAATGTCTATTTCCCACAACTATAATACAATCTCTTTAAGATGATACATCATTTTTTACTTACCAATATACCTCCAGGGCCTAGCACACTGCCAAGCACAGAGCAGGCACTGAATAAACATAAATTATGTATGTATAAATAAATGCTACCCTACAAAGTCATGAGAGTATATAAATGTATCTTGATGTCTAATTTAACAGTGATCTACTTCTGTTATTTCATACTTACAAAAACTAATACAACTTAGGAAAACCACTGACTAGAGCTTAAATATCATTAACTGTCTAACCCAACCAGAAATATGCTTTTTAGTCGTTTTAACTTATTCCTTTTGCACAAAGTATAAAACCTGGAAATTTGAAGGGAAAACAAATTCAGTTTTACTTGACTAGTCTTATATTTCCAAAAATGGTACCTGGATTCTCGAACTCGCCACATACTGCTGGTTAGATTCTTAACCAGATCTTGAAGAATTTCCTTCAAATACTTATCCACCTAATGAAAGCAAAAGGATAAAACTGAGAATGCAAAATCCATCAATAATCAAATGATTCATCTCTACCACACTGTGTTTCTGTACGTAACAGCCTAAGTGTCTCCCTAGGCCTCTCAGTCCACAACTTTCTCCCCACTTTAGTTGCTGAAAGCTGCCCAGCTGATCATCCTGAAATGCAAACGTGATCCTCTTATTTTCCTCAGTGCGTGAGAATAAAGTCCAATCACCCAGGCGTGGATACGAAGCCCTCCTGGGACCATCTCGCGCCCAAGTTCTTCTATGTCCTGTCTCACCTCCACTTCCTAGCACACACTACCTCTACCTCTTCCATCTCCTGCTTGTCCAAGATTCAAATCAGGCATCACCTTCGCAGACAGGACTGGCCTACTCTGCCCTATGTTCCCACGGCACCTTCTTAAGCGCACTGTATCAGACAGCACAGTAACTGTCCTGCCCCTTCACACTGAGACCTCAAGGGCAGGGACAGTGTCTCACTTGTCTTTGCCTCCCTGGTACCCTGCACCACGTCTGGCACATAAAGAAGCATTTGATTGTTCAGAATGAAGACGAATTTAATCTTTTAAGCCTCTTTAGTTTTGATATACACTTATCCATTTGGTAATAACTACACACTGATAGTAGATTCACTTTTTATGCTAATCCAAAGAACTTCAAAACTTATGGCTTTTCCACTTTTACTCTTGTAGGTAGGAGAGGTTTTGTTATCCTCACTTACATTTAAGAAAACCAAGACAGGGAGGAAATAACTCACCTAAGATTTAAGAAACTGATGTCTTTCTATGTCCATGTCTCTAGACAGTCTCCATAGTGATCTCATCCACATCTGTGGCTTCACCTTCCACTCACACAGAGATGACACTCACATCTTGAGAGCCTAAGCCTGGGCCCTGAACTCGACCTATTAGGTCTCAGCTGACCCAGTGGTACCAAGTACTCTCCTAGAGCAAACAACTCACCGAACCCTCAAGATGGAACCCTCCAGTGCCTACCAGCTTCAGACTGGAGACAGAGGAAAGGACTGCATCATGCTCAGGCATGGAAAGACACAGTAAGGGTCATGGGGTTTATTTAAAGTGAACTAGGAGGCCACCAAAGGATTTTAACCCAAAATGCAATCCAATTTGCGTTTTTAAAAATCACTTTTACTATTGGTAATTAAATGAAAGAAGGCAAAGAGAAGAGGAAGATGACAACCTGTTCATCAGGGAAGAATTAGGAAAAAAGAGAATAGATTCAAGAAGTACTTTGGAGGGAATTCCCTGGAGATCCAGTGGTTAAGATGCAGCGCTTTCACTGCTGTGGGCCCGGGTTTGATCCCTGGTCAGGGAACTGAGATCCCGCAAGCCACATGGTGGAAGGAAGGGAGGAAGGGAGGAAGAAAGAAAGAACGAGCAAAAGAGAGAGAGAGAAGGAAAGAGAGAAACAGAGAAAGAGAGAGAGAAAGAAAGGAAGGAGGGAAGAAGGGAAGGAAGGGAGGGAGGGAGGGAGGGAAGGAGGGAGGGAGAAATATTTTGGAAGCACAATCAACAGAATTTGCTACTGGATTCAATTGAGGGTGAGGGTGAGACAGACAATAATCAAGGATGATGCCCAGTTTCCCAGCTGGGGTAAATGAATGAACGCCGAGGAGAAGAGAGGGGGAAGTTTGTTTTTTTAAGTCCTGTTCTGGACATATTAAGTCTAAGGTATCTCGAAACAACATCCAAGTGACAATGTCAAGCAGGCAGTGAGATAGACAAGTCAGGAGCACAAGTCGTGCCTGGGCCAGAAGTAAAGATTGGGAACCATCACAATCAAGATGACACTTACAAGCCCTGGAACTGATGAGCTCAACTGAAAACAGAAAGTGGAGAGAGTAAACGGTACTCAGAGGCAAGCCCGGAGAAATCCTCGTATCTAACAGTGAAGGAGAATATGAGAAGCAGCCAGATGAGAAAAAACCAAATATGGTAATTGCCTGATTCCTTATCTACCTCCCCAACTACGTGAACTCCTTGAAGGCAAGAACCACGACCTGTTCTCCACTACATCAGTGGTTAACTATCGACATACAGTTTTCCATTTGTGTGGATACACTGCCACTTCCTTAACCATCCACCCAATGGACATTTAGATTGTTTCCATTTTTGAGATTTCAATAAATGTTGCCATGAGCATCTCTGATACCTTGAAAGAAGGAAGAAAGCAAGGGATGAAAGAAAGTCTGCTTGTTTAAACAAATAAGTACACAAAGTAGAAAGGAAGATGAGCATGGGTTTACATGCCATGTGTAATCTGGGACAAGGGTTCACAGATACTTGCCATTGACTTGTCAGTGACCAGCGCATTCCAAATACTTGTCATGGCCTGTCGAATGCCAAGGTTGGGATCAAACTGATAACGATAAAGACGAGGAACTAGTTGAGGCAGGAAAGGAGCTAGCTGCTCTCCAGCTCTGGTAGCAATTACATTAAAACCAAAAGCAGCACCCTAAAAAAATAATAACAAAGTGGCTCAGATATAATATCCACATATTAAATATCACAAAATTCTTCCTCCTATCCTTGTCCATGAATAGAGCCTGATTTACTGGGTGTCCAGCTTTACAAATCAATAATAGCAGCTATATGGTGGTCTAGATCTCTCTAATCACAGACTTTTACAAAACACATTGCATTAACAGTTGTCACCGTCTGCCAATGCAGGAGGTTTGATTTGGAGGGAAGAAAAAAATAAAATATCCAGCAATAGCCACTTACCTTCCTAGAGTTCCACATTGCGTGATGGTTGGCTAGATTCATAAATTTATACACCAGATCTGGCTGACTAAGATCACTTGCCAGAGAACAAAGCTCCTTGTAAGTAGAGAGGCCCTGGCTTGAAAACAAAAATGAAAAAGTATGCTGTAATGTATTTCTCCACCTCCAGACTATTAAAAATTACATTACCAATATTACTAGGACATTTTAAAATTATGTTTTTGCTAAATTTCCAATATTGAGTTATCTCATTACCACAGAGGCAGAGAACCAGGGTGACGAGAATATAAAAAGTCGCCTAATTCAGTTCTCAGCAATGGCTGGTAAATGACCTAAGGCACCTGTGATGCCCATGGAGGTGGAGCCCTCATCACCTCAGGAGACAGCAATAATTCTTCAGTACACTGTGCACCAATCTCTCTCAGGATCCTAAGAGAGCCGTCTGAAGACAACTTCTGTCCTCCCTATGCCTTTTCTAAGCTACAGCGTCCCAATCCTGATAACTTCTTCAAGTCCTGTTAACTTCCCTCTGTATTTGCTCAACTACCTGATCTTTTTCATTATTTTGTGGAAAGTGAGCACTTTTTTTAAAACTCAGAGGGAGTCTAGAGGGAGGATAAGCGGAATGAAACAACTTCAGTGTGAAAACACAGAGCTACGGGAGAGACAGCCCGAGGCAGGGCTCTGGGGAGGCAGGGCTCTGGGGACTCCCCAGCAAGGCCCAGCAAGCTGCAGCTGGACCTCAGGGTTTTCAGAGGAAAAGCAACAGCATAACCATGATGGAATAATGATAAGACAAAAGAGGTAAGGCTCTACGAATTAATTTGAAATGCCAAGTTGGCGGACTCCAAAGCACCAAGTAGAGATGCCCCCCAAAAAAACTAGGTGCAGTGGGTGCTAATTCCTCCCTGAGGACCCACTGGCTGGGAGCTGACAGAACTGCCCTCAGTCCAAGGTCAGGTCCTCCCCAAGAGCAGCCCACCACCAATGGCTAGTCACTGAGGCGGTGAAAAGACCTGAGGAGGGGACATAGAGCAGGACCTCCCTGCAGGCCCTCCCAGCCCAGTCCCAGAGCTCCTTGACGGGTCACGATCTCGTAAGCGGGGGCAGCAGTTCAGCTCCTCCTCGGCCACCGGACCTGTCCTGCCTCCTCACTCCCCCAGGGTGACGACCCCAGGCACCCTTCAATAAACTTCCAGCATACACACCTCCATCTCAGTCTGTTCCCACAGGAAACCCAATCTAAAACACTAGGCTTTTTCACTGACATTTTCTTCTTCCACTAACACACAACACCTCCCATGAGGGTGGAAATCAACCTGGTGAGCACCCTTTCCAACGGAGAGACGATGTCCACAGTGACTGATCAATGGATCTGGCACACTTACCCATCAGGGGTTTTGCCAAGGCCTCCCCCTTGAAACACCACTGTCTCTCCAGAAACTTCATGCTTAGCTCTAAACGAAAACAACACCAAGAATTTAAATTAGCCTCAAAATTTTCATACCACCATTCAACTAATGCATACATTTCATCTGTAAACTGATCAAATCAAATTCCCTATCAAGTATCTACAGTGTGCAAGATGTAAAAGTCAACTAACCCTTCCCATCAGCCAGAGAATTTTGTAAAATGAAGTCTAGGAAGAACAAATAGATATAAAAGACATCCCACATAAAGTTACACTGAATTAAATGTGGTCACACATTGAGAACTATTCTTCCTACAAGGAAAGTTAACATAAAGCAGCAACCAATTACGAGAATGACTGCCCCCCTCTTCCTCTTCACAGATCGGACTTGCGTGACACGCTTCCTCTCCACATCTTCATTCCATTTAGCCAACAGTAATTACGGTACTACTGTAATCCAATGCTTTACCTGTCCCAAGATCATTCAATTTTCAAAGCCTGAATTACTTGCCTGTTTCTAAACAGTATTTTAGTTTACTTTCTAAACAGTATACACTGGATAATTAAACTGCTATCCACAGTATAACAATCGATGACTTGCAATTTAGAAAAGGCTTAATAAACAGGAAAATCACAAGCTGAACTTTTCTTCTTCCACTTCATATTCTCAGTATGCGCAAAACTTGTCCTGCGTGTTCAAATCTGCAATTTTCAAGTTCACTGTACCTTTTGCCAGTCATCAGTGTTTCTACAAGAGTAGAAACCAACTCCTGTTGATCTTGTTCATTGCCCAGTTCATACACCAACCCAAGACCTTTTGAGGCAACATCTTGGCTAAGTTCTACACAGAAGTCAGACAAAACAATATTCTTTTAAGAAAAATTTGTCCTCTGGCCATCAAGTAAAAAAAAATTTAGACTTGTAACATTAACCCAAAATGATATCAAAGTAAAGATATGAAAACATAATCAACCTGCCTATTTTGTTAAAAACATACTAAATCATCTGAGTGGACATGACACCGGCAAGTCTCTGTAAATGAGAACTACATTCACAGAAGATCCAACTCACAAACCAAGTCAACCCTGCTGGGCCTTAGTGTGCAGTGCATGGTGACAAAGGGTCAATGGATGCACGTTGCACACATGAGAGGTAATCACAGGACTTCAGGACGCCCACATGTAATTTTTTAAATGGAAAGTCAACATTAGACCACATGTTTAAAACAATTAATAAAACAAAGCTACTATTTAAATGTCTAACACAAATATTTTCACTCTCTCCTGGCTTAAATCACAAAGAGAAAAGGAACTCTAAGTATCAGTAGAAGAAAGCTATTATTTGGTACAAGTACGAATGTCAAAGAAGGCCTCGGCTCCACTTTTAAATGCAAAACTGATCTAATGAATAAATGATCTAATTAATAAATAAATACATTAAGAATCAAGTTTCCTGTAGCCTTCTTTTATGTTCATTAATCCAGATTTTTCAAAATTTAAAATACAAGTTTAAAGAAGTTTGGAAATCAAATATTTACCAATTACTTACCATCATTTTCTGACAAAACAGAAACAAATGCACTCTGAATTTCTTTAAGATGAGACTGAAAGAAGAAAAAAGGCATTCAGAACACTGAAACTCCTCCTCCTTGGGAGAATAAAAATCTTGCTCTCAGGGTACACAACCCCTGTGAAGTCTCACGACCAGAGGCAGTCACAAACCCTGCTGTGCTCTCATCTTCGAAGGTGGCCAAATTACCTGAAGGTTGTAGCACTTACAGGTGGTCTATCGCACACAGTCTGAGCCTCCCCATCCTCACCACTTCCTCAGACATTGTACCTTCAACTTAAGAATCATCTTCCAGCCCGTATATATCAGGTACCATCCTTCATTCCTTCACGTATAGCTTATTTCAAAATACGTGTTACTGGTTAGTGGCCCTCACCCTCATATACTTCCCTTCCTACCACCTTTCTATTATAAATATTTCATAAACAGTTTCCAACAGAGCTGGATCACGTTTACAGAATGGCTCACCTTCACTTCTTTATGGGTACTGAGCTTCCTCACAAGGGAAAGGAGCCAGATGCAGGCTGCTTGCCTCACATGTGGGTTGGAGCTGATGATATGTTTATTTAAAATCACATCCAACACCCAGGGGACCACATCATTAACTTTAGCTCCTAGGGAAAGGGAAAGAATAAGAAGCAATTAAAATAACTGAATAGAGCTTCCTGAAAAAGATTAAATTTTAATCAACATTTACTCAATACAACAATCCTACCACCTATTAAGATCTAAATGACTAAGGTGTTTAAATAAATTGAAGGAATTGATAATCATTCATTTCAGAACCTAGCATAAACTAAATAACCTTTCAAAGGTACTCAGATAACTTTAGCTCCCTAGAATGAAAAATTATCACCATCATGGGGGAGGCTAGGCATGCGTAGGGGTAGAGGGTGTGGGAAACCTCTGCACCTTCCTCTTAATGTTGCTCTGAACCTAAAACTTCTCTTTTTAAAAAACTGTCTTAAGTTTTTTTAATACCCATATGATTAATGTAATTTTACTCATTTAAACAGTGACAGCAGGGAAAAAAAGTATTTCTCTTCCTTTATATTTCCTTTTAAACCTTAACTGCACATGGAGTTTTTAAAATAAATATTTTTCCTTTTATTTATTTGTTTTTAAATTTTTAAATTTTTATTGGAGCATAGTTAATTTAAGATGTTATATTAGTTTTGTCTTAATTTTTTTTAATTATCCCCATTCTCTCTAGTGTCAGCAATCTTTCTTTCTCTACCGTATCCTTCCCATCTCCATCTAAACACTAACAGGCAAACCAACCTCTATTAACCTCACTTTCCTCCTCCAGCTACTACGCCATTGTTCTCCTTTCCTCTGTCACTTCAGAGTTCCTCAACCTCGGCATTACTGAGGTCGGCAGGACACTCTGCCGTGGAGAGCCATCCTGTGCCCTGCAGGATGTTCACGGCACACGAGACGTGTGAAATCACAGTACCTGCAACATGTCGTCAGAAAACGCATGCCCCTTCACCCATGTGGTCACTAAAAGCCAGAGTGACTTAGTGAAGAGGCACCTGCTGCACGACCTGCACTGTGTGATAAAGGATTAGGGGACATAAAACTTGGAAACCGCTAGGCCTCAGCCTCTAACACTGGCTAAACACACCAATCCTCACGAATAGAGCACAAGTCTGAAGGTAATCGATAGCTAACTCCCCTGCCTGCTTGCCAAAGGACTAAAGAAACAGTTCTCGTTCATTTTGTGCTCAGTCTCCTTTAACCAACTATCTTTCTTGACTGAGCCAAACTGATAAGACATATATAAATATTGGAAAGAGAGTTAAAATGGAATGTATACATTTTTTTCTTTTGCTCAAAGGTGATAACAAGAACAGAAGAGGGTTACTTGGTGGTAATAAACCGATTAGCTGACTATATGGTACCGGCAGGGGGCGTATATTCTTCTTCAGTCACCAGCCAGGCATCCCGGGCGGCCACGGAACTAGTTCCTATCGCAGCACTGGTGATGGCTTCGCCGATAGTGAACTGAAGTTCTATCTGCTTGGCCTGCAATGAAGGGGACAAAAGTCAGGAGTCAGAGAGAACATTGCCCAAAAACATCCATTTCCACAAAAAAGCTGCTTACTGTCTTGTTTCTCGGCATGCTTTATTTTTACTCTTTTGCCTGCAATGCTCTCAGCTAACGGGATGGTTGGAAAGTGAGGCAGGGTGAGGGAAAGGAGAACCCAAGAATGACTTGAGGATCTTTTCCCAAGTCTGTGTTGCACCCTTCCCCCTCAGCAGGGAACCACTAAGCAGGGATTTTTAATCTTTGGAAGAATGGAACCATTTACTTGGGGGAGAAGGGCATGGACTGTGAAGCCATACGGGTCTTGGTAGAAATTCTGTTTCTCACCAGCTACATACACTTATTTAAACTCTGAGACTCAACTTTGTCACTTGTAACATGAGCATACATAATACCATCATCCACCTCGTCAGGCCCGTAGGGATTAAACGAGGTTAGCGTACATAAAGCATCTAGTAGACACTTGATTGGTAGTAACTGCACCCTTAACAGCGGCCTTTATCATTTACTAACACCCCCTCTCTGCACGCTTAAATTACGTGATATCTGCAAGTTCCTCTCAAATGGTTCAGAAAAAAAACCAGAGAATGACAAAGCAAACGTGGTAAAATACTATAATTTGGTAAGTCTGGATAAAGGGTATACAGGAGTTCTTTACATTATTCTGACAACCACACTGTAAATTTGGAATTATTTCAAAAATCAAAAGTTTAAAATATTCTGAACTATACATACTCAAGTTTTTAAAATCAGATTTAGAAATTGACACATCTCACAATTATGAATCACTGACTAATATGGAATTGGGCCAGCCTCAGCTCCCTTTGGCATTTTCCTCTAATGTTTGCTGGGAATCAGAAAAGAACTAAGAATAGGAGAGTAAGAAGAGAATGAAGAACAGAGAATATGAGGGGTATGGGAATATGGGCCTTTTGGGAGAACACTGTAAAGCATACAGACAACAGTCTAGCCATTTCCAAGCTCAATCAACTAAATGCTCTAGGCTTGCTGAGGTGTTAAGTGCTGATACCGCACACTTCCTACTCCGATAAAAAGTATTTGAAGGCTTCAGTCCTACAGCTTTCCTGGTCAAAAGTTTCTCTTGGCAACTCTAAGCTGAGAAAAGGTTACCTCAAAACAGAGGATCCCATATTAGGGAGTCATTTTATGTGCCTGTTTTTACAAGTTTACATGTTAATAACAACATAGTTGGTATTACAAACAAAAACAAAACTCCCTAACTCTATTTGTGAAGATGATATCCAGATTTTGCTTTAAATATTCTAGAAATAAAGAGTGGGTAAATAGGGATCATTACATTATTATTCTCTCTACTTCTGTGCATGTTTGAAATTTTCCATAATAAAAAGTTAAAAGAAACAACAACAAAAAAAACCTTTAGAACTTTGTCCTAGATGACTGTGAAGATATTTTGCTTCTCTTGATTCCTGCTTTTTAAAAATTCTCCTCCTTCATTCTCTCTAGCATGTTTCAAGCTTTTCATATAGCTCTGTACTTCTAAACTCTTAAAATAATGTCTTCAGTAGCAAGTTAAGAACCGAGACAAACCTTCATTCATTTAAACAAAACTGGAAGAAACCCATCTCTACCATAGAGATATAAAAGGAAAAAAGATGAGAAAGGAGACATCACAAGCTTTTCCTCAAGATGTTACAATGTCAGTAACATCCAGGGAGAATGAGATATGGTTATAATTTCTTGTCAAAAACTTTCACCTTAAAAATACTCCCTCAAGAATCCAGAGACCTGAATCCTAATGTCGGCTCTATCACTCAGCTGCCTTATTCCTCAACCACAGCTCTCCCCTCTCCTCCCTCTCTTCCTTCAAGGCCCAGCAGCGACTTTGCCACCAAAAAACGTGCACCAGCTCCCCCAGACAGAAGTGCTCACGCCCGCCTTCGTGAGTCCACTGCCTTACACGCAAACATCTCCTCATTCAGCTACTCTTCCAAAAATGTCTGAGGTCCTGCTACTACCAATTACGCTGCCAGGCCCCTGTTGTATAAGGGGGTGAGGATGGGGGTGCAAAACAGACTTTGCCTCCAGCCTAGTGGGCAGTTAGCAACTGTGATGAATGTTGTGAAGAAAGGTATGGAGCAGCATGAAAGCACAAATAAATAAAGAATCTACTCGAGTCTGAAGGGTCAGGAAACTTTTCAAAGAGCTATAGCAACAAACTGAGAAAGAAGGAAGCATGGGTCTTTCAAAAGCTCAGAGCAAAGAAAGACTAAGAGGCTGGTGAACAAAAGTGGCTGGTGAGTAAGTGACAAGAAGCAAGGCCCAGTCAGGGGCCACATCAGACTGTGTTAGGTCACTCATCATATTGGCTAGCAGTTGTCTACTTATAGGTCTTCTCCACCACACTGGACATTTATCTAGAAGACAGAAGCGAAGTCATCAGACTCAAGGGCAACCAGAATACTGGCACCCACTCCCCACATCTAGCTGAATGGGTACATTTCCCCTTCTACCTACACTGCACCACGCTTTACTCAAAAATGATGAAAAGGGCTTCCCTGGTGGCGCAGTGTTTAAGAATCCGCCTGCCAATGCAGGGGACACGGGTTCGAGCCCTGGTCCAGGAAGATCCCACATGCCGTGGAGCAACTGAGCCCGTGCACCACAACTACTGAGCCTGTGCTCTAGAGCCCGCGACCCACAACTACTGAGCCTGTGCGCCACAACTACTGAGGCTGCACTCTAGAGCCCACACGCCACATCTACTGAAGCCCACGGACTCTAGAGCCCGTGCTCCACAACAAGAGAAGCCACCGCAATGAGGAGCCCGTGTACCGCAACGAAGAGTAGCTCCCGCTCGCCACAACTAGAGACAGCCCGTGCAGAGCAACAAAGACCCAACACAGCCAAAAATAATAAATAAATAAATAAATTTATTTAAAAAAAAAAATCATGAGAAAAGGACTTCCCCACAGAGGTGATTTAGTCAATGCTATGATTACCACAGTGATGGGCCCACAGCTGGTACTCAGTAAGTACTTGGTGAATAAATGAATAAAGTTTTAATTTAAAACCTCACAGCATGCAAAATTCCAAGTTAAGAAAAATGCCTTTTGTTTGAATGACTAACAACCAGATAGCAATATAAATACCTCCACAGAATCCATCAGACCTTGCAAGAGGAGTTTCTGGTGAGGAAAATCTCCATCCCCAACTGGAAAATATCCCAGTGTTTGGATAGCTCTTTCTTTCATCTGAAGAACACAGAATTTTTTTTTTTTTTTTAAATGAAGTATATAACAACTTGGTCCCAGAAAAAATGTTTCCAAAATGAGAAAGCAGGGAGGGGGAGTCTGTCTAACTAATGCATCAGCACAATTTTTTTTTTAAGTATCCAATTTTACAGAATTATGTCTAGAAGACATTGGCGGTAGAAAGACATAAAACTGAGTTCATTAAGGGTCCACAGCTGCAAAAGAAGGAAGAACAAAGTCTTTAACTAGTTCATTATCCTACAAGCTGTAACAGTTATAAATGTAGATTCTGGGCCCAGAGGACCTAAGATCAAGTCACAGCTCGACCATTTTAATAGCCTTTACAACTGTGTGACCTCAGGCAAGTTACTTCACCTCTCTGTGACACTATTTCCTCATCTCGGAAAATAGAGATGACAATTGTACCTACTTCACTAGATCTTCTGAGGATTCAATTAATTAATGCATGTGAAGCACTCAGCATATGCTTGGCAGATTGCAAGTGCTCAACAACGGATGGTAATGACTAGTTGCTAACAGCTAATAAAAACTACTGTGATCTCAGAAAGTTTTAAATAGTAGCTAGATCAAGAATAAAATTACATATTTATTAAACTTGTAGTAAGCTGATTTTTCTGTTCATTAAATCATCTTATACTTCAACACTGAGGTGTTCTTATCCCAAAGAAAATTTTTGAAGTCTATGAAAGTTTTTATCTAAAACTAATAAAACCATAAGTGTCCTTTTCCTCAGAGATTACTCACACTGCTTACTAATGCCCAGACTTCTTAAAACCAAACTAGGTATAGGAAGTTAAGATTTAGATTTGGTCTGAAATTACAAAAATCGTAAAACTATTTAACACTTTATTACCCCCCTTTTGCATAACAAAAGAATTACCTGATACATTTAATATTTACCCAAATCTTAACAGTTATGGGCCTAAATTGGAGTAACTGGGTCATGTGGTATACACACAAAAGCGGTGCACAAATCATCCCCAACTCAAAATTAAACAGTCACCTAGACTTTCTTCTTTATCATTCTTTTTCACATTCAATCCTTCCTCCAGCTGTAATGCCATCTATCCTGACTATGATTCTGCTTTTACTCATTTATTTACCTATGAATGGAAAGAATTTCAGAAGAGAAGGATAAAAGGAAGAGACTTGCCTTATTTGTTTCTTTACTGGAGGGTATTCTATTTAGCAGGCTTTCCACAAGATGCAACTTAGTAAAGCCAGATCCCTCACTGGGGACTGGGAGTGGACCATTTCTGCCAATTTCACCCAGGGCTGTACAGGCAGCAATTGCCAGGAGGGGTGATGTACTATCCAAAAATGAGCCTGTAAACACATTTAGACAAAAGAAAATTTTATATCATTACCCCTGGAATCCAAAGCAACCAGCAATGTACTCAAGATTTTTTTAAAGACAGCAAACCAAAATCAAAGTATATAACATATTTTCCAGTTGATAATTTGTTAGCATTTCTTTAGTAATAAAACACCAGAGTCATGTCCTTTCTTAATGTTTACATTTTTTCCCATAATGGAATCATCTCTGTTAAATAGAAACATATAGAAAAAATATATATATAGAAAAACTAGAGTACTTGCATTGTTATTAAAAACACAGAATTTATTTAGCATCAAGATTTTGTGAAAAAGCTCGTGTATTTAGAGTGCAATGCTATAAAAAGAAATTAAAATGTTACAATAAATTTTAACCTAATTCAAAAAAATTGTAACCTACTTATGCTGACATCCAAATCCGCATAAACACATTAATTACCGATAGTTTCTGTGGCACTCTGAATGAGTTCCTCTTGTTCGGGCAGAAAATCAGCATTTGTCTCCACGTCTTGCTGCTCTGCCATTTTCATTTTCTTCTTAGCCAAATATCTTCCTACTGTGAATCCCAATGCAAGCAAGGATCCGTGCTGTATCTCCGGGCTCTGGATTTAACAACACAATACCGTATGTCTGTCTCTCTCACACGTGTGTGAATGCAATGAAATAACTGTGTGTTTACTACAGTCATCTCCCCAATAAAATATAAGGCTAAAGAATAAAGTGATCATGTGAGGCTCCACTGGATGTTAATAAATCGGCTAGGGAACAAGAGAAAACTTGAGTTTCAAACACAGAATTCTGAGAAGTTAAGCTGAGTCCTGACTCACTTGGACTTAAGATTCCCTAATCCCATACCCAGCTCCAACTCTGGGTGAGGTGAGTCCATCGCATGCTCTTATAAGCACCCACACTTTCTTCGAGCTTAAAAATAACACTTAGGTAAACATACCGTCATAACTTTCAAGCATAATTTCCCTCTACTGCCAACAAAATACAATGAACAGATCCTATTTCTAATTGCTAAAACCTCCAAATGCAAATAAAATATTTGAAAGCACATGGTTTCAACAGTGTTTCCTAACGGGACAGGTACAATGAGAGGTGGCAGTAGATAGGGAAGAAAAAAGGAACTAACATTTCTGAGCACCAAGCGCTACTAGAGCTTCTCATGTATCCACTCCCTGCCGTATTCGTAGCACTTAAAACAATGCCTATGAGACACGAGGCACTCAAAATTTGTTGACTGAACTGACTGAATCCATGTATTATCTATCTCATTTAATCTTTACAATCATAAAGGCAAGAAATTTATGAGTTCGTTTTACAAATGAGAACACAAAAACTAAAAATATATTAGATGCTTTTGTAAAACTATTTCCCACAAAAAAGGATAAAGACAAAACTGATAACATACATGATTGTCTTTTGTAGTCTTTATAAGCTGTTCTATCATTGACTTCAACTCATTTCCTGACACTGTAGATACCACCACAGAATAAAACAATGCTGCCAGTTCACGCATCTCTTCTTTACTGCTATTCATCAGACTCTGAGCGGTGCAGAAAAAGAAATACACACATAACATATGATCATCTCCCTGCTGACAACGTCTAACATTTAAAACATTACAATGTTCCATCTATTGGTAACTATGAGAAAAGAACACAACAAGCTATTATTTTAAAACAAAATAACAGCAGAGGTATAGACCAAAATCTTATGTGCATTTTCATCAAAGATACAAAGTATAAAACAGGTGGAATTAATACACAGCTGATCTGAAACAGAGGTCAGCATGTGTTTTCTGTAAAGAGCCAAATCTATCGCAATGATTCCACTCTACTATTGCAGTGCAAAAGCAGTCATAGACAACAAATGGGTGTGGCTGGATTCCAGTACAATTTTACAGACACTCTAATTTTCACATGTCAGGAAATTTTGTTCATCTTTTAATTTTTTTTCAACCCTTTAAAAATGTAAACAGTATTCTTAGCTTGCAGCCCATACAAACAGGAGGCGGGCCAGATTTGGCACATGGACCACAGGTTAATGATCCCTGAGCTACAAGATCAAAGGTCAAAAACTCTAAGATCATTTTAAAATCAGCAAATATTCACAAAGATTAAAAAATCTTTTTAAACTAGAAGCAATTTCATGAGACTAGATTTTCCAGAAAAGTACAAAACTCACTCCTCTTGGTAAATTACCTTCATGCTTTCACACTTAAATAATTGGTACATTTTACCATAATTCAAACTGCATTTTCCAAAAAGAACTACATTATGTAGCACAAAAGGTATACAAAACTATATGAGCCAGACCTGTAATAAAAAAGATTATTCACTGTTTATCTGAAATTCAAGTTTAACTGAGTATCTTGCATTTTTATTTGCTAAACCTGGTAACCCTTTTGGTGTGACCACGGGACACAAATACTCTCCAACATGGCCGGTGGGAGTGTGAATTGGAACTACTCATATGGAGGATGTGCATTATCTATTAAAATTGCATCCATGTGTCCTCAATTCCACTTCTGGGGAATCTATCTAAAAATATACCCACTCATGTTCAAAGTGATGGATTGTTCATTGCAGCAGACTGGAAGTACCCGAAATGACCATCAATAAGGACCTACAATAAATTATGGCACATTCATGCAGTGGAAAACAATGAAGTTGTTAAAACAAAGGGGATGTTCTCTCTGTAGTTATACAGGAATAACTCCATGTTCTAACGCTAAGCGAAAGAAGTAAGGTACAAAGCAGTGTGAAGGGCTTCCCTGGTGGCGCAGTGGTTGAGAGTCTGCCTGCCGATGCAGGGGACACGGGTTCGAGCCCTGGTCTGGGAGGATCCCACATGCCGCGGAGCAACTGGGCCCGTGAGCCACAACTACTGAGCCTGCACATCTAGAGCCATGCTCCACAATGAGAGGCCGCAACAGTGAGAGGCCCACACACCGCAATGAAGAGTGGCCCCCGCTTGCCGCAACTGGAGAGAGCCCTCGCACATAAACAAAGACCCAACACAGCCAAATAAATTAATTAATTAATTAATTAATTAAATTTTTTAAAAAACAGTGTGAAAAGTATAATACCCTTTTGTGTGAAAAAAGGAAGAAAAATCAAAAATGCTAATTTCATTTGTGTGTATATGCATAAATAAACTCTAGAAGGGACACCATATACAAATAAGTGATAACCTATGCATGTCTGTCAGGTGAGAGAGGAAGAGGCAGGAAGGTGAAGGGATCTGGGTAGCTGAGAGACTATGCAAAGGAGACATCTTACATAATTGTTTACTTAAATTATACATATTTATTACTTTTTTAAACTTTTAAAACAGAAAAATAATTTTTTCTTACTTATAAGACTCCCAATTCATCTCCCCCTCTCACCTAAATGGATCACTGCAATACATGGACCTACACGCTTCCCAGTAAGTGTTTAATGATGAGAGTTTCAAAATGACCTCAAGGCAGAAAAGGCCACCGAAACACTGGTAGGAAGGCGACATCATGAGACCAAAGTTTAAAATATAGAATCAAAAAGAAATACACATGCACAGGATATACCTTTATCCATTCGGTTTTGTCTACAAATTTGGTAGCCAGCTTTTCTGGATACACTGAGACAGCTTCCAATAGACAGTACATGACTGGCAAACCTAAATAAGAAGGAATTCAGAACCATTCTGATTTCAAGAAAAGCAATAAACGTACAGAGATCACTACATTCCTTTAAAGCATAAGGCTACAGCTTTAGGAGGCATTCCCCAGTTCTACAAAAGTTAACTTAAATACAGTATGTGATTCAATACAGCAAATTTACAGACTTATTGTCTTTAAAAAGATGCCCTGTTCTTCACATCCACTTCCAAAGTAAAACTATATTACCTATTGTTAAGCATTTCTTTCTGAAAAAAGAAACAGTGGACCAAAGATGAACTCAGGCAAGTTTAGAAAAGAAACAAAGATTCATGTTCAGTTGTAGGAGAGAAGACAGAAAATAATTTTGCTATAAATTCTCAGCTGAGTTTAAAATTAGATTTTTGCTTAAGTGCTTTAGTATAATCCTCAGCGTCATGACCGCCTACCTCCAACCCCTGCTAACAGCTGCTGAAGCAGGCCGATGTAGATCTGAACAGGGTTGGTTTCCCCACTCTTGGAAGAAGACGAGGAGGGTGTTGTCTGGCTGCCCGACATTAAAGTCCGTATATAGCGTCCAATGGCCGGGGCGTGATCTTGCATATCAGCCAAACTCTGAGAGGTGGGCACCACTCCCGCACTGTGAGCCAGGCACATGCGCAAGTACAGGACTATCTACAGACAGAAGGAAGAAGGACACCAGATAAGCGTCTCAAAAACTCAAGGCAGGAGATATTCTTCAAAGTGACAGTTCCCAGCTTTGATTTCCCACCTTCCTTCATAAAGCTATTCAACAGCCCTCACAGAAGCTGGAAAACATGACTCAACGTGTGAACTGAAATTACCACAATGGAGCAGAACTTACATAACCAGCTTTTATAATCCAAAGAGTGGTTTTTAACAGAGTTAAATGGAGTTAAAACACAAACTCCACTTTTAAAGTCTAAAATGTAACAAGGAAAATCATTATTTTTTTTTAAAGATGTGTGTGTATGTATGTGAGAGAGACAGACAGACAGACACTGGGCAGAAACCTGGGACCAATGATCTGTTCCTGTGGAACTCCAGCTGCATTTAATCTCCACTGACACAAGAATTTGAGAAAATGGGTTCAAATCATCTACAGAAGAGTAGCTGCGACGTCATTAAAAACCTCTGACATAATTAGCTACTAAGGAGTCCTCTGGAAGCTCTTTCCTTGACAGCTAGAACAGGACAGGCAGTAATTTCATCATGAGTCTTCTTACTCACTCTGAACAAGATTATCTCTTGCCATTTAATTAGTGCAAGTCAATGACTGAAACAACAGAATTTCCCTTAGTAAATGAGATAATCTAATTCTCCAACCTTCAAAACTGGATAATCCAAATAACCTCAATATATTGTTGGCTTTAAAATTCAAATCTAATTTGCTGTAAATTCCCAATAGCAACCAATGCAGAGCATCTACTTCTTTCACGAAGAGAATCTCACTGAGATAAATGTATTTCTAGACTCCACTATGATTTAAAATAACACCAACTACTAAGTACTGTTTTCCTAATAAACAACCTGGTATAAAACAATGACGTCACTCTATGGGTTTACCTAGAACACAAAAAATTCACAGTCATCTCTTTGACTGTGACATTATCATTAAGAACCTTTAGCGAAAGCAAAATAGAAATATATGCCAGTCCTACCTCTCCAAAGGCTGCTGGGTTAAATGGAAGGACAGTTGTCCCAGTCATATACTTGGCTGGCGTTTTCATTCGATGGGAAGCCTAATAAAAATAAACCCCAAAAATCAATTACTGGAAAACAAAGCACGTGTACCCTTTCTCAACTCAAAAATAACTGTATTTCTAACTACATTATTGTCTGCTACTGTTTTTTTCTAGTCAAAACATTTTTCCATTAATCATGCTTGACTGTGCACGGACCTCAAACCCTAAGTTACAGATGTGTTGCCTTTTGACTGGCTTGTTTAAAAAGAATAAACCTATAAACCAACTATACTTTAAAAAGAAAGGAAAAAAGAAAAAGAAAAAAGCTGCAAAGATGACACAGTAGCAAGTAAAAAATATAAAATAAAATAAAAAGAATAAACCTACTCCAGGCATCTACTGACAGTCACCCCAGGGCGCTGCATGCCAGTTATTTTCATTAATAATAGAGGTCGAAGGAAAATATTAGCACAAAAGCATCTTCTGCCCACAAATATGACAGTGTTATGGAGAAGACAATCATGGCTGCTACATACTGACCTCCAGCACCCTTAAGATGTCTCTCTAAGCAAAAAGCTAAGACCACCAGTAGAGGTGAAAGACAGTAAGGTATCCCCCCAGCACACTAAGAGAAACATCAATGTAAAAAGTAGGATAGGGTCAGGGTGGGGGGTCATGACTGTCAATACTCTGATCTACCAGCAAAAACAGGAGACTTGCAAAAGCAGACGCAATGCTCTCTTATGATCATGGTGGAAAAAGTCTGAACTGCTCCTTGAAGCATTCTTAAACTTATGCTGCCCTAAATAATGCCCTTAAAAATAGAAAAGATATATTTCAAGCATGTCATGCCAAGGGTAAAAATGTTAAACACAGCCAATAAAAATAATGGTACAGGGCTTTCCTGGTGGCGCAGTGGCTGAGAATCTGCCTGCCAATGCAGGGGACACGGGTTCAAGCCCTGGTCTGGGAAGATCCCACATGCCGCGGAGCAACTGGGCCCGTGAGCCACAATTACTGAGCCTGCGCGTCTGAAGCCTGTGCGCCGCAACAAGAGAGGCCGCGATAGTGAGAGGCCCGCGCACTGCGATGAAGAGTGGCCCCTGCTTGCCGCAACTAGAAAAAGCCCTCGCACAGAAACGAAGACCCAACACAGCCAAAAATATAAATAAATAAATAAATTTTAAAAAAATAAAATAAAATAAAAAATAACGGTACAAATGAACTTATTTACAAAACAGAAATAGAGTCAAATTTGTAAAAAACAAACTTACAGTTACCAGGAGGGAAAAGGGGGGGAAGGGATAAACTGGGAGATTGGGATTGACATATACACACTACTATATAAAATATAGATAAATAATAAGGACCTACTGTATAGCACAGGGAACATTACTCAATACTCTGTAATGACCTATATGGGAAAAGAACCTAAAAAAGAGTGGATGTATGTTTATGTATAACTGATTCACTCTGCTGTACAGCAGAAACTAACACAACAGTGTAAATCAACTATACTCCAATAAAAATTTTTAAAATAATAATAATAATAATAAAATAAACACAGCCAAAATGTTGAATAACATAAAAGGAATTGTAAGTAATTTAGATTTGGGCAAAACAGATTAATTACATCTGAGATTTATATTTTTCTCCTCACTTCGTACCTTCCTCTTATTGTATTAACATTGTTAGAAACTTTACTAACTATTCAACATTTAGTGATTAGCATTTTAAAATGTGTCACCTAAAAAAATGTAAGTTTATTTTCATCATTCATTATATGACTTAAACTATTATCTGAAGTTAAATATCATACCTTTTCCTGGATATAATATACCATTTCTGGGAAAGATGGCATCTGCTTAGAAGCACTTTCTTTTCTATTTCTACCAGGAAGACACCTTAAAACTCGTTGTGCCTCTCCATGAACTTCCTCCCGTCTTTCAGAAAGATAAATAAGAAACATAAATAAATTTCACCAACTGGAGAATGATCATATGAAGACTAAGAACAGCAATTTTATTTGTCTTCTGTCTTAAATATATTTTTCGCTATCTATGCAAAGAGGCATAAAATACATGATAAGCAATTGCTTCTTTTTGGAAATTTCATTAGATGTGGAGAGTCATATGGCTTTCATCTTTGAATTTTACCCACAGGAAAAAACAAGACAGGGTATGACTACAGGTCTATATATTGTATCAAGGGAGCCATACTTTTAACCCTAATAAATTGCTCCTAAATTCCACAGACGAACACTGCAAACAACATAAATTTTATTCAATTTTCAACTAAATTTTAAATGAACCCAAATTCAAATTAACACCTTTGAAACTTACGGATCTCCTGCAGCTAATAAGAGCAAATATCTGGACGGTATATGATCTGAGGGAAACACCGTGCTGGCAAATTTCACAGCCACTTGTCGAACTTGAACTTCAGGCTATTTGACACATAAATGCAAGAACACAAACACACACACACACACACACACACACACACAGATTAAAAAAAAAAAGAATTCAATTACCAACAACTCATTCCAGTCGAGTCATCTTAATTGTAAACAATCAAAATTTAAGTTGATATTTCAATAAATATATCTAAATAAATAAAACATCATTTAGTCAAGATCTTTAATCATGTTGTTTAAAAGTCTTTGGACAATGACACTATTTAAAGAATACTATTATGATCTAAGAGGACGCTCCAAGTAGAGCAGGAAACCCCACCAAGACCATAACCAGAGAATCTCTCTGCAGATGCACATCCTCAGGCCCAACCATCAGACCAAGGTCACTGTGGCAGTTTCTAGCCACCACCTCTGCTTCTCCAACTCTTAAACTCTCAGTCACATGAGTGAAATTCAGATATTTTGCAGGGAACACAAACAGAGCTTACTTGGAATCCCTACAAATTTAAAGCAAAATACCGCCAACGCTTTCAGATTAGCTCTTAAATTAAAACTGACTCCAAAGCAAAGCTTCAACTACATAAATATATCCAATTAACTTAAATAGATTAAGATTGTAATCTATGAATACGAAGTTCAGCCAGAAAAGCAGTTGTAGAGTCTACTGATGCTTAAGCTTTATTCTCGTGTATCTTCCCCCTGGGTCATTCCTCCAGTCACAACATAAGTGAGATGAGAGATGCTTAGAAACGTGTACTACCTCACTTACTCAGGTGTTCTTGCTCTTTAGCATTTTTGGAGCTACTGTAAAGGGCAATGATATTACGGACCAGCCTATATGATTTAGCCCAGGGTCTGGTTGCCTTACATGTAGTCTGAGAAAAGAAAATAAATTACCTTGGCTTGGTAATACTGTTACATGATTTGATCTGCATAAGTATAACCAGCACCCATGTGCATTATACAAGCATTCCATTTCCTTGTAAGGCTACCTACAAAAAGTTTTAAGTATTTGACTCTAATGAGCTTCCAAATAAGCCTATACTTCTTTGTCCATGTTATATGATCATGAACCAGGTACACTGGACACCAAGAGCATTTGACAATGGGACGCTATATATAATAAGCCTTCTGAGTGTACATAATTATCCTGTCATATTTCAACAGAAACCAGATACCTTTCTGAACCTTTAATAATTCCTCAATATAAATGTGTTAATAAACGTGGTAGCCAAATTTCAGTTAAGATGCAATTCATATTAATCTCACCAATATTTGACATCATTCCCTCTTTAATCTCCCTCTCTACTCCTAGAAATGGAGGACAAAGAACTGACTAAAGCAAATACATAATGTATTATTTTATATTGCATATTATATATCATGTATACATATGTGTAAATAACCACAGATACTAAAAATTCTCCTGCAAACTCCCATGGCAGGCAAATGAAGAGGACTAGAAGGAAGAAGAGTATGGATGATGGTACTGGCTTACTTCCTACAGACTCATTTTGATCCATAAATTGTGCCTTTCTTTCCTTCTGCTTTTCTCACCCAGTGTTACCTACAGAACTCCACCTCAGTGGACTGTAGTGCTCAGCTACCAGTTAAAACAAAACACTTGCAACTGGGAGAGCATGATATTAAGAACAGTTTTCCAACAAGGAAGGCTTTAAACATAAGGCCTCTGTGAATATCACTACTCCTTCTTCCCTAAGATCAGATTCCAATAACGAGGAATCTAAAACAGATCATAAATCACAGTCCAAGTGAAAGCAAATATTCCTCTTCATTATAGAGAGTTAAGACAAAAAGCAATTCAAATTTTGATCTTAAAAATGTAGGGCTTCCCTGGTGGCACAGTGGTTAAGAATCCACCTGCCAATGCAGGTGACACGGGTTCGAGCCCTGGTCGGGGAAGATCCCACATGCCACGGAGCAACTAAGCCCGTGTGCCACAACTACTGAGCCTGCGCTCTAGAGCCCGTGAGCCACAACTACTGAGCCCATGAGCCACAACAACTGAAGCCCATGCGCCTAGAGCCTGTGCTCCACAACAAGAGAAGTCACCGCAATGAGAAGCCCGCACACCACAATGAAGAGTAGCCCCCGCTCGCCATAACTAGAGAAAGCTCGCGCGCAGCAACGAAGACCCAATGCAGCCATAAATAAATAAATTTTTTTAAAAAACTGAGAGCTTAAAAAATGTTTAAAAAAAAATGTAAAATTCATATACTACCCGCCATTGTAGTTCACATAGTTGGACCTACCTTTATTAAGTACGAAGCCACAAGTGCCTCCATGAGAGTCCGCTGTGCTCCTTCCAAAGTACTATAAGCTCCAACCATCATGGATAGTGCTTCTTGAATAGCGAGTCGCGTCTCGGGCTCTTCCTATGAAGATGATAAAAACAGTGTTTCCCTCCCTGTTGGGTTTCCAAGTGAGCATCCAAACAGAAAGCATACACTTGCCAGGTGTTTCCCTACCTTACATAGGGCTTCAAAAAGCTGCTGCACAAGAGCTATATCCTTAGTGAATAAATGGGGCATTCGACTGTAAGAGAATATGAGATCATCATTACTATCAAAAATTTCCATAAGATGGAAAAAAAAAAAGAAACTAAACACAAACTTGCCTAAACTTGCACTTTCACTTCTGAACCATGTGAACATCACTGGATTACTTCCCCCAAAGAATCAAACACTTTTTAAAGTAAATATTTAATTCTTCAACTGCCTAATAAAATAACTCTAGATTAATATACCTATTATCCAGATATTCTCACTAGAATATTCCATGCATTCAGTTAACATTTCTGATTTTAAAATAAAGAAAATAGATGAGACTAAATGTTATTTAAACTAATGACTCTGGTGACAAGGACTTTTGTCACTTCATGCCAACACACAAGGGACAAGGTTTGTTGACAACCCTATGCTGTATCAGCTGATCTGAAGTGGCGGTCTTCTGAGCCCCCAGACTCCTTCCCTACACAGTGCAGAAGAGCAAGACCTAGTCTACACAGGCCAACACAGAACCTGTGCCAGGGTGTAAGCAGCACCTGGTACCACTGAGGATGCTGCTCCTCTATCCCCCTGCTCTGAAATACAGTGAAGGAAGAGGAAACCAGGAGGAACTGGGTGCAGGAAACCATACTAAGCAGAAGAAAAAAAATCCAACTTTGGAAACAGGGCCGCTCAGAATCATAATATAATGCTATCAGAAAAGAGAATCACTAGAAAAATTCTCGATTATCGAGATTATAAACGCTGGTAGTAAGTAGCAACAAGAACACTTAAGGTCAATCAAATGTCTCTAGGGTACAAGAAAACTGTAACACATTATGACACAATCCAGTTCAAAATCTCATTTCAAGACTGCCATTTAATATGGTAACACATCTTCAGATGTAAGTTAAAATGTCTCACATTCATTATCCTTCTACAAGGAAGACATTTCTAAACAACCTATGACCCTTTCAGAATCATAACAAATTTATTCTCCATCCATTATTAAATGCCACAATTTTTCTTAGTTTACCAACAGGATATCTCTCACTGAAAAAGAGTTTACTCACCTGGAGAGTTTTCCAACAGCTGAATATGCCATTGACAGTAGCTTAGGGTCCTTGAAATTAAGGAAAAAAAAAAAAAAAGAAAAGAAAAGAACAAAAAGCAGACAGAACAAAAAACACAGTAAACAGCAAAACCCTTTTGCTGCAATTAAATGCATTATTTTACTCCTTGTTAAACCTAGGTCTCACCCTGCCTAACTATATGATATCAGCATCTGAACAAAACAAATAAAAATGTCCAAACCCAGAATGAATCACAGTACTAAAAGGAAAAACAAAACAAAACTTTATATCCCCAACTTACTCCAAAAGGAAAATGCAGTGGTCATATATGAAAAGGTTCTCTTAGCTGGTGCTAAGTTCAGGATAGTTTCAATACTATATAACCTGCAAATACCAAAATTCACCACCAACGTACTGGGAAAAAAGCTTAACTTATTAGAAAATTCACCTGCCCAACAGGCTAGGATCCACTCTCTCTCACCCAAAATTGTAGTACGCTGGGGAGCAACTGTCTAAAAATCTGCACCATAGGAAACAGCTTCTTCTCATATCTTCCACCATAAAAAATTAAAGGGATCATAGTATTCGGGTGAGTTAGTGAGGTTCCCACTCAAGATACAGATAGAATTTTACGTGGTTTTAGGAAAACCAATAGTCTGACATTACTTAGAACATAGTAACACTTCTGTGAGCTGAAGTTTATACATTTAACATAGGATTCACACACCTACATGGCCACTCTTACAGACTCATCTGTTGGGAAGACATGCAGTGTCATCTGGAGGTAAAAGGATTACAGCCCTGTAGTTTATCTGGCCTCTCTAACCTATCTTCAAATATACAGTTCCTCCCCTAAAAGCCCCAAAGCATTTTTATTCCTACCAACCATCCAAAGAATCTGACTATGCCATAAAAATAATCTGAAAGTTTCCCAAGGCCTTAAGAACCATGCAAGCTCTATTCAATCAACAGAAGAAGACAGGAGAGTCAGGCCTAACACTGCCCCAAAGCACAGCTGCACAACAAATGAATAGCTTTTCATTAATAATATCTACTAATATGCCTTTACTGTGCTGAATAATTTACATGAATTATCTCATTTAATCTTCACAATAATCCAATGAAGTGATACTATTATCCTCATTTTTCTGATAAAGAACAGAGGTCCAAAGAATTTAAGTAACTCACCAAGGAACAAAACTAGAATTCAAACTCAATTCTAAATCCAAATGGCAAAATACTGGTCACTATACTACTGCAAACATGCATTCATGTTTAGCTAAGACTTAGGAAGAAATACTAACTAGAGTTCTTGAAACCTTACCTTTTTTAGCAAATTCCCCTGAAATACTAGAAATGGTAGGAGTGATACAGCAAGGAAAAACAGGATTTGAAAATCTACAATCCAAGGAATCCTCATTCCACTTAGCTTAAGGAATCAAAAATTTACTGAATGCATGTTCTGACAGTTTGTTTGTTTGTTTGTTTTATCATCTTTATTGGAGTATAATTGCTTTACAATGGTGTGTTAGTTTCTACTGTATAATATAAGTGAATCAGCTATACATCTACATATATCCCCATATCTCCTCCCTCTTGCGTCTCCCTCCCACCCTCCATTTCCCACCCCTCTAGGGGATAAAAAGCACCGAGCTGATCTCCTTGTGCTATGTGGGTGCTTCCCACTAGCTATCTATTTTACATTTGGTAGTGTATTTGGTAGTCTGACAGAGTTTTGAATCAATAAAATCTCAGTCCCTAAGAATTAACACCGTTTCTCAAAACAAGCAAATCCAAATAGACCTATATGGAAATAAATAATAAACTAAAATTTAATTCTTTTCATTCCATTTTTGCACAGTGCCTAAAAGTAAAATAAAATGTACTAGCTTTTTAAAATGTTATTTAAAGAAATGATAAGACCACCTCAAGATCCGTATCAGTTTTTAATACTTATTTCAAAAAAAAAAGGGCAGAAGATGGTGGTAATTTCTGAAATTTGCACCACTTCAATTAAAAATGTTAAGAAATGATGGAACAACAGCAAACTTTAACTATATCAACATACAGACCAGCAAAGTTTATAACAGAAAATACTTTAAAATATAAAATGTTAACAAAAATTTAAAAAAACAAGTCACTTACTTCTTTATATTCATTGATTAGCTTGGTGAGGCCATTCAAAAGCATTGGACCTAATGGCTTAATCTTGATTTCTGGACAGCTTTTTAAAAAAATAACACATACAAAGCAAGATATAAGAATCTCATAATTACATATCTTTTCAGATTATTACTTAGAGACATAACTGAAGTAAATTTAAATAATCTATTAAAGTATGAAATACTTTAAGATAAGCAAACACGATTTGTTTCTAGGTAAGATATACTTGCATCACTTCATCACTCCAACAGCTTGAAAACTTTACAAATAGTTCAAAAAACTTACGTTACACAAATGTGATGCACAAATTGCAGGGATAATGTTCTTAATTTTGAATTTGTATTTGTACCAAAGAGTCCATCATATACCACCTATGAAAAAGGAACATCAAGAATACCGATTAACAATAGCAATTTACTATCTTCAAATACTATTAAGGATTCAACAGTAGGTCTTTTGCACTACACCTTGTTCTTCAAAATTAATGCAGTTCTCTTTCATACAAATATTTTAGCTGACGGCCTTAGGAAGCCAATCAGTAGCTTCAATCAACAGTCTGTGGAGTAACAACAAACACAATGGTAGATGTTACAAGTCTGCAAAATTTGTGGGGCTACCACTAGGAAGCAACACAGAGTTCACGCTGCAGTGGGCTGCCACTCTCACGCAAGGGACATGAGCAGAGAAGATTATTTTGGGGGTATTACGTTTCTTAATTACATGTGGACTCATTTTGAAAACATAAATAACTACAAATAAAGGGTACACCTACAGGATGTCTATGAATATTCTGCCACAAACTTCTAGCTGCTTATTATATAATGTAGTGTTACTACAACCAAATTTTCTGAACCAAAATTATCAAAACACTGTCAGGGAAACAGTGCCTGGAAAGTGAAATGGAAGAAGTTCTGTGATTATTTTATGTTTACGGAAACACAGAACAGAGTACTTGAAATCAGTCAAATATTAGAGAGCCAGATGCTGGGAATAAAAGTTGTATCACCTAAAAGGAGGAAGCAGCCACTTAAACAAATAAGCCTTAAGAGGCAGAGATGCGAAGGCAGAAGCCAATGTCCACCACACACGTACAGTGAGCAAGAGGACAGTGTTCTTACTTAGGGACTGAAAGAGATGAGAGGCAGGAAACGGGGACATTTCAGATAGGAAGGGGCACACCGGAGCAAATCCTGAAACTGGAGTAGACGTTTACCAGGCTACAGGGGGGAGGGCCACCATGCCAGGAGTGGAGACACAGAGCCATGAAAACAGCATACTTAAACAGCAACAGTCTCTGCTGGAGCATAAGGTACAGGGCAAGGGTATGGTGAGATACGAGACCAGAAGGGAAGTAACTGCTGCCTTTCCACCATTTACTGAGAACTTGCTAACTGAATGAGTACTAGCCACCCTGCTCTAAAGCTTCTACCTGCTAACCCACTCAGTCTTTACAACATTGCTATGAGGTAGCTGCTATCATTACATCCATTTTACAGATTTTTTTTTATGTTTAAAGAAAAACAGGAAAAACCCTGAGGCTTATTTAAGATCAAAAGTAAGTAACTAATGACAAAATTATGCTCAAATGAGTCTGTCTCCAGAGCTGAGCTGGTCATTACTTGGACCAAAAGGCAAGAGCTTTTCCGGAGGGGCTCATATCCCACACCAACAGAGTATAAGGATTTCCAACTGCAAAAATAACTCTGGTGGCAACACAGAAAACAGACTGGCAGTGGGCAAGACTAGAGGCAGGGCAACAAGGAAGACGACTGCGGCAAGCAGAACAAGAAGTGACGATCTCCATTAACATGAGCATTCGGCAGACGGGGGTGAAGACACTGAGGCAGCAGCATCCAGAGGCTGTGGCCACTGCCTTCACGAGGGACTCCAGTCAAGGATGACTCATTTTCCCACCTAAATGACCAAGTTTCTGGTGCTACCATTTTTGGAAAAAAGCCACTCAGAAAAGCACTAGTTTGAAAGGAATTATCACCATACATTTAGGGTGAATGGTAACCATATACAGCATATATTCTATAATAAAAATGTATAATATATATTATACATAATATATATTTATATATAATATTAATATATTAATAAAATATATTTTTTATTATAGCTATAATTAAAAAGTATTTTCTGCAGCTAAACTTGAGAGAGAAAAAAGAATCTCATTAATCTTGTTATACATATCAACCTACCTCCTGAATATCCATTAATGCAGTTCTTTGTCTAGTTAAACAAACATGAAAGTTGTAAACAGGCCATTTTTCTCTGGAAAGAATGAGTTACCTGAATGTTAGCTGGGAACGTTTCAGCAGCTTGTCTAGAACGAAGGAGGTGGGGGACAATCTTTAACTTGACCCTTGTACTGACTGGGTCCCTTTTCAGCTCTGGCTTCAGAACTGCTCCCTGTTGAAAATATGTGTGATTATAACTCAGCACTTCAAAATTATTGTGAATTGAAAACAATCATGAGAGATCATCTAAATCAATGGTCTCTCAAACTTTTGTTTCAGGATCCCTTTATACTCTTAAAAATTACTGAAGCTTCCAAAGAGCTCTTGTTTATATTGAATACCTATCAATATTTAATATACTAGAAATTAAAACTGAAAATACTTTAAGTACTTATTCACTTAAAAATAATATTAAACCCATTATATACTTTCATAAATAACATATTTTTAAGAAAAATAAAAAACTATATTTTCCAAAACAAAAAACTGCACTGAGACAGTGGCGTTGTTTTATATTTTCTGTAAATCTCTTCACTGTCCACCTTAATAAAAGAAAGCTGGATTCTTATATCTGTCAGCATTTAATTTGTTGTAATATGTTGTTTTAAGTATGTTAAAAAAAACAGCTTCACAGAGATATGTGACTGGAAAAGTGGGGGTGATTTTAGCCTTTTCAGGTAATTACAGATATTTGATGCCACCCCAAAACTTGATATGCAATAGGTTCTTTTTTTTTTTTTTTTTTTTTTAATTTATTTTTGGCTGTGTTGGGTCTTCATTTCTGTGCGAGGGCTTTCTCTAGTTGCAGCGAGCGGGGGCCACTCTTCATCGTGGTGCGCGGGCCTCTCACTGTCGCGGCCTCTCTTATTGCGGAGCACAGGCTCCAGACGCGCAGGCTCAGTAGTTGTGGCTCACGTGCCTAGTTGCTCCGTGGCATGTGGCATCTTCCCAGACCAGGGCTCGAACCCGTGTCCCCTGCATTGGCAGGCAGATTCTCAACCACTGCGTCACCAGGGAAGCCCCCTGCAATAGGTTCTTAAAGGTTAATTGCCATGTGGATTTGAAACCATATCAATGGAACATCTGCATACTGTTCTACTAAATTCCACCAGTCTATCTGCATACTGAATGGCTCCCTGACCCTGTATGCTTCTGTCACATCACTGGTCATTTGGAAAATACTGGCTCACCGAGTTAAGCAAATATTTCATTACAAAACATCCACGCACACACAAAAAATCACATGTTAATATCATGACCAATCTCATCAGAAAAGTCTGTAAGCACTGACAAGCTGTCAAGCTCATCGTGATGAATACAAATTTCCCAAAATTCTAGCTTTTGCTTAAAACCTCAACTTTCATCTTTGCCTATAAAGCATGTTAACTGTTTTTTTGAAGCCTCATTTTTTCATTTTAAAAGAGAAAATACATGCCAAATACCCGTCTCAATAACTAGAGTTTGCCTCTCTACTCTTTTTTTTAAATAAATTTATTTATTTTTATTCATTTATTTTTGGCTGTGTTGGGTCTTCGTTGCTGCGCGTGGGCTTTCTCTAGTTGCGGCGAGCGGGGGCTACTCTTCATTGCGGTGCGCGGGCTTCTCATTGTGCTTGCTTCTCTTGTTGCGGATCATGGGCTCTAGGCATGCAGGCTTCAGTAGTTGTGGCTCACGGGCTCTAGAGCACAGGCTCAGTAGTTGTGGCGCACGGGCTTAGTTGCTCCACGGCATGTGGGATCTTCCTGGGCCAGGGCTCGAACCCGTGTCCCCTGCATTGGTAGGTGGATTCTTAACCACTGCGCCACCAAGGAAGTCCAGTTCTTAGTTTTTTAAGGAACCTCCATATTGTTTTCCATAGTGGCTGTATCAGTTTACATTCCCACCAACAGTGCAGGAGGGGTCCCTTTTCTCCACACCCTCTCCAGCATTTACTCTTTGTAGATTTTTTGATGATGGCCATTCTGACCGGTGTGAGGTGATACCTCATTGTGGTTTTGATGTGCATTTCTCTAATGATTAGCGATGTTGAGCATCCTTTCATGTGTTTGTTGTCATGTCTACTTTGGAGAAATGTCTATTTAGGTCTTCTACCCATTTGTGGATTGGGTTGTTTTTTTTTTTGATATTGAGCTGCATGAGCTGCTTGTATATTTTGGAGATGAATCCTTTGTCAGTTGCTTCATTTGTAAATTTTTTCTCTCATTCTGAGGGTTGTCTTTTTGTCTTGTTTATGGTTTCCTTTGCTGTGCAAAAGCTTTTAAGTATAATTAGGTCCCATTTGTTTATTTTTTATTTTATTTCCATTTCTCTAGGAGGTGGGTCAAAAAGGATCTTGCAGTGATTTATGTCATAGAGTGTTCTACCTATGTTTTCCTCTAAGAGTTTTATAGTGTCTGGCTTTACATTTAGGTCTTTGATCCATTTTGAGTTTATTTTTGTGTATGGTGTTAGGAAGTGTTCTAATTTCATTCTTTTACGTGTAGCTGTCCAGTTTTCCCTGGAGCTAATATGATTTTTAAAACAACTATTAATCGTTTAGAAAGCAAAAAAATAATCTTGTATGTCAAGGTTTCAACTTGGAACACTTTTAAACACAGTTAACTAAACAGAACTTATGTTATTAAGCAAACATCTTATTTCCAGAATTCAGAAGAACCCACCTATTGTTCTAGGTTCTAGACCACGGGTCAACAAACTACAGCCCATGGACCAAATCTGGCCTACCATCTATCTTAGTAAGGTCTGTGAGTTAAGAGTAGTTTTTACATTTTCAAATGATTTTTTAAAAATCAAAATAAGGGCTTCCCTGGTGGCGCAGTGGTTGGGAGTCTGCCTGCTAATGCAGGGGACACGAGTTCGGGCCCTGGTCTGGGAGGATCCCGCGTGCCGCGGAGCGACTGGGCCCGTGAGCCACAACTACTGAGCCTGCGCGTCTGGAGCCTGTGCTCCGCAGCAGGAGAGGCCACGATAGTTAGAGGCCCGCGCACCGCGATGAAGAGTGGCCCCCGCTTGCCGCAAGTGGGGAAAGCCCTCGCACAGAAACGAAGACCCAACACAGCCAAAAATAAATAAATAAATAAATAAATAAATAAATAAATGAGTTTGTTAAAAATAAAAAAATAAAATAAAAAAAATCAAAATAATATTTTGTAAAAGTATATTTCATGAAAATAATATGAAATTCAAATTTCAGTAACGATAAAGCCTTACTGGCACACGGCCATGCTCATTCAGTTCTGTTCTGCCTATGGCTGCTTTCATGCTACAGCAGAGTTGAGCAGCTGCAGCCTTAGAACGATATATCCAATAAAGCCTAAAATAGTTACAGAAAAAGGTCATTGAAGCATAATCTGGACAATCATTATTTAAGCACCTGAATTGAAAACACCAGATCAGGTAAACAAAGTTACCAGGAGATTTTAATCTACCTAGACTAGTATGGCTTAAAACTAGTATCAGTATTTCCCACAGCATAGATTCAGCTTAAATCAAAATAACCTGGAGAAAATGTTCAAATACATAGAACTATGTCAATAAAATGCTTTTTATGATGATGTGAGAGTAAACAAAAAAAACCTACCTCTTTTGTCTTCAGTGGTATATCTCCAAGGTATACCTTGTACATCTTATTAATGATGGCAGGATTATTCCAGTCAATCAAGCTACAGAAGGTTTCAACAAAGCTTGTTAAAATTATTATTTTTTTCTCCCACTCCAATAATTTCAAAAAATCATAGCCTCAATATGTGTTACCAAAGAAAAATATTATAAATACACAAATGAAATGCGCAATTGACATTGCAGAAGAGAAGGAAAGGGATTAACTTCTATCAAAGTTAGTTTTCAAACAGGAAAAAAAAAGTCACTTATCCCACCATGATTCAACGTAAGATAGATCAGTGTATCCAGTGGCCCAATTTGGTACTACTCAAGAAATCTGGACTGTCTTCCACTCTCAGGGCCAATGCCACGGAGCAGTTCCAACACAGCAGAGCCATACTACACTTGTTCAAAGAGCCCTGAGGCATGATTCTTCTGTTCAGCCACTTGGAAATTCAAAAGTGATACAGAAAGTGACAAAAAACATTTTACCCATTAAAGCCACACCCTAGGAAGCTTGCAGCCCATGGCATTTCTCAAATACCGTGTCACTGTGATCCCCAGTATCCCCCTCTTATCTCCCAGCACCCACTTGCAATTTTAGCACCTAATTCTACAGAGCAGTCCTGCTGCCGTTAGTCACTAAGACTTATTCCTAGTTGAGGATCACAATAAGGTGACTTACTATTGATGGGCACCCACCCCCTGCAGCAGCCCCTGCCGTCATTTTATAAACCTAGCAATAACGCAATCCTGCATTTCACTTGATTAGTGAGATTTAACCATACTCTCTTCTCTCCTTTGACATTGATTCTGCTTTCAAACTATGTTGTATTTGTGCAAACATAATTTATCATGCTGCTTTGACTGTTTTTCTAATCCATCTCTTCTTTCATAGCTTATCAATCCACCTCTTGTTTGGATATCCACAATTCCACTAGCCTCAAAGACATTCTATAATTCTACTTATTATTTACCTATATCTTTCCTCAGCTGATTGCTACTAACTAATCCTCAAGCTCCATCTTTGTTTCCTTCCTATAAATACTTCAGGTTTAGCAATTTGTGACAAAACACACACACACTTTAGTAAAACAAACTAAAAACTTAATAGTGATTAACTAATAAGGATAATTTTCACTGTTTCTTCTACTTTTCCTCTTGCCACCTTTCTAGTTTTCGTTTTCTGATTACATGCTTGTGAAAATTCAGAAATGAATAACACAGAAAATAAAATTCCTTATAATCTGCACCATAACCCTCTCTATTCCTTTTCAGTAACCACTAACTTTTGTCTATCTTTTTCTAGACTTCTTTCCTATGCATGTAAAATAGTTGGATGGGCACGGCAGGTAGATAAAGAAACAGACGTATCATTTGAAGAGATACTTTTATTTAACAAAATGGGATATCTACATATTGTTCTCAACTCACTTTTTACCTCTTAACAATGTTATGCTATTTTTTGGAAAATACAATTATTTTAATAGACAAAACCAAAACTAATTAGAATAACTGAGCACCACATTTATAGTTCCAACAATCCAATCTACTGTATGGTGTAAAGAATGGAGTCAGTTCAAACACAATGAGAAGTTTTAAAGGAAGATTTTTTGGAAAACAGAATGGAGGTTCCTCAAAAAACTAAAAAGAGAGTTGCCAGTGAGATCCAGCAATCTCACTGCTGGGCATATATCCCAACAAAACAATAATACAAAAAGATATATGCACCCCAACGTGCACAGCAGCACTATTCACAACAGCCAAGATATGGAAACAACCTAAATGTCCATCAACAGATGAATGGATAAAGAAGATGTGGTACATATATACAATGGAATATTACTCAGCCATAAAAAAGAATGAAATAATGCCATTTGCAACAACGTGGATGGACCTAGAGATATCCCATTTTGTTAACTACATTGAGCATTAAAATAAATTCAAAAAAGAACTATTCCATAATTTGATTTTTTTAACAAAGTATCTTCAATTTTTCATGTATTCTCCAGTCTTTGCACATGTCATTTATTAAAATCAGTACATATATCATTTTGTACTATGCTTTATTCATTTGCCATTACTTGGAGGCAATTTACATGTTGCTTTATTATTTTTATAATCATTTGGGCAGATATATAATATTCCAAATAGGTCACATTATTTATTTAACTATTTACCTATTGCGGAAATCTGAATTTGTTTCCTTTTTTTTGAACAACTACAGGAAATGGTATAATGAATGAATCTGTAACATTTTTCTAAATATAATATTTTTCTTCTTTTGAATGATTCTCTTAGGATAAATTCCCAAAAGATTCAGATAAAAGATTGTAAATATTTTTATGATTCATTACCTACTACAAACTGCTTTCCAAAAATTATTTCAACTTACAGTGTCAATCAACAGGGCATAAGAATAGCAGTTTCAACAGAAACTTAAATGGAGTAATCAACTGTTGCACAATTTTATTTACCAATGGGTACAAATTGGCATACCACTGTTTTATTGTGTATGATTTGATTTCTTAAACACAATATTTTCTATGAGCCTATTTACTATATGTATTTCCTCCTGTATAAATTAAGATCTATTCAACACCTCTTTTCAGGGGACCTGATTTTCATATTAACCATAATACCTACATATCCTTTATTAAAAGCCATCTCAAATAATTTGAGATAGAGGAAAAATCAAAAATGAATAACTTCCGGGTTTTGACATTTTTCTTAACATCAGTTCTTTAAGTTCACTTACCTAGACAAAGGTTTCAATTCTTACAGTTATAATCCTAACCCATTCCAATTTTAAACTACTTCTCCAAACAGCTTTTCTTCTTTGTCTTATACAGAATTCTGCTCTTTAGCAAACTGTCTTTCATACAAATTAGGTATATTTCACAATCTCATAAACTGAATGTCTCACTACACAAAACCTGAAAAGAACAAATATGTGCTGAGCAAGCTTTTAGAAATCTAGCCTCTTTTTAATTTCGAAAGTTTAAAAGGGAAGCAGTTTACCTTTGCTTGCTTTTCAACTCCAGGTCCGCTGCTGTGGCTACACTGTGGCGTGTGTCACTAGAAGCAATCACCAGGTGGAGAACAGCTTCGAGCTCAGGCACCTGCTCAGCTTCTATGAATTTCACTATACCCAATTTGCACTGTAGATAAATGAAGGGAAGGAAAACCACTGATCAGAGAAACCAAGACCACCAACCTAAAACATCTGTTTCACATATCAGTACGCTCATAAACCAAAGATTAATAGAACAACAGTAGCCATTCCTATTTAGGCTTACAATGTGCCTGGGACTATACTAAACCATATATATTCATGATTTCATTTAACCCTCACAATCTGTGAGATGAGTATCATTATACCTATGTTTCTGATAAGGAAACTGAGGCAAGGCTGAAGAGATTAAGACACAGTTAGTAAATGATGAAGGCACAATCCAAACCCAAGTCTCGGACTCCAAGGCCATTATGATACGAAGCCTTCCTACTTAGGTTAACAGCCTCTCTAAAATGATGACGCCTTGAACTGAAGTCCAAATCTGGAGCCTCCAGGTAGAAGTGGGGTACATCAGAAGTAAAGTACTCCATGGATTGTTTTGACAGTTCAAAAAGAACTAAACTCACAGTCCATGAAGTTCTAATCTATTGTTAACATACTAACTCTGTCCTCAGTATTCTTACATACTGAAAAAAACATGATTTCAAACATATGCAAGAACTGCAAATGCAAGTGAAATTCTAATCAAACAGTATTCAGTCTAACTGGCTAAAATGAAACACAGACTGAAGAGAGATTCTGCTTAGAACTTCATGCAATGTGAAGGAGCTATGAATTTCAATACAAATAACTCTATTTAGGATAAATATACCTGAAAAATGAAACTTTACCTTTAAGAATCAGTTACGTGATAGTTCTCATGTATATGAATTAGGACTGATAAAGTTTACAATAACTAAATGACAAAGGATGCAATTAAAAAGGATCATAAAAATGCCTGCCTTCCCTCCCCATGTTCAACACAACTGACCTGCAACAAGAGCTACAACAGAGAAGATGCAAGCATTTACCGCACCCACAGTTATGGGAGTCAACTACATAAAGATATACACAAAAAAGTGTGCAAAGGAAACTGAGAACAATACTCATGTCCAGCAATAGGAGACTAGTTTAAAACATATTATGTGGTTTACACATAATTACATTTAATACAGACATTAAAAAGGACATTATTTAAAAACCTGATATACTATTAAATGAAAAAAATGAAGTTCAAATAGTGTGTTATGTGATACGTAAAAATGTATTGTGTAAAATTACATTTGTGTACACAGACATGTACACAGAGCAGGCTGTAGGTGAATGACAAACTAGGGTGGCAGGATTCCAGGTAATTTTAAATTTCTCGTTATAATGTTCTGTATTACTTGAACATTTACATTATCACTAACTTTATCATTTGAAAAAAATAAAAGCGGTCTTATCTGAAAGAAAAAAATGTAAAAAAAGAGATATTTAAAAATTAGAGGAAAACAGCTTTCATCCTTGAAACTAAACTGTTCAACACTAGATCATGAAATTGACAAAAGGCATACAGAAGCCCTTAGAAATCAGCAAATAATGACTAATGTTAAGATTACAATTTATAATGTTAACAATGATTCTCCAGCACTTATAGCTTTAGCCCTCAGACAGACCTAGATTCAAAGCCTAATACTAGGAGTGAGACTGTGGTGAATCTCAAAACCTCAATTCCTTTTACAAAATGGAACTAACAATTTCTATACCTTGTCAGGTTGCTGTGAGGATTAAATGAGATAATGTATTCAAAGTACTCAGCATAGTGCCTGTCACATAGATCACACTCAATAAAGAGTAGCTTCTGTTACTATTTACCCTTCTTTCTTACTTACATCATGGTTTAAGAAGAAAAAAGATCTATAAAACACGAAGATATTAATCTAATCAAATAGAGCCCTTGCTGAACAAATCATTCTATAAATTTGTTGAGTGGCAAGAATGCCCACTTGCCTTTTTCCCTTTCCTGGGAACACTGTTTTGATCAGTGATCGCTTACACTGCCAAAAAGAAAAGGATCAAATCATTTAGACTGCCATGGAGAGATAAAGGAAGGATTGGAAGACTAACCCATGTTGCTTGAATTCCAAAATAATTACATACTGATCTCATCTGTTCTTCCCTGAGGTGCCTGATGACACAGACACAGTGAGGCACCTTCTCTGTAGAGCACCAGTCTTTTTTAAAAGCTGCTCAGAGAACATCTGTGTCCTGTTTAAATCCAGAATAAAATTCTTAATGCCAATTTTTCAATTCCCAGGAAGAAATATAAAAGGGCATCATGCTTTTCCCCCATATGGTCACTTGTTCCTCACTTTACACAAAATGTACAGCCCTAAAAAGCTAAATAATGTAAGATAAATTGTACTTCAACTGCACCAAAGCAGCTCAATAATTATTAAACCTGTAATTAAAAACTAAAATGAAAGAAGTTACTTAATTTATAAATGAGCTATATTTTATACTTGAAATATGCAAGCAGTATTAGAAAAACTAAAGAGCATTTCCCACTCCTCCCTTTCCCTGGGGCTTTAACCAATAAATGACATGATGACGAGAACACATTACATCAATCGTATTTCATTAGAGAGCCTGAATACGCTGGAATTATGTGACACATGCTTCCACGGACTTCAAAGGGGCAAGTGTGCAGGGTTAAGCTCCGTATGAACAAGCAGTGTGTGATACCTGTTCCAACTGTTCAGGTGTCCATGGGTTATCTCCAATAACTCGTTTAGCTGCATAAAAGCTCATTCCTGGGGGAGGCTGTGGTATTCCAGAACCTCCCCCACTATTTGAAGAAGAACCCTGTGCTGAAGATGAATTTTGGCGACTCTGGGATTCATTTAACACATATCTGGAAAGGAAATAGGAATTTAACCCCTCTATAAACACATACAAACACACGCATATATATAGCACATTCAATTATATACTTTCCTCCCACAGAATTTTGTAAGAAGAATAAACACTTGAAATTAAAATTTTATCATAAAGAAAAATTTTAGAGCTATCTAAAAAAGGTATCTACATCTTCAGCAAACTAACCATTAGAGTACATCTGCTCAACTTGGTTACAAATGAACTGTAACAGTTACCAACAATGAATATAAATATTATGTTCATTCTTAATCTATAAATAATTGTTCTAAAAGCCACTATGGACTCACTACATTTTGAGTTTTTAGTTGACAAATACAGACAAAGGTTTACTGACTGTAATGGGGTGGAGGGGGAACTATTGTTTTATACCCAAAGCAGAGAATATTTATAGTCATTCCCATTTCTGTTCAATTCTCCTTGAACTCCTTATATTTCTGCATTAGAAAACCCACTGAGGGCTTCCCTGGTGGTGCAGTGGTTAAGAACACGCCTCCCAATGCAGGGGACACGGGTCCGAGCCCTGGTCCGGGAAGACCCCACATGCCACGGAGCAACTAAGCCCATGCATCACAACTACTGAGCCTGCGCTCTAGAGCCCATGAGCCACAACTACTGAGCCCGTGTGCCACAACTACTGAAGCCCACGTGCCTAGAGCCTGTGCTCCACAACAAGAGAAGCCACGGCAATGAGAAGCCCGCGCACCGCAACGAAGAGTAGTCCCCGCTCACTGCAACTAGAGAAAGCCCGCGCGCAGCAACGAAGACACAACACAGCCAAAAATAAACAAATAAAATAAATTTATTTTTAAAAAATAGAAAAAGAAAACTCACTGAAACCTCCAAACCACTTACCATACAAGCACATACACCCCAAAAATGAAAAAATTCAAAAGGATCCAAAGAGGAAAAAAAATCATAATAAGGACCAGCTTTTTCCATTATATGTTCAAAGCATACAGCTTTGCAGCTAGTTATTAATTTATCATCCCATTTCTTTTTCAGCTTCTATAGATTAAAAATAAGATTTCTGATAAATTCATTTTGAACCAATTAAACTAGCATTCCTCATCTACAAAATGAAAATTTTGATATGAATATTAATTCAAGTCCCTCTGAACTCTAAAATGCTATGCTGACAAATTACCAGACTGGATATTAAAATAAAATACCCGTTATAATAAAAATTAAAGAAAACACCTGAAGCCTAATGGCACAGTAGATTATTCTACATTACTATATACCATATTTGTTCCATTCTTAAATTCATCTAATTTTTTTTTTAAAAACCTGTTAAAGAATCATTTTAATATTTTTATATAAACAAGGCAAATTCTCACTGGTAAGAAAAATGTGAGGAACTACTGGCTTGGGTACATTGTGTGCCTAAGTTAAATTTGGATTTCAAAGTTAAATTACCAAAGCCATCATCACCTGCCAATTCTGGCTGCCTCCTGATTCAACAACTATAAAAGGAGGTTTTCATTTATTTCTCAGTTATAGCAAGACTGGCAGCAGTAAGTAAATCAATTAATAACTACTGAACAGCTAACATCGTGCAAAACACCATCCTAAGCACAAGACAGAGGAACACCAGGAGGTGTAAGACTGAGTGTCTGCCATCTGGAGCAAGCTGAGACAATAACAACACAACACGTGCAACAGCATATGATATGTCATCAGATGACAAAGAAACTGCAGGGAAGTAAGAAATGATATGACAGAGGTAGTGGAAGGTGCAGAAAATAAAGCTGCCAGATTAGAGGAGCGGGAGGAGAGCAAAAAGGAGAGGAAAGAAATCGTACAGCGTGAACTCTCGTGGCTGGATGGAGGGACAGGTGATGTGGAGCCCCCCATGCCATGCTCATAGTGTATACTGCATTTTTGGTCACGGAAGAAATGTAATGAAAGCAATACGTTAGAAGAATATCTCTGGCAGCAGGACAGGACAACCTAGAAAAGGAGCAGGCTGGAAGCAGATGACAACGTGGGCACTACGCCAGGAACCAGAGCTAGAGTAAACAGCTCCTGACTGCAAAGAGCTCCCAATCTATTAGGATGGGATAAGCCAACAACGCAATAAAAGCACAAACTGGCACTTCAGATGGGTGCTTAGCCTTATGAGGACAAGGAAGAGTCCTGTGCCTAGGGCAGGGATTTACTCAGAGACAACAGAACTGGCCTCTAAGCTAATTTGTGAGGCTTTTTCAAAGTGGTTTTCCTGGCTGTTGTTTCCTGTTGTTTTCTTTCTTTCCTTCTTCCTTTCTTTCTTGATGGGGAAGCATTCTAAGCAGAGAAAACTGTCTTCTCTTAAAATGTAGACAGGCAAGGAGACACAGAGTACATGAAATGCATGAGTGCATGTAATGACTGGAAAATAACAGCCCGGGGATTTTAAGGTGTCACCTGATAAAATCTGTGTTTTAAAAATCAGGAAACTCTGTGGCAGTGTAGAAAGTTTTGAAGAAGAGCAGCTGGTGAGAAAGTCATGAAAAGAGCTGAAAAGAGCCGAAACTAGATGGCAGCAGTGGGAATGGTTCCAGGACACAGGGAGGAGGAGGAAGGAGGTCTTACGGAACTGATACCGCAGCAACGAGGAAGAGAAAGCTAGAGGCAATTTATAACTGAGCGCCTACAAGGCTAAGAGAATCATCACAGCACTGATGGTAGTTAAAGAAGAGAAACTTATGTTTACTGGGAAGCCTGATTTCAGCTTGGACGGGCCACGTCTGAAAGCACAGCAGCAGCTCCATACCCATAAGGTCAGTAAGCAGCGGGGCTGGAGTTCAGAAGAGGTCAGGGCTGCAGCAAAGCAAACCTGAGACACTCATTTTCAAGAGAAAGTTGAATCACTGAAAAGAGTACTCGACTGCACACAGTAAAAGCAATCAAGAACAAGGTTGCTTTGTTTTGTTTTTATTTTTTTTTACTTACCCATAAGGCATCAAAAGGACATCGAGCATGAAGTCCAAAAGCAGCTGCACAGTCTTTGGTTTCTCAGCAAGGTTAAACGGAGAAGCTGATTTTGATGATTCAACAGGGTATTTCATGTGAAAAAGGGTTGGTATTAAAAGATGCATTAAGCTGAAAAAACAATTACATTTATTGCAACTATTTAAAAAATAAGGTTTTTTATACATGCAAATAACAGACAAAACCAAAAAAATAAAAATCACATAACAAAAAGTAGCAATTGTACCAAGGGCCATTCATTTTCAATACCACTAATTTACAAAGTCCTAATCTAGGGAGTGGCCTAGATTTCATTCTTATTTCTTTCTTATTAAACGCTCAGGATATTGAGTAATAAGTGACATTTAGCCAATCTGGCTCACCACTAAAAACACCTGAGAAAAAGGTACATAATATGGGCTCAGTGTTAATATCTATTACCACAAGAGATTTAATATTAAACCTTAGGTAAAGTTCAACTTATAACATGTCCTGTCAATCATTTTTTTCCTTTCCACATTTAATTAAAAATAAAGTCATTCTAAATCTAAAGAAATTAAACATCAATCAGGTCAATATTTGGAATACAATATTAAATTTCCACTGTGTGAATTTAAGTAACACAGATTCTTTTCTTCTTTCACTATACCTGTTGCTATTAAAACACGAAAATTTCAAAGTGTTTACAATGTCTATTAATTTTACTTGTAAATATCTGTATTACAATCTTTTAAAAATGTTTATGCTCTAAAAAGTGAAGTGAAAACATGATTTAAATCCATCTTTCCTCCACAACTTCTTTTCATGGTTGTCACCACAACAGGGCTAGGTAGGATACAGAAGTTTTGAGCTAAGCCTAGAAACTAAGGATGATATTCCTTTTCACCTCTCCAATTCCCATATTAATACAAACGAGTAATTAGTTCCTTAAGAAAACTGCCTGAAACTTTATATCCTCCAAGACAGAAACGTCTGATGAAAAGCATATTAGATCTCAAATTTTTGCAATCACAGAAAATCAGTTGCTTCAAAATAACTAACCGAAATAAAAATGCATTTAGATTGAGAAAAATGTTAGTTCTACACATTTTTTGATATGCTCACAAGAAATTTTATAATTTATAAAATTAACAAAACAGTAATGTTGAGGTAACACAGAACTGTCAACTCAAAGAGCTCAACTCAAGCCTTTGTATTTGCCCAAGTGAAACCAAATGTGTGGATCTATTTTTGAATGGCAGCTGTTGACTCTCACAGGTGGGCAATAAGGTAACCGAGGAAAGCATACCTGTCCTGCTGGGGCTGAGGCTTCCCTTCCATGGCAGTAAGAAGTGTAGGAGCCAGCTCACATTGTTTTTCCACTGGTAGGCGAGGATAGCCCATCTTAACATAAATTATAGTAAAATTCTAATGCAACAAGAGAAACTCAAGTAAGTATGAAAGAAATACTCTAGGATTTCAACAAAAACACATGACTAATAACCTAGGCAGCTTTGTTATAATAAAGAAATTGAATCCTCCTTCCTCATGTTTATCACCTGTTTATTACAGCTTGACCAACTAGTATATCTCAGGAAGAACTCCAGCCCCACTTACTCAAAATGCTTACTTTTAAGATGGGCTTCATATGAGAGAGCATGATCTAGTCTAAAGCACTTATACGTATATCAAATCATCACATTGTACACTTTAAATGTATACAATTCTATTTGTCAGTTATGCCTCAATAAAGCTGGGGAGAAAATAAAGTACTCATATGTGCAATTACTTTTCACTGAAAAGAAAAAAGTAATCATTTGACTTACCTAAACCTACATACTACACATCAGTATCAGCTCTCCCAGTTTGTTACATTAATCCTTTCAAGCTAAGAGGAGACCCCATGTTAAATCCTAGGCTGCCATTTCCCAACTGGTCAATTACTAAAATAACCTTCTCTTTCTAATTCAGACTGACCTCTCATAATCTTTTACCAAGAATCAATCATTCTTTTGTAAATCAACATACCTGACAAGTCATTACACCAACATTCCTTTGCCCTGTGTAAACGGCCATACATTATCCTGTTCCTACCATTTCCTCCAGATCAATACTCAGTGGAAAAACAGTGTGTCCTTTTGAAGAAAAACACCTCATGTTTCATTTAGTCTAAGGTGAAATTCTAGGCTGGCCAATATACTGACGACATCTAATAAATGTTATGAAAGAAAACTTACTGTAAGTCAGAAAATATTCCAAGATAACACTCACTGTGACAAAGGAAACTGCAGCAGGGTCCTGGTACTGAACCAAGAGTGTCTCTACTGGGAGCTGTATCTTGGGGCGGCTTTTTATACGCTTATTCAGATGGACCAACAGTTCCATTACCTAAAATACAGGAAGATATAAACTGAAATTATTGATCATATCTTAAAAACGAATTCATTTCTCAGATATTACTTATTTTAATGAATAGTAGCTACTTTGTTCTCTTAAAGGAGGTAAATTTGACATCCCAGAAAGGGAGTATACAATATTAGAATCTTGTTCCAAAATGCTATCCCCAAGAATCCATGCACCAGATTTTTAGTAGTGAATTTATTTTTACAATGTCCTTTAGTTGATTAAACTTGAGATTCCAGATGGGCCTACACTGAGGCACAGTCCCCCAGAAGACCTGTGAACCAACGATAGCAACACACCATGCTACAGACTGAATGTCTGTGTCTCCCAAAATTCACGTTTTAAAGCCCTAAACCCCACTGTGACGGCTTTGGGAGGTAAAGAGGTTTGGAGGAGGTCGGGAGGTGGGGTGCCCACGATGGGATGGGTGCCCTTCAAAGGGGATGAAAGTATCAGAGTTCTTCCTCTCTCTGCCCTCTGAGGATAAAGCAAGAAGACAGCCCTCCGTACACCATGAAAAGTTCCCGACGAAGAGCCTGACCATGCTGGCACTCTGATCTCGGACTTCCAGCCTCCAACATTGTGAGAAACAAATGCTGTTTATGTCATCCAGTCTGTGGTATACTGTTATAGCAGCCCAAACTAACTAAAATACAACATGAACACTACAGCAAGAGAAATATACAAGGTACTGAGAGTTTCAGGAAGAAAAAGTATCTACTAAGATCAAGGAGGACTTCCGGGAGGAACTGACAGGAAACTAAGTCCCAAAGAGCAGATGAAATTCCAAGCAGAAGATCAGTTATAAGAAGGTATAAGAGGTCTAAAAGAACACGGTGCACTGCATCTGACTAAAACACAGAGTGGTAAGAGATAAAAGCAGAACCTAGATTACAAAAGGATTTGGGTAAAATGCTGAGAAATTTTTACTTTATTTTGAAGATCACCTGATTCTACTAAAAAGTTTTAAGTAAGTAATATCAAGCTTCCTCTCCTTTAAGTGGGAAAAGACAGAAATAGAGGTCAACAAGTCAACAATACCCATGGGTGGAAAGGAAGCTACAGAGGTTTACGTCAAATGACCCCAAGCTTACAATAAAAGTGGGATTATCTTGCTAAGAAAGGAGCATTGAGATATAAGATTTTTAGAAAGCCTCACCTAAAGACTCAAGAATTTAAAGTGACTATTCCAGAGGGCCAGGCTTACACTGTTCTCCATCACTTCTGAAATTTGAGCTCTAGCTTCAAAGCAAGTATTAAGGAGAGCTGTAGGGATGTTCACAGCAACAGCAAAAGTTCAAAGTTATCTACAGCAATCACGAAATAAGTGAATTTTAAAAATAACAACAAATCTAAAAATCAATGTTTGTTAAATGAGTGATAAGAAGAATCGTAAAATAGCTGACATTTATTGAGCAGTTTCCACGCAGGACAGCTCTTTGCATTCCTTATCTCATCTGATTCTCACAACAACTGGAGAGCTGCTATTGTCGTTCTACCCGTGAGGAAGCAGAGGCTCAGGAAGTGAAGTTAACTTGTCCAAGGTTACTGAGCCAGCAAGTGGCATAGTCAAGATCTGACTCCAGAATCCATATTTTTAACCTTATCAGACACTGACAGTTGAGCTTAATTCAGCTAAAGTGTCTGTCACTGTGAGACACCCTTGGGAGCCCTGATACATTACAAAGACCTAGAAACTTGCATGACCACACATACCTCACCCAGCCTCCTGCCTGTCCAGACCTGTGATTCAGCTGGATGACAGGGGAAAAAATCAGGAGCCAGGCTAAAGGAAACAGCCCTCTTCTGATGATCTAAGCAAGGCTGATTCCTAGAAGGATCCTATGGAAAATCATTATTGATGGTGGTAGACAATCATGCCCACAATTACATACTTTCTTTTTTATGACAATTTTTTAAATTTTAAGTAGATTAACTACTTAATTTTCTTCTAGCAATATTATCACCTTAAATATTGACTCATTTCCTAAATTTGGCTACCCACTGCCTGCAATCCTCTATAAACCCATAAAAATTAAGAAATCAGCTGAACCAGTCCTTCTCCCAGCTAAACTGACAACAGTTAACCTCTGTCAGTAAGCCTACAGAATTACCAGCCTCGGGTATATAGTATTTTGTCCCTATCAGTTCCCCTTATTACTCATTCATTTATATTCATTTACTCATTAGTAAACTTTTTAATTGAAGTATAACATATAGCTGAAGTGCAAAATTGAGAATGTATGGCTTAATAAATGTTCACAAAGTAAACACACCTTTGTAACCACCAGAAGTACAAAGGCCCTGCACCCCACTCACTAACCCCTCTTCCTGACTTCTAACACCATATTTAAGTTTATATAAATGGAACAAATAGGATGAACTCATGTGTTTTTCATTCTATATTATATCTGAGATTCATCCACGTTGTTGTTCACTTTCACTGCTCTAGTAGGAAAAAACCAGAATTTATCCATTCTCCTATATCATGATAGATATAAGATTATTTCCAGTTTGGACCATTATGAATAATGCTATGAACATTCTTAGCTATGTCTTTTGGTGCACATGTATACACACTTCTGTTGTATACAAACCCAGGACTGGAAATGCTTGGTCATGAAGTATACATATGATAAGCCTTAGAATATTTCCAAACAGTTTTCCAAAGTGGTTATACTAATTTACACTCCCACCAGCAGTGGTCAGTTTTTAATTTTTACCTATTCTAAGAAGTCAGAATATACAAGGTTCGCTGTAAAATAGAATTCTACATAAGATATCTCATTTTCCTTAAAATAGTGATATGACAGCAGAAGTCTAAAACTTATTTCTCTTGGGAATTCCCTGGCAGTCCAGTGGTTAAGACTCGGTGCTTTCACTGCCATGGGCCAGTGGCCGATCCCTGGTCGGAGAACTAAGATCCCACAAGCCACACGGGGCAGCCAAAAAATAAATAAATAAAAAATAAAACTTATTTCTCTTTCACCCAATTTATGCACAAATTATCAGCTACTTTACGGGTATCCTGCTTAAGCCTAACAAACATTATGAAACTGACAGTCAGAAGCCCTAAAATTACATAACTGAAAGTCAATACTAAATTAATCCCTAGTGTCATTGACTACAAAATTTTACATACTGAAATTATTTATATGTAAGCTTTTATTAAAAAATACTCTGCTTTCACACGACAGTCTTATTTTATATGGTAAAAAATGGTCTAATAATTGTAACTGCATTCTAGATTTGTGATATCTATATCCTTTGTTTTATTAACAATTATATAATAACCAGAACTCCAATTATCATATTGGTTCTATTTGCAAGAGGTATTAGTATGAGTACAGGACTGTACAAATCATGAAAGTCTGACCAGGTAGCTATATTTCAAAGTAAATAAAAGTTTGACCAAGTATCTATACTTCAAAACAAATAAAAGGAAACACACATCAAGCCTACTACCAGGAGTCAAAATAACATGCAGGCAAAATTATGTTATTGCTTTCAGACATTCTTTTATCCTCAACTTTCATTCACTGACCCTTCATGTACTGAATTCACTTTCATACATAAGCTAAAGAATGAACATGTTTGCCATCACGTGAAGGCAAAGCCTGGCAGAAATCATTTAGTCTTGGAATTATCTCGCATGTGTAAAGTCCCTTGTTAGTCGTGTGATACAAAGCAAGTTATTTAACTTCTCTGAGCCTCAGTTTCTTCCTAGATAAAATGGGAATAAAATGAGCACCTATATCCCACAGAGTTGTTAAATGAGTTGTAATGAACTGAGACAATGTCCACATAGGCATTTAACACTTTGCACTATTATCATTTTCTGAATCACTTTCCCCCATTTGCAGAAATCAAATGATAACATTTCACAGGCTACGATGAGGATTAAATGGAAGGATATGTCAGAGTCTAGCATACTGCTTAGAATGTAAACAGGTGTCTCAGCTGTTAGATCTCTTTTCCCTTATTCCAGAAGTTTTCAAACTTACTTAACAACAAAACCCCTTTACCAAGAGAAATCTGATATGTAAAAAAAGCAAACAAAATTAGTATTTTACAATATAAATTAAATATACAAGTTCACAATGATTATATCTCTATTACTTTATTCTATTTTCTTGCTTTTTAAAATTATAATAGAAAAACACATTTATTACAATAAATTAAGTGAAAAATCATAATTATCCCTTTTCCCTAGTCCATTCATAGCCACTTGAAGACACCAGTATTAATATTTTGGTGTTCATCTTCACATCTTTCTCTGTATCCACAAAAACTTCTACAAACATATTTACATCTTTATTTTTTTTTAATAGATCTTTATTGGAGTATAATTGCTTCACAATACTGTGTTAGTTTCTGCTGTACAACAAAGTGAATCAGCCACATGCATACATATGTCCCCATATCCCCTTCTTCTTAAGCCTCCCTCCCATCCTCCCTATCCCAACCCTCTAGGTCATCACAAAGCACTGAGCTGATCTCTCTGTGCTATGCTGCTGATTCCCACTAGCTATATCTTTAGATTTTACTTGTTTACTTTTTACAAAAATGAGCTATATATCATTCACGTTAGCACAGAGTCCGCTTTGTTTCCAGTTAAAAATATATAAGCTTTTTAATTTAGACCTAACTCATTCTTTGTAGTAGTTGCATAATATTCCATGGGATTCAAAGTTGTTTTTTAAAAATCATCTGTACAACTCATCACTCAAAGTAAATACATTTTTGTATATTTCCTTCAAGCTTTTTGTAAAAAGGTTAGAAAAATTCACCAATAGATCAAAGTCAGCACTATTTGGAATATGAGAAGAAAATCAAAGGAAAATTTCTAGGGAACAACCTAGTAAGAAATAAAAAGAAATAAGAAATATGGGGATATATGTAAATGTATAGCTGATTCACTTTGTTATAAAGCAGAAACTAACACACCATTGTAAAGCAATTATACTCCAATAAAGATGTTTAAAAAATAAATAGATAAATAAAGGACAACATGAAAAATAAATATAAATGAAAAAAAGAAGAAAAACGAAATAAGAAGGTAATTACTATTTCTAGTAAGAAATATAAGGGTGGGGGAGAAGGAAGAAATCTGAACAAGATAAAATAATTTACTTGATGGTAACTGAGTAAAACATCTTGTTTACTTAGATACAAATTAATGATTGAAATGTTAAGAATGTGGATAGAATTGCTTGATTAATCATTATATTAAAACAGAATATAGGTTATCAAACTCTTAAACAGAAAATGTGTGGCAGGAAGAGGAGGGAAGGGAGAAGAGGGAGAGATGGAGAGAATGAGAACAGATGAAGTGATGAGAAAGGTTAATAACCGGAACAACTGATGTACATGCCCTCAATCCAAACCTCAAAAAAATGTGACATCTCAATTATATTGATGAAGATATGCAGCTAAAGTAAATAAGGTTAAGACTGCTGGCTGGGGCAAAGATTCCTCAATCTAACTTACACCAAAGGAAAACACTGGCTACAATACTAGTCTTAGACGATAGAGGTATTGGGGAAAGAAATCTTAAATGAGATTTGAAAGATAAGAAAAGTATGTAATATAATACAAATTACTAAGAAACACAAGATCTTAAACTTGTGCATCAAAACACATCAAGGAGGCACAAGAGGGAGGGGATATGCAGATATATGTATGCAGATAGCTGATTCACTTTGTTACACAGCAGCAACTAACACACCATTGTAAAGCAATTATACTCCAAGAAAGATGTTAAAAAAAAAAAAAAAGGACACTTTAAAAAAAAAAACACATCAAGGTGAAATTATTAAAACTAAAAGGAAAATCAGAAAAACTACAACAGCAGCAGGAGATTGTAATTCACTATTAATTTACAACAGTACTGGAAGACAGGTTTCTTGAGAAACGAGAGCACAGTGTTGAGTGGCCTATCCACACACTGAGCTCCGTATTCCACCAATAGGAAATATTTTTTTAATCTTATGAATAGTTTTTATGAACATCAGAAATAATATGCTTTAAAAGACTAGAACATTTGCTCACTGTGGTTTCAAATCAGAATGCAGTAAAACCAGACAAATTTTACACTATTTTGAAATGAAAAACAATGTTCTTATCAACTAATTATTAGGTCAAAAATAAAATAACCTAATACTGCTCACCAGTGTAAGTATGGGGCATAACCAAAATAGTAATCAAAGAGAAATCCGGAAACTGAGGTCGTTTTCAGTTCTGTTTTTCTGTTATCTCACCTTAATGAAGTCACTTAATCATTCCAAGCCTCAGCTTCATCTATAAAATGGAAATAACACCTACACCTCACATAATCTTGTGAGTATTTAGGTGATTAGCATTTTTCCTGGCACATAATGACCTTTACCATTACGTACTTTACAAACTGAAATCTTATGTGAGAAAAACACACCAAAGGAAAACATAAAAAGGAATAATGTGAGTAAAAATAGAAGAAAAATACACTTGAAAAAATTAATATAAAACTCTTTTTCCTTTTAAATTGGTCCATTAAAAAAAGCAAACCTTTGGTAGTAACAAAAAAATTAGAAACAAGAATGGAATTTCTCCACTTGAATGGTAACAGAATATTAAGAATAATAGTATGATAGACGTGAATAATATACAACTGAACATATAAAGTAGACGGTTAGAGATGAATGATTTTCTACTAAAGATAAAATACAAGGAAACATAAAACTCCTAAGTAAATAAGTTTAAAAAAAAAAAACAACCCTAATGAAAATACTCAGCCTAGAAGCCTGGACTAATGCAAAAACTTCCTTCTGTTTACTCCCCTTTTCTCCACTGCAAGTCTTTCTCCACCCCACAGCCAGAATGATTATGTCACTACCACCAATACCCTTTCAAATGGCTGCCACTGGAATCCCCATGCCTGAACTCCTATCACTCTTCCTCTGGTGCACAGGGTGCATCTCTGTGGCCTTCTTCAGCTCCCTGAAGGCTTTACACTCAGTTCCAGCTCAGAATCTCTGCACAGGGCCTTCTCTGCCTTTAGTGGTCTCCCCATCTCTATGCCTGGCTACTTCCTACACACCTCCCTTACACCTTATACTTAATTTAAATCAAGTCCCCCAATATATTCTTTCATACAATCCTTTTCCATCTTAGCATTTATTGCCATTTTAACTCTATACTCTTTGCCTTATTGTTTAATACTCGTCTCCCCAAGTAGACGTTTCTTTCCTTCACTAACGTATCCCTAACACCTGGCATATAGAAGGTACCCAGTAAATATTTGCCAAATAAATGATGAGATTGATGAAGCTAAATAAGGAAACAGAAACCAACTCATGAAGGCCTTTTATACCTAGTTATTCTTAGGGTAAGAAAAGACCATAGAAGAGTTTTAAATAGGAGAATGACGTGATCAAACACGTTATCTATCTTAGCAAAGCAGTATTAACAACAGGCATGTCAAATACATGACAAGAATACCCTATTCCTTCCTGTAAACAAAACAGACATTCTTAAAGATACTCTTTCTCCACTGAACTCAAATCAGCCCTCAGAATCCCTCTCAGGGCAGACCTCCGGGAAGGTCACGGCCAATCAATTACAGTGGCTCAAGGATTGAAACCTGATGATAGCTCAAAAACCCAAAGGTCTAGTATAAATACACGAGAAGACAAATGAATATTTTAAAGGTGAAGCGTCCAAATGTCCCATGTAGAACATTAGGTTAAAAAAGAAAATCTTGATTTGACAGTTACCCAGCTTTTACTAACAGTTCTTCAAAAAATTCTAAAATAGGAGCTATACAACAGTATCTTGCTTTTAAAAACATTTCTTTTGCTTACTTTTAATTAAGGCCATATTCACAGTCAGCCAATGATCAAAGAATATTTTTGACCCATTACCACCTGACTTTCATATTGGACTCAAAGGCATAGATTTTAGATCAGACCTCCATACATTCCAGAATAATTATCTCAATTATGTCATCCAGTACTGATGCCAAGTGTACAGCTGGAGCTAAATGCAGCTGTGCTAAGCATACAAAAGGTACTTTTAAATCATGGAAGCTGGTCCTAGACTTACTGTCCATTTTGAAAGGCCTAATTGGGATCATGAAGCTAGATTTCAATAATGGGAACAGAAAACTCACTTCATAAAATACATCCATTTATTCACTATTTAATTCCCCCAACTGTCCCAGCATGCTTACCTTTTTACGTACTCCTTCTTGGGTGCTGGACAGCTTGAGCAAAACAGGAGGAAGGAATTTAGATATAATATTCTGTAATTGTTCATCTGTTTCAGCATGGCCAAGTCGTAAAAAGACTCGTTCAAGCTGATCTACAATATAAAAAGAGAAAAGGAGAACTTAGCAAATCAAACAGAACTAAGACTAATCACTTTTATAGCTTAATCCTCTTTTCTATACTACAGATCCTTCAGCCAGAACTTTAACCATAGCTAGCCCTGTATGCAGATGATTTTGACACAGCAATGAAACAACACTAAAAAGGTTTACTAGCTAATTATACTGTCTTACAACTGTCCTGGTCATTTAACCTCTAGAAGAGAGGAAAACAAAGACAAGAATAACAAATTTCTCTCCTATATACAAGGTTATTCAGTTTTTCTAAAGGATGTGGATACCAGAAAAGATACAAAAGCTTTGAAGAAATCACCTAGACCTAGCTAGCAGAGCCATGCAGGAGAACTTTAATCAGATACCGGGATAATATTATATCTTTGGGGAAACCATCTTACTGATGAAATTTCTTCAAAGACAGAATCACTGCCCATTACTGTTGGAATTAGCCAACCAGAATGTGAGAGACAAATTTCCACCAAGAAAGCCACTGAGAAACATATTAACACCAAAGAGATGCTCTCAGCAAAACCCAGGCAACTACAGAACAAGCAACTAACACACTCAGAGCTTCTGTCTCTTCAATCAATACATTGCAGGGGAGGGGAGAGTGCTGAGGTGAAAGGGGAACCTACCAACGGCAAATGACTGGATACTTGATTTTTCTTAATTATTGTTAATTTTTTAGGTGTTACAATGGTATTGTGGTTATGTTTGTTTTTTAGAGGTTCTTACAAAAATTATCCGTAAGTGATTAGGGAGCATTCTAAGGAGCTGGAAATGTCCTGCATCTCAATCTGAGTGATGATTACACAGCTATATACATTTATAAAAATTCACAAGCTCTACCCTTTCATACTTTCTACTGTATCTATTATACCTTAATTTTAAAATTTAAAAATAAAAAACAAAAAAATTTATTTAAAGGGGTCCTTTTTTTCAGAGATAAAGACTAAAATATCTACAGGTGAAATAACAGTTACTTAGATTTACATCAAATGATCAGAGGTGTACTGGAAATCTGCTAAGAGAGTAAATTTCAGATGTTCTCACAAAAAAAAAAAAAGGTAACTGTGAGAAAAAGACATCTTAATCAGCTTGACTGAAGTAATCATTTCATTATGTATATGCGTATCAAATTATCACATTGTACACCTTAAATATATATAATTATTTCAGAAACTAAAAATAAATAAAAATAAAGTCATGGCCTCATTCAGGTCCTCATTTTAAAATAAATAAATAATTGGGGGTGCTGGGGTGAGGAATGGGGAGGGGCCATGTAAGTGAAACCAAGATTGGTCACTAGCTGATAACTGTTCAAGTTATGTGATAGATACTGAGAATTTGTACTTCTGTATATGCTTGAAATTTCCATAACAATTTTTTACAGGAAGAGATATATATACACATATATAGATACATAGATATAGATATGTATCTCCAGGGGAGCCTAGAAGCAGGCACAACCTGGCACAACCTAGTAGCAACACGCACACCCAGCACCCGGATCTTGGGTTTTTAAACACCATTCTCCAGTAAAAGGAGCCGGACTCTTGGGGAAATGGCTGATTCTAGGGCTGAGGCAGGGAAAAAACAAGATGAACCTGAAGCATCCTGTAGGGCCAGAAAGGGAACAGGGCCTGATAAGTCAAAGGGATGCAGGAACCACCCTGAAAGAGCTCCATTATGGCCAAGGCTGGAACAAATTTGAGGAACAAAATAAATAACATAGTACTGGATTCTAACCCAAAGTATAAAATAAATTTACATGACTCCATGATATAAATAAATGACTGAATGATTAAACGCACTGGGGAAAAGAGACAAGTTTTTCTTACAGAATTCCAAATAATTATGTAGATACCTCCCCCTACAGGAGGTAGAGCTTAATTCGTGCCTCTACCCACCCCTTGAGGGTAGACTAGATTTAGTGACTTGCTTCCAAAGAACAGAAGAGGGAAAGAGGAAAATGTTAACTTTACAGTGGCGAAACCTGATAAACACTGTTGTAACCAAGCGATGCCATGTGGTATCAGGGTCACTAACATGACAAGAAAGGCATTTCACCTCTGTGGTATTCCTTCCAAAAACTCATAACCCTCATCTACTCATGAGTAAAACAACAAACCAACAGAAACACCAAGTTAAAATACATTCTACAGGCTACCTGGCCAGTATTGCTCAAGACTTTCAAGATCGTGAAGAAAAAAAAAAAAAAAAAGAAAGACTAAGAAACTGTCACAGACTAGAGGAGTCTGGGGAGACAGGACATCTAAATGCAGTGTGGTGCCCTGGACTGGATCCCAGAACAGAAAGAGGACAGTAACGGAAAAACTGATGAAATCCAAATAAAGTCTTGAGTTTAGCTTTTAAAATTAATAATAAGGGAAGGAAGGGAGGAAAGGCAGGAAGGCTGACTCTGAGATTATCGGACCAAATGCTTCTATTTGCTAACAGCTGAATGCTGCTATAAAAAGGAGCTCTTAGGAACAGTGGATTCAATCCACAACACCCATGGAAGTAACAGGTAAGGAGTCTCTGCCCCAGCACCTTATAGATCTTAGGCAGTGGAAACTGCCTACAGATTTTGGCTACAGAAACTTAGAAGAACTGTTCTGTGGAAGAAGGCCAAAAGTGAAATTCTTCATAACAAACTAACCTGCAAAATCTGTGCCACAGGCTTAAAAAAAAACAGGTGGTATCTGGTCCTCCTCATTTTTCATACAATCATTTGGGTGCTTCCTATGTATCCCCAGCATAGCACCTAACACTTTCTACTCTCCCTCACTAGAAAGGAAAAGATAACATCCTCAACACAGTAAAATTGTTTATGATGGGAATGTGGGAATGGAAAGAAAGGGCACCAAACATCACACGGGGGTCCCTGTCAAACAGGTCAAGCATACCCAAGGAAGAGGCAAAGGAGGAGATCAATGTAACACTGCTGCGTCATTCTGACAAACATCTATGCTTTAAATAAACGATCATCAAACACGTTCAAACTTTATGAAAAGAAATGTAAATAAAAGTGCAGGTATAATCAACCACTAACTTTTTCAGCCTACCAAAGTTAGCAAAATATGGGCAAAGATTTAGCAACAGTATGGTGCCTGAATCCTGCTGTTAACGGCACAGAAAGGTGAACCCTGTGCCTTTACCCTCAACCCTGGAAACTCAGCCCCGTGAAAGTGACAATCCAAATTAGGCCTTTGCCCCCAAACATGTCTATTCAGGAACAAGAAGGGCTGTAACCAAAAGTTCTGAAAATTCAAAAGGAATCTAAAACTCAAGTTCACCTTTCACGAGGACTCAGTGTTTAGTTGTAGGAACTGAGATCCCCCAGGTCACCACCAAAGTATCTGAGGTACGACAAACATTACTTTAGAGTCAGGGGCAAGTTCCACCCTCTCCACAATTTTGATGTTATTCCTCTTATTCAAACGCATATTGAGTTAATTTCGCTTACAAGAAAATTAAAAGACATCACTATAACCTCAGATAATCACTGTTAAATGTGGGGAATATATTCTGAACTATTTTTTCCTATTCATACACTAACATTATTTTAACCTAAAAACTGGAATATGACACATACTATTTTACAATTTGCCTTTTTTTTCCTTTTAGTTAACACAAACACATCATCTAAAACCCTTGGAGCAATAGATGTCTCAGGACTTTTCAGATTTTTGAATTAAAATAAAGTGTATATGCTGTGTATTTCAAATAACCCTATCCACCCTGTGTGTTCTAGGGCAGTGCTTATAATTAAATACATCCAGATTACTGCAATAAGACGTATGGATGCTCACACTAAGTGGGATAGTCAAAGATTATAAAGAACCTCATATCCATTCAGGTCAGGTTTTAATACCCAAAGAATTACACTAAAAAAAAAAAAAGTGTGGATATGTATAAAATCTTAAATATCTTTGCATAGCACTAAATAAAGATCTAATTGATAATGGCAACTATGTCTATAGAAGTAGTATGATTTATTTAACTATTTGTGCTATTATCAGATTTACAGTACCACAAACGACGCTCCAAAGAACATCCTTAGATATGGGGATATATGTATATGTATAGCTGATTCACTTTGTTATACAGCAGAAATTAACACACCACTGTAAAACAACTATACTCCAATAAAGATGTCAAAAAAAAAAGGTGTTAAAAAAATAAAATAAAATAAAAAACAAAGAACATCCTTATCCATCTGTATCTGTGCACTTGTATGGGTTTCTGTAAGCTAAAACCCTAGAAATGAAACTGCTGAGTTAAAGGGTACGAGCGTCAAGTTTAAGAGATTTTGGAAAAATGTCCTTCAAAAAGGCTGTGCTCATTTATACCACCAGCAGTATATGTAAGTACCAATTTCCCTATACTCACTCCTACAATGAGTAATCAATCTTACAAAGATTGTAAGTAATCAACCTTAGCTGAATATGATAAATTAAAAAAAATCTCACTGTTGTTTTATATCTTCTATTACTGAGGTAAAGTTTGTTTGTTTATTTATTTATGGCTGTGTTGGGTCTTCGTTGCTGTGCGCAGGCTTGCTCTAGTTGCGGAGAGCGAGGGCTACTCTTCGTTGCAGTGCACGGGTCTCTCATTGCGGTGGCTTCTCTTGTTGCAGAGCACAGGCTCTAGGGCGCGCGGGCTTCAGTAGTTGTGGCACTCGGGCTCAGTAGTTGTGGCTCGCAGGCTCTACAGCGCAGGCTCAGTAGTTGTAGTGCATGGGCTTAGCTGCTCCGCGGCATGTGGGATCTTCCTGGACCAGGGCTCGAACTCGTGTCCCCTGCATTGGCAGGTGGATTCTTAACCACTGCACCACCAGGGAAGTCCCTTATTGGTCATTTGACATATCTTCTTCAGCAAATTGCTTTATTCTTTTGAGTTGCTGACTTCTAAAAGCTTTTATACAATATTGAAAAAACTACCCCCTGTTCTTCCATACATTAAAATACTTTTTTCCTAGTATGCCTTGTGACTCTATAGCACATTCTTTCTTTTCATATCTAAGTTTTTTAAACATAAATTTACCATTCCTTTGTTTTATGGCTTCTGAGTTTCTAGTCATGCTTAGAAATGCCTTTTTAACTCTAAGATTATAAAAAATATTATATTCTGCAGAGAAGAGTTAACACAGCGGGCCTGAGACTGCTATCCTTACAAGGCTTTGTTTGCCAAGGCTGGTCCTTGGCTGCCATCTGGAGACTTGGATTTCAGGAGGGTTCCCACCATTCCCAGAGCTGATGAGAGTTACTCGCTGTGCCTGAACTGTTTGTGCAAACAATATGCTTCATGCTCAACCGTGCTTTCCTCTTGAGAATCTAGAATTCTAGTACGTGTTAGGCAGAAGGTGCCAATGTGACCAGCACCAAATAAAAACCCTCGGTAACGAGTCTCTAAAGAATATCCCTGGTAGACAACATTTCACACATGTTGTCAAAACTCATTGCTGAAGGAATTAAGCATGTCCCATATGCCTCAACTGGGAGAGGACTCTCGGCAGCTTGCACCTGGTTTCCTCCAGACTCCACCTCATGTGCCTTTTCCCTTTGCTCATTTTGCTTTTTATCCTTTTACGGTAATAAATGTTAGCCATGAGTACTAATATGTGCAGAGTCCTGTGAATCCTCCTAGCAAGTCATGGAACCTGGGGGTGGTCCTGGAAACCCTGACACATATGTTTATCTGTGTTTTCTTCTAGCTCTTACGATTTTCCTTTCTGTATCCACGTCTTTAATCCAGCTGGAGTTTTTTTGGCACACGAGGGATGTAAGAAACCTAGTCTTTTGTGGGTTTTTAAAATCTTTTTCATTGTGAAACAAAACATTTAGAAAAATGCGTACAAAACATAAGTGTAGTTTAATTAGTTATTATAAACACCTATATAACTACTGCCCAAGTCAAGAAAAAAAAATTTATTATGAAACCTGTACAAAGAAAGGTTTCTACTCCACTTGGAGTCAGAGAGGACTGAAAGACTGTTGAATATAAAAAAGCACAGTGAGTTTTAAGGTCACGGAGGTAATTACAGCCAAGCAAGAACTAGAATAGGGCCTTCTGACCTTCAGTCTAAAAACCCTTACCTACCCATGCAACTGTCTACAACGATGACCCTGTATTTTATATGATTACTATCCCTATATACTGCACCTTCTACAGGGAGCCCTGTTTGAGAGAATCACCAAAAGGTCATAAGAATTTGCCTCATTCAGGTGGTATTTATGACAACGGGAAAATGTACAAATTCAAAGGTCAGAAAACACCAGAGAAAGCTCACTACTATGAATAAGAAGCTAAGACCAAACATGTCAAACTAAATTTACCCTTCCTCCTTCTCCCTGCTCTGCCAAATTCTCTCCTCCATCAAGGCCCAGCACCCTGCTGTCTTCACCCTGTAAAGCACTAATTCCCCTATCTAGATCACACATTCACTCACACACTCATTCAAGTATGTACTGAAGCCCTACTGTGTGCCAGAGCTTGGTGGTCATGGGTATAGAGTAGAGAAGGAAGAGGCAAGGCTGGTGTCCAGGTTTAGCACACGTGTATGGTAACTGCAGTAGAAAGAAAACAACAGAAGGCCAGAGATAGACTGCTCAAGACAAGAGCATTTAAGGATGGAGGAAGGAGAGTCTGAAAAACGGAAGGATAGGCAACAGACAAAAATAGGAAGAAAACTGAGTATGGGGTCATAACAACTCAGGAAAGAAAAAAAATGGACGAGTCAGGAAGAACTGGAAAAAATTTATTTGCCCATTTAAAAAAAAAAAAACCTAAAATATCCTTGCAGGTAAATTAATGACACAAGTGTAAGAAGCAAGATTTTAAAGCTTTTAAAAGAAAACTGAGAAGGGAAAATTAAAACTTAAGCACAAGGCATTAAAGACTAACAGGTTGGGCTTCCCTGGTGGCGCAGTGGTTGAGAATCTGCCTGCCAATGCAGGGGACATGGGTCCGAGCCCTGGCCTGGGAAGGTCTCACATGCCGCGGAGCGACTAGGCCCATGAGCCACAACTACTGAGCCTGAGCGTCTGGAGCCTGTGCTCTGCAACAAGAGAGGCCGCGACAGTGAGAGGCCCGCGCACCACGGTGAAGAGTGGCCCCCGCTTGCCACAACTAGAGAAAGCCCTCGCACAGAAACGAAGACCCAACACAGCCATAAATAAATAAATAAATAGATAGATAGATAGATAGATAAATAAATAAATAAATAAAATTTAAAAAAATAAATAACAGGTTAAGATTTTAAAATATAAAACACACCATAAAGTAAAAGAATAAGATATAAATAGCTACAATGTTTTTAAATGAAAAGAAATTGAGTAAATATACTTTTAAAATTCCTACAAATCAAGAAAAAGCAAATTAATCCAAAGATTTTAAATGGACAAAGAGTATAAGCAGGCAATTCAGAGATGAGAGTCATACATTTAATAACACGTAAAAAGATGCTCAGGGGGCTTCCCTGGTGGCGCAGTGGTTGAGAATCTGCCTGCCAATGCAGGGCACACGGGTTCGAGCCCTGGCCTGGGAAGATCCCACATGCCGTGGAGCAACTAGGCCCGTGAGCCACAACTACTGAGCCTGCGCGTCTGGAGCCTGTGCTCCGCAACAAGAGAGGCCGCCACAGTGAGAGGCCCGCGCACCGCGATGAAGAGTGGCCCCCGCTTGCCGCAACTGGAGAAAGCCCTCGCACAGAAACGAAGACCCAACACAGCCATAAATTAATTAATTAATTAATTAACTAAAAGAAAAAAAAAAAAAAAGCAACAGTCTTAAAAAAAAAAAAAATTTATTTAAAAAAAATAAAAAGATGCTCAGTCACACTGATCAGGAATACGTAAAATTAACACAATAATGAGATACAATTTAATTTTGCACCCTATACATTGGAAAAACTCTTCAAATGTTGGCAAAGGCTGGAAACCAACCAAGAGGAACTCAGGCTCACCACTGATGGGCTGTACACGGATACAATCTCTGAGGAACAAATCTCTAGTTAAGTAGTCTCCAGTGAGGTTCAAGAGGCACATCCCCTTCAACCTGGCAGTCCTACTCCAGGGGACCATACTCTAGAGCAGTGCCCAGCTGCAAAGCAGCGCAGCTGCAAACTGTTTGTCACCAGCCCTCTAAGAGAGAAGGAACACTTCTTGCTTCACTGAGAAAGTCTTACCAGCATAAGAAATGTTAAATAAATTAACAGTGAGAGTTGATTTAGATTCTGCCACAAGTTCCCTGTTTGCAAGACATAATTCCCAAGTCCTCAGACCACACTTCTTTGTGTATCACTGTCCTGGAGAAAAACTCCCAGGCAAAGACAAGCACAAGGACACTGTAAGAAACTGTTCATAGCCACAGGGTCAGTAAATGCAAAAAAAAAAAAAAAGGAAACAATCTAAATGTCAGTCAACAGGAAAATGGATAAAGAAAATGTGGCAGGGTCATACAACAATGAAAATAAGCAAGAGTCACATGTCACATGGACCAACATGACAATATCTTAAAAACTAAGATCAAACAAAGAAAGCAAGTTGCAGGATATGTACATTATGGTTCCACTTATGTCAAGTTTTTAAATGCAACATATACATTGCTTATGATATGTACAGCACAGGAATGACAACCCTTGGTCAAGGAGATAAAAGAGAAGAAAAAATGAAGGGGAGAGGAGAGAAAAAAAGAAAGAAAAGGAAAATCTGTAAGGGGTAACACAGGGGGTTTGAATTGTATCAGTAATGTTTATGTCTTTAAAAAATAAAAGACCTGGGGCTTCCCTGGTGGTGCAGTGGTTAAGAATCTGCCTGCCAATGCAGGGGACACGGGTTTGATCCCTGGTCCGGGAAGACCCCACATGCTGTGGAGCAACTAAGCCCGTGCGCCACAACTACTGAGCCCGTGCTCTAGAGCCCGTGAGTCACCACTACTGAGCCCACGTGCCACAACTACTGAAGCCCGTGCACCTAGAGCCCATGTTCCGCAGCAAGAGAAGCCACCGCAATGAGAAGCCCGTGCACCGCAACGAAGAGTAGCCCCTGCTCGCTGTAATTAGAGAAAGACCGCGCACAGCAACGAAGACCAAACGCAGCCAAAAATAAATAATTAAAATAAAAATTTTTTTAAAAGTTAAAAAATAATAATAATAGCTAAATAAATAAAAGACCTGAAGCTAATAGCAAAAAATGTACAGATTTGACAAATATGAGTGGGACATACCTAAGTGTTCCTAAGATAATTCTCTATACTTTTCTTCATACTTGAAATATTTCATTAGTTAAAAAGAATATATATACCATAATAATTGTTTTATGATACTATATAAAAAGAAGAAAATACATCAGTAATTTTTCTTCTTTATATTTTCATGTACTTTTCAAATACTCTTCAGTAAAAATACATTTCTTTTTAGAAAAAATAACATACAGAGCAAATTTTTTAAATGAATCCATGTTTCAAGGATAAAGAAATTTAAATCACAGAATTTTACAACTTGAAAGGAACCTTAAAGAATATGGAAGTAGACTTCCCTGGTGGCGCAGTAGTTAAGAATCCATCTGCCAACGCAGGGGACTGGGGTTCGAGCCCTGGTCTGGGAAGATCCCACATACCACGTGGCAACTAAGCCCGTGCGTCACAACTACTGAGCCTGCGCTCTAGAGCCCACGAGCCACAACTACCGAAGCCCGTGCGCCTAGAGCCCATGTTCCGCAACAAGAGAAGCCACCACGATGAGAAGCCCATGCACCACAACGAAGAGTAGTCCCTGCTCCCAGCAACTAGAGAAAGCCCACGTGCAGCAACGAAGACCCAATGCAGCCAAATAAATAAATAAATAAATTTTTTTAAAAAAAGAATATGGTAGAACAAAAATAAGAACATTTACTGGTAGAAATGCAAAATGGTATAGCCATTTTGGAAGACAACAACTTAGGAAAACTAAACATACTCCTACCATACAATCCAGCAATCACACTCCTTGGTATTTACCCAAGGAGTTGAAAACTTATGTCCACACAAAGACCTGCACATGGATGTTTACAGCAGCTTTATTCATAATTGCCAACACTTGGAAGTAACCAAGATGTCCTTCAGTGGGTGAATGGATAAATAAACTGGTACATACAGACAATGGACTATTACTCAGCGCTAAAAAGAAATGAGCTGTCAAACCATGAAAAGACATGGAGGAACCTTAAAGGCATATTACTAAGTGAAAGAAGCCAATCTGAAAAGGCTACGTACTGTATGATTCTGACTATATGACATTCTGGAAAAGGCATAACTATGGAGACAGTAAAAAGATCAGTAGTTGCCAGGGAGGAAGGGGAAAGGAAGGATGAATATGAAGAACACAGAGGATTTGTAGGGCAGTGAAAATATTCTCTGTGATATTACAATGATGGATATATATCATTATACATCTGTCTAAACCCACAGAATATACAACACCAAGAGTGAACCATAAGGTAAACTATGGATGTGCGGTAATTATGATATGTCAGTGTAGGTTCATCCTTTGTAAAATATGTACCATTCTGTTGAGTGATGTGGATAATGAGGGTGGCTATACAAATATGGCGGCAGGGGGTGTATGGGAAATCTCTGTACCTTCCTGTCAATTTTGTTGTAAACCTAAAACTGCTCTTAAAAAATAGTCTTTAAAAAAACATTTAGTCTCAAAGGAAACATATCAGAAACACTGAGATTCTTAAATCCCCAAATGAACAAACAAACAAAAAAACAAATCCCAGTTTAGCTTATGTCAGCTATTACATTCCTGTGGGAAAAAAAATCTACTAAGAATAAATATATTGGGACTTCCCTGTTGGTGCAGTGGTTAAGAATCCGCCTGCCAATGCAGGGGATACGGGTTCAAGCCCTCGTCCAGTAAGATCCCACACACCACGGAGCAACTAAGCCCGTGTGCCAGAACTACTGAGCCTGCACTCTAGGGCCCGCAAGCCACAACTACTGAGCCCGCATGCCACAACTACTGAAGCCTGTGCGCTTAGGGCCCATGCTCTGCAACAAGAGAAGCCAACGCAATGAGAAGCCCATGCCCCCCAACCAAGAGTAGCCCCCGCTCGCTGCAACTAGAGAAAGCTCATGCGCAGCAACGAAGACCCAATGCAGCCAAAAATAAATAAATAAATATTAAAAGAAAGAAAGAAAAAAAGATTTAAAAAAAGAATAAATATATTCATTTACTTTCCATTAAATAATTCTCTAATTCATATTATTTGCCTGTCTTTAATTTCTCTATCTAAAGGGAAAGATGGGACCTTCCTTCCTTCTACCCCACAAGGAAGAAATAACCAGTAAAGGTTTAAGGACTTCACTTCAGTGTTATCTACCATTGGCCACTGATAATTCTGAAAACATATAATTATTCCTGAGAAATAAAACTGTCCACATAAATCACTCATTCTTCATATCTCTCCAAAAAATACAACTTTGGCTTCTGAGTCAAGGAAGAAAGGCTATTTTTTTCACAGGATTATAAAAGGCAAATACTGGCTTTTCACTCATATCATCACTTATGGAAAAAATACTTTAAAAAATAAAAAAGAAAGAAGGAAAGAAAAAGCAATAAATCACTTTCCTTAGATGAATCACCTCTTCATGACAACTTGAACATCAAATCATTCCTTAGAAAGTATGCAAGAAAAACATTACTGTCAAAAAGATTACAGAAAGGGCTATATTTAAGGTAGTGATTATCCTTATGTGGTGGAATTTCAGAGGACTCTTTTTTGGCTTGCTGGTTTAATTCTATGTCATTACTAACTTAACTTCATGAGCGTGAATTACTTGTGTGAATTAAAAAGAGAAAATGGTTATTTCAGTGTGACAGGTTTCAGATTTCTTTACATTCGTTTAAATTTTCTACAAAGAACATCATTTTTTTCTGAATGTGAAAGTAAATTTTAAATTATAAATCAGGTTAGAAGCCTTAAGTGGAAGCTGAGATTGAAAGGGAAAGCTGAAAATACTTGGACCACTGCCCATTGCATCATAAATCAATTAATAATCCAACGTTACAGGATATTTTGAGAAAGATCTGTCAAGTTACTACCAAAATACACTAGACTATAACAGAATAATTTCACAAGGAAAACAGTCTCCCTAATAGTATTTAACTTCTTCTGCTTCACACATATGTAAATACATTATAGTCACAAAGCAGTTTCACATGGCCTTCTGAGCCTCAGAAAAACATTGTGAGGTGGGCAGCGATTATCTGCACTTGTAGATGAAAAACTGGGGCTCAGGATCTGACTTGCCAAAGGTCACCAAGCTAATGACACAAAGAATCACAAGTTGAACCTAGAGAGGTCTTTATCCTCCAAGTGCACAACAGAACACAGTACCTCCCTCTAAAGTACTATTTATTGAAGTAGGTAATATTAGCTTCAACTTACAGATGAGGAAACAGAGCCCAGAATTCACTGAGAATGTTGACCAAGATTACAAAGGTAGTAAGTAAGTGGCAGGGCTAGGTTTCAAACTCCAGGCGGTCAACTGCAAACCCAATGCTCCTTCTAGTATGCTAAATTACAGCACAGCTGAGGCAGAGAAAGTAGGCGGGGATGACACTAAGCCTTACTAGATAACTATGCACAACATGACTTTGTACCCTGACCACAGCCAATGTGACAGGGATGGTCCCTGACTCATTTATCCTTTCCTCAGGAACTCAGAATTGGGACCAAAGAGTCAAGCCTCCCTTGAGTGCCTGGACCTCTGAGAGTAAGCCAGGAGATATGACATGGGCATCTTCAGCCTACGCCATGGAGCACAAAATCAGAAGAAGCTGGTCTGAAGAAAGAATGGCAGGGGGTGCAGAGAGAAGGTGGAAGAACTGGAGGACATCTAGTCCTTAGTTCCAAACCCCTCCTGAGGGTCCCTCTTATTTCCATAAGACTCCATGACTCCTTACAGTAAGTGCCCCATTTTTGCTTACACCACCTTAACACTGTGTCCAAACGTAAACGGAAGGTTTTTGCCAAGGGGGGGAAAAATCTACTTCCATAAAAGTACATTAAAAAATAAGCAGCTAGCACATGTAGCATATGCCGGAGGTGAATATCAGATGAGAGGAAGTCCTTACTAAGACTAGACCAGGGCTTCCCTGGTGGCACAGTGGTTGAGAATCTGCCTGCCAATGCAGGGGACACGGGTTCAAGCCCTGGTCTGGGAAGATCCCACATGCCGCGGAGCAACTGGGCCCGTGAGCCACAACTACTGAGCCTGCGCGTCTGGAGCCTGTGCTCCGCAACAAGAGAGGCCGCAATAGTGAGAGGCCTGCGCACCGCAATGAAGAGTGGCCCCCGCTTGCCACAACTAGAGAAAGCCCTCGCACAGAAACGAAGACCCAACACAGCCATAAATTAAATAAATAAATAAAATTCAAAAAAAAAAAAAAGAGTAGACCAATCTAGCCACAAAGGACCTTCTTGACCATGCATCACACTGCTCCCCAACAGCTGTCCAAACTGCAAGAGCTTCTCAAGTGCACCATATGTTCTTCTTGCACAATTCTTTTGATCAACCAAGCCCCTCATCCAAGAATACTCTACCAACCTCTCCTGACCATTTCTGCATCTCCACATATCTAAATCCTCTCCATTCAAGGTCCAGCTCAAATACTACATGCTCCACACTTACACATCCCATCCTGGCCCTACAAACTCCCACAGACCTTTTCTACATCTCTCCTGGCACTTGTTATCTTTTGCTGTACATTATGTAACTGCCCGATCATCCCTTCCCTAGACCATAACAGCTCTTTGAGGTGTGACTCCACCTGAGTGCCTACTCATTTACTCCATCCATCTCCAGAGCTCCTCAGGTTGAGAAACTGTGAAGTAGTCTCTTGGTATCCCAGCATTTAACTTAGTGCCTTATAGAAAGAAGTTGCTCAAATATTTGTTGAGTGTATGAAATATTAATTCCTCATATTTGGAAAAGCCATTTAGAAGTTTATACATCTAACATCTGTGGCAAAGGAAAGGAGGGGATTAGTGGCAATTCATAACACCTGACATCAGAATCTCTTGGAAAAGGGACTATATGTTTTTAGTTTTTAAATTTATTTTTATTTTTGGCTGCGTTGGGTCTTTGTTGCTGCGCGTGGGCTTTCTCTAGTTGCGGCGAGCGGGGGCTACTCTTCGTTGCTGTGCGCGGGCTTCTCATTGCGGTGGCTTCTCTTGTTGCACAGCACGGGCTCTAGGCGCACAGGCTTCAGCAGTTGTGGCTTGCGGGCTCTAGAGCGCAGGCTCAGTAGTTGTGGCACAGGGGCTTAGTTGCTCCGCAGCATGTGGGATTTTCCCAGACCAGGGCACAAACCCGTGTCCCCTGCATTGGCAGGCAGATTCTTAACCACTGCACCACCAGGGAAGCCCTATGTTTTTAACGTCATGATAAGTGCTTAATGTTTTAAAAAAAAAAAAAAAGAAGAGGAGGAGAGAAATTCCAGAAGGTCTGACTGTGTGACAGAACTATTCTGCTCTAAATCAGGAGGGGTGCAGTAGTTACTGCAAAGAGAAGGATAGGAGAAAAATAAAAGATGGAAGGGGAGGACAGACCAGGAAAGGGCAGAAAGTCAAGCCCTTTCCCCATGACTCACCACATCTAAGAGCTAAGAGCTCTTGAAGAGCTAAGTGAATTCTTGAAATGCTTGGGAAAAGAGGACTGTGTGTGTGTGTGTACCAGTGAAACAGGCGGGTTTCACGTCCAAACTGACATGGGTGGAACCAAAACACCATTTTCAGAAATGGGAGCCCAGAAGCTAAGAAAAGCATAAGTTAAACTAAACTAGAAAATTCACAAAAATTGGATGTGATAGATTGCAGGGGTAGGTGGGTGAGTACCTCTGGACTTTGACAATCTGCAATTAGGAGTCTGAGGCTAAAACTACGAAGAATAAGGAAGCCCTAGCTGGCATCTAGATTTTGTATGTAATACTCAATCTCTTCTGGTACATCAATCTACCAGAATTAAAAATCTAGGGCTTCCCTGGTGGCGCAGTGGTTAAGAAACCGCCTGCCAATGCAGGGGACACGGGTTCGAGCCCCGGTCCAGGAAGATCCCACATGCCACGGAGCAACTAAGCCCTTGCACCACAACTACTGAGCCTGCACTCTAGGGCCCACGAGCCACAACTACTGAGCCTACACACCACAACTACTAAAGCAGGCGTGCCTAGAGCCCGTGTTCTGCAACAAGAGAAGCCACCGCAATGAGAAGCCCGCATACCGCAATGAAGAGTAACCCTCGCTCGCCGCAACTAGAGAAAGCTCGCATGCGGCAACGAAGACCCAACGCAGCCAAAAATAAATTGATTAATTTTTAAAAATCTAACCAAATACTAACTGGTAGTTAAAGTCCACATCATCTATTGGTTCCTATATACCATTTCAATTCACTAAATGCCACTCTAATACCTGGCAAAATCTAAATGAGGCCAGTAGGATACTTCTTTAGGAATTAATGCTTAGAACTGTGATGTCCACTTCTGTGTTTTTAAATACAGGCTTTCCCCCATTCCCCACTTTTTTTTAAAAGAACTCATTAAACACCAATGTATTAAAAGGAAAATGTTGAAAAGTCCAGCAGTAAACACAAATATAGTAAGTCAGGGGTTGGGGGAGGATTCATTCCCAGAAAGAGACAATCCATCATGGTTCCTGCGGGAGTTGCCTCCCTCCACCCAGGGCAGCCCAAGAACCAAGGGGTCAGTAGATAAGAACCTTTGCAGGCAATGAGGTCCTGAGCAGGAGGTTCCTGCTGACAAAGTCCCTGCTGATACTCCTTTCCCCCAGAACTAAGGCAATCAGACAAGCCATCTTCCTGTTCCCTAGCCCACCAGTCTTAGCCCCAAGACCCAAGCAGATACCCCAATGTGGAAACCCCTGCATCAGGATGCACGAGTGACTAGACTGTTTCCAGGGAAGGGGAAAGAAGCCTTTCTTCTGCCACTTCAGAAGTCCTAGCCATTTGCATATGATGTCAGGCTACTTTAAGCCCCCTACCAACCCAGTACAGCCCAAAGTAAGGCGATGCCTCCCTGTTCACACACAGCCCCTGCCCATCACTCCCCAACCCCAGGCAACACCACACACAAAGAGGGAGGGACAGAAGACATCATACAGTTAGCTTGGCAGGGCTGGGTCAAGTGAGGAAACAGCAGCGCTCATCTGTACCCTAGATTTAATGAACAAGTGCCAGACTCCAGATGCACTGAGGTCCACAAACACTTCCAACTCCCAAGGAGGCCCTTTCCCCCAGATACAGCAGCTGGCAGACGCCCAATTAGAAATCAGTGTTAGTAAACTGATGAGCAGAAAGATTAGTTCAGCTTATGAAAGTCAGCTTAAAGGAGATGATACATTCTATGCAAGAGTTCAGACTGCATACAAGTCAAATGTATGATAGTTAAGATCCACCCAAAGCGGCTAATTACCTAGAACAATGCTCATTTGGATGTGTAAACTCTAGAATGTCTTTTATTTAAGTCACTATTTAAATCCCAGCATTTGTGGTTTGACCTGCTTGCTTTCGGTATATGGCAATTAACACATCTATACAGGTCCAAAAGCTCTAAAAAATAATCTAGGCGTAAATAATGTCATTTCTCTTCTAAACACTTTCTCCAACCTTCCAATTTTCCATTTCTCTAAAATGGAATGAAGATATGTGAAACAGTAAAAATAAGTCAAAGTTTATTCTAAAGTTGAACTTTGGTTTATAAAACATTCCATTCATTCCATAACTCAAAATTCCACCTAATGAATTAAGGCATCATACACCATTGGCAGCAACATACACTCCAAAAAACAATAGAATGCACTGGGGGAAGGGGAATCCAGTAGTTAAATTGAAAGACGGCAACAAAAGGCACCTTTGGATTGAAGCTACAAAATCTCAGGTACTCCCTGGATATTGAGCTCATGATATCAGAGAATTACAATCTGAATTTACAGAATTTCAATCAAAGGACCATCCAATATCATCCAAGAGTGAAACTGACACCATATTCTTGTTCAGCCTCAGAACAAAGTAGAATTAAGTGGCTTTTCCATCACAGTGCATGTCAAAATGGCAGAATCAGGAATATCCAAATACCATGATGATGCCTTTCTCCTTACCTCTTTTCACAAATAAAACAATTAAATCCATAATGACATTCCTGGAGCACATAAAATCATACTTCGTGGTCGTGGCAGACAATACTACTTGTAAACTAACACCCACAGCCTTTTCCTTGCACACACTGCTAAAGAACATCTTCAAGTTTTATCTTTTGCTTGCTAACTTTTTAAATTAATGTTTATGTAATTACAGAGAATAGAAGCTTCAAGCATATATAAACTAAAATGAACTTCACTGATTCCCTCAGGATAGCTAGAAAAGGAGAAAAACCCATGAAGATCTTGGGGGGAAATTGCTACTTGATAACCTATGCATTTTTAAATGCTACTACAAAAAATGCACACATCCTAAGGAACTAAATCTACTAACCTCTACAATCAATGTGATACATGGTTTATCCAGTCTTGACAAAAATCCTCTGGATCACCAATGGTGTGTTCATCCACTCGTACATATGCAATTGTATAAAGAATCTATTATTTAGAACACCAGGGGAAAAAAAAACAATTAAAAGATTTATACTCATAGCTACCATGTAAAAAAACAAAATAAACACTTTTCATTTCCATGCTAAGAGCTCCTAATTTGATGCCCTGCTTTGCAAATTCAGAATGAGGGTGGGAAATCATAGTGATTACCAAATTGGAGAAATAGTAAGGAATATGTCCATAAATAAAATCTGGTGTGTAGAAACAAGGCCCTACTGTACAACACAGGGACTATATTCAGTATTCTGTAATAAACCATAATCGAAAATAATATGAAAAAGAATATATGTGTATATATATGTGTGTATGTGTGTGTGTATAACTGAATCACTTTGACGTACACCAGAAACTAACACAACATTGTAAATCAACAATACTCAATTTTAAAAAATTGAGTGTGTAGAACAAATATGTTAATACTTAAAATACATATATACTGCTAGTTATTCACTGAAGGCTAAAAAACCCCAATACAACATACATTGTGTGTGTCTATATATATATCATAAACATACAAAACCTTATATTAAAATTAGAACAAAGTGTCTGATTCACACAATAATTTTATAAGAAGAGTATTAGGGGATGGGCACACTTGATTAACACATTATAACAACTGAGAATGCAAACATTTGATCGTCATAACCCTGGGAAACCTTTGCCCTCTCTAGGCACTTCTGATCCCCTTCCCTGGTTCTTTTCTGTCTTCTTCTCATCCCTATATATTCATAGCCCCCAGACAGCTGTCCTCTGGACAATCCGTCCACATCACCCCCCACTCTCCCAAGTTTCAGAACCAAAGTTCCCACACACCTGTAATCCATGTGCCCAACACTATACCAAGTTCTTAACATGCATTATCTCTTCCCATTCTTATAACAACCCCATAAAATAGTTTTGTTATCCCATTTTACAAATGAGAAATCCAAGGCTTAAAAGTTAGATCCCTTGACATTAAAACTAAAAAGTGCCAGAGTCAAGATTCAAAACCAGTTCTGACTTCAACACCAGAGGTTTTAGTCACTATTCAAAACAGTCTCCCTAAACAACTCAACATGGGTGCCTCAATAATTCAACCCATTCATTCAACAAATGATTTATCTCTTGAACACAAACCTGCTCTCTCTTCTCTCCACTCTTACCTCCCCAAATCTGTCTAGAGGCTATACTCTCGACCCCCTTAATCTCTAGGTAGATTCTGGGAATCCTCTCTAACTCCTTCTGTTGAATAACTCTCCACTACTCAGCCAATAGTTCCTACATATTTTAGGGATTCTAGATTATATTACCTGTCAAATCCACTTCCACTATCCCAGTTCAGACCCTAAGTTTCTTCTAACTTGGCTACTGTAATATCGTCCTTTTAGTCTAGCTGCTCTTGGTCTCTGGACCCCTGCAATCAATGTTATACCACTGCCACCTGTTATCCTTATAAAAGGGTCTACTCAGGTTACACCCCTGCTTGAAAGCCTTTGATGGTCCTCTACTGTCTACAGAACAAAGTTCAAACTAGTTGTGTTGGGCTTCCCTGGTGGCACAGTTGTTAAGAATCCACCTGCCAATGCAGGGGACACAGGTTCGAGCCCTGGCCCAGGAAGATCCCACATGCTGCGGAACAACTAAGCTGGTGCACCACAACTACTGAGCCTGCGCTCTAGAGCCCAAGAGCCACAACTACTGAAGCCCGCGTGCCTAGAGCCCATGCTCTGCAACAAGAGAAGCCACCGCAATGAGAAGCCCATGCACCGCAACAAAGAGTAGCCCCCGCTTGCCACAACTAGAGAAAGCCTGCGCACAGCAACAAAGACCCAACGCAGCCAAAAAAATAAATAAAAACTAGTTGTGTTGGCATTCCTAGGCAAGCTGGTCCCAACCTTTCTTTTCCTTAGCTTTATCTCCTACCACCCCCTCCACTAAAAATAATAATCTATACAGAATTTAATTGTTTATACAGTGCATTAACATGTACATTAAGCCTAACAACACTATGAGTATTTCTAATTATCCCAATTGTATGAGAAACTTAAACTTAGTAAGGTAAAATAATCTGCTCAAGATCCCAAATTGTGAAAGGCAGAAAAGGCCAAGTCTCAGACTCCAAATTTTAACTCCTTTCCTAGTACTTCATGCAGCCATAGTACCCCCATTCTAGCATATCAGACTCCTTCCAACTTTCCCTGAAAATGCACAATATTTTTCAAACTCTATGACTGAGCTCAAGCTATTGTTCCCTTAGCCTGGAATACTATCCTCACTCCTTGACATTTCTAAGAACTGTGTTAGGCATTTTTCGTATCACACTTCCTATTAGCTATTTATATTTATATATAAATCTGCCTCTGCACTGAATTATAAACCCTGTGAGGCCAGGACCATATGTTAGTAACTCCATTTTTAAAGAACTGGAGTCATATAAGATGGCAAGCACCAAGGCAGAGACCGGCCAGGCTTGAAACCAGAGACCAGCAACTTAGATCAGACCATTTGAGCACACTGGCAGTGCCTATAATTTTAACATCTATCTTCTGAACAAGGTGGAATGCCCCAGTGCCAACTATTCTCACCAACACTGGCCTTTATTAAATATTACAATTTACTGAAAGCATAATTCAAAACCAGATTGGGTAGAAGTGGAAAACTAGAAATTATAAAAAACAGAAATATCATTACTATTTTCCATTTTAACCTTCCGATCTGGCTAAGTACCCAAAATTAAAATAATACAGGCTTGATTTAGCCTTTCTACATAGCTCAGCTCAGCTGCATATATGGCTGTCATTAAAGCAGCCATCTCTCTGGGGCTGTTTCAGTATGCTCACAGAATCACGTTCACCTACACAGCTACACACACAGCGTCCCCATCTCATCCTCTACAAGAGCCACTAGGACGCCTGGCACTGGCAGAGACTCTCTCAGAAGACACCTGACATGTTGATTATCCAGCCAACTTTTGCAACTGAAGTGGCTGTGTCGAATGGTCAAGTTGAATAGCATCAATGTGCTTTAAGATTATAGGCTGTTGCTCCTTCATGAGCTGTCTTTATCCCAATGAAGATCAGATTCTAAGGATGCCTTAGAATTATAAAGCCCAGAACATGAAACCACTGAACAGCTGACCAGGTGAAAAGTCTCAAATGCTTCCTTCCCTCTGTCAGAAATCTCCCTACCCATTGCTGAAATATAACTACAATGTCAACTTTTCCATGAACTGGCAGAGGATAATATTAGAAGAAAAACTAGCCCACATGCCTTGCATTGAATTTCATTCCATTCCAAACAGTTATATTACTCTAAATATAAAGAAAGAAAACTACAGACTATGATCTTAAGTAATTTACAAACTAGATTTCAGAACTGCCTTTAACAGTCAGAACTAATTGTTCTCTATTTTGGCATCTTACCCCCAAATCTAGTATGTCCTATTCAATGAACCAGAATATTGCCACATTTTATACACTATAGCAGGTTTCTTCTGGAGGCTAGCAAGACATGGGGAAAAAAGCCATGTTGATCTTCTTATAAACTATATTTTCCCTTTCAGAGACACTAGTACAGTAGCAGCACAAAATTAAAATAAACTTTGGAATCAAAAAATCTGAGTTCAAGCCCTAACTCTGTAACATGAGAGAAGCGACACCAGACAACAATAGTACCGAAGTCACAGGGTTGTTGTAAGGATTCAATCAATTAATTTGTACAAAGTGATTAGAACACAATGGTAAGCTCTCAAAAAACATTAGCTTTACCATTATTCTATTACAATCACCTGACTCAAAGTGACAATTACAGGATATTTTGAAAGGATAACAAATTTTAACAAACCCCAACCCAAGATTATCCTGCTTACCTTTTGACAACTTTCATACATGATACTACTCTATGATACTACTCGAAAAAAAAAAAAGAGAAGAAGAAAAAGAAAGAAAAGAAAAGAAAAGAGATAAGTAAAAGACAAACCTGTCAATTCTGCTTCTCAGGAGCTCCTACAGAGTGCAGTATCAGATACAACTGAAAGCAGCTACAGATTTCATTTAAATTTATGACATGTATATCACTTCAAATGCAAAGGTAAAACGCATTGATTTAAAATGTATAGAAAGGCAGTGTTACGAGTTATACATCTCAAAATAACAGACCTGGGAACCAAAAATGATAATATTACTCTAGCATTACTAACTATAACAAATCATACGCTTTGGTCCTTACATATCTGTTTACAAGTACTCTTCCTCTTTCTTCTCAGTAGTATTATAATTCCATCAGTAGACTTTCATGTTTCTTTTGGACACCATAGCAGTGTTAAACAGCAGTTAAATCATTGGATTAAAGCATCAAGTAGCTGAGAATTTAGCAATGCATCTGATTTGATCTCTTCATCAGCATGAACACTCTATGGTACACAGAGGTAATCCAGCCTAAAGGCTGGTTATGAGTGCCTGTGAGCCACCTGGAATCCAGTTCAACTCCACCATTTACTAGCTGAGGGACCTAGGGAACCTAAAATGACTGTTTTCCACTCCATAAAACAGAAATAAGAACTTTACCTACCTCTTAGGATTATTTTGATGAATAAAAGAATATAGGGGCTTCCCTGGTGGCGCAGTGGTTAAGAATCTGCCTGCCAATGCAGGGGACACGGGTTCGAGCCCTGGTCCGGGAAGATCCCACATGCCGCAGAGCAACTAAGCCCGTGCACCACAACTACTGAGCCTGCACTCTACAGCCGGCGAGCCACAACTACTGAGCCCGCGTGCCACAACTACTGAGCCCGCGTGCCACAACTACTGAAGCCCATGCGCCTAGAGCCCATGCTCTGCAACAAGAGAAGCCACCACAATGAGAAGCCCGCGCACCGCAACAAAGAGCAGCCCCCACTCACCACTAGAGAAAGCTCGTGCACAGCAACGAAGACCCAACGCAGCCAAAAATAAATAATAATAAATAAAATAAATATTAAAAAATCTTTAAAAAAGAGAATATACACAAAGCACTTAAAACAATGCTAGTGCTGAAACATTTAGGGGGAAGTGTACTGATGTCTCCAATTCACTCTGAAATGCATCAAAATAAGATGGATTGAGTACTTAACGCCACTGAACTGTACACTTAAAAAGTTACAATGATAAATTTTATGTTATGTATGTGTATCTTACCACAATCTTTTTTAAATAATAAAATAACTAAAATAACATTTTAAAATGTGGCTTGAAAATGGACAGATATGTGATAAAGCTAGAAGTAAAATATCACATGTAGAATCTAGGTAGTGGGTATATGAATGCTCACTTTCAATTTTTCTGTATTTTTGAAGAGTTTTATGATAAAATATTAGGGGGAGAACCAATGCTGGCATCTAGTAGTTTACTTTTATTATCATCTACTAGTCAGAAATAATAGCCAGCAAATATTCAGATACTTAGCTGCTTTTTTTTATAGCAGAATTCTAAAAAGCACCTTTTTACCAGCCATCTCTCCTTTAACTATAACCTTTCTGAAACTGAAAATGGTTTATTTGAAGTTCCTTATATACATGTTCGGTATATATCAGTGTGATTTCAAGTTAAATTATTCCAAGGTACCAAGTGCCAAGTATTTAAGCTCTCCTGAAGAAATGCAGAAACCAAGTCAACAGACATCTGTGGCCAAAGATTGGTGACTTGACCAAACAAAACAATGGAAAAGCAAGCACTGGAATTATTTCTTCCTAACTTTTCCAGTAGCTGCTAAAGCCAATAAATTCCTCAACCAGAAGAACTAAAAACGTTTTAACAGGTCCCTGATTTACAGGAGCACACCGCATATATACAAATACATCAGCCACTTAAGAATGATATCCAATTCTTCCTCTAGTTTTGTTCCCCATTCCAACTAGTAATTTATATTTTAATGTGTTTAGTGCTACAACATGAACTCAGATATCTTGCAGTGGAACAACTTAAAACGTCAGACCACCTCACACCCACTGGGATAGCTGCTATCAAAAATATAGAAAATAACAAGTGTTGGCGAGGTCCTAGAAAAACTGGAGCCCTTGTTTACTGCTGGTGGGAACATAAAATGGTATAGGCACTGTGGAAAACAGTATGGTAGTTCCTCAAAAAATTAAAAATAGAATTACCATATAATCCAACAATCCCACTTCTGGGTATATCCAAAAGAACTGGAAGCACAGTCTCAAAGAGAGATGTGTACCTCCATATTCATAGCAGCATTATTCACAATAGCTAAAAACATACAAGCAACCCAAGTGTCCCTCGACAGATGGAAGAGAAAATATGACATATGCATACAATAGAATATTATTCAGCCTTAAAAAGAAAATCCTGTCACATGGTACAACATGGATGAACCCTGAGGACATTATGCCAAGTGAAATAAGCCAGCCACAAAAAGACAAATCCTGTATGAGTCCACTTACATGAGATACCTAGAGATATCAAAATCATGGAGACAGAGACTTCCCTGGTGGTGCAGTGGTTAAGAATCCGCCTGCCAATGCAGGGGACGTGGGTTCGATCCCTGGTCCAGGAAGATCCCACATGCTGTGGAGCTACTGAGCCCGTGTGCCACAACTACTGAGCCCGTGTGCCACAACTACTGAGCCTACGCTGTAGAACCCGTGTGCCACAACTACTGAAGCCCGTGCGTCTAGAGCCGGTGCTCCGCTACAAGAGAAGCCACCTCAATGAGAAGCCCGCACACTGCAACAAAAAGTAGCCCCTGCTCGCCGCAACTAGAGAAAGCCCGCGCACAGCAACAAAGACCCAACACAGCCAAAAAATAAATAAATAAATTTATTTACAAAAAAAAATCATAGAGACAGAAAGTAGAACAGTAGCTGCCAGGGGCTGGGAGGAGGGGGGAAAGGGAGGGTTTAGTGGGCATAGAGTTTCAGTTTTGCAAGATGAAAACAGTTCTGGAGATAAACGGTGGTGATGGTTACACAACAATATGAATGTCCGTAAGACCACTGGCCTGTACAGTTAAAAATGGTTATGATGGTAAATTTTATATTATGTGTATTTTACCACAGTAACAAAAAATGGAAGAAAAAAGATCAGGGAGCTGATCTCCCCAAAAGGCCTGGTGGTGCTCCAGCTTGGAACTGACACACAAGCAATCAACTCTGTGGCTATCAGGCCCCGTCTATCTCTAACCACCGCATGAGACCTTGTCTACTCAAGACTCTCCATCCTGCCCAGGGTGACACCAATTCTTTATTTCAGCCTCAAAATGAGCAAACACCACTGCTGCTACACCAGTTTTGTGTCAAAGCAGCAAGGCACTTATCTCTGTAAGCCTGCCTCCTCTTTAAAACAAGGATAATTCCTACCTACCTGCCTTACTAGGCTGTTAGGAGGACAAAAGTGAGATCATGTATATAAAAGTATCTTTAAACTGCCAAGCACCAAAGAAACAGAAATTATTGTGCGTATAGCTACTTTCATATGAAAATTCAGAGAGGGCTGTAACAACAGAAACTTCACAAGGCTTGAGACACCTCACCCAGGCTTCATTCCATTTAAAACCCACCTCATCCCTAAATAACACCTTTCTTGTTCTTCATAAGCTGAAGGGCAGCGTTGAGAAAACACCTCAGCCTAAAGCTTTTCACCTCACCACCCCAAAGGCAATCAGAAACTGTCTTAGGAAAATTCAATTTTTATGACCCCAGCGTGGGCCTGCGGCGCCCGGGGACTACACTTCCCACAAAGCACCGAGGCGAACCCGGGCGGCGGGCGAGGTGGCCTGCGATTCAGGGTGACCACCGCTCTCCCCGAGCGTGGATCGCCGTCCCCCGGAAAACTGCAACGTTTAAGGTCAAGTGTGCACTGGCTCTCCTTTCTGAAAGCGCTGTCACCCCGAGGTTTCCCCTGCGGCTAGCGCCGCGACCCTCCCTGCCCGCCCGTCCTTCCTGCTCCACCTGAGGGTCACCGCCTGTTCCTGACCTTTCCGCTGATTTCTAGTGTCACAACACAGCACCTTCTCCTCCTCCCCGAAAGCTCCACTTCTAGAACTCGCCTAACAGTTGGGCCCGGGGTCCACGGAGGGGTCAGACGGGACGGCAGACACAGCCCGCCCCCCTGGGGCTCCGGCCGCCCAGCCAGCCCAGCCCCCATAGGCAGGGGGCTAGGCTCCCCCCACCCCCAGGCCGGGGCGGATCGCACACAGAGGTGGCTCCGCCCGGGGCTCCGGTTTCAATTTCGCAACGTGACGGTGCAAACCTGAGGCCTACAAACGCCGGCGGCGGCCGGCGCCCCGCCCGCCCGCCCGCCAGGCCCGAGCGCCCCAGCCCCCCGCACGCCGCGGCCGCCGCACGCCCGCCAGCCCGGCCCTGCTCTCCGGCCCTGTTCCCCGGCCCTCCCGCCCGGCCCCGGCCGCCGCCCCCGGCCCGGCGCTGCGCCGGCTCCGGCTCGCGGCCGCAGGCTGGCCGTGGCACTTACTCAGCTCGTCCTGGGAGGCGGAGGCGGCGGCCGCAGCCATGTTGCGCCGGGGAGGGAGGGAGGGAGGGGCCGGAGGGGGAGGGCACGGACGGGCGGCACTGGGGGCTCGCCGCTCTCGGTGCAGCACAGGCCGGCAGCCGCCTCCGGTAGTTCGGCGCGGGCCGCGCTGCGCCCACGAGGCCCGCCCGCCGTCGCCGCCGCCGCCTGCGTCCTCCTCGCTGCACGCGTAGTTCTCGCCGTCCCCCGCGAGCTCGCGACTCGGGCGCTCCGGCAGTCCGGCGCCTCTGCGGAGCCGCCGCTGTCCGTCGGCCGAGGCCCGGTACGCCCGGCCCGCGCGGCGGCTCTGCGGCTCAGCGCCGCGCTCGCCCAACTCACGCCGGTTTTATATTTAGAAAGAGCTGAGCCATCCTCCCAGCGGCCCCCCCGCCGGGCCCCTCGCGCGCCCGCCCGCCCTCGCTCGCTCGCTCGCGGCTCGTCCTGCCCACCTGCCGCCGCCCGCCCCGCGCGCGGGAGCCGGCCCGCGAGCGCTCCCTGCGCGGACCCGGCACGCGGCGGCCTTCACTGGCGGCCCGGCCTAGCCGCTCCTCGCCGCCCCTCCTTGCCCGCGCAGCCTCCGGCAGCCCCGACGCGGAACGCCTCAGGCCTCCGGAACGCGGACGCGCAGGCCTCTGACCTGAGTCCGAGCCGGTCTCCATGCCGGGGATGCTGCGCTCGGCGCCGCGACGCGGGCGCCCAGAAGCGAGACGAGAGGCGGGCTCGGCCTCGGGGAGCCGCGCGCTGCAGTCCGTGAGGGGCTTGGTCGAGCTGGTCCTGGCTGCCCCGGCCGGGGGGAGGTCCTCGAGGCGGGACGGGAGCTCTTTCTGTAAAGGTCTGTAGTTGTCACGTTGGCTGGTCCCGACCTGGAGAAACACGCCTCTCCGAAGGAAGAGACGTGGACTCGGAAAAGTTGAGCCGGGTTCGGAGTCGGCGGGAGGAAGCCCCGCCCTGCGCCTCCCGCCGAACTTCTCGACCCCGCCGCTGACTCAGTCCCGGGCGAGCCCCGGTGCCCAGGGCGCCTTTTTTTTACTTAAAGATAGTGATAAAGTGTAGGTTTCTGATGCTCTTCGAAACTAGACTAGGACTACCGAGTGAGGGAAGATCACTAAGCCCCACTAAAGTTCAATAAGCCAAGATTTTTAAAGTTCAATTTCAAGTATATATGCTTATAGGAGTTGTTTTCTTAGATCTTAATTCTAATCCCTACGTTCTTTTTGGTAACCCGAGTGATTTATTTTGAATATAGCGATCTTAACTTTATGCCTTCAGTTTGTCCGTGAGGTCACTTAGTGAAAAACACTTGCAATATGGAATTCAAATTAAGGGGTTGCATAATTGCTGTACTTTAAGTGACAGTACTGTCATAAATTAGGTACAAGGTCAGATACACTTTTTTTTTTTTTTTGGTATAAGAGGAAGAAATCAAGATCCTAACTGAATTGAAATTGCCTTTATCCCTAAAAGAAATCTGTAAAGCCCTAGTTAACGTCTTGAAAAATGAATATATGTCATTCCAGATGTAACTTGGGCAAGTAAAAGGTACTTACACAACATTAAAGACATTTATGTCCTTTATTGCTTTTATTATAGAGATTATACATGATCTTTGTAAAAACTGCAAATGATTCAGAATTTAAAAATGAAAATGAAAGGCCTTGCTTCCCCTCCCAGCATCCCACTCCCCTGAGGAAACTATGGTTAACAGGTACAGTTGAGCGTGCACCCTCCAAGGCCTTGTTTCTGTGCACATGTGTATACGGCCCCCAAAATAACGAAGTGGGGAGGAGGTTCAGACTCATGATAAAGTTCTGTATCAGTGTTTTTCCTCCATAAACATTCTTCCACGTTAACTCAAAAAGCTCTACACCACCACCACTCTTTTTATTAATGACTTCATAGTATATAAAGTTAACCAGTCCCTTTTTTTGAGCACATTTTGGCTCTTTTTGTTTGATGGTGACACAAAATCGAATCACAATGAAGTATCTACAAACAATACTGAAGTGTATAAAGTAAAGGTTGTCCTCCACCTTCCTGCTCACCATCCCCTCATCGTACTCCCTAGAAATAATCCCTGTTAACAGTTTGGTGCATACAACCTCTCCTGACCATTTCTATGAATGTATAGAGTGACTGTACCAAGGAGTAGTATGGGGAAACTTTGACTTCCCGTAACTTCCAATAGATCCTTCTAAAGCCAAGCCACCGCCCCCCCCAACCCGTGCCAAAAGTATAGAATCTAAGTTAAAAAAAAAAAGTTCGTTTGAAATTTTAACTTCCAGACAAGGCCAGTTAGCAACTCATAAATTCCTCCTATATAGGCATTCCAGAATCCCACATGTGTGCAAATCACATACAGGTATTTACACGCAGATTTTGTTTGTTTTGACAAAAATGAAATCCTACTATACATATTACTGTGTAACTTTACCTTTTCACCAAACTGTATATCACAGGTATCCTTCTATATCAGTAATAATAGCTATACTAATTGTGCCAGGCACTATTTAAAGTGTTTTACTTGGATGAATTCATTTAATCCTTACAACAATCTTATGAAGTAGGGATTTTTATGATACAGGATGATTGAGGAACAAAACAAAAGTGCCGCAAACTAGTAAGTGGTGAGGCAGGAATTTGAACCGATACAGTGTGGATCCAGAGTCTACATTCTTTTTTTCTTTTTTTAATTTATTTTATTTTATTTTTTTTTTTGGCTGCGTTGGGTCTTCGTTGCTGTGCACGGGCTTTCTCTAGTTGACGCGAGCAGGGACTATTCTGTTGCTGTGCATGGGCTTCTCATTGCAGTGGCTTCTCCTGTGGAGCACGGGCTCTAGGCGCGCGGGCTTCAGTAGTTGTGGCTCGTGGTCTCTAGAGTGCAGGCTCAGTAGCTGTGGCGCACTGGCTTATTGACTCCACGGCATGTGGGATCTTCCCGGGTCAGGGCTCAAACCCATGTCCCCTGCATTGGCAGGTGGATTCTTAACCACTGCACTACCAGGGAAGTCCCCAGAGTCTACATTCTTAACCACTCTGATCTGTATGTGCAGAACTACCTCATTCTTTTAAATGACTGCATGATAGTCTTTAACAAAGACTTGCAAAAAAGAAAAAAAGACCCTTCATGATAAGTACATGACAAAATTTAATCATTCCCCTATTGATGAGCATTTAAGTTTCTACAATTTTTTACTACTGCAAACAATGCTACTGTAAAACATTCTTATAAGTACATCTTTATGAAGTCACATATTTCTATATGTAGACATGGAATTGTTAGGCAAAAAAAAAAAGATGGCATTAACATCTCATTATATACAGTAGTTTATAGCAGGTTACAATGCTGCTTCTAATCACTACTGTTTAAGCTTTTTTATAGCTGCTTCTTCCTTCAAACTACTTATAGTTTATTTTTCCCACTAAATAACGTCATCATCTTACTAGGCACTATGGTTTTGAATAGTAGCCTTGAGATACTTCCTATCTAGAATTTATTTCAACTTTAAAAAACAGACAGGAGACTTCCCTGGTGGCACGGTGGTTAAGAATCCGCCTGCCAATGCAGGGGACACCGGTTCAAGCCCCAGTGCAGGAAGGTTCCACATGCTGCGGAGCAACTAAGCCCGTGCGCCACAACTACTGAGCCTGCGCTCTAGAGCCTGCGAGCCACAACTGCTGAGCCCAAATGCCACAACTACTGAAGCCCGTGCGCCTAGAGTCCATGCTCCCCAACAAGAGAAGCCACCACAATGAGAAGCCTGTGCACTGCAACGAAGACCCAACGCAACCAAAAAAAAAAAAAAAAACCAAGAAAGTCCCTCATGGACCGTTGGTAGGAATGGTAATTGGTGCAGCCACTATGGAAAATACTATGGAGGTTCCTCAAAAAATTGAAAATAGGGGAATTCCCTGGCGGTCCAGTGGTTAGGACTCCGTGCTCTCACTGACAAGGGACTGGGTTCGATCCCTTGTCGGGGAACTAAAATCCCACAAGCTATGCAGTGGAGCCAAAAGAAAAATTTGAAAAAAAGAATTGAAAATAGAACTACCATATGATACAGCAACTTCACTTCTGGGTATTTACCTGAAGAAAACAACACTAATTCAAAAAGATACATGCACCCCAATGTTCATAGCAGCATTATTTACAATAGCCAAGATATGGAAGCAACCTAAGTGTCCATCAATAGATGAATGGGTAAAGAAGAAATGGATACATGTATACAGGAATATTATTCAGCCATTAAAAGAAAGAAATCTTGCCATTTGGGACAACATGGATGGATCTAGAGGACATTATGCTAAGTGAAATAAGTCAGACATAGAAAGACAAATACCATATGATCTCACTTACATGTGGAATCTAAAAGGCAAAACAGAGAAAACAAAATGAGGACTTCCCTGGTGGCACAGTGGTTAGGAATCCGCCTGCCAGTGCAGGGGACACGGGTTCGTATCCCTGGTCTGGGAAGATCCCACATGTCACGGAGCAACTAATCCCGTGTGCCACAACTACTGAGCCTGCGCTCTAGAGCCTGTGAGCCACAACTACTGAGCCCGCACGCTTAGAGCCCATGCTCCACAGCAAGAGAAGCCACTGCAATAAGAAGCCCGCACACCACAACATAGAGTAGCCCCTGCTCGCCACAACTAGAGAAAGCCCGCGCACAGCAACAAAGACCCAATGCAGCCAAAGTTTAATTGATTAATTAATTAATTAATTAATTGAAAAAAATGAAAACAGACTCATAGATACAGAGTAAAAACGGGTGATGCCAGAGGGGAGGAGACTGGAAGGTAAAATGGGTGAAGGGGATTAAGGGGTACAAACCTCGTTATAAAATAAATAAGCACAGGGATGTAAATATACAGCATAAGAAATATGGTCAATAATATCAGAACTTTGGGGACAGACGGTTACTAGACCTATTTTGGTGATCATTTATTTCGTAATGTATGCAAATGTCAAATCACTATGTAGTACACCTGAAACTAACATAATATTGTACATCCTATTTTTCAGTTTCAAAAAACAGACAAGAAGTAATTGGGGGAGGGTAAGAGGGGGGCCAAGAAAGGCCACTGAGAAACCAAAATAATATATCACAAAAATCCAAGAACTAAAAATTTGTATTTTACTCCTTAGAAGTCCCCTCTCCCTCTTGTAGGTCCTACTCACACTAAATATCTGCATGGTTCTGATAAGGTGAACAATCTTGCTTCCATAGTCAGTCAAAGCAGAGTAGAAGCAGAATATTAGAGGGCACTCTTCTGGGCAGGTACATGGATGACAAAAGTACTAACGGACACCCTGAAAACAAGGGAAGAAGGAGGAAAATTATGAAAAGAAGCTATAAGAACTCAAAAAGCAAAGCATGCTGGGGTTATTTATAAAGTACTGAAAGCACTACCCACCACATAGGCCCTGAAATCATTTCACTTGAATAAGTGATGTTTATGGTGCTAATCCTGACAACAAGAAATGGTGAAATAGGGACTTCCCTGGTGGTCCAGTGGTTAGGACCCCATGCTTTCACTGCCAAGGGCCTGGAGTCAATCCCCTGGTTGGGGAACTAAGATCCCACAAGCTGCATGGTGTGGCCAAAAAAAAAAAAAGAAATGGTGAAATTATGTCTAATTTCAAGCAACAAAAATCAAGGAAGTATGAAGTATATTTTACAAAGCTTTTCATCTAAAATGATTATAATAAGTAAGCAATTTTTGGTGCTTAAAGGTTTAATTCTAAGCTATCTAGAAAATCCAGCTATCCTAAAAGATTCAATTATCCATTCCCAAAGAGCCCCAGATAAGCCAAAATTCTATATAAATAAGTCTAATATAAATAAGACTTATATAAATAAGTCTAATTGTTTCGGTTGCTGAAAAAGTTAGGGACTGGATCCAATCCGCCAACAGAGGCACAACCCTAATGATCTTCTTCTCTGCTCTTCTCGGTCAGTTATTGACTGAAGACATATTTCATGGCACATAAAACCATGTCATGACTCAAAACATTCCACTTTCTAAAACTTGAACTCAGAAACATCAATCTCTAACCACCATATAGAATCTTTCCTCTGTTTTACTAATTCCTGTGGATTGGAGTACATTTTTTTAATCATTGAACATTTTATTTTTAATTTTAATAACCGAGTAAAACAGTAGGCTTGTCATAGCAAACTAGAGAATTAGCAAATTGGGAGATAGAGGAATGCTAAAAGTATGTCTGTCAGAAGAATTAAGAGAGAGAAAATACAAAAAATGAGTTTGAAAACATAGAAGCTTCAAACTTCTCTATTAGAAGACTAGGTGGAAAGAACATAGAAGATTGTGGAAAAGCAATTTTTGAAGCAATTCCAATTGTGGAATGGCTGACTGCATCTAGAAACTAATGCAATAGCTGTAATTTGTTTAGAAGGGTCTGAGTCAACAGATATGTCATTTTTGCTTCCTGCCTTTTCTGTTAATTCTGCCTGGAATTTAGGCAAGGCTGGAGCTCCAGTGGCCATGCTGTGAATATGACATACCTACAGGCCATTTAAGCAGAAACATAGCACGAGGCCAGGTCTCTGAATGTATTGTGAGAGCTGCCATACAAGCTATGGTCAGCCTGATTCCGATTTTATTACTGAATGAGAAAAACAAAATCCTGATTAGCTTAAGCCTTTATTTTTAGGAACATAGAGTACATTTTAGATCCTCATCATCACCTCGAAGTTTTTGACCACTTTATGTTCATGGCAATGAATCCTTATTAGCACCTTCAAGTTTTTCTTTCCTTGATTTCTCTCTTACATACAGTGCCAATCAATTCCCAACCTTGGGCAAACCCCACCATTCACTTTATTTTTCCCCTCCCAAATATCACTGGAGAAAGGCAAAAAGCTGATCTGGTCCAGTATAATACTACACCTTGCATTTTGGAGAATGAGGCAACCTGTCCCCTATCTTCTAGGGATAGGATTTATCCCTATACCAGAAGATTCTACCTCCTCTGATTTCCTTAGGACAGTGACTTCACAGGTTTTTGTTCAAATCTCCCCCCAAAAAAATTTTTTTGAAAAACAATGTAACCCATTTGCACATTTTTAGGTTGACATCTAAAATTTCCCCTTATTACTTAAATAATTGAAAAGAAGAAATTTTGACAATGAATTCTATTGTAAATAGTAGCATTTTAAATAAAGGCCCAGGGACTTCCCTGGTGGCACAGTGGATAAACTCCGCAGTCCCACTGCAGGGGGACTGGGTTCGATCCCTGGTCGGGGAACTAGATCCCACATGCATGCCTCAGCTGAGGAGCCTGTGTGCCGCAACTAAGACCCCAGGCAACCAAATAAATAAATAAATATTTTTAAAAAAATAAAATAAAATAAAGGCCTGGGACTTCCCTGATGGCGCAGTGGTTAAGAACGCACCTGCCAGTGCAGGGGACACGAGTTCGATCCCTGGTCCGGGAAGATCCCACATGCCACGGAGCAGCTAAGCCCGTGTGCCACAACTACTGAAGCCCACGTGCCTAGAGCCCATGCTCTGCAGCAAGAGAAGCCACCGCAATGAGAAGCCCGCACACTGCAACGAGGAGTAGTGCACAACAATTTATACTAAGGCAATATAGTTTTAACCTTGAAAGTCTTATTGTTTACTTTATCATCCTTTTCTTCAACAAAAATATGTATATAAATTTAAATATTTGAAAATTTTTCTATGGTTATTTTAAAAATTACTATGAATAATCATAATTAATAGTACACAACTTATCAAAAACAACATAAAATACATTACAACATTTTTTAAGGTTTCAACTATTAGTGATTAGCATATTTTTTATGTTACAGCTTTTTTTTTATGTTACAGCTTTTGAGAGTTATTAAACATGAAAAGTAAAATTTTATTGGAAATGTATTTCAATGAAAAGGACAGGGGCTTTAAAAAAAAAAAAAAAAGATACCCAGTTGCTGTTATTCACTTCCTCATTACCTAATTTAATATATCAAATTGTCCCTTTGATGGTAGTCGTCAAGTTCTTCCTCTGAGGGCAATCAACCCTCGTTATTCTAGTCGGGAGATGGCTGAGAGGCATGGCTTGCTTTTGTAAAGTGAGAGAAGGGCCATTGTGAAACAGGACATCCTGATTTTTAAAGGCATTCTTAGGCAAAGCAATTTGAAGAAACACTATATATGATCTAGAGATTGATTTTCTTAGTACTATCCATGCCCCTATATCCTAAGAAAATCTTCATGTACTCCTGAGGACCCTTGTTCCAGAACAATGCATCTTCAGTGTTCTTCCTTCTTATCCTATTCTGTCCCTAGTCTCTCTTTGAAAAAATAACCTACCCAATACCTTCTCTTTCCATTCTCATATTCAGGCTGCACCTTTATTCTTTCCTCAACCCCCTGGACTTGCCTGAAATTAATTGCCTGAGGATCAACCAACTGCAAACGCCCATGGACACTTTTTCATTCCAATCTCATTAGAACTATTGACTCCATCGTCCTTTTCAAAATTCTCCTCTGTTGGTTTTCCTTTACCAGTTTCTCCTGATTCTTTTCTACTTACCAGTTAACTTCACTGCCTTCTCTCTCTGCCACCCCCTCAAAGTCAGCATTTCCTTGGGTTTTAACCACAGACCGCTTCTCACTCCACCTCCTCTTTATTGCAAACTTCACTCCCTCATCTTTAATTACTAAATGACTCTTTAATTTCTTTCTCCAGTTAAGTCATCTCTACCTAGATGTCCCACATGTGCTTCAAACTCAATGTATCCCCAGCTGAATGTTAATCTTCTTTCTCAAACCTTCTTCCTGTGTCCCTTAGTGTATGTGGAACCAGCATCCAGTTGATCAAACCAGAGACCCTGGAGTAGCCTATAATCCCTTCTTCTCCCTCACTTTTTTTTTTTTTTTTTTTAAAGCACTTTTCTTTTTTATAGCTACTTTATTTATTTATTTATTTATTTATTTTATTTTTGGCTGTGTTGGGTCTTCGGTTCATGCGAGGGCTTTCTCTAGTTGAGGCAAGTGGGGGCCACTCTTCATCGCGGTGCGCGGGCCTTTCACTATCGCGGCCCCTCCCGTCGCGGGGCACAGGCTCCAGACGCGCAGGCTCAGTAGTTGTGGCTCACGGGCCCAGCCGCTCCGCGGCATGTGGGATCTTCCCAGACCAGGGCTCGAACCCGTGTCCCCTGCATTAGCAGGCAGATTCTCAACCACTGCGCCACCAGGGAAGCCTTCTCCCTCACTTTTATTCACTATCTACATATTGTCACTGAGTACCGTCAGTTGGGGTTTCTCTGGTTCCTGGCACAGAAAAATCTCATGTATGTACAAAAATATTTGAAGAAGAGTACTGGAGTAGTTCACAGAAACAAAGAAAAACTAAACATCATGAAGGATAGGACCTGGGCAGCTCCCAGGATCTCTGCAACAGGAATTGAAGATCATCCCCCAAGGAACTGCAACCAAGTGATCCAGCAACAGCAGAGCCTTTCATTTCTGGGTGTTGCAGAATGAAAATCCGAAGTCCCAAACTTTGATTCAAGCTTGCTTGAAATTAAAACAAACCATAGGTTGAAATGATAATAGATAAGAGGGAAATGACTGGGCTTCCCTGGTGGCGCAGTGGTTGAGAATCTGCCTGCCAATGCAGGGGACATGGGTTCGAGCCCTGGTCTGGGAAGATCCCACACGCCGCAGAGCGACTAGGCCCGTGAGCCAGAATTGCTGAGCCTGCGCGTCTGGAGCCTGTGCTCTGCAACAGGAGAGGCCGCGATGGTGAGAGGCCCGCGCACCGCGATGAGGAGTGGCCCCCACTTGCTGCAATTAGAGAGGGCCCTCGCACAGAAACGAAGACCCAACACAGCCATAAATAAATAAATAAATAACATTAAAAAAAAAAAAAAAAGAAATGACCTTGTTGACATAAATTCTCTGGGAATCCAAAGTACTCTGTTGGTCTAGCATTTCTCAAGAATAGAAGAGATAATTAGAAAAATTTGCGTTCTGATGACTAGAGGAGCACAATGAATAAGAGATTAACTCTTAAAGGGGCAAAGGTCATGTTTAAATTTCCAACCTATGCATTCTCTATTTCTTGTTATTATGATATAGTTCTTTAATAAGAGGTTCCTGTCTTAAGGAATTGAATTTTCTTTTTCTTTTTTTGGCTGCATCAGGTCTTCATTGCTCTGCGTGGGTTTTCTCTAGTTGTGGCGAGCAGGGGCTACTCTTCGTTGCGGTGTGGGGGCTCTAGGCGCGCAGGCTTCAGTAGTTGTGGCACATGGGCTTAGTCGTGGCTCGCGGGCTCTAGTGTGCAGGCTCAGTAGTTGTGGTGCACCGGCTCAGTTGCTCCACGTGCGTCATTTGGGACCTTCCTGGACCAGGGCTCGAACCCGTGTCACCTGCATTGGCAGGCAGATTCTTAACCACAGCGCCACCAGGGAAGCCCCCTCCAGCTTCTCCTTGATGTCCCCTCCATTTTCAGCCAGTCAAGGGGAGGTGGTAGAGGAGAAGAAAATGCATTCAGACCTGGGACTGGACAGCTTCTTGACTTCGGGCAGCCCCGTTTCCTCGGCTTGCCTTGCTGTCTGTGAGATGAGTGCAGGGGTTCATTTAGTTGAGCTTGTTCTGTTCCTTTAAAGTCTCAGAGCCTTGACTCACCCTGCTCCTTCAGTCTAGAATACTTTTCTCTCCCAAGGGCACCGCTCCAAAAGTCACTTAGTTATAGGACACTCCCGACAATCCTTCTGGAGTTCGTCAGCCCTTTTTGCTATTCCCCCAGTAATCCCTGCAAGTACCATTCACATATTCAACAAATATCTGTTGAGCACCTACTACATGCCAGGTACTGTTCTAGGGCCTGGAGAGTGTATTTCCATGGAACAAACCAGATAAAAATCCTTATCCTTGTGGAATTGATAGTCTAGTGAAAAAGCAGACAATAAGCAGTAATCAAATAAGAAAATGATATGATACGTTGAAAGGGGAAATAGGAGTGAGGATGGGATTCCACTTTAAGCAGAGAAGTGATAGAGCTTCACTGAGAAGATTCGTGAGCCATACAGGATACCTAGGCAGGCAGCAAGTCAGCCATACGTGCCAGTCAGGTTGGAGGGAGAGGGAGAGCGAGGAGGCCATTGTGACTAGAGCAGGGAAGTGGGGGTAGAGGTCAGGGAGGTTATGAGTGGCCAGATTCCATCGGCCTTGTAGCCCACTGTAAAAATTAGAATTTCTACCCTGGGTGAAATGGGAAGGCTTTAGAGGGTTTTCAGTAGAGGAAGTCCATAATCTGTTTTTGGTTTTTTAAGCATCTCTCTGGCTGCAACATGAAGAGACAAGAGAAGAAAAGTGAAATCAAGAAGCTATTGCAATAATCCAGGCGAGACATGATGGTGGTTTGGACCATTATGGTGGCAGGTGTGTAAGCCATAAAATTAATATTTGTTTAATTCAAGTTGCGGCATTAATTATGGCTTGCAGTGAATGCACCACTAATATGCTTCTGCAGTGGGTTTTTGCAGCCTGGATTTCGGAGAAGGGTAAGGAAGAGGGGAGGGACGGTTTGAGGTTACCAAGGAAACAGAACATCAGAGACCTGAAAACGTGAGACGGCTCTAGGCCTTTAGGCCTCTGGCGCAGCAATAATTCCGCAGCTGAGACCACCAGCGCTTCCCAAAGACCATGCGCAACAGGCCGGGCTGGGAGCCTATGGAAAGCACGGGACTTTCGCAAAACGGGACAGGCGCATCCCGGGAATCGTAGTTCTGCGCCCCTGCGCAGGCGCAGTGAGCCCCCCGCCGGTGGGGCTTGCGCGCGCAGCTTCTGCAGGACCAGTTTCTAGAAGCTTGTTGCGGTGGTGTGGGTCATGGCTGCGGGTCCTGACGCAGGTAGTGGCTGCCCCGGGCCCTTAGTTTGGGGGCTGCGGCCAGGTCGCCAGCTCCGAGGGCGCACCTTGGGCGGGGTGGGGGCCGAGGGCAGTCTCGCTGTGCACACCCAACGCCGCAGCTTCTGCGGGAGGTGGGCGCGCTCCTGGATGGAGCTTTCCTCCATCGCTTCCCTGCGCCCATGGTCTTGCAACTTCGCTACTTTGGTATTTTGGGCGGGAAAATTAATTGTGTGAGCATGGGGGTAGGGGACTGTCCCGTGTACTGCGGGTTGTTTAGCAGCCTTTCTGGCTTCACTCATTAGGTACCCGTAGCATCCCTCCTCCTTAGTCGTGATAACCAAAATGTCTTCAGACATTGCCAAACGTCCCCTGCGGGGCAAATTCCCCCCCGCACCCCCCTCGTTTGAGAACTTCTTTCTGCCTGCGTCACATTTTCGCAGAGCCTTTATTGTAAGCTCCCTGGAGATCGTGACAGGTGCCTTGCTTAACCACTGCAGAGTCTCAGGTGTCCAGCGCGGCGCCAGGTACGTGGTGGGCGCCTAATATTTGGCGGAGGAAGAAATGACGTAATGCATACTGTGTGCCGGCCTTTGTGCTCGGAGGTGGGTAATTTTTGGTATGATAGTTGCAGTTGGAGGACAGTGTCCTCACTTGCCGGAGTGAAGCACATCTCAGACTATATTGTCATTTTTTGGGTGCTCTGTGAGGGTGGGGGCCCAGTTTCACTGTCCATGCCTGTCTCCTTAGTGTCCCACTCTCAGGTCATTGTATATGGTCAGTTATTTGTGGAATGAGAAAATGCATGCAACACAGGGCAGGCTTTGTGCAGAAGAGCACTTGGGAATCAGAGAAAGCCTCATACAAGAGGTGACAGTGGAAAGGAGTCAAGTTTTAATGAGTAAGCTTGGTAGGAGAGGAAAAGAAGGCAGCATTCCAAGGAGAGGGAATGGCTCTAGTGCAAAGGCGGAAGGAGTTAGAGTTTTTGGAAATGGAGAGATACCTTCTTACGGCTGCAGTGTCCATCAGGGGCAGCTAGAGCTGGAGGTGAGGTCATCAGGGCAGGGTTTCTAGACCATCACTTGTGGCTTCAGTGTTTGAATTTTATCTTGAGGCAGTTGGGGAGTGATAGGACCATATCTTGCATATTAGAAGGAATCCTTAGGCTTTGGTGTGAGACTGAATTGAAGAAGGCTGTCCTTAGGTAGTTTCAGTAGGAGAGAATGGAGAGGTTCTTATGAAATAAAACCACCAGATCTTGGTTATTGATTTTGTTAGAAATTTGAGAGTCAAATATGAAGTCAAGTTTCTCAGTTGAGCAGCTGGTGGGAAATTGTGTGGCCATTCATTGAGAGAGGGCAGGAGTGGAATAGGTTTGGATCCTCTTGTAGCAGTGAGCCTTTTCTGATATGTTTTGCTGATGAGGAGTATTTAGTCTGAAGAAACTGTTTTCTTGGAGGGTACCTTTAATTACCCTCAAGTAACTTCTCAGCTTTTCACCTACAGAGAAAATTATTCTTTTAATACAGTAGGGCGGTTCTAGGCCTCTGAGAATGTGTGTGTGTGTGTGTGTGTGTGTGTGTGTGTGTGTGTATGTATGTATCAGAACCAAACTAAGAACAATGTTTTTTAGGAGTCACAATTTGTTTCATTTATTTCATAACTTATATTTCTTGACAGTTTCTGCAAGACCATAAAGTGGATCCTTGGAACACTTGATATTTTGCTGGAGAGTGCCTTTTGGTGGCCTGTGTTGACACTTGAAGTCTAAAGGGGACTGAATTCCTCCTGGTGATACACATTGCAAGCCGGAGTAGCCTGAGCGAGATGACAGCCGTCTCCCTAGATCCTCACACTTTGGTCTCAAGTGAACAAAACAAGGTGCTAAGAATGGAGACCCCTGGGGATCAAGAAGCGCTCCTAAGAGGAGACACTGTTGACCCAGAGTCTTTCAGACAGAGGTTCAGGTGGTTTTGTTACTCCGAAGAGGCTGGACCCAGAAAAGCCCTGAATCAACTGTGGGAGCTCTGCATTCAGTGGCTGAGACCAGACATCCACACGAAACAACAGATTCTCGAGCTTTTGGTGTTTGAGCAATTCCTGACCGTTTTGCCAGGGGAGATCAGGATTTGGGTCAGGTCACAACATCCTGAGAGTAGCGAGGAAGTGGTGACCCTAGTGGAGGAGTTGACCCAAGTGCTTGAAGAAAAGGAAGGTGAGATTAATAGATGGAGGGAGGAAGTGGGAGAGATCTCCTCAAGATATGAAAGTAAACTCCCCAAAAGAGCACTTTGATTTAATAAGTGATTCTTGCTCAAGCCACTGTGCAAGGACTATGAAGAAAACACTTTACTACATAAAACAGATGTGGTATTTCATCTTAATATACCTTATAAATATTTTAAAGATTATTATGAAAATTACATACGTTAAAACAGTGGGTATATGGAATGAATGAAATCAGTTTTTGTGAGCTTAGAAATTGAAAGGATATTTTATGAGGTGGGGGGGAAGCTTGGGTTTTAATAGGAAACTGTATCTTTGGCTGTCCTGTGTGTCTTCAAAGCGTAGGGAAAACTTTTTTTCTGTTTTTTCTGACCTTTTTCTCCAGAGTGACATATATAATAATTTCTAGTCTGAGGAGCTCATTTAAAAGGTTGGACTGTTTTTTTTCCCCCTTCCTAGATACGATCTCTCAAGATTCTGTTATTTCCCAAGAGGAGAATCCTGAAGAAGATAAAACAGTTTCTGTTCCTCCAAATACTGAGTCCCAAGTAAGCTTCCTTTCACTGGTTTTCATTCATTTTTTTTTTTACCGGAAATTTTCATTCTTAAGTTAATTTGTTAATTGAGGTTTGATTGACCTACAACATTGTATTAGTTTCAGGTGTATGATGTAATGATTAGATATTTGTATATATTGTGAAATGACCACCACAGTAAGTTTAGGTAACATACGTCACCATGTATGGTTACAGGTTTTCATTCTTAAGTAGATACTCACTGAGCTCCTCCTGGGTGGTATAAAGACGCTAGAATAATTAAGACAGTCTCCTTTTCCTCACAGCCTTCACATTCTTAGAGCTCATTCTTCATATGCTATTTTACTTCAGTTACCAGAATTGATCATGTCTGACTCTAATAAAAACAAAAATATTTATTAAAATTCCAACAGTTATTCCTGATAAAATTGGCCAGGTGGAAATAGAATTATATTTCCTGAACATGATAAGAAAATTTTCCAGCTGGATAATGTTGGAAAATTAAAAGCAGTCCTCACAATAAAAAGTAAGAAGATAAGGATGTCTCACCTTACTGCTATTAATGAGTATTTTCTGAGTATTCTAGCCAATACAGTGCTAGAAGAAGGAAATGAGGTAAGTACAGATATGAAAGAAGCAAGTGTATATTACTTACAGATAACATAGTCTTTTTGGAAAACCTCAGAGAATCAACCGAACACGTACTGAAACTCATACAATAGCTGAGAAAAGTAGCTGGTTACAAATCAGTAAGTTTCCTGTATACCAATAATTATCAGTCAGGAAAAAAAATTCTTATTCACAATGGTAAATAATAGTGCTCTGGTAGGCTGATAATGGCCCCCTGAAATATGTCCACTTCCTAATCCCTGGAACCTGAGAATGTTACTTTATTTGGAAGAAAGGTCTTTGCAGATGTGATAAAATAGGGATTTGAAATGAGGAAATTACTCTGGATTATATGGGTGGGCCCTAAATGCCATCACAAGTGTACTTAGAGAGAGCTTGAACACAGGAACAGGAGAAAGGGACGTGGCGATTGGAGTGATAAGGCCGCAAACCAAGGAACACCACGGAATGCTGACAGCCAAGGAAGCTGGAAGAGGCAAGGAATGGATTCTCCCTCAGAGCCTGAAGGGCGTGCAGTTCCCGCAACACCTGGATTTCAGACTTCTGGGCTCCAGAATTTGGGAGGATAAATTTCTGTTGTCTTAAGCCACCAGAGTTGTGGTAATTTGTTATAGGAGCCACAGGAAGCTACTCCAAGTGCTAATAGTCGCTCTGTTGTACTGCCTTTCAAAATGTCATGCTGTAGAGGATGCTATGGAAAGTGTGTTTTAAGGATTAATTGTGCTCATTTGTAATTTGGAGTAATTGTAAGTGTGAGTTTGTCATTGAACACAGATCCTTGTTTGATTGTGATAGAAAATAATTGCTACTTAGAGCCAATTGGAAGTTACAGTTTAGAATATAGTCACTGATGTTACTCTTACATGTTTAATTATTGCCTGTAGTGCTTATATTCTGCAGATTTCGGGTTTGGGAATGTAATTTGTATCCTTAATTTAATATTTTCTGTTAATCCTAGAAATCATTGTGTTAGGGTGAATTTGATCAGTGTTAGACATTCCAGAGAATCCTTGTACAGCATTTCACACCAGGAACTAAATGGCAAAGGCAGGGATTGTTTCATAATCTTGTTCTGTGTCACTTGTAATAGATGTATAATAGCTACCTTGAAGTTTGCTTTGGAATTCTCAGAAACTTGAATACCATCAAAACTAGTACTTTGTATCCTAACTACTTCTCTGAATTCTTAGGATCTATTTGGGAATAACCCAATGCGAAAAGGCTGTCTTTGGTGTTCTAGGAATCCATGACACTCAAGGATGTAGCTGTGGCCTTTTCCAGAGGAGAGTGGAGGATGCTGGAGCCTTCTCAAAAGGAGATATATAAGGAAGTGCTGCTGGAGAACTATAGGAACCTAGAATTTCTGGGTAAAGACATCTTCTCTTCATAATCTAGCATCTAAGCTGGGTATCTTTTTGTCCATTTTTATTGAAAGATAAGTGCTATTAACTGTTTTGGCTGGGCTTACAGGGGTGATGTGACTAATCCTAAAAATGGGTCCTAAAAATGTACTTTTCTACAATGTTTTCTCCAAGAAAGAGTCTTTGCTTCATTGTGCTGAAAATGTTGAGCACCATTTTGCTGTCGCCGAGGCCATACCTTCCCCAGTGTTCTCCTCAAATGCCAGTATTGAAGTCTGTTTGGCAGCATCCTTTTCTTCCCTGGAGAACCAGAGGCTGTGAATGTTGGAATGTCTTTGTTCTAGGCAAAAACAGCCATTTTCTATTCTTTTCTCTATGAGCAGGCTTTCCAGTTTCCAAGTTAGATTTGATTTCCCAGCTAAAGTGGGCTGGACTACCACGGCTGCTGCAAAAACAAGCCTCAAGAGGCTCCAGACCAGGTGAGTCGGTGAAAAGTGGAGGAGGAAATTGAAGTAGTTGCTTTACCAAGCCATTTGGAGGAATTTTGGAAATGTTGGGTGGGCTCGGTGCTAACATAGAAAGATGATTAGAATATCCACCTTGCCGTCCTGGAATGTTCAGTTTAACAGGGGAGACTGTTAGTTTGCGTCCTCGAGAAGCAGATGCCCAGATACGATTAGCCAGGTCAGAGACTTACTGGGGAGAATTCCAGGGAAGGAAAGCTGGGAGGGGACTGGAAGAGGCTGGGATTGCTGTCAGAGTGTGATGCAGGTCTGACACCTGTGACGAGAGAGGGAAGGAAGGAAGGCTGGGTAGGATGAGTCTTAGATTGAAGTGCAAGTTGAGGAGGTCTTGGCAAAGCTAAAAAAGAGTCTTCCCGCCAAGAGTCACCTATCAGAGTCGTATGCCTCACGGAAATGGGCCTAGTATCCCTGCCATACTTGAAATTGACTGGGAGCACCTGTGGCAAAGTGGCCTTGGTGTGATGCTGTGGTGGTCATTGAGCAGCAGCGGGGGGCTGTTGGGTAAGCACCCCAGAGGAGGAGCTCTGAGAGGCACGTTTCCATGGATGCCATAGATGCAGACATCAGAACTAAACGTGTTGGTAATGGGATGTATGTCCTAATGGTGGCATGTGTAAGGAGCAGTGGGAAGATACAGGAGCAAGGGCTTAATTAACAATTGAATTGAGTCTTGGAGAAGAAATAGGAGTTCGTTCAATGGACAGCATGTATAGTATAATTTGTTAAAAGGAAAAAGTACATATACATGTATATGTTTAAATGTATAGATACATATGGGATTTTACTGTCTGGAGAACATTCCATGTTAACACTGGTTATCATTGAGGGATTACATTTTTTCTCTATTTTCTTCCTTACACTTTAATAATAAACATATTAAGTTTGTATTTTTAAAAATCAAAATAAATTATTATATATCAATACCTTGGTTTATTTTAAGGAAAAAAACAATAATTTACTTTGCTCTATTCCATCTTATTAACCGTTCATTTTAGTCAACCTATTGGCTGTTTCCAGCATAGTTACACAAGTTAAGGACGGCAGTTGTCTTTTTATGTTTAAGTACATTTGGGAGAGTTGTTTTGAAAACGGATTCTAAAAATGTTTTGAGTAAAATCTAGCAGCATTGGTATAAATACACGCCTCTCCCCCCAGGATGCTTATGTAAAAGAAGCATCATTTAGATGTACAACTTATTTAAAAAGTCATTTACAACAGAATGGAGAAAAAGGTTTTGACAGACAAAGCCAGAATCAAGGGCTATGATTTATAAAAAGCTCGTGCAAATCAGTAAGGAACACTGAGTATGTCAGAAAAATGAGCAAGGAACTTCAGCAGATAGCTAACCAAAATAACTGACAAAAATAAAATTTAAGAAGCTGTTAACGTGAAAAAAGTGTTCCAAATCACTGGTCAACAATGTAATTTACATTTAAGGAACAGTACTATTTATTATGAATCAAATTTGCAAAGGTTTAGAGAAAAAGCATTTGACCATAGAAGAGTAGTCAGATACTTCTCATCATGTATTATGTGGTGATAGAATTTTTCTACCCTTTGGTTCAGTGATTCTACTTTTATGACTGAGTTCTGAGGAAGTATTAATCATTTGATAAACATGCCATAAGGAAATAACTAAATAGTAATATATTGATATGATGGATTATTATGTGATTAAAATCATGAAGAATTAACTAATGAGGTGGGAAAGAATTATGAATAAAAACAGTAACTGTACATATTATACATAGATTTTCTATTCTACAATGTGCAGAAAAATTTCCAGAAGAAAATACACAGAATTTTTAATAATGGTTAACTTCTGGGTAATAGGATTTTATGTCTTATTTTATTTCTTTATGTTTTGAAAAGCGCTCGCCAATCTTCTCAGCTTTTCTGCTGAAGAATTTGGCCTTCAGGATGACAGGCTGCTTTGGGCGCTCTCTCTTCCCCAGAACTTTGTAGTAGCTCGATTGCTCCACATTAGTGATAGGAGCAGCTCCAGTCCTGTTTTTGGCAGCATTTAGCGTATCTGCTCACTGACCAAGGTCCACAGTTTATCCAGGTTGACATTGGGGCAGAAGCTCTAGTTCCTTGCTAAGTGGTAATGCCTCATACCAACTTTCCCAGAGTAACCCTGGGTGATATTTTTCGAAATTGATCCTCTGGTGACATGTGCCACCAGCATTACCCTGGCCTCCCAGATGCTTCTGGTGTTTGCTGATGCGATCACGGCTGGGGCTCATGTGGCCCCTAAGCTTCCAGTTCTTCCTTAGTCTGGATGGCATGTTGGTGACTGTCAAGTCTTGAGAGCCATCCAGGATTTTGTATTTTATAGTTATCTGGTTAAAAAGTCTTATGAAAGTGACACTGGAATCTCATAACTAAGAGCCAGGATGAATGATGTGGTTAATAAAAGAATTCAGGGTTCTGAGAGGAGCACAAATCTCGAGAGGGTGGTGTTGGAGATTGTGGGACTTGCACCCTAGGCCCTATCAGATTTTCTGTGTTTGTGATAGTGAAGGTGCATAGGGATTGAATTCTAGGCAGTATGAAGTATTAAGATGCTGTCGTGTAGTAGGGACCATAAGTGGATGTCTGGTTAGAGTATTCATAAGATTGGTAGGGCCAGATTGTGGTAACCTTTGAAAGTCTAGCATAGGTGTTATTGCATATCTGTGATGTGATTAACATTGTCTATAAACTTAGTGCTATTTGGCTGCTTTGAGGAGAGGCAGTATGGTACAGGGGTCAGAAGTGTGGGCTTTGGTGTCAGACTGGGTTAAAAATCTGGCTCTACCACTTACGGTACACGTAACCTTGGGAAAGCTGTTTACACTCTTTGTGCCTAGTTGTCACATCCATAAAACAGGGATAATAATAGGACCTACTTCATAGGGTTATTGTGAAAATTAAGTGAAATACAAGTAAAGTGCTTGGTATGGGACCTGGCATTTGGTAATTATTCAATAAATGTTTGCACTATCATTATTATTTGGAAGGAGGATAGATTGGATGGCAAGAGGAATAAGTTTGAACCTATTACAGAAATTTGAAATGAGGGTGAGAACTTGCATCTCTAACTATAAAGCACAAACCTTTCATCTTCCTCAGTATTTTTCCTAAGCTCTAAGTTTCCCCAGTTCCCACATGTCACTTTTCCCTTCCCTGTTTTATGACACTCTGAGAATTGTCCACACCCTGTTTCTTACGGTCTCTACTGTCTCTATTCCTATTTTAGTCCCAAATGCAGCAGCTTCCTTTATTGCAAACAGGAAATATTGTATTTGTTATTTCTTTTAGAGTGTGAACTTAGCGGTGAATTGAAGGAATCTGGCGGAAATCAAGATGTTCTTATGGAAGAATCGACTTTAGATAAAATAATAGAAAGGTATCTAATGAGTGGTGATTGTGACTTGACGGGAGAATCCTGGAAACATTATGGCAGACTAGAGGAGGGTCGTAGTGATAGGGAACATTCACAAGTAGCAATCACACAAAAGAAAACTCAAGGGAGAGGCAATAAGGGTGAGGAATTTGACTCAGAAAAGAGCCCTTTTGGAAATAACTTCAAACCACCTTCAGACCTAATTAAACATCTCAGAATCTACTTAAGGAAGAAATCTCGGAGGTATAACGAAGGCAGGAAACCCTTCAGTTTTCATTCAGACCTTGTCCCGAACCGCAAGGAACACAGTGGAGAAAAGCCACGAAAATGTAATGAAGGCAGGAAAGCCTTAAGTCACTCTTCATCTCGGACTGAACATCAGAAACATCAGAAAATCCATTTTGGGGAAAAGTCCCAGAAGTGCAGTAGCTGTGGGGTAGCCTTTACTCAAAACTCATCCCTTAGTAAGAGAAAAAACTCCTCTACGTGCGAAAAATGTTGGAAAGATTTAGGTCAAGATGCAGCCGTAGATAAAGACGAGGGAACTGAGACTGGAGAAAAAACCCATAAATGCAGCAAATGTGGAAAAGCCTTTGGCTATAGCGCCTCACTGACCAAACATAGGAGAATTCACACTGGGGAGAAACCCTACATGTGCAATGAGTGTGGAAAAGCCTTCAGTGACAGCTCATCACTCACACCACACCACCGAACCCACAGTGGAGAAAAGCCCTTCAAGTGTGATGATTGTGGAAAATCTTTCACCCTGAGTGCCCACCTCATTAAACATCAGAGAGTTCACACTGGAGAGAAACCCTATAAATGTAAAGAATGTGGGAGGCCCTTCAGTGACAGTTCATCTCTTATTCAGCATCAGCGAATTCATACTGGAGAAAAACCCTACACGTGTAAAAACTGTGGAAAATCCTTCAGTCATAGCTCATCCCTTTCCAAACATCAGAGAATTCATACCGGAGAGAAACCCTATAAGTGTGGTGAGTGTGGGAAAGCCTTCAGACAGAATTCTTGCCTTACCCGACATCAGAGGATTCATACTGGAGAAAAGCCGTATTTGTGTAATGATTGCGGGATGACTTTTAGCCATTTTACATCTGTGATTTATCATCAGAGACTTCATTCAGGAGAAAAACCTTACAAGTGTACCCAGTGTGAGAAAGCCTTCCCTACCCATTCGCTCCTTAGCCGTCATCAGAGAATTCATACGGGCGTCAAGCCTTATAAATGTAAGGACTGTGGAAAATCCTTCAGTCAGAGTTCATCTCTTAATGAACATCATCGAATTCATACTGGAGAGAAACCCTATGAATGTAACTACTGTGGAGCAACCTTTAGTCGAAGCTCAATCCTTGTAGAACACCTGAAAATTCATACCGGCAGGAGAGAATACGAATGCAACGAATGCGAGAAGACATTCAAAAGTAATTCTGGCCTCATCAGGCATCGGGGATTTCATTCTGCAGAGTAATTCTTGGAAATATAGTAAGGTGGGGGGTTGGATTTAGTCACAGTTGTCCCTTGTCAAAAACCTGGGGTGTAAACTACCACAACATTGATTAGTAGGAAATTTAGTCACAATTGTCCCTTATTAAAAACCTGGGGTGTAAACTACCACAACATTGGTTAGTAGGAAATTTAGTCACATTAGTCCCTCATTAAAAACCTGGGGTGTAAACTGCCGCAGCATTGATTAGTAGCTGCAACTTTGATGGGTTGGCAGCTAGGAAAAAGATACTTTTTGTCATTCACCCCTCTTCTTTGCAAGGATGTCAACTTTCAGTAGATAGTGATTCGGGTTGGTAAAGTCACATGAAAAGAGAAGAAAGTAGTAGTATGAGATGTGAAATGATTCTGAAAAGCCAAATGTGAATTTAAAAAGCAGGAGAGGGGTGCACAGGGCCCATCTTACGAACCTCTTCTCTTCAGATTGCCTTCTCTCCTAGCTTCCGCGTTCACTACCATGTAGTTTTATAGAAAGAGGACCTGACTGTAGTCAGGTAATCTGGGTTCTGTCCCAGTTTGCTGACCAACTTCCTATATAACCTTGGATAAATCATTTGACCTTTCTGAATTTTAGTTTCTTTATTGCTAAAGTGAAGGGGTGGGACTAATGATTTCTGAGGTTTCTTTCTTTGGTACCTCTGGTACTTTCTGAAGCTGTGGGAATAAGTTAAACATTTTTGATTCTTTGGCATTTTCAAGTTTCCCTAGTAGAAAATAACTCATTTAAGCTACTGAACTTCTGGCTTAGTGACAATGCAGTATGCTTTTTGAATACTTGATGCCAGAATTGCTCAAATGCTGTGCACAGGAACAAGTCAGTAGAGCTCAAACAGGTTTGCCTTCAGGGAGTGTTTTGATTGGACAAAGGACCCCAACCTGTTTTTCCTCTAGACTTTGGCCGTGGGGATTGGGAATCTCGATGGCATGCTCCTGGGCCATCTCAGCCATGAGAGTAACAGTCCTAGGAAAATAGGTGAGGGGTTGGGGGGGAAACGGGTACTGAAAACGGCTATTTTGGATGGATTGTCTTTTGCAAAATAGAATTCTATTTTTTAAAAAGTTTGCCTGTACTAAGTACAGCTTCTTGTAATTTAAGTGCAAACGTTCTGTATGGCAAAGGTCACAAGCTAAGATTGGGCCCTTTTACATGTTTTAGTTGGCCTGTATGGTAAGGTGGTTTTGTGTGTGTGTGTGTGTGTGTGTGTGTGTGTGTGTGTATGTATGTAATTAGTTGTCATCATTTAAAAATTAGGAAATTTCATACCCCCCGAAAAAGAGTCTTGTTTTGAAAAATTAATAAGGGCTGACAGTACTGGGCCCATATTTCAGTGGGGCAGTCAGCTGGTTTCGGGTAGCTGCTGCTACCTTTAGATGGGGAATCTATTCTCACACTTGCAAAGTTATCTCATTTATGTAGCTTGACTTGCCCACCGTAGGAAACTGACATTACAATCCCCTACCATCTGGAGAATACGTATCCTAAAATCTAAAGAGACTCCACTGATAGTAAAATTCAAGAAAAGAATGTAGAAATGATACAGAATAAATTTTAAGTTAAGTTTTCTGTTATGAAATTAGACCTCACAGGAATAGACTATACAGATATTAGTGGGTTATGTCTTATGAATGTCAGTGCTGGAGTCTGAATAATTCTAACTGTGAAAAAGGAACTGAAAACCCTGGGTCAGTTAGGTTTGGGTCTCAGGTCGTAGGGTTCTAGAGGAGCCCCACTGACTCAGCAGTGGTGCAGAGTTCCTAAAGTTGAAATTTGAGGCAGCTCCTATAGAAAGAGAACAAAACGGGTAAACTTTCGGCTTCCGGAAGTGAAGAGATGCTTAATGCTCATCTGAGATTCAGCAATATTTGCTGTGATTTAATGGGTTTAGTTTGCAGTGCTACTTCTGGATGATGTTTTTGGTTTCTTCCTTGTGCACCACCCCACAGTAGTTCAAGTGTTGCTGTGGGATAAATTAGTCCATGTAGTTATTGCTAAGTGGACCAGCTGGAAACATTCTAGTCATGAAAGGAATATGGCTTATCAGAATTATTCACCCCGGCTTAAGTTTTTTTCTGAAAGGATAGAAACCTTGGTTTGTTTTCTGGAAAGATATAATCTAAGAATTAAATACGTAAAAATCTTGAGAAGAGGCTTGTTCCCGGATGTTTACTTCTTACATTCCCCAGCATTCATAAGAGGAAGTTTTATATAAATAGCAGTTGGGAATCCAGAACATAACCCCCACCCCCTTTTTCTTTACTGTGTTATTGAGGTATAAATTATATATTGTAAAAGTCATTCAAATGTATAATTCAGTGAGTTTTAGCCAATTCACTGAGTTGTACAGTTGGTGCCACAATCTGATTTTAGAACATTTTATCATCATGATAATATCCCTCACACCCATTTAGAGTAATCCCATCCCCACCCTGATCCTAGGCAACCACTAATCATTCTACTCTCTGTCTCCTTAGAGTTGCTTTTTCTGGACATTTTATTTAAAGGTAATCATATGTGGTCGTCTTTAGTTTTTCATTAACTTGTTTCTGAGTTCATCCGTGTGGTTTTCTGAATTCATCTGTGAGGTAGCATATTGGTACTTTAATCCTTTTTATTGTCAAATATTATCTGATTGTATGGATGTTCCATATTTTGTCCATTCACCAGTTGAAGGACATTTGGGTTGTTTCCATTTTCTGGCTGTGAAAAATAATGCTGCTTTGAACATTAGCGTGCAAGTCTTTGTGTAGACATAATGTTTTCATTTTTCTTAGATGCCTGAGTGGAGTTGCTGGGTTATATGGTGAATTTTAGTTCAACTTTTTAAGAAGTTGCCAAGTTGTTTTCCAAAGTGACTATGTCATTTTACATTCTGAACTTGAGTGTATGACAGTTCCTGATGAAGTTACATCCTCACCAACCCTTGTTATTGTTTGTATTTTTTATTATAGCCAACCTAGTGATTGAAGTGGTATCTCTTTGTGGTTAATGATATTGAGAATCTTTTCATGTGTTATTTAGCTGTTGATGTACCTCCTTTGGTGAAATGTGTTGTCCATACGTTATTTATATTATTAACTTGCAGTTCTTTTTATTCTACCTATAAGTCCTTTATCCAGTATGAACTTTCTAAATACCATGTACTAGGCACAGAAGACAACCTCAAATCCTGCTGTACAATATTCATCAAAAGTTTGGTTTCAGTAACTGCTTACATAAAATTGCCTAAAGGATATTTAGTCTGGCCTATTATCTAAATATTTAAATTCATTTTTGGGGTTAGATCATCAAAAGGTTTTAAACTTCTTTGGACTCCTTATAGAATTGCTTTTATTAACCTGTTTTACTTTATGCTCTTTATCTATGACACATTTTACTTCAAAATGAAGAACTTGCATTTAAAAATGTTTCCTCTTAATGAGTTTATATTGAAGAAATTTCTTTTCTGTCTCAGGACAAGACAAGGCTTTTCCTGTCAGTTAATTCACTTCTATTTACTTATTTTAGAGTTCCTTTTAAAATTTATTTATTTTTTATTTATTTTTGGCTGCATTGGGTCTTTGTTGCTGCGCGTGGGCGTTCTCTAGTTGAGGCGAGCGGGGGCTACTCTTCGTTGTGGTGCGCGGGCTTCTCATTGTGGTGGCTTGTCTTGCTGCAGAGCACGGGCTCTAGGTGCGCGGGCTTCAGTAGTTGTGGCTTGCAGGCTCTAGAGCGCAGGCTCAGTAGTTGTGGCACACGGGCTTAGTTGCTCCGCAGCATGTGGGATCTTCCCAGACCAGGGCTTGAACCTGTGTCCCCTGCATTGACGGGTGGATTCTTAACCACTGTGCCACCAGGGAAGTCCCTAGAGTTCTTTTTTAATGTGGTAGAATATACATAACATAAAATTGACCATTTTAATTCTTTTTGGGTGTACACTTCAGTGGCATTAAGTACATTCACATTGTTGTGCAATCATCCCCACTATTCATCTCCAGAACTTTTTTTTTTGGCCACACCGCGTGGCATGCAGGATCTTAGTTCCCTGACCAGAGGTCAAACTCATGTCCCCTGCAGTGGAAGAATGGAGTCTTAACCACTGGACCGCCAGGGAAGTCCCTCCAGAACTTTTCCATCATCCCTAATTGAAACTTAGTAGTTAACCATTAGCTCCCCATTCTCTCCTCCCCCAAGCCCCTGGTAACCACTATTTGACTTTTTTTTTCATATGTCTATGATTTTGACTATTTTAGGTACTTCGTATAAATGGAATCATTCAGTACTTGTCCTTTTGTGTCTGGCTTGTTTCACTTAGCATGATGTTTTTAAGGTTCATGTTGTATCATGCGTCAGAATTTCATTTTTTTTCATTATTTTAACACTGAGTAATATTCTGTTGTAAGTATATACCACATGATTTGTTTGTGCATTCATTTTTCAATGGGCGTTTAGGTTATTGCCATTATTTTGGCTCTTGTTAATAACACTGCTATGAACAGTGGTGTGCAAATACTGTTTGAGTCCCTGTGTTCAGTTCTTTGAGATACATACCTAGAAGTGGAATTGCTGGATGCCCTCAAGGTTCATCCATGTCATGGCGTACAACAGGATTTCCTTCTTTTTTAAGGATGAATAATGTTCCATTGTATATAGATACCACATTTTCTTTATCCATTCATCCATCAATACACGTTTAGGTTGCTTCTATCTCTTGGCTATTGTGAAAAATGCTGCAGTGAACATGGGTGTGCAAATATATCTTCAAGGTCTATTTTCAGTCTTCTGTATATATACCCAGAAGCAAGATTGCTAAATCATGATAATTCTATTTTTAATTTTTTAAGGAACTTCCATGCTGTTTTCCACTGCAGCTGCACCCATTTCACATTCCTACCAGCAGTGCGCAAAGGGTTTCTGTTTCTCCACATCCTTGCAACACTTAATTTTTTCTGTGTTTTGATAGTGGCCATCCTAACGGGTATGAGATGATATCTTGTGGTTTTGATTTGCATCCCCCGATGATTAGTGATGTTGAACATCTTTTCATATACTCATTAGACATTTCTATGCCTTCTTTAGAGACATGTCTGTTCAAGTCCTTTGCCTCTTTTTTTAATGAAAACTTTCATTTCTTATTCCATTCCTTTTCACTGCTTTGTTTTCTTTGCTATGTAGAAGTTTTTGTGTTTGATGTAGTCCTATTTGCCTGTGTTTGCTTTGTTTTGCTTGTGTTTTTGGTGTCATAGACAAGAAATCATTGCCATATCCTGTATCATGAAGTTTTCCTCCTATATTTTCTTTCAAGAGTTTTATCACTTCAGGTCTTAATGTTTAGGCCTTTAATCCATTTTGAGTTAATTTTTGTGTATGGTATAAGGGTCCATCTTCATTCTTTTGTCTGTGGGTATCAAGTTTTCCAAGCACTGTTTGTTGAGGATATTATCCTTTCCACATTGTGTAGTCTTTGTACCCTTGTTGAAAATCATTTGGCCATATGCACTGATGTGTTTCTGTGTTCTCTATTCCATTGGTCTATATGTCTTTTTTTTTTTTCTTTTTTTTTTTTTTTTTATAAACGTATTTATTTATGTATGTATTTATTTATTTATTTTTGGCTGTGTTGGGTCTTCATTTCTGTGTGTGGGCTTTCTCTAGTTGCAGCAAGTGGGAGTTACTCTTCATTGCGGTGCGTGGGCTTCTCATTGTGGTGACTTCTCTTGTTGCAGAGCTGGGGCTCTAGGTGAGCGGGCTTCAGTAGTTGTGGCACGTGGGCTTCAGTAGTTGTGGCTCACGGGCCCTAGAGCGCAGGCTCAGTAGTTGAGGCACACGGGCTTAGTTGTTCCACGGCACGTGGGATCTTCCCAGACCAGGGATTGAACCCGTGTCCCCTGCATTGGCAGGCGGATTCTTAACAACTGTGCCACCAGGGAAGTCCCTGGTCTATATGTCTTTATGCCAGTACCATGCTGTTTTAATTACTGTAGCTTTGTAGTATGTTTTGAAATCAGGACATGTGAGGCCTCCAGAGTTTTTCTTCTTTCTTGAGATTGTTTTGGCTCTTTGGGGTCCTTTAAGATTCCATATGAATTTGGGGATGGTTTCTTGTGTTTCTGCGAAAGACCACTTGGAGTAGTATAAATATTTTAGCAATATTAAGTCTTCAAGTCCATAAACATGGGATGTCTTTCCATTCATTTGTGTCAACTTTCAGCAGTGTTCTGTAGTTTCCAGTGTACAAATCTTTTACTTCTTTGGTTAAGTTTATTCCTAAGTAATTTATTCTTTTTGATGATAGTGTAAATAGAATTGTTTTCTTAATTTCCTTTCTGGATTGTTGACTGTTAGTGTATAGAAATGCAACTGATTTTTGAATTTTGATTTTATATTCTGTAACTTTGCTGTATTTGCTTATTCACCAGTTTTTGTGTGTGTGTGTATGTGTGTGTGTAATGTTTAGGGTTTTCAACACATAAGATCATGTCATCTGTGAAAAGAGATAATATTACTTTTTTCTTCCTAAGCTGGATGGCTTTTAATTCTTTATCTTGTGTGATTGCTCTGGCTAGGACCCAAGTACTGTGTTGAATAGAAGTGACTAAAGTGGGTATCCTAGTCTTATTCTTGATATTGGAGGAAAAGGTTTCAGTTTTTCACTGTTGAGTATGATGTTAGCTGTGATCTTTTCATTAATGAACTTTATTATGATAAACAGATTTGCTAGATATAGAATCCTCAACCAACAGTTTTTTTCTTTATGCACTTTGAATATATCAACCCACAGACTTCTGGTCTCCAAGGTCTCTGAGAAGAAATAAGATAGTTTCATTGAGGATCCCTTTTATACGATGAGTTACTTCCTCTTGTTGCTTTCAAGGTTCTTTGTCTTTGGATTTTGACAATTTGATTATAATTTGTCTAGATTTGTGCATCTTTGTGTTTACAGGCATATCTTGTATATATTGTGGGTTTACTTCCAGACCGCTGCAATAAAACAAATGTTGCCTAAATTGGATAGCATGAATTTTTTTGTTTCCCAGTGCATATAAAAGTTATGTTCACACTCTACTGTAGTCTGTTAATTGTGCAATACCATTATGTCTAAAAAATCGATGTGCATACCTTAATTTAAAAATACTTTATTGCTAAAACAAAATGCATCTGAGCCTTTAGCAAGTCGCAGTCCTTTTGCTGGTGGAGGGTCTTGCCTCATTGATGGCTGCTGACTGATCAGGATGGTGGTCGCTGAGTTGGGGTGGCTGGGGCAATTTCTTAAAATAAGACAACATTGAAGTTTGCCTTATTGGTTGGCTCTTCTTTTCATGAACAATTTCTCAGTAGCTCTCAGTGCTGTTTGATAACATTTTACTCACAGCAGAACTTCTTTCAAAATTGGAGGGACTTCCCTGGTGGCACAGAGGTTAGGAATCCACCTGGCAATGCAGGGGACGCGGGTTCGAGCCCTGGTCCGGGAGGATCCCACATGCCACGGAGCAACTAAGCCCGTGCACCACAACTACTGAGCTTGTGCTCTAGAGTCCGTGTGCCACAACTACTGAGCCCGCTCGCCTAGAGTCCGTGCTCCACAACAAGGGAAGCCACCGCAATGAGAAGCCCATGCACCACAACGAAGAGTAGCCCCCGCTTGCCACAACTAGAGAAAGCCCGTGCGCAGCAACAAAGACCCAACACAGCCCATAATAAATAAATAAATAAATAAATAAATAAATAAATAAATAAATAATTGGAGTAAGTCCTTTCAAACCCTGCTGTTGCTTTAGCCAAGTAAGTTTATATATGTAATATTCTAAATCCTTTGTTGTCATTTCAGCGTTCTTCACCAGGAGTAGATTCCATCTCAGGAAACCACTTTCTTTGCTCATCCATAAGAAGCATTCCTCATTCCTTAAAAATTTTATTATGAAATTGCAGCAATTGAGTCATATCTTTAAGCTCCACTTGTAATTCTAGTCTCTTGCTATTTCCACCACATCTGCAGTTACTTCCTCCACTCAAGTCTTGAACCCCTCAAAGTCACCCATGAGGGTTGAAATCAACTTCTTCCAAACTCTTGTTCATGTTGGTATTTTGACCTTGTCCCATGAATCATGAATGTTCTTAGTGGCATCTAGAATGGTGAATCCTTTCCAGAAGGTTTCAATTCACTGTACCTAGATCCATCAGAAGCACCCATCTCCATCAAGTCATCTTCTGTTCATTCTGTTAGCTCTTAAATTTCTCCAGGATCCTGTTTTGAAACCTTTCAACCCCCCCCCCCCCCCCCCCCACACACACACTTTTTTGCCATATCCACAATCTCTTTAATCATTTCCTTGGTTGGCTCTGTTGTAAGTTCTGTGGAGTCATGCACATCTGGACCCAGTTTTCTCCAGCAGGAATTTATTGTTTCAGGTTTGATGGCTTTCATGGCTTTTTCTTTTAACAACGATGGTGTCTTTAATGATGTAATCCTTTCAGACTGTAATGGTGTCCTCTCTGTCTAGGTTCTCTTCATAGCACTGACAGTCCTTTCTGTAGAGTACCATGTGGAATGAGCCTTTAAAGGTCCTATGACCCCCTGCTCCAGGGGCTGAATTACAGATGTTGTGTTGGGGGCAAGTAGATCACTTTGACTCCTTCATTGTTGAACTCACGGGGTTCTGGGTGGCCAGGGACATTGTCCAATATCAAAAGAACTTTAAAAGGCTGCCCCTTGTTGGCAAGTTACTTCCTGACTTCAGGGACAAAGCACTGATGGAACCAGTGCAGAAAGTGTTCTCGTCCCGGCTAGTGTTTATCTTTTCCCTTCAAGGTTCCGTGTTAGCAGCTTCATAGTTGAGGGCAGCCCTGATCATAAACTCCACTGCATTTGCACAGAACAGTAGAGTTAGCCTGTCCCTTCCTGCCTTAAATTCTGGTGCTTCCTTCTCGTTGTTACTAATAAATGTCCTTTGTCATTTTTTTCCATAATAGGGCACTTAAACATCTGCATTAAAAACCTGTTTAGGCAGATATTCTTTCTCAGCAATTTTCTTAGTGGCATCTGGGGAAGTCTGCTGCCTCTTGGTCGGAAGAAGCTGTTTCTCCTGTTATCTTGACATTGTTTTAGGCCAAACCTCTTTCTAAAATTATCAAACCATCCTTTGCCAGCATTAAACTTTCCATCTTTCCATCTTTCAACTTTCTCTGCTTTAAGTTGTCACATGACTTTGCTTTTTCTTGAATCATATTAAAGTCTATAGATATGCCTGCCTTAGAGCAACCTTGCATCCACATAAAAGCTGCATTTAAAGGATAAAAAGGGGGACTTCCCTGGTGATCCAGTGGTTAAGACTCCATGCTCCCAATGTGGGGGGCCCGGGTTCTATCCCTGGTCCCACATACTGCAACTAAGCCCGTGCACTGCAACGAAGAGCCCACGTGCCGCAGCAAAGACCCAGCACAGCCAAAATAAATAAAATTTAAAAAAAGGATTAAAAGGTATGTATTTTATAAAAAGAGCAAGGTTGAGCTAGTATGGTTGTGGCTTGAGAAAGATTGAAACAGGTATGGGAACATCCAATTGTTACAGCCTAACCCAGTAGGTAACATCCGTAGGCTTGTAGATATAATTGGCAGTGACACTTGGGATTAAAGAGAAACTGGTTACAGATAAGACCAAGGGGTCTCAGTCATCGTGAACAGACTGGAGTTTCTGGTGACAGATCCAACAGTCAGAAAGGTTTTCCCCTTTTGCAATGGATTGGGAGATGTGGACAAGAGCGTTGCCTTTCCAAGAAAGAGGGGGGAAATAAGGTAAGAAACAAGAGCAAGAAAAGGGTATACAGGCCTGGTCTCATCATTTTGGGAAAGCTGTCTCCTTTGGCTGTCGTCTGCTTCAGTTCTTGGAAATCTTCAGAGTGAGGTCACCAGTTGGTGTGCAGGTCCCATAAGGGTTTGAGGCTTTAGATGAGACACGTGGATCCAGGAGTCAACTCCTTGGAGTTTGGTGGTGCAAGGATTGGTCAGTTACACTTGATAAAGGCCTTTCCAGCATGGTTGAATAAAGTGTTTTGTGGAGATGTCTTTTCCAATAAAGAAATCTCCAGGCTGCAAAGTGTGGCGTTTGACGTCTTCATCTTTAAGAGGATTGCTCTATTAAAGTATGGTTATTTTTTTTTTAAATAAATTTATTTATTTATTTATTTATTTTTGGTTGTGTTGGGTCTTCGTTTCTGTGCAAGGGCTTTCTCTAGTTGCGGCGAGCGGGGGCCACTCTTCATCGCGGTGCGCGGGCCTCTCACTATCGCGGCCTCTCTTATTGCGGAGCACAGGCTCCAGACGCACAGGCTCAGTAGTTGTGGCTCACGGGCCCAGTTGCTCCGTGGCATGTGGGATCTTCCCAGACCAGGGCTCGAACCCGTGTCCCCTGCATTGGCAGGCGGATTCTCAACCACTGCACCACCAGGGAAGCCCAAGCATGGTTATTTTTAATAGATGTAATTAGACCTATGCAACATTGTAGTATATCTCTTTTCATTAGTTGTAGATGAAAGAGGCAGGAGCTAGATGCATGGGGTGCCCAGCAGTTAGATCAAAGGGTGAGAGTTTATGAGTTCCAAAGTGACTGGACCTGAGTTTGAGAAGGACCAGAGGCAGTGCTTTTGGCCAAAGTATTTGGAGGATTTCCGCAAATTTTGATTATTGAGGTTTTTTTTTTTTTTTTTTTAAATTGGGTATAGTTGCTTTACAGTGTTGTGTTTCTGCTGTAAATTGAAGTGAATCAGCTATATGTATCCATGTAGTCCCTCTTTTTTGGATTTCCTTCCCATTTAGGTCACCAAAGAGCACTGAGTAGAGTTCGCTGTGCTATACAGTAAGTTCTCATTAGTTGTCTCTTTTACACTTAATGGTGTGTATATGTCAATCCCAATCTCCCAATTCATCCCACACCCCTTTCCCCCCTTGGTGTCCATACGTTTGTTCTCTGTCTGTGTCTCTATTTCTGCTTTGCAAATAGGTTCATCTGTACAATTTTTCTAGATTCCACATACATGCGTTAATATACGATACTTGTTTTTCTCTTTCTGGCTTACTTCACTCTGTATGACAGACTCTAGATCCATCCACGTCTCTACAAATGACCCAATTTTGTTCCTTTTTATGGTTGAGTAATATTCCATTATATATATATACCACATCTTTATCCATTCATCTGTCGATGGACATTTAGGTTACTTCCATGTCCTGGCTATTGTAAATAATGCTGCACTGAACATTGGGGTGCATGTGTCATTTTGAATTATGGTTTTCTCAGGGTATATGCCCCATAGTGGGATTGCTGGGTCATATGGTAGTTTTATTTTTAGTTTTTTAAGGAACCTTCATACTGTTCTCCATAGTGGCTGTATCAATTTACATTCCCACCAACAGTGCAAGGGGGTTCCCTTTTCTCTGCACCCTGTTTAGCATTTATTGTTTGTAGCTTTTTGATGATGGCCATTCTGACCACTGTGAGGTGATACCTCATTGTAGTTTTAATTTGCATATCTCTAATAATTAGTGAGATTGAACATCTTTTTCATGTGCCTCTTGGCCATCTGTATGTCTTCTTTGCTGAAAGGCTATTTAGGTCTTCTGCCCATGTTTTTGATTGGATTTTCTTTTTTGTTATTGAGGTGCATGAGCTATTGGTATATTTTGGAGATTAATCCCTTGTCAGTTGCTTCATTTGCAAGTATTTTCTCACATTCTGGCCGTTTTCTTTTCGTCTTGTTTATGGTTTGCTTTGCTGTGCAAAAGCTTTTAAGTTTAATTAGGTCCTATTTATTTATTTTTGATTTTATTTTCATTACTTTAGGAGGTGGGTCAAAAAAGATCTTGCTGTAATTTATGTCAAAGAGTGTTTTTCCTATGTTTTCCTCTAAGAGTTATGTCAAAGAGTGTTTTTCCTATGTTTTCCTCTTAAGAGTTTTGTAGTGTCCGGTCTTACACTTAGATCTTTAATGCATTTTGAGTTTATGTTTGTGTATGGTGTTAGGGAGTGTTCTAATTTCATTCCTTTACATGTAGCTGTCCAGTTTTCCCAGCACCACTTACTGAAGAGACTGTCTTTTCTCCACTGTATATTCTTGCCTCCTGTGTCATAGATTAGGTGACCCTAGGTGCGTGGGTTTATCTCTGGGCTTTCTATCCTGTTCCATTGATCTACATTTCTGTTTTTGTGCCAGTACCATATTGTCTTCGTTACTGTAGCTTTGTAGTATAGTCTGAAGTCAGGGAGCCTGATTTCCTCCATTCTTCCAGCTCCACTTTCCTTTCCCAAGATTGCTTTGGCTATTCGGGGTTTTTGTGCTTCAATACAAATTGTAAAATCTTTTGTTCTAATTCTGTGAAAAATGCCATTGGTAATTTGATAGGGATTACATTAAGTCTGTAGATTGCTTTGGTAGTATAGTCATTTTCACAATATTGATTCTTCCAATCCAAGAACATGGTATATCTCTCCATCTGTTTGTGTCATCTTTTATTTCTTTCATCAATATCTTAAAGTTTTCTGCATACAGGTCTTTTGCCTCCTTAGGTAGGTTTATTCCTAGGTATTTTATTCTTTTTGTTGCAATGGAAAGTAGGATTGTTCCCTTAATTTCTCTTTCTGATCTTTCGTTGTTAGTGTATAGGAATGCAAGAGATTTCTGTGCATTAATTTTGTATGCAGCGACTTCACCAGATTCACTGATTAGCTGTAGTAGTTTTCTGGTGGCATCTTAGGATTTTCTGTGTATAGTATTATGTCATCTGCAAACAGTGACAGTTTTACTTCTTTTCCAGTTTGTGTTCCTTTTATTTCTCTTTCTTCTCTGATTGCCATGGCTAGGATTTCCAATACTATATTGAATAATAGTGGCAAGAGTGGACACCCTTGTCTTGTTCCTGATCTTGGAGGAAATGCTTTCAGTTTTTCACCATTAAGAATGATGTTTGCTGTGGGTTTGTCGTATATGGCCTTTATTATGTTGAGGTAGGTTCCCTCTGTGCCCACTTTCTGGAGAGTTTTTATCATAAATGGGTGTTGCATTTTGTCAAAAGCTTTTTCTGCATCTATTGAGATGATCGTATGGTTTTTATTCTTTAATTTGTTAATATGGTGTATCACATTGATTGTGTTGTGTATACTGAAGAATCCTTGCAACCCTGGGATAAATCCCACTTGATTATGGTGTGTGATCTTTTTTTTTTTCCTTTTAATTTTATTTATTTATTTATTTTTGGCTGTGTTGGGTCTTCGTTTTCGTGCGAGGGCTTTCTCTAGTTGCGGCAAGCGGGGGCCACTCTTCATCGCAGTGCGCGGGCCTCTCACCATCGTGACCTCTCTTGTTGCGGAGCGCAGGCTCCAGACGCGCAGGCTCAGTAACTGTGGCTCACGGGCCTAGTCGCTCCGCGGCATGTGGGACCCTCCCAGACCAGGGCTTGAACCCGTGTCTCCTGCATCGGCAGGCAGACTCTCAACCACTGTGCTACCAGGGAAGCCCGGTGTGTGATCTTTTTAATGTGTTGTTGGATTCTGTATGCTAGTACTTTCTTGAGGATTTTTGTGTCTATATTCATCAGTGATATTGGTCTGTAATTTTCTTTTTTTGTGATATCTTTGTCTGGTTTTGGTATCAGGGTGATGGTGGCCTTGTAGAACATGTTTGGGAGTGTTCCTCCCTCTGCAATTTTTTGGAGGAGTTTGAGAAGGATAGGTGTTAACTCTTCTCTAAATGTTTGATAGAATTCGCCTGTGAAACCATCTGGTCCTGAAATTTTGTTTGTTGAAAGATTTTTTTATCACAGTTTGTATTTCATTACTTGTGATTGGTTTGTTTATATTTTCTAATTCTTCCTGGTTCAGTCTTGGAAAGTTGTACCTTTCCAAGAATTTGTCCATTTCTTCTAGGTTGTCCATTTTATTGGCATATAGTTGCTTGTGGTAGTCTCTCATGATCCTTTGTATTTCTGCAGTGTCACTTGTAATTTCTCCTCTTTCATTTCTAACTTTATTGATTTGAATCCTCTACCTTTTTTTCTTGATGAGTCTGGCTAAAGGTTTATCAATTTTGTTTATCTTCTCAAAGAACCAACTTTTAGTTTTATTGGTCTTTGCTATTGTTTTCTTCATTTCTATTTTATTTATTTCTGTTCTGATCTTTATGATTTCTTTCCTTCTACTAACTTCAGGTTTTCTTTGTTCTTCTTTTTCTAGTTGCTTTAGTTGTAAGGTTAGATTGTTTATTTGAGATTTTTCTTGTTTCTTGAGGTAGGATTGTATTCCTGTAAAACTCCCTCTTAGAACCGCTTTTGCTGTGTCCCACAGGTTTTTTTTTTTTTTTTGGCTGTATTGGGTCTTTGTTGTTGTGCACGGGCTTTCTCTGGTTGCGGCAAGCGAGGGGGCTATTCTTTGTTGTGGTGTGCAGGCTTCTCATTGCAGTGGCCTCTCTTGTGCGGGGCTCGGGCTCCAGGTGCACGGGCTTCAGTAGTTGTGGCACATGGGCTCAGTAGTTGTGGCACACGGGCTCAGTAGTTGTGGCACACAAGCTTATGAGTGTGGGCTCAGTAGTTGTGGCACACAAGCTTATGAGTGTAGGCTCAGTAGCTGTGGCGCACAGGCTTAGTTGCTCTGCAGCATGTGGGATCTTCCCGGGCCAGGGCTCGAACTTGTGTCCCCTGCATTGGCAGGCAGATTCTTAACCACTGCGCCACCAGGGAAGCCCATGCGTCCCATAGGTTTTGGATCGTCGTGTTTTCGTTGTCATTTGTTTGTAGGTTTTTAAAAATGTTTTCTTTGATTTTTTTCAGTGATCTCTGGGTTATTCAGCAGCGTACTGTTTAGCCTCCATGTGTTTGTGTTTTTTACAGTTTTTTTTTCTGTAGTTGATTTCTAATCTCATAGCGGTGTGGTTAGAAAGGCTGCTTGATACAATCTCAATTTTCTTAAATTTTTCAAGGCTTGATTTGTGACCCAAGATGTGAGCTATTCTAGAGAGCATTCCATGTGCACTTGAGAAGAATGTGTATTCTTCTGCTTTCAGGTGGAATGTCCTGCAAATATCAGCTAAGTCTGTCTGGTCTGTTGTGTCTTTTAAAGCTTGTATTTATTTATTTTCTGTCTGCATGGTCTGTCTATTGGTGTAAGTGGGGTGTTAAAGTCCCCCACTATTATTGTGTTACTGTTGATTTCCCCTTTTATGGCTGTTAACATTTGTCTTATGTATTGAGGTGCTCCTATGTTGGGTGCATAAATATTTATAATTGTTATGTTTTCTTCTTGGATTGATCCCTTGATCATTATGTAGTGTCCTTTCTTTTCTCTTGTAACAGTCTTTATTTTAAAGTCTATTTTGTTTGATATGAGTATTGCTACTCCAGCTTTCTTTTGATTTCCATTTACATGGAATATCTTTTTCCATCCCCTCACTTTCAGTCTGTATGTGTCCCTAGGTCTCAAGTGGGCCTCTTGTAGACAGCATATATACGGGTCTTGTTTTTGTATCTGTTCGGCCAGTCTGTGTCTTTTGGTTGGAGCATTTAATCCATTTACATTCAAGGTGATTATCGATATGTATGTTCCTGTTACCATTTTCTTAATTGATTTGGGTTTGTTTTTGTGGGTCTTTCTTCTCTTGTGTTTCCCGCTTAGAGAAGTTCCTTCAGCATTTTTTGTAACGCTCTTTGGTGGTGCTGAATTCTCTTAGCTTTTGCTTGTCTGTAAAGCTTTTGATTTCTCTGTCAAATCTGAATGAGATCCTTGCTGCATAGAGTAATCTTGGTTGTAGGTTTTCCCCTGTCATTTTAAATGTATCCTGCCACTCCCTTCTGGCCTGCAGAGCTTCTGCTGAAAAATCAGCTGATAACCTTATGGGGTTTCCCTCATATGTTGTTTTTTGCTTTTCCCTTGCTGCTTTTAATATTTTTTCTTTGAATTTAATTTTTGTTAGTTTGATTAATATGTGTCTTGGCATGTTTCTCCTTGGGTTTATCCTGTATGGGACTCTCTGTGCTTCCTGGACTTGGGTGGCTATTTCCTTTCCCATGTTAGGGAAGTTTTTGTCTCTAATCTCTTCAAATATTTTTTCAGACCCTTTCTCTTTCTCTTCTTCTTCTGGGACCCCTATAATTTGAATGTTGGTGCTTTAATATTGTCCCAAAGGTCTCTGAGACTGTCCTCGATTCTTTTCATTCTTTTTTCTTTATTTTGCTCCTTGGCAGTTATTTCCAGCATTCTATCTTCCAGCTTACTTATTTGTTCTTCTGTCTCAGTTATTCTGCTATTGATTCCTTCTAGTGTATTTTTCATTTCAGTTATTGTGTTGTTCATCACTCTTTGTTCTTTAGTTCTTGTAGGTCTTTGTTAGACATTTCTTGTATTTTCCGAATCCATGCCTCCATTCTATTTCTGAGATTTTGGATCATATTTAGTATCATTACTCTGAATTCTTTTTGAGGTAGGTTGCCTATTTCCTCTTCATTTTTTTTTTGTTTTGTAGGTTTTTACCTTGTTCCTTCATCTGTTACGTATTTTTTTGTCATCTCATTTTTTTTGATGGGTGGGCCTGTGTTCTTGTCTTGCTGGTTGTTTGGCTTGAGACATCCAGCACTGGAGTTTGCATGCAGTTTGGTGGAGCCGGGTCTTGGTGCTGAGATGAGGACCTCCAGGAGAGCTCACACTGATTAATATTCTCTGGGGCCTAAGGTTCTCTGTTAGTCTAGCGTCTTGGACTCAGTGCTCCCACCACAGGAACTCCGGCCTGACCCCCAGTCTGGTTGTGCAGTGATTCCTCCCATCCCCTTAGGTGTCCAAGGTCCCCCACTAGCACCCAGTAGGTGTTCTGCAAGGATTACTTCAACGCATTCTTTTTTTAAAAAATAAATAAATTTATTTATTTGTTTGTTTGTTTATTTTTGGCTGCGTTGGGTCCTCGTTGCTGCACACAGGCTTTCTTTTAGTTGCTGCGAGTGGGGGCTACTTTAGTTGCGGTGCATGGGCTTCTTATTGCAGTGGCTTCTCTTGTTGCCAGACACCGGCTCTAGGCACGGGCTTTAGTAGTTGTGGCACGTGGGCTTAGTAATTGTGGCCCATGGGCTCTAGAGCGCAGGCTCAGTAGTTGTGGCAGATGGGCTTAGTTACTCCGTGGCATGTGGGATCTTCCCGGACTAGGGCTCAAACCCATGTCCCCTGCACTGGCAGGAGGATTCTTAACTACTATGCCACCAGGGAAGCCCCTCGATGCATTCTTGTTGTACTTGTGAGGAGATGCGAACTCTGTGTCCTCCTACTCTGCCATCTTGACTCTGCCGCCCCCACCGCATTGAGTTTTTTTTTTAAACTCTAGGTTTTTTTTTTAAATTAATTAATTCATTAATTTACTTACTTATTTTTGGCTGCGTTGGATCTTCGTTGCTGCAGATGGGCCATCTGTAGTTGCAGTGAGCGGGGGCTACTCTTTGTTGCCATGCACGGGCTTCTCATTGCAGTGGCTTCTCTTGTTGAGGAGCACAGGCTCTAGGCACGTGGGCTTCAGTAGTTGTGGCACATGGGTTCAGTAGTTGTTGCTCGTGGGCTCTAGAGCGCAGGCTCAGTAGTTGTGGCGCATGGGCTCAGTTGCTCCTCAGCATGTGGGATCTTCCCGGACCAGGGCTCAAACCCGTGTCCCCTTCATTGGCAGGCGGATTCTTAACCACGGCACCACCAGCAAAGCCCCCCCACAACTGAGTTTTGATGACACTTAGTTCATTTGATTAGTCCTGAAGCCTGGTGATGATGTGTAGAGTGAAAGTACTGAAGATTTGGCCAAACAACACATACTTGCTGTAATATTTGACCAGTAAAACGGGTCCCTTGGTTGCTGTGGCGCTCAAGAGGGGTTCATCAGGTAGGGATGACTTTTTCCAGTAAGTTTTAGCTACTGAAGAGGCAATAGTTTGTCTATGTGGGAAAGCTTCAGTCCAGTGGGAAAATATACAAATCATTACCAAGACATATTTGTATCCATGGGGTGAGGTAGCTGAGTAAAGTCCATTTTCCAACTCTGATGGTCCATTGGGCAATTTAAAATGTTTGGGGGCAGGGCGGACAGGTTTCCCAGGATTATATGTTGAACAGGTGGGGCTTCTCTTTGGGGTACAGAGATGATTAGAGAGGATCCCATGATTATTTTTTTGGTGGCCTTAACTAAAAGGACAGTAGCAGGAATGACTCTAAGGCCAAAGGGGTATACTCGTGCCCAGGGTCTAGCTGCCAACTCTAGTACCCTATGGGGTGATGGTGATCCCCATGCTTTTGGGTAAGTACTCTAAGTGCTTCTCTTCTTCTCTCATATGAAGAGGAAAAAGGGAAGTTGATCAATAGTAGGGAGATTTATCAAGCTTTCTTTAATGTATTAAAAGCTAGATCATTTGATTCATCCAGTTGGCTATTTTGGTTGCTGCTATCAAATTCTAGATTTATCGTCCCCTTTTGGTAGAAATGCCAGCATGACATTTTTCTAAGGAATCTTGGACCAATAAATGAACAGAGATAGAGGAACTAAAGAGAAAAGGGTAGCTATCTCTTAGTGAGCTTAAACCAAAGGGGATAGGTTAACAGACAGGAACCTGGGGAGGTTTATTTTGAGACCACCACCCCCCCCCCCCACTGAGCCATTTTAATTCTCTGAGTCAGGGGCTATTGAGTAACGGTGAGGTTGAGCCCCAAGACTGTAGCTCTGGTGTCAGTGAGGATGGAGGGACTCATTCCCAAGCTGGAGAGTGGTTTCTCTAAGTTGATTGAGGGGAAGGATTGGGGAAAACCCCTGCAATTCCCTGGGAATTGGGGAAGCTGGTTAGATGATTGAAGGTGCCTGGCGCACTTAAGCTTGTGACAGTCTTTCCTTCAATGTCCTGGCTTTTTGCAGTAATGGCAAAGACCAGGAGGGTTTGTGTTTCATTTAGGGGCTTCCACTTGGTGGAGTTGAAAATTGAGGATTTTAGTTAGTGGTCTTCCTTTTAGTTGAATCATCTGTGGTGCAGGTGAGCTGATTTGCTGAATTAAATAAATCTGGAGTGGAAATAATTTCCCATTCCATCCTGGTCCTTTTAACTAGAAGAGAAAGATCCCTATTCAACACATTAATGAACATAGAGTTAAAGGCTACCCCAGGGGCCAGCAAAATTGAGTTTGTTTGGGAATAACAGAGAAATTGCAATTTGGGACATGCAAACTATGGTGAAACTTATAGGCATGTCTGGAGAAGGAAGGTGAGGAGTGTTCTTTTTACAGAGGAAAGGAGGAAGTTAGGAGGGGCTGTTTTGAATGAAAGTTCATTGGAGGAGAATGAGAATTCGGGGTTGTGGTGGCTTCTCATTGGCTGAGTTGCAGTGGTTTCTCATTGGCCGGGCTGTTGTTGGCGAGGGAGAAGTCTTTCTTCCTGCTGAGGAACGTAGAGTAAGCTGGTATGTGCTTGAGAGCTCTCTCTTCAGGACTTCCAGTCTTCATTTTGCATGAGGTTTTTCTTTTATTTTTTTTCACAAGTTCTAAGAGATTATTTCAGGTTGGAGTCCTTAGGTGTCTCTCCCTATAGAGTGGTTCTGATAACTTACAGCTTTGCTAAATCTACCTGTAGCTCTTCTGGGGCTTTTCCCCATTGATATTCAAGATGTTTATGGTTTTGTTTTTTTGTAAAGTGCGACCAAGGAGAGCATTCCTTTTTAAATTAATCATTAATGGATACATATTCCCCAGTTTTTTTCTGCTCTGAAGAATCTTCTTCATTTTCTCTCTTGATCTGCCAACATGTTCAGAACCTTCCTTTAGCTCTTTGAGCATATTTGACAGTTATTTTAAAGTCTTTGTCTAGCAGGTCTGAGTTCCTCAGATATACCTCCTGTTTCTCTGTATGCCTTGTGATATTTTTTTGTTGAAAACTGGATATGTGAATCTTACATAGTCATCCCCCCTTATGTGCAGGGGATACGTTCCAAGACCCCCAGTGGATGACTGAACCTGCGGATAGTACTGAACTCTTATATATACTATGTTTTTTCCTTTATATACACACCTGTGATAAAGTTTAATTTATAAATTAGTCCCAATAAAATATTGACAATAATAATAAAATGGAATTATAATAATATAGTGTAATAAACATTATGTGAATGTGGTTTCTCTCACAAAATATATTATTATACTGTATTCATGATGATGATGTGAGATGATAAAATGCCTATGTAATGAAATGAAATGAGGTGAATGACATAGGCAGTGTATTAGGCTACTATTGACCTTCTGACACTGTGTCAGAAGAAGGATCATCTGCTTTGGGTGATCCTGGATCACTGAACATGATGTTGATGGATAGATGTTGGGAGCAGAAGATGTTTTTGGTTGGGAATCCCGGGCAGGTTGGAGCGGGATGGTGTGAGATTTTATCACACTATTCAGAACGGTGTGCAGTGTAAAAGTTATGAATTGCTGGGGGCTTCCCTGGTGGCGCAGTGGTTGAGAATCTGCCTGCCAATGCAGGGGACACGGGTTCAAGCCCTGGTCTGGGAAGATCCCACATGCCGCGGAGCGGCTGGGCCCGTGAGCCACAACTGCTGAGCCTGCGCGTCTGGAGCCTGTGCTCCGCAACAAGAGAGGCCGCGATAGTGAGAGGCCCGCGCACCGCGATGAAGAGTGGTCCCCGCTTGCCGCAATTAGAGAAAGCCCTCACACAGAAACGAAGACCCAACACAGCCATAAATAAATAAATTAAAAAAAAAAATTATGAATTGCTTATTTCTGGAATTTTCCATTTGGTGTTTTCAGGCTGCAGTTGACAGCTGTTAACAAACTGTGCAGAGCCAGACCATGGATAAGGCGGGGGACTACTGTAGTGTGGTAGCTCTGGAAATCAGATTCTCCTTCTCAGATTTTTTTTTATTGTTTGTTGTCGTCTCTGTGCCAATTATCAGTCTGTGGTGAATGCTTAGACTTTTCTCAGGTCTTTTCTGAGCCTGCCTTTCCCTGGGCAGAGGCAGAGGCTTTCTAAATTCTCCCATACGTGGGGGGATGGTTCAGGCGGTAATGCGAGCGATGGGGAGCGATGGGGAGTGGCAGGTGAAGGTTCACTCGCCCGCCCACTGCTCACCTCCTGCTGTGCGGCCCAGTTCCTAACAGGCCGCCGACCGGTACCGGTCTGTGGCCCAGGGGTTGGGGACCCCTGCTTTAAATCCCTTGGGAGCCACTTTAGCCAGTGGGGGGAATTGGAAGAATGGCCACTCACCTCTGTGTCTGCTCTTCCTTCTTAATCAGAAGCAACCATCCACAGTCAGGACCTGGGACCCTGGTATTTGGAGGAAAAGGTCTTTATTGCCCACCTTGGCTCCAGCAAGTCAAACTAGAAATGTTTGGGCTGGCTGATGGGGAATGGGTAGCTGCTACTGTGCTAAAGGCTAAACTCCACCACTAGTAGTTGCACTTTACCACTTTAAGGTTTCTCCTGGACACTACAAGCCTTAAAATAGACTCCTGTGTTCCAAATAATCACTTTAGGTACTTTCTGCCAGTACAGTTGTTGTCTAGGTGGAGAGATGGATTCCTGGCACCTCCTACTGCTCCATCTTCCCTGACATCAGTCCTTCCATGTCTTTGGTTTTTATCCTTCTTTCTGGAAGCTGTTGTCAACTTTTATCTTCCAACTCTACTACTAAATGCTTTGAATGTTTTATTTTTGTTGTCATATTTATATTTCCAAGTACATTTTCTGATTCTCTGCTTACTCCTTTTTTAAAAAAATCATATTCTGTTTGTGTCATGGGTGAAATACTCATTTCTCTGAGGATGCTAATATGGTGTCTTTTAGTGTTACCGCTCCCTTCATTATCTTTCCTCTAAGTTGTTTTTACTTGTTTTCTCTCTTTCTCCTTGGAGGCTTTCCTCAAACTTCTGGTGATCTTTGACTACTCACGTTTAAGAAGAGGGCTGTAAAACACCACTTGGAAAGTGTTTCAGTTATTGTGGCACTGCCCATTAGGAATAGAATGTGAGCCACGTAATAATTTCAGATTTTCTAGTAGCCACTTTAAAAAGGTAAGAGAAGACAGGTGAATAACATATTTTGTTGTACCCAGTATATCCATAATATTATATCAACATATAATCAGTAAAAAAAATTATTGGTGAGATATTTTATATTATTTTTTTGCACTGTCTCCAAAACCCATGTGTATTTTACAGTTGCAGCACATCTTAGTTCATACACTAAATTTTTATTTGAAATACTTGAGCCATATTGAGATTAATAAAACTTAGAGTTAAAAAGTAGATTCACATAGTTCTTCCAAATGCACTTTGTTGTTAGTCTACATATACCTAAATTTTTCAAGTATCAGAAAATTATTTTCCTTCGATATTTGCATCCACATTTACAAAGTTGTTCATCTTTTTATTAGAAGAATTGATTTGATTTTGAAACAAAAGCATATAGTTTCAAAGCAATATCTGTTTAAATAAATTCAACTCTTCTGTCAACTCTGTTATTACCATTAAATTCAATGAGGCATTGCATACATGGAAACAAAACTAAATTTATCAGTATCAACCATTCTTCACATTTTTCTTGTATTTTGCAGCCAATTTATACAATGCTATTGATTACATTGAAAATTTGCATGTTGACTCATGTTAGAAAAATGTGTAATGTCATTATTTTTTGTTTATATTATGAAATGTTTCAATTTTAACTAATTTTTCTCACCTGAGTAGGTCACAAGTTTTTCCCATTCTAAGAAGCTTCAAATGTAGCTCATTCATATTCAGTGTGATACTGCCACTTTTTGTCTTTGATTTTCGAATACTTAGCAGTCATTCCTTTCGTTTCAAGAAAATCTTGAATTGGAATTCCCAGTACAGGAAATCTTTGTAAAATTCTTTTATGATTCAACCAAGGAGTATCAGTAAAGAACACAAGATCATTAAAAACACTATTTTCAACAGTTTCATAAACTAGCATTGATTATATCATTTGCACACATGTACGGAAGAATTTTAACATCTATATTCATGTCTGTCTTCTTGGAGTCTGCTTCAGAAAACTGAACAGATATTTTCAATAGTTACCATATAGTGGAACAAAGCAATGAGGGAAATACCATTCTCTTGCTTTAAAATTCCAGTATATCTGTCTTTGGACCTAACACAGCTGCAGTCTTATCTTTATGATAGAAATGAATTTTTTTCTCTAGTTGAAATTTCTTCTTTATCCGGTGGAAAATTGTCAAAAATATCTGTCATGCGTTTGAGTTTTTAGGCAATGAATTGACATTTCTTTATAAATTTGGATGTTCTTTGAGACAGAATGTACTCAAAGTTTTCAGTTGGCAGTGTCTTATATCTTATATTACATACCTAAAGCTAAGTACTTGAAATTTTTCTAATTTTGAACCAATTGATCTTTGATATTACGAGAAATTTCTTGTCTTCTATGAGCAAAATTAGAAGGTTAATTAAAATTTTCAATTTTTATGTGTCTTTTTAAGTCTTCCTCATAATTTTCTAACTAGATTACCATAATTAAAATGGTCATTTCTTTTATCATCTCTCCATCGAAGATCCTTGTGTGTGTGTGTGTGTGTGTGTGTGTATGTGTGCGTGCGCGTGCACATGTGCAAGAATTTAAACCATTTTATAGCTGGCCAAGTATAAGCTTGAAATCCTGTTAAAAATTGTTTAAATTTTTTGATGGAAATGTAATTCTCATTTCGTAGGACTTATTTCGTGGATTCTTTTTTGACTATTGGGAGAATACTTATCACTAAACTGTTGCTGAAAAAATGAAATAACTATTAGCTGCTGTCTTAAATATTGTCTACTGTATTGAACACTTGTGTACAACAAACAGCCTTCTCATTTTGCTGTGCCTGCAGTGAGTTGCATTTGCTACTCATCATCGAATGTGCACTGTACCCTCTTGCACTCTTTTTTCTTTGCTGTACTCATGGTACTAGCTTCTGTATTGCACTGAATTCTGCCTCATTAATATGCCTTCATTAAAAATCTAAATATTTTTCCATATTTTTAGCCTAGATAATTTTATTATATTACAGTTAAAATAATAAGTGTCTCAATTTATGATTATGGTTTACATATAGGTGTCACTGTAACTTGTGCTGTCTGCATAGGTGTTCTTTAACTTGTACTATCTACATAAAATATCCAAGTAGACACATTGTGATGTTACTTCAGTGCATAGAAAAAAATCATCTGAACTGAATCAGTCTGTTGATACTGACTAGATTGGTGAAGTGTTTATCTGTAATACTAGAAGTCATGCACGTTCCTGTACAAGCATTACAATACAACAGCAACGTCCTGTGCCGTGCAACAGTTAAAGTGAATTGTAGTTCTACCAAAACAATAAAGTTGTGTTTAATGGAAAAATATTTACTCTGCCTCAGTTTTTTAAACCTTGAAATGTGGCACTCTATCCGTATTTCCAGTTCTCAGTCGCCTTAAGTGGCTACCATGTTGAACAGTACAGAGTTGGAGTACGCAGTGCTAGCCACAGAGAACCCAACAAATCAGAGTGACGTTAACTCAGGAAAAGTTTATTTCCCAGTCAGACTTACACCGTTTTCTTTGCAACATTTTGTAGTCATGCCATCTGGAACATACGGCCTCCAAGGTCCCAGAAGCAAGGAAAGCAAGACCTGGAACATGATACAATGTTTCTAAGCACTGGCCTGGAAAAGCTTAGAACCTTGGGTCCCATTTTGGTGCAAAGGTGTCCCAGGGCACTGTAGAGAATTCACAAGGGCTTCCTAGGATATTTTAAATTTTAGGGAAACAGCTATAACTACTGGACATGGCACCAACTAATATGTTGCTTGGACCTAACTATTTAGCAAATGGAACAGTCAGGTATTTCTTTTGGCGCAGGGACACTGTGAGAAAAGGATTTTGCTACTAAGGATGCTGTAACCAAGAAAGTTTGGGAACCTCTGGCTTAGGATAACCACACCCTTTCCTTCTTCCCACACCACACGTTGTACATACTTTCCCCGAGGGAAACAGTCCGAAGTCTGATTCGATCCATGTTCCCAGCTCAAAGTCCAGGGTCTCTGGGTTGGAAGTTTGAGTCCATGGGAGTAGCAGGTCAATTTGTGGGCTTCACAGAAGGGTGATGGGAGTGTTCACGTAGATTTTGCCTTTGGAACCCTAAATGTCAGTGTCTGTCAGTCCTTGGAACAGTGTTATTTCTTCAGAAGGGTCTACAGTTTTACTAGAGAAGGACTTAAGCTGCCAGGGGCCATAAGCCTGGCTATTTTTCTGGAACAGGTGGAAGAAAGCTGCATGGTAGTATGGGGGTTGGAGTTCACCCGTATACAGAATTCCACGTAATCTGTTTTCAGCCTAATGTCCTCCAGGGCCAGGGTCCCCAAGTTAAAAGCCTCTCAAGTTCTCTTTGGTGAAAGATGATACCTCAGATTTCAATGGGGGTGAAATTTTCATAGGGTGATGGACAGTCCCTGACCATGAAGGGTGGGAGTGGCATGTGGGGCTTGAACCGCTCTGATGCGTGTTTTCAAGCACTTTCTCTCCTTTGAGTCCCTGATTTCCTCCACCTCGTGAATCGTCCGGATCTCATCAGTACCTTTTCAGAAGGCAGTCGTGGCTTTTTCTCCTGCGCTAAGTCAGTAAAATTCTTCCGAATGGTATATGTCTTCAAATATTATTGTTTGGGCTTAACATATGTCTCTTAATTTTTATATCAGGTTTATTGAGATGGAATTTACATAAAATTCACCTTTTTTCAGATTTTGTCTATCTAGTACAATTGACAAAAATGTAAGTTATTTAAAGTATATAACATGATGATTTGATATATATTGTGAAATGAGTCCACACATCCATCACCTCACATATTTACCTTTTTTTTTTTTTTTTGGCAAGAACATGTAAGTTCTACTCTCTTAGCAAATTCCAACTATACAATATAGTGTTAAAAACTGTAGTCACCATGTTATCCACTAGATCCTCTGACCTTATTCATCTTATAACTCAGTTACACCTTTTGATTAACCTCTCCCTATTTTACCCAACCCTGGCAACCACTTTTCTACTTTCTACTCTATGCGTTCTTTTATTTTTTATTTTTTTGAGTCCACATGTAAGTGGTACTATAGAGTGTTTTTCTCTGATTTATTTCACTTAGCATAATGTTCTCCAGGTTCATCCATGTTGCTGCAAATGACAGAAGTTCCTTCTTTTTTTAAGTCTGAATAATATTCTATTGTGTGTGTGTGTATATATATATATATATATATATATATATATACACACACACACACACACACACACACCACATTTTCTTTACCAATCTATCTGTTGATGGACACTGAGGTAGTTTTGATACCTTGGCTATTGTGAATAATGCTGCAAAAAACTACCTCTTTAAATTTCACCATTTTACATTCCACCAGGAGTGTATGAGTAAATTGGTAAAATCATTGTTTCATCTTTCTGCCATCACCTGTTATTTTCTGTCTTTTTTATTACAACATTCTACAGCTTCCCCTAAATTTTTCTTAAAAATTTTTCTTTTTGGGCTGCAATGTGTGGCTTGTGGGATCTTATTACCCCGACCAGGGATCGAACCCGGGTCCACAGCAGTGAAAGCCCTAGCCTTAACCACTGGACCGCCAGGGAATTCTTCCCAATTTTTGTTTCTTATCATCTATATTGTTTTGGATTTTCCAGAGGAGAAGGCAGAATTCTTTACTACCTTAAAATTGGAATCTCTGTAGATCTTGCTTAACCTTTTCAGTGGGGCTGATAAAATCTGTCATTGGTGATAATCCTGCCTGGTTCTTACCAGGGAATGTCTCATGGAATGTTGACCACCACTTTGCTATCGAGATTTCACTGAAAAAGATTTGTGCACCTGGGATATACACCAGTTCACAGAACATAAACTAAATGTCTGAGTTGTAGAATAATAGCACATGCTGGCAAAAATCGTATTTTCTTGAGGCGGTGAGTTATATCAAGTCCAATTAGCTACCTGGCAGCAGTTACGGATTTGCCATAAGCATCAGGCTAAAACATTGTGGCAAAAGTTCTAAATGCATTAATCTGAAATACTGTATTCAAAAGAGCACTGTTTTCTTTAATACTTTATTCCAGAAATGCACAAATTAATTGTGCATAGATTGATAGGTGTAGGTAAAAACTGTCCAGAACTCCAGCAACAACCAATCAAAAATGTAATGGAGGGACTTCCCTCGTGGCGCAGTGGTTAAGAATCTGCCTGCCAATGCAGGGAACACGGGTTTGAGCCCTGGTCTGGGAAGATCCCACATGCTGTGGAGCAACAAAGCCCGTGTGCCACTACTGAGCCTGTGCTCTAGAGCCCGCGAGCCACAACTACTGAAGCCCACGCGCTCTGGGGCCCATATACTGCAACAAAGAGTAGCCCCCATTCGCCGCAACTAGAGAAGGCCCTCGTGCAGCAACAAAGACCCAACACAGCCATAAATAAATAAATAAATAAATAAATAAATAATGTAACGGAAAAAACGAACAGATGAGTCTAGATGTGGAACCATGTTATCTATTAATAGAATAGATTATAAAGGAAAGATGGACTATTCCATAGTGGTGTATGAAAAACTAGCTTGTCTCTTGGAAAAAATAAAGATGGATACCTATCTTACTGTTGGGCCCAAAATAAATTCTGGAAAGAGATTTAGATGGGCGTGGGGGAAACATGAAGATCTTTGTTCTTCCTGTCTCCTCGTAAGGTGAAATATATCAGTGCCCGCTTGGGAGGCTTCTCCACAAAGAATGTAACATGTGATTGTGGATCCTACAGATGTTGGCCTTTCTTTGGCTGTTTATTGTACTTCTTTCTCCCTACAAGTAATCCAGGAGTCCATAGCACTTTGGTAGCAAGCAAGCTCCTGTCTTGTGGCCTAAGTTTTGTACTGGACCTATTTTTCTTCTTTTTAAAAGTTAACTTTACTGACGTATAATTTATATGCAATAAGATGCACGCATTTAAATGTACTGTTCAATGAGTTTTGACAAATGTCTACCCTTATGTCACCCCCATCCCAACAGAACATTGAAATCACCCCAGAAAATTCTCTTTTGCCCCTTTGCAGTCAATCCCAATCCCCTATTCCCTGCTCCATCACAGATCTAACGTAAAAGCTAAAAGGGTAAAACTTACAGAATAAAAATATGGGAGAAAAATTTCATGACCTACAGATAGGCAAAGATTTCTTAGGTGAAAGACTAAAAGCACTTAACCATCAAAGAAAAAATGGTAAGTATTATAAAAATTTAAAATATATCCTCTTGGGAATTCACTGGCAGTCCAGTGGTTAGGACTCTGCACTTTCACTGCCAGGGCATGGGTTCAATCCCTGGTTGAGGAACTAAGATCCAGCAAGCCACACAGGGAGGCCAAAAAAAAAAAGCCCAATATATATATATTTATAATATATATATGTGTGTGTATGTATATATGTACACACATGCTCTTGACTTCTGGTTTCTGGTCCAGCATGTATTGCGCTTGGGTGTCATCAGTCTGTCCTAACAACAAGAAAAACATTGAGCATAAAAAAATTAACAACTCTTTTGAGATCAAGCAGAGACCTTAGGTCACGGGGTAAACCACTGCCCCCAGAGTGGGAGAGTCAGACAGATACTGAGAGTCACAAGCTACTGGGGTAGAAGCCCTAGAACAGAACCTACCACGGGACCCAGTGCCGGGGCAGGAACCCTTCACCTGGAGCTGACACGCTGCTGGAGGCTCAAACGTGGGGACAAGTTCGAGAGGTAAAAACACCAGGGGGCGCCCAGCCTTAGGGGTGACCCCACCTTTTCCTGAGTTTTTTCTCAAGCATATGTTATTTCCCCCATATGGGAAGGGGACACAGAAGCACAGGGACTTTAATTTTTTAAATTGCATTTGTAATAGTGAATAAATTTGTTCATTAGATTCAGAATTCAAAAAGCACAAAAGTGTAGTTTTTCTCTTATCCCCCATCCTTCAGGCACACCTCAGTTCTTGTCCCTGGGTTATTACATCTTTCCAGAGGTTTTATACACACACACACACACACACACACACAATCGCACACTTTTTTCCCTTATTTTTTCCTTGTACTCCAATTTGATCCCTCCTCTATTTGGTAGCAGAATTGATCAACAGAACTGACATTTCATGATACTGAATCTCCCAGTCCAAGAGCATGGTAACTTCCATATGTTCAGTCTTCTTTTGTGTTCCTCAGTCATGTTTCAAAGCTTTCTTTATAATAATCTCTCACATTTTTGTTGGCTTATAAAGATTCCCATATGTTATCTTTTTTTGTAGCTGTTGTAAGCGATAGATTCCTTCCTTGGTCTGCCACGTTAGACCTGCCCGCAGAGGACCAATGGGGGCTCCCCTGAGTCCGTGTACATCAGCAATGGTTATTTCTCCTTGTGTAACCATAAGCCATAGGGGTGGTGATCTTCACTTCAAATTCACTGATTTCTGCAGGGAGGTAGCTAACACTTACTGAGTACCTAATATATGCTACGTGTTATGCTGGTGTTTTAAACAAATGTATAATATGTATGTGAAGCAGATGTTACTGTCCTCACTTTACAGATGAAAAATCAGAAGTTCAAGGTCACAGAAGCAGTAAACTTTTGGACTCAAAAGCCATTATTTTCTACCATAACCCTGAGGGAACTATAGCAGGCAGTAAGTTCATTTGGCCATTGTTCAATATGAAATTTTCACTCTCTCTTGCTAATTATATTCCACTTAAATGTATTTTATTAGGTAGATCAAATGCATTACAATTAATGTTTTTTAGATCATGAAGACAGCGTACCTTTTACTAAATGATTATAAAGAAACTAAGTAATCATCCAAATGATTTCTAGATTCCATGTGTCATTTTTGTTCATGCTTTCACTATTGCTTCCCCAAATTCTCTCCTTTCAGCATTCCCATAAATGCAGCTGGCATGTTTTCAAATCCTTCAGTGATGTGTTCATGGTACTGGATTTTACCCTGTATCAAAACAACAACAAATATAATAGATTAATTTTATATTCTAAATTATATACTCATTGTAGCAACAAATTTATCAGTACATCATGGGAAACTTGGAACTAGGAAGTGGAGACCCTATTCTCTTTGAACTTATAGTCATTTGGGGGGCATGACCCACATACACAGTGTATGTAACAGATTACAGTACACATAAGAGTTTAATAATGGGCGTCAGATCACAGTATAACAATACGAGAAATATCACAAGGAAGCAATTAACTAATTTCTAAGTAAACTGAACAGAAAAATTTAATAATGTAATGATCTCAGAAGAGGTGGACGCAGATGGAGCAGGGGACATCCTTGCAGGGTATCATCTGTGTTCATCTTTCCAGTAGCCCAATGCTGTAGCATCATTACCTCTATGTGACCCCTGAAGAGGCAGAACCTGTTCAGGAAATGTAAATACGACGGCAGTCTAATAATATGTCTTCCCTTCAAGCCAAGATTTGTTCAATACATGTTTAACATTCATTTAGGAGTGTGGGAGGGAAGAGTTCATTTAGTGAAGAAGGGTTTTCATTTCTCTTTTTTCTACAAGGCACAGTCTACTAAATAGAACTAATTCACATTCTCACATTATTTTAAAGAGGTCTTATGTGGAGACCTAAGTTACCTTATACTATTTTTCCCTAATGTATCCAGTGATGGTTTAGCATCATTTATGGATTTATGGAGGGACTATTTATTTGCTTGAGGTCACTCAACTAGTATGTAGGGAAACTGGGATTTGAATACTTAACTATCAATAGAAAGCCCCAGCTCATTCCTGTTCTTGAAGAGGCCAAGAACCTGGAAAGGGTCAAAAGCTATAATCAAAAGTTTAGAGGTTAAAAGTAGAGCTTGAATACTAATATAAAATGTTAATAATATGGGAAATGAGGATATAATAGAATACAGAACTCTCTGTACTCTCAGGAATTTTTCTGTAACTCTAAAACTATTCTAAAATAAAAAGTGTATTAAAAAAAGGGGGACGGATGAGAAAGAAATAAGTAGATGAGAGAGAAATTAAACCAATTCACTAGTTACTTAGAACAAAATTATAATTAGGTTCACTTTGTAGGAAGAAAGCATTTGGGACACCAGCACAGTGGTGTCTGCTGTCAGCTGTGATCATGTTTGATTTCACCAACAGGGACAAAGAGGCTACACACTGGGAACTCTAAAAGCATCCCACTCTTCCCAGCTCCCTGGAAAGAGCCCAGCCCAGCACTCGGAGAGTGTCAGACTGGGAAGAACGCCAAGCTCCAGGGGGTGCCAGGGGAGCAGTCTATGTCTTTGAATTTGGAAATGATCAGGAAGCCAGGAGTTAGGAAGTATGGTACCACTTTTCTCCTGGGAAACGAAAATAATGCCACCTCGGTTATTCAGATTTCTGTTGACTAAAACTCCACATGGCGTAAGGTGGGAAAATGATCACAGCTCAGGACAAAGCGATTGGATTCTTCCTCTGGATCTGTAAGGCATGGCTATAAGACGACTCCACTCTAGGACCTCGAAGAGCCGTGGCAAAATATACGCCCCTCTAACACTCATTCTTCTCAACAATGTTCATCTAGTGCCTATTCAGACTATTCTGGGTGGTGTGGACACATCAGAAAACAAAATGCGTGAATATTGCTGCCTTCGTGGAGGTTACATTCTCATGGGAGGGAGACAGACAATAAGTATAATAAATAAGTGAATTATAGTGTATATTATGTTAAAAGATGATAATTGCTATGGATCAAAGTAAGATAAAGAGGATCAACCAGTGAAGGGGGATTGCAATATAAAATAGGGTCGTGTTCAAAGCTTCCTCATTCAGAAGGCAGTTTTCAGCAAAAACGTGAAGGAGGGGGTGAGAATTAAGTAAGCAATTACAGAGAAGTGGAGGGGTGTGGGGAGAGACAGTAAGAAATGAAATTAGAGAGGTAACGGAGGCCAGATAGTGTCCAGCCTTGCAGGGTTTATTCTAAGTGAAATGGGGAGCTTTGCAGGGTTTTGAGCATAAGATGACTTGGGGTGATTTATGCTTTAAAAGATCGCTCTGGCTGCTGTGTTGGGAATTGTCTGTAGGGGTGAAAAAGTGGGAGAGCAGATTAGAGGTCACCACAACATCCGGGCCAGACGAGACGGTGGCCGAGACCAGGATGGTGGCGGTGGAGGAGGGGAAACAGGGCAGATTCTGAATGTATCTCCGAGGTTGGGCCACCAGAATTTGCCGACAGATTAGACACGGATATGAGAGAAAGAAAGGAATCAAAGATAAATTTCAACGTTTTTGAATTGAGCAACTAAAAAGGTTGTCATAACTGAGACGGTGCGGTCTATATATAGAGCAAGTTTGGCAGGAAAGATCAAGACATTTTTGGTTTTTAACACTTTAAGACAGAGATGGAGAAGTGTATTGCACATCCAAGCACGGCTGTTGAACAGTCTAGAGCTCAGGGGAGAGATCTGGGCTGGAGACAGACAGTTGGGAGCTGTCAGCATACAGATGATATTTAAAAGCAAGAGAGTGGATGAGGTAATGAAGGGCTGAGAGAGAGTGGACAGAGGAGAAAAGAGGCCCAGGGACCATGCATGGGGACACTGTTACTAATTTGGAGAGAAGAAAAGAAGCTAGCAGAGGAGTCTGAGGAGGACCAATCAGTGAGGAAAACCAAGAGCCAAGGGAAGCCAAAGGAAGGAGGGAGGGAGTGATGCCCTCTGTCAAACACTCCCCACAGCCAAATGATGCTACGAGCCGACGACTGGCGTTCACGGTGTGAAGGGCATCGGCGACCTTGACAAAAGCTGTGTCGGTGGAAGGGCAACAGTGCAAAACCCGATAGGCGGGTTTAAGAAAGAATGGAAAGAGGGACTGCAGACGGTGAGTGCAGACAAGACTTCCAGGTATTTTGTTATAAAAGGCGGAGCAGTGAGATGAACCCATATTCCCAGTGGAAATGAAATCTGCAGCATCCAAAGGGAAGGGGATCTGGTGGAGGAGTGGCTCTGGAGCCTGTCACCTCTGAGACCCCTGTCAGCAAGTCTTTCAGAGCCTCTGGCGGACTTCTCCTTGCCAGCGGTAGACGGGGAAGCCTTCGAAGTGAAGCTCCTTAAAGATGATGGCCTCCGGGGTGGGCCTGTGAAGAGGAGGGCACATTTGGGCACCAGGGCCCAGGTAGGTGGCCGTGGTGAAAACGCAAGCGGTACAAGGCATGTCAGAGTTCTCCCAGTGCCCTCCCTTCTGTTTCCTCCACTCTTTCTGACCCACGGGACTGCCCACAAGTCAACATGCACTCTGTGGTAGGCAGAATAATGGCCCCCAAAGACGTCCACATCCTGATTCCCAGAGCCTGTGAATATGTTACCTTACGTGGCAAAAGGGACTTTGAAGATATGACTAAGTTAACCTTCAGATGGGGAGATTATTCTGTATTATACAGGTAGGCCCACACGAGGGTCCTTGTAAGGGAAAGAGGGATGCAGAAAAATTGGAGTCGGGAAAAAATATGTGATGATGGAAGCAGAGATCAGAGCGCGCGAGAGAGAGGGAGATTTGGAGATGCAGTGCTGCCGGCTTTGAAGGTGGAGAAAGGGAGTATGAGTCAAGGAACGCAGGCGGCCTCTAGCACTGGAAAAGGCAAGGAAACGAGTCTCTTCTTGAGCCTTCAGAAGGAATGCAGCCCTGCCGACCCATGTTAGACTTCTGACCTCTAGAACTGTAAGACAATACATTTGTGCTGTTTTAAGCCACTAAGTTTGTGGTAAGAGTTAGAGCAGCCATGGGAAACCGACACACACGTGGAGTCCTTGTACAGGCCAGGCAGCCAGGAACTGTTCACCCCTCACCTGCCAGAAGCAAGGTCCACCAAAAACTTCCCAAACAGTTCTAGGGAACAGAAAGAGGTCCTGAAGATAACACGTGAAACATTTCTGTGCTACTCAAGGGTGAATACCCTGATATTCACAATACTTAGCATGTTCTTCTTTATGGCTTAATACAGTCATTTCATGGCGTAAATCTATCAATTTCTGTTCTGTTCTCAAAGTGGATGCAAAACAACTAGTGTCCACCCCTGGCCTACAAGCCTATAAGAGAATAGATCAAGGGGCTCAGCAAATCCCACACCTGCCCCTGCCCTCGCCATTTCAAGATACCAAGAGTTAGCCTGAAACAGTGGGTCTCACGCTTTCATAAGTGTCAGAATAACGTGGAGAGCCTGTGAAAAGCGATTGCTGGGCCCCTCACCCAACTTCTGACTGTGGAGATGGAGTGGGCCCCAAGGATTTGTATTTCTAACGAGTCCCCAGGAGACGGTGATGCTGTTGGTCTGGGGCCCACACTTTGAGAACCACCAGCGTAGAAAAGCACAGGGCGACCCTGCAGCCTGTAAAAAAGATAGTACTCTTCTGTGCGTGAGAGAAAAGGTCGCATTGGTTGCCTGGTTTATTTTCCCAAGGATCCTAAGTGACCAGAAACTGAGGGAATGACACCTGAGCATAGTCTTACAAGTACCAGGAAGTCAGGTGAAAATGCCCAGGGAATATCAGGGCCAGAAGAGCCCAGACGACTGGCAGAATCTAGCTTCAGCATCCTTCTTAACTGGCATTACTCAGGCCTAAAGTTCCCACTTGCTACTTTGAAGAAAGTAATGTCAGCAGTCAGAAAAGTAGGGCTTTGGGACTTCCTGGTGGCACAGTGGTTAAGAATCCACCTGCCAATGCAGGGGACACGGGTTCAATCCCCGGTCCAGTAAGATCCCACATGCCGCGGAGCAACTAAGCCTGTGCGCCACAACTACTGAGCCTGCACTCTAGAGCCTGCAAGCCACAACTACTGAGCCCACACGCTGCAACTACTGAAGTCTGCGCGCCTAGAGCCCATGCTCCGTAACAAGAGAAGCCACCGCAATGAGAAGCCCACGCACGGCAAAGAAGAGTAGCCCCCGCTTGCCACAACTAGAGAAAGCCCGCCTGCAGCAATGAAGACCCAAAGCAGCCAAAAAAAAAAAAAAAGAAAAGAGATAAAGAAAGAAAAGTAGGGCTTTGTCCTGAACCAAAAGAAACTGATGCAAGATGAGTGAGACACGAGAGGGACACATCCAAATGCTAGATTAGTCTTGCAGAAAGCGTGCTTCTCCGGAAGACTCACCCCAGCCATATTTCTCTTGGGTTAAGAAGTGGAGTCCTCATTTTCTCATCTTGGAAGAGGATGAAATACTGTTTCTGGGATTGTCCACGCTGATGGGGATGTGGTTTCTTTATTGCGAGTAGAAAACAAATGTGGCATGAAAGCTGGGGGAAACAATTACTTGCCTCCAAGCTCTCCTAACAGTGAAATATGTTAGAATTTCTGGAGATCAGAGGCAGAGCAGAATCTCACCTGATTAAAATAGAATGGACAAGGCCAGCTTGTCCACAAGGCCAGATAGGTCTCAAAGACCTGAGACCTGAGCCGCTGAACTTGCAAAGACTAATTGCTTAAAAGCCTAGATCAAGTTACTGTGTCCAAAATATTTGGCTGTGGTCAGGAAAATGCATCCTGGACCTCTGCTCAGTTGGCAGGAAGATTTCCCAGGACTCTAGCTTAGCATCAATTAGAAAAATATGGGGGGAAAAGCCCCTAATAAGATTGCCAGGTGCACCTGGAGTGTCCTTCTTGGAGAAAGTAGCGTCTTTGATTTTTCACAACCCAGCAGGGAATCTACAAGTGGTCCTTCCTCAGCCTCTTCCACTCCCACCCACCTGTCTCAGTGCAGCCGAGGTGTTGTTAACTAGCAGGGTTATAAGGTTTCATTCCCACGAGTGAAGCCCATCATTTATTTGTGGTTGCCTGAATCCTGATGGTAATCTGGAAGATTCCTTTTTGTTCTTCTTTCTCCTTTTTAAAAATTTTTAGACCACAGGTAAATCTGTAATCTCACCAACAGCACAGAATCATTTGTAGCAGAAAGGACTCTGTATGAGGAGTTCAGAAGATCTGCTTTTATTCTGAGTCTGTCGCTAATAGGATTGAAAGAGTCTCTGGTCCTTTTGGCCATCCATCTCCCCATCTGTAAAATAAGAGGCCTATACGACATCTCTTAGAAAATTGAGATTTAATGAATATAGTTCTCTAGTTGATACTGCTTTTGGACTTATTTGAGCATGGAGGTGGGAGGGGAAGGTCTCAGCATAAGAGAGTAGAGAAGCGGGGGATGGAGGGCATGGCAGGGCACAGGAGAAGCAAAACAAGGACATTCTAGGGATGGAGAGAAAATGCATGCTCCTTTCCCTTGTAGTGGAAATTGTCAGTTTGGTGCTGCTGCAGGAAACTCTGCCCACTACTGTCTGAAGGAAATGGCAGCCTGTTTTCCCTTCACCCACATTAAGCCACCGTCTACCCACCCCCAAACCTCCAGCACATCCCGAATATCCTGAAGAACCCTAAGTTTTTACCAGTCAGGACAACGTGTTCTATTTCTAAATCAAATCATGGCTTTTTACAACTTTGCAGAAAACAGTAGGTAAAAAACTAAAACTTTTAATAACTCTGTTTCTTCCATATTTTCAGCTCCTGTTACTTTCTCTATGTCAAAATCCAGTATAAGCTGATTTAGCACAAATATACACAATTATGTATTTTTAGTTTAATAAATACTATTTCATCAAGAATATTAGGAAATCTTTTAAATACTTTGATAGTCACTGGCCTATACCATATCTGTGAATCTCCTCCTTGTCCCATCTTTCTACACCTGTGATCATGTGTGTGAGCTCATTACCTGGGGGAAGGGGGCCGGTTCTGTTATATGTAGAGATGGGTCCACGTATAGCAATTCTTCCAAATTTCTTAATCTGGGGGATAACAACGTTGGAAAACTCTACACCCACCTAAACAGACAGGGAAACAAAAAACCGAAACCTTTAAATAACCTAAACCCTAGAAGATTCAGGAAAATCATTAACTCACAATGATCATTTCACAATACTTGTTTTAGCAGCAATAACACTGATTAAATTAGCACCGCAGGGCAGAAAATTGCAGTTGGAAAAAGACATTAGAAACTAGGCATTTTCATTTGACTGTAGAAATATACCTTGTATAACTTATAAATTTTACTTCACTATAATTTGGGGTTTTTTGATCAGTTCAATAATCTCATTGCCTTATCTAAAACTATGGAAAAATAACTCAGAAGCCATATCAAGAACAAAGTTGGAGGACTCACATTTTCTGATCTCAAAACTTACTACGAAGCTATATCAATCAAGACAGTGTGAGAACGGAAATATAGATCAATAGTACTAAATTGAGAGTCCAAAATAAGCCCTTACGTTTATAGTCAATTGATTTTTGACAAGAGTGCCAAAACAATTCAACAGGGGAAAAAACAGTCTTTTTAACAAATGGTGCAGAACAACTGACATCCACATGGAAAAGAATGAAATAGGACTCCTTCCTTACACGATACACAAAAATTAACTTAAAACGTGTCATAGACCTAAATGTAAGAGCTAAAACGATAAAACTCTTAGGAAAAAACCATAGGAGTAAACCTTTGTGACCTTGGATAAGGCAAGGCCTTCTTAGACGTGACACCAAAAGCCTAAGCAACAAAAGAAAAAATAAATTGGACTTCATGAAAAATTTAAAACTTCTGTGTTTCAAAGGACACCATCAAGAAAGTGGAAGAAAAGAAAAGGAAAGTGAAAGCAACTCACAGAATAAGAGAAAATATTTGCAAACCCTATACAGGAGATATTATTACTAATGATCCTCATTATAAGTATATTCCGTATTTGAGAATTGGCCGACTTGCTAAAATTTATTTATAACCCCAAAATCAATACTCATAGAGCTTTCCCTGGTCATTTGCAGACATACACAGAGTGGCTAGTGGCAAAAGAGACACAAAGTTCCCAGCTAAGGTCAAAAAAGGCCAAGGGTCTGCCTTCTTTTTTCAGCTCTCATTCCAGAGATTACCAGAGGATGAAGACAGTAGGGGGCAGTGTAGAGTGGTTCAAGAAGCTCCAGCTCTGGGGCCAGCTGAATGGAGTATGAATCCCAACTGTGGGAGGATTAGTCCTGGGGCAGCCTCAGACAAGTTACTTAACACTTTTAAACAAAATTTTTCTCTTTTGAAATAAAGAAAAGAGAAGCTACAGGAAGGATTTAAGATTGTAATCTATGTAAGATATGTGCATGTGTGTGCACACTTCCAGTAGGAGCAATGGTTCAGTGTTTGTGGTGACTTTATAGAACATAACAACCAGGAATACTGAGAATTGACTGTATCTGATAAGGGACTTGGGTCCAGAATATACAAAGAACTCTGACAACTCAACAAATAACCCAGCTGAAAATGGTCGAAGGATTTGAGCAAACATTTCTCCAAAGAAGACATACAAATGGCCAATAAGCACATGAAAAGATGCTCAACATCATTAGCCATTGGAGAAATGCAAATCAAAACCACAACAAAATATCACTTCAAACTCACTAGGATAGCCACAATCAAAATGACAGATAATAAAACCTTGAAAACATGCTAAATGTAAGAAGCCAGTCACAAAATATCACTTTTGGGGGGACAAAGGGGAGTGACTGCTAATGAATACAAGCATTTCTTTTCAGGGTGATGAAAATGTTCTAAAATTGTGGCAAGGGTTGTACAATTCTGTGAATACACTAAAAATTAGAGTTCTATGCTTTAAACAGGTAAATTATATCTCAATAAAGCTGTTTTTTAAAAAAGGTATATGTGCTTTCCTCATATATTTTTAGATGGAAACTCTAGAAGTAGATTCCCTCATATAGTGCTTTGTTGCTTTGCTAGTAAATCAGATATTAAGTCCAATTTGTACTTACATTATCAAAATCACAATCATAACCCTCAGGAGAGGCTTTTTGCAAAGTTTCTTCCAAAGACTTTACTGTTTTGTAGTTAAAGGCAACATCAAATCCATACTTTTCAAGGCAGGTAACCCTTCTGTCAGACCCTGCTGCTCCAACAACTTTGCAGCCCTAAATGGGTAGAAAAATGGAAACTATTTATAAACCACAAGCATGGGCCAAATCTATCCTCCTAGTCTAGAATGGCCAGGTTCCTCCAGAACACCCTCCTAGGTGCTGAGCCACATATATAATGCGCCAACAGACCCCCTAGGTGAAATTCGTCCCTAAACTAACCTATGATACAACCCAACCATAACTTCAGCTTGCCTCTGACCACCCCACCGATCCCTCCTATGTTTAGGTAGTTTGCAGCTCATTTCAACCTGCTGGCTTGACTCTCCTGTTTCTTTATGTTGGGGCTTCTTCTCCCTTGCAATGACTTGCATGCTATCTCTTGGTGCAGTGACTCTTTAGACTATAATTTTGGCTCTGCCCTGGGACTCTCATATCAAAGACAGCCCTCCTGGTAACTGCCCCGTGTTCTGTGATTTGGCCCAAAGCATTGGACTAGATGCTGCCTAATCATAGAGGAACTGGAGTGCATTCTGAGAAGCACTTTCAGGTTGAGACTAGAGATTATATTGGTACACAGAGAGTAGATCTTCTGGAAGCTCTCTTCTATTCTGAATGTCTCGTGAAGACCAGAATATCAGCCTCTGTTCACTTTCAATTGGGGAAAGGCCTTTGGGTTCGTACATGTATCTGTACAAACAACTGCCATATACTTTTTCCATTCCTTCATGATTCAAGAAAAAACAATTTTGCAAAATCTCTTATCCTTGGTCCTTTTGCCTTCTAACCTTATACTCTCATAAGATGATCTCATTTACTCTTATGACCTCACTGCCACCTTCATGCAGATGATTCCCTTGTTTATTAACTCCAGCCATGCCTCTCTCCTGAGTTCCAAATCAGTATTTCCAACGACCTATAACAATCTTCACTTGGAGAGCCTAAGGGGCCTCCAATCAATGTGTCTAAAATGGAATCTTTTTTTTCCTTGCTTCTTACCTGTTGTTCCTCCTCTATTCTTTATTGTAGTGGGTGATACCACGCAGTTATCCAAACCTGAAACATGTGGGTCAAAGGAGATGCTTTCCTTTCTCCTGTTATCCACATCCAATCACCAGGTGTTTATTCTTTTTCAACAAATATCCTTAAAAGCTGCCTCTGACGTCCCATCTTCACTGTCAGGGTATCATAATTTTTATCTGAATTATTGTAAGAGCATCCTAATCTGACTTCTTTTTTCTAGTATTGTGTCCCTATGAACTATTCTCCTCCCAGGGTCAAAAAGATTTCTCTAAAATGCAGAATTAATCATGTCATTCCTCTAAGGGTTAAGCACAAACTTCTTAGCATGACAGTCTCTAACAGAGTTTCTAAAAGAATAGGTTTAAGAATGAGTCCTATCAGGACTTCCCTGGTGGTCCAGTGGTTAAGACTCTGCGCTTCCATGGCCGGGGTCACGGGTTTGATCCCTGGTTGGGGAACTAAGATCCCACATGCTGCATGGCACAGCCAGAAAAAAAAAAAAGAAAAGGGAGAGAGACGGCTCTTCCCTAATTAAAAAATACGTCCTATCAAATTTTTGAAATAAAAATCCCTTAAAGTTTTAATAAAACATTTAAAATTTGAATTTTGGAAGTATTACTAATTCATTTTGTAAGTCTAGCATAACCCAAAGCTAAACACTGATAAGTTCCAAACAAAAGACTTTAAACCAAACTCACCTATGAATATAGATGCAAAAATTCTATATAAAATGTTATTAAATCAAATCCAAAAGTATAAATTCATAATACACCATTGGTAAATAACGATTATTTCAGAATGCTATTATGGTGTAACATTAGAAAACTAATGTAATTCCTTAACTGCAGAATTTGCAACCTGTATGACAGCCTAATCTCTTTATTTGTATTCCAAGCTCCCATTAGCACTGGAGACCAGCCCAAACCCTTGGCTGTTGGTTGTAGTCCTGTACTCATCTGTATCCTCCCTGTTTCCCTAGAAACTAGATCCTGAATCCAACATCCAGCCTCTGGCAAAGGATAAGCCAAACCAGATCACCTTGGAACATTTCCACTATGTGATACATCCTGACCATGTGTGAGCTGCCTGATGTCTTGTACCCCTACCATCAAATCAGATCTCTTGAGCACAGACACCTGTCCAGATCAGAGGCAATGTTTCCATGCCCTGCGTGCCTCCCATGAGTTAGTTCCCAAGCTGGGGCCCCACCGCTCTGGGCTGACTGCAGTAGCCTTTTGCAATGGGGCCGTGTGTGTGATGACTCTTGGTTGGCTGATCTCAAGTCCCTCTTAATTGTTGGGGGCAATCATGAAGAAAGGGCATTAAGTTGTAACAAGAAATGTTCAGTAAAAACTATGAAAATAGTTACTGCTTACAAATTCACTACTCTAGCAGAGGCCATTCCTGACTTGAGACCTGCAGTGGTATCAAATTACAATGTTCAGGTCATCTTTGCTGCGCCATTTCCCCCATTCCCCCCGTTTCTCAGTCATTCCCAATCTCCAGCTTCTCAACGGAATAGACTAGTAGACCAAACTCCCTGAGACGACAAAAGGTCTGCTGTGTTCACCTCTGCATTCCCAGGGCACGCTGTGGGCGCTGAGTAAATGTTTGTTACGGAGGAAGACACCTTGAGCTTAGCGATCTGCCCCACAACAGAGCCCACTGCTCCTGCGGCCATGTTAACCAGCACTGTTTCTCCACCCTGCACACCACAGATGTCAAGCCGGCCAGAGTAGGCTGTTAGGCTAAGGGAAGAAAAGTAAGGCTATGGGGATAAATTTGTTTCTTTCCCTTGTATCTCATTTATATATACCCTGAAGTCCTTCTCGGCAGCTCAGTGCCATGGGTCCAGGTAAAAGACAGAAAATATAGGAAATGGATATTACCAGCCACTAATGGTCCACCTCCTCCTTCTTTACCTCCAGGAGAGGAAAAAAGATGATGGGAACTAGGGAGGGAACAGAGAGGTGGCTGGAAGGGGGGAGTCTCAGGCGAAGTTTCAGGGGTGAAGGAAAATAGATCCCCCTTAAACTTTAGGGATCCAAGAACAGAGAGCTTATGCCTCATTCCTATGTAAGTTCTAGGGAGATGGCGAGCTTCATGGGGAAAGCCTCCATGTCATCATGGTGCCATAAACAGATATGATGGTATATGGTGTCTAGGCCTGAGAGGGCCAGGAAGAAACACCTTGAACTTCCCATGGCTCCAGAGTGGTATGAAAGAACATCTGCAATCTCCCCATCTCATCCCTAGTGAGATGCCAAAGTTAGCTTGCAGGGAAACGACTAGTGGGCCTGCAAAGATGCAGCTCACATAGCACCGATGGGGATTAGGTCAAGAAACCACCACACTTCAGTGGATTTCCAGCTTGGAAGGGGATGTGGCTGAGGACTCAATGAGAAAAGTTACACTTTGAGACAGGGGGACCAACACAAAACTAAGATCAAGAGCAAGAAGTTGGGCTTCCCTGGTGGCGCAGTGGTTGAGAATCTGCCTGCCAATGCGGGGGACACGGGTTCAAGCCCTGGTCTGGGAAGATCCCACATGCCGCGGAGCAGCTGGGCCCGTGAGCCACAATTACTGAGCCTGCGCGTCTGGAGCCTGTGCTCCACAACAAGAGAGGCCGCGATGGTGAGAGGCCCGCGCACCATGATGAAGAGTGGCCCCCACTTGCCGCAACTAGAGAAAGCCCTCGCACAGAAACGAAGACCCAACACAGCTATAAATAAATAAATTAAAAAAAAAAAAAGTAAAATGGAGATAGGATGAAGAAGCCAGCAGTAAAGAAATCCTAGAGGGAAAATGAAAGGTATGCTTTGGACGAAGGAGGACTGGATAGAATCAACAGGTTGGAGAGCAAAACACTTGAATTCTTCCAGCTTAACAAGAAGACAGAGATCCTATTGAAGGAAATAATGCAATACTTTGGGAGGATGTTAAATCTTTGGAGCCTGGACAGCTGAAAGACCCTAGGTTCAAAGTTCAACTTCTTTTATAGTTTATAGCAGAAGTTCCAGCATTCTGGAAGGGTTGACCCATCCCACTGGTAAGGGCGCATAATGGCAGGAATTCTCAAAGAATTGGTGGTGTGTTGCTCATGGAGGCTAGAAATATGGCATATGTAACCCCTCCCCCTCAGTCTTTGAGAACCACTGGTATGAAGTTGATTATCTGGAGTAAAAGCGTACTCCTTAGGGGCTTGAAATGGGTGAATGAGAAATATACCCACAAATGAATACATTATCCTCTGTTTTTAGAATTCAAATCTCCTAATATTTTACCAATTACTTTCTCTCCAACTAAGTCATGGGAGACTGGCTCCTTGGTTTCCTCATGTCTGCCTTCACCCCCGTGCTCCTACCCCCAGCTCACCATTTAGAGAAGGATGGATGGGATAACAAGGTGGGAGAGGAAGAGCTGTCACTAGTAGAGGGTACGGGCAGGCAGGAAAGACCGGAAAGGGCTGTCATTCTGTTTAGTGCCTTAAGCATCCGCTAATTTCACAATGTTGTCTCTTGGCTGTGGCAGTTCTGAGGAGCTCAAATTCTGTGTGTTATATGAACTTGGGGGGTATGGGACTGGTTTTGCTGGAGGCTGATCATTTGGGGATATATATATTTCTGCTTCATTCTTTAGAAGTCCTTCAAAGGGTGAAAAGAAAGAGGGAGGAAGGGTGGGAAGAAGGAATGAAGAAAGAAAAGGATCACACAACTTAGAGAAATTACTTAGAGAAACTTTCCAGGCTAGGAAAATTTGGGGGACTTCAAAGGGCATTCAGTTGACCTTGCTTCTCCAGGACCTGAGAGGAAACTTGAGGTGCAAAGTGCAGCTGGGCCCTGGAGGGCAGACACAGGATGAACTGACCAGGAGTCTTCCTGAGGGATAAGGCCAAGAGACACTTGAGTGTTTTAAATCTGCACCACACTGACTGTACAACTATACTGTGATTCATCTCAGTTATTTAAACTTCAGATCCCCTGACACCTCCGGAAACTCAGATGTGGAAAGGAGGTGAGGTATCAGAGACAGTACAGAAAGGCCAAGGTACACTGAACTCTTTTTCCCTTTTTAAACTCTGAAATGGAGGCAGACATGAGTGAGGGGTGAAGCCAAGACCTTTCCAGGGACAGAAGGAGCTGGTTCCTTTGTGTCACGCCATTTACCAGAGGCTTGAGAGGGACAATGCGCCCCCTCCCTCCCACGCTGCTCCTCACTGTCACTTTCTCTTTGCACCTGAGTTCCCCTCTCTCTCCTTCAGTCCCAAGGCTAACTCTAGCCCCTCTTCTTCCCTTCTTAGTCCCATCATCCTTTCTAATCAGCCCCTGAGCCTAGAACGTCTCGAGTCTCTTCTCGTTGATCAAGTTCTGGACCAACCATTTTGGAAAACCAGGATGTCAGGTATTCAAACGAGTGAAATAAACCCATGAAACTCACCTGGGCATGCCAACCATTCCCAGAGCCAAAGACAGTGGTAACGTGTCCGGCCACTCTGCAAGCAGCTTTTCCAGGTTTTTCCCATCAGAAATGGAGTGCGCTGTCCAGCCGGAAGGAGCCACTACAGTAGTTCCTATTGGGAAGGCTGCGTTTTTACTTTCCACAACCCTGAAAGAGACAGCACATTCAGACACGGGAAACCCCTTTCCTTTCCAGTGAGTCCGATGCTGCATGGTTAATGGCCACAGAGGGGTACTGAGTTTCATGTTCCGTGATTTAATAGCCTACCACATCTCTCCATCTGAACTCTTAGCCATTGGTCTCTCCTCCTCAAGAAAAAATATGGGCCCTCAGAGAGGAATTCTCAACTGGTCCAGCATCTGTCCCTGTCATCACTCACTCTTCTCTCTAAGCAAGAGGTGTTCATCCTCTGGCTCAAGGTGACCTGGACACCAGCCTCTTCTCTTCTTCAGAGGCTACCCTCCATTTCTTAGCCCTTCCTCTCTTTTGAATCCTCAACATTCTCCTCTCTTACTGTCCCTTTCTTACAATCTCATCCTATCTCTACCTCGTCTCTCTCTCTTCTTCTTCTTTTAACAGCCAAGTTTCTTCACTTCCCATTCACTTGATAACCCAATGCAACCTGCCTTCCACCCCCACTGTTGGAAGAAACCTAAATGTCCATCAAGAGAGGAATGGATAAAGAAGATGTGGTACATATATACAATGGAATATTACTCAACCATAAAAAGGAATGAAACTGGGTCATTTGTAGAGATGTGGATGGACCTAGAGAGTGTCATACAGAGTGAAGTAAGTCAGAAAGAGAAAAACAAATATCATATATTAATGCATATATGTGGAATCTAGAAAAATGGTATAGATGACTTTATTTGCAAAGCAGAAATAGAGACACAGATGTAGAGAACAAACGTATGGATACCAAGGGGGAAAGGGGTGGGGTGGGAGGAATTAGGATATTGGGATTGACACATACATACTAATGATACTATGTATAAAATAGACAACTGATGGGAACATACTGTATAGCACAGGGAACTGTACTTAATGCACTGTGGTGTCCTAAATGGGAGGGAAACCCAAAAGGGAGAGGATCTATGTATATGTATGGCTGATTCGTTTTGCTGTGCAGTAGAAACTAACACAACATTGTAAAGCAACTAGACTCCAATAAACATTAATAAAAAAACAAAACAAAACAAAAAAACATAAGCCAGGTACACTGGGTACTTGTTACCCAAAACACCAGACACACAAAAAGGGATGCTAGTTAACATTTGGAAACATATTTTTCACTTTAGATTTTAATCTCTACCAATCAACTATGAAAAAAATTATTTAAAAGAATGATGGCTGCATTGTTTACCTAGGCAAAAAGTTACTGAGTCAGTGGCCAGTGAAAGCGTTTTTTCTCTCCTCTCCCTGAACTGTTTACTAAGTACACACGTTTTAGTCGACTGCAGATTACCTAAATTAAAAGAATATAGGTAAAGGAAAGGCAAGAAAACCTAATTTTAGTCTTAGCGTCTTTCTCTACCCAAATTATTTGCCAGTAGTTAAATGGAGAAATTCGAGCTTGGCTTCTTTCTTCTTTTACGTTTTTGGGAAGGAATTCTGGTGAACAATGAGAGGTAAATTGTGCACATGAAGATAGGGGATGGCTGTAAAGTAAAGGGGCCAGTGTAATCCCTCACTGCTCTGCTCAGACTTTGGCCTGAAAAAGATGAGCATCCGTGAATCCCATCACTGACATCCTACTGGGAGAAACAGGGGGAAGTCACAGCGTTTTGAATCAGCTGGATATTTTAAAAGATTGACCACGTCAAAGTAGTGTCCAATGCACAACATAAGAATTTTCTGGAGGAAAATAATACCTCATATAAGGATCCACGGTGAAGAACAAAGCTTCCAGCAGGACCTCTACAAAATAAAGCATTCCACAGGCAATTAGAAACCCTGGCCTGATGCCTTGTCTCTGGCCTTCTAAATAAACACAGACAATCTCTCTGCTTCTGGGTTGCCCTCTCTGTGCTTTCTACTGAAGAGCCAAGAAGGGCTCTCACCTTTGTCTCAGTCCAGTTAATAAAAATAAAATTAATTTTTAAAATTTTTAAATAAAATTTAAAATTATGTTTATTTATACAGTACTCACTCCATGCTCTACATAGACTATTTCATATGATGTTCTGAACAATTATTGTTTCCATTTTATTTAAGCTTAGGTTAAGTATCTTGACCAGGGCCACATTTGTAACCACTATGTTACAGGGCTCACATAGGGTTTTATTACCAGTCTCAGTTAGTATTAAAAAATACATGCATTTTGCTGGAGTGACCCTCATGCACCCATCCTCTGGAATTTTGGTTCTGAGTTTTGGCTATCCCAATCTAGATGGGATCGATAACTTTGCCATGCTACTTGATTGCATGCCCTTTTCTCAAAGCTTACCTACCTGAAAATAGCCCTTAGAGACACCCTTTAGCACGTGCTCTGCAAAGCTTGTCTCCAAACACGTGATGGGGTGTGTCACCATTTCTCTCCCTTCAATTTCTGCAGGGATATTGTCTGCTCACAGGGATAGTCTGAGGTCTTCACAGTGCTGCTAGGCAGTTCTTACCCTACTGTCATCGTGGGGCTCACTGGGACAGAGAGGAAATCCCCCCCATGGGCTGGCGAAAGTCAGGAAGAACAATGCACCCAAGAATGCGTTTCAATTACCAAGGAAAGTAGAGGGATCTTCTAACATGACACTGAGGCTTCACACACACAGCCTTGAAAAGGTCTCTGCGGCCATTTGCAAAAGGGCCACAGATACCACCCATCCCTGTGTGCGGGCTTCTTTGCCGTCCTCCCATCAAGAAGTCTACTGCCACACCTTGAATCTGGGCTTGCTTTGATGAACATCATATTAGCAAACATGATATAAGTAGAGGCTTGAAAAGTGCTTGCATATTGGATCTTGCCAATTCCTGTTGCTCTAGATTTATGAAATCACAGTGAAAACAAAGAGCTCAAACCAGCCAGCTAGGAAGGCCACATAGAGGAGAACTGAGGCGTGCACCTGAGCAGAAAGCCGGCTTACATGACATGTGAGTGACGACCATCCTAAGTTAACCATTTAGCCCAGATGAGACCTACAGAAGGCCCACCAACTTAACCCAGCCCAAACTGCCAACCCACAGAATTGTGAACTAATAAATGATTGTTGTTTGAAGTCACTAAATGTGGAGGTAGTTTGTTATCCAGCAAAGGCAAACTGATATAGTCTCTTCCAACTTAAATCTAATAAGTATGACTTACCTCCATTTTTTAAGGGTGGGAGTTCGACTGTCTTCAATTCAAAGTCACTATTAGTAGGGTGGCCTACAAAGTGCTTCTTCAGGGTCCAGCTCTTAGCATGAACCATCCTGAAGCTCCTAGAACACAGTAAACATGTAGTCAATGCCATGAAGTGATTGGATTCTTATGGCTCCCTAAGTGTTGCGCTGAGGCCAGACAGCAGGGTCTACCCATCATCAACTTTGCCATTATCATTTAACATCAATCACGTTTATTTAGTATTCACCGTTTCTATTGGTGTGTTAAGCACGTCATACTTATCATCTCATTTTACCCTCATAATTTCCCTATAAGATAGGTATTATCATTGCCAGTGCACAGTTGTACAGAAGAGGAAACTGAGGCTACCTTAGAAATCTCCAAGGCAAGGAACAACGTTAACCCACACAAATTCCTCCTAGCCACTGCTAAGGTTTCGCTAGGGCACTGAACAACTACCTGGAGTGCAAATATTCCATTTCTGTCCTCATATGAAGCGAATTCTAAGAAAAAGTATCAAACACAAAGAACCGACGTCCATGCACATCTTTCAAAGGGACAGAGCGCTGCGTTCTAAGGCAAGCAGTCTCAGGAACACCTGACAACCGCCGGGTGGCGCTGCGCTCAGCCCCATTTTCAAGCGCGAGTTTTCTTTGGCACGGGGAAATCAGGGTCTGTTTGGGTTTAAACTTGCCTGCAGACAAGGCCAAGAGAAGATGATTCAGGCGGCCCTGAGCTCTCAGGACATTTTGCTTGGAGCGATCGAGGTGGTTCGACCCGAAACCTTACTGTTCCTACTTGTCTTTTTTTTCCCAAAAAAGGCAGCCGCTGAGAATTCTGGACTCGCCATAAGTCCAGAAGCACCCGTGGAAAGGGCGCGACTGCGGAGGCAGGCGAGGATCAGGACGAGCCCCACCCGCTAGAGGAAGGGGGCCAGGTGGGATGCCCGGTCCAGGCGCACTGGCCCCCGGATCCCACCTCCTCGCCGCGCCCATACCCGTCCGTTAAATGAATTCCGACCCCTGCCTTTCTTCTCCTTCCACACTTGTCCCACTTTTGTAGTCCCGCAAGTTCCTTCGCCAGCCCCCTCCCAGGTGCAGGCAGCTATGCCAGGCACCCAAAATACAGCCAGGCCACGCCCTTCCCTCCAGCAGCCGTCTCCGATCTCTCCAAGAACCTGCACGGGCCAGGAAGCATCGGTCCGGGCGTCCTGCTTCCAAGTTTCTTCCGAGGGCAAGACGCAGAGGTTACTCAGCATTAGGAGAGGGCGAGCAGCACGCAAACGCTCCGCCACAGGGGAGTCTAGATTCTAAAGCTGTGGGGTTGGGCATATTTACTTACCAACGTCCGCAGCCTCCATTACCTAAAGCAGGGAGTTGGGACTGCGCAGCGGAACTCCGGGAGCCGGGATTTACGGCCGGTCCCAGGAGAGGGTGGGGTTTCCCCCAGGGCGCGGCTGCTCCGGGAAGCGTGTGGGCACCGGCCCGGGGAGGGTCACAGGGATCGAGGAGAGTGTGTGTGTGTGTGTGTGTGTGTGTGTGTGTGTGTGTAGTAAAAGCCTCCAGGGAGCAGGGGGACCAAGGCGGGGTCCCGCCGCGGCCGGGGGGCTCCTCCTCAGTCCCGCAGCTTGCCCGGCGTCCATACCCCCACCCGGGCACTCGGGTGCTGGCCCCGTGCCCGCCTGGCCCCAGTCTCCGTGATGAACACCTCTTTACCCTGTAAGAGCCAATTCAAGGCTCACCTACTCTGTGAGTCTTTCTCAGACTCTCCCGGGCAGGAGTGAGCGCCCCTGCAGCTAGGGCGCCCCACCCCGCCGCAGCCCTGCAACGCCCAGCCCTTGGTAGGGCCTTTCCCCGGCGACTCCAGGAGGAATGGTGGATCCAGGGACGCGCTGTGCGCAAGGCAAAGGTGCCCGGGCTCGGTTCCAAGCCTGCGCCCACCACTTCCTAACGGTGCAGCTCTGAATGAGCTACTTAACCCCTTCCTGCCTAACTGACCCATCTGCGAGATCGGGATAAGAGTAGTGCTTCATGAAAATTAAGTCTTTTTAAAGAATAAAATGAGTTAACACCAAGTGCTTAGACTAGTACTGGCGTGTGGTAAGCTCAATAAACGCTAGATCCCGGTAACAATCTTTTGATCTCCCCACTGGCCCTGAGTCAGTCCCAGGCACCCCACACTGTCTCATTCAATTGTACACCCCCAACTCCGAGCCCAATCCTGGTCGGTCACATAAACAGTGAAATAATGCAAAGATGTTTAAAGAACACTGCCCCTTCTCCTGCATTACCCTCTCCGAAAGGCAACAGATGTTACCAGTCCAGTGTTGACCCTTTCCCTCTCTTCTCCACAGTGCTTCAGACATATACACTTAGAAGGTTCCCTGCCCCGCGACCCGTTTTCACAAACACGTGATCATTCTAAAGCTGGTACTCTGCATCTTATTTTTTTATTTTCCCAGACTGAAAATCTTAGGCCTGGGTTATCTAAACCAGGGATAGGATTCTTTTTAACAAGGCACTGAGTGAAAGATTCAGAACTCCAAGAGGATATAGCATTAAGTAATAATCAGATGTTAGCTATACAGTATTGCCAGATTCGCAGGAAGGATTGTTTGTTGGCTTCAAAAACTTTCCACAAAAGAGTTGAAAGAAATCTGGATGTCTCTGAAAGAGTGTATATTGGATTGCTCGGGCTGCCATAACAAAACACCATAGACTCGGTGGCTTAAACAACAGACATTTATTTCCTCATGGCTATGGAGGCTGGAAGTCCAAGATCAAAGTGTTGGCAGGTTTGGTTTTTCCTGAACCCTCGCTCCTTGGCTTGCAGATGGCGGCCTTCTTTCTGTGTCTTCACATGGCCTTTTCTCAGTGCACATACATCCCAGGTGTCTCTCTCTCTTCTTTAAGGACACCAATCATATTGGATTATAACCTTACCTAACAGTCTCAGTTGGATTTAATCATCTCTTTGAAAGCCCTGTCTCCAGGGACTTCCCTGGTGGCACAGTGGTTAAGAATCCACTTGCCAATGCAGGGGACACGGGTTCGAGCCTTGGTCCAGGAAGATCCCACATGCTGCAGAGCAACTAAGCCCGTGTGCCACAACTACTGAGCCTGTGCTCTAGGGCCCGCGAGCCACAACTACTGAAGCCCACATGCCTAGAGCCCGTGCTCTGCCACAAAGAGAAGCCACCACAATGAGAAGCCCACGCACCGCAACGAAGAGTAGCCCCCGCTCGCCTTCCTGTGCCAATGAAGACCCAAAGCAGCCAAAAATAAAGAAAGAAAGAAAGCCCTGTCTCCAGATACATGGATTAGAGCCCACTCATATGATCTCGCTTAAACTTAATTACCTCGTTAAACTCCTATCTCCAAAAATGATTATATTCTGAGGTTCTGGGTTTGGGGTTTCAACACATGAATTTTGGGAGAACATAATTCAGCTCATAACAGAGTGTATGGGTAAAGTGTGGTGGATGTACACTGGGAGGTATTACGCAGCTATCAGAAGCACTGGGTTAGATGGACATAAAGCAGCCTGGATGGATCCTAAAAACACAATGCTGCGTGAGAAAAGTATGGAACAGACAGACGTGTGTGAGCCGGTATCATTTCTATAAATTAAGGGCACTATGAGCCCTTAGTGCACATTATGCAAGAACATTTACAAAAAATACAAACTACATATTAAATACATCACAATAGTTGCCTATGGTATCAGGAGGAGAAGAGGAGGGAAAGGGGATTGCTTTTTAAAGGCACATAAATTAATGAGAGACAGAGGGAGAGAGAGAATTTGGCAGACCAGTGGTGATAGTACACTGTAAACTCTGATGAGTATGAGGAACTCAACCCTCCGGCCCTCAGTCCAAAATGAAATACGCACAGTGTGGAAATCAAGACACCCCTCCCGCATCTTCTTAGCAGAGCGTAGAGAGAGGTTTTGCTACAGTCCAGCTCCATGGACACAAGACAAACTGCTTCCCTCTTTTTATCTGAGACATTGGCCCAAGTGGTGACACCAAGTTGCAACATATGCTTTCCCATTTGGGGCTCAGAAGATGTATGGTTTCCTCTATTCTCTAACAGAAATATTGCAATGTAACCAAAGTAATAAGTATGTACACTTAATGGCAGAGAGCCAGATGTAAAGACTTTGAAAAAGATTTCATGCCTGGTATATCCAGTGGCAGACCATGTTGGTTGCCTGTCCAATATCCAATATCCTCTTTGTCCTTCCTACATACATAGCCCAATTTTGTTTAGGGTAGCCGTGTACCCAGTTAAAGAACTCTGCTTCCAGGCTCCTTTGTAGCTGGGATTTTGACATAGTTCTGGTCAATGAGACAAGCAGAAATCTAACGGGTAGGGCTTTTAGGAAACATTGTTTCCCAATTAAAATAAAAAGGGAGAAACTCAATAGACATGCATCTTTTGTCCTTTGTCTTTCTTCCTGCCTGAAATGTGGAGACGCTGCCCAGGGGTGCAACGAACATTTTGTGACCATGGAGCCACTCACGACAGGTGGCAGTAGAGAAAGGGAAGAGACGTCTGGTTTCCTGAGTAGTTGCATGAGCCCTGGACTTCCTTCTTTGGAGTCCTTGTTACATGAAAACAAAAAAAGTGCTTTTTAAACCATTGTAGTTTGGGTTTCTGGAACCACTGAATCCAGCCCTGACCCCCTGCAAATGGAGCAGGTGAGCCTGTGCCTCCCTGGTTCCCTGGTGAGAATTGATGAAGTCCATCCTTCTTCCAGATGAAGAGAGGAATATCATGGCAATTGGTCAGGAAGTCCCCTCTGCCTGTGAGGTGTGTTTCCAAAGCTTACCTGGCGTATGTGGCATATGTGGAGTGGATTTTAGGGAAACATCTGTCATGTCCACTACACTATTAAACAGGATTGTTGTAAAGGTTGTGTGACATGGGACATAAAGTACTGGCAAGTAGCAAGTAGCAAGCCCCCCAAACATCTTCCTTCCTCTCTTCTCTATCATGACTTTTTAAAAATTAAATATTTAAAAATATTGAGCTGTGAACAAAGCATGTTTCAGGTATATCAGAGAATCAAAGATGAGAAAGACACTCTTTGTTATTGGATACTGGAAGTGTTAACAAAATCACAGGTGTGCAAAGTCTTTGGAAAGCAATATGAATTATAGCAATAAAGTGCCTGGAACAAAGTATCCCTCAAACATTTACTCACTTCTTGTTTGTTTGTTTGTTTGTTGTTTTTTAAAAAAAACCATTTACTCACTTGATATCAAATAGAAGGTATGGATAAGATTTGGCCACACCAGGTCAAACAGGATCCCAGTCGTGGTGACTCTGTCAGGCTTAATCACTGAAATTTGCCAAGTCATGGTGATTAAGCTAAGTCATGGTTGTTAAGTCATCACAGACAGAATTAGAATGTGGGGAAAAGGCCAAGGGAAAACATTTTCCCTTATTTTGCTCTGAGACAAAACCGAATTCAATTCAGTCCTCCAGCCTTAGGGTTCAGAGAGCTCTGATCTAGCTAGCTGAGGGAACAATTCACTGTTTAATACAATCACAGAAGTAATAAGAGAATGCATCTTGTCAAATAATTCAGACAATACAGATGCGTACAGTGTAAGAAGCAAAAGTCCTTGTTCTCTGTTTGGGGAGGATTCCTTCTGATGTTTTTCTATGGCAACGCACTTTCAGAATGGACACTTATCTCCTCTTCCTTCTCTACAACTTCCATTGCATTGACCTGGTAAGATAATGCTTGGGAAATAATTATAAAACTGGGTAGTAATATTATTCTCATAATTGAAAGAACCCCTTAATACATGTAGGACACTGCATTTCGGGAGAGGATGATTATGCCTCTTCCCACAGTACTAGGAGATGCATTGGTGCAGCACTAACTGTGAGCCTTACCCTAGAGAAGAGCTTGGTACCTAGTATTTCTTGTCCTTATAACAGTTCAGGGAAGCACTTGTTCTTATTATCTTCCTCAGAGCCTAAGGAAACTGAAGTTCTAAGAAGTAAAATAACTTAGACACAATCACATAGCTAGTCAGTCGCAGGGTTGAGATTTGAATCTGAGTTAACAAGCTCCAAAGCCCCATACTTTTCACTGTTCTGTTTTACTTTCCAATACAGGCAAGACAGATTCCTCTAATAGGTAAGAGCAAATTTAGGAAAGGTCACACTTATGGGATATCTGTAAACTATGATTAGTAATGTTATTTTATTCTTTTTCTTTTTTAAAATATTTATTTATTTATTTTGGCTGTGCCGGGTCTTAGTTGCAGCACGTGGGATCTTTTAGTTGCAGCATGCGGACTTCTCGGTTGTGGCATGCAGACTTCTTAGTTGTGGCATGCGAACTCTTAGTTGCGGCAGGCATGTGGGATCTAGTTCCCTGACCAGGGATTAAACCCGGGGCCCCTGCATTGGGAGAGCAGAGTCTTACTCACTGGACCACCAGGGAAGTCCCAATAATGTTATTTTAGACATGCAAATATGTTACCAAACTCAGGTTCGGCTGCTTGCTGCTCAAAAACCAATACTCAAGAGGCAACTGTTGGTAGAAAGGAAAGTTGCTTTAATCAGAAAACTGGGCAATCTGGGGAGAAGGTGGGCTCATGTCCCAAAACCAACTCTGAAGATTCTGCTTGGCCATGAAAGTTTCTAAAGGGAAAAAGGGAAGTAATCTCAGTCACTGAGATAGGGGATCAGACTCATAGCCGTCTCCCACTGCATGCAGGCTTGTTGACTCCTCGTGATCTGTCTTTTTATGCTATCTTGTTCACACAGTTTGTGAGATTACTGAAGGTGAAGCTGGGGAAGAGATCTGGTCCTCTGTTAATTACTTATTATTCATTTCTACTTCTTCGATCTATGGAAAGAACTATGGAAAGATCTATGGAACGAAAGTTAGGCAAGGTATAATGTGATCAAAAGATTGAAAGGTGTGCTTGGGCTGGAGATGAGTAGAGCATGGGGTGACTGGTTAAAGGTTAGCTACCATATAGCTTTGCTAAAGAGACAAGACAAAAGGGGCCTCCTGCAGAGAGCTCTTTCCTGCCAAAAGCTGCTTACAAATCCCCACTTGTCAGAACATCATTCCATTTCTACGGGATTATGGGCAAAGGTCCGTCTTCTGTAACTTCTTCATGCTGACATACAGCACTGTATTCTTAGAGTGGAAAATGTTGACATGGGTCTGTAGCATCCCTTTGCTGACAATTTTAGTTGCCCGCTTACATATATGGGCAGAACAAGATACAATTACTTTGATGCCCACAAAGATATAGATTATTATGAGCAGTAGTGTTAATCCCATTCTCTTAAGGCCAGTTCTTGGAATTGTGCTAGCCATGGATTCAGTACTGCTCAAGAAGGAACAGCTTATGTCATGGCTGCAGTCTGGTCATCATGCAGTTAGCTTTTCCCCTCTGGTGGCAGTTATAGTATCTGTAAAATGACTCCGGAATGTGCATCAGACACTGAAGAATTCTGTGATTCTATTGTCCTAATCATTAACTGTTTGAGCCTGCTCATTTGGGACTCAGGGAGGCCTGGGAGAGTTCAGCTTTTCTACAAACAAGAGGCAGGGGACATGGAGGGGCCTTTGTACTTGGGAGGGTCCCTGCAGGGTTCTGCTCGCTTCCAAATACACTGAACATCTTGGAATGTCACTCTCTCATCCTGGCCTTCCCCTCTTAGTCCCTCTGCCATCCTCCTATCCACTTGGCTAGGGTCTGATGCAATTCTGTGGCAGTCTTCTTTCTGCCTCATGATGGCAGGTGCTGGGACTGGGGCAGAGAAAATAAAGATGAACCTGAAACATCTTTTTGTACAAGTAAGAAAGTATGTAAAATATGATGGGGACACAAAAGGATAGGGGTCATGTCAAAAGGACATAGAAACCCTCTTAAAGGAGCTGGAATAGGCCAAATCTAAGACAAGTTGAACATCAAAACAAATTCAAAGAATGGCTAAACAACAGGGTCCTACTGTATAGCACAGGGAACTACAGTCAATATCCTGTGATAAACCATAATGGAAAAGAACATTAAAAAAGAATGTCTGTATGTGTGTAACTGAGTCACTTTGCTGTACAGCTGAGGTTGGCACAACTTTGTAAATCAACTATACGTCAATTAAAAAAATAAAATTAAAAAACCCCCCAGACGTTATTGTGGGCAAAAAAAAGAAGTATATCCTCCCCCCACCAAATTTAAAATTAACATATTAGCACCCATATGATTAACAATAACAATTATATGTTAATGTAATTAACATATTTTATCACCCATAAAATAAGTTACCATGAGTTCATAAATGTAGAGATAAGGAAAAGATCTTCCTTACAATAGAATACCAACTAATAAATGTGGGTGGAAAGATGGAATTAGAATGTCACCATTTTGCAACCACTGTATTAATAACTGATTGAGGCAAAAATCATGGAAGCTAAATAAGCAGGTGAAAGCTTGAGGAGGAATAGAATAAGTCTAAAAGTATCTCTTCACAAGTTATTTATTAAAGGAGAAAAGGTAACTTTACAGTAGAATAACAGGACAGATAACGGTTCAAAGTCAACATCAGTGTTGAGGCAAACAGACATTATCTTGTGCTTTCTGATACTGTGCGTCGAGCACACAACATCATTTCTGTGGTATCCTGATAGAAATGCATAACATGGATTTCATTATGAGGAAATATCAGACAAACTCCAATTGTAGGACCTTCTATAAAATAACTAGCTGGTAATCTTCAAAAGTGTCTAGGTTATAGAAGTCAAGGGAAAACTGAGGAATTGATTTTCTAGATTATAGGAGACTAAAGAGACATGACAATTAAATGCAGTGCAGGAAACTGGATTGGACTGGGGGCAAAAGGATAGCTATAAAGGGCATGATTGAAACAACTGTGAAATTTGAATATGCCCTACAGATTAGATCAAGAGTTGGCAAAGTACATATGGCCTCTGGTCAAATCCAGCCTACTGGTTTTGCTTTTTTGGCTGCACCGTGCAGCATGCAGGATCTTAGCTCCCTGACCAGGGATTGAACCCGTGCCCCCTGCAGTGGAAGCGGGGAGTCTTAACAACTGGACCACCAGGGAAGTCCCCCAGCCTACTATTTTTGTATGGCTTGCAAGCTAAGAATGTTTTTTACATTTTAAAAATTTGTGGTGAAAAACGTAACAAAATTTACCATTGTAACCATTTTTAAGTGTATAGTTCACATTATTGTGTAACAGATCTCTAGAACTTTTTCACCTTGGAAAACTGAAACTCTGTACCCACTGAACAACTCCCCATTCCCCTCTCCCCCACCCCCAAACCCTGGCATCCACAATTCTATTGTCTATTTCTATGAGTTTGACTGCTTGAGATGACTTATACAAGTGACATCATACAGTATATGTCTTTTTGTGACTAGCTTACTTCACTTAAGAGTAATGTTCTCAAGGTTTATCCATGTTGTAGTATGTAACAGGATTTCTTTTTTTAAGGTTGAATAATATTTCATTGTATGTGTTTAACACTTTTTTTTTTTTTAGTTTGTATATTACTTTTTTTTTTAGTTTTTAAAAATTTTATATTGGAGTATAGTTGATTTACAATGTTGTGTTAGTTTCAGGTGTACAGCAAAGTGATTCAGTTATACATATATATATACATTTTTTTTCAGATTCTTTTCCCATATAGGTTATTACAGAATATTGAGTAGATTTCCTTGTGTCGTATAGTAGGTCCTTGTTGATTATCTATTTTATATATAGTAGTGTGCATATGTTAATCCCAACCTCCTAATTTACCCCCAATCTTTCCTCTTTGGTAACCATAAGTTTGTCTTCTAAGTCTGTGAGTCTGTTTCTGTTTTGTAAATAAATTCATTTGTATCATTTTTTTTAGATTCCACATGTAAGTGATATCATATATTTGTCTTTCTCTGTCTGACTTCACTTAGTATGATAATCTCTAGCTCCATCCATGTTGCTGCAAATGGCATTATTTCATTCTTTTTTATGGCTGAGTAATATTCCATTGTATATATGTACCACATCTTCTTTATCCATTCATCTGTTGATGGACCTTTAGGTTGCTTCCATGTCTTGGCTATTGTAAACAGTGGTGCAATGAACATTGGGGTGCATGAATCTTTTCAAATTACTGTGTTCTCTGGATATATGCCCAGGAGTGGGACTACTGGATCATATGGTAGCTCTGTTTTTAGTTTTTTAAGGAACCTCCATACTGTTCTCCATAGTGGCTGCACCAATTTACATTCCTACCAATAGTGTAGGAGGGTTCCTTTAAGGCAGTTTTAACCACCAGGGATGAGAACACTCCCAAAAAGAAAACACAGACAAATGGATAAAGAGATTCAAGAGGGAAGTGTGACAGCAACAGGACAACAGCAAACCTGTTTCAAATTTTCATTCAAATAACTAGAAAATACAGATTATAGACTGTTACTATTATATAGATTACTATAGATCACCTTTCAGTGGGACCCTTTGATGTATGCACCTGAAACACAGGAAAACTTATGTCTCAGAGTAGATATAAGGAAGGAAGGAAGGAAGGGAGAAGGGAGGTAGAGAGGGAAGGAAGGAAGGAGGGATGGAAGAAAGGAGTCAAAAAAGAGGAAGGAAAAAAGAAAAGAAATTCCCCCAAATTTTGGAAGGTGAGGAGGCAGGATTCAGAGGCATTTCAAATCTGCCCTAGCTTCTCATTATCATAGAATAAAATCTGTCCCAAAGCTTTTTAAATTTGTTTAAACCAAAAGAACTTTGGGTGAAGGCAAATTATTTTTAGAATGCTCGTTATTCAGGTTGAAGTTACTACTGATACAGAACTCATAAATTATACAGTAACAATTTGTTTTCTTATTATAACATTAAAAATAACATAAACCAGTGCAGTATTTTTGTGCATCTGCTGAATGAAAGAAAGATAATTTAAATTGGGAGCCTCCATGCAGTTCTAGGCAAGTTCGAGCAGAAACTCTCTGTATCAGTCTCTGACATGGCAATTTTCTAGGAAAGAAATTCATTTAGGGAATCAATCAGGAATTCATTCGTTATTGTTTGGTTAATATTAACTAAAGATTTTTTTAAAAATCACCCTTGTCTTCTTCATTTGCTCATCTTAAGTTGTGAGTATATGAAAACAATGTTTACTTTTCTTATTGAAGACTGTGCAGAAAGACCCACAGGTATTTGTCTCTGGGTGGGAAGAGCAGAAGATCTGGATCTGAAGGCTGGCCTGGCCTCTTACCTGCTTTGTACCTTTGGGTAAGTCACATCTCTTCTCAGGATCATACATACATATTCATGTCCCTGACAGAGTTGTGACACAAGGTACATGGAAACAATCTCCGACCTCAAAGGGCTGTATAAATAATTGTTTATAATTATTAATATAGGGACCAAAGTGCTCTGTGATAGGAATAAGCAGTCAAAAACACCCACTTTCGGGACTTCCCTGGTGGCGCAGTGGTTAAGAATCCACCTGCCAATGCAGGGGACATGGGTTCGAGCCCTGGTCTGGGAAGATCCCACATGCCGCAGAGCAACTAAGTCCGTGCGCCACAACCACTGAGCCTGCGCTCTAGAGCCTGTGAGCCACAGCTACTGAGCCTACGTGCCACAACTACTGAAGCCTGTGTGCCTAGAGCCCCTGCTTCACAACAAGAGAAGCCACCGCAATGAGAAGCCCGCGCACCACAACGGAGAGTAGCCTCCGCTCGCCGTAACTAGAGAAAGCCCGCGTGCAGCAACGAAGACCCAACACAGCCAAAAATAAATAAATACATTTATTTAAAAAAAAAGACAACAAAAATACCCACTTTCAGGGAGAGGCAGGAAGACCTGACCCTATTCGGATTTTCTCCATTTGCCCTCCAGATCCACTCTCCACCCTGCTTCTCACAAATCCAGCCCCCTTCCCTAAGCTTCTGCTTGGTTTGGGCCGGTCTGGTGTTGATTCTCCCTATAGGTTACTTCGGACTGGCTGTGTCCTTCTAACAAAAGCCACAGCTCCTTCAGGCAGCCCCTGGGCACACCTCCCTCCCCTGACCCCTTTGGGCCCAAGGGGTCTTCCCAGGCCCTGTTGGTTTCCTTTTTCCCTGCACACTGCCCTCTGGGTGGGTGTGCCATCTGACTCCTGCTAGGAGGAGGCTGCTCAGTCTAATTAACTTGTGTAATTACTGTAAAAAATATGAAAGTACATTGACTTTGAAAGAAAAAATAAGTAAAAACAGGTAGTTTAGACAAATGGTTTAAATTAACGAAACTGGGAAAAGGAACCCTTCCCAAAGATATATGGATGCGTATGACACCTTGCCACGTCACCATTGTGGGGAAATACGCACACATTTCTCAATCCACTAAAGAAAGCTCTGAACTGTAAACAAACAAGCACACAAAAACCCAGGGTCATCACCCTGCAAACTTCTTTTTTACCCTGCATACTTTTAGTGCCAAAATAAATGAACCTTGAATTTTTCCTGTAAGTTATATACTTACTCCCTGACATAACTCCATCCGTAGCATTTTCAATGCTGACCTTTTGCAGATTTGCAACATTCAGGGCTATCACAATCATGTGAGAAAATATATTTTTCCACTAAGAACAAACTGAGTGTAAACTTGGGAATGCTGGCAATCTTGTGATTTTCTTTTCATTTAAATACATGTTGTGCTTGTTAATATAGTGAGCCAGTCCTTTCAAAGCTTGTACTTTCTTTAAACATTTTTATTGCAAACAATCTATGCTTTTTTCCTTTTTGTTTCTGTCTTCCTTACACAGTAAGAACTCAAAATCCTATGTTTTAAATAAAAGGAAATAAAATTCTTGGCTTTATTAGGTAAGCATAAATATAGAGAAGAGTAAAAAGTTTTGCTAAATAGTGAGCGGAATTAAAAAGGTGATGCTTATCTTTTAAATCAGTGATTCTTAAGGTTTGGTGTCTATCAGGATAATCTGTGGGGCTTGTTAAAAATAAACATCATGCCCTCTCCATGACTGTCTAGCATTCTGTATCATTATAAAATTCAATGTTCTCATCTGTGAAATGGGGATAACCTCACAGAGTTATTGTGAGGATTAAGTGGGATAATGTATATAAAGCACCAAAGCACTTAGAACTGCTCTTAATGCACAGTAAGCTATAGGAGTGTGGCTACTATTATTTTTGTTGGGAGACAATTCTCCATGTTTCTGCATGTCTTGGGAGCAGAGGCACTGACCACCTTTGTTCTGGACTATTTTCTCCAAGATGTTTGTATAGCAAACAGCCTTGGAAGATACAGGGTCTCCCTCCAGAGCAGGGGGCAGTTGTGTTTTCTTTCTAGTGTAATAATGTCTCCCTTTGGTAGAAATGTCTATTATCAAGATTTGGGCTCCCTAGCTCAGAGCTCCTCAGCTGTGATGCAAATCCTCTGCAAGCATGGCATTCACATGGGCCCCTCTCTTTCCCCTGTGAACTTGGGGGTGGCAAGAGGAAAACAACATGAACATGAACCTCATGCTGCTTGCCGTGCCATAAGTAATAAAGTCCTTTGTCTCTGACCCAGGAGTTTTGAGTCTTCTACCAGCATCTGTGTGGCAGGCAAAAGGAAGGTTAAAAATCTCAGCCCCTTCACAGTTCTTGACAATTACAGGGTTCAGAAGCATGCAGTCATGTTTAGAGAAGTGCATTTTGTCAACCAAAAGTAATTTAATTAAAGTAATTAAAAAGTAATTTCAGGGAATACCCTGGTGGTCCAGTAGTTAGGACTCTGTGCTTTCATTGCCAAGGGCCTGGGTTCCATCCCTGGTCAGGGAACTAAGACCCCATGAGCCACGTGGCCAAAAGAAAAAGTAATTTCATTTTCCACTCCCATCTCTAAATGAATATTTGGAAGGATCCAATTCATAGTTTTCTTATTGCACAACCTTGGCACCATCCAGCCGCTCCCACATGCAACCATGGTCCCCGTCTTATCTTCTGGTTTGAAGAGTACTATTAATGACCTTTGGAATCTAAATCCACCTGGCCATTATTCAAAACCACTAATCAGTGGCCAAATGGTAGAGCTGCAGAAGGTTTGAAGAGAATTTGCATTTCTGAACTTCCTCCAGGATCTCAGTTGACCCCTTCCTCACCATTCCAGCATATGATGCACAATTCCCAGCATCCTCCTCCAGAACACCTTATTTCATAGCAACTATAGTTTTGCCCCTGTTACTTCCTCAACCCACTCAGCACCACTGACATCTTGATGACTGACTCATTCCTAAGAGAATATAGGCCACCAAGAAGGGAAACCCTCCGGAGGGGCAAACACTATTAGAAGAAAGATGACTGGTACTAGCTCCAGAGAGAAAATCCAAGCGGTGGACACCGCCTGGTTCTCCCACCGTAATTTACACATGACCAAGTCTAAAGCCGGAGGACAGCTACTTGGGTTCTTTCAAAGGATGCAAGTCGTCAGGCCAAGGCCCTTTGGACCCAGTGTATCTGCTCTGTCTTTTACCGTTCTTTGGCAAGCCAAATTCAATGAGGGCACAGAATAGATAACAAGAGAATGTTATTCAAGAGAAGTTGGGGGCTTCCCTGGTGGAGCAGTGGTCGAGAGTCTGCCTGCCAATGCAGGGGACACGGGTTCGAGCCCTGGTCTGGGAAGATCCCACATGCCGCGGAGCAACTGGGCCCGTGAGCCACAACTACTGAGCCTGCGCGTCTGGAGCCTGTGCTCCGCAACAACAGAGGCCACGATGGTGAGAGGCCCGCGCATCGCGATGAAGAGTGGCCCCCGCTTGCCGCAACTAGAGAAAGCCCTCACACAGAAACGAAAACCCAACACAGCCAAAAATAAAAGAAAAAAACAACTCACTCACTTAAAAAAAAAAAAAAGAGAAGCTGGACTCATGGTGCATCCCAGCACACAGAGGAATGGCTGTGGGAAGGGGTCACCGTTAAGAGTACTGGAGCCTTGCTCCCCCGAGTGCGGTCCCTGGACCAGCGGCTGTGAGCCTGTTAGAAATGCAGAATCTCGAGTTCTCAGTTCAGACCTACTGACTCAGAAATTACATTTTAAGCAAGATCCTCAGGCGATTCAGATGTACATTTTACAGTTTGAGAAGTACAGTGTGATAGCTTTCAGTGCGGGGAACCCAGGGAAATACTAGTTCTGCTTTGTTAATGGTGATCTGGGTGTGAGGGTGTATGTGTGTGTGCATGTGTGCAATCTAAATGGCCTGTGGCCCCTAATACTCTCCTCATTACACATCATTGTGGGCTAGACTCCAGCATCCCAGGAAATGTCTCCCAGCTCCTGCCTGGCATTCTGAAGCCATAAAATCTGTTTGGGGTCTCTGCTTGCCGTCTCATTACCTTGTACCTGATGCTTAATTGTCTGCTGCACACAATTCCACATCTGCATCTCCTCACCTCCACATGGCCGCGGGACAACCTCATTTTGCCTGTGTCCCACAAGCTCCATGCTGGCCCTCCCAAATTCTGTGTCCGTGGGAGTGGGGTTTAATAACAAGCACCCATTTCTCTGCTAGATTACTGCATGCCCAGCTAGAAGCTTTTGGCCAGGAAAAAAGTGAGTCAGTAAGAAAGTGGTCTATATTCTTTTATCTTTCTGAAAGACTTGGGAGAAGAAACATCTCTTGGTTGCGTCCTCATAGCAGAGGCTGAGGGTTCTAGCTGGACACTTCTGGGCATGCTTGTTTTGGCTGAGGCTGAAATGCAAAGCTGGTGCTTTTTGCTAATGCCCTCACTGCACTTGTCAGGCTTGTTGAAAAGCCTCTTACCAGGAAAGGAACAAGCAATGAAGATTTGGCAGAGCACAAAGCTCAATTTTAATATCGTTATTAAGGGTCCTTTATGCATCTTTGATTTATGTGCTTTTTTTTTTTTTTTTTTTTTTTTCAGCCATGCCTCGAAGATTGCAGGATCTTTGTTTCCCTGGCAGGGGTTGAACCTGGGCTCTTGGCAGTGAAAGCGTGGAGTCCTAACCACCGGGCAGCCAGGGAATTCCTTTATGTGCTCTTCTTTCCCTGGTTTTGACTTTTGGGCCTTTGATTACCATAATCATAGTGGACATTAATTTTTAGTCCAGTTTAGTTCAGGTAAGATTCCAACGTGCTCCATTGTAATTATTCCCTGGCAAATGCCTTCAGCTTCCTTGTTTCTCTCTTTCTCTCTCAATCACCTCGGCATAAATCCCCGAATAAAACCAACCATTGACTTTTCCACTCCTTCCCATGAACAGCTGAACACTGTGAAAAATCACACAACCACACTGACTGGTTTTACTTTAATTATCACAGACAATGTGTAGGCACACTCAACCCTGTCCAGCAACTCCAGGATTCTCCAGTAAATTTGCTTTCTCACACAATGTGATAACAATTTTATACTTTCACTTCTGTTCTCACACTTCAGCTCTCAATAGATACTCTTATCTTACGCTTCATTGAGAAAACAGAAGCCACTAGATCAGAGACCTTGTCTTTTCGTGGTCAAAGCTACCAACTTCTCTGCATCTGCACCCATCTTTTCTTCCTGCAATGATGGAGGAAGTGTCTCTCCTATGAAAGGTTAAAGTAGTACTCGGATCCCAACTCTTCTAACCTTCTTGGGCTTACTTGGGTTATTTCTTTTCTCCTGCATAACCAACCTCTTCTGTAACAACTCGAAGATTTTCACTGCAAATAAAAAGACAGAAAACACTTATAAAGGCTCCCAAATTTACATCTTCTGCCCACAATCTGGAGCCAGACACCTGAGTGGATGTTATGCTAATTAGTAGATCCACGTGTCCTTAAGCTTCCCGTATAAAACCTTATTATAGAGAATATTTCTGAAATGACTGTTTACCTAACTTCACAGATTATTCAGACTAAAAGTAAATAGGCGTTAGCCTACACATTGGAGATTTTTCTTTGCAAATCTTTCTCCTCCCTTTAAAAATGAAGCCAAACTTATCCATTGCACTCCGGATGTGCTGACCCCTGCAATTTCCCCAAATGTGGGAAACTCGACTGCATAATTTGTGGTAGTGGGGGACTGCGTTCGTGCTTTTCCCATTTAAAAAAAAAAAAAAAGAAGCCAAACACCAGTGTATCAATTGTGTGTTTGGCTCAAAATCCTCTTAACCACCAACCCATTAAGAAGCATGCCAAGGGAACGGGCATTGGAGCTATGTTTAGCTTTCCCCTTTTGTCTAGGCAACCAATCAGATAGGTTTATCTTCCCTTTGTAGATGCTTGGTTTTAAAAAGTGCTTCATTCATGAATTCTGAAGGAAGGCTAAGAAAAATTGGAACCATTCTAAATTGTGGAATTAAGCCATTAGGCACCTGTAGCAGACTGTACAGGGATGGGTAGCATTCTTTGGTGGATGATTTTGGAACTGGCGTAGTCTCTGTTGGATGCATTGTAACCAGTTGGAGAGATATGGGGCCAGGGTGAGATCCCTCTAGAATCTCTGCTCAACCAGATTCTATCTGTGGCTCTCTGGTGGTCAGCAAGTAAGCAGCTGGCCTCTGTCTCCCTGATGACCTAGTGGGTCCAGGCTATAAACCCACTAGGAGTGGCCTGTGTGAGTTGTGTGATTTTTCCGCTTGCTCTAAATAAGGATGCTGGAGGAGTGGGAGGATTGTAAAATGAGTTTCTCCACAGAAGTGACTGAGTGGGCCGGACAGTAAAGGGCAAGTGGATGTGAAAAAGACTGGAAGGAATATTGACAGAATCCCCTCCCCCCTCCATTCTTTAAGTGGATGGCTGATAGAAGAGGTAAGGAGGAAACAGATACTAACTCTTAAAAAAGGAGGCATATATCAAGAAAGCAGAAGAGAGGTTATATTCATACCAGTCTGACAAAATTTAAAAATGGGGTTGGCAATGCAATTCATGATATTCCAACTATATAAACCACCTCACTCACACTAGCAGACCTCTGGGCTAGAGACATGACCAAAAGGAAGTTCAAGAGTAATGCTGGCTTTGACTTAGCCCCTACTCCCGGCCCAGTTTTAAAATATTCTTTATTTTAAAAAAATGATCTTATAGTATCAATTCCTTGCCTTATAAGTATAGTGTACTTTAAAATACTGCAATATCCAAAAGTCATATATGGAATGGTTGTTTTTCAACTATTGATTTGTGAGTGTGTAGGTATAACTTTTGCTCACTTAATACAAATCAACTTTTAGGCCAAGCAAGTCAATGGAAGTATGAAGAAAGTATACTCAGTTTGAATGGAAAGGACTTTTAAAAGTCTTGTACCCAGAGATTATAACAAGAGGTCTTCTCTCATTTCAGGTAAATGGAGATTATCGATACATCTGCATTGGTCTGTGCATTTTGGTCAACCAATCATTAGTCACCCAGCATGGTAGTACAAGGGTCAGCTATCTGGAAGTATGAATTATAACAACCTTACTGCTGTAGTTGGACAGTAGATCCATTAGGCTAAAGTTTATGATTAGAGCAATTTTTTTTTTTGCCTTAGTAATTTTTTTTCTTTCTTTTTTTAAATTGGGGCATAGTTGTTTTACAATGTTGTGTAGAGCAATTTTTTATCTTTACTATTTTGTCACTGGATATGTAGACAAAGCCAACTGAATCCAAATTGTTTTACCCAGATTTTTTGCCTGGCAGATTAATCAATTTATTCATCATTCAGAAAGTATTTATTGAATGCTAAGGCATTATGGCCTTAGTGTTTATTTACAGACAATTTTTTAGAGCAGTTTTAGGTTCACAACAAAATTGAGGGGGGAAGGTACAGAGAGTTCCCATACACCCCTTTCCCCCACATGCACAGCCTCCCGCATTATCAACATCCCCCCACCAGAGTGGGACATTGGTTACAACTGATGAATCTACACTGACACATCCCAATCACCCAAAGTCCATAGTTTACACTAGGGCTCATTCATTCCTGTATAACATTCTGTTTGTTTGGACGAATGTATAATGACATGTGTCCATCATTATAATATCATACAGAGTATTTTCACTGCCCTAAAAATCCTCCGTGCTTTGTCTATTCATCCCTCCCTCTCCCAACCCCTGACAACCACTGATTTTTTTTTTTTTTTTTGCTGTCTCCATAGTTTTGCCTTTTCCAGAAATGTCATATAGTTGGAATCATACAGTATGTAGCCTTTTCAAATTGGTTTCTTTCACTCAGTAATATGCATTTAAACTTCCTTCATGTCTTTTCCTGGCTTGATAGCTCACTTCTTTTTAACCCTGAATATTATTCCATCGCCTGGATGTACCACATTTATCCATTCACTTACTGAAGGACAAACTTAGTGCTTCCAAGTTTTGGCAGTTATGAATAAAGCTGCTATAAACATCCATATGCAGGTTTTTGTGTGGACACATTTTGAACTCCTCTGGGTAAATACCAGGGAGTGCAATTGCTGGAGTGTAAGGTAAGAGTATGTTTAGTTTTATAAGAAAATGCCAAACTGTCTTCCAAAGTGACTGTACCTTTTTGCACTTCCACTGGCAGTGAATGAGAGCCCCCACTGCTCTACATCCCCCTCAGCGTTTGGTGTTGTCAGTGTTCCGGATTTTAGCCATTCTAATAGATGTGTAGTGATACTTCGTTGTTTCAATTTGCATTTCCCTGATGACATACGATATGGAACATCTTTTCATATGTTTATTTGCCATCTGTATATCTTCCTTGTTGAGGTGTCTCAAGATTTTTGGCCCATCTTTTAATCAGGTCTTTCATTTTCTCATTGTTGAGTTTTAAGAGTTCTCTGTATATTTTGGCTAAACAGTTCTTTATCAGATGCGTCTTTTGCAAATATTTTCTCCCAGTTTGTGGCTTGTCTTCTCATTCTCTCAACACTGTCTTTCACAAAGCAGAAGTTTTTAAATTTTAATGAAGTCCAACTTATCAATCATGGCTTTCATGGATTGTGCTTTTGGTGTTGTATTGTTAAAGTCACCAACATACTCAAGTTGAGAGAGCTTTTTAATCTGTGATTTTATTTTTAAAATATATATGCATTGAGCATTTTTTTCTTCATTTGGAAAAGAAAGATTTTGAGACTTCCTGCAATGTGTGTGAATTAGTTGTGAGTGTACTTGCAAATCTGCAAATGTTACTGTTAATAGAGACTTCTATTTTGGAATAAGTATGTGTGCTTAGTCTGTGAGAAGTTAACATCAAATGAAATAAAATTAAGTTTATGGAAGTTTCAAGTCCATATTGATACTAGAAAATTAATTGTATTCCATATGACTTTCCAATACTGTTTATCAAAACTTAGAAATGCTGTAGAGGTCAATCTCAGTTACCAGAATCCAAAATTCAGCTGTGATCAAGTTGCTAATCATGAACGCTGTTTTAGGCTATAAGTCTACTAACTCACTGAGGTCATTTGACTAGAGATTGTCTGTGAGGAAATCACTGTTTACTATGCTATCGTTTCTCCTTTTATAAAGAAATCCAAGGAAGAGATAAATAAGGAATAGAATGTATAGGCTACATCTCAAAATTCCACGTTTGCTCATCTAATCTTGAAATTTGGACTAAAATAACTAGAGCCAAAGGCCAGAGATTAGATAATAAGGATGTTTTGGTTTCAGATGTTATTGCTGAAATAATTTAATATTGGTCACCACAACCCTAATTGTGTTGGGGTTTTGTTGATTTATTGAACGTGTTTTTACCTAAGCAGTTGAGCCACAGGAGGTAATAGCTCTTAAACCCCATTCCCCGGGCTCTAGTATGAAATGAACCAATGAGTGATAAGGCTCCCTGCTTCTTCTAGTACAGCCTTGGGAAAGAAAGTCAGGAAAGAAGAAGTTCTGCTCTGTGGACAACGGCTGTGGGGAAAGGGACTTCCCTGGAGGCGCAGTGGTTAAGACTCCGCGCTCCCAATGCAGGGGGCCCGGATTCGATCCCTGCTCAGGGAACTGGATCCCACATGCATGCTGCAACTAAGAGTTCGCATGCCACAACTAAGGAGCCCTCGAGCCACAACTAAGACCCAGCGCAACCAAATTAAAAAAAAAAAAGGGTTGTGGGGAAAACATTACAAATGGGATAGCCCTGTGGCTGCAGTTAGTAGTACATCCATTCCTATTGGATCAAGATGTAGGGCTTTTTACAAATACTGTTGGATTCAATTAGCTGTTATTTTTTTCTTGTCTTACCCTTATCTGGTGTTGGAATCTATATTACACTAACTTCATGAAACGAGTAGGCAGGTTTTGAAAGTTGTCTATTTTTTTGGTAACAACTTGTTCTTTTCAGGAGAACAGTCTGATGACTTTTTTGGTCATCAACAGTCTGATGACAGTCTGATGACTTTTTCAGTTTCCTTAATATTTATACAAGCACCACTTTTGGCATTTTATATATTTCTAGGAACTTCTGCATCCCACCCATGTTTTCAACTTACTATCTATTTAGTGGTTTTCCTAATATTTTATTCTAGGTTCTGTTTCATGGAGTTTTCTAAAATGAGACAGATGAAATGAAACCTGAGCAGGTCAACACTTTTCAAACACATCGTCCACCCCTCTGAGCAGGGTAATTCTGCCCAGGATGTAGCACCCCCATGACTAGTCTATCATCTGACTCTTACCTGGCCTGGCCCTTCTGTGGTCCTCCCTGGTTGCCATCTAGTTTGTCTTACCTTCTCTCAGAGTTCTAACCCCAGCTTAGGCATCCTCCTTGATGATGCCGGCCATGGTTAATAATCAAAGGGGTAAAAGAGAACTCTAAGGGGTACAGAGGAAAGAAGTAGCAAATGCATGCTTTATAGGTACAGGATTTCCTTCTGGAGTGATGAAAGTTTCCGAAACTAGATCGTGGTGATGGTTGCACAACTTTGTGAAAGTATTTCATGCCACTGGATTGTACACTCACTTTAAAATGGTATGCCTGAAACTAATATAATACTGCATGTCAATTATACATCAACGTAAATACATACACTGGTTCAGATGGTAAATTTTGTTATGTGTATTTTTCCACAATAAAAAAAAATTAATCTCAGACTTGGGGCAAGAGCCTCCTCTGAGTTTCTTAGTTCCTTATTTATTTACATTTCCCTCAGTCGCAGGGGTAGTAGCTACCCTTTGCATTTACTATTTTTAAAAAAAATTTTTTTGAGGGTTTCCCTGGTGGCGCAGTGGTTGAGAATCTGCCTGCCAATGTAGGGGACGCGGGTTCGAGCCCTGGTCTGGGAAGATCCCACATGCCGCGGAGCAACTGGGCCCGTGAGCCACAACTACTGAGCCTGCGCGTCTGGAGCCTGTGCTCCGCAACAAGAGAGGCCGCGATAGTGAGAGGCCCGCGCACCGCGATGAAGAATGGCCCCCGCTCGCCGCAACTAGAGAAAGCCCTCGCACAGAAACGAAGACCCAACACAGCCATAAATAAATAAATAAATAAATTTAAAATGCATTAAAAAAAAAATTTTTTTTTGTTATGTATAAACATAACAAAATCTACCACCTTAGCCATTTTAAAGTGCACACACACTTTTGTTTCACAGTTCTAGAGGTTATAAGTCTGAAATCAAGGTGTTGGCAGGGTTGGGTCCTCTTGGGACCTCTGAGGGAGAATCTCTTCCATGCCTCTCTCCTAGCTTTTAGTGGTTGCTGGCAATCCTTGGTGTCCCCTGCCTTGTGGTAGCATAACTCCAATTTCTGCTTCTGCCTTCACATGGTTGTCTTCCCTGTGTGCACGTCTCTATTTTCTCCTCTTATAAGGTCACTGGATTCAGTGACTTCATTTTAACTGATTACATCTGCAAAGACCCTGTTTCCAAATAAAGTCATATTCACTGGTACCAGACGTTAGGACTTGAACATATCTTTTTGGGGAGACACAATTCGACCCACAACAGGAGTCATCACCAATGTGGTGGCAAAGAAAACTGATGCCACACAGAGAAATCTGCACATAGACCTGTTTACTTGAGGGGAAAAAAAGTCCCCTTTTCCTTTTCCAGCCTTGCAGTGTGCTTCAAGCACCCTCTACTGGCAGAGTTTAACATCCAGCCAGCTGGCAACAGGGAAATGCAGTCTGCAGAGTGCTGTTCCCTGGGGCAAGGGATGATGGGCTTTGCAGCTCAGAGGCAATAAATTCATAACAGCCACAGACTAAAGTTCTGTCTGCTTTGAAGTGAGCCTTCCCTACGTTAGTTTTAGCTTGACTACGGAGCTCTAAATCAGCTCTGGGACTAAAACCTGGGAAGGGAAGAGTCCAAAGAGAGGAGCTGGTTAGGCTAGGTCTGGTAGGTTATAGGAGGTTGGAAGGCCTTGAAGTGGGAGAGGGATGATATTTTAGGCAGAGGGACCAGTATGAGCAGAAGCAAAGCATGGGAGACCCTAGGTTGTTATGGAATTCTGAAAGCCACGTTAAGGTATTTGAACTCTAATCTGAGGGTGAAGTTGGGTAAGAGTAACATGACCAAATTTGTAATGTAGAAAATTTCCTTTATCTCCAGGCAGCATGGGAACTCCTTCTGTTTGGGAAGGAGAGCCCTGAACAGGCAGCAATGAGCTTCTATAGGAGGAATGTGCACGAAGGAAGTGGGCTGGGAAACCTGCATAGCTGAAGAGCCTCTTGGGAGACAAGGTTCAATGAGAATCATCAAATGTTTCAAGTATGGAAACGACACGATCTGATGTGGAGATGGCTGGCATCTCAAACACAACACGTCTCAAATGAATGCATCATCTTACACTGTAAGTTTACTTTCCTTGTGTTCCTTATTTCAGGAATGGCACCTGATTTCCTAATCTAGAAACCTTAGCGTTATCAGGACTCAGTGCTCTCCTTCACTCCTCCAGAACCAATGATTAAATACTGCCCATTTTGCTTCATAAATGCGTCTCAACTTTTCTCCATTCTCAATGCTACTACCTTGAAACACGCCTGTAGCATCTCTTACTTGGACTCTTATAACTGTCTCATAACGGTCTTCCTGATATCTCCCAGCTCATTTTCTCAGGCAGAGTAATTGTTCTGAAATGCAAATCTTACGGTGTCACTTTATTACTTAAAAACTCTACACTGGCTCTCCATTGCTCTTAGGATAAATAGCAATTTCTTCAACATGGAACAAAATGACCCCTCATAATCTGGCTTTTTCCAGTTTCATCCCCTCCACTCCTCATCCCCCAGCCCCACCCCCATCCCAGCCATATGGGTTGTCTTTTATTTCTTGAAAAGCTTCACGTGGGACTTCCTCAGCGGTCCAGTGGTTAAGACTCTGCGCTTCCACTGCAGGGTTCCACCAGGACACTGGTTCAATCCCTGGTCAGGGAACTAAGATCCCACATGGTACACTGCAGGCCAAAAAACCAAACCAAACCAAAACAAAAAAAGCCAAAACAAACAAACAAACAAACAAAAAAAGAACCTTTAAAGTTCAGGTTGGGATATGAACCACAGGGGGAAGGAGTGGCTAGAGGGAAGGGGGAGATGGAGATGGTATAATTAGCAATATGCCTACGGCTGGGAAAATAAACTTGCTCTTAAAAAAAATAAAAAATCACGTTTTTTTCCTTGACTGTCTCTTTTTCTCTTCTTGGTACTTATGTCACCACTCCCTTATCCCAAAACTTCTCCCTTACTCCCACCCCTCAAATTATCCTCTATTTTTCCTTTAAAGTCAGTTTAGATGTTAATTCCTCCTAGAATAATTAGTCAATGACCCTAACACTTGTCCTTGACTCTGATAATTTCAAGTTCGGCAACTCTCCTATGTGTTTGCATTAATTCTGTTCTCTCTCTTTCCTATATATATATAATATACATACACATATATAGTATGATATATGCTATATCATACTATATTTTTAACTTTATTTTGTTCCATTTTCTTAAAATAATTTATTTCTTAAAGTTTATTTGCTTGTTTATTGTCTGTCACCCTCCACCAGAATATATGCTCCTTGAAATTAAGAACCTTGTCTACCTTGCTCACCACTATGTCCTCAGAGCCTACAACAGTGTCTAGTTCATAGTAAAGACTCAAGAAATATTTACTGAGTGAATGATAGAAACAACTTTTTTGAGGTAAAATTCTTCATGTTGCAATAGAGTCCCATGCAATATTTTGGACATAATATACTAAAAAAATGTTTATCTGAAATTCAGATTTAACTGAGCGACCTGCATCTTTTCTGGCAGCCGTACCCCCAGAACACATTTGAGAATACGTGGATACATTTTTGATTGTCACGACTGAGGTGGTGGTACTACTGGCATCTAGTGTGTAGAGGCCAGAGATGCTGCTAAACATCGTACAATGCATAGGACAGTCCCTACAAGGAAAAGAATTATCCAGGCCAAATGTCAATAGTGCGGAGGCTAAGAAACCCGGAACTAGATGGCCATGAACTTTAAGGCAGAGAGCGCCTAGAATCTCTAAGTTAAACTTCCTTTAGGAAAGGGAAAATGGAGTTAGTGAGACGGAGTCGGGGCTGAGACCCAGCTTTAAAACCCTGGGCACACATCTTGAGGCTGATAACCAGAGGGCAAGAGAGCCAGACTACCTACCAATGGCAGCAAACGAAGTCATGATGCCTAAAAGATTGCCTGGGAAGGGCACTGTGGACAGTAAAGCACTCTGCATACACTGGTTAAGTGCACCTCAGACACAGAGACATCCTTTAGGTCCGTCCAACTGAGGACAAACCCTCTGGCTGCTGGGACTAGGAACGCGTTCACAGACAGCCGAAGCAGCCGGGAGGCTGAAGCGTCCTACTCCCCTAGCAACGGTCGTGACGGAAGTGGTTGAGGCAGCCGCGCCCGGTGCGCCTGCGCGGAGGCGCCGCGTGCTGACGTGGATCTGGGTCCCGCAGCCCAGCCGGGCGCGGGGTGGAGTGCCGGGGTGCGGCTGGGCTAGTGGAGCCGTGGCCCAGCCGGGATGGCGACGCCGATCGCTCCGCGCCGGGGAGCCGGCGCTACCGGCCGGCGCTGGTTGGTGCTGCTGCCGCCCCTGCTGCTGGCGGTGCTGCTGCCGCGGCCCGCGGCGGCCCTGGTGGAAGGGCTCTACTGCGGCACGCGGGACTGCTACGAGGTGCTGGGGGTGAGCCGCACGGCGGGCAAGGCGGAGATCGCGCGGGCCTACCGCCAGCTGGCTCGGCGCTACCACCCCGACCGCTACCGGCCCGAGCCCGGCGACGAGGGCCCCGGACGGACGCCGCAGAGCGCGGAGGAGGCCTTCCTGCTGGTGGCCACCGCCTACGAGACTCTTAAGGTAAGCCTGGGGGCGCGGATGGGCTGCGAGGACCCGCTGGCGAAGCGCGCGGCGTGGCCCCTTCGGCCCCTGGCCCGGGGAGCGAGGCTCCCTGTGACTCCGGCGCCGGGCGCGACCACCGCCACCACCCTTAGGATGCTCGCGCTTCCCCACGTGAGAGAGCGCATACGGCCCACTGACAAAGATGGGAACCCCCTCGGTCTTGGAGGGCAACCAGCCCCCTCCTTTTTGTTACAGTCTTTTTTATGCAAAGCTTTGGGCTTCTTACGATTTAGTGAAAATGTTCTAATAACGTGCAGCTCACTCTCGGAAAGCAGGGTGATTATTATTACCAAGATCTGTGATAGAACGCAGGAAAGGGCTCCAGTGACAGTGAGATGCCCGAATTTGAGTTGACAGAAACTTGGTTTCTGGGGATGGTATTAATTGTGACATTTAGCTTGGGTTTAAGGATGTAGAAAAATACTAAGAACAACACCGGATGTTTGACTCCGGCTCTGAACACCCCTGTATGACCTTGGATAGTGACTTAATATGTCAAAGTACCTGTTTCTTCATAGGCACAATTAAGGCCATGATACCTGCTCCACGGGTTGTTATGAGGTTAAATGATAAATGAGAAACCCCCTATACAGGACCTGCAAATAGGTGCTTAATGACTTGGGTTTCAAGACTGAGAAATTCTAGTAGGAAATATTTTGTGAGTATATGTATAGTCATTTGCCAAAGGTTTTATTGAGTCTTGTGGGGATGGGGAGATTTAGCCTGATCCTATTTTCTTCTACTGCTGGGAAAAGCAAACCATAAAAAATCACTATGTACAAATCATATTTGGTGGAAGTGTTACTGCTTCAAGGGCCCCATCATGCTAATGCAACAGCAGTTGCAGTTGTAGGGTACTTTTTTCTAGCTTTTTTTTTTCATTTCTTTTTGAGGCAGAGTTTTCCATGTTGCTGTATCATCTGCTTTTAGTGACTACTTTGAGTGGGTATGCTATAATTTAACCATGGATTATTTTTCCAGGTTAGATTTCCAGAGCTGAAAATACTGAGTCAAGGAGTTCATGGCTTACTTTCCAGAGCAGTTTGGATAATATGGAGTCATAAAATTCACTAAATTCTCACCAGCATTGGTGAGATTGTAATTTTTCTTGGCAGTTAACTGAGGAATGGGGGGTTTGGGAAAGTGCTGAGGCCAGAGGGCTTGGTTGCCTATTATTTGGGATAGAGAGTGATTGAGGAAAGACTTCAGAAAGATGGGAAAGAATTTCATTCAAGGCAGCCCAGCATCTGAAGCTCCAGTCTGCTTTTCTGCAGTGAGGAAAGATAGTGGTCCAGACGAGCATCCAGAAGGGCTGCCACTGGTCCTCCAAAGCCCTCGTGGCACAAGAGGGAGCACTGGGCAGGTGGAGAACTTCCAGAAGAGAGGCAGCAGAAACAGTGGCGACTGTTGCCTTCTGCTGGGGTTGGAGACGGGTAGATTTGGCATGAAAACGGTGAGCACGATAGTAAGAACTTTGGAAAAAAGTGCCAAGAAATAGAGACTGTAGAAAATCTGGCTGGGAGGAATCCCAGGACTCTAAATATTCTTGCCATTTTCTTGAGGAGACAAATTCAGAGGCTGATCTGGCTGTAATGGTTGCCTCTAAATGCTGCTACAAGTTTAGCACTGATTTGTCAGCTAACAAAAAGCTCAATAAAATAATTTGTCCACTCAAGAACAAGGAACTTTGAGGCAGTTAAAAACTAGTATGTCTGGAGAAAGTAACACTTATTCTTGACTGGGACAGGTTTGCGGTAGCTGCAAATGCCTCCAAACAGGAAACTAGAATTGGAGTTGCACTGATGGAGGGTGGGAGAGAGTGTTCTATAGTTTCCCCAACCCCACTCATTATTACTGCAGGAGAACGAAAATTATCTGTGAGAGAAAAGGGCTGTCTGGGCTTAGTTTGGACCCATGGAAATCAGACTTAGTTGAGCTCTATGAAAACTCCCATGTTAAATTTATAGAGATAGATAGGGATTCCACTTCCAAGTGGAACACCTTCAGAAACTTTTTAAAAAACTTCATTGCAGATGCTCTCTTCTGGAATAAGGAAAAGGACTTTGACTTGCCATGTGTGGAAGAAGTTATTAAAAACAAACAGGGTGGTCTAATTTTATTGCTGTCATAATGGAGAATTGTGAGAAGGTTGCCAGAAGATATCATTTCTGGGTAATGCAGAGATCTGATAAACTGGGGTCATCCCCTTGAGGCAACAGGGATGTAACCACTGTTTTGCTTGGATTATATCCACAGACTGGAAAGAGGGCTTGTGAGGGATAAGAGGTCCACCTGGCCTTTACTACGAGCAGGTCAGATAGAATAGTGGGAGAAGCTGATAAGTTCCAGTGGCTCTGGAATGAAGATGAGCCGCAGAAGCCTACCTGAAATTCCATATATCATCTCATGGGGGCAGCAACTGCAGACCTGGGACCACATTTCATTTCTATTTGCTCTTTTTGTTATACACTATATATTTCTCCATAAAGAATAGCAATAAACCCTGTGAGAGCTGAAAAGGAGGGAGGGCCTTGGGAATACTGTGTCCTCCTTCACAGCCATGTTCAGTTATTGCTGGCATATAGAGGGAGAAGTTGATTCTATATTTGCTTTGTAGAATGCCCAGGTGGATTCCATCTCTGGAACAGTGTATCTAACAGAAATTGTTTCTTTTGTGAAATCTGAAATAAATTAGTTGTAAATTCATTGGAGCCAGGAGCCTTTTTTCTCTCCCCATAATGTTTTGATAACCTTCTTAATTTCTTATTCTTGGTCTGTTCAAGTCTCTTAGCATTTTTAACATGTATGATATAAAAAGCTATACTATATCCTCATTATAGTCTTACAGTGGTGTTCCATCAAAACTTATAACAACCAAGCATCTCTGAATAACCAAAATGAGATATATTTGTGTAAGATATAGTGGATTTATGACTCTGAAGTTGTCTTGGTTAAATAAATGCCTCTTTGAGAGAGAGTTTTTTTAGATGGAAATTGTTAAAAAATAAGGATACTAACATGATTTAAATGCAGTTGGTCAGACAAGGAGATATTATCACAGCTGGTCATTGTTTTCATAGCAACAGAGATTCTACCTGTGAATAGAGAGATTGAGAAAAACCAGAAAAAGAAGGATGGGTAATAATGGAAGGCAAAGGGACTTGTCAGATGCTTTTACCAAGTCATGCTTAGTTCATGTTCTCAAATAACTTAAACCTCTAGATCTCAGCAGGACTTGAAACCATTATGATTTCACACACTGCTTTATATTTGTTTCATAATATGAGTTAAGACGGTGAAATAACTATTTAGTGTATTTGACTACTGGGGATTCAGGGACACATGGACTTTGGAAGTTAAGTAAACAGACTCTCACTCGCTGTGTCAACATTCGATCTTTTTATGTGGATATAGCACTTATCACACTGCACTGTAAATCCTGAGTAGCCCTTCTCCCCTCTCCACTAAACTTCATTTTTGCATGTATATCCATGGCACCTAGCACAGTGTCTGGCACATAGATAATGAATGCTTGTAAAATAAAAACTCCTATCTGGAGATAGATTCAGATAGGATGGAAATCGAAAGTGGATTTCTGGCATTTTGACATTGTTATGTGAAGCCTACTTTGGCATTTTACCCCAAATTAATTGTAGTTTTAAAGAGTGGTACAGATAAAGTAGATTGGATGGGTATGAATGAAAAATTCCTGCATGAGAGAAAAATTATACTTCTGTTTTTAAGGAGAAATTATTTTCTCAGGGCTTTTAAGAACATTAATTATTTTTGATATAGATATGAACTGGATGAATTAGATAAAACGAGAAGGATGGCATAGAAATCAGATGAGGGAATAGGTGGTAAGGATGCACTTAGAAAAACTGTAATTGGTAGAAAATGGTAGAGTTTGACAGCATTTTGCAAGATCGTGAGAGAAGAATACAGAAAAGGTCTTGGAGGTATTACTGGCATGCAGGTTATCTGATAAATTGAAGGGATGTATAGAGAGAGACTTCTGCTCCTCCAGCCTTGTCTTGGCAGGGAAGTCACAGGAACATGTCAGTTTCTTTTTATCAGTCTGGTTGATGTGGCAGGGCTTTAGCACTTAAGAGTGATTTGACAAAAAGGGGATTATGAACTCCCTGCCCTGTTATGGTTACTGTTTATTGTTCTCCCTTTGTATATTCGCTTAACCCTTCCTCTAACTGGTACTGACACAGGTGCTGGGGGAGGAGACCATAACAATGAAAACGGCACAGTTCCTGCCTTTAAGCTTTTAGTATAAGAAGGATACAGATACTTATTGTTTGGTTATTATTTATCTAAGTTATATAATAAAAACTTGTAGATTATATTGCAGCACTGAGAGAACACAATTATTTCTTCTCAGGGGATTGGAGAAGAATGTACTCTTTGATCTGGATCTAGAACAGTCACCAAGGTTGACTGGAGGGACATTTCTGGTAGAGAAAAGTCTTGATCCACGAAAACGTGGAGTCATGAGCGTGCAAGGCTTGTTCCAGGAATGAGATGTAGGATCACTTTTATTATGCTTTTCCCAGGGACTCTTCGTTTTGGAGGAAAAAAATTAACCGCACTTATTGGTATTACAATATTTCTTTTCCAGCATCGATCCAGGTTTTAATCAGTCATTCATAATAATTGGGTATTCATAAAACTAATAGAAATGATGTAAATTTCTATTACAGTTGTGATGCTGATAAACAGCCAAGTTAAGTAAGCTTGATGGCAGATAATTTTCATTTCACATGCCAACTGTAATTGGTCTCGACTCCATGTAACACTTGTAAATTTGGGGCCTTTGTCTGGGTTTAGTGGAAAAGATGACATGTTAAACTGTTCTCCCATGGGCCCAGGAGAAGGGTGTGGTACCTTATGTGCCACATTTGCTATTTCTGCTGTGAACCCATAAGTGTTGTTTATTTTTTACTCATCCCTTAATTTCACCTGTTATTCCCTACTTATGGCCAAGGTTGATTATACACCAGATGTGTTTAAATCTAGTGCTGTGACTACCTGACACATGATGGTATCAACAACACATCAGAGCTTTTTCGAGTAACACAAAAACTACTGAGTTGATATAATTCTAGCCAGAAACTAAGCACTTGATGTTTTAATTTTGCTTGTGCAAATTTATCATGGGTAAACAGAATATTTTGAGATATTCACAGCACAAAGACCCTTACTGTATTTTTAGAGACTGTAGGGGATCTACTATTTCTAGGTTAGAAGCCTGTCAGGTGCATGGTAGGGAGAATGTTTCAGGAGACTGGAAATAGTTTGGGATCGACCCTTTAAGCTGTGTTCAGGCATGTGAACCTTATGTATTGAAGTTACCAGAGGTTTTAAAGTGCATAAGTAACACAATCTGATGTTTGTTTCAGAAAGAAAGTTCTGGGAACAATGTGGAAGATGGGTTGGGGGAAGGCAGGAAGGTATTCTTGGCTGAACTCATTTTATTTCCATCTTAGTCTTCTGGAATCTCATCATTCCTCTTTGGTAACTTAAGAATCTCTTATTTGGTTCATTTCTCATTCCTTAATTTTGCTTCTTTTAAAGCTATGGTCAATTTTTCTTCTTTCTTCATTGTTGGCCATCCTTACTTCCTCATACCCCTTTCATTTAAACTATCATAGACTGACATGTGCATCAGCACACGTTCTGGAGCTGTTCTTCCTAAGATGAATAGTGATGCTCTAAGCATCAGATCAGAGGGCTGCTCTTCCTGTTGGAACTATTTGTGGCATTTGATGTTGACCACGTAGTTCTTTAAGCTGTTCTCCCTTGACTCCCTTCATGTAATTCTCTCCCCTTTCTCCAAGCTTTCTAGCCATTTCTTTTAGTCTGTATTTCTTTTCCTCTGCCTTTACCTTAAACATTGCATTTCCTTAGAGTCCTGTCCTTTGGGTACTCTTTTCTTTTTATTTTCTAAGCTCGTCCTGATGAAACTCAACTACATCCTTGACAACCCTGAAATTCGTGTATTCTCTAGGTTCATATTTTTCGATTGTCTCTCATTTGTAGCACAGGTACCCAAAATTATACATGAACCTAATCCTGTTTTCTTTGTTAAAGCATACATTTTAAAAGAGGTTGACTCTTGTACAAATACAAAATGAACATGTGTCAAAGATTTTATTTAACTCATTAATTAATGAGGGAACCAGTAAGATATTAAAACTGGTTCAAAAGAGAAAAAGTGCCACACAGTTTACAGTCAAGACAAAGAGTGCTGAAATGCCTGTAATACTGGTCAGTATGACAAGGCAGTTATCAGTTGCCTTAATTCCACTGGTCACGATTTGTCTTTTTGTGAATAAGAATTATTTGCATTACTTCCAGTTTTCCACAAGTTACTTCTTTCTCTACAAAGTTAAAATAGACTTTTCAAAGACAAATAAAGGCACACCCCTCCTACAGGGATAATCCTTGGAGGCTCCAGGCATTGAAAAGCTATCCAGTAATTTTCTTTCCTCCCCATTTCAAAATCTTCCACAATTTTCCCCTGCCTCTTCTCCACACTTGCTGTCCTCTTCCTTTATTCTTAGAATAACATGGTTCACACAGTGACTATAATTAGAAACATCACTCATGCTCAACGTGATTGATTCCTGTACCCCTTTAATCACTAAGTCCTATTTGTTCTACTTCTTAGTCTCTAAAATCTGTTTCTCCCTCATTCCTTTCTTTACAATACTATCAGAGTTATCGTCCCAAAATATACACTTCTACTCAATGCTATTTATTTTTCTCATACTTGAAAACATTTTATGTTTGAATAGCACAGACAGTAACACCCTAACACTTTAGCATGGCATATAAGATCCCCTGTGGTTCTTATCCAAACCTATCTTCCTGGCCACATTTACTACTCCTTTCTTCCCTAAACTTCCCCAGTGCTTAAGCTTCACTGAATCTGTTCTATACACTGATGCTTCTGTACCTTAACACTTGCTGTTCACCTTGCCTGGAACAAATTTTACCACATCTTACTTGCTTTTCAGGATCTAGCACTCATTTCATGTCTTCTGTGAATCCCATTACCAGTGGTCTCAGGCAGAGTTAGTCCTTAGTACATTGAATTGTGCTCTTCTTGCTTGCTAGATTCTTCTTGTAGATGGGAGAGTTATTGAGGCCAGGTCCTTAATTTATTTGTTTTTTTATCCTCCTTTGTGCTCAGCACATGGCTTAAGGCCCTGCATAACTATTTGCTGAACTGAAAATAACTAAGGTTTTTTAAAGCTCAGGTAACCAAGTAGATGGTGATACCGTTAACTGAGACACAGGAGCAGATTTGGGTTTTGAGCATGTTGAATTTGAGATATTTATGTTACATTTAGGAAGTGTTCAGGAGGTATCTGAAAATAGTAGGAGCAGGGAAAACAGATCTGTGTGTCATTCGTATATGATATATAGGTGATACTGCAAATGATGGAAGTTGCTATGACCACATGTAGACTGAGAAGAGAAGACGTAGAAGATAGTTGCACGAGTGGCTGGTGGGTAGGGAACAGGAAGAGAAATGAAAACTCAGAGCAGTTAACTTTCTTCCTCTTTAGTAGGGTGTAATGTCCTGGAAAAAAATTTAGGGGAACAGATGTTATTTTTTTAAAGGATCATTTGTGTGTGTATTTCTCTTAAAAACAGGATTACTATATATATTTAAGAATGAACAAACTATATTTTCATATATTATTGATTCTTGGCCTTTGCCATCCTAAATGGTTTCTATTATTTGTATAATCGAAGATTTTAAATGTGAAACTGGCTGCAATATCTAATTATTGCAATTTAAGTTTATTGAAATCAAACAATTCATTATTTCTTTCAAGGACAAGAACATAATATATTTTTGCCTCTGGGGAGGGGGGAACGATCATTTTCATAAGAGAAGGAAGGATTCAGTGCTTTCTTTGCTTGTGGGTTTCCTCTTGTTCACTTCTGATCTAGATATTGGTGGTTATGTTCCAGTCCTCCTGCATATGCCCAAGAGGATTGGGAGTGGAGTGGACACCAGCAGAAGCACCATTTTTTCCTGTAGAGATTAGAAACAAGGAGCTTATTGCCCTGCTTGTCAAGGCTCAGGACAGAGAGGAGGAAGAAACAAGTATAAAGGTTTTGGTTTTGGAAAGAAGTTGGAATCTCCTGACCCTGGGACGTTAAGATCCACAAAATTGCTGAAAGAAAAAATACTACCTTATTGAAAGGTAAGATATTACACTGTTTTAAGGTTTAAGCTATTTTAGCCACACATTAGCATATCTTCATAAGCTATGAAGACAAGCAGTCATTTCTGCCAAGCCCAAGTTTTTGTGGCATAGTCACCCGTCTCACCTTCCTGGTGAGGTGGAGACCTGTGTGGCTGGAGAGATGTCTGTAGTGAGGGAGAGCCTTTATAAAATTTCATTCAGTTTTGAAATGGTATTTATTGAATGCCAGGCACTGTGCTAGGCCTTGGATATACAGAGATTAAGGAATCACCCTACCTGCCTTCTAGAAGTTCTCATTCAAGGAAAAGAAAAAAACTGATGATTACAATGTGATAAGTGCTATAATAAATAGGTAATAAGTGTAATAAGAGTGGTCTAAATCTGTCTACTAATGTTTATGTTCTAAAGGATTAATAGGAGCTCATGAGGTTGGAAGAAAGGCTTGGGCATTTGAGTTAAAGTGAATAATTATCTGTTCAGTCATAGATATAAAAGAGCATGCTGTACTTGAAGAACACACCAAATTCCAGAAATTGCTATCTGAATGTTTGCTATGGGCAAAAGAAGGGAGAGTGATAAGATGTTTCTTAAGTAGGTAAGTTTGGGTCAGTTATGGAGGCCTTGTTGCATGACAAGGAAAATTGAACTTACCTTACTAGACACTGGGAAGCGTTGGACAGAACAAACAAACAAACTGTGAGGCTACTTTAGTCCCAAGATGGGTAGGAGAAAAAATAAATATATGGTATTAAAAATAAATATATGGTAAAAATATGTAAGAATGTACGTGAAACTCTCTAACTGGGTCCCAGTCTGTCTTTTCTTTTTTGCTAATATTCCTGGTATCCTGTGTTCTTACTAGGTTGATTCTAAACTTAGTAGGCTACTGAAGAGTAGGACTTTGACTTAGATTGTTGAGAATCCCTAACTCTTCAATTTGTGCCAACCTTGAACAACCTTGTAAAGTGTATTATGCATGCCTCAGCCTAAAATCCATTTTCTTCATTCTGGAGAGAAAGCTTTAAACACATTAAAAAAAGAAGATTGTGGCTGAATAAACGCTGTAACAAGGAGATCGCAGACCTTCTTGTCTCTAATCATGACCAAAACAGGGTCATGAAATTATGGTGGCCCCAAGGAAAAGAAAACCATTCTAAGAGAAGTCAGACTTGACCCTGAAACCTTTTACAGGGATGAGGTAGTTTGAGGACTCATTATAGAGGGCCCTGAATAGACCCTGCAGGCTCTGGTTACAGTAGAGAGGCTAGACATAAGGTATAAATTTTGGAGTTGCTGGTACTGGAGCATTAGCTGACCATCCTGTTAAATGAAGCTCTGGACTTGATGAAGTCACAAATCCAGGGACCAGTGAGATGGTGACTCGGGGGGAAGATATGGGTGAAAAGCTTGAAGAAGGACATCTGCATTCTGTGGACTGTGACCTTCACTAAGATAAGAGAACAAACAAGAGAACAGCCACTAGACGCATGACGTTCACAGAGCAGATTTCAGTGACACTCACAGATCTTGCTGTATACTTCAACCAGGAGGAGTACAGACAGTCAGACTGGGCAATGGACTGTGCAGAGATAGTGATGCTGGAGGACTGTAGGAATCTCATCTCAGCGGGGCAGTTAGTTTCAAAACTACCTGTAATCTAGTTGGAGCAAGGAGAAGAATCGTGTTTGAAGAAATACATTTCAAAAAGCATCTGCCAAGATTGGGAGGCTGAGTTTAAAAGGCAACGAATTCAGGCCAAAAGCAGAGCATATCTATAAAATTAGCCAAAAGGGCAAAAAAATGGAGGGAGAATGGAAAAATTCTCAAAGGATGTCTTGAAGTACTCAGAATGAAATACATCAAGAGACATAGGCTTATGACCTGCAACGTTTTACCCTCTTTAGGTTAGAAACTCTAGAATATGATGATGGGTTATAGGAGGAATAATGGACTGACAGTTGAGGCATGTGGCACGCAGCTTGCAGGATCTCAGTTCCCCTACCAGGGATTGAACCCAGGCCATGGCAGTGAAAGGCTGGAATCCTAACCAGTAGGCCACCAGGGAACTCCCGAGAAAATCTTTTCTAATGGAAGAGAACATACAAGGAGTGAATTTGAAAATAATATCAGCCTGAGGGGCTTCCCTGATGGCGCAGTGGTTGAGAATCTGCCTGCCAATGCAGGGGACGCGGGTTCGAGCCCTGGTCTGGGAAGATCCCACATGCCGCGGAGCAACTGGGCCCGTGAGCCACAACTACTGAGCCTGCGCGTCTGGAGCCTGTGCTCCGCAACAAGAGAGGCCGCGACAGTGAGAGGCCCGCGCACCGCGATGAAGAGTGGCCCCCGCTCGCCGCAACTAGAGAAAGCCCTCGCACAGAAACGAAGACCCAACACAGCTATAAATAAATAAATAAAAATTAAAAACAAAAAAAAAAGTTACAAAAAAAATCAGCCTGAGCTCAGCTTTCCTTATATAATAGATGATTCGCATATTGGCCCTCCATACAGTGCCATGGAATAGACTTTAAATATATTTACATCTAATTATACTAGATACTACTTCATCTAGTTTCAAATTCCAGTCAGAGGTAAAAAATATTTTGAATGTAAGAACTGTTACTGAGGGCTTCCCTGGTGGCGCAGTGGTTAAGAATCCACCTGCCAATGCGGGAGACACGGGTTCGAGCCCTGGTCCGGGAATATCCCACATGCTGCAGAGCAGCTAAGCCTGTGTGCCACAACTGCTGAGCCTGCGAGCCACAACTACTGAAGCCCGCGCACCGAGAGCTCATGCTCTGCAACAAGAGAAGCCACCGCGATGAGAAGCCTGCGCACCGCAACGAAGAGTAGCCCCCGCTCGCCGCAACTAGAGAAAGCCTGCTCACCATAACTAGAGAAATCCTGCGCACAGCAACGAAGACCCAACGAAGCCAAAAATAAAATTAAAATAAATTAAAAATAAATAAATTTATTAAAAAAAAAAGAAAAGAGGAGGCCCTGAACAGACCCCAGCGCCTCTGTGGTAACAAAGCACTAAGTGCAGATTTTGAAATGTTTAGCTAATAATCTGCAACTTTATGAATGCTGAATAATTAATTTATCATAGAAAGAAGTCATCTAGGTTAAAGAAAGATTTTTTTTCATAATGGTTTATGTTGTACTCACTTATAGAGAGTAAAGAATTTGCTGTAGTTTTAGTCTTTAACATTTTTTGGAAACAAGACAAGCTGAAAAATAGGTTTCCTGTGGGATTAAAAAAAAAAAGCAAATCATAACCTAGCTTTTCAACCTATGTAGCTCAGTAAAAGATTGGCGTTTATACCTGTTGGAAACTGATTAAAATTAGAGAAGGTTTTAAGAAATGCTTTATTTGTGACCATTTGAGCAGCATTTCAGAATGCTATAATTTTTTCAACATGTTTGCATGATTAAGAAAGAGCTATACAGGGGCTTCCCTGGTGGTGCAGTGGTTAAGAATCCACCTGCCAATGCAGGGGACATGGGTTCGAGCCCTGGTCCGGGAAGATCCCACATGCCACGGAGCAACTAAGCCCGTGCGCCACAACTACTGAGCCTGCGCTCTAGAGCCCGCGAGGCACAACTACTGAGCCCACGTGGTGCAACTACTGAAGCCCGTGCACCTAGAGCCTGTGCTCTGCAACAAGAGAAGCCACCGCAATGAGAAGCCCGCGCACTGCAACGAAGAGTAGCCCCCACTCGCCACAACCAGAGAAAGCCCACATGCACAGCAACAAAGACCCAGTGCAGCCAAAATAAATAACTAAATAAATTTATTTAAAAAAAAAATAAAGAAAAAAAAAGAGCTATATATTACCTTATTTATGAACTGGGCTGTGAAAATGTGTTATAATAGTGAAATACTACATATTTTTAACCTGTTTTTTTGTATACTGTATGTCATCTGATATACAAAATAACCCTGTAAAATTAGTAGGGCAGCTATTAATATCTCTAATTTACAAGTGAAGAAGAGTGAGGCTCAGAGGCTAAAATTTTTGCCTAATATCACAAAGCTAGACTTTGACCATTATCCTGCATCGATGTCTCAGTGTTTCCTTGGGATGAGCATAATTCAATTTTGAGGGCATAGATTGGTTTCGTCTACTTTTTTGTTGTTTTAATCATTGCTTTCGAAAGAAAACCTTCTATACAAGGTTGGGAAATGATTGTGAATATATACAACAGAGATAAACATTCTTTTTTCTATCAACAGTTACTGAGAGTAGGTGTCAACATGCTCTTCAATTGTAAGAACACGGCGACATCCTTATTAGCACCACAGCACTGGCTAAAAAGGCATGGTTCATTGCTACTGAAGTGTTTTTATTTTTTCCAGGAGGACTAATACTCCTCAAGAATTTGAGGAAATTTTTTAATTATGCTTTATACCTAGTATTAAAGTTCTGGAAACAAATTTGTGTGTCCCTTTGAGGAATTATGGGAAATTTTTTTATTTTGACAGTTTATTCTTTTATTCAGATTGATTACATAATTACAAAATTCTAGGTTTGACTTTAACAGATTATTAACTAAGACCATTTTATGAGCTGCCCTATGAAACTGGATATCTTGTTATTTTACAGGATGAAGAAACTCGAAAAGATTATGATTACATGCTGGATCACCCAGAAGAGTACTACAGCCATTACTACCACTACTACAGCAGGCGCTTAGCCCCTAAAGTGGATGTGAGAGTTGTGATCTTGGTCAGTGTGTGCGCTATTTCAGTGTTTCAGGTGTGTATTGATGGATGTGTGTATCTACGTGCATGTGCAGGAGTGCACAGTGGCTAGTGCTAGTCATTCATACTGAACTAGAAGTACCTTTTTGTAGAATTTTACTTCCAGGTGAGATTAATTTTTTATATTAGAAAAATATTTATTTAACCAATTGATAATATTGGAATCTTTGTTGGCAGGCAATCTAAGAAATCATGAATGTCATTATATAACTGTCAAAAACAAACAAAAAACTCAGATCTTTTTCTCGTGGCCCCCTCTAGAGTATTTTCCATATAACAGCCAGAGTGAATGCCAACTAGATCATATCATTTACAGGTGACCCTTGAACAACATGGGTTGGAATTGCAGTGGTCCACTTACACACGGATTCTTTTCACTACATGTAGTACCGAACCGCAGCGGTGCGCCATCTGAGGTTGGCTGAATCGGAGGGCCAGCTATACGCTGCACTCAGATTCTGCAGAGGGTGGTGCCCCCCCGCATTGTTCAAGGACGAAACTACTTTCATAGGACTTTTCAATGATTTCCCATTAAACTTGGGGAAAATTCCAGACTCCTTAATATGGCCTAACTAGTCCTGGCACCTACCTGCCAAATGCCAGGAGTGTAGAGCTTGCCATCATTGTAACAAACAAAAATGTCGCACACATTTCCCCATGGCAGCTAAGGGCACTCCTGCTCAGTTTGAAAACCACTGAAATAGACTAAAAGTGCTACAGTAACTTTTTATGTTGTTTTAAAATATCACAGAAATACAAGTTTAGCCTGAAATGAGTTTTCCCTACTATTATTCCTCAACTAACCACACCTATCATATCCTCCTCTGGAAGAAAAAAGAAAGTCAAGTGACTAGAATGAAGCAATTTGCTAGTTTCAGAATTACTTCTCCAGTTTAATTCCCAGAAATGAAATTCAATCGATATGACAAGAATTCCTATTGAAAACTAAAGCTGTATATTTTAAATGTATCAGCTTTTGTAGTGTTGCCTTTTCAACAGGGAGAGGAAGGGCAATCTTACTTTTCTGTTTTAGATAACGTAATACCCTAGTCATATTTTTTTTTTTTTTGCTATTCCTAATAGATTGCTACTATAATATTTCAGGATATTATTGGTACAACTGCTGTATTTATTCAGTAAAATAGCTGAAATGTGTGGAGGTACTATATGAGGAGTAGGACTTTTTCTGATAATAAAACCCTTTGCGGTTGAATATATTTATGAAGTGACTTAATGTCTTCCTGTCCAAATAAGTAAAGAGTTCAAACCTATTTGAATCTTTCAGTTCAGAATATGATGAGCATTACTGTGGTATGTGCAGATGGTCTATAGTTGCCTGAGTCTATACCCAGGGATTTTTTGAAAGAAACTCCTCACCAACTAGTTTTACCATTCGATTCTTCCTCCAGTAAGTAGACTGCAACCTTAAAAAAAAAATAGAAGAAGAGGGATTTCTTAATTGTGATCCAGGGAAGAGTCACATGGTAAAGATGTGAAATCAACAGGTGTGATGTGATTCCACCTATCCATCCTCTGATCCTGGGTGTCTCCTGTGGAGAATCAGTGGCTTTTTGGCTCAGCTCAGGGCTTATCTGACTTATCAGGCCTGGAGATCCCGTGTCCACATGGGCATTATTCAACTGTATCTTTAACTTACAGAGTAAGATTTTTGAGGTCCTGTTTTTAATCAGAATAGGTTTTGGGGGGGGGTTGTTGTGTTCACCAAGATGAATTTTGGTAATAAAAATGACCCAGTTTTCTTTGTTAAATATTCTAGTTTTTCAGTTGGTGGAACAGCTACAACAAGGCAATCAGCTACCTGGCCACAGTGCCCAAGTACCGTATCCAAGCCATGGAGATTGCCAAGCAGCAGGGATTGCTGAGAAAAGCCAAAGAGAAGGGCAGAAACAAAAAGTCCAAAGAGGAAATTCGTGACGAGGAGGAGAACATCATAAAGAACATTATAAAAAGTAAAATAGATATAAAGGGAGGCTATCAGAAACCCCAGTTCCGTGACCTTCTCCTGTTTCAAATTCTCTTAGCTCCCTTTCACCTGTGCTCATATATAGTCTGGTATTGCCGGTGGATCTATAATTTTAACATCAAAGGCAAAGAATATGGGGAAGAAGAAAGACTATATATCATACGTAAATCTATGAAGATGTCAAAGTCTCAGTTTGATAGTCTAGAAGATCATCAGAAAGAAACTTTTCTTAAACGGGAGCTTTGGATAAAGGAGAATTATGAGGTGAGTAATTACTGTAACCTTCGTTACCAACTTAAAACTAGGTATGTGACAAGGGATCACAGAAGTGTGCTCAAATTTCTGAAATCGAAGAGTTAAATATAGAAAGATCTTTTGTTGACTGTATGACTATATTTAGTAGTGGAACAGTGGGTTTTTAACCTATAATTTGTCATTTTAAAAGATGAACTTCAAATACTTTAATTTACTAATGCTAAAAATTTGAAGTATGGTCTAATTTGTTGTGTTAAACTGTACTGTGAATTGCCGGAATGATTTGGCAAGTAGATATATTCAGCCTACTTACAAAGAACATAAAAATGGAGGGTAACATGGTAGCTCCTAAATTATTTGATAAGTTTTCACTTTTAAGTAGTTGAAGCTGCCCACTATACAATAAGCTCTGTCTGTCATAGAGTGCTATCCTGGGCTGAATTATCACGGTATTACATGAGGTTATCTTAGTCGTTACTCCCTGAAATTTGGAAGTAAAATAATTTCTTTCTGAAATTTGATATGGCTGTGAAATTGGTTATGAAAACTTGTCCATTTAGCTTCAACTGATACCCACAAAAGGTTATAGAAATGAAAGATGTTCTTTGTTCTTAACCTCTGTGGTTTATTTAACTGTCTTTGGGAACTTTAGTTAAAAATATTTTGAAAAACCAATAATTATCATTGAAGATAAAAGTAGTTGTAAGTTCAATCTGGAGACAAATGTATTTATAAGGTCACTTTGTTCCTTGGTTAGGATCAACAAAACTGAAAGTCATCTGTTAAATTTACAGAGTTAAAAAAATAAAGTGTTGATTCTTTAATATTGGACATTAGTCATAGAGAGGAAATGTTTAAACCCTTTAAACTCAGCTTATATATGATTTCAAGGAGGAAAAGAATGTATTTCCAGGTTACAGAAATCAGTGAAAAAAATTACTAGTTCTTGCACAAGTTATTCGTTTTTATTTAACACTGAACATTAAAGTGCTTAATTGCTTAGTAATCTTAGGTGCATGGTCTTCAGAAGACAAACCAATACATTCATTGGAAACTTTTACCTAAAGTTATATTTGAAAAATATAAACATGCCATAAAGCTAATGACAAATGTTTCTCTTTGGATTGTCAAGTCAGTTTATGTTATTTATGCTGACAGGTCTACAAACAGGAACAAGAAGAGGAACTAAAGAAAAGACTGGCAAATGACCCTAGATGGAAGAGATATAGGAGGTGGATGAAGAATGAAGGGCCCGGACGGTTAATGTTTGTGGATGACTGAAGATTGCTGGAATGCTACTATGCCAAACCTTAATTGTGATACTATTTTCATAACTGAATTATTTTAGAAATGTACTGACTGTTCCTCAGCAGTAACTAAAATTCCTCAAGTATTTGATTAAACAGAATAATGTAGAAATTTAAACTTTCCCTTCAAACTTTATACATAAGACATTTATGATTGTTCAATTTTTATAATCAATTTGTGGATTTTGTTAAAAGATTTGACATGAAGATTTATTAGTTGCCACTTAAAAATTTTATATGTTTGGTTAAAAAATTTGACATGAAAATTTATTAGATACCATTTAAAATTTTTGCGTGTTAAGTGTTTATTCTTCAAAAGTGTTTCCTTATTTTGTTATAGTGCTACATTTTTCTGCTTTCGTGGCCTCTAATAGTTTCACAAAACATAATAATTATAACAGCATTTAATTACATTTTTGAGTGTCTTTCTAGACACAGACTTCTTCAGCAAAATGATTCAACTATCATGTCATCTTTATGACAGTCATTATAGGTTTGAAATATGTTCAAAATATCTCTCTAGGAGAGTCTTCTGCTGGACTGTCTTTATAATATCTCCCCCCCAGTCATAATATTCTTACTAAGATCAGAAACTCTCCAGGAGAGTGACTCTACCTTCATGTCCTTGTAGGATGAGCTTGATTACAGTCATTATAGGACTATAAGTGTATTCTCACACATTTCTCCAGAAAGAACCTTGTAAGAAGGTCTTTCGTACCACAGTATTGCTTTTTTACCCCCCTTCAATTAAAAAAAAAAAAGAGCAGAAATAGTGTCATGAAAAGTTCATATATTGTGAAGTCCTTGAGTGGTGAAAAATCCATTTTATGTGAGCATATTGACATGCATATAAACCAGAAAGAAGAGGTGCATGGCTGTGTGCTGTTCTATCAATGAAATGTAAATGTTTTATATGTGTGAAAGTGACAGTAATTCACACGTAATTTGACTGAATCAAGTATGATACTGCAGCAAAGTATCGAAACACATTCATGGTAGTGAATCAATACTCCTGTTAAAAGACATATCCCAGTCCGTCATATTAATAAAACGGTTGCAATATATCACAAGTTTGTTGGTATGACATTTTAAGTCAAAGATTAACATATTGCTTTTTGTATTATATAATTGTAAAAGACGTAGCATAAAAGTGTAGCATGGTAGCTATGCAGAGTCTGTTTCTACTCAAAGTAAACTAGTCCTTTCAGGAGCTCAGCCCAAATATGTGACACATACAAAGATGCAGGAGGGAAGAGTTCCATCCTTGCTAATACAGCAAAAGGCCTGAGGTGGGTTATTTAGCCTGTGAGTGAAGGCCTCAATTCCTCATTAGAAAATTAGGGGAGGAGTTTGACCAGATTATCACTAAGGCCTTTTGCAGCTTTAAAATTCTGAAATTATATAATATTTATATTTTTGTAAACTTGAGATGAAAGTGTTTTATGCATCCATTCTTTTTTGGGAGCGTGGAGAAATTACAGTGCTAAATTGTAGCAAGCTGTGCTTCAAACCCCAAATGCCCAACTCTACACCATAGGTAAATGCCTTTGAAAGGTGCTGTGGTTGCAGTCAGTAACCCCTGTCCCAGCGAAGATGTTACCACACACGTGCCACACAACAGCATTATCACCTAAGATTAGACGTGGGTACCATATGTTATGCAGACCAGAAAGAAACGGAGGCTCTTGCCCTTCTGTTAAAATTTCAAATAAATTTATGATTAACTGTATTTCAAAAAAACCTAGTGATAAGGAAAAATAGGAGGACTGAATATGTTAGCATTCATAAAGGTTGGCTGATAAAAACCATGTATCTTTGGATATTATTTTGCATATATGCTAGATTGCTATATTTCTGTCTTTATATAGAAGTCTCATTTCTGGAATTGTTCTGGCAGCCTGCTCACTTGGTAAAAGTTTGGTTGGTCTTTTGGAATCATGGTCATCGTATGGGTGATATGAATGGATTCGCCTTAACGGAAGGACTATGATTCTTTTCTCCCCTTCCCTCAACAAAATGGCTTTATGCTTCAAAATCCTGGAGGAAAGGAAGGGCAATTAGTTGTGTCACAAGTGTCATTCACGTATTTTGGGTATCTTTACTATCTCCATACTCTGCCAATCCCCCACCAAAGAACCAAAAGCTTCTCCATTTCAGAAACACTTGGAGAAGAATCCTGGGCAGGGGATCCCAGAACCCCACTATAGTTAGAAAATTTCTCTTGTGCTTCATTTGAGGGCTATCACCATTTCCTCCTTGCTTGGAATTCAGGGGTTTATAGAGCATAGCTGCTTATTGCTTTCTATTATCACTTCCTATAATTGAGGTCTGTGCTAAAATTACCCTTAGGGTTACTTACATTCATGTCAGATATCCTCAGAGCAGTTTCTAAAACTGACCCTTCCCTCACTGGTCTTATTTCTTTATGAATTCTCCAAGCTCTACAAATCCTGGGTTGCAGTTTCATAACATATCTATCAAGTAGGGGCCATGCGTAGAATTTTAAACACTACAAGTGGTATACAGAAATTTTAAATGTTACATGAAAAAATAGTTCAGTTTATAGAATTAACTATTTTAGTACTACTGCATTTATGTTTAGAAAAATAGTAGTTTTACTTCCTTTGAGATTCTTTTTTTTTTTTTTTTTTGGACTGAAATGGCAGGAAACTTTTAACACCCACACCTTGGAAATATTTCCTCGAGTAGAAGCCAACTGCTAAGCTAACATGCAGCTAGTATTATGGACCAGTGTGCCAGCCCCATACTGAAAGTTCTGTGGAAATTAAAGAGAAATAGCTTTTATTAGACATTAGTATGAATAGGTCTAGCTACTTAAAGACTTTAAATCAGACATGGTCTCTGTTGAGTTATAATTGTGCAATTGAGGCAGATAAATGTTGGTATTGATACAAAATAGTTGTGTACGGATGAATTTCTTTTTTTAGCTGCGGCATGCGGACTTCTTAGTTGTGACATGTGAACTCTTAGTTGTGGCATGCATGTGGGATCTAGTTCCCCAACCAGGGATCAAACCCAGACCCCCTGCATTGGGAGCGTGGAGTCTTATCCACTGGACCACCAGGGAAGGCCCCGGATGAGTTATAATTAATTTTATTTACAAAGTGTGATACTCTTCACATTTAAATATGGGCTAAGGCCAAATCTAGCCCCTGATAACTAAATAAAATTTGCTAAACAAATTTAACCTCTCTGGTTTCCTCATCTGTGAAATGAGGGGATCTTTTTAGATAATTAGGACTTAAAAACCTATAAGCCTGCAAATTTACATAGGTTTAGGGTCTGAAGGAGGTTAGATTGCCTGCAACTGAGAAAGGTTATGAGTATCTAAGTAAAAAGCCTATATGATTTGTCATAAACTTTAATCAGTTTCTTAACGTATTCAGAGTATCCTTGACAGTTATGCATGGAGTGGATCACATGGTCTTAGAGCAGGGACCTATGGGATTTCCTACAGGCTCCTCCCCAGTTTCATCAGGGGATGAAGAAACTTCCTCCCGTTTGACAGTGTCTCCTTTTATAACCTCAAGAAGAGTGAGCAGGGTGCAGGGGAGTGGCTCAGGCTTTGCACCCGGATGGACCAAAGTTTGGTTCCTGGCTCTGCAGTGAATAGTTTGACTTCGGGCAGGTTAACCTCTGAGCCCCATTTTTCATCTCTAATAGTTAGCAGGGATACTAACTACTTCACAGGATTATTATGAGAATTAAATAAGATGCGGTAAAATGGCTGGCATATATTAATGCTTCAGAGGGAACAGGAAAGAGTCTCGTTTGTTAAAATCCATGGTAATAGAGTGTCTGGTGATGATTACAAACCCGTTGTTTCTTTATTATTTAAATAGGTATTTGAACCCCTTACTCTGTGCGGAGTACGGTGCTAGAGTGGAAGAGTGATGCTCCTTAGCATTGGAATTGTGTGTCTTAAAAGCAGCCGCCTGCCCCTTGTCGTGCCCTGGGGCACCAGGTGAAGCAGCTGAGATGACAACTCAGGAAAGAAAGAACTTTCAGAGCGAATAGAATAATCCGCTACTCACTAGTTCAAGGCCTCCATTTACAGAAGGGACACTTCCAGTGAGATACAGAGGCATGCCTGGAATGGCTGCTCAAAAGAACATCAAGTAGCCCCAAGTCACACTGCCTCGCAAAGTCTCAAGCAGCCTGTAAAAATCTCTCCAGAGAAGCTGAATCCACACATCTGTTGGCGAATCTTTCACTCCTGAGTCATTAAGTTCTAAAAATAATGCAATGGGTAGAAGGGAGTGAAATGATTTTTTTGGGGTACATTATACTGTGTCACATTAAATATAGTTGTTAATGTGTTTCCCTGTTTCTTTTTTAGAAAACTGAAGGTAGCAGAAACACCTTCCCATTTTATCATTATTTTTATGGAGAAGAGTGATTTAAAGCTGCTTTTCTGGAAAAATAACCTACTGTTAGTAAAAGGGTGACAAAATACATGTCAGGAGTGAAGAATTACAGATCACAACAGGGAAACAAATGAAATGTTTGTCTTTACAAGGACACTGACATTTCTCAAAAGTACTGAGACTCTTAGAAACAGTGGAAATTTATAAGTTTTATTCTTAACCAAGAAAAAAATGGGTAACAAATTCTCTAAAATAATATACTGGTGATCTGTGCATTTTAGCTGGGGTGAGGAGGAAAGGATACTCTGTCCCCATGCCTCACCTTTCAGAGCTCTGGAAATAACTGCATCTGTGGGGACAGACTCTAGTCCTCCAGGTGAGCAGTGACTTCTCTTGAAAGCTAAAATGGAAGTTCTTTTCCTCCCACTTTGTGTGATACTAGGCAAGTCACTTTTCTTAGTGGGCCTTAGTTTCCTCGTCTCTAAAACTGGGAATGGACTACCTTATCTGAAGGTCTCTTTCCACTCTGAAGTTCCACGATGCAAAAATAATGGATGAGAAGACAGCTTGGTGATGTATAAAGCAAAGCACAGATGGTCAGCCCTCCGTTACAAGTGGTACCCAGCCTGCCTGTCCATGGATCACTGCAGGAGGCTGGATGCTAAAACCTGGCTGTTTCTTTCAAAGCCAGACCACTTCTCTCCAAGAAAAGCACAATCAATCATACAGCAGCAAGCAGGGTGGTGGGTGTGATCGGGCATGAAGGAGGGAGATGGGGCACACTCCTAGACCTTTTCTGCTACCTCATGGCTGACACACAAGTATCACCTTGGGTGTTCCCTCACCGTGGGCAACCCCAGAGCCCCCTTTTCTAACTAGAGATCATTTCATTTCTTCAGCGACCATTAGGTTGTGCAGATGTCTCCCACATCAACATCTGCCACTAAACATTTTCAGCAGCCTAGAGGCACGAAGCAGTACAGCTGAAGACTTACTTTCTCCTAAGCCAAACTCATCCTTATTCTTCTCTCCTACCTTCAAACCTAGTCCTGTTTCCTAATTTCTGTGACAGGCATCAGATCTCACCTATTCTCTGCTTCAGAAGCCTCTGCCCACTTTCCTTTGCATTTCATAACTACAATGAAGTCCTACTGATCTAATCTCTTGAATTTGTTCTCCATCCCACCTTCACAGTCCTCTCTAGGGCCTGGATCCAGCCACTCCACCAAAAGGACAAAACTACTACTGAAGTCATCTTGTCTCCCCAGCTTCAGTTCATTTTCTATCCTCATCCCAGATGAATATTCCTAAAATGTCTTACCATGTGGCTACCCCGCTGTTTGCCGCAAACTCCTGTTTCTTATGAGGTTTTCTGTGACTTTTCTGTTCCTCACTAGAGCCTTCTTTTATTCATTCACTAATTCATTCCACGTGTGCATGGCCTCCTGTTCTCCCTGCTTTCCCCCTTCCTTTCTGCCATCTGCAGGACACATGTCTCCAAGGTCTAGGTCTCACCATCTAAGATGAGCTTTTCCTGATCCTCCAGGCTATATCTTTGCTCTGAGATCTTTGCCTCATCTTTCTGACACACAACTTTTCTATTCTGTCACCAATTTAGTCACGTTTCTAACGTGTACTTTCATGTTTTGACAGGAATATACGTTCTTTGTGGTGAGGGAGCCCACGGGAGAGGGCTTTAAAATTTGCAAATCTGCTCTTGTCATGAGACATAAGAAAAACTCTTTTTTAACACCTCAAAGATTGAACACATAGCTCACAGAAGGAATAGGAGAAATGTTCAGCCTCAACAGTTAAGACATCTAAAAGACTTAAGACACCATTTTTCATCTATTAGGTTTTTAGAGATAAAGAACCACAATACAGAACTGTGAGGGTGCAGAGAAACAGGCAGTCTTCTGGTGGGAATAGCAATTGCTACCACCTTCTGGAGGATAAAGAAGGGAAAAGTTTTAAAAACTGTTTTATATTCTTTGATCCACCAGTTCCACTTTTAGAAATGCATCATAAGGAAATAAAAAACATACACAAAGCTGTATGTTTCAGGTGGCCACCACAGTGTTAAATAATAGGGCAATAAGGTAAATAAATTATGACCCAGTTGTACAATGGAATATCATGCAGTCATTAATAATAGTTGAAGAGCAGATCTTTTTTTTGACTCCCCCTGGCCCCCTTCTAGTATCAGCATCCTGGTTTTCCTTTAGGGAACTGATCTTCCCCTTTCAGTCCATATGGTTTGGGTGGGTGTCTTAGTTTGGGTTCCCCAGAGAAACAGACTCTGAGATGGAGATTTTCACGCAGAAAGTCTGTTGGAGAGTGTCAGGATCAACACCTGTGGGTCAGTCCAGGAACTGGGGATCAGGCAGAGGGAGGAACTGAACTGTGAGGCAGCTGCCATAAAGGCCTCACATGACCCCAGGGGGCGCTCTGAGCTGCCGTCATCCTTCACTGTTGTGGCAGCTTGAGGCAAGGGGGTTGGGGTGCAGATCTTATGCATCCCACACATCCGTCATTGGATGAGGGATGACCCTGGCAGGGGGGGCTCTCGGGCTAAGGGCAGTTTCCAGAAGGACTCAGCTGAGAGGCATCAGCCGCTGCTACTCCCGGCAGGTGGGGCAATGAATGCCTTGGTCCTAAATGGGAAGTTGGGTGGCACACCACAGGGCCCACTAGAGGTGGGGCTGACCCCAGCCCTCATCCTGCTCTCGGCCAGGGGCAACTAATCCGGGCATTCCAACACCACACAAACCCTTGCCTTCGAATGGACTTGTTCAGGGGTGGACACATGACTCAATAAGGTCAGTGAGGTCCATTATGGGGATTTTTGCTGCAGCAATTAGAAAGACAGAAAAGAGGTGCTACTGCTCCTGGGGTTCCTAGGCTGGGACAATAAAAGCATGAAACTTTCCTTCACAGCACTAGAGAGAGTCTGTTTACCATTGAAAAAAGCAAGGCCAACAGTCAGCAAAAGCAGAGCCAAGAGATGGAGAATGAGAGCCCCACAGCTATTATTTGGGCAATTAAACCCATTACTTTAAAGTCCCTGGGCTTTTCAGTTACACAAGCCAGTGTATTACCTTTTTGCATTACTCAATTTAAGTGGGTTCTAACAAATACAATGGCGCACAAGAATAATAAGGAAATATTCATGATACATTAAGCGAAAAATAAAATCAATAAAAAACACACGTTTGGGTCTTCCCTGGTGGCTCAGTGGTTAAGAATCCGCCTGCCAATGCAGGGGACACAGGTTCGAGCCCTGCTCCGGGAAGATCCCACATGCCGCGGAGCAACTAAGCCCATGTGCCACAACTACTGAGCCTGTGCTCTAGAGCCGGTGAGCCGCAACTACTGAGCCCGCATGCCACAACTACTGAAGCCCACAGGCCTAGAGCCTGTGCTCCACAACAAAGGCAAGCCACAGCAATGAGAAGCCCACGCACCGCAATGAAGAGTAGCAATCACTCTCTGCAACTAGAGAAAGCCCTCGTGCATCAACGAAGACCCAACGCAGCCAAAAATAAATAATAAAATAAAATAAATTAATTTAAAAAAACCCCAAAACCACACGTTTTACATATAGTAATGATGCCAGTTTTGTGAAACAAACTAATGTCCATTATAAAAAAAATGCAGCACAACAGAAACAATGGTTACAGTTGAACAGCGAGACGGGAGTGAGGGGGGCTGAATTGAATTTTCTTCTGTATGTTCTGCAAAGATGTCAGGGTCTGCGATTTTACCCTGCTTACTTTACTGACCCTGCCGGGTCAACTGCTAGGATTCCCGTCACACAGTCACAGGCTAACGCAGAAACCTGTTTCTGTTGCATGGAAACCCCATCGACCGTCCTCACCTACCCGAGGATAACTCCCTCGCAGGGCTTCGAAGCCTTCACACGTGGCGCCTTATTTCTGCCACTCGCTCCACACCTTGCTCCAGCCACACGCAGTCACAGTTCCGAGTCTCCCGGGGAGCGCTTCGCCATTTCCACCCCCCACACCCACTCCTGCTTCTCCTAGAAGCTTCGATGTGCAGGTGGGCGCCCTGTGTGGGCCCCGCGACGCGGCTCGGGGGACAGGGGTAGACGCAGGCGCCCTCCCTGCTTAGCACGCAGAGTTAGGTGTCAGTCAGCTCGGGACCCCAAGGTGTCGCTTACCTGTTGGGTCTGCCACTGAGGGGAGCGGCTGCCGGGCGAGGCCGGGAGCGGCCGGGAGCGGCCGGCGGGCGGCGGGGCAGGCGCAGCGGCTTCCCCGCCCCGGGGCGGCGCCGGGCCTCGGGGCCTCGCGTCTCCGCCCGCCCACCGGCTTGCTCACTCGCTCGGAGCCCAGGCCGCCGCCATGTCTTCCGGGGCCAGCGTGAGCGCCCTGCAGCGCCTGGTGGAGCAGCTCAAGCTGGAGGCCGGCGTGGAGAGGATCAAGGTGAGGCCCGCGCCGGCGCCTGGCCTCGGGGTGCGGAGACCGCCCGCTCCCCCCCGGCCGTCCGCGGGCCTGGGAGGAGGAGGCCGCGCCCGGGCGGACAGCTGCGGGGCCGGCCCGAGCGCGAGCCGGTTGGCCGGACGCGGTGGGCGGCCCCGAGGACGGCGCCCGACCAGGCTCGCAGCTCGGCCTCGGGCGATGGGAGTCCGCGCAGGGCCGGGCCCGGACCCCGGCGCCCGGGAGAAACGCACCTGTCCCCGCGAGGGCGGTCCGGGACCGAGAGCCCCGGCGCGGTCACGTTTCAGTGATGGGGACAATGACTCGGGGTGCCCGACGGACGCGAGGACACCAGGAATGCGGGCGACGTGCTGGTGGCCCCCCCGGACTTGGCTGGTGCGGGAGGATGGGGTCCAGAGCTGCGGAGGAGGCTGAATGGATGGATGGGCCTCGGTGATGGGTTGATAGGATGAGGGGGGGAGGAGGGCGCTGCTCGGGTTTCTGGCCTGGTGACAGGATGGATGGCGTTGCCATTCGCTACGGTAGGGAGGAGAGATGATGCGTAAGTTTCGGATACGTGGACTTTGAGGGGATGCCCGGGAGGTGTTTGGCTACCGGGGCCGAAGCTCAGAGAACAAGGCCGAAAGAACGTATGGGAGTGAAAACTGTAGGAAGTGACCAGAGCGTGGAACCCAGGGACCAGCCGAAAGAGATGGCCGCGAGAAGGGAAGCAAGGGAAAGCAAGGGTACTGAAGCGAGGAAGGAGGGGTTTTCACAAATCTGGGGCTTAGTCAACGTGTCCAATGGTTAGTCAGTTGATTAAAAAGCATCTGATGTGTAATTGTGTTTACCAACTAGTATATAGCATTATTTGTAGAATGTGTGTGTGAATGAATGGACACTGCTGCGATAGTCTGTGGACCTCAATAGTGCCTTTTCTTTGTACCAGGCCCTATTCTAGGTACTGAGAATACGTCATTCTGGTGGGGAAGATAAACAATAAACACACTAACCAATAAATAAAATAATTTCAGAGAGTAATTGATGTAATTGATTCTAAAACAAGGTAGAGAGAGAGCTGTGGAAAGCAGAAGGGGTTTCAGTGACATATGTAGTAGTAGATGCTGAATCTAGATTGTAATAGGATAGAAAGACTTTTTTGAAAAAAAAATCTGGTTTTAGAGAGGAAACCTTTTTTTTTTTAATCTAGGAAATGAAAAGCTGTGTTTTGAGGTTGAGAGGAAGGAACACACTGTATTTTTAGGTCGAGGGGGAGAAACAAATGGAGAAGGAGAACTGGAGGTAGAGACAGGTAGTCTATCTAAGGGGGCCTGGGGTTGGAGGGGCACCTTCTGAGACAGGAAGAAAGGAGGAAGGTTATGTGTTAACATAGATGTTTCCAGATAAGGGCTTAAGACCTTGTATGATGACAATTTTCTTTGTGAAATAGGAGGCCAAGTTTTCTTTTAAGGCAGAAAAAAGGGAACTTATGGTGTCACAAGCGCTGAGGATGAGGGAGAGAGTGCTGTTGGGAGTGAGAGAGGACCCCCTAGCAGGCACAATCATAGACACCTTGTGATTCTGAAGACCCAGCTACTGTGAGATTGATTGTCCAACTTTTTTTTTTTTTTTTTTTTTGTCTCCAGCAGTATTTGGCTGCCCACGAATCTGAGTGCCCAAGGTGAATGGTAGTTGATCCAAGTAGTGGGTTAGCGGGGGAGTTTTGCCAGAAAGACAGAAATGGGAGTGGAGAGCAAGGAATTTGAGAGTCTGGCCGGAAAGAGGCTGAACCCAGGCTGAATGGAGAAGGAAAAGAGCCAGCCTCCCTGTGATGGGCCAGACAAAAAAGGACGAGATGTTCCCCCTGAGGTCAAAGAGCAGGTGTAGTGAGGAGAAAGGAAGCAGCACCCTGGATGGGCAGGAGAGATTGTGATTGGAAGGCGGGATGTTGGAGTGTGAAATTACAGATGCGGAGCAGTTACAGGTGTCGGCTGTAACTACTGCTGTTGAGGAGAAGGTTGTTTGAAGAGAGAAGCTCAGGGAAATGAAACTAGGGTTGTTGGAAATGTTTAAGATGATGTGGGGACCTGAAGTGGAAAGAAAAACTGTGAGCCAGATGCCTGCCTACCCTGTGAAGTAGCTGGGGAAGGTATTCTTACCTACATTTAAAAAGTAGTTACAGGTGATGAAACTGAGACCCAGAGAAGTCAAGTGAATAGCTCAAAGTCACACAGATAATAAGCTTATTTGCGGGGGTGTCCTCATGGGAGTATGGTTCAGGGTGCTGGGCAGGGCTTCTCTCAGGCAGCACCTTAGGGAATCACAACCTTCCAGGGTCTGGTTTGACTCATTTCAGGGCTCAGTGACGGATGGATGTTCTCAGCACACCCAGAGACGTCTTCTCTTTCACAGACTTGCTAACTGGTAAATAAACCAGAATACCAGTTTCTTAGCATATGATGGAGGGCACCCCTTCCCAGTGCTTCAGTGCTCAGTATCCTTCCAAAGACCCCTTCTTTGCTTTGGAGAAGTCTCTCAGAAGTTGATGGGTCAGCCTGGGCTCAAACCAAAGAAAGTCATGTGATTTGGGTAGGGATTATCCCACCTCCATTGGGAGGATACAACTTCTAAGGGTTTGGGTTTGTATTCTCCCAGGCCAGAGTTTCTTTCCCTTGAAAGTGCTAGAGAAATGCTGACCACTTTACCCTTCTCTCATTTGCTTTGCATATCCCTCACCTTAACTTTTTGACCATGTTCTTTAGGCTAGGGTGCAGTTAGTCCTATTTCTCTGGGAGTCCTGGGAGACAGTCTCTTTCCACCCATCATGTGTGGAGTTCACTCGTTCCCTCTGAAGGTGAAATAATAAGCATGAGCATAATTGGTTCCAAATTTCTTTTGAATTAATAACATATATATATATAATCAGTAATTCCAATTATAATTAACATGAAAATGTCAGAACTTCTGTGGAGGGAAAGGCAAGCTTAAACATTAGTTTGGCAATATTATATTACATGTTTATATGATATAAAGTAGACTGTTATTACATTAAAGAAACCAAAATTCCTAAAGTATTCTAGAAACTAGATGGTAACTGACACCTAAGGAATTGATTTTTTGAGTTATTTGGAAGCTTGGAAAATTAACACAAATTAGTAGTAATACTTGAACAGCAATTGGAACATTTTTGTACAATATGGGTAAGATTTTATACAAAACACTTTTTCAGTACAAGAAAAATGGAAAGCAAGGAAAGCCTCCAAGTACAAATATGCATCAAATGGAGGCTAAGAAGAAAGGCAGAATAATATTGTGTCAATGCTGCCTAAAACACTTCTTCAAAACTTAGTGGTTTAAAACAACCTTTATAAACTCGCCATTCTTGTATCAACAGTTTAAGCTGTGCTCAGCTGTATAGTTCTGCTGGTCTTTGCTGGGCTCTCTGTGCATCTGCCATCAAATGGAGAGTTGGCTGATGGCTGGATGATCTAGGATGGCCTCACTCATATGTCTGGAGGTTGGTAGGCAGGTGGCTGGGGTTTGGCTGACTGGTTCTCCTCCACAAGACCTCCAGTAGGCTAGCTTGGGCTCATTTGATGGTGGTCTTACAGTTGCAACTATAGCAAGAGAAGTAGCTGTAAAGGCTTTTGAGGCCTACGCCTGGAACTTGCCCATTATTTCTGCCATTGTCCTGGTCAAAGTAAGTTTCAAGGCTAGCCCAGATTCAAGGGGTGGATAAAGACTTTACTTCTTGGTGGTAGGAGCTGCAAAATATTGTGACTGTTTCTGCAGTCTGCCACAAATGATTGCTAACTAGTGTGAACACTATTCTAAGTGCTTTACGTGCATTAACTCATTTAATTATTACATCAACTCAGGGAGGTAAGCACTGTTACTAAATACATTTCACAGATGAGAAAACAGGTACTGAGAAGTTAAGTAACTTGTCCAGAGACTGCACTCTTAACCAATAAGCTGTTCTGCTTCAAAAACATGATGGAGGGACCTCGTCACTTGTTTTGAGCAGACCAGATAAGGCTCCATCCAGCCTTGTAAACATTAAAATAGTCTGTTCACATGGCAGACCTGGATATATCAATGCATGCTTTATAAGTGAAAATTTGTACAGGGCACACTAGGATAAGCTATTTCTTTACAAATTCAGTCTCAAAACTAGGATTCTAAATGGATGAAAGATACGGCTTTATCTTTCCTTCGTTGAGTAAGCCACTAAACCAAAAATACCCTAAATCAAGGTTATAGAAATTGTAACCTTTCCTCTTTGGAGTTCAATTATTAGAACTTTCAGCAAAAAAGACTCTTGGAGGTTGTACAAAGTATGACCTTTGTCAGGTTGTATGATCATTTTTCAGAGTCTCAAGTGGCTGCGGGATGGATCTGGCTGTGAGCAGCATGTCAAGCTCTTGTTCCTTTGTTTCAGGTCTCTCAGGCGGCGGCAGAGCTTCAACAGTACTGCATGCAGAATGCCTGCAAGGACGCCCTGCTGGTAGGTGTTCCAGCCGGAAGCAACCCCTTTCGGGAGCCCAGATCCTGTGCTTTACTCTGAAGACTGGTGAGTAATGATACACCAGGCCGTCTTGGGGCCATGGCATTATCATGGGGCTTCCCAAAGGACTTGGGCAACTGAGTTTTAAATATCTACTGTTCTTGGGGGAATTAAAATAAACCCAGCAAAATGCACAACTTTCCCTGAAGGGTGACTCTAATCCGCCTGCTTGTGGAATACATCTAATTAGAAGAGTCTCAATTCTCTTTGCACTAACTCATGAGATGCTAATATCCTTATGTACCTGAGCTTTTGAACTGAGCTGGCCAGTAATAATTTCGTGACCTCAATACCATCTTCTCTGTCCTTACACCATCCTGGAGTTGTGATTTGTTGCTTGGTGCTATCAACTGACTTGTTACTCTTGGGACTAAGGACTCCCCAGAGGAGACTTGGTCCTATCACCAGCTGTGATTTCTTTCCTAGAAGCTTTCAGAATGTATTTCTGTATTTTAATGGAGGAAGAAATGGAGTAACTGGGGAAAGTGTGAGTAGGGTTAAAAGAACCTTAAAAATTTATTCTTGAAATGAAAACACCTCTTTGGTGGCCTATAATAAATTTCCTGGGTTCTAGTGTGTTGTATGGGGTCTCATTCACATTTTCACTGTTTTTTTTGGAGGCGGGGGAACAGGTCAGGGCATAAATTATTAGCGTCTTTTGGGGCCAATATATTTCAAATTACATGTTCTAAGGGGTGTTTATACAGGAAGTAATCATCTTAGGTCTTTTTTCATATACTTGAAAAGGAAATTATTCACATTAACAAGAAGGAAGTAATCATACTATCAGATACTATTGTACCTTTTAATGGAAAATGTCCACATTTATGGTATTAAAATAATAGTCTTATGCTGGCATAACATTTTTCTTTTTACAGAGCACTTTCATGGGTCCTACTCATTCAATGGTGTACTTTGGATTTTCTGGTATTAACATGTTACTTTCTTCTTTGAGAACCCTAAAGTGACCTATGAAATGATGACTAGTTAATTTTATGTATAAATCTTACTAAGTGAAAGCCTACCAAATTCTCTCTCCAGTAGGGAAGAAGTCCGCTGAGCAATGCTTTCAAGCACCAAGTGATGAATGACTGCCTCCAAATCTCAAGAACACATTTCTCCAGCCAAATGACTTTTAGATATTTCACAGGACCTTTCCTGTGGCCTGGTCCTTTAGCCAAAATTCTATGGAAATTTATGAGTTTCTACTCAAGGAAACTGGGTGAAGGAGTAGATTTTAAATAATAATGGCCTGGTTCTTTGTTGAAGTGCTTTATACTTAAACAAAAACCTTACCACCAAATATACCAAAATACACCTCTTTCATTAAGTGAATTACTAGTGTTTCTATACCTGGAATGTTACGTATGTTTTATTTACTAGATGTTTACATTTTGGGAAGGAAAACAGTATTGTTTGTTAAAAAAATTAAATATTTGTAATTTGTTGTTCCCGACTAAGATTTTTATACCATAACAAAATTTGTTCTTTTCTCATGAATTTATAATTTCTAAATGAAGACAAGCAAGTATAAAATTGGGGGAAGAATGGGCTTTATTAATCAAATGATGTCTTGATTTTTCTAAATGAGAGGATTGTTTTATTTTTAACACTAAATATGGGAGCTGTTTCTTAGCAAACTTGTTTGAAAGGATTAATGTTGTGTTGTGTATTAGATTGCCCCATCCTGTATATGAAGCAGATTTGATCTTTGTCTTCTTAAGTTCCTCTATTTTATAATGGTGGTTTTACTTAAAAAAAAATACTGAATTATTTCATGTCTTTAAAACAACGTTTAAATGTGATCTACAGAATATTGCAAATGATTAAAAAAAAAAAGTGATGTGAAAATATTACAACCTAAATGAATTCTCAATGTCACAAGTGTTTTACTTTGATGATGTGCCTTTGATTTAATTTGGGACACTTAAAAGAATACTTTGTGTTTGTTATAATCTTTGAAGAGCTTGGAAATAAAATTTCTGCTTAATTTCTGCTAACGACAGCAACATTTTGTGTCTGATTTTGTTTTAAGGCTTCATAGATTTTGTTTGCTTGTGAGATTGAGTGCTGGAAGTGGGAGGTGAAATTTTTGTTTACAAGCCCTCATAGAATTTTGTGAAAAATAGATATATGTATAACATGCAGAAATACCTCAATTACTGGCAACATTTGCTCTTTGAAATAGCTATGTATAAATCCATAAATAAATAAATGAGAATATATTTGAACATAAGTAGTGTTATAGTAGAGAATGTAGAAGTCATAAGATGGAACTCCTTTAACTTCCGGCCACTAAACTTCCAAATCTAAGTGATCTGAATCCCTTCCATTCGATCAAAATTCAGGTGTCCTTTTTCTAACCCTCTTATTTATTCTGTGGATCCGTTTCACCTTCTCTGAAATGTCACACTATCAGTTAGCCTTTTTCTCCTTTATCTTCAACATTTCTACTACATCCTTTTATCAGCATTTAAACATGTTCCATTCTCCATCTTAACAACAAAAAGCATTAAAAAAAAAATCTCCATTAAAAAATAACTTTTCGGGACTTCCCTGGTGGTTCAGTGGTTAAGACTCCATGCTCCCAATGTAGGGGGCCCGGGTTCGATCCCTGGTCAGGGATCCCGCATGCTGCAACTAAGAGCCTGCATGCTGCAACTAAAAGATTCCTGCATGCCGCAGCTAAAAGATCCCGCGTGCCGCAACGAAGATCCTGCGTGCCGCAACTGAGACCCAGCACAGACAAACAAAACGAAAAACAAAAACAAAAAAACAACAAATTTTCAGCTATAAAAGATGAGTATATCTTAGAAATCTACTGTTTAGCACAGTGCCTGTAGTTAATAGTGCTGTACTGGATACTTTAAAATTTGGTAAGAGGGTAGATTTTATGTTAATTGTTCTTATCACAAAAAATAATAAGGCAGGAGGAAACTTTTGGAGGTGATGGGTAAGTTTATGGCATAGATTGTGTTAGTGGTTTCATAGGTGTATACGTATCTCCAAATTCATTAAGTTGTATACGTTAATTATGTAGAGTTTTTTTGTGTCGAAAAATATCTCTTGATCTCACTTTCCCTTTGGCAAAAACTTGGTAAGATAGTACAAGAAAACTATAGACATCTCACTTATGAGTATAGATACGTCTTAAATATAAGCAAGTCAAGTTCTGTAGTTTATCAAGAGAAGATACAACCTTACAAAGCTAGTTCAACATAAGCAAATCTATCAATGTCATTCATTACATGAAGGGTTTAAAGAAGAGAATGTTTATTACATCATTTCATTTTTTCATCTTACTGCATTAGCTAAGACTTCCAAAGTAGTGCTGAATAATAGTGGTGATAAAAAGTATTTTGTGTGTTCCTAATATGCTGAATGCTTCCACATTTCACCATGTAATATGAAATTTCCTGTTGATTTTAATAAACTGTCTTTATCATCTTTGTTTCTCTTATTTCACTAATTCACTTAGTTTTTATTCAGAACAGCTATTGGATTTCATCAAATGACTTGATGGCATAAACATTTAAGAAGAAATAATATCTGTATTTATGGATTATATAATTTTACACTTTGAAAACTTAGTTTAGTAAAAGAAATACTTGAATTTGTAATATTACAATTTGGGAGGCTGGCTGGATACAAAGTATGTATAGAAAAATAAAAAGCATTTTCTACACTGACAATAGCTAGTTAAAAATGGAAATGGACACAACTTTGTAAATCAACTATAATTTTAAAAAATAGAAATGGAAACTATCCCATTTCCACTTTAATGACAAAACTGTAAAAAATACTTGAAAATACATTTAACAAAAGTGCAAGAATCATAAAAGATTTTACTGATGTTTATAGAACAGGGTCCAAATAAATTTCAGGATATTAGGACAATTTCATTAAAATGCAATCTTACTAAAATTTATATAAATTTAGTGGAATTCCTATTTTATTTTTTAAGGGAAACTGGTTAAAATATCTAAAAGTTTATATGGAAAATCAAGTGTCCAAGAATAGCTTTTATAACTGTGCGTGTGGGCTTCCCTGGTGGTGCAGTGGTTAAGAATCCACCTGTCAATGCAGGGGACACAGGTTCGAGCCCTGGTCCAGGAAGATCCCACATGCCACAGAGCAACTAGGCCCATGTGCCACAACTACTGAGCCTGCGCTCTGGAGCCCGCGAACCACAACTACTGAGCCCATGCACCACAACTACTGAAGCCAGTGGGCCTAGAGCCCATGCTCTGCAACAAGAGAAGCCACCGCTATGAGAAGCACGTGCACCGCAGCAAAGAGTAGCCCCCGCTTGCTGCAGCTAGAGAAAGTCCGCGTGCAGCAACGAAGACCCAATACAACCAAAAATAAAAAATAAATAAAATAAATAAAACAAAACAAAATCGTGCATGTGTGTGTATAAAACATGGGAGGGTGAAACTTGCCTTAGCAGATACTAACTTACTTTGAACCTGCTGAATCAGAACAATATGACTTAAAAAAACAAAATATTCAAAACAAAAAATTCAAAGTAAACAATATTCTTGTAGTATAGCACTAGACAAATAGATGATTGGATGTATCATAATAGTTCAGAAATAGACCTGACTTTTTTTTTCTATTCCGTGGAAAGTATAGTTAATTTAACAAATAGTGCTGGCATTATTGGCTATGCATTTGGAAGGAAATAAAATTGGGCCTGTATTATACTATGCAAAAAAAATTCCACATAGGTTAAAGAAAGGTGATAAAAAAGCATTAGAAGAAAAGTTAGGAGAATAGTTGTGTAACTTTAGGGTAAAAAAGGGCTTTGTAAACAAGGCAGGAAACCCAGAAATCAAAAAAGAGAAGATGTGTATACTTGATGATCAAATTAAACTTAAATAAATAAATAATTTAATTTAGTATGGAATTTAAAATTCTTGTACGGTAAAAATGATAAACCAAATAAAAAAGCAAAAGACAGAAAACATATTTTTTTCAGCTTTCATTTTGGATTGCTACAGTTTGCACTCCCCCATCCCCTCCAACCTAGGCTACTCCATTTATTAAATTGTTGGATACTTTGCTTTAGGGCAGGCTTATTATTTGGGGAGAATAACCAGGCTCTTACTGTGAGAGGCAAGGCGTGGGACACCCTGGTGTTGATCCCCAGTTGTACGCTGAGTCTCACTGACGAGGGAAGGAGTATCTTATGTCCACCCACATCTGGAAGGGACAGCTGATGTTCTGATGAGTCCTACAGAGTTTGGGCTGGGCCTAGGAACTTGGGGGTAAGGCTACTCAAAAGCCCTCAAAGGTGAGCATCACAACTACCAGTCATAGATCTAAGGGCAAGTAACTCCCCTTAGAACATGAAAAACCTCATGGGGAAACGCTCTCAGAGAATCGAAGTTTCCATGGCAAGAGCCAACCTGGGAAGTTGGGCCTATTCTAAATAATTCCATGTGATATGGTGTTTGGGAGAGGATCTTGGAGGCTGGACTGACACTTTTGACTCCCTAACAAGGGCCTATCCAAACCCTTCAGGCTTCTCCTATGGGCCAACCCAACCGGTCATGTGACAATCGCTCCCTGGGAGTGCTCTGCTGAAGCAGAACTCATTTACTTTATCCTCTGTTCCCAGGCTACCAACACAAGACTTGCCTCCCAATAATACCTCTGATGGGCAACAGCACGAGAGGCTGCTCCAGACCCACGCAGAATGAATGTGTCCTTAAACACCGAGCATCACTGAGAAATACAGGCAGGAGGACTCAGACGCTTTCACTCTATTTGGTGAGGAAGCAGGGGGGTGGGTGTTGATAGCCTGGCCTAAGCTGGCCCCAGTCTAGGGCCTGTAAAGAAACTCCTCTCCTCTGCAAGCTGATTAAAGATGGGATCAAGGGACTTCCCTGGTGGCGCAGTGGTGAAGAATCTGCCTGCCAATGCAGGGGACACGGGTTCGACCCCTGGTCCAGGAAGATCCCACATGCTGCGGAGCAACTAAGCCCATGTGCCACGACTACTGAGCCTGAGTGCCACAACTACTGAAGCCCGCGGGCCTAGAGCCCGTGCTTCACAACAAAAGAAGACACCGCAATGAGAAGCCTGTGTACTGCAACAAAGAATAGCCCCTGCTTGCCGCAACTAGAGAAAGCCCACGTGCAGCAACGAAGACCCCACGCAGCCAAAAATAAATAAAATAAATAAGTAAATAAATTTTTAAAAAAAAAGTTAAAAAAAAAAAAAGGATGGGATCAAGGAGATCCGCAAACTGCCAAGACAGCCTTACCTTAGTTTAGGAGAAATCCTGCCAAAACTTTAAGAAAGCACAACAGAAATTCCAATAAAATTTCCAGAAATAGTTTCTCTTTGAAGTCTCCACCCACCACACACCCAAGCAAAACCAAACATCCTATAAATAAAAGTGTAATAAAAGAGTAAGAGAGTTGATTTAAAGTCAAGTTAAGCCAGTTTCAAAAAGGAGGACGTGATTAACAGTATCAAACACTGAAGAGAAATCAAGTGAGGTGATGTCTGAATGTCCTTTGGATCTAAAAAGATAGAGGTCAATTTTGGTAGTAACAGGGTGATAATTTCAGAAGCCAGGAAAGAGAGAGAGAGAATGCTTGTGGTCTTCAAACATTTTTGCAAAAAGAATGTCCCAAATCCATGTACCTCCATTTTACAGTTGACATATAAAAGTTTTATCAGAACTTTGAATAGTTGCAAAGAATAAAATTTTATTAGAAATACTGACATTTTAAAATAAAATTATTACATCTTTCTTTTAAATGTATTCAATGGAATACAAGTAATATAGTAATTAGAAACCTACAATCATCCATGTAAAAATATACCAACTATCCTCCCCAAATGTTGTACCAACAATACAGGAAAGCGTTCTTTCTCCCATATGCTGACACTGGAATTCTCAAAAATTTGCTGATCTGATACGTGAAAAAACAGTAATTTATTGTTTTAATTTGCATTTGCCTAATAAATAATGAAGATGCATATTGTTTCAAATGTTTATTGGCTATTTTTGTTTCTTCTGTGAAATATCTATTCATATATTTTGCCCATTTTTCTATTAGGTTGTCTTTTTTCCTATCAATTTGTAGGAATTCTTTGTATATTAGGAATGTGTGCCCTTTTTCTGTCATGTGGGTCGCAAATATTTTCTCTTAGTGGTTTGTTTGAAAATTTTGTTTATGAAGACAGCATTTAAATTGGAAGTTCTCTAACTTCAATTTTGCCCTAGGTTTTAACTTTCTTGGTGGTGGAGGGTTGACTGTGGTGATCTTCACTTCTGGACTAGAGGGTCAGACTGAGGTGGAGGCTCATTTCAAAGGCTTTTGCTGTTGGAAAGGTGGAGGCAGCAGGCCCTTCAGGAGACAACAAACAACCCTTTGATATACATCCGGCAAGGTTTTCTATTTCTCTTAAAAAAAAAAAAAAAAGGCTTTTCATGTTTAAGTGAATCTGGGAGCTATTTGGATCTTATAACAATATTATGTTAATTAGGATACTTTACTTACAAAGATATAAACTATAAGGCAAGATATATATTATGAAAATTTAATGTAGAAACACCGAGAACATCAAAGAACAATTGCATTTTCGTTGATATATGAGCAAATCTAAATCATTTTATTACTGGTTTATCATAAAAAAGAATGAAATGTGGCATGCAGCACTATCCTTTCTTTCAAAAAAACCTCAGACGAGTTTGTCCATCACGTCTACCAGGGACTTTTTCATACACTAGACGTCGTGTTTTGAATGGTGGTAGTTGTGAGCATGTGAAATCTGTTAAAAGGAGAAAAAGGAAAACCATTTTATTGCTGATAATAATACGTGCAGGTATTTTTTTTCCAGCGGTTCAAGTGGATCCTGTCTCTTCATCATCTATTTACAAAGTGTTAAAATTTCCAAACTGAGATAAAATAATTATTAAAAATTACATTTTTTTAGCATACATGTGCTTGTTCTTAAAGGCCCAATACTGATTAGTGTTAGATACATGTATTTGTATTTGTATGCTCATGCCTTGTACAAACAATTAAATCTCCCTGGATTTAAGACTCTTGCTTTTAAGTTTTCCTTCATTAAGCCTGTTTCTTAATGCATATCTGTAATGTTGTGAAATTTATCCTGAGCTCTGATATATGATAGGTAGTGATCATGTATAGACTCATCTTTCATGATTGTATTATAAATGACACATTAGCCTAAAATATTCTAGATTTGGATACTTATAGAGATTGATTCATTAAATCAATAAAAAGGGAGGCTAAAATATTTAAAACAGTAGTAATTATTCCTGGCCATATAATCTCAATGGCAAGAGTTGGATGCCATTATAAGCAAATTCAAAAGGCAAGGCAATAAATAATTTTATCATAGAGACCACAAATATACATTCAGAACAAACGGAAAATTATCTTGAGGTTATACCAATGGCTCTGGACAAATTTTCTAGGGCTGCATCAATATGAATTCAAAAAGTGTTACATCTTAAACAACATATTTGGAGGTAATGATGTGCTATGGAAAACCACAGTAAAAAAGTCAAAAGTTGCCATAGTGATAATGAAGATACTAGCATCAAAGATTCTTGTTAACAGTTTGAATTAAGTTATTTTATAAAAATAATTGCAAAGTGGAAAAAAGAAATATTTTTAAACCAACATTATTTATATGATATATGATTGTAAAATATATTATAACTAAATTAATGAATTAAAATATAGGTAGACATTGACTATTCCATCTATATCCCTAAAACCTTAAATACTAAAATTTATTAAAAAATAATTTCTGAGATCTTCTCATTGAGAAAATGGGTTATCTCATACATTGGGATGCCCTATGTTAAAAAAATATACAGTAATTCACATGCTTAATTTGTTCCAGGGTGGAAAAAAGATGAAATTTTCATCCAGTTCATTTATGAAGCCAGAATCACCTTCATGTCAGACTGTTATGGAGTACAAATAGAGCACAATAAATTAATTTCATTATGAATGTAGATATGAAAATCAAATAAATATTAGCAACCATATTTAATAGCATATTTAAAAAAATCATTCCTTAAAAGCCAATTAGGGGGATATGGGGATATATGTATACATATAGCTGATTTACTTTGTTGTACAGCAGAAACTAACACAACATTATAAAGCAATTATACTCCAATAAAGATATTTTAAAAAAGCCAATTAGGTTTATCACAGAAATGACAAAAATGATTATTAGTAAACCTGTAAGCATTTACATTAATGTCAACAGAGAGAACATGTTTGATTTTCCTCAATAGGGACCAAAAAGAGTTTGAATAAAATTCAGCATCTATTCCTCACAAAAGTTCTTACAAAACTAGGGATAGAATATTTTCCCTTAAAATCAGGAACAAAACAAATCATGACTATTCAATGGGACCAAATCCAAGTTTTGTGAGTCTGGAACTTTTATAGTTTGAGTGTTCCTCTTTTAATAAAACAAAGAATATAAGATTTTCTGGGCCCCTTTTGGCCTCACAAAATGGCCTGGGCAAAAGAGGAGTTTTGAAGCTTCCAGCTTCTCCTTTCTTTTTGTTTTTTCCCCATCATAGTAAGGCTACCTTTGTATGACCATCAGAACTTAATATTTTGTTCTAAATGCTTAGGCCAAGGCAATAAGAAATAACACAGAAAAAAAAGGTATAATTACCAGAAGTGAGAAAATAAAATTGTTCTTTTAAAAAATTGATATGACTAAATGTTCAGAAACATCAATTGTAAAATAGAGAGCCAATAGTAGTATCTATTTAATAGGATTGTCAAAATTAAATAATCCACATAAAGGAAATATAATAAGTTCTTAATAAATGTTATTAGCTCATTAAATATCCCTGCTTGACAAAGAGGCTACTTTTCTAATTCACTAATTTCTTTATTTAATCTTTGTTAATTTTAGCCTTCTGCTTGACTTAGATTTGTTCCATGTTTTTACTTGTAACTTCTTAAGTTAAATGCTTAGCTCATCTAAAGCTACGAGAATTTGACATATTTTCTTTGCCTTTATTTTCTTAAAAGTCTATGATTAGAATTTTTATTTTCTTTGATGCCAAAGTTATTGAAGATTCTTAAGTGTAGTGATTAAAACAAAAATTTTTAACTTGGAGATGAGTCTATCTTTTAAAATTACATTAGAGAGTCGTTTTATCAACTATAGACAGTATTACCTGTTAATGATTTCTTGTCTCCTGAGTTAGATGAAGATACAGAGTGCCTTTTCTGTCCTAAACATTTTCCAGCTCTTTGGTAGAAATAAAGACTGTTGAATTCTTTTTGACTTACATCAGAATCAGAAGCACAAAATAAATCCAAACTGGGGACGGATGGTAATTCTTTCCAGAAAGTCTTTTTAGTCTCAGCATTTGAACTTTCACATATGAAGCCTTCTAACTCATCCGATAGACATTTTTGCTGATTAGTGAATAAATTGTCTTTCTGAGAGTACCATTTGTCACATGTATTCTGCTCTGCACCATATCGTAAGCTGAATGAGTGATTCTGTTGTTCCCATACATTTCTCTTAAAGTTCCAGTGAAGAGGAGACTGAGAACCCTCTAGTGAAAAGACAGGGGCAGACAATTCTTTATTTGTAGGTCCTTTTGCTTCATGTGTTCCCTTTTTCTGATAATTTATAAAGTTAGGGGTAACTCTCTTCTGAGTGTCAATTGGTGATATCATGGTTTCACAATTCATTGCTGTTAGACCCAAAGAAAAGACATCTGACTCTGAATCATTCTGGTTCAGAAAGGAATTACCAGACACATTCCTTGCTTCCGTATTAGTCAGGAAAGAATTATTCTGCACTATGTTAGGGTTACAATTGGACCCTTTCCAGTAGCTGGTCTGATTGTAAGAAGTCACAGGTGGTAAAATGCATGGCATTTCTTTTAGTTTCATAAGGGAAGAGTTATAATTTGAAGCGGTGTTTGTGTCTTCATGCACTGTCTCTCCTAAGTCTGAATATTGGTAATATTCATTATGTTCTTGAATGACAGAATCTGAAGAGCCAGAAGCTGAACTCTGAGAAGTAAAGGCACTAGTTTGATTCCTATTTTCCTGAGGTGATGAAATTTGAGGTGATTTTGTTACGGAAGGACTAATCTTGAATAAGGAAGTGATGTCACAAACATGCTAAAAAAATTTTAAAAATTAATTAATATAATAAAAATACAACATAAACATGTGTCAAGTAAATATAAGTAATGACGTTTATCTAAATGGAAATAAGGAAAAATATAAATAAGTCCATCCAAAGGTATTATATTGATCCATGTAGTGAGAACATGACTTAATTAGGCTCCATTAAAAGAAAAACTTATTGTAATTTGCATCTATTTTCTAATCACTTAAAATAAAATTTTTAGTTACACAATTTACATGAATACCATTTCCTTCATAAAAATTAAAGAAACTTACTGATAGGACTAAAGTTCTTTTTAGCTACTACTATAAAGAAGGGCTTCAGGATTATTTGGAAGAGATAATGTAAACACATATGAATAGAGTGTGTAATTGAATATCTGTGGGTAGTATAACACTTCAAAATGATTTGAAGTGTGATAAACGATCTGTACAGAATTATCTATATAAGATAGCTTTAAAATATATAATGTGATTGACGACCAATGAGAATTCTGTATGAAATTTAGTTTAAGTAAATCATTTCTTTGCTCTGTGAAGTCCAAAACAAACTTGGATAACTTCATTTTGAAAACACTTATGGTAAAAATAGATACTCAAATGCAAAGGAAATAAACTCATAGAAGAATATGGATCTCAAATAGCTAACCTTTAACACTTTTTCTGGAACTTCAGGTAGGAGTTCCCGAAGTTGACAAAGAGTTGCTAATAGTATCCAGTTCAGTGAAGGTCCTTTATTTAACATGAGCTGAGCCACCAATGGATTAACACTTGGAAAATCAAGTAAGTACATTTCTTCCTAGAAAAAAGTGTAAGGAATAATCAGCCAGTGGTTTTTTCTTACTCTACTCACTCCAGCAGATTAAAATTTGTGTTGTTGCACCTACCACTCAATTTGAGATGCTTGGGGGAAAAAAGTATGGCCAGGAGGAAGGAAACTTGTTTGTCAGTAAAGATTCATACACCCAGAATTGGGAAGGATCTTAGAGTTCATTCAGTCTAATCACTCATCCAAAGAGACTCATTACAGTCCATTTCCTTCAAATGACAATCGTTTTATCTAATGACAGCTCTTCTACCTTTCAGGGCAGGGTTCCCCAGCCCCCCCGCCCGCACAGCAGGAGGTGGGCGGAGGGCCAGCGAGCGAAGCTTCATCTGCCGCTCCCTATCGCTCGCGTTACCGCCTGAACCATCGCTTGCATCACCGTGTGAACCATCCCACCCCACCCCAGTCCGTGGAAAAACTGTCTTCCACGAAACCGGCCCCTGGTGCCAAAAAGGTTGGGGACCGCCGTTTTAGGGGACTTAGTTATATAGCTCAAGATTTCTTTAGCTCTCCCTTTGTAGACCATATACTATCATGGTTTGGTTAAATGAACCATGTTTATGATATCTAGCAGATGTTATAATTTCAGGAAAGGCTTATTGTGAAAAGTACAGGAAGAATTACTATCAACCAGAACTGACCCTGACAGTCTAAAAATATACATTTTCAGAGAGATCTCATAAATGTCTAGATATGTAGCAGCCACCTTTATTGCCAAATTTCTTTTTTTTTTTTTTCTGGGTTACACTGGCTTTTTGCACCCTCTTTTAGTTTATCAAACGACAGACATGTGAATAGATTGGACGTGCCTTTGTAGGAAGGAAATTGCACATACATACATATATGTCATAATTAATTATACCCATACTTGTTGATAGTGCTATGTTCTGTTAGGCATGTAAAAGTCCTGTGATTTAATATATATGACTATTTTATTTATTTGTTTTATAATTTTATTTTTTCTGTAGGTAAAATAGTCACATGGTTCAAAATTCAAAAGGCACTAAAAGGTATATGGTGAAAAGTCCCATTCCTACTGCATTACCTCAGTTCTCTCTAGAGATAATCAATGTTATAATTTCTTGGTATCCTTCCAGAGATATTTTATTCATTTACAAACAAATACATATAAATATTAATTTCCCCTTGTTTTACACAAATGGTAGTGTACTGCATGCTCTGCACTGCAACTTTCATGTTTCACTTAATATATTTTGAAGGTCATTCCAAGTTAGTACATAACGATCTTCATCATTCTTTTCTCATGGCTTCAGGATTTGAATATATTAAAAATAAAGGCAACAGAAACACTAGGTTGGTATGAGAGCCTGGAAATATTTATGCTTAAACAAAAGGAATTTCTGAAAATTAACTAATCTTATAACTATTTCATAACTTTACTTTCAATTATATAATTGAGTTACTGACAAATCACAGAATGATAGAATTTTGCTATTCTCATAATATACCTACTATTCTTGAATGCTGAAATGTAGGAATTAGAAAAATTATTATATTTTAAGAATATTAGACATTGAAGCCATTAGATCACCCTATAATAAGTTAGATTTGAAAGTTCATTATAAAAGATCCCATTAAAATAGTTCTATGAGGGACTTCCCTGGTAGTGCAGTGGTTAAGAATCCGCCTGCCAATGCAGGGGGCAGGGGTTCGAGCCCTGATCCAGGAAGATCCCACATGCTGTGGAGCAACTAAGCCTGCAAGCCACAACTACTGAAGCCCGCGTGCCTAGAGCCCATGCTCCGCAACAAACAGAAGCCACCGCAATGAGAAGCCTGTGTGCCACAACGAAGAGTAACCCCCACTCGCTGCAACTAGAGAAAGCCTGCATGCAGCGACGAAGACCCAACACAGCCAAAAATAAATAAATTTATAAAAAAACAGTTCTATGAGATTGAAAATATTCATAATTCTGGAAAACTGTCTAAATAAATGCTGTGCATTATGGCTATTGTTACATATGTTCATGCAAGCATGATAGAACAAGAAAATGCTACCAGAAAGAGAATTCAAGTACATGTATTTATATTTGCTTTGCAAATATCTAATTTATATATTAGGAAATAAACCTTAGATGGTGAAACTTCAAGCCAGGATTTATCCAACCATTCATGAGGATCCCTCTTCGAGGTCATTAAATTGTGGTCAGCAATTTGTCGAATTAGCAGTGCAGTCTCTTCCACTCCTGGGGCAATTATAAGCTAAAGTATATTTTTTATGTTAGATTATAGGAAATACTAGGAAACAAAATATATCACTCAAAAATTGTTTGCAATTAGGAGAAAAACTCCCCCAGCAGATTCTAATCTTTGTACACTGTTTTAGATATAATTTACTAATTTATCTATGTGAAATCCAGGATGTTTTATTTGTGAGGATAAACAATTTACTTTCCTTCTTTAAATATGATATCCTTGTAGTTTCTAATTTTTGGAACTAAATTGTTATTCTTCACTTCCATTTGGCATTTATTAATAAAGTCTTTTAAACATATTTGGTGTTTTATTTCATCTGTATTAGAAAAAAAGCAATTTGGATGTCACTAGCAATAATTAATATTTTGCTTTTTCTAGGTTAAACTTAATAGTTCTCAAATAAAAATAAGAATTAAACAATAGTGCAAGATTTTTCAAAAAAAAAGTTGAAAAATAAGGATATTTACAGATTAATTTGATGCTGTATTCAAAAAGAAGAATGTGTTTTGATTTAGAGTATTCTTGGTATTGTTCATCCAATCTTGGCTTATTTGATGGTAAGATACCCCTGCCAAAAATGTGTGATGTGTGTGTGTGTTAAACTTAACTCTAAAAAGAATTTCTTAATATCCCCTACTTCCTGTCTGTCTCTTGTGTTTTCCTCCATGCCCTTCCCTCTTCTGAAATGCCAGCCTTTTCCTTCCCCTTTCATTTCTATTTTTATCTTCTGCTTCGTCTTTTGGCTTTGGTTGAAGGAAAGATAGTTCATGGGTTAGCAGTTTAATGTGGATAGAGAACACTGCCCTAAACAATCACATCTTAAAAATATGAATATTCTGTCCTGTAGTGGAAATTTAAAAAACAAAGACTGTACAAACCTCACAAAATAATTATGACTTTTTTTTCTTCCACAAGAATAAATAAATAAAACTGCTAGCGTATACCTGGGGGTATATGCATGCTAAAGAAGGATTTTCTTTTTATATTAAATATATAGAGTACACAGAAATACACTGTTTGATTCCAAATTTATTTTATTAAAAGTTTTGGACATTTTGAGAAGATTTGAGACTTTTATTTAAATATAAATTTTATTTTAAAGGGCGTAATTTTATAATGGTAATGAATATTACCTTAACTTAAGGGTAAGGATTCTGGAGCTCATGGCTAGACTTTGGGAGATTCAAGAACCCCCGCTAACATTGTTTTCAAAAATTTGCATATGTGTGTATCTATGCATTTTTCTGCAAAGAGAATTCATAAGAAATTTATAGAATTTTTTTATATTAGAGTAAAATATGGCATGACACTACTAGCTGTATTTTCTTTTAGTTTGAGAAAATGTACTTAAATTTCGTAATGTTCCCTTTATGGCTAGGCTCTCCAGACGCTTGGAAATAAAAAAAATAATCCAACCTGATGGATTTTTTTGGCCTAAGAGGCCAAAAGCCATATTACTAAGTGTATTCTAAAATAATACGAGTCTCGGGAGCCCCCTTTAATGTCATAAGGTCATCAAGTTAGGAGAATGGGAGGCTTGAGTATTGGTGATACATTGATACAAGAATTAGAGCAAATTAATCATCTTGTTTCTTAAATTCCATGGAAAAATGGATATACTTTTAAGATTATTATGTAAACTTGAAAAGCTTTTGGAGTAGTTTGATCCAGGTGGGAACAGACTTTCATTTGGAATGGACTGTGCCTGAGCAGTACCTCCTATTTCATCTCCAAATGCCTTCCTTGGAACATGTCCTCTGTGGATCATGTCACTGTACCTGAATAGGGTCACTTACTGGTATCAGATAACCCATGTATAGATTTTTAAAATGATTTTCTAAAGCATATTTTGCATATGACTGCTTTCTATTAGCTGAAGAGAAAAGAGGCTGATTAAGTGGTAAAACCTCACTTGAATGAATAAATGAGACAAATTTATATTTATTTAGATAACTTTTCTAAGAATTTTACTTCTATGTTTAACATGCATCACAGGATCAAAATTATCTGGATTCTATTTCAAATAGATCATTTGTTGATTTTCTTAACAGGTTCTGCTTTCACTGAATTCTATTTAGTAGATGTTTGTTGAATATTTTTACTGTGTACAAAACACTGTGCTAGATGCTATAGGCTTTACAAAGAAAAGGGCCTAGTTCTCACCATCCAGGGTGGAGGGTATATGAACAAACATCTCATATTATAATAAAGGTATAAGCATTATTAGGCGGATGGGAGGAGAGATTCCTCTTGAGAGAGTATAACTGGTGCAAATTTTTTAAAGGAGGTGGTATTTGAGCTGGGTAGAAAAAGTCAGAACTATGAAGACTGGCAGTAAGGGGATGGGGAATAGTATTTCTGGGGGAAGACAGGACAGAATCAGATGGCTGAGAGGTGGGGGCATATTCAGGAAAAGGTGAGTAGAATGATGTTAAAGGAAGGATTACTAGGGGTCAAATCATGGAGGAGTTTGAATCCACCTGAGGTTAACTCCATTTTGATGAAGTAGGAAGCTACAGAAGGTCTTTTGAGCACAAAAATTCAATTCAACAACAAATATTTATCAAGAGCCTACTACATAGGCTCTGTGCTTGGTGCTAGGAAGACAAAAATGAAAAGCATGTTCCCTTTCTTTTATGCTTACAGTCTAGGGAGTGAAATATTCACAGCTGTTATTTCAGAAATGTAATTGGTGTCAATATACATGATGCACGGGAGTGGGAAAAGAGTAGAAATAAAGAGATTAATTAGGAAGTTACCTTAGAACGCCAGGTGAGAGGTGAAGGCCTGAATTTAGGGAAATAGCAATGGGAGTAGAAAGGAGAGGCATACTCTAGAGACACTGCAGAGTTAAAAGGAAGATTTAGCTACTGATTAGATTAGAATAGTGATGCCATAAACTAGGTGTAAAAAACTAACAGAAACCTTAATTAAAATAGAGTTGGGAGACCAGCAGGAGGAGCTCTCATGCCCTACCATGATAGTACAATTCAATAGGAAGAAAGACTTCCTCTTCTTTCCTAGCAAGAGCTCAGCCAATAAGAGGCTGTCACAACTCAGCCAATGAAAAGCCACTATACTTCGAACTCTCAACTCCTCCAATGGACTCTTTGTTTACTATAACCCTCCCAACTTCCTTTTCCCCTCTTTAAAAGATTTCGCCTCTCGTTGCTGTGCCCGGACTTGCATATGGCTTGCCATGGTTGCAGGCCCTGAGTTGCAGTTCTTTGTTGATCCCGTATAAACCCATTTTTGCTGCAGAAATAACTGGCAGTCTACTTGTTTTAGGTCAATATCAAGTTTGGGGGAGGATGAGAAGTTGTGTTTTGGATATGCAGAATTTGAGGCACCTGTGGGATATTCATGTGGCGATTTCCAGTAGAATTCTAGAATATAGGTGCAGACCTTAAGAAAAGTTAGAAAAATTTTAAGGATTTTCTTAAAAATGAAAGCTAAATTTGTGGGAATGTCTGAGTTTATCAAGGAAAGAATATAAAGTGATAATAGTAGAGGACTGAGCCCTGAATTTTGGGGAAATATATAAACTTCAGAGTGGGACATTGAAAAAAAGCCAAGAAAGGAGACTGATTAGAGATCATCAAGATATTGCTCTATTCATATGTCATAAGATTTCCATTTTACAGCAGATAAAAACAGTATGTCTCTCATAAGTGAGAATTTTTGATCAAGGGATATTTATTTTTATTCATATCCTGACCTGTTTCAAAAAATCTAAGTAGTAATGAAGAGATAAAATATGAAGTTAAATTCACTAAAGGCTTTTAGAGCAGAAATTTAAGTGGAAAGAATATTTGTTAATTTGAAACTGTTCTTTATATGGCTTTTAAGTGTTTTTTAGTTTACCCATTTAATGTTTCTTCTCACTGGGCAGTTGAGTTTCAGATTTCATAAATTTTGGTTTATGAAAAATACAAACAAACATATAGAAAAAGAATACCTTTACATCCAGTTCTTCTGATTTTAGCCCAGATGAAACCAAAGCTGCATAAATCAAAGCTAGGTGATGAAGTGTCTTTTCTGTAAGATAGTACCTAAAAAAAATTATATTATTATATTCTACTCATTTGATGTCTGACTATACTTACTAAAATTCATTTTATTTTTCACGTTTTATAAAGTTTTTAGAATAACCTGGCTAAAACAATGCTTGTGTGGCAGACTCATTTTTTTTTCCACTCAGTACTCTTTTGTAAGAACAGTTCCACCTCCATTCTTCAATAGTACCGTTAAATCTAGGAGATGCTGAGTGTGCGTGTGTGTGTGTGTGTGTAGAAAAGTTTAACTCATCCCCTTACTAGCCCCAGGGATGGCTATGTGACTGAAGCCTAGCCAGCTAGAATACTCCATCCCCCTGGCCAAAGTATCAGGTTCAGATATGAACATATGACCAGAGCCAGGATAACTAGAATCCTCCCTGGGTCTTTTCCCTGAACTGTTAGAAAAAACACTCTTTTAAATGATCATTATATGATGTGATAGAGGTGTTAACTAACACTAAGGTGGTAATTATATTGCAGTATATAAATGTATCAAATCAACAGAGTGTACTCCTTAAACTTACACAATCTTATATCTCAGTTATATCTCAGTAATTTTAAAAAACACCGCTATTTTCCTGTCTATAGTTATTAAACAGGTCAGATGTGACTCGAGCTGTGGGTGGATATTTCTACTATCTTTATCCACTTTAAGTACTCCAAGCAACGAAAAAGAAATTTGTTGGCTTATATTACTAAGGGGTCCAGGAGAAGACATTTTTGGACCCAGGGACTCAAACAATGTCATTGAGACAATGGCTCTCTTAATCTCTTTGCTCTTTTTCCTCTGTTGGCTTCTTTCTCAGGTAAGCTCTTTTCAAAAGAGTGGCTGATAAGAGAGACACACTGTGCCTAAACTGTTTGTTCAAACAATGTGGTTTCTATTGAACACCTGCTTTCTTTTTGGAATCTAGAGTTTTGATTTGTGACTAGCTCCTACTGAAAGCCCTGGGCACTGAGTGTCTGGAGAGTTTCCCTGGTAGACAACATTTTACAAACGTTATCACAACTCGTTGCTGGGGAAGTTAAGCATGCTCTGTGTGACTCTCCTAGGAGAGGACTCTCGGAAGCTTCCTCCTAGTTTCCTCTGGACTTTGATCCACGCCCTTTCTCCCTTTGCTGAATTTGCTTTGAGTACAAGAATATTTTCAGCGCTGTGAATATTCCTAACAAATCATCAACTTGGGGGTTGTCTTGGGGACTCCTGACACATTTTCTCAAATAGGAACTAATGGCATGAACTACTAAAGTAATTAAAAATTTTTATTTTGTATTTTCAATTCTCCTCATTTGGTCAGTTGATTAAGATACTTTAAAAATGTTCCAATGATCTAAAAATATGAAACCGAGATACCTAGAAGTCTGAACAGAATTACATTTTATAATAATATATTATTGTGAATAAATGATAATTCTAGCCTGAACACAAAACAATCTCAGAGTGTTACATAATTAATTTTTTTCATGTACATCTGGATAAAAATAAGTGTAAATCTCTTCTTATAATCTCTTGTACTTCAGTTGCACCTCTAGGTGGATACCAATCTAAAAACAACTTTAAAAAATTTCAAATCAATTATTTATCCAGAATACTTCCAAGTTCTTGATAAAGCTTAACATGCTTTACAGCCTTTATTAATCTTCAAAATGAAGATTTTAGACTTGAATAATTTTTAAAAATATCTTTATTGGAGTATAATTGCTTTACAATGTTGTGTTAGTTTCTGTTGTACAACAAAGTGAATCAGCTATAAGTATACATATATCCCCATATCCCCTCCCTCTTGCGTCTCCCTCCCACCCTCCCTATCCCATCCCTCTAGGTGGTCACAAAGCATCGAGCTGATCTCCCTGTGCTATGCAGCAGCTTCCCACTAGCCATCAATTTTACATTTGGTAGTGTATATATGTCAATGCTACTCTCTCACTTCGTCCCAACTTTCCCATCCCCCCGTTAGAACTGAATAATTATTTTAATTTTTCAGTTCTGGTAGAAAGGAAAAACTATATTAAGTGACTACTAGAGGTTATTGTTAATAGAGGAGGGAATAAGAACCAAGTTGTTTGTATTCTTACATTCTAACTTACACGTATCGTCACATGATAATAATAATTTTATACAAAGAGCTTGGTACAGTAAGATAAACAAAATGGAGTCAAACAAGAAAGTCAATAATGGAAAAAAATCACACAGATAATATAATGTTAAATAAGATAAGATATCTGTACCTTATCTAATAAGTAAAGAATATTTTTGAAACTTCTACTATGATGTGGTATGTGTAATGTAGTATTGTAGAGATTAAAAAAGTGAATAAGGCTAGTGTGCAATTTAGTTGGGAAGATTCATTCATTCAATCAAGGAGTATTTACCAAGCATCTATCATATGAAAGCAATGTGGTCACTGCTGTAGGGCAAGTGCCCCAAAATGATAATACAAAACAAAATACGATAATATCAAAGATGAGGAGAAAACAGGGAGCTAAGGAGTTCGAAGGTTGGAAAGGTTACAACTAAATATCTGTTTATATGCATGAGTGGGGGATACTGAAGAAAGGTTGACTAGAAAAAGTAGATAGGTCCTGAAAAATAGGCACAATTTCACCAGATGGAATAGCTGGAGGAAGGAAGGAATATCGTAGGAAGAGAGAACTGTATGAGCAAAAGTAGAAGTAGGAAAGCAAGGAGGATGTTTGCAAGCTAATGAGCAGAACTTTTGATTGAAATGGAAAGCAGTGAAAAGTAAGCCTGAAAATATAGGTTAGGATTATATGCCGAAGACTTTGACTATTAGGGTGAGTAGTCTGTATATATTCAGTAAATAATGGGGAAGTCAGTGAAGGTGTTTTATCAGAGTGAAATAATAAGAGCCTGGTTTTAGGAATATTAATTGAGTGTATGACAGATTATGGAGAGTAATGTTGAGAGTCATCTGGAGGTGGGAAAACCGTTTGTTATAATAGTCCACATAAAATAATGAGAAACTGAACTAAGATGTTGGTAATATAAATAGAGCGAGGGGAGAGATGAAAGTCCAGTGGTTGAATCTATAGGATTTGTTTTCCAGTCTTGATGACTAAAAGAAAGGCAATGGTCATAAATAGCTAAAGGGCAGAAAAGAGGATATGCAGTTTTGGAGGGAAGAGAGAATAAAATGAACTCATACTATGTTAACTTTGAGAGCCTGTGGAATATAAGAGTGGAAATATTATATAGAAAATTAGAGATATTATGTCAGGAATTTCAAAGAGAGACTGCAGCTGCAGATAGAAATATAATAATTATATGCAGAAAGATGATAACTGAAGCTATGGGAGAGGATAAGATTTTTAATGGACAAAATAGAAGAAAAAAAGAGATTTCATATCTATCTGGAGACTGGGACAAGGAAGAAGAAGAGGTAAAGACAGAGAAGAAGTAGAGAGGTAGAAGATCAAAAACATTGAAGTGCCATGGAACTGAAGAGTTTCAAGACAGAAAGCACTGACAATAGTCTTAAATACTTCAGAGCAGTGAAAGATAAAAATATTTTTGGATATGATCATAAGAAAGTCACAAATGATGAGTGACATCTGAGAGATAGAGATCAGTATAGAGATAGAGAGAAAAGCCAGATTGCAAAGAATAAAAGGAGAAAGTGAAGGCAGTACGTTCATAAAATTTAGAACGAGGGAAAGGAGAGACATATAATGATAATTTGAGCCAGTGTCTTGGCGTGGATTTGGGGGGCAATTTTTCAGTTAAGCACATCAATGAAAGGAAGTATAGTAAGATGCTAGTTAGTTGGTATATCTAATAAAATTTTAGAGAGAAGTGATTGAAGAATGACATTTTTTAACAGACGAGTCCAGAATTAAAAATTAATAAGAAGTGAAACACTCACAGCAGCAATTCTTAGTGAGGTAGAGGAGGGGAGCATGATTTGCACTGACTGTCCAGGGGAAATACATCATCTCCGAAATTCCGATTTGTTTTCTAAGGGCATGCCTTCACCTTGAGAATCCCTTACTTAAAGCAAACTAGATGAGCAAGAGGAAAATTTACATAGCTACTTTTATTCGAAGAAGAAAATGGAATAACTTAAAAGATATATATGTGACTTTGGATGGAGACGTGTTTACTTACTCTGAGTTTAATGGTTTTTTGGCATATAAAATTATCCAACAATAGCTGTACTGGAATGATAATGCCATCAGTCTCATAATGATATTGTCTGATGCCTTCTCACAGTTTAATTCTTCTAGGTCCTACCAGAAAATAAATAAAATAAAAAGATTCACTGGGTTGACCAGTTGTTACGAAATTATTGTTGCCATATTTCTAGAATCTATGATATATAAATTATAACTTGAGAAGAAGCATGGGTATGGGTTCCCATTTTATGGAAAAATTAAAGTCACACTGGAAGTAGTAGGGGAAAAGCTACAGTAGTTGTAAAACGGTTAATGATAGCCTCAGCAAGGAGGGTTCATGAATCTCCCAAAGTCCTAGACATGAAGCAAGCAGTCTACAGAGTGCTCCTATCTGGGCAAAGTTCTTTGTAGACAGGGATCTGGCTACTCTTAAGGACAAAAACCCATGGGATAATCTGCACTTAATGCTTACTTAAGGAAGATGAAAAAGCAGCAGTTAATGGACTTATAGGAATGTATTTCTAATGATCTAGAATCCCTATTTTCCTTTAACAATATTAATTTTTGATAGAGTGAATAATTCAAGAAGTATTTTATTCTAACAGTAAGTTATGTAAGCATGGATTAAAACAGTTTTCCCAAACAGGATTTCCCTCCCACAAATAATTGTTATTTAATAACCTTAAATATGCAAGACACAATATTCCATAAGAATCTTTCTAACAGAGCTTTTTTGTTTCCGTCATATAATTCTTATAGTATTAACATTTGCTTATCAAATCAGACTTCTACCTTACCATAATACGTGCCATTAATTTACACTCCATACCATCAAACTGCTTTCTGCTCTCCACTCCCACACTATTAAATTAATTTCTTTGTAATTTGTACTCCAATCAAGCAAACAAATCAGGGAGATTCATACATCTTAAATTCTAAAATATATGGATTTTTGAAGAGATTTTCTCTCTCTTTTTAAAAACTGACTAATCTATAGGCAATCCCCACTTACTTTAGAGGAAATCCCGTATTACCAATTACAGATTAATATGTTACCTCCTTTTAAGAAACACAGTGGCTAGAATTTGATTTTTAAAGTTTTCAACACTATAATTATTCTATAAATGTATTTAAAAATAGGTCAATACATAATATTAAAGATACTATATTTGCTCTATCTTCTTAAAGTATGTTAAAAATTACAAGGCATTGAAAAAGCTTGGTAATAGCCATTTTCTACGGTGATGATTTTAGCACTTATGGTCCATTTGCAAAGTTTTGGAAGAAATCATGAGTAGATTATAGTTAAGCTCTCTAAAGCTAATAGATTACATGGTTACACATGTATTTTAATATACTTGATTCATATTTTTTATTGTATAGTTTTACCTGCAAAATTATGGTGGTGTTCTCATCAATTGTCACCACTACATAATGCTCTGTACCACCAAAGAGTTTCAGTGACTCACTGCAGCACCTCTCCACCAGTGTGATATTATACCTGTAAAATATAATATTTTGGGGTGACAGATGGCTAAGAAAAATTCTTTAAGAAAAACTGTACTGTCCTCCTGCATATTAAATTATTTGAACTACTGTGCAAGTTTCATACCTCAATTTATTCTACTTAAGAAATTTGAAGAATGAAACTATGAATTATTCAGTTTATGACAAATTAGTTGAGATATGTGTTGCCTTAGGTATTTTGCTAAATATTACTGTACATGATACTATTATAAATGTTTTTTTTGTTTGTTTGTTTTTTGGGGTTTTTTTTTTGCCCGCACCCACGCGGCTTGTGGGATTTTTGTTCCCCCACCAGGGACTGAACCTGGGCCCCCGGAAGTGAGAGTGCAGAGTCCTAACAACTGGACTGCCAGGGAATTCCCCTATTATAAATGTCTTGACCAATTTATTCTGGCTCCGCAAGTAATAATTCATGAAATTAAAACATTGTGTTATGAGACTAAAACATTCTGCATTTATCAGAATTTTCTTTTTTCTCCTGAAAAGTTGCCTAGATTTAAACTATCTTTTACAAGCTCGCAGTTTTCTGTGAATGCCGCACAGCCTTAAGTTATAAAAACAAAAGCATGGAAAATAGATCTGCATTTTAACGAAGGTCACAGCATAATTATCCTTCCTTGTCTAAAATCCTATGTCTAACCTTCCTGTGACAACTTGTATGCTATGATAGTGTTTTAGATCATTTAAAAATGCTCCGTGTTGGTATGATGTTAGAACTAAAGGTCTAAAAACTTGAGAATTCATTTAGAACTTCATAATCTTGTTTCCTAGTCAGTGTTTAAAGTCCCCTAAATAAGAATACTCATTCTCAATATCAATGACCCAAAGACATGACCATGTAATTCACAGAAAACCCCCCCACATAAAATGTTCATATTTGCTGGTAACAAAAGAAATGCAATTAAAATATGAATTGAAATAATAATTAACTATTTTTTCTCCACAAAATTGATATATAACCAAAAAAAGACAATATTCAATAATTATGATGGTGTACTATAGGGAGAGAGTATAAGTTGACATAAACTCTATGGAAAACTATTCCTATGTGATATAATTCCAGGCTTGAATCAGAAAGAAATAGTGCCACATATATAGCATAATATTTAGCCAATTAGGGTATATATATCTTTCCTAAGTTATGAAATCAATAACTTACTTGGATTCTAACAATTGAAGTATTTCTGGAGTATTAAGAAGTCCTTCAGATGCAAAAAACACATATGGAATCTGAATTTCCAAAAGAAAACCACCAAAACTATCCAGCAAGTTGCTCCCTAAATATGAAAAAATTTATAAATATTTCTCTTTTTTCTCATCCCTCAGTTCTTTCTCTTTTTACTAAACATGAGAATAACAGGTGTATGCTCAAGGAGTAGTATAAAAATAAAACATATTCATTGTAAAAATATGAATTCAGAATAAAGAAAGGTCTGAAGAATAAAATAAAAACCATGTTATTCTACTCCTAGAAATAATAGTTAATAGAATTTATTAAAACTACTATATACTAAAAACAGAGTTTAACACATACTTCCACACTTTTTTCTATATGTTTGCTTGTCTATACTTACACATGTACATTCACTTGAAAAAATAAGGAAAAGAAAAAACAGGATCATACTCTACCTGAATGTTAATATCTGCTTTATTCAATTAGTACATGTTGGACATTTCCTGTGTAAATATATATACTGATTTACATCAAAATTTAAAATTATGCACAATAATCCATAGGGAATACTACAGATCAATAGGAAAAAGGTCATATACCTCAACAAATAAGTGGACAAAGGACATAAACAGGCAATTTATAAAAGAATGGCTATACAAGATCAATTCACTTATGAAATGATATGGATAATCAAAGAAATGCAAATTAACACAACTATAAAATATTATTTGCCTCTAATCCTTTCAAAAATTTAAAAGATTAATAATACCTACTCATAGTAAAAATATGAGGGAAAGGATTCTCTCACACTTTCTGCATAAACATAAATTGGGATAGAATTTCTGGAAAGCTATTGGCAATATATAAATGTGTGTATACCTTTGAACCGGCAATTCATTTTACCCTGGAATTTTTACTTCTCAGGACAAGTACATAAAGATATATAAGATATATAAGCTACTGTAAATCTTGTGGTATAATAGTAGAAAATTGAAGCATTATAAATGACCCAAATAAGGAATTGGTTGAATAAATTCAGTTTAAAGATGAATGTTTAACTTTTATCCCTTCTTGAACCCATGTTTTCATTATTTAATGAAGTTAACGCTTAAATCTCTGTATCAAAGATTCCAAAGTAATAATTATGGTTACTGTATTTTTAGAATTGAGTTGGAATGTCTCAGAATTCAAACTTCCTACTCATACTTCAGGTGGATGGAAAGTAACTTATGGCAAGTTTTGAATGAGAGATGCACTGGGACTAAAAATATACAGGCTTTTTAATTTAATGGATCTGAGAATTCACAACCTTAGTCATGTGAAGCGTTACTGAGAAATACAAAGAAACCAAATGCTATGCAAAGTGGTTTAGGCTCTTTGCCAAGCATTTGTGCATTATTTTTTGTTGTGTATTAAAAGTTCTCTGTGTCAGTCAACATACTATGACATATTTTCCCCTAAAATTCAATAAAAATATTGTTGCATAAAAGTCAGATTAAGATTAGATATAATTATAATTTAATTGTGCTATTGTAAGTAAAATTTAGAAGCTAAAGGGATGAAGACAAATAGAATCAGTAAAGGCTATTTTACAAAAGAGGAATATGAGGCAAGAGATAGTTAAAGGCCTTGCTCAAGGTCACACAGTTGGTGGTGAGGTTAGAGCTTGAACTCAAGTCTTCTAATGCTATAGTTTATTCTCTTTCCATAGATCAGAAATAGAAAGCAGAAAATTTTCACGCTAATGGAACAAAAAAGGAATTTTAGTTTATATCCTTACTCTTTAAAACTGTGTCTGGAAGAATCACTTTAAAGGCCAAGTAAGGAATATTCAATTTTTTGCAATGTTCAGTCCAACAAGAGTTTTCTACAAAATTGTATTCCACCACAAATGAGAAATTACTCCAGGGGAAATCTGCTCCAATATATTGATTGTGTACAACTGCACAGAAACTTGTACTGAAGACAAAAGAAAGCCAAGAAAATAGAATTAGTCTCGTGTCATTATATACTTGGAATGCTAAAAGATGACTGTTTTGGCTATTTTATTCTTCTCTAATCTATGCCTACTTATCTTGGAAGGACACTGGTGTATTTTCTGTTGACTTGTTTTCCAATCGTGCTAATCTCTTTTTATCTTTCTTTTTGATGGTCATACTTAAAAAAAACAAACAAACCAGGATATAAAAAAACTGTGGACTATTTGACATCCTCATATGCAAGGGACCCTATTTTATTACCTGAGTCTTATCAGTAATACACAAATCACCATGAGAAATCAACCTCATTTTCTTATAAATGTGAGATTTTAATCTTTGAGAATCTATATAGTAGAATATTACCTGATTACTTTGTTTTTTATTTATTTTATTTTTATTTTTATTTTTTTGGCGGTGTTGGGTCTTCATTGCTGCGTGCGGGCTTTCTCTAGCTGTGGCGAGCGGAGGCTACTCTTCGTTGCAGCGCGCGGGCTTCTCATTGCGGTGGCTTCTCTTGTTGCGGCGCGTGGGCTCTAGGTGCGCAGGCTTCAGTAGGTGCGGCACGCGGGCTCAGTAGTGGTGGCTCGTGGGCTCTAGAGTGCAGGCTCAGTAGTTGTGGGGCACAGGCTTAGTGGCTCCGCAGCATGTGGGATCGTCCTGGACCAGGGCTCGAACCCGTGCCCCCTACATTGGCAGGTGGATTCTTAACCACTGTGCCACCAGGGAAGTCCCTACCTGACAACTTTGAAATGGCTTTTTTTTTCCTCAATGGGCTTCATAAGTGATTTAACAACAACAAAAAGATGGGTACTTAAATATCATAAGTTTATCTTTCCCATCTTCAAATTTCATATAACATAGCATTTACTATAATTAAAATTCTCTATTGCTGCTTTCTATCTAGAAATAATTTCACATAAAATAAGGCAAAATAAAAACATTTTTAGACAAGTCAACACTAAATTTATTATTAGCAGGCTCTCACTGAAAGAATTTCTACGTGATGTACTACAAGAAGAAGGGAACTCAAAAGGAATGAAGAAAATATAAAAAACAATGCTGAGCAAAAACACTGGTAAAAAAAAAACAAGTGTAAGTCTAAATAGGTACTACTTGTACTGTCACTAACAATAGCAATGATAATTTGGAGATATTAAAGAAAGATTGAACTAAAGTTCTGGATGACAATAATACATAATACACAAGGCAATAAACTTAGTTAAAGCATTTTTCAGGAAGAGAGTAGAGACATTGATTAATTTCAGGTTTTATTAAACCTTTTTTGGGACTTCCCTCGTGGTCCAGTGGTTAAAAATCTGCCTTCCAATGCAGGGGACGTCAGTTCAATCCCTGGTTGGGGAACTAGGATCCCACATGCCGCAGAGCAACTAAGCCTGCGCGCCGCAACTACTGAGCTTGTGCACTCTGGTGCCCACATACTGCAACTAGAGAAATCCACGTGCCCCATCGAAAAGACCCGCATGCCGCAATGAAGATCCCATGTGCCACAACTAAGACCTGACGCAGCCAAATAAATAAATAAATAAATAAATTTTTAAAAATTGGTTTTAAAAAAACTGTTTAAAAAGTTAAGTTCTAGGGCTTCCCTGGTGGCGCAGTGATTGAGAATCTGCCTGCCAATGCAGGGGACATGGGTTCGAGCCCTGGTCCGGGAAGATCCCACATGCCGCGGAGCAACTAGGCCCGTGAGCCACAACTACTGAGCCTGCGCGTCTGGAGCCTGTGCTCCGCAACAAGAGAGGCCGCGCCAGTGAGAGGCCCGCGCACCGCAATGAAGAGTGGCCCCCGCTTGTCGCAACTAGAGAAAGCCCTCGCACAGAAATGAAGACCCAACACAGCCAAAAATAAAATAAATAAATAAATTAATTTAAAAATTTATAAAAAAAAAAAAAAGTTAAGTTCTAGGAGAAACTGTGCTTTTCCTGTGGAACTGGTGTGTCTCCTCCCCATAGATGAACAAATATGTTTTTACCCATTTAAAACACCTTTGGATTCCAGAAAATCTTTTTTGTTCGAATGGAAGACAGTCAGTGTCAAACCTGTTGGAAAAAAGAGTAATACAAAAAGTTTTTTTCAATATTTTGTTCATATATATTTTTAGGTGTGTCATATATTTCACTACCATAAAAATGAATTAAAGATCTGTGCACAAGGATTATTTTTCTAAGTCTAGGGAATCAGAAAGTTTGAGCCATGGGCACTGTTTCTGGTGTGTATATATGTTGTGTGTATATAAGCCTGGAAATTCTGAATTTATTATGTAAAATAATAAAATGGATCAAAAACTTAATGTTAAGATAACTAAACACTCACCAATTCTGTGCAGTTCATTTTATTTTGCTAAAAATTATGGTAGATTTTACCTTTTTTCTAGCCAAAAATTTAAGTACATAACTAAACAGCAAGAGACTATATTTCAGTCTGGTAGGAATTTTTTTTCCTTTCTCCTTGCTGTATAAGAAAAAGAAGACTTCCTGGACACTACCTGTTTCGTAGATTCACTCCTGCTTCTCAATTATAATTTAAATTACTTATATTATTTATGTTATATTTTAAACAAAATATAATAAACTTAAAAATTTTATTATACCCACATATACAGTTTATTTTTGGTAGACATAATTGATTTAAGAGTAGCTAATTCTAGTTAAAATAAATTCTATACTCTATTAGTGAACTTTTGTCAACTGTAGAGTTCCCAAAGGTGTGATGTAATAATGGCAGAGTAATGTTTAATAATTTCATGTTTACTTGATATGACAGTAGTTTTGGTGATAATAAGAATGGAGTTAGTAGTATTTCTCTTTTATAATTTATGAGGTCATATTATTTAAAACCTCATCTCCTTAAGTGGTTTGTACTAGCTTTGATCCCAAAGCAGATTACTTGCTGAGCACATTACTAGGATCTTTCAAACACATGGAACGATGGAACTACATCTTATTTTCTAACACTAGACAGAAAAAAAGGCCTAGCTTCTAGATACAGAGGATAGTTGCCAGTTACAAAGAGAGTAAGAACATTTTTCAGTATATAGAGTCAATATTTTTGTGTCAGCAGACCTTGTTGAAACAAAACAATAAGAGTAGTAATGATATAATCCCAAATGTCAAGAGAAATAGGAATGTTCAGCATGAAACCTACATAAGAACCGATATATATACAGCAATAATTTGCCAATATATCTTACGTGACATCAAAGGAAAATGTGTCTCATTAAGTAGGTTTAAGTATCCTTTTCTGTGGGGCAGGAATATTTCCTCAGCTTCTCCACAAAAATATTCCTTTGGTTATCCAAATCCCTTTGTCTTATTAATATTTTAAATTTTATTTTTTAGAATTTTTATTGGAGTATAGCTGATTTACAATATTGTGTTAGTTTCAGGTGTACAGCAAAGTGAATCAGTTATACATATACATATATCCCCCTTTGTTTTATAATGCTAACATTGATCAGCGCAATATACACTACTATGTATAAAATAGATAACTAATGAGAACCTGCTGCATAGCACAGGGAACTCTACTCAGTGCTCTGTGGTGACCTAAATGGGAAGGAAATCCAAAAAAGAGAGGATATATGTATACATATAGCTGATTCACTTTGCAATACAGCAGAAACTAACACAACATTGTAAAGCAACTATACCCCAATTAAAAAAAAAAAAGTTTCCAATTACCCTGATTGTCTAGACAACTGTGGCAGCTTCAGCTCCACAATTGTTAAGTATTGCTCTAGCATTTTGGTACTAGTAAGGATCTTGTGATTTGGTAAATATGAATTCATCTTCCCAGGACTGGAATACTGAATGAAATAATAAGATCCATGCTTGAAAATTTGGACTCTAGCACATGATAACATCATCAAGAAATAGCACCGTATAAGGCTCTGCTTAAAAGAGTTTCCATTCTCACATTACTATTGATATGTTTTAATAGTTTACTAAGAGAAGCAGATATTTGTCACAATACTTGCATATATTTCAGTTAAATCTTTCTCACTAGTCTTAGTCTAAGTAGGGTATATAGGGAGGTATTCATTAGCTCATTCATTTATTCAATAAATCTTTATGAGGTGCCTTCCATGTTCCAGGCATTTTTGTGGGTGCTGGAGATACAAATCAGGGCATGGTCATTACCTTCCAGAAGCTGAAATTTTAGTGAGGAAAACAGACAAGATAATCAGTTATTATAGCCCAGAATGGTAAGAAGTGCCTTAGAAGGATGCACATAATACCCTAAGAGTAGAGAGGGAAAGTATTTAAATCAAGTTTTCCTAAACAAATGTTTTAACTAATTTTTAAAGGATGTGTAGGAGTTAGCTTCCTAAAGAAGAGAGAAGAGCATTATGATAGCAGGAACAGGAAGTGTAAAGGCATGGAGATAGGAAACAGCATGATAAATAGTTTGGTAGGGTTAGAGCAAAGAAATATTTTGGGAGATGACAAAAGATGCAGTTCATAGAGGGAAGAGAATAAATAAAGGTTAACACAGGTTGAGGGTGGTATTTTATTTTATTTTTAAGACTGGAAGGCTTAAAGATTAAGAGAAAGAGTCATTAGAGAAGAAGGCTGGCTGGGAAATAACTGATGGAACAAAATGTTTGAGACTGCATGAAGAGATGGGATCCACAGCACAAGTGATAGATTGGTTTTCAAAGGGTGGAGATTCACCTCCTCTGTAGAGAAAGGAGGAAAGATAAAAGAATAGAAGAAATAAATGTAAGTTTGTAGATGGTGGGGAAGATGAAACTGAGGAGGATTATTACTGGACTAAAGGATGTTAGAAGGCATAATTCCCTTCTCAAAATGAGGGGATGAGTGGCATGATACGGGTTTATGGTACAGCCATTAGTATGATAGGAATGGGAACTAAGAACATACAGAAAGATTGTTAAGAATTATTAAAAGCCCTTATAAGTTCAGAGAACCTGATTTTGTAGTGGTACAAATCTATCTGATTTTCTCCAGTAATGATCAGCAGCTCAGGTGTAGGATAGAGAGATTAAATCTTGATTGATTGAGGGTTGAAGTTTAAATGGAAGTTATCAATACAATAGAAGAACAAGACTGATTAAAGTGATGGCCATCACCAATTCTGGAAGGAGAAAAAAATGAAAAAAGGAGTTGACAATTTATAAATCTCTAGAATGCTGAAGATCATGAAAGAGCTAGAGGTAGCTGTAGACACAGAACAATGTATCAGAGTTTAAAGTTTAGAGGCAGGACAGTTCTGTATTATCACAAGGTCGATAGCAAAGTGAAGGAGTGAATATCATATTTGTTGTGAAGGCCAATGAAACTAAAAGGTCAGGGTGTTGAATGAATCATTCACATTAAAGACACCTAGGATAATGGCAAGACCAGATGCAAAACTGTCCATGGATGATTGTGGGGTAGTAGAGAAGGACATGGCAATATGGCATAGCCTCAAAGGATGGAGGAATAAAGTTTTGGAAAGGATAATGGAAAGCAAGAAATGGCCTTCTCATCCTTATACATAGAGAGAGAAAATTATCAGCTTCTATATGAAAGGGATACAGGGGAAGCATTATCATCTAAAGAAAGTTGGGTTTCACTTAAGACAAGGAGATGAAGAAGGAGAAAAGTTTACATCTTAGCAATGGGTTCCACAGCACAAGGTGGAAAGGGTTGGCAGAGGTGGCAGTGGTGGGTAGAAGAGTTGAAAAATGACCCTGGAACAAGAGAGACTTAGGTTCAAATCCTGATTCCCTCACTTACTACCTGCGATTTTGGCGTGATACATCACTTTTATGAATTTTAGTTTCTTCATTTGTAAAAATTGACTTAATAAAACCTATTCATAGAGTTGTAAGTAGTCCATAATATTAGTGATTAGTAGACAATAAAAGGTGTCAATTGGTAATAATAATTAACAGTAATGATAATGTACATATAAGTACATTGTAGTATATTTATATTGCAGACTAATATAGTCCACATTGATTTAAAAACTGATTAGATCCCACTGAATTATATATTTTTAAAGTATGAATTTTATGGTGTGTTAATCATATCTTAATTAAAAACTTGGTTAGATCAGTACATTTTTATATATTCAAGCATTTGTTATCAAATGAAGCATAATTTAAAACTCCCTACCTTCTATTTTGTTAAGGGTTTTAATGAGTAAATGTTTTTCACCATCTGAATCCATTCTTATTATAATCAGCACCTGTTCAAAAATAAGAATTTCATATACATGTATATCTGAATGATTATTCTTTTTCATATTCTTTTGCTACAGTGACAAAAATAACAAACTTCATTGGTTACATGAAACTAATGACAATAAGGTGGCAAAGTAAATATTTGTGTTGCAAAAGATATAAGTGCTTGAACACAAAGGAATAAATTCTAGTAAGATCAAATATTAATGAGGAAAGTATTTTGGGGTAGGGCATTCCTAGCATTCCTCAAGAATTCCAATATAGGTGACTATATATAAGTTGTCTCTGCCTGTACTGTAAGTGTTAAATTTAACCCAGGCAGGTTTGAATTGCTGGAGAAAACCAATGATTTGCTGCTATACTTTCCTACTTACCATTACAGTTTTGGGGGTGTGCAGGGTGGAGATAACAAATCAACCATAGGTTGTTCCCGTATCTTGGCTATTGTAAATAATGCTGCAATGAACATAAGGGTGTATCTTTTCAAAGTAGTGTTTTTGTATTCTTTGGTCAAATACCCAGAAGTGGGGTAGATGGTTCATATGGGAGTTCCATTCTTAATTCTTTGAGGCATCTCTATACTGTTTTCCATAGTGGCTGCACCAACTTATGTTCCCACCAACAGTGTATGAGGGTTCCCTTTTCTCCAAATCCTCACCAATATTTATTATTTCTTGCCTTGTTGATAATAGCCATTATGATAGGTGTGATGTGATATCTCATTGTGGTTTTGATTTGCATTTCCCTAACAATTAGTGATGTTGAACATCTTTTCATGTGCCTATTGGCCATCTGTATGTCTTTTTTGGGAAAATATCTATGAAGCTCCTCTGCCCATTTTAAATTTTTTTTGTAGTTGTTGAGTAGTATGAGTTCTTTATATATTTTGGATATAACATCTTATTGAATATAATAATTTGCAAATATCTTCTCCTATTCAATAAGTTGTCTTTTCATTTTGATGATGATTTTCTTTGCTGTGCAGAAACTTTTTAGTTTGATGTAGTCCCATTTGTTTGTTTTTGCTTTTGTTTCCCTTGCCTGAGGAGACATAGCCAGAAAGATATTGCTCAGACTGATGTCAAAGAGTGTACTGCCTATGTTTTATCGTTTCAGGTCTTACATTCCAATCCTTAATCCATTTTGAGTTGATTTTCGTGTATGGTGTGAGACAGTGGTCTACTTTTTTTTTTGTATGTGGCTGTCCAGTTTTCCCAACACCATTTATTGAAGAGACAATCCTTTCTCTATTGTTTCTTCTTTGTTCCTTTGTTGTAAATTAATTGTCCATATATGTGTGGGTTTATTTCTGGGCTCTCAATTCTGTTCCACTGATCTATGTATCTGTTTTTCTGCCAATACCATGCTCTTTTGATTACTATAGCTGTGTAATGTAGTTTGAAATCAGGGACTGTGGTGCCTCCAGCTTTGTTCTTTTTTCTCAGGATTGCTTTGGCTAGTTATGGTCTTTTGTGGTTCCATATAAATTTTAGGATTTTTTGTTCTATTTCTGTGGAAAAATGTCCTTGGGATTTTGATAGGGATTGCATTGAATATGTAGATTGTTTTAGGTAATATGGACATTTCAACAATGTTAATTCTTCCAACCCATGAGCATGGAATATCTTTCCATTTATTTGTATCTTTAATTTCCTTCAGCAATATCTTATAGTTTTCAGTGTACAGGTCTTTCACCTCCTTGGTTAAATTTATTCCTAGGTATTTTTTCTTTTTGTTGTGATTGTAAATGGGATTGTTTTCTTAATTTCTCTTTCTGCTAGCTCATTTTTAGCATATAGAAATACAATAGATTTTTATATGTTGATTTTGTACCCTGCAACTTTACTGTATTTGTTTTGTCATTTCTCATAGTTTTTTGGTGGAGTCTTTAGGGTTTTCTACACATAAAATCATGTCACCTGCAACAGTGACAGTTTTACTTTTTCCTTTCCAATTTGGATGCATTTTATTTCTTTTTCTATCTAATTGCTCTGGCTATAATTTCTAATACTATATTGAATAAGAGTGGTGAGAGTGGGCATCCTTGTCTTGTTCCTGATTTTAGAGGGACAGTTTTCAGCTTTTCACCATTGAGTATGATGTTAGCTGTGGGTTTGTTATATATGGCCTCTATCATGCTGAGATACACTCCTTCTACACCCATTTCATTGAGAGTTTTTTTAATCACAAATAGGTGTTGAATCTAGTCAAATGCTTTTTCTGCATCTATTGAGATGATCATATGTTTTTTATCTTTCATTTTGCTAAGGTGTATCACACTGATTGATTTGAGAATATTGAACCATCTTTGCATCCCTGGAATAAATCCTACTTGATAATGCTATATGAAACTTTTAATGTATTGTATTTGGTTTGCTACTATTCTGTTAAGGATTTTTGTATCTATATTCATCAGAGATATTGGTCAGTAATGTATATTTTTTGTATTGTCTTTGTCTGGACTTGGTATCAGGGTAATGCTGGCCTTGTAAAATGAGTTAGAAAGTGTTCCCTCCTCTTCAATATTTTGGAAGAGTTTGAGAAGGATGGATATTAATTCTTCTTTGAATGTTTGGTAGAATTCACCTGTGAAGCCATCTGATTCTGGGCTTTTGTTTTTTAGGAGGTTTTTGTTTCATTACTGTTTTAATCTCTTTACTAGAAATTGATCTATTCAATTTTTCCATTTCTTCATAATTCAGTCTTGGAAGGTTGCATGATTCTAAGAATTTCTTCATTTCTTCTAGGTTGTCCACTTTGTTGGTTACTAACTATTCAGAATATTCTCTTACAATCTTTGTATTTTTGTGGTATCCATTGTTATTTTTCTCCTTTATTTTCTAATTTTATTTATCAGAGCCTTCTCTTTTTTTTTCTTAGTGAGTCTGGTTAAATGTTTGTCATTTTTGTTTACCTTTTCAAAGAACCAACTCTTAGTTTCACTGATCTCGTCTATTGTCTTTTTAGTCTCTATTTTATTTATTTTTGCTCTGATCTTTATTATTTCCTTCCTTCTACTGACTTTGGGCTTCATTTGTTTTTTTTCTAGTTCCTTTAGGTGTAAGGTTAGATGATTTATTTGAGACTTTTGTTTCTCGAGATAGGCTTGTATTGATATAAACTTCCCTCTTAGTACTGCTTTTGCTGCATCCCATAGATTTTGGTATATCGTATTTTCATTTTCATTTGTCTTAAGGTATTTTAAAAATTCTCTTTTGATTTCTTCATTGACCCAATAGTTGCTCAGTAGCATGTTGTTCAGTCTCCACATATCTGTGATGTTTTCAGCTATCTTCTTATAGTCTCATAGTGTTGTGGTCGGAAAAGATGCTTGATATGATTTCAGTCTTCTTAAATTTATTGAGACTTGTTTTGTGTCCCAACATACGGTTTATGCCTGAGAAAGTTCCATGTGTGCTTGAGAAGAATGTGTATTTTGCTGCATTTGGATGGAATGTCCTGTACCAATCTATCAAATCCATCTGGTTTAATGTTTCATTTAAGACCACTGTTTCCTTGTTGACTTTCTGTCTGGATGATCTATCTATTAATGTAAGTGGGGTGTTAAAGTCCTCTCCTATTATTGTGCTGCACCAATTTCTCCCTTTAGGTCTGTTAAAAATTGCTTTATATATTTTGGTGCTCCTATGTTAGGTGCATAGATATTACTAACTATTATGTCTTTTTTTGTTGTTTTACTATTATGTCTTTTTGATGAATTGTCCCCTTTATCAGAATATAATGTCCTTCCTTGTCTCTTGTTACCTTTTTTTGGCTTAACGTGTATTTTGTCTGATATGAGTATGGCTACATCTGCTTTCTTTTGGCTGTCGTTTGCTTGGAGTATCATCTTCTATCACTTCACTTTGAGCCTATGTTTGTCTTTAGAGCTGAAGTGAGTCTCCCAGAGGCAGCATATAGTTGGCTCTTGTTTTTTTTTTTTTTTTTAGAAATTCACGTTCTTTTACTTATTTATTTATTTATTTATGACTGTGTTGAGTCTTCGTTTCTGTGCGAGGGCTTTCTCTAGTTGCGGCAAGTGGGGACCACTCTTCATCGCGGTGCGCGGGCCTCTCACCATCGCGGCCTCTCTTGTTGCGGAGCACAGGCTCCAGACGCGCAGGCTCAGTAATTGTGGCTCACGGGCCCAGTTGCTCCGTGGCATGTGGGATCTTCCCAGACCAGGGCTCGAACCCGTGTCCCCTGCATTGGCAGGCAGATTCTCAACCACTGCGCCACCAGGGAAGCCCGGCTCTTGTTTTTTAATCCATCCAGCCACTTTGTGTCTTTTGATTGGTGAATCCAATCCATTTACACTTAGGGTGATTATTGATAGATGAGTACTGAGTACTGCCATTCTATCTTTTGTTTTCTGTTTGTTCTATATCTCCATTGTTTCTTTTTCCTGTGTTTCTTTCTGTCATTTTGGTTTGGTGGTTTTCTATGTTTTTCTCAGTTTCCTCTTTTTTTTATGTTTTGTGTCTCTGTTCTAGATTTATGCTTGGTGGTTACCAAGAGGTTTGTGTGAAATGTATCATAGATAAAGTAGTCCTTTTTCTGCTGATAGCATCTTATCTTCATTTGCCTATATGGGTTCCCTTCTTTTCCTCTTCCCCTTTTATGTTTTTCTTGTCTCAAATTATCCCTTTTTATATTGCATTAGTTACCAAATTGAAGTAGCTATTGTTTTTTTCCTGATATTTCTCCCTTTAACCTTTATGTTGTAATAAAGTATTTAAAAACCTATTCTGATACAGAGTTGCAATTTTCTGATTCTGTTCAGCTATTTATCACCTTAAAGTTTTGTGTACTTTTGCCTTTTTTTTCTGGCAGCAGAGCTCCTTTCAACATTTCTTATAAGGCAGGTCTAGTGTTGATAAAAATCCCTCAGCTTTTGTTTGTCTGGGAAAGCCCTTATTTCTCCTTCATATCTGAATGATAACTTTGTTGGATAGAGTATTCTTGGATGACAGTTTTTATCTTTCAGTACTTTGAGAATGTCATTCCACTCCCTCCTGGCCTGTTGAGTTTCTGCTGAGAAATCTGCTGATCCGCTAATAGGGATTCCTTTGTAGGTTGCATCCTTTTTTCACTGACTGCATTTAAAATTCTTTTCCATTGACTTTTGACAGTGTCTTGGAGAAGATCTTTTTGCATTGAGGTGATTAGGTGTTCTCTTAGCTTCATAGACTTGTATATCCAGTTCCTTCCCCAGGTTTGGGAAGTCCTCAGCTGTTATTTCTTTAAATAAACTCTCTGCTACCTTCTCTGTTTCTTCTTCTGGGATAACCATTACCCTAATGTTGCCCTTCCTAAAAGAGTCAGATAATGCTCATAAAATTTCCCCCTTTTTTATATCTTAATTCTTTTTCCTCTTCTACCTGTACCATCTCTAGATTTCTAAATTTGAGCTCAATAATTCTTTCTTCCATATGGTCTTCTCTATTTCCAGTGCTTTCTAGTGAATTCTCAATTTCATTTATTGAGTTCTTCAGCTTCAGAATTTGTTTGGTTCTTTTTTAGTTTCAGTCTCTTTGGTAAAGTATTCCTTCTGTTCATTAATTTTATTCCTGAGCTCATCGAACTGCCTTTCTGAGTTTTCTTGTAGCTTGTTATTTCTTCATGACAGCTATTTTGAATTCTCTATCAGTTAGATTGCAATATTCCATGACTTTAAGTTTGATTTCTGCTGAATTGTCATTTTGTTTTTGTGATACAGTGTTGCTGTGGTTCTTCATGGTGCTGGATAAGTTGTTCCTCAGCTGACACATCTGAAGTAGTGAACACCTTTCTTCTTTAGGTAAAAATAATTTTTTCTACTTGATTTTAATGAACCAACAAGTTATAAATTAGAAGCCTTTCTCTTTTTTTAAAAAAACATAAGACGCTGTTAGGAGATTTATTTATCACAAGGAAAAGATTTATCCAGCAAAAAAAATCTACTGAGACACAGCAGTTCCCCTTTCAGAGGTGCTGCAATAAAGAAGACAATAGCAATATCTTTACTGTTTAGGTTGATATAATTATTGGATGGGTGAAAGCAAGGAGCAAAAAATGTAAATTTCACACTCAGTGACCTAGTAATTTGTCAGTCATTTTTCTGCCTTAAACCTAATGCATCCTCTGGGACTGGGGCAGAGGATTCCAGAGAAATCGCACTCCTGGCCTGGCCATGCTCCAAATTCCACACCATCTTTTCTATTCCTTTCTTTCTTTTTTAAATTTTCATTGAGGTATAGTTGATTTACAATGTTGTATTAGTTTCAGTTATACAGCAAAGTGAATCAGTTATACATATACATATATCCATTCTTTTTTTAGATTCTTTTCCCATATAGGCCATTACAGCATATTGAGTAGAATTCCCTGTGCTATACAGTAAGTTATTATTAGTTGTCTATTTTATATATAGTAGTGAGTATATGTCAATCCCAATCTTCCAATTTATCCCTCCCCCCTTATCCCCTGTTAACCATGTTTGTTTTCTACATCTGTGACTCTATTTCTGTTTTGTAGCTAAGTTCATTTATACCCTTTTTTTAGATTCCACATATAAGTGGTATCATATGATATTTGTCTTTCTGTGTATGACTTACTTCACTCAGAACGACAATCTCTAGGTCCATCCATGTTGCTGCAAATGGCATTATTTTGTTCTTTTTTATGGCTGAGTAATATTCCATTGTATATATGTGCCACATCTTCTTTATCCATTCCTCTGTTGATGGACATTTAGGTTGCTTCCATGTCCTGGCTACTGTAAATAGCGTTGCAATGAACACTGGGGTGCATGTATCTTTTCAAATTATGGTTTTCTCTGGGTATATGCCCAGGAGTGGGATTGCTGGGTCATATGGTAGATCTACTTTTAGTTTTTGAAGGCACCTCCATGTTGTTCTCCATAGTGGCTGTACCACTTTACATTCCCATCAACAGTGTAGGAGGGTTCCCTTTTCTCCACACCCTCTCCAGCATTTACTGTTTGTAGATCTTTTGATCATGGCCATTCTGACCCGTGTGAGGTGATACCTCGTTGTAGTTTTGATTTGCATTTCTCTAATAATTAGTGATTTTTTAAAAGATTTATTTATTATTTATTTTATTTATTTTTGGCTGCATTGGGTCTTAGTTGCGGTACTTCAGGCTCTTCGTTGCAGCGCATGGGCTTCTCTCTAGTTTTCTCTTCTCTAGTTGTGGCGCACGGGTTCCAGAGTGCGTGGGGTCTGTAGTTTGGGGCCTGTAGGCTCTCTAGTTGAGTCATGTGAGCTCAGTAGTTGTGGCATGCGGGCTTAGCTGCCCCACGGCATATGGGATCTTAGTTCCCTGACCAGGCTTTGAACCTGTGTCCCCTGCGTTGTAAGGTGGATTCTTTACCACTGGACTACCAGGGAAGTCCCTAATTAGTGATGTTGAATATCTTTTCATGCGCTTTTTGGCCATTTGTATGTCTTCTTTGGAGAAATGTCTATTTAGATCTTCTGCCCATTTTTTGATTGGGTTGTTTGTTTTTTTGGTATTGAGTTGCATGAGCTATTTGTATATTTTGGAAATTAATCTCTTGTCGGCTGTTTCATTTGCAAATATTTTCTCCCATTTTAAGGGTTGTCTTTTTGCTTTGTTTATGGTTTCCTTTGCTGTGTAAAAGCTTTTAAGTTTAATTAGATCCCATTTGTTTATTTTTGTTTTTATTTTCATTAGTGTAGGAAGTGGATCAAAAAAGATCTTGCTGTGATTTATGTCAAAGAATGTTCTGCCTATGTTTTCCTCTAAGAGTTTTACAGTGTCCGGCCTTACATTTAGGTCTTTAATCCATTTTGAATTTATTTTTGTGTATGGTGTTAGGAAATGTTCTAGTTTCATTCTTTAGCATGTAGCTGTCCAGTTTTCCCAGCACCACTTACTGAAGAGGCTGTCTTTTCTCCATTGTAAATAGAAGCCTTTCTCTTATTTTCCAGTAGGTGACACTACAGCACATTGTTTCCTCTTACCTGCACTGCCTCTGGTTGTGTTTGAGTATTGGCACTTTCTACCCTCCGTGTCTACGTCAGAGGGGTCACCCAAAGCATTTGTTATCACTGCTTGTGCCTCTGGGGTTGTTGGTGCCTTGCTGTTTCTGGTGTTACTGATGTCACTGCCTGAGTACTAGGATGGTGGCCTCATTTGGGATCCTTGAGTCACAGGCTCTGCCACTGCAGGAGGAGCAGGAAGGCCGGGAGGAGGAACTGGGGTCATGTGTGCCGTTCCTTTTCTGGTGCTCCTGGGTTTCTGGGTTCACCCACTGCTGATGGAGGGTGGGGCGCCAGAGCTGTGGGTGGCTCTGAGCTGGAGGAACAGGGTCACAGGCCTTGTGCCACGGCTGCTCAGCTATCTGTGGCTGTGGGTACCAGTGCAAGTGGGAGGCCAGGGTCATGTGGGATGCCGCCCTCGCTGCTGCTGGGTTCTTCTGGACTGGGGTTCACCTGCTGCAGCCCAGGGGCCAAAATTGCAGGCACTGCCTATGCTGATCCTCCAGTTCCGCCTCTTCTATGGGTTCCATTCCACCTATCTTTACATGTACAGATGGGTGGAACTCTCCAGTGTCCTGGTGTGTTGGGCAAAGGCCCTTTTGTTGAGTTGTGGATGTTTTCCTGGTTGCAGATTGAAGGGGAGAGCCGAGAGAGCATCTCTTCCTGCTATGATGCTGACATCACTCCCCAATTTTAAATTTCTTACTGATTGATTTAATTTGTTTTAATGACTTAGGCAGTTACCCAAGTAACCACAGAGTTGGGAATAAAAATATCCCCAGCAGGGACAGAGAGGAAAACGAAGAAAAAGGCCAAATTTGTTTCCAGATTTAGTGTAAAGATTTTGAGATGCTTTTCTGCTTGAAAATTTTTTTTAAGTATTTTCTCTTAAATCTTTACTTACGCAAATTTTGTTCAATGCTTGAGGTAGAGTGGGCAAAAAATTTCCAACATAATCCAAGGAATAAACAAGAGCTTTTTTTTTTTTCTTAGAATTATATAAGATGAGATTCTGGCTCAATATCTAAAAATTAATTATTGTAGTTCTATTGTTGGGTATGTGTTCATGAACTTACAAGTAGAAAACAAAATTTTTGAGATTTAAAGGATTAATCCACAGAAAACTATGTATAATAAAAATTAAAGTATTTAAAAAATTCAAGACATATAAATAATGATGCCAATGATCCCTTCTCTGGGTCTGATTCTGTCCTGTTAACTTACTTAAGGAGAAAACTGTCAAGGGACCAAATAGTATATACTATACTATTTCATAATTTCAAATTAAATGCAAAAATTTATCTTACATCCAATTCTTATATAAGCTGATTGCTGTTATCTGCTTTATTTCAGTACTTACCTTAATTTGCTGTCCACTTTGCACCCAATTTAGTATCTGACATTGCAATTCTTGTATCTTGTAGTTGGTTTCAGGCTTTTTTTCCCTAATAAACTGTACAATCTCCAGTTGTCGCCAAATGTCATCCAAATAGGAGCCTAAAATGCTTCTGTAGATATCTTTTGCATTTGACAAATATCCTGTTAAAAACAAAAGTGGGAAAAAAAGCATGTCTTTTTGTTCTTTTAGAAACTGCATGGTAAAAACCTAAAAGGAAATAAGGGTCATAGCAGAGACAGTTAAATTTCCCTTTACTACTTTTCTGATTTTGATCAAAGATAGCAACTAATGAAAACCTTAAATTTAAGTGACGCTGAGAAATATGTAGCAAATGTCTATTTTTAAGCTACATAATACCAATATAACTGGATATACTCTACATATTCTCTGAATATTTCTCATCCTTTCCTGGCTTCTGGCTTGTTAAATGCTATTGCCTTCTTCCTAAATCCTAGAATCTACACTTACATGCAAGTCCTGTGGTAATGCATTTCACTGAGATTTTCTTGGTATGCTATCGATACAGCTTTGCACTTGATTTCTGGTTATTTATGTATATGACTTAACAACCTCACTAGTCTATAAGCTCTCATAATCCATGATATTTAAGCATAATTAATTTATGTAGCTGCTAAAACAGAAGTGCCTAAATTCAGACTCACTAAGAGCAATTTTAAACACAGAATCCTGAGACCTATCCTTGAAGGTTCAAATTCAAGAAATCTAGATTGAGTCCCAGGGATTCCTATGTGTAAAACTTCTCCCAGTGATTCTACTGCACAGTGAATTTTGTGAATTACTGAAGTAGAGCACCTGGCAGAGTAACTTATGTAGATCAGGTATTCAATGAATATCTGGACAATAAATACAATAATAAATCAAAAATTTAATGTTCATGTTCATATTTTTATACTATGTACATATTAATTCTAATTTTATTTTAATACAGCTAGAATGATGGGCAATTTAGAGACTGATTTATGTTCTTTCTGCTTACTAATCTCCAAACTTCCCACTGATTCTCCATACTGCCATTAGATGTAACCTTCTGAAAGACAAACCTAATCCAGTAGCTTTCCTGTTTCAGTGGTTCCCTATTATTTACAGAGTAGTGACTGAATTCTTTTGTGTAGCTTAAAAGGCTTTTCATGATTTGGCTCTTTCTTACTTCTTCAGGCTTAGCTCTCTTTGCTTTCCACCTTGTACTCTTCAATTTAGCCACATGGAACCGTTTGTCATACACCCACTAAGTCATTCTTCTGGGCTCTTAATTCTGCCTACAATACCCTTTCGTACTTTATTTACTTGGCAAACTCCTACTTATTTTAAAAAAAATTCAGCTTGAAAGGCTAACAGTCACCATCCTTTGTGCCATTACTATGTATCTTTACTACAGTACCCATTACACAATACTGAATTTATTTCTGGGTTAAAGCCCAGAAGTGAAACTCTATACTTTAAACCTTGAAACTAATTACCTTGCTAGTTTGGGAGAAGAAGCAAATTGGAAGCTGGGAGAAAATACAGAATTCTGGGTCCAGGGTAGGCAGCCAGACCCACATGGACCTTTCTTCCTCTGTCACTATTCACAAAGAAAGAAAGGAGGACAACCTAACTTGCTCTTTGATTTTGAGAGGTTTAGAGGAGTGAGAAAGCCTTCTACTAAAAATGTCCAAGGCAGCAAGGTTACTCATTATGGCTTGGTACCCAGGGTTTAAGAAGTTATGTTTTCCAACAAGGATTTTACTTTTATAAGTGTTCCTCAAGGTAGCCAAATAATAATGCCAAAGTGTGATTTAGTAAAGGCATTTCTTTGAGGAACGGAAACAATTCAGTTCAAGTATATAGCTCTCAATGGTCTCACTTAATCCTAGGGTAAAATGTAGAATACTTAAAGGTGAACATACTTTAAGCAATCCTCCATAAATATTATTTCTCTAATTCAAGATTTTGATAAGTATTGAGCACGAGTGAGTCACAACTGTACTCTCCCTGGGAATCCAAATATTCTAGATTCTGATATTCTGCCTTACTATTATGCTTTTATAGTTAGCTTAGTTGTTGTCTGACAATCTTCTATGGCAGCTGAAAATTATAATGAAGACAGGTGGCTAAACAGAAGCATGTGACACTACACCATTATACTAGCTACAGATACTGTAAACTAGGGCTATAGTTGTCTGGGAATGGAGACAAGACAACTTCATTCAGCATCAACACTCAAATGCTTTAATTGGAGAAGAAAGGAAAAGCACCATGTTGGGCTTTCTAAAGGTAGCTGTAACTTAGTTACAATACCTGGCCAGATAATACTAATATAATACTTGGCCAAGTGTTACAACTCCCAGTGATGTAGAGGGAGTACAATTGTAACTCGCTGCTGCCCAGTACTTATCCAAACCTTGGATTAGAGAAATAATATTTGTCTGAGTCACAGATAAGAGAAAATGTCTGGGTCATAGATCAGAGAAAAATTATTTTCACTTTGTATATAATGGGTTCTAGAAACTTTAAATTATAAAACATAATCCTAAAAATATACCATTACTAAACAAGTCTAAACAACCTGCAATAAGGGGCCTAAAACAGTAATGCAGTAAGACAGATACTTTAGGGATTTTAATAGTTTAGAAAAAATTTCCAAAATCTTTAAAATTTTCAACACACTCAAAATAGTTTGATTTTTAATACTCAAGTAATTCATATCCTAACTTACATGCACAACTAAAAAAGAAATTGCAGAAGATCTTGCTATATAGCTATATTGCATCTAGCAAAGATTCGAAGCCACAGATATTCAATGAGGACCTAAAATGTACATGTCTAAGTGTCATCTTACATTAAAAAGCAGTGCATAATAAAAAGAAACGAAATTGAGTTATTTGTAGCGAGGTAGATGGACCTAGAGACTGTCATACAGAGTGAAGTAAGTCAGAAAGAGAAAAACAAATACCGTATGCTAACACATATAGATGGAATCTAAAAAAAAAAAATGGTTCTGATGAACCTAGGGGCAGGACAGGAATAAAGACGCAGATGTAGAGAATGGACTTGAGGACACGGGAAGGGGGAAGGGTAAGCTGGGACGAAGTGAGAGAATGGCATGGACATATATATACTACCAAATGTAAAATAGATAGCTAGTGGGAAGCAGCCACATAGCACAGGGAGATCAGCTTGGTGCTTTGTGACCACCTAGAACGGTGGGATAGGGAGGGTGTGAGGGAGACGCAAGAGGGAGGAGATATGGGGATATATGTATATGTATAGCTGATTCACTTTGTTGTACAACAGAAACTAACACACCATTGTAAAGCAATTATACTCCAATAAAGATGTTTTAAAAAATGCAGTGCATAATAATGATTACACAGTCAAATCCCTTAAGGCCATTAGGAGTCTGTAATTCAGGCCTAGAATAGAGAATCCTACACCTATTTTTCTAGGTGATGATTGTTGTTACAGAAAATTTCTTTTAATGAATATAAGTAGAATAAAATATATATTCCATTATAATTATGTCAATATATATATAATGTTTAATGCAGAAGGAATAAAAACTACATAATTTCTTACAAAGCGCATCTTTTTCAGAAAAGTAAACGTTACTTCAGACAAAATATTTCAATAAGAAGAAAAGGGGAAATAAAAAATTTTCACACCAACCCAATGCTGTGTCCAAGCTACATGTTAAAAGGACATCTCTAATTGTTACCAAAAGGTGTAAGAGGGCAGCACACTTGAATGTCATTTCTCTTTCAACATTTTTACCTAGGTAAGCAAAAACATAATTTAAAGACAGAATATACATTAGAATTTTAGAATATATATCAGAATGCTTAACAATAATAGATAACATTTATTATTGAGTGCTTACTATGTGCCAACCTGTATATAATCTGTTTATTTCATTGAATCTATAACAATAACCCTATCAGACAAGTTTACTATGATCTTGATTTTATGGATGAGAAAACAGTCTTAACGAGGTTAGGTAACTGCCCAAGGTCAATTTGTGAATAAATGATGGAGCTGGCATTCCAACCCCTACAGCTAACCTTAGAGTTCATACTTTGCTGCTTCCAAAGAATGTTCAATTATTTCTACTCTTGGTGGGAAGAAGGACAATGATTCCCAGTTATGAAACAAGAAGAAAATTAAACTCATAACTTGCCAACTGGTTTAGATAAAGGTGGAGGATCATAACGTAAAGCAATATCTTGAAATGGAGGTAGACACCTGGGAATATTTGTCCAAAGATATGACTCAAACAAAAGAGGTACTTATAGGGACAAGACAATTATCTAATTAATACGTTCCATGTAGTTCCAGAGCTTATTGAAGATGATAGATCGGATTTTACTGCATGCAAAAGTGGGGCCAAGAAGACCGGATTCCAGGCCTAATTTAACCAGAGAAGCTCTACTTCTCTCTGTTTTATATAGTGGGATGTCATGTAATATTTATTGAACAAAGAGTTCTGCTAAAAAGTATATGTATAGCTCATTCACTTTGTTATAAAGCAGAAACTAACACACCATTGTAAAGCAATTATACTCCAATAAAGATGTTAAAAAAAAAGTATGAAAACTATTGATTTAAGCAATGAAGATCAAAGCAAATAATCAGTGGTCACTGGGAATCAAGGAGCAACAGAAAAACCAGTTATGGGTAGTATCTCCCTGGAAGGACTTGTGTAAACAAGTCAATCATGACCAGGAAGGGAAAAGAGAGCAGAGAAACCAAATTTGGTATCATTTTGTTCTGTCTTTAGGAAAACATTTCTTACAGTGCAGATCCGCAGCTGATGAATTCTTTCAGCTTTTGTATGTCTGAAAACATCTCTATTTCCCCTTTGTTTTTGTAATGTATTTTTGCCTAGTACAGAAAACTAGGTTGGTGGTTTTTTCTTTCAGGTATTTTAAAGATGTTATTCCACTGTCTTTTCACTTGCACTATTTCTGACAAGAAATTTGATGTCAACCTTGTCATTGTTTCTCTTTTGCAGCATATATTTTTTTCCTTCTGGCTGCTCCTACAATTTTCTCTTTATCACTGGTTTTAAGCAACTTGATTATAATATGCCTTGGTGTAGCTTTATTATGCTTCTTGTGCTTAGGGTTCATTGAGTTTCTTGGATCTGTGGGTTTGTAGTTTTCACTGAGTTTGGCAAGATTTCAGTCATTATTTCTTCAAATATTTTATCTGTTTACCCCCTTTTGCCTCTCCTTTGAGAACTCTAATGCTAGTATATAAGGCTATTTGAAGTTGTTTCACAGCCCGCTATGCTCTTTTCTTTCCTTCTTTTTTATTCTTTTATCCACCTGGGTTTTATTTTAGGTAGTTTCTATTGCTATGCTTACAAGTTAGCTAGTTTTTTCTCCTGCAATATTTAATCTGCCATTAACTTCATCCAGTGTATTTTTCATCTCATGCATTGTAGTTTATTCTCTAAAACTATGATTTGCATCTCTTTTATGTCTCTAGCTTATTGAATGTATGGAATACAGTTATAATAAGTTTCAGTGTCCTCTCTGATAATACTAACATCTTTGTCAGCTCTGAGTTTGTTTTGATTGATTATTCTCCTTATGGGCTGTGGTTTCCTGTCTCTTGTTATGCTTGACAATCTTTGATCAGATGTCAAACATTGTGAATTTTACCTTGTTAGTGCTAAATATTTTCGTATCCATATAAATAGTCTTAAGCTTTGTTCTGGGATGCAGTTAAGTTCCTTGGAAATAGTTTGATAACTTTGAGTCTTGCTTTTATGATTTTTTTAGGCAGGTCCAGAGCAGTGCTAAATCTAGGGATAATTATTCCCCACCACTGAGACAAGACTTCTCTAAGTATGATGATCAATACTCTATGAATTATGAGTTTTTCTAGTCTGGCTGGTGGGAACAGACATTATTTCCTGCCCCGTGTGAATTCAGAGTACTATTCCCTCTAATCCTTTCAGATGGTTTGTTTCCCAACCTCTGGTAGTTTAGTTCCTCACATATACATTTATTTTTTTTGAGATGGCTGTTCTTTTTTTCTTTTTTCCATATTCTTTTCCATTATGGTTTATCACAGGATATTGAATATAGTTTCCTGTGCTATACATTAGGACCTTGTTGTTTATCCATTCTCTATATTATAGTTTGCATCTGCTAATCCCAAATTCCTAATCCATCCTTCCCCCACCCCACCCCCTTGGCAGCCACAAGTCTGTTCTCTATGTCTGTGAGTCTGTTTCTGTTTCATAGATAAGTTCATTTGTGTTATATTTTAGATTCCACATATAAGTGATATCATATGGTGCTTGTCTTTCTCTGTCTGACTTACTTTAATTAGTATGATAATCTCTAGGTCCATCCATGCTGCTGCAAATGGCATTATTTCATTCTTTTTTATGGCTGAGTAGTATTCGATTGTATATATGTACCACATCTTTTTTTTTTATAAATTTATTTATTTATTTATTTATTTTTGGCTGTGTTGGGTCTTTGTTTCTGTGCGAGGACTTTCTCTAGTTGTGGCAAGCGGGGGCCACTCTTCATCGTGGTGCGCGGGCCTTTCACTGTCAAGGCCTCTCTTGTTGCGGAGCACAGGCTCCAGACACACAGGCTCAGTAGTTGTGGCTCATGGGCCTAGTTACTCCGCAGCATGTGGGATCCTCCCCGATGAGGGCTCGAACCCGTGTCCCCTGCATTGGCAGGCAGACTCTCAACCACTGCGCCACCAGGGAAGCCCTGTACCACATCTTCTTTATCCATTCATCTGTCAGTGGGCATTTAGGTTGTTTCTATGTTTTGGCTATTGTTCTCACATATACTCTTTGATCAGTACTCTGCTGAATACTTCAGGGAGACTTTCTGCAAATTTCTAGGACTCTCCTTGTGAAGCTCTCTGCTCTCTAACCTTCTATCCTTTTTTAAAAAAAATTATTTATTTTAATTTATTTATTTTTGGCTGCGTTGGGTCTTCGTTGCTGTGCACAGGATTTCTCTAGTTGTGGCGAGCGGGGGCCACTCTTCACTGCGGTGTGCAGGCTTCTCATCGCAGTGGCTTCCCTTGTTGCAGAGCATGGGCTCTAGGTGCACAGGCTTCATTAGTTGTAGCATGCGGGCTCAGTAGTTGTGGCTCGTGGGCACAGTAGTTGTGGCTTGCAGGCTCTAGAGCTCAGGCTCAGTAGTTGTGGCACACGGGCTTAGTTGCTCCGCGGCATGTGGGATCTTCCCAGACCAGGGCTCAAACCCATGTCCCCTGCATTGGCAGGCGGATTCTTAACCACTGTGACACCAGGGAAGCCCCTAACCTTCTATCCTTTGAACTTTAGCTGCCTTGGTCTCCCTGGACTCTTAGCTCTGCTTCTTCAACTCAGATTGTCCACTGAGCTCTGCCTCTGGTACCTCTCCCTGTGCCATGGCCTGGCATTTCTTTCAAGGCAGTAAGCTAGGGCAATGGTAGGGCTCACCTCACTTGTTTCCCATCTCAGGAATCATTGTGCTTTGTTGCCTGATGTCTAGGATCTTAAAAACTGGTTTCATCTATTTTGTCTTTGTCTTTTTGTTTGTTTGTTGTTGTTATTTCTGGAAGGAGGGTAAATTCAATCCCTGTTACTCCATTTTGGCCAGAAGCAAAAGTCCAGGATTGACTTTAATCAATTTACTTTTTGACCTCCCCCCACCTTTTTGGGAGGGACCTAAGTGGTTCAGATGCTAACAATAATAGGGTTAATTTGGTTTCTGCAATAGGAATCTGTCAAGTAATATATATGTCAACTAGGAGCTTTACTGAGAAGCAATGCCAGATGATACAGGTTTCCCCCACTATCTGAAAATAGAGAGTTCCTATGAAACCTTCTGTAAGCTGAAATGGAGTAAAGAAGCAAATACCTTTTTTCATAAAAACGAAAATCCTCTTTGATTTCTTTCAGTTAGTGAAAACAGATATTAATGTAGGTCTTCATAAAATCAAAGTGACATAAAGCAAACATGAAAAGCAGGCGACACTTGTATTTCTTACCTTTTTATCCTTGCTTAGCTGATATTCCAGCATTGGTCTGTGGGTGCCATATGCTGAATTACAGTTATGCCTCCATCTATGACTAATTTCTGCATTTTCTAATAATCCATAAATTTATATCCTTTAAAATAATGTGACTTTTATTTGTACTCACCTTGGTGAATGGCATCACTTATTACTTTTTCTTGTTCTTTTAAGAGGAACCTTGTTTGGTCAAAAATGACAGTGTCAAATTTCCAGGTAGCAGCAGGAAGAGCACAGAGACATACAAGTTTTTTTAAGATAGGAGAAGCTGCTGCTTCTAGGAGACAGTATGCTTGGCACTGGCTATCTGCAAAAATAAAAGCATTAAAGGCAGTGTTTTTATAAGGATGGTATGTTCTTTTTGACAAATCAATCATACATGTTACTTCATGGAAACCTGAACTCAATCCAAATTCTTTTCTGAGTTAAAAATCATGAGATTCTATACAGGCTTATTTTAGGATATTTATTCTAAATAAACTAGTAAAAACAAAACAAAAAAACCCTCTGTAGAATTAATATAATTTTATGGCTATCTTGTTTATTAGAAAGGATTTATTCAGTGACTAATTTGGCAGGGCAACTATAAGGAAGAGAATCACATAATTTTTTTCTTTTCCCTCCACTATTAGCTTACAACCTTAAGATGAACACATTTATAACAATGACAAATTGTTTTTAGTTTTCACTAGAATATCAATATTTAAAGATCTGCATTGTCATCTAAAGGTCATAAATGAAATTTAGCCAAAAGAATGAAATAATATTCAAGAACTAGTGTCATATTTCCTTATCGATTTTAATAGTGAGCATGATGTTCTTAAGCAGGCTGTTCTTTAGGGGTCAATGTAAAGAATATTTTTCTTTACAGCAGAACAAATAATTTTAATTGGTATAGGAATCAATAATAACTTATTTACACCACCTTGATGGTGGGTAAGAGAACAGAGAGAGCAACCATCAACAGTTCATTTTTCCAGACTGGGAAGAAAAGTCTGAGTGAGGAGTTGCAGTTTGCTGTTCTCTGATGCATGTAGGGAAGCAGCAGTTTAAATGAAGGAAGAAATAACACTTAGTGGACTGGAATAGGGCGATGGGGAGGGAGGGGCAGAGGCAGTGAATAAGGCACTCCAGGTTTGGAAATAATCTGAAAGTAGGACTGGAATGAAGAAATATCTGAAACAAGTGAAGAAAATTACATGGAAAATAAGGTGTGTCCTAGATACCCAGGAAAGGGCTTTCAAATTTACTTAATTTGAATGCATTTAAAAAGCATAATGCATACCTGATGCTTGAATTTCAATGACATTATCTGCTCTCCTTTCCTGATTTGCTTTCTCTACTGTTTTATTAGCACAAACAATAGGATTTTCTTCTTGAAGAGTTAAAGAACGTTCTTCTTTGTCTTGAAGTTCTAATAAAAATATTAATTTGCATTGTTCAGGGAAACTTAATGTTGATTAAAATGCTCTCTTGTAATATGATCATAATTGTTAAAATTCTCTGAAATGCATCAGTATTAAATTGATCAACTGTTCAGGTCAATGGACTTATTGTGCTGGATAGGAAGCTGAATGGTAATAAAGGAAGGAACTCAGATCAGTGTTTCAATCCCAGTTCTGACACTAGCCTCAGTTTCCTCATATGTAAAATATTGATTAATATACCTACTTCGAATATTGTTATAAGGTGTTATAAACACCAAGGATGATTCCTGACACCTAAAAGCCACATACTGTTCTACTTCATTTCTCTGTGACTGTCCACGGACCCTTCCTCTGTTACTAATTCTCTCCTATGCCCCAAACCCTACCTGTCTCCATCCTTTCTTAATAAGGTCATTTCTTACTACTTACCCTTTAGCTCTCAGGCATTTTCTACAGGAAGCTTTATATAACTGCCCACTCTACTTCCACGCCAGCAAAGTGCCTCTCCTTTTTGTTTCCTCAGCACTCGGCATAGTCTCCTGGCACTGACAATGTTGTATGGAAATTATCTGCATGTCTGGTCCACTCTATTACACTGTAAGCTTCTCAAGGTCAGCAACGTTATCATGTTTATCTCTGATATGTGATTTAGTGCCTGGTACACAATGTTCAATAACTGTAGTTTTCTTCCTTCGTTTGTAAGTATTGTAGAGGATTAAAAAATATATATATATATGTAATTTATTTATGATTAGAGTTATATTAACTAGATTGCAATGTTGTCCATTAATAATATGATTACAAGATAATTTTAGAAAAACATTGCCATCTTGAAACGTTTGAATATATGAGCTTTAAATACACAGTGAAAAAAAAACAGAGTGAAATATCCTAAACTAGCTTTTTATTATTTTCAAGTATATTTTTTATTAACTATAAATAATTTAAATAGCTATGATTAAATACTACAAATTATTGGAGTTTTTGAGGGGGCCTAATAAGTTGTAGCATTCTTTCTCACCCTTGTATCAACTATAAAATAAGACAAGAAGTAAAATATATATCAAAATATTACCTCTGTTACTAATAAAAACTAAGTTGGAGAAAGGAGCTTAGTTTGAGAGTCAAAAGAGCTTGTTAATTAAACAACAGAATTAGAGTTACCTACCCTGCCCCAGACTATACTGGACTGGGCCAGGATTCTGCACTGTTGGGGAACTGCTTGGGAAAGATTCATGACATAGAGAAGCAGAGGAGAATGCCTGTTACTTGTGAGGCAGCTCATTCCTGCAAGCTTATGCCCAATTTATTCTTTTTCAAATTTACAATACAGATAATTAATTCCAGTTCCTCTGGGGAGAACACATTAAAGGGCAAAGAGGCCAGGAACATAATACTAATAGAGGAAACATCAGGAGTACAGAGCATTCCCACCTAACATCAGTATTCCTTTCATTGTTTAATTAATGGCTAACTTTTAAAATAAGAAAATATTCTTTTTATCTTTTTCTCCTTTCTTGTTGCTTTCTCTCATTTTCTGTTGCCAATATACCTTGTTACAAGACATCATCACAAGTATGACAACCAGAAAAGGATGTCAGAGCTAATTTTGGATTGGTTTCCTTTTTTTTTTTTGTTTTCTGGCCTCAAATATGAATAGAATCTGAAAACATTCACAAACCTGAAAACAACAAATCTTTAAAAAATTCCTATTTATGCATCACATTCATAAGATAATTCTTTATATTTTGCTCATTCTTTCATGTAGAAATTATGCTCTGAATTATGGTGCAAATTGGTTAGAAAGATCTGTTACATATAGAATTGTCACCTAGCAAGGTAAGTTATAATGTGGTCAAACAAATACATGAAAAGAAACTTTATGACAAATATATATAAACATAAAGGGTCACAAAATTCTGAGATCTTTAAATACTTTTCTGAATTTTTGTTGAATTTTTCATTGTGAAAATGCACTGATTGACAAAGTAATATAACTTTATATAGATCTATAAAAGGCTGTCATATCATGCTGCACACAAAGAACAAGCATTCTTTTCTGCTTTTCTATGTCATGACTTTTTCCCAAGCAACTCCCCAACCATGGGGAATCCTGGCCCAGTCCAGCATAGTCTGGGTCTGGGTAGGTACTCTGCCCAATTCTGGTGTTTAGTTAGCAAGCTCATTGGACTCTCAAACTAATTTTTGGTATATATTTTACTTCTTGTCTTATTTTACAGTTTATTCAGGGGCAAGACCTTGTGTACATTAACAGTATCAATACATAGGACAGTAAGACCTAAGTATACTCTAACTCTCACAAATAAATATTTTTGTACTTACTTCATTTGGGTAATCTGTGTCAAACACATTCTAGAATGCTAGAATTCTAGAATTTTTTTTTTACCAGAAGTGAAATGATATGACGCATTATACTACTTTGATATGTTTATAAGCGATGAATGTAAAACAGTTACAACTCAAACAGAAACTCTTTGATAAAGTTAAAAAGAGTAATAGGCAATCAAACAGGCAAAAGGTTCTTAAGTACACATTAAAATACAAGTTAAAATATGGAGGTAGAACTGTGAGCTAAAAGAGAAAAAAGAATGGCAGAATGATCAGCAAAAGTTAGAAATGTTATGAATCTGTATGACCAAGTTGTAGAAAGTGAGTTTTTACAAATAGTAAACTTAAAAGTTTTTTCTTAAAAGTTCAAATGCACTTTAAAATTTTTTGGAAAATACATATCTACATCTGTATATCCCATATCTATCTCCGTATATAATGTGTCATGAATCAATGACATTTTCTTTGACTTTGAAGAATAATGTGTTTTATCTGAAGAGCTTTATTTCTTTACCTTCTATAATAAATTATACATTTAGTCCTTGAAGCTATCATACCTACACCAAAATATTACTAAATTACTCACCATCTTTTCCATCACTGTCTGTGACTTCAGTCTTTGAGGTGCAAGTCTTATACTTATTTCGCAGCATAATAAAGTCATTCAAAAGGTCCAAATTATTCTCCTGTTTTTTACCACGTTTAAAAGATGCTTCTTCAATTTTGGAAGAGGAAGATGATTCAGTAGATGGTACTGTGCTGTCAAGTTCCAAGTAATCTTTATTTTCTTTAGTTCGGATTATTCTATAACCTAGTTCTAGGTCATTCTTTGGTTTTTCTTCTTTTTGTGGTCTTTCAACAGCGACATATTCATCAGAAAAACACGAGTCTGTTACTTCTTTTGCCAGAGGTGGAGTCTTTTGTGAAGGTGATAAATGATCATTTGTAGATATCTCAATAAGTTTAATAGGTGAGGAACAACTTTTATGTTCTAGCCATGCTGAAAACAGAAAATGAAAATATCCAATGACTTTCATGCCTAAATGAATGTTCTACTAGGGTATTAAGATAACCTTTAGTTCTGGGTTCTTATTAATATAATTCGATCCTTACGAGTACTTTGTTTACTGCTTTTAAAATCAATTTTTGGTCTGAATAAAATAATTTTTTAAAGGATTAAAATTCAGCACCTCTTTTTCCTACTACTGGAGCTAAGGTTACTGAGCAAAGAAAGAATTCCAGACTACTGTCAATAGTTTAACAACAAGTCATAGCCTTGGAGCTATCAGACCTACAGTTATTCTAAGGGTCAAAAACTTACATACAAAGCAAGCCACAGACCAGAAGAAAATACTTGTAATACATATACTTTAAAAAAGACTGTATCCAAAATATATAAAGAACTGTTATAACTTAATATTTTAAAAGAAAGTCAATTAAAAATTTGACAAAATATTTGATCAATACTTCATATAAGATATGCATGTGCTGCAATATGGATGAATCTTGAAAACATGCTAAATGAAAGCAGTCACGAAAGACCACATATTGTATGATTCCATTTCTATGGCACATACAGAAGAGACAAATCTATAAAGACAGAGAATGGGAGTGACTGCTAATGGGTACAAGATTCCTTTTGGGGGAGGATTAAAATCTCCTAAAATTGATTGTGGTGATGATTATACCTCTCTGTGAATATAATAACTTTGAATGGTAATTCAATGGTTTTTAGTGTATTCACAGAGAGGTATATACTTTTAATGGGTGAATTATACAGTATGTGAATTACATGTCCATAAAGCTATTAAATATTTTTTAAAAGAAGGTATAAATAGAGCCAATGAGCTTGTAAAAAGATGGTCATCATCATTAATTATCAGGAAAATACAAATTAAAACCACAATGAGATACCACAACATACCCATCAGAAGGGCTAAAATTTAAGATTTTCAATGCCAAGAGTTGGCAAGGATATAGAGTAACTGAAACCCTCACACATTGCTGGTGTAAATGTAAAACAGAGCAACCACTTCGGAAAAAAGTAGTTTCTTAAAGAGTTAAACAAACACCTACCATAAAACCTAACAGTTATACTCCTAGATATTCACTGAAGAGAAATGACAACAAATGTCCACAAAAAGACTTCTACAAGAATATTCATAGCAGTTTTACTCATTACAGTAAAAAACTAGAAAAAAATCCAGGAGAGTTGATAAACAAACCTTGGTACATCCATATAATGAAAAATTCCTCAGTAATAAAAAAGAAATGAACTAGAGATACACACAACATCATGAGTGAATCTCAAAAATGTTATTCTGAGTAGAAGTCAGACACGAAAGAGTTCATACTGTATGATTCCATAAATGAAATTCCAGAACAAGGGAAACTAATATATAATGACAGAAAGTAGACCAGTGGTTACTTGAAGTCAGGGGTGAAGGTTGGTAGGGGAGAAGGGTGGGATAGAAGGAGAATCACTATAGAATGCAATGGAGCACAAGGGAACTTCCTGGTAATAGAAATATTTTATATCTTAATGGTGGTGATAGTTTCATGGTATAAAAATACATGTGTCAAAATTCATTAAACTGTACAGTTAGAACAAGTGCATTTTATTATATGTAAATTATACCTCAAAGTTTATTTGAAAAAAACATAAGTGCCTTATAGGCCAGCTAAATAATGTAAATGAGTGAAGTATAGGGCCAGTGCTTAAATCATAATCTTTGGGAAGATAGATTTTGGTTTTTTCCTCCAAAATGTGGTCTATAAATTTTTTTGCTTTTGCTTTTATTACGGATACTGGTATCGGAAACATTTTACTTTTCTCTTAACTATTATAAATATAAGACAAAAGTGCAAGAGTAATGCTAAATACCAACCAACACCTGGCCTCAATTTGTGAGTGCTGGGAACTACGGTGAACTGGAGGGTGCATGGTCTGTCTCAATGGTGAGCTACTACCAGCCCTAACCAGTTGTTGCCATGTGAGAATCTGAGTCTGATTTTTGGAATTTTAAAGACAATTTCAAAATACAGATCACTTTCGTACAACCCTCCAAATTTTAAATGCTGGTAACTAATTAAAATACCATATGGGTCAACAGTACATGGGCTGAACAGGATCTGAGTGCTACCAATTGGCAACCTCTGAGATATTTTCTAGAGATATTCTGGAGTGTTTAGTAGGTAAATAGGAACTGTTTACAATTTCACTTTTCTGATTATTTTCCTCTACTACTCTCTTTAACCACCCCTATCCTGACAACGTGGCCATGGGCTCCTGATAAAGTTATTGCTTTTTAAACTTCAGAATGAAACTTCGGGATTCATAATTCTACTAGATAACAGGATGAGTTATATGTTTCATTGTAACCTCAATATAGTTACATATCATAATAAAGATTATACATAGTTTTATAGATTTAATACATTATTATGGATATTGGAAGACCCCATAAATCATCTTCTCTCTTTTCTTTGTCTCACAATCTGACCTCATCTCTTTTAAAATTCTTCTTCTACCATGGGTAACCATCTGGGTCTTAGGATAGACTGGTGTGCATTTGCTTGACCTAGTCTGTTTATCTACCCTCTTTTCTACCACATCCAAAGCCCTCTGTCTTCTGTCTTTGAAACATCCCTTGATAACAATTCTCACCCCAATTCCTATCTCCTTAGAGCAGTCTTCCAACGTACACAATAATGTCTAAAATTCACTTAAAAAAAAATTTATTTATTTATTTATTTATTTATTTTTGGCTGTGTTGGGTCTTTGTTGCTGTGCGCAGGCTTTCTCTAGTTGCGGCGAATGGGGGCTACTCTTTGTTGTGGTGCGCGAGCTTCTCATTGCGGTGGCTTCTCTTGTGAAGCACGGGCTCTAGGCACGTGGTTGTGGCATGCAGACTCAGTAGTTGTGGTGCATGGGTTTAGTTGCTCCGCGGCATGTGGGATCTTCCCAGACCAGGGCTCGAACCCGTGTCCCCTGCATTGGCAGGGGGATTCTTAACCACTGCACTACCAGGAAAGTCCCTAAAATTCACTTTTAAATATATTTATTTACTCTGTAATAAACAAAAAGTAAACTTCCCCAGCTCCTTTAAAAGCTAAATTTATTAACTATTGCACAAACTGATTTTAAAACAATACGTATTTAAAACAATACATATTTCAAAAAGGTATAATTGAGTCTAAGTATGTTCCATTTACTATAATGGCATACATAGCAACCCAAATAACTCAAAAGAGGAGGGGGAGTGGCCAAGATGGTAGAGCAGGAACACCCTGAGCTCACCTCCTCCCATGGGCACACCAAAATTAGTACAACTATTTGCAGGGCAACTATTGATGAGAAAGACCTGAAGACTAGAAGAAAAAGATCTTCTACAACTGAAGATATAAAGAAGAAACCACAATGAGACAGAGAGGAGGGGTGGAGACAGAGTATAGTAGACACCCATACCCCCCCACCGGGTGGGTGACCCACAAATGGGAGGATAATTACAGAGGTTAATTGCAGAGGTTCTCTCCAAAGAGTAAGGGGTCCGAGCCCCACATAGGCTTCCACGGCTGGGGTCATGCACCAGGAGGACGAGCCCCCAGAACATTTGACTTTGAAGACCACAGGGCTTACTTTTGGGAGAGCAGGAGAGCCGTAGGAAACAGTCTCCACTCTCAAAGGAGGCACACAAAATCTCACTCACCCTGAGACCCAGGGCAGAAGCAGTACTTTGAAAGGAGCCTGGATCAGACCCACCAGCTGATCTTGGAGAGATTCCAAAAAGGCCAGCAGCAATTGGAGCTCACTCCGGGGACATAGAAATTGGCAGTAGCCATTTTTTGGGAGCTCATTCTGCCATGAAGATTCTGGTGATGGCAAGTGCCATTTTGGAATCCTCCCTCTAGCTTATTAGCACTGGGACTGGCCCCACCCATCAGCCTGTGGACTAGTACTGGGATGCCTCAGGTCAACCAGCTAGCTTCTTGCCCCACCCCCCCAGCCCCACCCACCAGCAGGCACCCCTGAACCCCTAGCCACCCTGGGACCTGGTCCTGCCCACCAGAAGGCTCAGGACCCATTCCTGCCCACCAGTGGCTGGACAACAGCCCCAGAATCTCCTAGGCCTCAGCCCTGCCCACCAGCAGGCCAATACCAGCTATGACACCCCAGGACCCTGCAGCCAGAGACCCCAGCACCTGTCTCCACCCACCAGTGGGTGGGCACTAGCCCTGCATCCCCTGAGCCCCACTGCCACCCCCCAGTAGGCTAATGTCAGCTCTGGGACACCTTGGCCCCTCAGCCAGGCACCTCAGGGTCTGACCCCACCCACCAGCTGGCCGACACCAGCTTCAGGACACCCCAGGCCCCACAGCTAGCCAGGTCAAAAGCCAACCCCGCCTACCAGCAGGCTGACACTAGACCTGTGACCTGCAGGTCTATAACCAGCCATCCTGGGACCTGGCTTTGCCCATGAGTGGGCCAACAGTAACCCCAGGGGCCCCCAGAGCTCCAGCCACCTTGTGACTCAGCCCCGCCCACTAGTGGCCCGCAGCCTCCACACAAGGGCAGGGCTTGGCAACCAACTGAACAAGGGGCCAGCCACGCCTATCAGACCACTCACATTAGTCAGTCTGCCTCAACAGAAGTGCGTAGACAGCCCACATAAGAGGCACCCCTAGTGCATATAGCTCTGGTGGCCAGTGGGGAGTGTGCTGCTGGGACGCATACGACATCTCCTACAAAAGACCACTTCTACAAGACTGGGAAACATACCCAACCTACCACGCATATAGAAATAAAAACTGTGAATCAGGCAAAATGAGGGGACAGAGGACTATGCTCCAAATGAAGGAACAAGATAAAACCCCAGAAGAAGAACTAAGTGAAGTGAAGATAAGCAATCTACCCAATAAAGAGTTCAAGGTAATAATCATAAATATGCTCAAAGAACTTGGGAGAACATAAAGTTCCTAGAAGAAGAAAAAAAATTAACTCAAAAGACATTTTTGACTTCTTAAATTATGCAAGTAAAAAACCCTTAATGAGTAAACTTTTTGGTAACAAAGGAAGATTTTCTATTGTTGAAGAGATTACTAGATATTATTGAACACTTAAAGCTCAGCTGTCAGGTTGAAAAATAACAGTGTTGGTTTGTATCTAGGCTGATGTAAACAGAAAATGGGCTAGAAATTAATCATTTATAAAAGAAAACAAAGACACTAATTGAAAATGGCTAGACATTTAAAGCTGAGACTATAGAATTTTAGGACAGAAAGAGATTTAATGATTAGCTAGTCAAACTTCCTCATTTTTTCAAGGAAGAAAATGAGGCTTAGTGAAGGTCAAAGTTTTAAATTCTGGTGGAGCCAGAGGTATATTGAATGTTGGAATTTAGTTTTATTTTCCCAATAACCTAGTGGAGAGCCAGTATGTAACATCTCATTCTGAAAATGTTTACACAAGTGATATTTACTATTACATACTTACATTCTAATTGAAGCACATTGGTAGGCAAAAATGTCTCCAGTTTACTATCATCAGAAGATAGATTATTATGATGCAGATATGTACTTAGACGTTCCAAAGTTTCTGTCATTATCAGATTTAGTCCTGCTTGTTTCCACCACTCTGCGTTTTCAGGATTAACCACGAGCCTTTCTTCTTCAATAGAAAATATCTTTTTAAAATCTGCAACTGAATATAGACTGTTGGGCTCTTCAGTTCTTGGCACTTAAAAAACCACAACAAACCAAAGAACAAATAGTGAGAAACAGTCCACAGGGCAAAAAAGATTAAAAAACGCAATAAACAGAACCACACTGGAAATTTCTTACAAAATAGATTTTTACAAATTAGAAAAAAAGTAAAATAAAGTTATGTCTAGTATTTCATCTTCAAGATGCTAATATTTGTAAAAGTCCAAAATATTATAGCAATAGAAGTCACATAAAGGTTTATTTCAACTTACGGAAATATCATGAAGTTAAAATTATTCTACTATTTAGTAGGAGATGGAACTATTATTTTGTTTGACCATTTTAGTAATTACTAAATTAATACATTCGACAATATTTTTTTAATAAATTTATTTATTCTATTTTATTTATTTTTTGCTGCGTTGGGTCTTCATCGCTAAGCACGGTCTTTCTCTAGTTGCGGCGAGTGGGGCTACTCTTCGTTGCGGTGTGCAGACTTCTCATTGTGGTGGCTTCTCCTTGCGGAGCACAGGCTCTAGGCATACAAGCTTCAGTAGTTGTGGCACGCGGGCTCAGTAGTTGTGGCTCTCGGGCTGTAGAGCGCAGGCTCAGTAGTTGTGGTGCACGGGCTTAGTTGCTCAGTGGCATGTGGGATCTTCCCAGACCAGGGCTTGAACCCGTGTCCCCTGCATTGGCAGGCAGATTCTTAACCACTGCGCCACCAGGGAAGCCCTCAACAATATTTTGAAGAGTTAACATAAGATTTATTAAATCAGAAATTCCAATTCATTATAATGAGCCTAAACAAGATGATATATTTTATCAGATTTTTATGATGACTATCATTTTAAATACTGTGACACAGAACTTTCCGCTTCATTACTTTTTAGCCTAAGTAGGGACACAGAATATTGTATGGAGGAACTGAAGTAGCACAACTACTTAATATTATTAACTGCATTACAAGCCTCAACCCAAAATTAGAATTATAAATTTTGAAATCCTAATTTTGGAATGGTGCTTTTTATAATGACAGTGTTTTCAATAATAATAATAATAATACTGACAATACATTTCTACTGATTGTACCTTTTATCTATACTTTCTATTTAGCATTCAAAATCAATTAATCTTTACCTCTAAACAAAAATGAATTCAAAGAGCTTCTGCAGCTTTCTGATTGCCACACCATACAGTATTTGTTAGCCGATTCTTCAGCAATAAGCAAAGTACTGAAAAAGAAGAGTTAAAGTTTAATTTATTAATTATATTATCTTTTTGCATAATAAAATTTCAAGAAAAGTATTTTTCTAAGTATTTTCTACACTCAAAAGCATGTCAAAAATGAACTCTATTTTAGGGCTTCCCTAGTGGCACAGTGGTTAAGAATCCGCCTGCCAATGCAGGGGACACGGGTTCCAGCTCTGGTCCGGGAAGATCCCACATGCCGCGGAGCAACTAAGCCCATGTGCCACAACTACTGAGCCCGCGTGCCACAACTACTGAAGCCTGCACGCCTAGAGGCTGTGCTCTGCAACAAGAGAACCACCGCAATGAGAAGCCCGTGCACCGCAACGAAGAGTAGCCCCCGCTCATCGCAACTAGAGAAAGCCCATGTGCGGCAACAAAGACCCAACGCAGCCAAAAATAAAATAAATAAAATAAATAAGTTTATTTTAAAAAAATGAACTCTATTTTATAAATGTGTAAACTGAAGTAGAGAGTTCCATAGACCAAATTTCAAGTGCTTACTTCCTCCTACCCTAGGAAGGTTTGTCAGTTTGTCAGCTCCCTAACTGCTCCTGCTTTCCTGTAACTTACTTCTACTTCCTTCCATTTCCTTCAGTGGAACCTGGAGCCAGAGGGGGCTGACTTGGGAGGGTTTTAGCATTTCCTTCCATAAACCCTGCTAGCACCAACACTGTAAGCCACCCAAAATAAAAATGCGATTTACATAAAATTACCTTGCTTACCGTACAAAATGGTAGCTTCAACACAAATTTTTATAAAACTGCTGTCCCCACCAAGTCCATTCTAAACAGAACTTCTGGAGCTACTACTGGCTGAGGATCAGAACTATGAAAAAGTTCTGTCTGCTCTACCTTCTCAGGAAGTGACAGGCCCTAAAGTTTAGTTCAAGTCCTTCAGTCTTGTGTGTGAGTGAGCGATGTGCGTCTGTTTGTGTGTTTTGGGTGCTGAGGAGAGAAGGAAGTATGTATGACAAGCAGTGTAAATCAGTAAGTACAGCTTATTAGTAGGTATGAAGTTATTAGCCTTGGTAGGGAAGAGACCATTAATTCACAAACCCTTTAATCTATGCCCCAAACCTCCCACTCCCTCCTAAGTGAGAATTGATTGTATTTTGTTTCTCTGTTCATATGGAGCATATATGAGCATGCTAATTGTAGGTATTGCTAGTTAAACTGACAGTTCTGAGTAGTAGCAGACAACTAGGTCTTACGTCTAAACCATCCAATTTACCCATATAATCAAAAAATCTGGCATGTGGTGGCAATATTTGAGAATCTAGACAATTCTTCAACCTTACCAAGGTCTCCTTGACAACCAGACACCTCATATTGTAGGCGATTATTTTAAAGTGAAAGGAAGAGAAAATATTTAGGCAAGCCATGTTCAGCAGAAAACAATAATACAGACAAATATTCTCATTCCTTTTTTTTTTGTTTTGGCTGCACTGCACAGCATGCAGCTATCTTAGCTCCCCAACCAGGGATTGAACCCGTGCCCCCTGCAGTGGAAGCGTGGAGTCTTACCCACTGGACCGCCAGCGAAGTCCCTATTCTCATTCTTAATGGAGCTTTCTGAAGATACGTCTGAATTTGATATCTTCTTTGGTCATGTATAAAAATATATTCACGATTCAGTAATCAGTGCGGAAATAAAGATGCAACGCCATACAGACTTTTCTTTTTAGCACCATAAAATCTAGCATAGAGTTTTACATGTAGCAGGAACTCAGAATATTTGTTAACTGGGCCTACCTCCAGCCAAAATGTTGTGTTCTGAAATAAAAGTAATTAGGGCCATAAAAGCAAGTTAAGAGTATAATAACATTACATATTATTTTTCCTTTCTGTTTTTTTTTAAACACTTTTTCTCTTTGTTTTTAGTTTCACAGTTGAGGTGTAAATCTATTTCTTAAATAGGGATTTTTAAGTTTTTATAGTCATGAACCAATGGAAACAATTTACTTTTCGCCAGTGATGAGAAAATTCCTTTAAGTTGTTTCAAATGGCCCTGGAACCTTCGGCTAATTTATTTATTTATTTTTTAGGTTCACTAAATTTATTTTAAAAATCGTAAAACGTTTCTTACAAAAGAGCATTACATTCTGCACACTGCTCTGACTAGATGCCAGGGACATATGGACTATTGCTACTTTTCCTCCCTGTCCCACCCCCCAAATGTTACAGAGACCACAAAGGAAAGTGTTCACAATAATTACATGGGGGGATTTTTTTTTAATATTATTCCATTTTTCTTTTTTTTTTTAAATTAATTAATTTATTTTTATTTATGGCTGTGTTGGGTCTTAGTTCTTGTGCGAGGGCTTTCTCCAGTTGTGGCAAGCGGGGTCCACTCTTCATCGCGGTGCGCGGGCCTCTCACTATCGCGGCCTCTCTTGCTGCGGAGCACAGGCTCCAGACGCGCAGGCTCAGTAATCGTGGTTCACGGGCCCAGCTGCTCCGCGGCATGTGGGATCTTCCCAGACCAGGGCTCGAACCCGTGTTCCCTGCATTGGCAGGCGGACTCCCAACCACTGCACCACCAGGGAAGCCCCGGATCTTTTTTTAAACCACCACCAATGAACAAAAATTAAAATTCACTCACTCTGCTGCTGTTTCAAAATTTCAGTGTTTCTGCACACCCTTCTCCACCCCCCACCCATTCGTAAGGAACTGAAACATTACATCTGGTGAACAGCAAAGATTTCACTACACCTCAAATTCAGAACACCTATGAAGCAGAGGAATGTTGGCTTTTTAAATAGAAGCAGATAAAAGAAAAAGACAAAGGACTCCTTCAGTTCTCCACTAGTCTTAGAAAAACTTTCCAGAATACTGCTTCACACTGTTCTGCAGCAAATACTGTGCATTCTGTATCTGGTCCCATGTTCCTGTAATGGTAATGATCTGATCTTCAGACCCTTCTAAAGGCTCATCAATTTTGATCGAAGGTCCTGACTCATGACGGGTTTGTTTAATCCGCTGACTACCTTTGCCAATAATAGATCCAGCCAGATCTTTGGGAATAATTACGTGTGTAGTAATAATAGGTCCACCAAGATCACCCTATGAACCACGACCCCCTGCATAGGAATAATCATATCCAGAGCAACCCTGTGGTTCATAAGCCATCTGCCACTCTGATGGGCTCCATGTATCTATTGCAGAGTCCCAGGTTTCATCAGCACTGAAACCAGCCATGCCATCATAACGGTCTCCAGGTTTTCCTCTTCTGTCATAGGCCATTAGATCTCCTCCTCTAGGTGGTGGTGGCGGAGGAAGAAGAAGATTCCGAGCTCTGCCACCACCCCGGCCCCCTCGTCCAGGAGGAGGTGGAGGAGGTCCTCGACGAGGGCTCATATCATCATAATCTCTTCTGGATGGAGGCATGGGACGCCCACCCCGACCAGGAGGCATTCTGTCAAAACCACCTCTTCCCCACATGGGAAATCCCACAGGACGTCCACGGCGGTCATCAAACATCATTGTAAAACCACCATAATCATAGGTTTCATCATAAAAATTGGGATCATAAGGCTGAGCACGTCCTTTGATGGGAGACTCTGATATAAGATCAGGGATGATCTTTATGCACTCTACAACCCTATCAGGTTTTCCTCCGATAAGAATGACTCTGTCAGTGGAATGAGGACAACATTCCTGGAAAAGTTTGATTGTTGTCTGAGTGTTCTCTCGAAGTTCTTTGATTTTAGCACCTTTGACCCCAATAATTCCTCCAGCCAGACTCTGATGGATCAACAGTCTCAATTCGCAGTCAAAGTCGCTTCCTTTATAGTGTTGGTAATTTAAGCATTCCACAGCATCAAATTCGAGAGGGAGCTGGCTGGTTGCAGTGGGTGATGGCAACTGCAGGCCCTCTTCCAAGGTAGGGATGATTTTCTTCAGAATTTCTCCAATTGTTTCAATATCAGCACTGATACTCAGTGTGCGCTCGGGGCCACTGCTGTCTGGGACTGAAACACTGGCATTGTAGTCTGTACAGAGAGCCTTAATATTCTTGCCTCCTTTTCCAGTCACTTCCCCAAGATTCTTGCTCTGAAGCAGAATGCGTAATTCAACCATCTCATCAGTGTTTCTAGATCTTTTAAAAGCTTGTTCAGCTTCCATATCTTCAGCAGGGCGTTTACCAATTCGCCATTGGTTCCGGTGTTGGGAAAGGTTTCCTCTGGCTGTTCAGTTTCCATTTTCTTGTATTATAGGGACACACCAATCAGTTATTAAATATATACTTGCAGGGCAGAACTGAAGTGTTCTGGGCCGGACAAACTGACACCCTATTGCTGCAGTAGCCAGGCAAGGCTACCGTCCCTATGCCGCCGCACTGCCTCAGCCGGTCACAGCTAGACAGAGAACGAGCATAGGCTTTTAACGAGCGTAACGCTTTGAATGAGCGTTAAAAGTCTTTTTGTTCGTTTCTTTTTACGGCTGAGTAATATTCCATTGTATATATATATATGCCACATCTTCTTTATCCATTCATCTGTCAATGGACACTTAGGTTGCTTCCATGTCCTGGCTATTGTAAATAGAGATGCAATGAACATTGTGGTACATGACTCTTTTTTTTTTTTTTTAACATCTTTATTGGAGTATGATTGCTTTACAATGATGTGTTAGTTTCTGCTTTATAACAAAGTGAATCAGTTATACATATACATATATCCCCGTATCCCTCCCTCCCTCCCTCCTTATCCCACCCCTCTAGGTGGTCACAAAGCACCCAGCTGATCTCCCTGTGCTATGTGGCTGCTTCCCACTAGCTATCTATTTTACGTTTGGTAGGGTATGTATGTCCATGCCACTCTCTCACTTTGTCCCAGCTTACCCTTCCCCTCCCCCTATCCTCAAGTCCATTCTCTAGTAGGTCTGTGTCTTTATTCCCACCTTGCCCCTAGGTTCTTCATGACTATTTTTTTTTTTTAGATTCCATATATATGTGTTAGCATATGGTATTTGTTTTTCTCTTTCTGACTTACTTCACTCTGTAAGACAGACTCTAGGTCCATCCACCTCACTACAAATAACTCAATTTCGTTTCTTTTTATGGCTGAGTAATATTCCATTGTATATATGTGCCACATCTTCTTTATCCATTCATCTGTTGATGGACACTTAGGTTGCTTCCATGTCCTGGCTATTGTAAATAGACATGACTCTTTTTGAATTATGGTTTTCTCAGGGTATATGCCCAGTAGTGGGATTGCTGGGTCATATGGTCGTTCTATTTTTAGTTTTTTAAGGAACCTCCATACTGTTCTCCATAGTGGCTGTATCAATTTATATTCCCACCAACAGTGCAAGAGGGTTCCCTTTTCTCCACACATGTACATATATACACTACCAAATGTAAAACCGATAGCTAGTGGGAAGCAGCCGCATAGCACAGGGAGATCAGCTCGGTGATTTGTGACCACTTAGAGGGATGGGATAAGGAGGGTGGGAGGGAGGAAGAAGCAAGAGGGAAGAGATGTGGGGATGTATGTATATGTATAGCTGATTCACTTTGTTATAAAGCAGAAACTAACACACCATTGTAAAGCAATTATACTTCAATAAAGATGTTAAAAAATAAAATAGAATAAAATAACATTGCTATTTAAAACACCAAAAAAAAAAGTCTTTTTGTTCTAACTTTGGCAAATCATCATACACAGATAAGACAAGTTTCATAAATTCTCATTAGATATTTGAATTATAACAATAAGTAGGTATATAACTTGTGTGATTAAAGAGTTTACTGCAGTTTAAGTAAATACTTTCAGTATCAGATTGAAATTCAAGATTATACTAATTTCAGCTAGTTTTTGTTTCTAACTGCCAATCTGCCTTAACAGATGGATTAGGGTATATGGAGTAAATAAAAGAGTAAAAGAGCACACAAAAAAAGAAGTATAGGTCCTGCAAATAAACATCTTGCACCTTAACAAAGGGATTAAAAATATTTAAACCAATTTTAGGTAGTTTCTGTACTCATCCCATGCTATTTTTTTAGAGTTCATATCTGATATGGGCAGTTCTAGTTCATGGTAGAGTTCTGTATAGCACAAATTTACCCCCCAAAGGAAATACCTCTTTGCCAGAAGATGAAGATAATTGGGGCCCTCAATGTCAGGCTCCTCCACCTTATGCTGTGACACCTTCCTGAGACCATTAATAGAAGCCTGAGCAGCTAGTGGTGAGATGCTCCAGTTGCTTCCAGTAATCCAAGAGCATTCTCCTCTGGCAGATCAGCCAATCACAGCTAAGAACTCAAAACACAGCACACAGTGTCCACTCTGGGAATAATTTATTAGAGACTTGGAGACGTTCCTGTAATTTTCCTTAAACTGTGTTATTTTAGGACATATGAAGTTCCAGGATTACAGTGGGGAAGAAGGGGGTTGTACTGGTTATGTTCTTAGTTGTGTAACTAGCATAAGAAGTAGGGGAATGAGGTGACTTTATTCCAGGATGGCAGACTAATCTAACATAAAAAACATTAAATTACAGGTATGCTGTATGGTATAAGATAGCAATCAAAGCTATCTCAGACTCAGAGGACAAAGATGCCGGGCTATTAAGCTATGCAATTTTGGTTCAAACTAGAATACAATGATCCAACCCTGCAGTATAAACTCTGAGAAGATTACAGACCATCCTGGGCTGTACTGAACATATTTGTGGCTCAGTATCTGGTTCTACATATCTGGTTTCCCCAACACCAATACCACATTGACACAGGTAAAGAAGGTCAGTGGATGTCCTCTGTTAGAGAGGGGATGTGATCTCTGGTACTCCTAGGGAAGTAAGTTGATAGCCAAATCTATTGTTCAACCACTGAACACACTGCTCTGTTATCCTTGGCTCTTCCTGGTCAGAGAGGTATGACAAATCTTTTGGAAGACCCCAAAACAACCCTATGAGGTATGTACAATTATTATCCCAATATTACAGATAAGGAAACTGAGGCACAGGGCAATTAAGATCACAGAGCTAGTAAATGATACAGCCAGGCAATCTGGCTCTAGTTCAGGACTCTTAACTACTTATTATGGGCTGAATTTGTCCCCCTCAAAATTCATATGTTGAAGCCCTAACTCTCTGTACCTTAGAATGACTGTATTTGGAGCTAGGGCCTTTAAAGAGGTAATTAAGTTAAAATGGGGTGATTAGGGTGGGCTCTAATCCAAATAACTGGTATCCTTTTAAGAAGAGGAGATTAGGACATAGACATGCATAGAGGAAAGACCACATGAAGACAAAGGGAGAAGACAGCTATCTACAAGCCAAGGAGAAAGGCCTCAGAAAGAATCCAATCCTGCTGATATCTTGATCTTGGACTTCTAGCGTCTAGACTGTGAAGAAATAAATTTCTGTTGTTTAAGCCAGCCAGTCTATGGTATTTGTTATGGCAGCCCTAACAAACCAATATACCGCTACACTGTATTTCATGGTAATGAGTGACAACAGAGGCAGTGTCATTGGTAAGCATCCACTGGCAATGTTCTAAGCAGATTGTTTAAATTTTAAATTTAAAATTAAAATTTTCAAGTTGTTTATATTTAATGGTAATATATTCACATTCAAAATACTAAAAGTATAAAAGAGCCTAGCTTGATCACTTACTAGCTCCTATATTGCCAGGTTACCCAGTTCCCTTCTGGGCTCAACCAACAGTACCTGATTTTTGTGTGCCCTTCTAAAGATATTCTATGCATATAAAAACAATTATGTACATATATATTCATATATTCCCTTCAGTTGCTTACTATGAACACCATTTAATCTCTTACATTTTTTTCACAGAGCTATCTGGGAAATTGACTTTATATGGAGAGATTTAATTAAAGATTGCTTCTTCTGAATTGCAATTTGAGTTCTAGATTTAATCTTTACTTACATTTTACAAGAAGGAGAAGATGGAAATTTCTGAAGTTCTGCACATAATGAATTCACTGAAGAATGTTGGTTTGTTAGGTGTAGATGAGTTAATGGCATTTCTAACTCTACTAGAATATATAAAATTTAAAAAATCATGTTACATAAACATTGAATAAAATTATGTATAATTCATAACTTTTTGTAAGCAACTATTATGTTTGATCATTGTGTTACAACAGAAATTTTCAATCAAAAGAAATTTGGGTCATTTGAAATACAAAATAACAGTTTTAAATTTCCATCCATATAAAGGATTACACATATACCACATGGTGTCTCAACTATGATACTAGTGATTTTTAAAAAATACGTTGGCAACTAAACTTTATTGTTTACTATATAAGATAAATTCTAAGACCTTATGTGTAATAATGTTTTCAATTCTGACAACTTATGTTGTCAGTACTTAAGAGGTAGTACTATTTTTATCTCCATACTAAATACTGGTGATGTTAAACAAATAGTATTAATAGACAGTAATTTTTCACCTTAAAAAGTATGGAGTCTAGGTGGCCTAGCACAGAGTTATATCTTTTATAGGGTGGGCTTGAAAAACTAATCCTCATTTATCATAAGTAGTCAGTGTGTTTCTGTCACTTTCATAAATAAAGCAGTATACTACCAAATAGATGATTAATATGATCAGATATAAATGTAACTAAATAACAGCATCATCAACATAGTTAGGGAGCAATACAATCTGGCATTACACTGGAACAAGAGATGATTCTGAGATTCCAAATTTGGTAGGATAGTGATAGTAACAATAATGATGGGATTGCTTTGGGGATTAAAAAGTTAAATTTACAAAAGTATAAGAAGGGTCAGCAAGATTGCTAATACTGAGGTAAAATATAAAGTTCTTTTTAACTGAGCTATAAAATTACAAGATTTCTATTTTTAATATTAATGCTATTTCCTCTATTCCTCTTCCTCAATCTTTGTAACTCTCCTCTTTTGATGCTAGAAGGATGTTAATGATAGTAACAAATGTAAAGGGATAGATAAGAGAAAAGAACAACTTGGCTTGCAATAATCAAATTTTAAACATGAAAACTGTCTCATAGTAGACTTTATATGTGAATGTATTGTACTTTTACATCATATATAGGTATCCCCTGATAAGCTCCATGATTTATTCAAAATTTCTACCTGGTTCCTTGTACTCTGGTTCACATTGACTTTGAATGGCCAAAATTTCTGTGGAGCTGCATTTTATATCCTCAATGTGAATTCCATGTTTGATAGTAAGATCTGGAAAAAAAAAAAAAGGAGAAAGTCTACTACCAGCAAAAGTACTATGATATTAGTTTTTCTGTAATCTTATTCATTCCTCAGTGGCAATGATTCTGAGGAGTCATTTAGTACACCATCAGGGCCAAGTGAAGGCTGGGAGCGTAGCACCACAGTCATTCAGTAAATTCACCTGTCCTTTTCCATTACCATGCATAGATCTGTGTCCTTCTAACAAGCCCATGGGCCACCTGCAGTTTTGAGCTCTGCTAGATTTCCAAGTTCTGGTATAAATTTGATCTATTTACTTAGGTTGGCTTTTCATTACCTTGCTTGACTTGTAGGCTCATCAGTAATCCCCTTGATTTAGTCTTGTCTGCAAGAATTCCTCCAATTCTGTTGATGGCAAGCATCCCTATTGTCAATGGATATCACAAATCCCCCTTCACTTCTCCCTAATATTATTTATCTTCGATTATTTCAACTGGAATGTATGAGAGGACAGTTAAATATTTGGGCTTAAATTATATTAAAAGACTTCAACAATATTTACTAGTCTAACTGGGAAGAAACCATCTAAATTCTAGGTTATGACTCTCCCAGTCATCTGATTCCATGAATCATAACCTTACTCTGAGCTTCTAAAGTCAGCATAGAAGTTGTTAGTGCTTTGTCACTATGTATAAGAAAATAACTCAAAAAAATTAATACAGTCATATGTGTTTTAGCTCTATTTTTATAATTATCTTGAAATGGTTAGATTAATTTCAGAGACATTTTAAGCTTGCAAGTGTATAAAGAGGAGACAATGAGAAAAGTGTCTTATCAATAATAATTTTGAGATTTCGTTGTGTAAACTTACAGGACACTTCAAAAATCTGAAGGTTCAGAAAAAAGTTTAATGAACAAGAATTTTTATAACAAACATTAGTAAGTACTTCTAACAAGTAATAGATTTAAAAATTAACTCTCACCTCTTTTGAAAAGCTTTTCATTTTCATCTACATAATTTATTATTTCTGGCATTAAGTTTAATGACTCCTTCAGTTCTGAGAGTGATGGAATATCAACTTCTTGTTTGAGGCTTGTAGATATTAAGAATTCACACTCAGGCAAAATTGATGGCTGAAATAACATACAGGTAAAATTAGTTTTTAGTGAGGTTTTCCAAATAAATATTTCTGAGTTCATAAATAGATACATTTGCTTAATTGGTGTACCAAATTTTAGACTAAACCCACACTCAAAAATTTTAATGCTCTGCATACATTTTATTTACAAAGTAAGTGTAGCAGCCAAAAAAATATATTACAAGCAATGTTCTCTCTGAGTAATATCCTTCATGGCCACTGATTACATTAGTGACATACAATATCCCTAGATGCAGAAGTATCTTCTTTTATGTTAATAACAAATTTTCAAAATTCTAAATTAAAAACAATCACTGCAGCAAATGAGAGCTGGTGAATGGAGAGAAGTAAAAAGAGCAGATGGAATGGAATGGATCTTTACTGCATTCCATAGAATTTATTTCTCTTTCATTCCTACAGAACTGGATTCTTCAACAAGTGAGACTATATGTGCATAACTCTCAGAATTAACAGGGGAGGAAGAGGGGGACTGGAGAAAAGGGGCTAATAGGTGAATTAATATTTTTACCATGTGTGTTAAAGTTTTTAGTTAAAAAAAAAACCTTTAAACGCCTTAAGACCAATATATATATGACCACTTAATGTCCTATACCAGGTATATTGATTAAAATTATTAAAAAATTCCCTATACCTGGGCTGCACACCAGACCAATTAAATCAGAATATATCTGAGTAGGATCCAGACTTCAGAATTTTATTAAAATTTATCAAGTACTTCCAATGTGTAGCCAAGGTTTAGACCACTGTCTCTGAAGTAAATTTGACTCCTTAACTGATACACGTTCAATCCATTATCAAGTCTTTTTAACTTGACAATAGTAGATGGCCAATGTATATTACTACATCTTGTAAAAGTGTGATTTACTAACTTTTATTTAAAAATTACTGAAAGCAAATATTACAGCTTCGTTTAAACCTACTGTATCTTCTAGCTTCTCCTGATAAAAGTTCTCTTTATCCATGTAAAAATCTTCCACAAAACCTTTCATATCTCCTTGAAAAGAGAAACACTCCCTTAACAAAAAATAAAACATTATATTAGTGTTTACTAAAAGCAAGGTACATACCAAATGTAGTTAATCAAAATACATAGTGATTAAAATTAGAGTTGAAGTAAACAATGATAAAATACTATGATTGATAACATCTAGACTTGTGAGCATACAAAGAATATTTTCTTCTCTTAAAAATATTCATAACACTGGGCAATTAAGTACCTGAAAAAATTAGCTTCTGTGAAGATCTGTCCTTTGAAATCTAACAGGGGATCCTTTACCAAAAACAGTTTTAGCCTACTCAACAGAGTTTGCAAAGTTGGTAGCTGACTTCTATAGGCCATCAAATCATTTACAGAAATTATTTCTTCATCATCAATATAAAAATCTGAAAATAAATAAGAAATATAAAGGAAGAAGAAGAAATCTAAAAGTTATACAAAAGGATCTAGATAGTTACTGTAGTCAGCCATTGATACAGTCGGGGGTTTTCAAACACATTTTTAAAATTTATTTATTTATTTATTTATTTAAAGTATAGATGATGTACAATATTATATAAGTTACAGGTGCACAATATAGTGATTCATAATTTTTAAAGGTTATACTCTATTTATAGTTATTATAAAATATTGGCTATATTCCCTGTGTTGTACAATATATTGTTGTAGCTTATTTTATACATAATAGTCAAACAAATTTTAAATTCTTTAGTTCTTCATTGTACTGTGCAAATAAATCATGTAGCATAGTACTGGTACATAGGCAGAAACTCAATAAAATTTAACATTATTTAGTACACTGAGTAGTAACCAAATGTCCTGAAAGAGTTGTAAAGGCTCATATTTTTTTCCAACAAAATTAATGTAATCAATGGAGGAAAATATCTTGTGGTCTTATGCCTCAAAATAGCCAGGGCTAGCCTCAGCAAGATTGTAAAGAAATAAAAGCATTTGACTTTTGCTGACCCTAGTGTTTTCTTCTCTGTAAGATTTTATCTCTTAAGGTCTCCAATTCATCCCCAGAGACTGACATGTAGGGAATGGAGATGGTCTAAAAAGCCTATAAATGAGACCAACTCTCATTCTAGCACGCTAAGGTTGTTCAAACATGTTTGTTATACAATTAATTACAATGGAAGCTGTGTAGTGAAGTATCTACTAGAAAAATGTGATACAGCTTACATATTAGGAAACACAACTGCTAACAGTTAATTGTTGGAATAGGTTTCTCCTCTCTATCCCGACCCTATCATGTTTGGGTCACTTTAGAATCTTAGCTAACAGTGTCAGTGCTTTAGCAGTTTCTAGGCCCAGGAGGGAACATAAAACCTACTCCCATTCCTCAATAATCTCTGAGTGGAAAAAGAAAGAGGAAAATATAAGCTCAGATGAGGAACTACTCAGAAAACCAAGCTCCCCAAAGCGAAAGCCACCTTGAAGGGGAAGCAATGGTCTCTTGTTTTGGGCAGTGGCCTTTCAGTTAAGTAATTTTAGAATGGTACGAGAGAAGGATAGCATGAAGTGATGTCTCCCATGACCAGCTACATCACTGGTATACATGTGCTTAATAAATATGTGGTGTAGAGTAGAGAGGCAGGGACCATCTCTTAGCCTAGTGCTAACTTAAAATACCAAAAGAGAACTTATTGTGTAAACTAGCCTCCTAAGAGATTGTTTATCTGTTTATTGGAACCTGTTAAGTTCTTGACAATCCTGTGGCCAAGAGCTTCCCATGCATGATACACCGCAGAAAGCTAGCCAAAATCAGTTCCATGTCTAAGCAGGGTTTAGCTGAGACGATTTAAAGATGGTTTGTTTGCAAATCCATTCTGTAAGTACTAATGAAGTCATGTTAACAGTAAAAACCCAAACAGCATTCATTTATATCCCCATCTCCACCTTCCACTTTCAAACTCAGCCCCTCTAGCTGTCTTTCCTTCCTACAGGCTCATCCTGGTATTTTTGGGAGTCCATGAGGATGTCTCATATCAGTTATGAGGTCTTGTTTTCTAACCACCTTTTTTTTTTTTAACATCTTTATTGGAGTATAATTGCTTTACAATGGTGTGTTAGTTTCTGCTGTATAACAAAGTGAATCAGCTATACGTATACATATATCCCCATATCCCCTCCCTCTTGTGTCTCCCTCCCACCCTCCCTTTCCCACCCCTCTAGGTAGAAACAAAGCACCGAGCTGATCTCCTTGTGCTTTGCTACTGCTTCCCACTAGCTATCTGTTTTACATTTGGTAGTGTATATATGTACATGCCAGTCTCTCACTTCATCGCAGCTTACCCTTCCCCCTCCCCGTGTCCTCAAGTCCGTTCTCTACGTCTGCGTCTTTATTCGTGTCCTGCTCCTAGGTTCTTCAGAACAATTTTGTTTCTTTTTAGATTCCATATGTATGTGTTAGCATATGGTATTTGTTTTTCTCTTTCTGACTTACTTCACTCTGTATGACAGACTCTAGGTCCATCCACCTCACTACAAATAGCTCAATTTCTCTTTATGGCTGAGTAATATTCCACTGTATATATGTGCCGCATCTTTATCCATTCATCTGTCGATGGACACTTAGGTTGCTTCCATGTCCTGGCTATTGTAAATAGTGCTGCAATGAACATTGTAACCACCTTTTTCTGTTGGAGCCACTTGAGGGCAGCATCACACCACAACTAATGTTCTTTATAACTATCAAAGGTTTTACCAGGGATGTTACTTCCTTATATTCTAAGAAATCCAGCATACCCTGGATTTCTTACCTTATTACCACTAGTACATGTACCAACACAGATATGAGGAGACTGTTTTCCTCTATTGTAGAGGAGTGTTAAATTGTCATGAGGAAACAAAATTTTGGCTAGTTAACTATGAAAAAAAGCAGAAAGAAAGAGGTCTACTGATAGGAAGGAAGATAGGGTTATTCTTTGCAGAAGATACTTTTGTCTACTTAGAAAACCCAAGATAACGAAATGAAAACAACTGAGTTCACTAAAGTGTCTGATAAAAAATTATAAAATCAATGGTTTTCAAATATATATATATATATATATAAACCTAGTCAAAAATTAATGGAAAAACTCGTTCATGATGGCCACAGATATGCAAATATTGAGGAATAAACATAACAAAAATGTGCAGAAAGTATATGGAGGAAACCATAAAATGTTACTGAGGAGCATTATCAATCAATCAACCAAAAAATAAACTTGAAGAAAAGGCAAGATAAACCATTTTCCTGGCTAAAAAGACTAACTATGGTAAAAATTCTAAAAGGTACCAATAACATTTCAATATCTCAAGTGGTCTGTCTTGGAACTTGGAAAACTGATTATAAAGTAAGTCTGGAAGAATATAGACGTGAGAGTAGGAAAAAAATCAGGAGACTATTAATACATGTTACACTAGTGTATTAAATAGTTAAAACTGTATGATACTGACACAGTAATAGGTAAATCAATAGAACATAATAGAAAATCCAGAAACAAACAGTAATGTGGATGAGGATTTGGCATATGATGTAAGTGGCATTTCTAATCAGTGGGGAAAGGAAAGAGTATTCCATAAACAATATTGGGACAACTGCCAAAACATTTAGGAAAAAATTTTTTTATTTTTACTTTTAAACATATGCTAAAATCTTGAAGAAAACCTCAAACAAAATATGAATAAATATTTATTTAATCCAAGGAAGAATTTTCTCAGTATTAAAAACAATGAAAGAAATCACAAAGGAAACATTGACAGGACTGGTTAGGTTCAAATTAAATATATTTGGGGTTATTGATATCTTTGATACATAAAGATAAAATATAAGAATAGAAAAAGAGACAAAGGAGAATCATCTCACAACATAAAAATATGCAAATGAACATTAAACACCAGTAATTTAAAAAATGCAAGCAAAAATATAATTTTTTGCCCATCACATTGGATAAATGTATTACAACATCAAGAGTAATGATGATAAGGCTGGCATGAATAGGGTATTCTCATACCATGCTAGTGGACATATAGCCAAAAAATGCTTACATCAATAATTTCATTTCCAGAAATTCACTCTAAGGAAATAATTGGAAATGGAAACATAATGCAAAAAATTAAGAAACAGAAGCCTCATTAAATAGAGTTGGGAGATGATCAGGGGAAGATCTCATGCTCTGCTATGATAGCAGAGCCCAACAGAAGAAGGAAGACGCCTCTTCTTTCCTGGCAAGGACTCAGCCAATGAAAAGCCATAGACTCTTTGTTTACTATAGCCCTCCCAACTTCCTTTTCCCCTCTATAAAAGAGTTCCCCCGTTGCTGGGCAAGGACTTACATGTGGCTCACCATGGTTGCAGACCTGGAATTGCAAGTCTCTGCTGATCCCAAATAAACCCATCTTTGCAGGAGAAATATCTGGCAATCTATTTATTTCAGGTCCACAATACATTTAGGAACGTACTTTAAATTAAAAACAACATTAATTGGGAAATCTATAACACATGAATAAGATTAAAAGCTGCAGTCATTAAAAGCCATGATTTGGAAGAAAACTTAAATATATGGTGAAATGTTCCCAAAATACTGTTAACATTTAAAAATACTATAAGGCATATACAATATGATCACAATAGTAAAACAATTTTGTTTAGATTATAGGATTATAAGTTTTTAGTAAAGGGACATTCTATATACTTAAGATGTAGGAAAACATAAAATTCATTAATAAAATTTTAAATGAATGAGGACTGATAAAATTCAGTCCTCATTCATGATCAAAAACTCTTAGCAAACTCAGAATAGAAGAAGCTTCCTCAACCCTATAAAGTATGTAAGTTTTTCTAACGTTTCGCCGTTGAAAATGATGTAAACATTGAAATAATGTTTACATCATTTTTAATGGTGAAACAAAGTATTTCCTTTACTATCAAAACAAGACAAGGATGGCAACTATTACTGCTTCTATTGAACAATGTACTATAGATCCTAGCCAGCACAGTAAGACCAAAAAAGATATAAATGTTGTAAAGGGAGAAACAGATGCCTAATGAAATCACTATCTCGAAGACAGTCTTCCCACGTTCACTGCAGCATTATTCATAATAGCCAACAACCTAAGTGTCTGTTGAGAGATAAATGGGTAAAGAAAATGTGATACACACACACACACACAGGGAATATTGTTCAGCCTTGAAAAAGGAAATCCTTCCATTTGCAACATGAATGAAACTGGAGGGCATTATGCTAAGTGAAATAAGTCAGAGAACAACCAAAACTACCACATGGTATCACTTATATACAGAATCTAAAAATTTTTTTTAATTAAAAAATAAAAAGCCAAACTCATGGAAACAGAGGGTAGAATGGTGGTTGCCAGGGGCTGGAACTGGGGTGTGGGGGAAATAGAGAGAGGTTGGTAAAGGGTACAAACTTGCAATTATAAGTAAATAAGGTCTGAGGATCTAATGTATAACATGGTGATTATAGGTGATAATACTGTAGCGTTTAAATTTGCTAAGAGAGTAGAACTTAAGTGTTCCCACCAAAAAAAAAAAAGAAAGAAGAAAAAATAAGGTAAATATGTGAGGTGATGGATGTGTTAACTAACTTGATGGTGGGAATCCTCTCATAATGTATACATATATCAAATCATTACATTGTACACTTTAAATACATTACAATTTTATTTGTCAGTTATACCTCTATAAAGCTAAAATACATGTGGGTGGTTGATGAAGCTAGGGGGCTGCTGCTTTTTACTATAAACATTGAATAACTATGTGACTCTCTAAACTATGTACATGTACAATTTTTAAAAATTAAAAATTTGTATTTGTTTATATATTCCTGGGATGTCTAAAAGGATATTCATAAAAATGGTTACATTTATTGACAAATAATATGTGAATATTATAGAAAAATTAGTACATATCAACAAACCAACAAACAATAAAAAAAAATACCCACTGTTTTTATGTCTTAAAGAAATATATGTTTGGAATTAACTTATAATTTAGTAATAACTATATTTCTTATAAGACAGAGCAAATTTACAGTATCAATTGAATCTCAAAGTATAATACATTCTTTTCCATTTAGACAGTGAGACCAAAGTATCTATAAATCTGGTAGCAATCAATATAACTGCAAGGAAAATAAATGGAATTGCAAATTTAAATTTATAAAGTGACATCAAATGACACAGGACCCTTAAGGAGATATAGGATATGGACAATTCATATGTATTTGGGAAACTCAAGCATATTTTCATTCGGTGTATAATAGTTAAAGAAGCTTCTGGTTCTAGCTGATGACAGATATTATGAAATTTGCCAATAGATGCTTCTAGCTTGCCCCATTAATATAATAACAGTTGTGGTTGGGTAGCCTGTTATTTTTTATATATCATATCTTTACATGTACATATATATAATTTGATCCCCACAAAATTGTTTATAAGAAATTAAAAGAATGAATTAAAAGAAAGAAATTATAGAAGAAAATTGAAAACCATAAACTTTTTAATAACTGTCAAAATTGTGCCACTTTTTAAGAGTAGATTTAGACTATGATCAAATCTTCTGACTCCAAATTCAGGCTCTTCCTATTATAGCATGCTCTCAAGTTTAGTCTTTAATGCAATCTCTATCTTCTCAAACTATAAGAGGGATTTAACTCTCTCTATATCACACACATATTTACCAACACTAAAAATTTTATACACCATTTATATATATACATAAAAACAGCACTAAAAGAACCAAATTATTTTTCATGTTCAAGCTAAATCATATCTTAAATGATAGTAGCAATTATATAATGGAGACATAAGTTTTTCAATATAAAAATGGGATAGGTTGTTATACATACAAGAAAGGTAGTTATCAGCAAGTTTTTACACAGTTGGAAAAATTTATCACCCTCTAGTAAGATGAGAGATTTGGAATATAGTTTGGATAAAATGTATCTTTAATTATTACTTACTGTAAATTTGTAAAAACGGAGTGAATTTCTTGACCTAATACTGCAACTCTTCTATCTCCACTTTGAATTATGGTTTCATATAAATTAGATAAGATTGAAAATCTTTAGCATATTTGGGAAAATAAGATATAACTATCACTTAATAATCTACTAATTTAATGTTACACCAGACTGCTGTGTCATCAGATCTGTACATAGATGCTAATATCATTATAACAATATGTTGTGAGCAACCTATGATCAAACCTCTGAGGCTATTCTGAAGCTCAGCACACTTAAACTCCAAAAACAACTACATTTACAAAAAGGGGATTAATATGAAAGAAAATATTTCACTAATGTAAAACTTAGAATTACAATTTTGTGGGTGAATATCCTTAGCAAAATAAAAAATTTAAAAATCCAATAAAAGAAAAAAAAGTCACCGAAATGAACATTTGTATATTAGTAAGAAATGTTTTATAACAATGGAAATAACAAATGTTTTACCTTGCTTCTGTGCTTGAAGTAATGGACATTTTTCTAAGCCGTTGACAGGTGTAAAGACTTCATTGTAGTCCTTATGGGTATATAAGCTGGCTTCTTCTACTTCAGTTTGGGAGTCTGGATTTGGACTTGGAACAATTTCCTCAAATTCACAGCTAAGCTTAGCCACCATTCCTGTAACTGTTTTCCTGTGACTTTAGAAAATTACTGATTTTGTGTATGTCCTATTTTAAAACATCTTTATTAACAAATAGTATATGTTCACTCTAGAAAATTTCCAAATTCCAACAGATCCAGAGAAAAATTACCCATAGCTCCACCATTCAAGAGATGAATTTTAAAATTTTGTATTTTCTCAATTATTTTGGAATATTTTAAAATAAAAGTGGATTCAAGTACATAGTATTCTGTAACCTGTTCTTCTTCTGCTAAACAATGAAGCATGAGCACATTTATATGTCAATCAATGTACAATTCACTCCGTTTTTGAGTGGATGAACAAGAACCCATTGTATTGGTAAATAATAATTTATTCAACCAGTTCCCTAGTATTGGAAATTTAAACTTGTAATTGTTTGCTATTATGAGCAACAATGCAAGGAATATCTTTGTGCACTTGTCTAATCGTTTTCTCAAAACGCAGTTCCTAAAAATGGAAATGATGAGGTTAAAGATACATAGATTTTTAGACTTTGCCATGCATTGCCAAAATGCCCTTGTGCTGGATATTGAATGTCTGTTTTTCCATGTCATTATCCAACTTTTGCATTCTGTTCTACAACCTAGGAGACTGATCTCTGTGAACCAACTAGGCTCCCTTGCTCTGTCTTCTGGTTGCGTTCAAACAGTGGAAGCATTGGCAGGAGATCAGAGGTGGGAAAACAAACAGGTTGAAATATTATTCTTTCCAAATCTTTCCCTCCTGGGCCACAGTTTGGAGAAGTGGCTGCATTCTTCTACCAACAGTTACATCTTTTATCAGACAGCCTCTCTCCCATAGCTGCAGTTCTTACTGTTTTGGTTACTGCTCCTTCAAGCTTAGGGTGGTAACAACTTCCAGCTGTTGTTAGTCCTGGGAACTTTTTTTTTGGCTCCCTTGACCCTGCCTGTACCTTGCCTGTTTCCTGATTGATCCAGGTATATCTGCCATTGTCCATATCATTGGGGTATTTGGACTTACAAGAGATCTTTCCACTGATTTTTGCAACAGATAAATATATTATTGGCAATTTAGCTACACATTCTGATATACATTTTTTATGATATCCTAAAATATTTTAGCCTTAATAATTCTCTGTACAGACTGAAAGAACCAAAATCAATATAATTCCCCAATGTAATTAGAGAAAAATAATGAACATGTCATACCCAAATCATATATAGAAAAATCTCTAAAGTTTCTGCTTTACTCTTTAAGAAAATGCAAGGTACAAGAAAAAATATTTCAACTCACCCAGGTCCATATTACTCAAAAGAACACTGATTCCTATGTGGATCTTTATAGACTTCTAAATTTAGTGCTTAGATAACTGCTTTTTAAAAAAATAAATATTACTGACAGAGTCACTACTTTATAAAAATCCTTGGTACTATAGTTTTGAGAAAACCGCATCAATTCTCTTTCCCTAGATATAAGTGAACTGTAAAGACCAGTATTTCCTGGATCTCCTCCTTGTCCAATATTATCTATTCCTTGTTCATTGGTGCCACTCCCTCTGCCTAACTTGTAGTGCTGATGTTTCCCAGGCTTCCAGTCTATATTGTCTTTGCTTTCTTTCCATATCATTCTTTTTGAGTAAATTAATCCACTGCAGTTCACTAATTCCTTAACTTAAATGAAATATTTATTGAGTGTCTACAATGTGCTAACACCTCTTTAGGCACTGGGAGTGGAATGGTGAACAAAACAAAGTTCTTGCCCTCATGAAGTTTACCTGCTAATGGGACAACAGACAAATATATAAATAAGTAAATAACATAATGCCAGGTGGTGAAAAACTGTTATGAGTGAAATAAAAAGAGGTATTAGAACATCAAGTAACAGCCAGAGGGTTGACAAAAGGTATATTTTAGAGAGTGTAGTTAGTAAATGGCCTTCTGAGGAGCTACAGCTACCTGAATAATGGTAGGGAGTAAGCCATACAGAGGCTTAAAATAGGGGAGCAAGGTTGGCATAGTCTAAGAAAAGCAGAAAGGTCAGGGTGACTGGAACTGAGTAAGATTAGATAGGTGGGCAAGGATCAGATCATGTTGGATCTTACAGGACTTGGTAAGAACTTTGGATTTTATTCTATGTGAAATGGGATACCATTGATGAAATGGATAAACCACCAATAACTGAGACATTTCACGATCTGATTTACGGCTTTAAAAAAAAAATCACAGGCAAACTCTTAGAAGAAAATATAGGAGTAAATCCTTGTGATTTTGGTTGAGGTAAAGCCTTCTTAGATATGACACCAAAAGCACAAATAACAAAAGAAAGAGTAGATAAATCAAACTGCATCAAAATCTAAAAATTTTGTGCTTCAAAGGATACCACCAAGGAAGTGAAAAGACAATCCACAGGAGAAAATATTTGCAAATCACATATCTAATAAGGGACTTGTATCTAGAATACATGAAGAACTCTTAAAAGTCAATAATAAAAAGGCACATGACACAATTTAAAAATGGCAAAGGACTTGAATAGACATTTCTGCAAGGAAGATATACTAAAAGCCAATAATTACATGAAAAGATGCTCAACATCATTAGTCATCAGGGAAATGCAAATCAAAACTACAATGACATGCAATGAGCCACCCACCAGGATGTCTATAATCAAAAAGACAGATGATAACAAGTGTTGACAAGATGTAAATAAATTTTAACTTCATATACTGCTGGTGGGAATGTACAATGATACAGCTGCTTGGAAAACAGTCTGGCAATTCCTCAAACAGTTAAACACAAAGTTACCATATGATCCAGCAATTCCACCATTAGAGAAATAAAATCATATGTCTGCACAAAAACTTGTCCACAAATGTTTATAGCAGCATTACTCATAATAGCCAGAAAGGGGGAAAAAATATCCATCAACTGATGAATGGATAAATAAAATGTGGTATATCCACAAAATGGAATATTATTTGGTTATAAAAAATGAAGTGCTGGGAATTCCCTGGCAGTCCAGTAGTTAGGACTCCATGCTTCCACTGCAGGGGGCAAGGGTTTGATCCCTGGTCAGGGAACTAAGATCCCTCATGCCACATGGCCAAAAAAAAAATAGTGTTAATACATACTACCAAATAGATGAAACTTAAAAACATTATGCTAAGTGAAAGAAGCCAGTCACAAAAGATCACATACTGTATGTGTGATACTGTGATTTATAACATGAGATATATATTTGGTCTTCATATCCGTTTCTAGCACAGATCTCCTAAAGCCATTGGAATTTCCTAAGTGATGAGAGCGATAAAGTTATCTCTGGTTATGTGAATAAGGTGACTTTTGGAAAGCACCTAAGGATGGGGACTGGTTGCCATGAGAAACAATCATGTGAGTAGAAGATTGTAACTTTCAGTTCCACCCTTCCGACCTCCAGGGAGGGGAGAGGGGCTGGAGGTTGAATCAACTGCCAATGACCAACGATGTAATCAATCATGCCTATGTAATGAAGCCTTCCTAAAGACCCAAAAGGACAGGGTTAAGAGAGCTTCCAGGTTGGTGAACACATGGAGGTGCTGGGAAAGTGGGGTGACGGGAGAGAGTATGGAAGCTCCATGCCCTTTCCCCATGCCTTGCCCTATGTATCTCTTCTATCTGACTGTTCCCTTTTGTAGTAAACTGGTAATCCAGTAAGTAAAATGTTTCTGTAATTCTGTGAGTCTATCTAGCAAGTTGATTGAACCCAAAGAGGGGGTTGTTGGAACCTCCAATCTATAGATGGTCAGTCAGAAGCACAGGTGATAACCTTGCAAACGGCATCTAAAGTGTGGGGTGCGGGGGCAGTCTTGTAGAACTAAACCCTTAACCTGTGGGATCTGATGCTATCTCCAGGTTGATAGTGTCAGAATTGAGTTGAATCGTAAGACACCCAGCTGGTGTTAGAGCATTGCTTCATGGTGTGGGGAAATCACCACCAGCGCCCCCCCTGCTGGGATTGGTGTATGATTTTAGTTAGATTCCATTTAAAAGAAATGTACAGAATAGGCAAATCTGGAGAGGCAGAAAGAAGACTAGTGGTTGTCCGTCCAGGGTAAGGGGGAAAGAATAGGGAGTGATTGCTAATAGGTACAGAATTTCTTTTGTGTTGATGAAAATGCTCTAAAGTTGATTGTAGTGATGGTTGTACAACCCTGTGACTATACTAAAAACTGTTGAGCTGGACACTTTATTTTTTAAATTTTTAAAAAAAATTTAAAAGATTTTTTTGATGTGGACCATTTTTAAAGTCTTTATTGAATTTGTTACAATATTGCTTCTCTTTTATGTTTTGTTTTTTTGGCTGCAAGGCATGTGGGATCTTAGCTGCCCGACCAGGGATCGAACCTGCACCTCCTGCATTGGAGGGCAAAGTCTTAACCATTGGACCAGTAGGGAAGTCCCAGAGTTGGACATTTTAAATGGGAGTTATATGGATATGAATTTTATCTCAATAAAGATGTTATATAAACCAAACCAGAGTATAGGGTGTGAAGTCATACAGACTACGGTTTGAGGGTTTGAATCCTCACTCCAACTATTGACTAGCTACATGTCTGTGGGCAATTGACTTAATCTGAGTCTTAGTTTCTTACATGTAATGTTGGGATTGTAATACCCATCTCACATAGTTATTATGAGGTGTACATGAACTAAATATATGTGCAATGTCCTGTATTCAACTGCATTTATCTGAATGCAGCAAGCCACAGAGGAATAGAGAATGTTGTTATATGTTCTTCCTCTTGCTCTACTTGGCCATGAGCTCTGTCCTGGAAGCTAGGAAGCTTACTGCATGGTTATCCATGATCTTTTTGCATTTTGCCCTTGTCTCCATAATTCAGTAGCCTCAACTCCTCCTTTAGCCTGTCCATTAAGATAGCTTCATTTTTTCAAATTTCTATATTTACCCTAATATGTATTTATTTGTTAGGAATTTAACATGTCTTTTCAAGTATGCTGGTGGTCTTTTTTAAAATAAATTAGAATAGTTATTATTTTTATTAGTGCTCTGTTGCAAGTTGCATAGCTTTGACTACAGAAGCTAATTTTCCTGTATGCCCTGTTATTTTTACTGTGCAGTTTTGAAGAACATAAGGTTTTTCAGGACACATGGCAGAAAATGCCTATATATGTTAAAACAGTATACTAATAAATTAATAAAAGTAAAAAAACTGAGGTCTTAGAATCAATATTAAGAAGTAACAAAACAGGAAGAAGAAACAGAGGTGAGAAAGAGAGGACAAGCAAGGTTTAGGAAATCTAGGTAGTGCTAATGATCAGAATGTTTACTCTTAATTTCCATTAGGTAATAAAACTCCCAAATTTAAAATTAAATTTTGATATGGGAAATCTCTAAACCTTCTGCTCAATTTTGCTGTGAACCAAAAACTGATCTAAAGAGTAAAGTCTATTAAAAATTAAATTTCACTTCATGAGACAAACTTGAAATTAATGATGGCTAAAACACACACAAAAAGTCTCAAGGCTAGAAGGTCATGGCTAGTGAGACAGTTTCACAATTCATCAGGGACTGAGGCTTCTTTTGTTCCACTCTGCCATTCCTAGATTTAGTTCTTATCCTGTATACTCCAAGGTGGTTGCTGGAACCAATTGTTACATCTGTATTCTATCAATAACATCAGGAAGGAGAAAAGTGAGGAGCAAGACACACCACTTCCTTTTAAGGACATCCCTCAGAAATTGCATAAGCCTCTTTTGCTTATATGCTTTGGGAAGAGCTCAGTCACGTGGCTACAGGGAGGCAGAGAAATATAAATTTTATTCTAGGTGGTGCCACAGATTCCACCTTCTTTGCCATGGACATGATCTTGGTACTGCAAAATGGAGGGTCAGATATGACGGGGTGCCCATTCCTTCAGGGCCTCGCATTTCTCTCATACAGGAATCTTTTGTTTGAGCCTCATCATTGCCTTCGTTGAGTAATTATTGCACATTTTTGCCTCTATTCAGACGGGCTGTTTCCTTTGCCTGAAATGCGTTCTCTCAAGTTAGTTTCTCCTTCTTTGTCCCGCTCAAGCTCAGTTCCTACTTCTTTATGAAGCTGATCTCTCCTGCTTATAAAGGCACAGCCCTACCAATCTAACTCTTAGGGTGAAAAGAAATTCTAGAGAGCATCGTGTATCTTGTAACTCAAAGTAGGCTCCTGGACCAGCAGCATCAGCACACTTAAGAGCATATTAGAAGTGCAGAATCTCAGGTCCCGACACAGACTGACTGAATCAGAATCTCCATTTTTAATAAGATCCTCAGTGATTCATATGTACATTAAAGTTTGAGAAACACTGACTGATCATCATTATACTGAAACAGAAAGTGAAGATCAGAGAGAGAAAATGACTTGTTGAGGAGTCAGTACTTGACTTTTCAAATCAAGTCTACATCTTTTATTTCATAGTGCAGAGCTCTTTTCACTACAGCTTTCTGCTTCCTCCCTGCTCTACAGTTTAGTCATGTGATAGATACTTTGCATTGACCTTATACCTTGTGAAAGACCTTTTGATGGTCATTTTATATTATCATTTAATTCTTAACATTGTTAATTTTTTCTGCTCATATATTATCTTCCTAACCTGATTTTTAAATTCCTAGATGACAGAAATAGTATATTGGGCTTCTCTGTAACTAAGGAAAACTTAAATTACTAAAACTGGAAATCTGAACAATAACTAAATCCTTCCTGGGTCTGATCAGCACTCTTTGCATGAAGTGAAGCAGCAGAGTAAATTATTTATATTTGCACTAAAATCTCTACTTTATGTCTACCTGAACATCATAGAATGGGTTAGATGTTCTTCCTCATATTATGCTCTGTGTTCCTATCTCTGGCATTGTACTTCCCACATTCTATTGTAATTATTTATTTATAAATCTCTATTCCCTATTTTCTTGTGTTCTTTGAGAGCAGAGACTGTATCTTATTCATTTTTTATCCTGTATGCAGCATACAGAATGGTATCCAATAAATATCTGATGAATGACTGAACTAATAATAAATAACGTTTTGACAAAGTATGTTAGAAAACAACCTTAATCTGTATTTCTACTACAGGGATAAAAAGACTGATTTTAATAGAAAGGATTTTTTATAGACTCTTTCCACCAAAAGTTTACTTACTGTTAAAAGCATAATAGCGTCTTGGATTTATTTCTGTCTTTTGCAATACAAATGCATAGAAAAGTGTTAATATGTGATAAATGAGGGAAAGATAAAAAAGAGGCTGTAAATCATTTTGATTAACCCCTCCTTTGTGGTTCAGACTAGGGCTTGTTTTTTGGATAAAAGAAGAAAACCTGTGAGGATATAAAGGAAAGGATCTTCTCTCTTAGGTGTCTGGAGAATTTACTATTCATCTTCTAGATGTAAAGGGGAAATTTGGGATTAAGGACACATACTTCTCAAGGAGCTCCTCCACAAAGAGATTTGCTTTCTGTTGATCCAAGGCTGAGATTTCTGTCATTCCCGTAACTGAAACAGCTGAAACTTGAAAGGAGAATGGTAAACGTTAGCTTCTGGAATTTTCTTTTAAACTTAATACAAGGAAGCCAAACATTCACCTTTTACATTATGGTGTTATCTTTATTTGTTCACAAATGTAATTTTTTCAACGTTATACCAGATTCCAAATACTTAAATAATCATTCTCATTATTACAACCCCCACTAAAAAAAAAAAAAAAAACAAAAAAAAACCCTCTCTACCACAGTCAGAACAATATCACCTGAACAGAGCATCCTCATTTTTACAGCCTCTCTTTTGCTTATACAGCACTACCATCCTAGATAATCCTGTTCAACAGCTCATGTAACTTCTCATAAAGCCTTTATTTACCATTCCAGCTCACTCTGATACATTCCCCTTGAAGGGCCATAATATTGTCAGTGGCACTCACTTCAGTACTTAATCATATACAGTCATAGTTTAAAATTTTATGTGTATCTATAGCTTGTCTCCCAAATTAGACCCTTGGTTCCTTAAGTAGCGGGACCACGTCATATGCTAGTGTCAGAAGCAGCAACTGAGTGAAGAGGCAAAGGACCTGTATTCTACCTAAGCGTTAGCTCTTACTATTCTTGTTACCTTGAACAAACAACTGAACATCTGAGTCTGTGCCTCACTGAAAAATATAGAAGTTTAGTGGTTAAGAATACAGGTTCTGGAATCACCCTGCCTAGATACTTATACTGCTACTTATTAACTGTATGATCTTGGGTAAATCTCTTAACCTCTTTCTATCTCAGTTTCCTTATCTACAAATTAGGAACAATAATGGCCTTTTCAAAGTGTTGTTGTAAAGATTAAATGTGATAAGACATGTAAATTGCTTAGAATGGTGCCTGACATGGTGTAAATGCCTAATAAATTTTGGTGTTATTGTTATTATTATTTTTAAAAAGAAGAAAAGGAAAAGAAATAGGAAAAATAATTAACTTATTTTTTTCCTTCTATAGTTTTACAGAAGCATTTGATGAAAGCTACTCTCTACCTTATTTCCAACCTGACTGAGACCTTCAATCCACTGACCCTTCCATTTTTACAATATATTCATCCTCCCTCATGTCCTCACTTCCTTTCTCATACAGCTTAGGTTCCACAGCCAGTCTCATAATCACTCCCTTACAAAGACTTAATTCCCTTGCCTCTCTTTCCCTTATACCAACTTAGGAAACCCCCTACTCTTCACTTTGTATATGTACACTAGAACAGTTGAAAATTATTTGGAAAAAAAAAAAGCCATTCTGAATAAGCTCACTTGAGATTTTGACCATAACTTCTAAATGGGCATCCAACATTGACAGATGATAATGGTAATTCATCTTAATATCCTTCTTAATGAAACTGACTTTCTCATTCTTCAGGACAACTATGTGGCACTCCCCCCCCCTCAAATTTTTGATACTCATCCCCCTACCCACTCTCTATGTCCTTGCCTCCACACAAAAACTTAGTACAAATAGAAAAGAACGACCTCATCTTCTATCACCAATTCTAACATCTCACTAGCATAAGTACCTACAAACCCTGCCTTCCTATCCTATCATAGTGGAAGAACCATCCTGGCTTCTAATACCAACTCCTCCCATTGTGCTCTTGATACTATCCTCTTTTACTAAGTTATCCTTTTTACTTCCTGCATCATCATTTTCTTTCTTTTTTACCAAGATTATTTCCATTGGTAGACAAACATTTTATAGTCTCTTTCCTTATCACACATATATTTTTTTAATTTGCACATCTAAAAAAATAAACTCTTTACCCTATTTCTCCCTTCAGCTAATGCACCTCTATTTTTCTATTTACCGTCATAGCAAAATTCTTCAAAAGAGTTGTTTATAACTACCATCTCACATCCCACTTCGCATTCTCTTCTCAACATACTCTGATCAGGCTTTCCTACACAATATTCCAGTGGCACCGCTCTTACCAAGGTCATCAATGATCTACATTTAGTTCAGCTAATGGTCAACACACTATTCTCATCTCACTTGACACTTTAACAGGGATCAATGCTTTTGACCACTTCTTCCTTCTTGAAACACTTTCTTCTTTAGACTTCTACAACACCACACTCTTCTGGTTTTTCTACCTCACTTGTCTTCTTAGCTGGGTTCACCTTCTATATCAGCCTTTGAATGGTTGGAGTGTTCTACTGCTTTGTCCTAGGTTCTCTGCTCTATCTATACTCATGCTCTCAGTGACTTCATACAATTCTACAAATGAATGTGCAGTCTACATATCAATGACCCCAATTTGAAACTCCAGCTGTGCTCAATATTAATATAACCAATTGCCTCTTGATGTCTCCACTTAGATGCCTAATAGGCATTTTAACCTGGCCAAAGCAGAGCTATTGACTCCAGCCACGAATTGGCTTCCCCACAAGCCTTTCCCCATCTTAGGAAATAGCACTGCCATCCACCCAGTTGCTCGGGTCAAAAACCTAGAAGAAACTCTTTATTCTTCTATTTTTTTTTTAACCCTCTCACTGTTGGCTGGACCTCTAAAATAATCCCAATCTCAACCACTTCTCACATCTTTATTACTATAAGCCTAGTCTAAGGTACCATCTTTTATGTAGAGTATAGATTCACCTAGTAGTCTAGATTCTGAACCATACCAGTAGCTTCCTGATTGATTTTCTCGCCTCTACCCTTGCCTCCCAATCCCTACCCCTTCCAACCTCCAAACAACCAGAATGGTTTTTCTAATACAAAAATCAGGTTATGCCACTTTTTCTTAAAACTGTCCAATGACTTACCATATCAGCCATAATATAAATAAACAAACAAACTCCATCTTATGGCCTTCAAAGCCTCATATCTTTCAGAACTTGCCTACTTGTCAGATGTCCCCTTTTTTCATTAAGTAGTCATGATGGCCTAATTTTCTGGTCCTTACACACATCAAGTTTATTCCTGAGTCAGGAATTTTGCATTTGCTTGAAAGTCTTCTCCCCTATATCTTTTTATGGCTGCTGTTGTCTTATTACTCAGATCTCAACTCAAATGTCCACCTCTTCATTGTAGTCCTACCCTAACCATCTTAGGAAATAGCATTCCCTACTCCTGAAATTTCATATAACATTACATTATGTGTCTTCTCTATACATTTATCAATACCAAATATTAGTTTACATATTTAATGGTTTTATTGTTACATCCTCCTTACCTGTCTGAAAACCCACTGAAGGCAGGGACTATTTCTATGTCTTATTAGTAACTGTGTTCTTAGCACCTGTAATGGTGCCTATACAGAATACAGGGTAAATAAATGTTGTTAACTGACTTGTATCCTCCAGGGAGGCTAGTCTTTCTTAAGTCTATGACATGATAAAAGCAAAAGATGGTATTTTGTATATATACATTTAAAAAGTTTTATATTCAGTGTATTATTACAACTTAAAGTAGCCTTCCTACAGTTGAACAAGATCCTATTATAGTACAACAAATGTTACAATGTTAGAATATTTTAAGACTTCATCACCTACATATCTTTTATTTGTTCTAGTCATATCTAGTATAAGCTTTCCAGTTCCTTACTTTGTCACCTAAATTCTGTCATAAAAATATTAATTTGTAAACTTCTTGGAATTCTGATATGAATACAATTTTATATAATGAGAAAATCACTGCATTTTCTTAATAATTTATTATGCTAAACTCTGAAATACTTTTAAAAATAGATTTTTAAAAAATAAAAATAAAACATACCTCTTGTCCATGGCCTCCTAAATTTATTATCAATAACTCTTGCAGGATAATTTTCATCTTGATACAAACATGAAGGGATTCGAAGCAATAAAGCTCTGCAAAACTTCTTTCTAACTACATTCTATGTAAGAAAGTAAGATTATAAAATCTTTTAATATATAGATAGTGGATTTAAAATACTTATCTGTCAATATTCAGAATATTAAAATTCTCTATTCTTGGGCTTCCCTGGTGGCGCAGTGGTTGAGAGTCTGCCTGCTAATGCAGGGGACACGAGTTCGAGCCCTGGTCTGGGAAGATCCCACATGCCGCGGAGCAGCTGGGCCCGTGAGCCACAATTACTGAGCCTGCGTGTCTGGAGCCTGTGCTCCGCAACAAGAGAGGCCGCGATAGTGAGAGGCCCGCGCACAGCGATGAAGAGTGGCTCCCACTTGCCACAACTAGAGAAAGCCCTCGCACAGAAACGAAGACCCAACATAGCCATAAATTAAAAATAAATAAATAAATAAAAATTAAAAAAAAAAAAATTCTCTATTCTTTCAAATTTATATTATTTTTATTTAAAGGTAATACATGCTCACTATAAAATATCTAACACAGAACCACATAACTGAGAAAGTCAAGGTCCCTAGTCATATCAGTAATAGTTTCGTGTATTTTCCTAGATACTTTCTTTTCTAGATTAGGCTAAAATGTGTGTGTGTGTGTGTGTGCGCGCGCGTGTGACAAAAAAAATGGAATCACATCATTTATATACCATTTAGCAATGTGCTGTTTTTCACTTAACAGTATAATATGGCTATCTTAACTTTTGTTTTCCATGTCTTTGCAGTTTCACTTGTGACATCCAGCAAATATGTTACTAATTTTTAAAAAAATCTAATAATTAAACCTTAAAAGGATGTTAAATCAGTTAAGTAAGCTTATAAATCAAAATTCTCTATACTTGGGTCTGCCTTTAGTTTCCTGCTTTATTTCCCATTACTCTTTAATACTAACTGTGGTCTTTAAATAGATCAATTACTACCCCATTAACATTTAGTGGTCACTTCCTCATCAACACTGTGGTCTACACTGTGCCTCTGAAAAATGCCCTGATACTCTTCTCTAGCTATCAAAATTCTATTCATCTTTCAAGGCTCATCTTAAGCAATATTTCCTCTATGAAGCCGTCCCTCAGTGACTCTCAACTTCCCACAGAATTCATTATTCTATGTATTTGGACAAATGATAGTTTCTTGCATTACTTCCCAAGAGTTTGTTTGCTGAAGGTATAGTAACATATTAAATAAGAGGTCTTCATTATCTAAGAATAAATGGTACAAAGAAAAGCTCAGTTAAAGTAATTTATATAAAATGAGGACCAAAGATTCATAGTAAAAAGGAAAGAAAAGCTTGATTGGAACTTTGTCTAAAAAATGAAATAAAATTATAAAAATTAAAATTTATATTTAATGAAATTTTGTTCATAGTTAGCTTATATTTATAACTGATTTTTTGTCATAATTTCCCTCAAAACTGTATTATATGATGATATGCATGATACTAATCATTATTTCACCTTTGATCATAAATATTTCTAGAAAATATTTGAGGATTTAATCAAATTTTCCCAAGGCATCTCTGACTCCTTTGATATTCAAACCATTCTCTTTCTCTTGTCTGTAATCTGGTCTAATTTTGTAAAATCTTCATCTGATAATAGCTTTACCTGTTATTTGAGTGGTTCTTCAACACTGTTTTCACGAACTTTACAAAACCCAGTATCTTTTGCAAGATTTGCCATTGATTAGTATATTTGTATTGTATCATGGCAAGAAACTAAGATATCAGCAAGAAACTAAGATACCATTGGCGAGGATAAAAGTTTGAGGATGTTTGAGTATAGACTAATTTTGCAAGTGGATAATATATTCATAAATATTTGTGTAACAATGACCTCTGATTCCCTACCATATATGTGTTATAATGATACATTTGCCTTCCTTGGTTATGAGGGAATAAGAAAACCTGAAGATACCTATATACCTTTTTTATTTCCTATAAAATATAACACAGTTTTAGTTATAGTGGAGCAATTTTTTTCCTGATAGATGGGGGTCAAGGTTATAAAGAAACCTAAAATTTAACTTGTTAATTAAGATCATAAGAACTATGAACTGTTGTGTGACAACTATTCTAATTAGTTTCTTTTTTCTTTCTTTTTTTTTTTTTTGCTGCACGACATGCGATATCTTAGTTCCCCCACCAGGATCGAACCCATGTCCCCTGTATTGGGAGCGCAGAGTCTTAACCACTGGACCGCCAGGGAAGTCCTTAATTAGTTTCTTAACAATGTGCCTGGTTTGAATTTCAGCTTTGTACAAGCTATTTAACTGCTCTAGACACCATTTTTCTAACCTGTAAAACTGTAAAACCTGATAAGATAATAGTATCTTCCTCATGGAGTAGTTATGATCATCAAAATGACATAATCCATCAAAAGAGCAAGTGATCAAATGATATAATCCATCAAAGAGCGAAGTATCTGGCCCATAGTAAGTGGCCAATACATACTGTTACTGTCATTTTATCATAAAGATAACTGGGATTGCTTTTTCCCCACTCCTCTCAAGATCACTCAAGATCATTCATAAAAGCAGCCCAAACTTGTCAAGAGTTTCTATATTTTTTTCTGCTGACAGCTTCAAATTCATGTTAAATTGTCAATAATTTCCTTCCCAAAGTAGCATTTTTAAGGTATATTAAAAGTGGAAAGTAATTTTAAATGAATTTCAAAGTAATTAGACTAAGGATTACTGAAAAATGATCATAGTCATATAGTGAATGTAGATAACACTTTTATATCATAATTTTTAGTAAATAGGTAGTGATCCAGTAACACTCTACCTCATATGAATAGTCTATTGCGCAATATTTGAATGCTGGAAACATGTCTTCTTTCTTTGGAAGCAGTACAAATTTCAATGTCCGGAAATATAAAAATTAAAAGTAAATGTTGGTAAAACAGCAAAGCCAGGAGCAGAAAACCATTCTTAATCACAAAACATTGGTTCATTCGTTTTAAAAAAGGCTCTGAATGATAAAAATTTAACTATGAAAATAACATTTATTACTATGATTTAAATCTAATATGAAAATAATATATATTGGTATAAAATTGTTCATATTTTTTTTCATACTATTTTATCCATATAACTCCTAGTTGGTGGATTGCAATATATTTAATGTGATCATTTTGTTGCAAAAGAGGCTGGGGTTCACAAGACTGATAGAGTGATTTTCTCAGGATAACTGTATTTCCTAAGTGGTCTCGAAATCGAATAACCAAGGGCAAAACTGTGCTGAAGCAGTGGAGTAGGATTTGGAAAATTCCACTCTCTTAGAAAATAAAAAGCCTGAGTTAGAATTCCCTACTACCTCATTTGGAATAAAGCAACTATGGTATATTATTTTTAGGTCATTGGGTCATTATTAGTAAATCAACAAATTCACCTAATGAAGTAAATTTTTTTTTCTTTTCCATTATGGTTTATCACAGGATACTGAATATAGCTCCCTGTGCTATACAATAGGACCTTGTTGTTTATCCATCCTATATATAATAGTTTGCATCTGCTAGTCCCAGATTGTCTCAATAAATTTTGAATGCTGAATGAGTCCAAAATGGTTCTCATTTATGTGAGAATCAGAGGAATTACAGCTTAGAATATTTACTCTAGGACACAGTCCAGTTTATCAGAAAGTTCTTAGCATTTTGATCAATCATTTAAAATGTTTTTGGGAATTCAGATATAAACTAGAAGTTTTCATACAGTAGTAGTTTTTCAGTAAGCTTTCAGTGAATGAAATATACATTTTAATCCAAATGGTGTTGCCTTAGTTTCATTATCATTTAAAATCTGTTTGAGGTTTACCTATTTCCAAATAGTAAAATTGCTCTCCAGAAGAACTGAAGATCTCATTTATGTTAATTGGCTATGAATCTATTCCTATTTTCAGTTATCGTCAAGTGAACATTCTTAACTACTCAATTACTGGGTTAAAAATCTAAGTGCAAACTTCTTAATATAGAGCAAAATTATTTTATTTCACTAATGAATCAGAAGACATTTTGGATATTATAATAAGCATTCCAATGAAAACAAACCCAATAAGTTATATGAATACTTTTTAATGTTGTTAGATTCTGTGATATCAACAAATGTGGGGAACACATAGTGTTGGTACCCTCTTTCACTCTTAATGCCAACATAAGCATCTTCTAACTGGTGATTACTTCTCTGGAAATATTTCCAACCATTGTACTTCCATACCTTTTCCATACAGAGTATCACTGATCTTTGAAGCAAATATTGATTCTAGAATTTCTACTTCTTGATATTGCACTTTCAGGAAAAATTATCTGAATGTGCCCGATAGTAGAAAAAGTTAAAAATCAACCAACTCTACCTAGTATATCCATTCAGTTTATTGTCAGCGTTTATCTTAAATTTTCCTTTCTTGTGAAGCCTAATAGTCTATCAGCTTTGGATTCATCACTCTCATCAACTACCTTAAACAATAATTACTGTTGTATTGAAGTTAGTCATTTAAATTCATGCTAAATGTATAGTACTTAAATAAGATACCGGACATCATATACATTCATAAAATTTCTTTCATCTGTCAACTGTATTTCATTGCATTACAGATATTTGAATCCATCTCATAGCGGTGGGTGGACAGGAAGAGAGAGAAACTGGCCTTACTTCTAAAATCCAAGACAAGGGGGAAAACAAGCAAAATCATGGTTAGAGAGAAGGTATCTTAAAATAATCAACTTCTGAATTGCAGCAATTCCTGAAATAGTTTTCCTTACATATTCCTAAAAATTTTATTGCTCCTGTGCTACCTCCTGACAGGACTCTGTTGGGTCAGAATAGAAATGCATACAAATCATTAGGTCAGGCTCTTATGCACAATGCTAGAGAAGTTAGGTTTCCCAAGATTTTTTCCACCTAGCTTTATTGAGGCAGAATTGACCAATCAAAATTGTATCTATTTACAGCGTACAAATATAAAATGGAATATTATTCCCAAGATTACTTAAGATCACACAGAGGTGAGTGTGGTTTGCAGTCTTCCCATCTCCTTCCACCAGCCTCAGGTATCGGGAGATTTCTTCCCTTCCTCACTTCCTTGCATAAAAACCACACTTTCACCATTGTCAAATCGCAGAGGAGGCAAGGTTCACGGATATTCTCAAGTTGTTTAATCTATGCAACCTAATTAGTGGCTAGAAATCCTATTGGTCTTTCTGTTCCTTTCACACCCTCTATTCTTGACCAGTTAGGTTAGGTGGGCGCTGGTTCTGGGGTCTTGTCCCCACAGAACCACATCAGCCGGGCCTCAAATATCTGTCTTCTAGAGATTTCGGAGTCGCCATACTCTAGCCCCAGCCCGACCTTTTCTTCCCCTCAGCTCAAGAACACCTTACCTCCCTCCTCTCTCCAGCCTCTCAGGGTTTTTACCAGAGGTGAAATCGCGTCCTCCCGTTCTTCTCAGGAGAAAATTCCCGCCCGCTGGACACCTGACCTCTGACCTTGAGCTCAGTGCTTTCATTGGCCAGCCGGGCCAGGCGTCGCCCCACCCCGCCCTCTTGCCCCGCCCCTCGGGATGAGGGCACTTCCGTCTGCCGTGGCCCACATCCTGGGACGCCCAGGCAGGAGACGGCCCGAGCACGTGATGTGGTCAGTGCCGAGGTTCTCACGGGTGAGCAAACCTTCGCGGCACAGGATGGACAGTGACCGTGGGGATGGTGGCGGGAAGCTCGGAGGAGCCGGTGTGAAAAGTCGCGATGGCCACAGGAGTCTGGAATTCTTTGGTGTGGCTGCGCCGAACGCGGAGGGACCAGATGAGGGCAAGGGCAGAGGCGTGCCAGAGGGCAGATGAGAGGATTTAGCAGCCAGATTCAGGGGCAAAGGAAAGCAAAAGGGAGGAGGCAAACGTGACTCCAGACATGTCTGGCTAAGTGATGGTCGTGCCTTGGCAGAAGAACCTTCGAGGAGGGGCAGGAAGAGAACGAGTTAGACTGGGGAAATGCAAATTGTATACCTTGATCACAGCCGCCCTTTCACCGACAGACCCATTTAGGAGTCCCTTGATCCACCCTAGAAGGAAGGAGACTTGTCCCTTTCTCTCCATTTCTTTTTTTTTTTTAAATTAATTAATTAATTTATTTTTGGCTGTGTTGGGTCTTCCTTTCTGTGCGAGGGCTTTCTCCAGTTGCGGCGAGCGGGGGCCACTCTTCATCGCGGTGCGCGGGCCTCTCACTGTCGTGGCCTCTCCCGTTGCGGGGCACAGGCTCCAGACGCGCAGGCTCAGTAGTTGTGGCTCACGGGCTTAGTTGCTCCGCGGCATGTAGGATCTTCCCAGACCAGGGCTCGAACCCGTGTACCCAGCATTGGCAGGCAGATTCTTAACCACTGCGCCACCAGGGAAGCCCTCTGTCCATTTCTTAACTCCTGCCTTCCTGACATAGCTTGGCCTTTGATTCCTTCCCAGAGGATTGCAAGAAGTAACATAGACTTGTTTAGTTTACTAACACATGGATTTCTTTCAAGTTAATTATTAACGAAATACTAATTATGAAACTCAATGGTTAAGCCACAGTAAGTTACCTACTTCATTCTACGTTGTAGAGGTTTGTGCAGTTTGCTACAGCGATACGGATTTTATGTTTAGTAACAATCAATTGTAAAGGTGTTCATCTGGCATTGAGTTACGTTAATTATTCTGTGTTCTTGGATGTATACCTTTTATTAAACCAATTTTAATTTAATTTTGCAAAAATTACAAAAGTAACACGAAGTAGTTATACTCATCATAACCAGTAAAACTATCCGAAGATGGATACAGAAAAAGTAATCTCTGTTACCACCCCAACTCCCAGGTAGATGATGTTAACAATCTGGGGTGTATCTTTTCACACTTTCCTGCATGTTCATACAAATTTATACAGGTATGCATGCACAAAATAGTTTGGCCGATTATATAAAAATGGGTTACTTACTTCCCTCACTAAACAATACATCCTGAACAACCTTCCAGATCAAGACATACAGATTTAACTCATTTTTAAACAGCCACATATTTCATAGTAAGGATGTGCCATAATTTATCCAAACTTTCTACTACTGATGGATTTTAACAGATTGTTTCCAGTTTTTTACCTTGAAAATAATACCGCAGTAAGAATTCTTGGACATATGGTCTTGAATATTATTGCTGTTATTTCTATGGTATATATTTGTGTTGTTCTGCTGACTCACGTAAGTGAGAGCATTTCAGATTTAATAGATATTGCCAATTTACCTCCCAAAAATTTATGCATTTTATGTTAACAGTGCCTGAGAGGAACCATTTTCCTGAATACTCAACAGAAATGAATATATTGCTCTTTAAATATTTTTGCTGATCTGATACGTGAAAAATACTATCTTGTTTTAATTTGCATTTCTCTGATTGCTGCTGAGATGAAGCACTTTTTAGAAGTTTATGAGCCCTTTGGATTTCTTCTTCAAGGAACTAATTGCCCAGGAATTGTGTGTGTGTGTGTGTGTGTATGAGATCATGCAATTTTTCTATTGAGTAGGTTGTCTTTCTGAAGATCTTGAGTATAGGTATATTAGTTAATATCAAGTTTGGCTGTGTAAAAAACAGAAAATTCCAAAATAATATAAAATTTATTTCTCTTTCATGTAAATGAAGCATAGAGGTAAAAGGTTCAAAACTGATATGGCAGCTGTCCTCACAAAGTCCTCAGGGACTTACCTTCCAGCTCATTACTCTGATATTCCTAGTTTGTGATCCTTGTTTTTATGGTCTCAGGTGACAGTATCTATGTTTCAGGCATCAGGATGGAGGAAGGAATGAAAAAGAAGAGAGACCAAAAGCACAATGTCCCTTTATAGAATCTGTAATTTAAATTGTGAAATACAATGTTCATGTAGAAAAGTTCATAAGACAATGTGTAGTTTAAAAATTATTTTAAAGAAACATCCATGCAACTCTACTCAGAAACAGAGCATTACAAGAATTTCAGGAGCTCTCTGTTTCCTTTTCTAATCATAACTTTCCCTAGAGGAATTCTCCTCCTAGATCTAGAGATTACTATAATCCTGATTTATGATAATCATTGCCTTGCTTTTCTTTAAAGTTTCACCCAAGTATGCATTTCTAAATGATATAGTTTTGCCTATTTTTGAATCTTACTGTTTGTGTTAGTTTGGTTCTTGCTTTTTCCATTCAGTGGATGTTCTTGTACGTATATATGTTAATTCAATTTCATTGTTGAACTACTCCCTTCATATAAATATACCTCAACTTGTTTATCCATTCTATTATTGATGGATCTTTGGATTATTAGTTTTGGGCAATTACAAATAATGCTGCTGTCAATATCCTTGTACATGTATCTTAGAACGCATATACCATTCTCTAGAATATAAATTTAGGAATGAATTTCTTGATTATTGAGAAATGTGCATATTTTTACATTTAATTCAAGAATGCCAAATTGTTTTCCAAAATGATTATACCAGTTTACATTCCCACCAGCAACGTTTGAGAGTTCCTGTTGCTCTATATTCTCATTGACCCTGATCAATTTCATTCTATTTAATTTTGAGAATCTGGTAAGTATCTAGCTGTCTTTTAAGGAAGGTTCCCGTAAGCTTCCACATGACACTTCTGCTTACCTCTCATTGGCCAGGCCCTAGTCACATGGTCAGTCCTCTCTGTAATAAAGGTTAGAAGATTCAGGTTTTATTCTGGACAGTCATGTGCATAGTTACAACTTGGAGATTCTATTACTAAAATAGGAAGGAGAGAACAGATCTGGGGGACATACATAGTAGTCTCTGCCACATTAAGAATAATAATTTAAAAACAGCTAACTTTTATTGAGCATTTACTATGTGACAAACACTATTATAAACACTTTGCCACTCTTTATAAACTAGATACCATATTACAAACCCCAGTTTACAGATAAGAAAACTGGGACATTGAGAACTTAAGTATCTAATTTAAGTAGTGTTAAGCTAGAAAGTATGAGACAGAATTGCAAACCCAGACAGTCTGGTTCAGAATCCATGCTTTTAGCTAGGCCATACACTCTTTAAAAGGAATATTTGTTCTTGGTCTGCTATATGTTTTGCGAATGTTTTCTCTTTGCTTATCTTTGGAAATTTCTAAAAGTTTTCTTTATATATCTACAGTGAATTTTATCATATCTAAATCATCTGTATTTTTTCTCAGTAATGTTTCTGCATAATTTCTAAAATTATGCATTTAAAGAGAATCTTAGGACAATTACTTTTCCCCATAAGTTTTAATTCACCATTATTTGCTCCATTATTATTTTGAATCCAGGTGGAAATAAATGTTTAGATACACTTGGATATAAACTAAGTTGAGGAGCCATAAAGGAAGGGGGGAAAGCTCCCTTTCTATCCAGATTAATTCCACACATTTGAGGAAATCTCCCGTGATGATGTTAAGCTTCATTGTTATATTCACATGCTGTGCTGTCGAGGCCATAGTAATAATGTTCAATGTTTTTGAGAACGTACTTTTGCCAGGCACAATACAAAGCACTGAAGATGCAAAAATAAGGAAAACAAATCTTTACCTTTAAGAAGCTCACAAATCCTTGTCTGAGGTTGTTTTTCATCTCTTCAGACAATTCTATACACTGCTGCCAGGATGATATTTCTAAAACAACTAACTGAGAATATCATTCTGCTGCACATTCTTTCATCTTTCTCTCACATACAGGATAAAATCTGAAATCCTTACCAAGGAACGACTACTCACTCAACCCCATTTACTTTGCAACCCTGAACCGCTGGCCATTCTCTGAACATCTCCCAGATCCTCCCACTTCCAAGTCTTTGTTCCTGCTGTTTTATTTTGTTTTCTGATCACATGTTGAAACCCAATTTATTCTATAAGGTTCAGTTCAAATGTTTCCTCCTCCCACTGATACTTTTAGAATTAGTTGTTACCTTTTCAGCACTCTTACAGTTTTTGTCAACATCCCACTTTGGGAAATGTTCATGCTTTGGTTTATAATTGTTTTGTTTGTGTCTGCTTCCCCCACTAGACTGCGGTCTTCCTGAGATGGTAGACCATGGACCGTGTCTTAATTATATACTTTGTAACTAGCACAATGCTTTATCTAGAATAAGCTCTGAAATGAATATTTAATTTACTTAAAATCTGGCACTAGGTCATTTTGAAATAATAGCTATCAAAAAAATTTTTTTTGGTATTTTTAGGTTTTTGATGTGTTTGCAAGAGCACTAATGTGTATGAAATATTACACACACACACAGACACACACACCAGCCAAAGGGAACATGACATGAATATGGCAGATAATCATCTTGAAACAGAATTGCAGATTAGTCTGAAACTGCTAATGGAGAAAATCTGGATATATGAAATGAAATAATATTGCACAAATGTGTTGCATAAGTAGCTTATTGTCTTGTTTGCTAATTTATGGGTGTAGCCTCACATACTATCTTTTGATCAGTAAGGGACTATTTCACATAAATAGATTGAGAGCAAACATTTTAGCACAACATATTTAATCTAATTAACCTAGATAATAGTGCTAGAAAAGAGCTGTGGTAGCATCAGCATGTAAAGAAATTTTCTCAAGTATAGAAGAGAAACCTAACATTTCATATTCACTAGTTTACTTTTTTTTTCACATAAAGAAGCCAAATGTTATTGTAGCTTATTTTTGCAACATTTGTCTCTATAAACACTATCACTTTTCTCTGTTCCACATGTCTAACCCCTCAACATTTTTCTAATTATGAGCCATCTCATACCTCACATGTTTATCAGATCTTTCACACGCATTGAAAATTCACATAAGTGAAGTTTCTGGCCAGGATGAAAACTTTATCCATGCTTATATTTGACTCTGTACCCACCAAAGAAAACACAGGCTGGAATAAACAGTTATGCTTGAGTGTCCATTTCCTTAGGAAAAATGAAAAAGCCAACTCTACACTTTAATATTTCCCTGGGTAACATTTACCCTAACACCTTTCATACTGTTACCAAACCAAACTTGGGTCCACTCACCCTTATGCAGTAAAGCCAATCTACTGACACCAGATCGTGGTAAAGGAAGGTGCAGCATTTACTGCAGGTCACCAAGGAAGGAATTCAAGACAGCTAGTGCTCCAAAAAGCCAGAACTCCCCCAATGGGTTTCAGTAAGGCATTTTAAAAGGCAAAGTGAGGGAGGGACATCCCAGGGTATGTGATAAGCTTGTGCACAATTCTCTGATTGGTTGATAGTGAGGTAACAGGGCGTGTGACAGGGGCCAACATTATCAAATCCTTAGGCGCCAGTAGGTCTGGGGGCTACGTGCTTATGATCATCAAGTAGTTAATTTCTTCCATTTGCTGGTGGTTTTACCATCTGTAAAACAACTCAGGAAATATGCATCAGATACTGTTATGTAGGTACTTCAGAGAGGAGTTAAAGCAGAGGATATGGGGGGGAAGTCTGTCCTGGGAAGGCCCCATAAGGTCCTGCTCAGTTATAACACTTCATGGTCCAGTGAGGTTAAGCGATTTGCCCAAAATTACATAGGTAGGTCTAGAACACAAGTCTTCTGACTTCAACCAGTGAGGTGTAATTGTTCAGTCACTGATTTATCCATCAATTATTTTTAAGCGTATATTATATGGAGGAACCATGCTAGTTGGGGAGAGCAGATGATTCTACTCTGTCACTGTGGCAGGGAAAAGGAGACATTCACATAAGTAACTAGTTATTCCCTCAGAAAATTAATGTCCTGAGAGTTATGGGAGTATAAAAAGGAGAAAATGTTGTATTATTTTTTTAAAGATTTATTTATTAATTGATTGATTGCTATGTTGGGTCCTTGTTTCTGTGCTAGGGCTTTCTCCAGTTGCGGCAAGCGGGGACCACTCTTCATTGCGTTGTGCGGGCCTCTCACTATCGTGGCCTCTCTTGTTGCGGAGCGCAGGCTCAGTAGTTGTGGCTCATGGGCCTAGTTGCTCCACGGCGTGTGGGATCTTCCCAGACCAGGGCTCGAACCCGTGTCCCCTGCATTAGCAGGCAGATTCACAACCACTGCGCCACCAGGGAAGCCCCTGTTGTATTATTTTAACAAATAAGTTGTAGAGATACAGAAGAATAATTGATTAGGTAACTCATTTAGATATTTCACCAGATTAACCACAACTATGGGAAATCTAGCTGTTTGAGCCACAAAAGCCGTAACAGTACTACTATGTACCTAATGAAAAATGAACCAACTTATAAAATAAATAACTTCCTAAGGTCTAAATTTGAAAATTCAAACTATAATTAGTTATAACAAATGTCATAAATATCTAAGGTAGCCAATATCATACTTATAAAAAGTGGGAAAATGATTACTTCTCTTTTTCTCTCCAGAAGAAGTCTTAATATTGTTTGAGGCATCCTTGATTGTATTTATGCTTTATATTTTTTAAATGGAGGAGATTGGGCATTAAACTAAATTTGGGAAGAGGATATTACATTAATAGTTACATTTCCAAATGCAGGAAAAATAATTATATGAAAAACTGAGGGAGTGCTTTTCCCATAAATCAAAAGATTTGAATTGTAAACAGCAATTCTCACCACTTCATATTTTATTCTATTTTATTTTATTTTTCCTTATTTTTCTATTTATTTGATATTTCATAGATATTCCTGCCATCCAGAACTAACAAATATTCAATTTTTGTATTATTTATTTCAACTAGGTTTTGTTTTGTTTTTTAGTAACAAAGGATGTAATTAAGGTCTACTTTTTAACCTATCTCTATCCTATTCCTCAACTTCCCTTTCAGACCACTTCATATTTTGAATTTAGACCCAGTCTTGTACTTTAGAATATAAATTAATTTAACAAATAATTTTTTAACAGCTACTATGTGCTCAGTATGTACAAAGTTAATAGGAAGTTAAACAACTTGTATTGTCTTTTACAGGAAAAAAAAGAACAAAAAGAAAAATAGCTGGAAGCAAAAACAACTAACAACTAACACTATTTGACCTCCTTCTCCTTTAAATACTTTCCTCTTTTGACTTCTAGCTTTCTGGTTTCTCTCACCTCTTCTGGACCTGCAATCTCCATAATTTGGGGAGAAAATATTAACTATAAAATCAGTCTCATTGGTTCCACTACAAATATACGCTATGCAACTTCATCTCGTCCTTCAATGCCAATTATCAATCATTATTTCCTTTCATTTTCTTCCTATCTATCTATCTATCTATCTATCTATCTATCTATCTATCTATCTATCATCTATCTGGAGAGTCAGTATGTGCCAACAATGTCCTAGATGTGAGAAATAACTTCAAACAAGACAATGTCTGTATCTTTAGGCCCCTTATCATATTCCAACAACACCTAGACCAGTGGTTCTCAAATGGAGGTATTTTTGTCTCCCAGGGGGCATTTAAGTATGTCTGCAGACCTTTTTGGTTGTCGCAACTGGGGGAAAGGCTGCCACTGCCATCTAATAGGTAGAGTCCAGGATGCTGCTAAACATTCTAAAAAAGAGAGGAAAACCCCACATCTTCCCTAAAAAAGATTGAATTATCCGTCCCAAAACATCAATAGTGCCAAGGTTGAGAAATCCTGATATTAACTAACTAAAGACTAAACTATTTCCACACTTTTCTAGTCATATATATAAAACCTACCTCATTCCTTGCAGATGGCTTCACATTCTTCTTGAATGAGAAGTTATGTTCCTTCACTTTTCTCTTTTTGTCTCAAAATGCCTATGTAGCCTCATTTGGCATTTTCTTACTCTCTTCTTTCTATGGATAAGTATTTCTCTTTCTTTTCAAGACTATTTTCAGTCAATACTTATGCCCTACCTTATTCCCCAAATTATGCTACCTACAAAAATGCATTCTGTATCACAGAATAAAAACAGATAAGAAATCAGGCAAATAGTACTATTCCCCTTGGATTCTTATTTATTTATTATTTATTTTTAATTTTTAAAAAATTGTTTGATATTTTTTTATTAGACTGAGACAGTTCAGCATCAAGTCTCTCTTTTTTTTAATTTTATTTATTTTTGGCTGCGTTGGGTCTTCGTCGCTCTGCGTGGGCTTTCTCTAGTTGTGGTGAGTGAGGGCTACTCTTCATTGCAGTGCGCGGGCTTCTCATTGTGGTGGCTTCTATTGTTGCGGAGAACGGGCTCTAGGTGCGTGGGCTTCAGTAGTTGTGGCATGCGGGCTCAGTAGTTGTGGTTCACGGGCTCTAGAGCACAGGCTCAGTAGTTGTTGTGCACCAGCTTAGTTGCTCCGCAGCATGTGGGATCTTCCCAGACCAGGGATCGAACCCGTGTCCCCTGCATTGGCAGGTGGATTCTTAACCACTGTGCCACCAGGGAAGTCCCTCCCCTTGGATTCTTTATCTCATCCCCACTCACCTTCTCCAGAATTTAGTTCATAGCTTGTTTCCTCTCGTGTACATCGTCATTCTCTCTGCTGTATTGCATTTTCACTGTGTCCAAAGTCTGATTAATTATATTCTGTCCTAAAATATTCTCTAAAACTTATTTTGATCGTTTTACTTTTTAACTTTTCTGTATCCCCTAGGACTCCTAGCCTGCTGTAATTTTCTCCTAACTGTTCTCCTAGCCTCTAATGTAGTCTGCTTAGTGCTGTAGAATTTAGATTATGTCCACTGTTTTCATTAGAGTCCTTCAGTAGTCAACCAATGCTTATACATAATAACTATGCCATATCAAGCATCTTCTATTTATAAGGTGCTATGCTTGGAACTTGACTCAAGTTAGTAGTATCTCAATCATATAAAAGAGAAACTGAGGTTAGGTGGCGTCAAAACTATATGGCTAGGAAGTGCGGAGCCAGGTTTCAAATCCATGGCAGTCTTATGCCAAAGTCATACATTTTACTGAACTCTTCATTCCCTAAGGAATCAAGTCTAAGCTCCTTAGTTGGGCCTTCAGGATTCTTTGTGATCTGGCTCCAAACTTTTTCCAGTTACTGCTGACCTTCATCTACCCCACACTCTTGTTAAAGTGATGTTGTTTTCTTCATATTCTCTTTGCTTTCTTTTCTTCTATTTGCTCTCACTTGTATCATACCCTCTGTCTATGTTATCCTTCTCATACAACTCTAAAGGTCCAAATACCCACCCACCTTTCAAGCCCAGCTCAAACTTCCCAGATGAATTCTGTAATCTTCTCTGATCCTCCCTTCCTTCCTTCCTTCCTTCCTTCTTCCTTCTTCCTCCCTCCTTCCTCCTTCCTTCTTCCTTCCTTCCTCCCTCCCTCCTTCTTCCTTCTTCCCTTCCTTCCTTCCTTCCCTCCCTCCCTCCTTGCTTCCTTCCTTCCTTTCCCCCTTCCTTCCCCCCTTCCTTCCTTCCTTCCTTCTTTCCTTTTATCCCCCTGGTGGAGCTTTCCTCACTTTCAGATTTTGTTATCTTTAATCATATGTATGCTTTTTGCCCTCCTTTAGAGCAGGGAACTTGTTATGTAATAGTAACATACTTTTGTGTAGAATTTTACAAAAACTCTTTTATACATGCTAAGAACCTGGTAAAGAGTAGGAGCTCAATAAATGTTTGTTTGTTTGTTTGTTTGATTCTAATCTGCATAGCAATTCTCCAAGGTGTGATTATACTTTACAAAAGATAAGGGAACTGAGGCTCAGAGAGATCAAGAGACCTGCCAAAGAGCAAAATTGTTCTAAGCTCTAGCCCAAGAGTTATGTCTCCAATTAAGGGCTCTTTCTACAACACTACCTATGGCTTCTGAGTTTGGTTCCCCCCCATATATTCTAGCACTTTACCTTGGTCTGAGTAGTTATTGAATATGTTCTGAATGAATGAGTAAATGTCTGTTAAGAACATATCCTTCCAGTTTGAGAATCATGAGAGATTTATTGGCCACCAGGAATAAGAGCACTTCAGGATGTGACTCATCCCCATACATGGTATTTATTGTTCATTTAGGCAGAAGGAAAAACAAACCCTCCCATTCTGATAAAATATCTTAGGCAACATTAGGTTGAAGTCTGTATTATCCAGTTAGAAACACCAGTACCACACACCTTTAACAAACAAGTTTCTTTATGTTATTTAAAATCAGTGAGTAGGAAGAAAATGGGAGAGTAATTTTTCAATTTTTGTTTTTTATTTTTATGTAGCCAAATTTATCATTCTCTTTCTTACTGTTTCTGCTTTTAGGGTCATGGTTAGAAAGGCCACCTCCATTCCAAATATTCAGGTATGTTTTCTTCTGTTTTAATCATGTCATCCTTTACGTTTAGAATCTCTGGGATTACGTGTGTGTGTGTGTTTATGTGTTTGTGTGTATGTGTGTATGGCATAACATAGGTTTATAATTTAATATTTTTCTTATATAGTTTAGTGAGTTATTTATTGATTTACCCTTCTGACTTTAAATTACATACTCCCATATGCTAAATTCTCATATATGTATAAATATATCAACTTTCTAGATCTGTCATTTTTTCTATTGATGGTTTACTCCTCGGCTGTTTTTATTTATTTATTTATATTGTTTTAATTATTAAAGTTTTAACTTCTGGCTGGCAATCTCATTTACTACTCTTCTTTAAAAGAAATATTCCTGGCTACCCTCTTAAAAATCAGCATATGAAAAGTTTTTGTCAAGATTCCACATTTTTAAAAAAACTGGGATTCTGATTGAGATGGAATAAAAGTTATAGATTAATTTGGAGAATTGACATATTTAATACGTCTGGTTTTGAATCTTCAAAATCAGAAACCCTGATATGGTTTTCTATTTACTCAAGCCTTCTCTCATTTCTCCCAGTACTTTTATAATTTTACAATTTTTGCGTAGCTGTGTGTATATACATGAACCCTTTAGTAGAGCATAGTGCTTTAGAGCATGTATGCAAGAATCACACCGCCTGGGTTCCAAACTCAGCTGTGCCATTAGCTAATCATGTAACCTATTCATTCACCTTTGTGTGCCTCATTTTTCCCTCCTGTAATATGGGAACAATAATAATAGTGCCTCCTAGACTTATTGTGAAGATGAAATGGGTTAATATACATAAAGTACTTAAAATAGTATCTAGCACATAGTAAGTACCATATAAGTACTACCTAATGTTATATGTGTTTATATACTATATGCATTTCATGTTACATACTAAATTTAATTGTGTTTTATACATTGTTATTACAAATGAGATCTTTTTTTCTATTATCTTCCTGTTGGTTTTTACTTTATTAATTGTGATTGTAGAGTACAATCCCAATAAAATGCTAAACTGAAATTTCAGCCTCCAAAGGGCTCCGCTTTCCTGTGAATTACTGTCATTTTCCTTTCTTCCCTCCCTTCCTTCCTTCCTACCTTCCTTCCTTCTTTCCTCTCTCTCTCCCTTTCTTTCTTTCCTTCTTTCCTTCCTTCCTTCCTTCCAAGTTTCAGGTGGACAGCATAATGAGTTGACTTACATACATCAAGAAATGATTATCACAATAACTGTAGTGAACATCCATCATCTCATATAGATATAAAATTAAAGAAATAGAAAAAATATTTTTCCTTGTGATGAGCACTCTTAGGATTTATTCTCTTAACAATTTTCATATATAACATATAGCAGTGTTAAATATTTATCATGTTGTACATTACATCCCTAGTATTTATTTGTCTTCTAACCAAAAGGTTGTATCTTTTGACTGCCTTCATCCATTTCCCTCTCCACCTACCCCCTGCCTCTGGTAACCACACATTTGATCTCTTTTTCTATGAGCTTGTTTGTTTTTTGTTTGTTTGTTTGTTTTTTGTTTGTTTGTTTTGAAGTATAATTGACCTACAACACTATGTTCGTTCCTGTTACACAATACAGTGATTTGATATTTTATACATTTCAAAATGATTAATGCAATAAGTCTTCTTACTATATGTCACCATACAAAAATGTTACATAGTTATTGACTATGTTTCCCACACTATACATTCCATAGCCATGACTCATTTACTTTGCAGCCAGAAGTTGGTACCTCTTAATCTCCCTCACCCTGCCCCTTTGGCAATTACCTGTTTGTACTCTGTATTTATAACTCTGTTTCTGTTTTGTTATTTTTGTTCATTTGTTTTCTTTTTTAGATTCCACATATAAGTGAAATCATAGAGTATTTATCTTTTTCTGTCTGACATTTCATTTAGCATAATACCCTCTAAGTCCATCCATGTTGTTGCAAATGGCAAGATTTCATTCATTTTTATGGCTGAATAATTTCATATGTATATGTATGTGTGTGTGTGTGTATAAATATATACACGCACATATATACATATATATGTGTATATATACACACTTATGTTGCTTCCATATCTTGGCTATTGTAAATAATGCTGCAATGAAATATGGGTGATATATCTTTTCGAATTATAGTGTTTTCATTTTCTTTGGATAAATACCAAGGAGTGGAATTGATGGATCATATGGTAGTTTTATTTTTAATTTTTTGAGGAATTTCTGTACTGTTTTCCATAAAGTATGCACCAATTTATATTCCAACCAGCAGTGTATGAGGGTTCCCTTTTCTCAACATCCTCACCAATATTTATTATTTCTTGCTGTTTTGTTAATAGCCATTCTGAGAGGTGTGACGTGATATCTCATTGTGGTTTTAATTTGCACTTCTTTGATGATTAATGATGTTGAGCATCTTTTTATGTGCCTGTTGGCCACCTGTATGTCTTCTTTGGAAAAATGTCTGTTCAGATCCTCTGCACATTTTTTATACCAGGTTGTTTGGTTTTTTGATGTTGAGTTGTATGAATTCTTTGTAAATTTTGGATATTAACGCCTTACTGGGTATATCGTTTGCAAACATCTTCTCCCAGTCAGTAGGTGGACTTTTCATTTTGTTGATGGTTTCCTTTGCCATGTAAAACTATTTAGTTTGATGTAGTCCCATTTGTTTACTTTTGCTTTTATTTCCCATGCCTGAAGAGACATATCTAAAAAAAATTACTAACTGATGTCAAAGAGCTTACTGCCTATGTTTTCTTCTAGAAATTTTATGGTCTCAGGTATTATATTTGAGTCTTTAATCCATTTTGAATTTATTTTTGTGCATGGTATAAGAGAGAAACCCAGTTCGATTCATTTGCGTGTAGCTTTCCAACTTTCCTGACACTATTTATTAAAGAAGCTGTCTTTTCCCCATTGTATATTCTTGCTTCCTTTGTCATAGAATAATTGCCTGTATAAGTGTGGGCTGATTTCTGGGCTCTCTGTTCCATTCCATTGATCTGTGTGTTGGTTTTTGTGCCAGTACCATACTGATTTGATTACCGTAGCTTTGTAGTATAATTTGAAATCAGATGGCATGATACCTCCAACTTTGTTCTTCTTTCCCAAGATTCTATTGGCTATTTGGTGTGTTTTGTGTTTCCATTAAATTTTAGAATTATTTGTTCTAGTTCTGTGGAAAATGTCTTTGATATTTTGGTACAGATTACATTGAATCTGTAGATTGCCTTGGGTAGTATGGTCATTTTAACAATATTAATTCTTCATATCCATGAGTACAGTATATCTTCCCATCTGTTTGTGTCATCTACGATAATTCGTTGTTAGTGTATAGAAATGCAACAGGTTCTGTATATTAATTTTGTGTCCTGCAACTTTACTGAATTCACTGATGAGCTCTAATGGTGTCTTTTAATGATGTCTTTAAGATTTCCTATATATAGTATCATGCCATCTGCAAGCAGTGACAGTTTTCCTTCCTTCCCAATTTGGATTCCTTTTATTTCTTTTTCTTATCTGATTGCTATGGCTAGGACTTCCAATACTATGTTGAATAAAAGTGGTGAAAGCGGGCATCCTTGTCTTGTTCTTGATATTAGAGGAATTGCTTTCAGCTTTTCACTGTTGATGCTACCTATGGGTTTGACATACATTATTATGTTGAGGTATGTTCCCTTTATACCCACTCTGTTGAGAGTTTTTATCATAAATGGATATTGAATTGTGTCAAAAGCTTTTTCTACATCTATTGAGATGATCATATGATTTTTATTCTTCAATTTGTTAATGTGGTGTATCACACAGATTGGTGTGTGGATATTGAACCTTCCTTGCATTCATGAGATAAATCTCACTTGATAATGGTGTATGATCCTTTTAATGCATTGTTGAATTCAGTTTGCTAATATTTTGCATCTATACTCATCAGTGATATTGACCTGTAATTTTCTTTTCTTGTGTGTGATGTCTTTTTCTGGTTTTAGTATCAGGTGATGCTGGCCTCATAGAATGAGTTTGGAAGTCTTCCTTTGAAATTTTTTGGAATAGTTTGAGAAGGCTAGGTGTTAACTCTTCTCTGAATGTTTGGTAGAATTCACCTGTGAACCTATCTGGTCCTGGACTTTTGTTTGTTGGGAGTTTTTTGGTTACTGATTCAATTTCATTACAGGTGATTGGTCTGTTCACATTTTCCATTTCTTCCTGGCTAAATCCTGGGAGATTGTACATTACAAGGAATTTCTCCATTTGTTCTAGGTTGTCCATTTTATTGGCGTATAATTGTTCATAGTAATCGCTTATGATCCTTTGTATTGCAGTGATGTTGGTTGTAACTTCTCCTTTTTCATTTCTGATTTTATTGACTTGGGCCCTCTCTCTTGTTTTCTTGATGAGTCTGGCTAAAGCTTTATCAATTTTTTTTGTCTTTTCAAAGATGCAGTTCTTAATTTCATGGATCTTTTCTATTGTTTTTTTAGTCTCTATCTTATTTCTTTTATAATCTTTATTATAAATACTCATTTTGGGTTTTGTTTGTTTTTCTTTGTTCTAGTTCCTTTAGGTGTAACTTTAAGATATTTATTTGAGATTTTTCTTTTCTCCTGAGGTAGGCTTGTATACCTATAAACTTCCCTCTTAAAACTGCTTTGCTTTGCTGCATCCCATAGATTTTGGATCATCGTGTTCTCATTTTCATTTATTTCTAGGTATTTTTTTTGATGTCTTCCTTGATTTCTTCAGTGACCCATTGGGTTTAGCTTCTATGTATTTGTGTTTTTTACAGTTATTTTCCTTGTAAGTGATTTCTAGTCTCATAGCGTTGTGGTCAGAAAAGATGCTTATTATGATTTCAGGTTTCTTGAATTTACCGAGGCTTGTTTTGTGGCCTAGCATGGGATTTATCCTGGAGAATGTTTCATGTGCACTTGAAAGAATGTGTATTCTGCTGCTTTTGGGTAGAATGCTCTCTCTATATCTGTTAAGTTCATCTGATCTAATGTTCTGCTTAAGGCCAGTGTTTCCTTATTGATTTTCTATCTGGATGATCTGTCCATTGACATAAGTGGGCTGTTAAAGTCCCCTACTATTATTGTATAACTGTTTATTTTTCCCTTTATGTCTGTTAATATTTGCTTTATGTACTTAAGTACCCCTATGTTGGGTACATATATATATATTTATCATTGTTTTATCTTCTTGGATTGATCCCTTGATCATCCCTTGTTCAGTCTTTATTTTAAAGTATTTTTTCTGATATAAGTATTGCTATGTTGGCTTTCTTTTGATTTCCATTTGCATGGAATACCTTTTTGCATCCCTCACTTTCAGTCTGTGTGTTTCTTTATATCTGAAGTGAGTCTCTTGTAGGCAGCATATATATGGGCCTTGTTTTTGTATCCATTCAGCCATTCTATGTCTTTTGATTAGAGCATTTAGTCCATTTACATTTAAAGTACTTATTGGTAGGTGTATACTTATTGCCATTTTCTTAATTGTTTGGGGTTTGTTTTTGTAGTTCTCTTTTGTTCCTTTCTTCTTCTTTTGCTTTTTTTCCTTGTGATTTGATGACTGTTATAGTGTTAAGTTTGGATTCCTTTCTCTTTTGTATGTGTGTATCTATTATAGATTTCTGGTTTGTGGTTACCATGAGATTTATATATAGCTATCTATCTATCTATCTATATGTGTATGTGGTTATTTTAAGTTGTTGATCTCTTAAGTTCAAACACATTTTAACAACCCTTCATTTTTACTCCCCCCTCCTCCCAGACATTTACTGTTTTTGACATCATAATTTACATCTTTTTGTTTTGTGTGTCCCTTAACTAGTTATTTTGGATATAGATGATTTTACTACTTTTGTCTTTTAACCTTCTTACTAGCCTTATATGTGGTTGAATTACTACCCTTGCTGTATATTTACCTTTGCCAATGATATTTTTTCCTTTTGTAATTTTCATGTTTCTAATTGTTGCCTTTTCTTTTCCACTCAGAGAAGTCCCTTTAACATTTCTTTTTTTAATAAATTTATTTATTTATTTCTGGCTGTGTTGGGTCTTCGTTGCAGTGTGTGGGCTTCTCATTGCAGTGGCTCCTCTTCTTGTGGATCATGGACTCTAGGCACGAGGGCTTCAGTAGTTGTGGCGCACGGGCTCAGTAGTTGTGGCTCACAGGCTCTAGAATGTAGGCTCAGTAGTTGTGGCACATGGGCTTAGTTGCTCCACGGCATGTGGGATCTTCCCAGACCAGGGCTCGAACCCATGTCCCCTGCATTGGCAGGTGGATTCTTAACCACTGCGCCACCAGGGAAGTCCCAACATTTCTTATAAAGTTGGCTTGGTGGTGCTGAACTCTTTGAGCTTTTGCTTTTCTGTAAAACTTTTGATTTCTCCTTCAAATCTGAATGATAGCCTTGACAAGAATATTCTTGGTTGTAGGTTTTTTCCTTTCATCACTTTAAATATATCAGACCAATCTCTTCTGGCCTGCAGGGTTTCTGCTGAAAAGTCAGCTGATAGCCTTATGGGAGTTCCCTTGTATGTAATTTGTTGCTTTTCCCTTGCTGCTTTTTAATATTCTCGCTTCATCTTTCATTTTTGCCATTTTACTTACAATGTGTCTTTGTGTGATTCTCTTTTGGGTGTCCTAGAACTGGTGCTGGCTGTTGGTGGGTGGGACCAGGACATAGGGGGTCCCATAGCTACAGCTGGCCTACTGTTGGGCAGACCTTGGCCCCGGGGTCTTTGGCTGTAGGGTCCTCGGGGGTCCCAGGCCTGGTGTCAGCCCACCAGTAGGCAGGGCTGGCCTGTTCCTAACATAGCTGGCAGTGGTGTCTGGGGTGTCCCAAAGCTTGTGTCATCCCACTGGTGGGTGGGGCTGCATCCTTAGGCAGTTGGCTGAAGGACCCAAGGTGTCCCAGAGCTGGTGTTGGACTGCTGGTGGGCAAGTCCAGGGCCCAGGGGGTCCCCAGGTTGTGCCAGCCTGATGGTGGGTGGACTGGATCCTGACATGACAGGATGACAGGCTGCGGTGGTCCTGGGTCTTGGTTTCGGCCCACTGGTGGTTGGGGCCAGGGTCAAGGGGATCCCAGAGCTGGTGCTCACCAACTGGTGGATGAGGCTGGTCCTGGGGATAGTGCTGTCACTCTGATGGGTGGAGCCAGGTTTAGGGTCTCTGGCTGCAGGGCCCTGTGGGCCCTGAGGCTAGTGCCTGTGCACTGGTGTATGGAGCTGTGCCCTGGGTCCTTTGGTGGACAGGGCTAGGTCCTGGGGAGGCTATGGGTTCAGGAAGTCTTAAGGCAGCCAGCCTGGTGGGTGGGGCTGTGTCACTGCCAGGCTAGTTGCTTGGACTGAGGTGTCCCAGTACTGGTACTGACAGGCTGGTGGGCTGAGCCAGTTCTCAGCACTAATAAGCTAGAAGGAGGATTCCAAAATGGTGCTTGCCAGCACCAGTGTCTTTGTGGTAGACCAAGCTCCCCAAAATGGCTGTTGCCAGAGTCTGCATCCCCAGGGTGAGCTCTAGTTGCTTCCTGCCTCTCCAGGAGGCTCTCCAAGATCAGCATGTGGGTCTGACCCAGGCTCCTTTCAAATTACTGCTCTGCCCTGGATCCCAGAGCTTGTGAGATTTTGTGTGTGTCCTTTAAGAGTGGAGACTATTTCCCACAGCCTTCTGGCTCTCCCAAAAGTAAGCCCCACTGGCCTGCAAAGCCAAATGTTCTGGGGGCTTGCCTTCTAGGTGCAGGACCCTCAGCCTGGGGAGCTTGATGTGGGGCTTGGACCCCTCTTCCTTTGGGAGATAGTTTGAAGTCAGGAAGTGTGATGGCTCCAGCTTTGTTCTTCCTCAAGATTGCTTTGACTTTAGATTTTGAGAGCAACTTTTTTTTTTTATAAATTTATTTATTTATTTATTTTTGGCTGCATTAGGTGTTTTTTGCTGCTTGCAGGCTTTCTCTAGTTGCAGCGAGTGGGGGCTACTCTTCATTGCGGTGCACAGGCTGCTTCTCATTGCAGTGGCTTCTCTTGTTGCGGAGCACAGGCTCTAGGTGCGCAGGCTTCAGTAGTTGTGACTCACGGGCTCTAGATCACAGGCTCAGTAGTTGTGGCACATGGGCTTAGTTGTTCTGCAGCATGTGGGATCTTCCCAGAGCAGGGCTCAAACCCATGTCCCCTGCATTGGCAGGTGGATTCTTAACCACTGCACCACCAGGGAAGTCCCAAGAGCAACTTTCTTAAACCCTTAAATTTTATTGAGGCTTTTATTGCCCATCTTCTCTTCTTGCTTCTTTTCCCCCCTATGTTTTTGTCTCTTATTCCTCTTTTTCTTAAATTTTTTTTCTTTTTACTTCTATTCCTCATTTTCCTTCTTTTGACTCCCCCCTACCCCGTAGTCATGTCATTTCTTCTTTTCTGTATTTATGTAACACAAATGATGGGTTGTTTCTAATGTAAGCAGCGAAGGGAGAATATTGACAAATACAGACTCAGAGAAACTGTCTGTGGTACTAGGGTACAATTGTCTAAGAGTCTAGGGAGAGTATTGAAAAATGCTATGAAAAAGGTAATTGGATTGCCAGTACATATAATGATGCCTAAGATGAGAGGAAGCTGGGGAGAGTATAAGTCTTCCCAAAGGAAATATATACCTGGGAAATATTCCAAAAGGAATGTGGCTGTGATATTGTGATTTATTAAAAGAAATATAGGGCTTCCCTGGTGGCGCAGTGGTTGAGAATCTGCCTGCCAATGCAGGGGACACGGGTTCGAGCCCTGGTCTGGGAAGATCCCACATGCCGCCGAGCAACTGGGCCCATGAGCCACAACTATTGAGCCTGAGCGTCTGGAGCCTCTGCTCCGAAACAAGAGAGGCCGCGATAGTGAGAGGCCCGCGCACCGCGATGAAGAGTGGCCCCCACTCGCCGCAACTGGAGAAGGCCCTCACACAGAAACGAAGACCCAACACAGCCAAAAATAAACATAATAAATAAATAATAAATAAAAATTAAAAAAAAAAAAAGAAATATATATTTAGTCTTTGTCTTGTTTCCAGGGACAGGGCTCCTAAAGCCCTTGGGATTTCCTGTGATGAGACAGATAAAGGTTATCTTTTGTTATGTTAATGGGGTGACTTTTAGAAAACACAACAGTGGAGCCAACCATGGGATTTGAAGGTTGAAACTTTCAGTTCCATCCATCCTCTCCACCTCCTCCCACCCCCCCAACCCCTGCCACCTCCTGGGAGAGAAGAGGGACTGGAGATTGAGTCCAATCACCAATGGCTAATGATTTAATCAACCATACCTATGTAATGAGGCCTCCATAAAACCCCAAAAGGATAGAGTTTGGAGAGCTTCTGCATTGGTGAACATGTGGAGATTCTGGAAGAGCAGCATGCTCTGAGAGAGCATCCCTTTCCCTGTATCCTGACCTATGCATCTCTTCCATCTGGCTGTTCCTAAGTTATATCCTGTTATAATAAACTGGTAATCCAGTAAGTAAAATGTTTCTGTGAATTCTGAGTCCATCAAGCAATTTGATCAAACCCCAGGAGAAGGTTCTTGGACGCCCTCTGATCTACAGCTAGGTGGTCAGAAGCACTGGTGACAACCTGGACTTGCAATTGGCATCGGTAGTGGTGGTAGTGGGAGGCAGTCTTGTAGGACTGAGCCCTTAACCTGTGAGATCTGATGCTCTTTCTGGGTATATAGTTTCAGAATTTAATTGAATTGTAGAACACCCATCTTGGTGTCAGAAAATTGCTTGGTATGGGGAAAAAAACCCACACATCAGAATTGGATGTAGAATCTTAAGGGCACATTCATCCTTTGAGAAATTTCTAAGTAAATAGTCAAAAATTCTGGTTAGAAAACTAAGAAAAACTTGCTTCTTCAAGCTTCAGGTGGCCTGTTTCTGATTTCCAATGATTATAGAGACTTCCACTAAATTCAGAATTGAGGGAATTTAAGAAGTATCATGATATAATCACCCCATGAGTTTTGATATGTGCAGAGGTTCCTCTTAGTCACAAGTAATTTGATCTGGCTGTTTGGTAAAAGTACCGTAGGTTAAAGTGTGAATGCTGAAAGATTTAACTAACTGTCTTGTGAGGACTACCTAACAATAACGAGCTGATGCCAGGCAGGTGGGTCTGGTCCAATACGGATGTTGAAGTGGTCTGTCTACTACTATTTACTTTTTTTTGGTTTCTGAGCTACGGTGTCTGGCTGGGCTTCGATCCAATACCGCTCTATCCCAGCAGGCGTATCTATTTTACAGAATAGGACTATTCCCCACTCTTATACCGTCCTACCTCAACCAATCAGGTGTGAAGGCAGAAGTCATGACCAAAAAAAAAAAAACAGTTCTAAATAACCCTGTACAGAATCTGACTTTGGATTTCATATGACAATCTAAGAAAACAAACCATTTTGTATTAAAAGATAGTACATGATCTCAAAAGTTCTGCTAAAGCTATTTAACTTCTGTTAATTCAGCTAATTCTGGAATGTTTGTCAAACCTTCTTTGAATGGTGCCAACATTTCTATACTCACTTGTGTGTAAGGAAGGTTAAACATAAATAAAAATTTTGACTTGCTGAAATCTAATCCTTGATAGTTGAAAAATACTATATAGGCATGAAACCAGAACTTTGGACATTAGATTATAAATAAAGTGACCATATAATTTATTCTCTAAACCTGATACTTCTAAGAATTAAAGAAGAAAACTAATAATCATGCCAGGGCAGCAAGAACAAATGGAGGCTATCCCAGGCAAACCAGGGAGTATTGTCACCCTAATTATAAACTACATTTTGTGTAAACATACTCAGGATTTTACAAGTGGAGGAAAAGGGAGTTCTGGAGAGTTTCTCTCCCTGCATCTACTTTCTCATTTTCCGTCCTCATTTCCTTAGAGTTTCCTAATGGCTCCTCCTATAACCCCAGCTACTTTTTTTCATTCTTATCCATTAGAATATGAGCTGAATTCAACATAAAAATAAAACTAGTTTCACACATACTTGAACTTCAATGGCTAGCTACACTTAGCAGCAAAACAGGTGTAATTTTGGGGGAACTCCAGAGTGGCTATCAGTATGGCTGCTGGAGAGGTACACCATTTATGTAAAAGATAAGTCCGTATTTCATATTTTCCTTTAGAGGAGGAACTCTATGCCCCCTTTCTGGTGTGTAAAAAATCAGCAGTGTTAGAATGTTAATTAGAAATTGAAGTTTTATACAGAGTAGCTTATAGATCAATAAAATCCTCTTGATTCTTCTTTTAATTGAGGTACAACTGACATCTAACATTTTGTATGTTTAAGGTATACAGCATGTTGATTTGATACACTTATATAATGCAATGTGATTATCACCGGGGCAGTAGCTAACACATCTATCATGTCCCATAATTATCGTGTCTTTTTTGTGGTGAAAGCACTCAAGTCTTTCCTATGTGCCACTCACATGGCTTTTCGTATCTCCCCCAAGCAAAGAGCGAACAAGTCTGCCTTATTCATAAATTTGTGTATCTGTGCTAAATGCTTTAGAGGCACACACCATGCAAGTCACAAGATGTGATCATGTCTTCATAAGGTTAAAGAAAGAGGTAAACCTATGACAGCTGGCCCAGTGTCCCCTGGGAACTTCAAGAAAATGTCAGCAACTTCACATCTGACGGAAAGGTCAGAGGGAGGGCAAAATATAGGAGGAAGATATAATCTCAAACGACTTATAAAAACTGGCTTTTAAAGTGGGAAATAGGATGTCCTTACTTATAAATTGGGCAATATCTGTTCTCAAGTTCCTGGTATGAATGAGATCTGGGAAGAAGGTCATCTTCAACCATTTCCCCATGATTGGCATATGGGAATCATTTTCAGAAGAAAGAGGGAGTGCTCTTTTGAGAAACACTGGAATGTCTCATAATGACTTAAAGAATTGCCAATATTAAATGGAACTTGCTGTGAATCAGAGACTGTTCTGAATACTTTTCATATATCATCTCAGGAAAATCCTGGGCTTGGTGTCATAGAGGTCTGAGTCTGAGTCCTGGTTCTGTAACTTCATAGCTATGTGGTCATAGGAGGAAGGTTCTTAAACTCTAATATTAAGTTTCTTCAAGTGTAAAATACTCTTAGGGTTGTTGTGGAAGTAGGTGAGATCAGGGGTGCACAAGCACCAGCAGGGTGCTGGCACATAATGTTCCTCCTGTGTTGGATACCCTGTGAGCCTTCAGATGACACAAATTAGTGCTAGGAGAACATTGTCTGAAGGCCAGTGAGTTATTAGCCATTCTGATATCACACGATATGGGACAGTCACATGGGTGCCCATTAACTTTAAGAAGATTGTGTGCTTCTTCCTGCTTGGGAAAAATAGTCCCCGTTTTTATGACCTGTGTTCTACAAACATGGAGAAGTTTGGAAGCCAAGAGCCTGGTAGGATTCACCGAAGCCAAAGGAGACATTATAAGAATGGCAAAGACCTAATATTTATTATGAAGATGATGAAGTTAATTTGCATTTCCTTTCAGCATCCTGAGTTAAAATTTAGTTAAGATTTTATTTAACTAGAAGGACATTCATGGAGAGGTATCTAAATGTACAACATCAGAAACATTTATTTCTTGTGAACTGGCACTTGTTGAAAGAGACTGACCCTTACATGGTTTCCTTTTGTCAAAAACTTCTGAAATGCAAGACTTTCCTGGTGGTCCAGTGGCTAAGACTCCATGTCTCAATGCCAGGGGCCCGGGTTCGATCCGTGGTCAGGGAACTAGATCCTGCATGCCACAACTAAAGATTCCGCATGCTGCAACTAAAAAAAAAAAAAAAAAAAAATCCTGCATGCGAAGATCCCGCATGCCTAAGACACGGCACAGCCAAATAAATTAAAACAAACAAACAAACAAAAAAAACAACTTCTGAAATGTGACATTTACATCTCTACCCATACAATTACCAATAAAGAGTATAGATAATTTATTTTGGTGATTCTTGGTACTAAAAGACTTCCTAATCAAAATAGTCAACAACCACAAACCACTTTGGGAGTGAGGCTGGTCCCTATAATTAACCTCATTTTGCAAGTGAAGGAAGGAACTTGAGCACAGAAAGAGACAACATGACCTAGCCAAAGCCACAGCTACTCAAGGGCAAGGATAAAGACTAGAATTCAATGAACCCTGAATCTCAATCACAAAGCTTTGTTTAATCAACCTTTGTTAACCTTCAGCAATGTTATGGTTGTTTTCTGTGGTTGGGTTTGTGGGATTCAGAAGTGGGCTTTGTTGTTCCTTGGTATATATAATAAGCAAAACAAATTGTATTTAAAAATCTCTCTCTCTCTCTCTCTCTCTCTCTCTCTCTCTCTCTCTCTCTCTCTCTCGCACGTACACACACACACACACACACACACACACACACACACACATCTACTGAGAAAATTCCTTCCCAATAATGACCAACTAAGTGCTTTTAGATAATCAAAGGATAATTGCATCAAAAGTACATGGTCCTGCTGAGTCTCTTTGGGGGAATTTATAGGCTAACATGCTGTACACAGGGGTACCAGGAACGCTTTAGGGTGTAAGGTGGATCACTTGCACACTTTACCCTGTTCCTGGCCCTTTCAATTTAGCCAGCCCCATAGAGAATATGTCAAAGTCAGTCACCAGTACCAGCCCTCAACACTTGTATTTGCTTAGGATCCCCATCCCAGGGTGCATGAGAATCCTGTTATTCTGCATTATCAGCTCCCTGAGCTCTCTGATGTTCTGTTATATTCTGGTTTCGAGAAACTATCTTAGGCCTTTCTCTGGCTGACTGGTTTCATACCCCCAGAAACTCTTAAGACTTTGTGTCCATGATCTGTATTATAGCTAATAAGCTAACAGGTATAAAATATTTTAAGATATTGAAGGTTGTTTTCCTTTTGACACTTGTGCTTTTTTGAACAGCTATCCTCTTCCCATCAGTTGGGTAGCAGCAATAGTTTCTAAAGGTACTGCCTACAGAGCCAGGAACAAAAAGTTAAATTCTGGGCTTTCAATTCTAAAGTAAGCTCTTGAAATTGATAGCAGAGACAATAAGTGCAAGTAGAGACTTTTAAATTGCAAAAGTTGGGCTGTTTGAAAGTGAAAGTATGCTTAAGTTCAGAAGCTTAGCTTTGAAAATCAAAAGCCAAAATCCAAATATAAAGTTTATACCATAATTATCAACTTTGGAACAATATAGGATGATGTAAGAGCAGTTTTCCAAGGCAAAAGGAAGTAAAATTTCCAGGACTTAGCAGGAGAAAGAATTGGAGAGAACATGAAAGAAACTTGGCTTCATGAGGGTAGTTTCTGTCCTTTATGCTCTTCAGACTGAATCCCAAGAGGAATATGGGCAAAACACATCAGCTATTCCGCTAAGGTTTAGGGGGCTCTCAGAGCAGGAGAACCATCATCCAGCTCCCCAGAGTGGTGCCTGGTGAGATGGCATAGCCTGTGGTGAAGCCTTAGTCTCTAGGAAAGCATCTGAGCTGAGGAGGAGCATTGGCTAAATGAGATCACCAGGTAAATGGGCCTTAGGCAGCTTCTCAGAGTCCTGCACACCCCTGCATGGTGTGGGAGAACCTTCTAAATTCCTAAGCTACAGTGTGACAGTTCCTTAAAAAATTAAACATAGAATTACCTTATGATCCAGCAATTTCACTTCTAGCTGTAAACTCAAAAGAATGAAAAGCTAGGGACTTCCCTGGTGGCACAGTGGTTAAGAATCTGCCTGACAATGCAGGGGGCATTGGTTTGAACTCTGGTCCGGGAAGATCCCACATGCCGCGGAGCAACTAAGCCCATGCACCACAACTACTGAGCCTGCGTTCTAGAGCCTGAGTGCCACAATTACTGAAGCCCGCGCACCTAGAGCTTGTGCTCCGAGGCAAGAGAAGCCACCGCAATGAGAAGCCCACACACTGCAATGAAGAGTAGCCCACGCTCACTGCAACTAAAGAAAGCCTGTGTGCAACGCAACAAAGACCCAACACAGCCAAAAAAAAAAAAAGAATTAAAAGCAAAAACTCAAACGTATATTTCTATAACAATGTTCATAGCAGCATTATTCACAATAGCCAAAAGGTGGAAACAACACAAATATCCATTGACAAATGAATAGGTAAATAAAATGTGGTATATGCATACAATGGAATATTACTCAGCCTTAAAAATGAATGAAATTCTAATACTACAATAGGAATGAACCTCTAAAACGTTATGCTAAGTGAAATAAGCCAGATGCAAAAAGACAAACACTGTATGATTCCATTTATATGAGTTGCCTAGAATAGACAGAAAGTAGAATAGTGGTTATCAGGGGCTTGGGGGAGGGGAGAATGGAGAGTTATTATTTAATAGGTACTGGGTTTCAGTTTGGGATGATGAAAAAGTCATGGCAGTGGATAGTGGTGATAGTTGCACAGCAACGTGAATATGAACAATGATGCCACTGAATTGTACACGTAAAAATGGTGGAAATGGAAATTTTTATGTTATGTATATTTTACCACAATTTAAAAAAATCAAGGTGAAAATGTTCTCATACCTGCAGTAGGAAGACAAAAACGAAAGTGAGGCCAGTAGGCCTGGAGAGGTCAGGATAAGATGGATTTAGAGTGACTTGCAATGTCCTGGTGACTGGTGGCTCACCAGTCACCAGGACACAGACATTTCAGCATGGTTATAGTAGGAAAAGGCAACCAATACAAGGGAAACAGGGATTGTTCTCAGCAGAAACCACCTAGGTGGTTTGCAATGACCGTGAACCTTCAAAGTCAGGATGATCGACCACCCAGGACTTGGATCGTTTAGAACTTTCAGAACTTAGATTACTGCTAAGAAGGGACAGAAGGAGGTGAAGGGAGAAAATATTAACTTGACCTTTATCCAAAAAACATTGAGATTACATTGGATTACAGGGTTAGGTTTTCAATCATCAGTGAAATAAAGACTCCAGAGCTAAAGTAAGTTGAGTTATAAGGAAATCATTTCCACTCTGCACACATGAATGTATATGACTGTGAAAAATACTCCCATTACATTGCTATATGCCTTTTCCAAACCTGGGCACTCCTCAAATCAATGGCAATCCTGGAGCTCTTCTGTGAGTTCTGCTTGGCTCAGGATTACTGCAGCTTCTTTGGGCTCACCATCTGAGACAGCTACACAGTTTCACTGATGGCCAACCTTTGGACCAACCCCAGAACATGGGTGTTCATGAAGCTGGGTCTTTGGGGCACCTACAATTAAAGCAGTGAACAAACACAACTCTCCAGCTCCCATGTTATACCTTGGCTTTTGAGAGCATCTTTATACTACTTTATACTATTTGGACTATTGGATAACCCTCCCACCATCATCTTCCAGTGGCAAATGGTAAGGATCCAGAAGGAGCTCCTGAACTAATAGCTATTAATAACGGCTGATCTATTACATACTTATTCTATGCCGGCACTGTGCTGAGTACTTTATAGGATGTCTAGTTTAGGCCTCACAGCAAATCCATGAGATAAGTACTACTATTAATCACATTTTGCAGAAAAAGAAACTGAAGGCAGGTAACTTGCTCCAGGTCACACAGCCGGTAAACACCAGAGCCAGGAAGACCCTGGAAACATGACTTCACAGCTCAAGTGCTAATTATGACACCACATCACTTACTTACTGTTATTGGGACATCCTCCTGATCTACACCAAAAATCTAGCTTCACAGAAATCACGGACGTGGATATTCCTGGATGCAATATAGTAAGAACTGGCTTAACCGTTGATCTGTGTTTAAGGACTCACAGGTTGATTACTGGTCCACATAACCAAACAAGACTTCCACGTGATGCCTAATAAGTTAACAATGGTTTTGAAATGGGACTTTCTCAAAATTATGGGAAGTATTTAGCATATCTTTGGCTTTAGTAGTCTTATGGGCAATTCATCTCCCAATTTTATCCAAACCACCTCATAAAAAAGAACATACTGTGTGATGCATTGCTACATCTTCAAGCCATGAAAAACTCCCATCATCCCAAGCCTTTCCCACCCCCATATTGTCAGAAGCTTTACTTCCATCCCTCTGGTATAGGATTATCATATTCATAGAGGAGCCAGATAACTATGACTCCACAACTACCCCATGTGGGAGTTAGAGTTATTGGCTTTAAAGGCTACCTCAGAGGCATGAAGACGAAACCTCAGGGAGCGAGCTTAGAACAACTGAGGCCCTAGAAACTTACCTCATCTCGTACAAGGTGGGCCAGGTTTTGTTTCTGTCCTGTAGGCACTGGACAGGCAAGTAGATAATGCCTTATCTCACAAACAAGGGAAATAAAAATACAAACACTTCCACGTTGCTCATTCCCCCGCCTTGTGATATCTCAGCAGTCCAGCCCCAGTGATGATTGGGCACCATCTGGTACAGGAAGCACACAGATACTCTGCACCTGAGCTTGATTATGCGGCCCCCCGCCCCCCCCGCCCAAATCTTTCTCCCAGCCATCCAGAGCTGGCCCCAGAAAATGAAGAATTCAAAGGGGAACTGTTCTAACCAAGAAAAGCCAGTTAAATCCAGAGATACCCATCTCCAGGTGTTTTGTCTCTGTCCTAAAATGAACATAGCCAACCTCTCCAGACTATTCAAAACCCTGAACTCTCCCCACAGAGACATTTGTCAGCCTGACCTGTCCCCTTCTAATGTACACACACACCTGAAGCAGACATAAAGACAAACCTCCAGAAGCCTAAGGAATTGCTCACTTATTTCTGATCCTGAATATCACTGGGACATCTTCCAGAACATGGCCCTCCACATAAAGTCTTTCCAGAATTTTCAAGTTCTGAGAGAAGATTGTTTTCAAAGTATAATCCAACACTAAGCAAACTATTAACCAAGGATAAGGGAGGAAAACAGATCTTTTTAGACACACACAAAAATAAAAATTCACCTTCCAAGTACCTGTTTTTAGAACTTACTTGAGGGTGTACTCCAGCAAAATTAGAGAACAGACCACAAAGATGAGATATGAGATCCAGAAAAGAGTATAACACTCTAACTCAAAAAAGCAGTGGAAGGAAGTTCCAGGATGAAGCTAATTCACAAGTCTATGGAGCAACTGTTCCAGATTGAAGCTGGAAGATTAAGGGCTCTTGGAGGAAAGCTTACAGAAATAAAGGGAACCCAATATTAAAGGAAGTATTTTTTACAACTTGGAAAATTTGAAGAAAATGTAAATACAAATAAATAAAGAAGAAAGAAAAGCCACTAGAAATTCCAGGAGAAGAATTAAGAAATACAGAAGAGAGTCATGACCCAGATATGAAGCACATAGACTTTCAAGGTGGTGCGGTGGATTTATGCCATGAAAGCTCACTTGCTCCATCCACAGCAATAATAAAAATAAAATATGGAGAAAGAAAAGCAAAAGGTATAACTAGGCTCAAATACCAGATAAATATATTCAAAATCCCCAAAGGATTAGAAACTCAAAACAGTGAAAAGAACTGAAGCTGGGGCAGCAAGGAGTTGGCTTTTACAAAGTGAAAAGGATTTAAAGCGCTCAAATGAGACAGGAGAGTGGAACCAGACACATAACTCAAAGCCCCGAGTGGTCGTGGGGCACCTTCAACACTATGAAAAGAGAATGAAAATGAACTACTGCTAACTGCTGCCTGAGACCATAACTTCTAGTGAACTGCAGGCCAAAGGAGGCCAAGGTCAAGATCATAGCCTTGCAACCAGGAGGTAAGCCAAAACATCCAATGGTATATGACAAAATCTGCCCTATCCTTAATATCACCTCTGATTCACTATTATGAGACCAGGTTCTGAATTAGGGATACAGAGGCCTGAGTGAAGGTAATTAAAAAACTGATAGACAAACAAAGGTGAGAAAGCTTGAGAGAGAGAGAAAGCCATAAGATAAAAAACAAATTTGCACTTAAAATGAAGCAAAATCTCAAGACACAAATTTATTGCTAACAAGATAAGCCAATAAAATCTACAATTAGAACAGGAATTCAATGCAGATAAATACTTTATAGAATGGTCTGATAAGACCTTAACCATAAATATGATGAGGATGTTAAAAAATATAAATTAGGACATAATTTCCCTTTAAAGGTCATAGGATTGTAAATAAAATAGGTAGAAATGAAACTAGAACATTGGATAACTGAAAGAACCAATTCAAAATCTTGGAAATAAAAAATATAATCATTTGAAAAAGGTATGAAGTGATATATATAACAACAAGGATGAGCCTCAAAAGCATTATGTTAGATGAAAGCCAGATGCAAAACACCATAGATTGTATGATTCCATTTATGTGAAATGTCAAAAAGAAAAAAAAAAGAAGGAAAGAAAAAGAAAAAGCAAATCTATAGAGGCACAAAGTAGATTAGTGATGGCCGAGGACTGAGAGTGGAAATAAGGATTGACTACAAATGAGTAAAAGGGATTTTTTTTGTAGTGATGGAAATGTTCTAAAACTGGACTGTGGGGAGGGATCTACAACTCTATAAATTTACCAAAAATCTTCAAATTGTACACTTAAAAATGGGTGAATTTTATAGTATATAAATTATACCTCAGTGAAGTTTAATCATTGGAATAAAAAACTGTTGTAGTCAAGTATACTCTCAAAACTGGAAACAATTGAAAATTTAGGAATGCAGACATTACTGGGGAACTTGGTATGCCAGGTAGAGATAGATTAAAATTGAAAGAGCATTAAAAGACATGGAGGATAGATTTTGAGGCTCCAACAATTGCCTAATAAAAGTTCCACAAGGGGAATGGAAGTAGGTTAGAGAAGAAATATTTGAAGCAAGAATGGCTGAGAATTTCTAAAAACTGAAGAAAGACATTGATTTATTGAAGAAATATTTGTTGGTTGCCTGTTTTGTGCTAGGCATAGGAATACAACAGTGAACAAAATGAAATCTATGCCCTCACTCAGATTAAATTTGTATTTTCAGTACCAAGGAGGATAAATAAAATTACCAAACTATATTATAATAAAACTGGAGAACATCAAGGATGAAGACATAATCTTTTTTTTTAAAATCTTTATTGGAGTATAATTGCTTTACAATGTTGTGTTAGTTGCTGCTGTATAACAAAATGAATCAGCTATACGTGTACATATATCCCCATATCCCCTCCCTCTTGCATCTCCCTCCCACCCTCCCTATCCCACCCCTCTAGGTGGACACAAAGCACCAAGCTGATCTCCCTGTGCTATGCAGCTGCTTCCCACTAGCTATCTGTTTTACATTTGGTAGTGTATATATGTCCATGCCACTCTCTCACTTCATCCCAGCTTACCCTTCCCCCTCCCCGTGTCATCAAGACGATTCTCTACAGCTGCGTCTTTATTCCTGTCCTGCCCCTGGGTTCATCAGAACCTTTTTTTTTTTTTTTTTTTAGATTCCGTATATGTGTGTTAGCATATGGTATTTATTTTTCTCCTTCTGACTTACTTCACTCATATGACAGACTCTAGGTCCATCCACCTCACTACAAATAACTCAATTTTGTTTCTTTTTATGGCTGAGTAATATTCCATTGTATATATGTGCCACATCTTCTTTATCCATTCATCGGTCGATGGACATTTAGGTTGCTTCCATGTCCTGGCTATTGTAAATAGTGCTGCAATGAACATTGTGGCACATGACTCTTTTTGAATTATGGTTTTCTCACGGTATAGGCCCAGTAGTGGGATTGCTGGGTCATATGGTAGTTCTATTTTCAGTTTTTTAAGGAACCTCCATACTGTTCTCCATAGTGGCTGTATCAGTTTACATTCCCACCAACAGTGCAAGAGGGTTCCCTTTTCTCCACACCCTCTCCAGCATTTATTGTTTGTAGATTTTTTGATGATGGTCATGCTGACCGGTGTGAGGTGATACCTCATTGTAGTTTTAATTTTTATTTCTCTAATGATTAGTGATGTTGAGAATCCTTTCATGTGTTTGTTGGCAATCTGTATATCTTCTTTGGAGAAATGTCTATTTAGGTCTTCTGCCCATTTTTGGATTGGGTTGTTTGTTTTTTTGCTATTGAGCTGCATGAGCTGCTTGTATATTTTGGAGATTAATCCTTTGTCAGTTGCTTCATTTGTAAATATTTTCTCCCATTCTGAGGGTTGTCTTTTCATCTTGTTTCTGGTTTCCTTTGCTGTGCAAAAGCTTTTAAGCTTCATTTGGTCCCATTTGTTTATTTTTGGTTTTATTTCCATTTCTCTAGGAGGTGTGTCAAAAAGGATCTTGCTGTGATTTATGTCATAGAGTGTTCTGCCTATGTTTTCCTCTAAGAGTTTTATAGTGTCTGGCCTCACATTTAGGTCTTTAACCCATTTTGAGTTTATTTTTGTGTATGGTGTTAGGGAGTGTTCTAATTTCATTCTTTTACATGTACTAATTTTCCCAGCACCCCTTATTGAAGAAGCTATCTTTTCTCCATTGTATATTCTTGGCTCCTTTATCAAAGATAAGGTGATCGTATGTGCGTGTGTTTATCTCTGGGCTTTCTATCCTGTTCCATTGATCTATGTTTCTGTTTTTGTGTCAGCACCATAGTGTCTTGATTACTGTAGCTTTGTAGTATAGTCTGAAGTCAGGTAGCCTGATTCCTCCAGCTCCATTTTTCTTTCTCAAGATTGCTTTGGCTATTCGGAGTCTTTTGTGTTTCCATATAAATTGTGAAATTTTTTCTTCTAGTTCTGTGAAAAATGCCATTGGTAGTTTGGTAGGGATTGCATTGAATCTGTAGATTGCCTTGGGTAATATAGTCATTTTCACAATGTTGATTCTTCCAATCCAAGAACATAGTATATCTCTCTATCTGTTTGTATCATCTTTAATTTCTTTCATCAGTGTCTTATAGTTTTCTGCATACAGGTCTTTTGTCTCCTTAGGTAGGTTTATTCCTAGGTATTTTATTCTTTTTGTTGCAGTGGTAAATGGGAGTGTTTCCTTAATTTCTCCTTCAGATTTTTCATCATTAGTGTATAGGAATGTAAGAGGTTTCTGTGCATTAATTTTGTATCCTGAAATTTTACCAAATTCATTGATTAGCTCTAGTAGTTTTCTGGTAGCATCTCTGGGGTTCTCTATGTATAGTATCATGTCATCTGCAAACAGTGACAGTTTTACTTCTTCTTTTCCAATCTGGATTCCTTTTATTTCTTTTTCATCTCTAATTGCTGTGGCTAAAACGTCCAAAACTATGTTGAATAATAGTGGTGAGAGTGGCAACCTTGTCTTGTCCCTGATCATAGTGGAAATGGTTTCAGATTTTCACCATTGAGAACGATGTTGGCTGTGGGTTTGTCATATATGGCCTTTATTATGTTGAAATAGGTTCCCCCATGCCTACTTTCTGGAGAGTTTTTATCATAAATGGGTGTTGAATTTTGTCGAAAGCTTTTTCTACATCTATTGAGATGATCATATGGTTTTTCTCCTTCAGTTTGTTAATATGGTTTATCACATTGATTGATTTGCTATATTGAAGAATCCTTGCATTCCTGGGATAAACCCCACTTGATTATGGTGTATGATCCTTTTAATGTGCTGTTGGATTCTGTTTGCTAGTATTTTGTTGAGGATTTTTGCATCTATGTTCATCAGTGGTATTGACCTGCAGTTTTCTTTCTTTGTGACATCTTTGTCTGGTTTTGGTATCAGGGTGATGGTGGCCTCGTAGAATGAGTTTGGGAGTGTTCCTCCCTCTGCTATATTTTGAAAGACTTTGAGAAGGGTAGGTGTTAGCTCTCCTCTAAATGTTTGATAGAATTTGCCTGTGAAGCCATCTGGTCCTGGGCTTTTGTTTGTTGGAAGATTTTTAACCACGGTTTCAATTTCAGTGCTTGACATTGGTCTGTTCATATTTTCTATATCTTCCTGGTTCAGTCTTGGAAGGTTGTGCTTTTCTAAGAATTTGTCCATTTCTTCCAGTTGTCCATTTTATTGGCATATAGTTGCTTGTAGTAATCTCTCATGATCCTTTTTATTTCTGCAGTATCAGTTGTTACTTCTCCTTTTTCGTTTCTAATTCTATTGATTTGAGTCTTCTCCCTTTTTTTCTTGATGAGTCTGGCTAATGGTTTACCAATTTTGTTTATTTTCTCAAAGAACCAGCTTTTAGTTTTACTGATCTTTGCTATCATTTCCTTCATTTCTTTTTCATTTATTTCTGATCTGATCTTTATGATTTCTTTCCTTCTGCTAAATTTGGGGGTGTTTTTTGTTCTTTTTTCTCTAATTGCTTTAGGTGTAAGGTTAGGTTGTTTATTTGAGATGTTTCTTGTTTCTTGAGGTAGGATTGTATTGCTATAAACTTCCCTCTTAGAACTGCTTTTGTTTCATCCCATAGGTTTTGTGTCGTTGTGTTTTCACTGTCATTTGTTTCCAGGTATATTTTGATTTCCTCTTTGATTTCTTCAGTAATCTCTTGGTTATTCAGTAGTGTATTGTTTAGCCTCCATGTGTTTGTATTTTTTACAGACTTTTTTCCCATAACTGATATCTAATCTCATAGCGTTGTTGTTGGAAAAGATACTTCATATGATTTCAATTCTCTTAAATTTACCAAGGCTTGATTTGTGACCCAAGATATGGTCTATCCTGGAGAATATTCCATGAGGACTTGAGAAGAAAGTGTATTCTGATGTTTTTGGATAGAATGTCCTATAAATATCAACTAAGTCCATCTTGTTTAATGTATCATTTAAAGCTTGTGTTTCCTTATTTATTTTCATTTTGGATGATCTGTCCATTGGTGAAAGTGGGGTGTTAAAGTCCCCTACTATTATTGTGTTACTGTCGATTTCCACTTTTATGGCTGTTAGCATTTGCCTTATGTATTGAGGTGCTCCTATATTGGGTGCATAAATATTTACAATTGTTATATCTTCTTCTTGGATTGATCCCTTGATCATTATGTAGTGTCCTTCTTTGTCTCTTTTAACAGTCTTTATTTTAAAGTCTATTTTATCTGGTATGAGAATTGCTACTCCAGCTTTTTTTTTTTTAGAGCACTAGTTTTTTGTTTTTTGTGTTTTTTAAAAAATATTTATTTATTTGGTTGTGCCGGGTCTTATTTATTTATTTATTTTATATTTATTTTTGGCTATGTTGGGTCTTCGTTTCTGTGCGAGGGCTTTCTGCAGTTGCGGCAAGCGGGGGCCACTCATCATCGCGGTGCGCGGGCCTCTTCACTATCGCAGCCTCTCCTGTTGCGGAGCACAGGCTGCAGACGCGCAGGCTCAGCAGCTGTGGCTCACGGGCCCAGCTGCTCCGCGGCATGTGGGATCTTCCCAGACCAGGGCCCGAACCCGTGTCCCCTGCATTAGCAGGCAGACTCTCAACCACTGCACCACCAGGGAAGCCCCCCAGCTTTCTTTTGATTTCCATTTGCATGGAATATCTTTTTCCATCCCCTCACTTTCAGTCTGTATGTGTCCCTAGGTCTGAAGTGGGTCTCTTGTACACAGCATATATTCGGGTCTTATTTTTGTATCCATTCAGCCAGTCTATGTCTTTTGGTTGGAGCATTTAATCCATTTACATTTAAAGTAATTATTAATATATATGTTCCTATTACCATTTTCTTAATTGTTTTGGGTTTGTTATTGTAGGTCTTTTCCTTCTCTTGTGTTTCCTGCCTAGAGAAGTTCCTTTAGCATTTTCTGTAAAGCTAGTTTGGTGGTGCTGAATTCTCTTAGCTTTTGCTTGTCTGTAAAGGTTTTAATTTCTCCATCGAATCTGAATGACATCCTTGCTGGGTAGAGTAATCTTCGTTGTTGGTTTTTCTCTTTCATCACTTTAAATATGTCCTGCCACTCCCTTCTGGCTTGCAGAGTTTCTGCTGAAAGATCATCTGTTAACCTTATGGGGATTCCCTTGTGTGTTATTTGTTGCTTTTCCCTTGCTGCTTTTAATATTTTTTCTTTGTATTTAATTTTTGACAGTTTGATTAATATGTGTCTTGGCATGTTTCTCCTTGGATTTATCCTGTATGGGACTCTCTCTGCTTCCTGAACTTGAATGACTATTTCCTTTCCCATATTAGGAAAGTGTTCAACTATAATCTCTTCAAATATTTTCTCAGTCCCTTTCTTTTTCTCTTCTTCTTCTGGGACCCCTATAATTTGCATGTTGATGTGTTTAATGTTGTCCCAGAGGTCTCTGACCCTGTCCTCAATTCTTTTCATTCTTTTTTCTTTATTCTGCTCTGCATAGTTACTTCCACTATTTTATCTTCCAGGTCACTTATCCATTCTTCTGCCTCAGTTATTCTGCTATTGATTCCTTCTAGAGAATTTTTAATTTCATTTATTGTGTTGTTCATCCTTGTTTGTTTGCTCTTTAGTTCTCCTAAGTCCTTGTTAAAAGTTTCTTGTATTTTCTCCATTCTATTTCCAAGATTTTGGATCATCTTTACTATCATTACTCTGAATTCTTTTTCAGGTAGACTGCCTATTTCCTCTTCATTTTTTTGGTCTGGTGGGTTTTTACTTTTCTCCTTCATCTGCTGTGTGTTTCTCTGTCTTCTCATTTTGCTTAATTTACTGTGTTTGGGGTCTCCTTTTCACAGGCCGCATGTTTGTAGTTCCCATTGTTTTTGGTGTCTGCCCCCAGTGGGTAAGTTTGGTTCAGTGGGTTGTGTAGTCTTCCTGGTGGAGGGGACTGGTGCCTGTGTTCTGGTGTCTGAGGCTGGATCTTGTCTTTCTGGTGGGCAGGACCGTGTCCGGTGGTGTGTTTTGGGGTGTCTGTGAACTTACTTTGATTTTAGGCAGCCTCTCTGCTAATGGGTGGGGTTGTGTTCCTATCTTGCTAGTTGTTTGGCATGGGGTGTCCAGCACTGTAGCTTGCTGGTCATTGAGTGGAGCTGGTTCTTAGTGTTGAGATGGAGATCTTTGCAAGAGCTTTCACTGTTTGATATTATGTGGGCCGGGAGGTCTCTGGTGGACCAATGTTCTGAACTTGGCTCTCCCACCTCAGAGGCTCAGGCCTGACACCTGGCCGGAGCACCAAGACCCTGCAAGCCACGCTGCTCAGAAGAAAAGGGAGGAAAAAAGAGAAAGAAAGAAAGGAAAAAAATAAATAAATAATGTTTTTAAGATAAAAAATAAAAAAATATTATTAAAAGTAAAAAAAAAAAAATGAAAAAGAAAGAAGGGAGCAAGCAAACCAAAAAACAAATGCACCAATGATAACAAGCACTAAAAACTATACAAAAACAAACAAACAAAAAATGGACAGACAACCCTAGGACAAATGGTAAAAGCAAAGCTATACAGACAAAATCACACAAAGAAGCATATACATACACACGCACAAAAAGAGAAAAAGGAAAAAATATATATATAAAAAAAAAGGAAGAGAGCAACCAAAGCAATAAACAAATCTACCAATGATAATAAGCTCTAAATACTAAACTAAGATAAACATAAAACCAGAAACAAACCAGCTGCAGAAAGCAAACGCCAAATCTACAGTTGCTCCCAATGTCCACCACCTCAATTTTGGGATGATTCGTTGTCTATTCAGGTATTCCACAGATGCAGGGTACATCAAGTTGATTGTGGAGATTTAATCCGCTGCTCCTGAGGCTGCTGGGAGAGATTTCCCTTTCTCTTCTTGTTTGCACAGCTCCTGGGGTTCAGCTTTGGATTTGGCCCCGCCTCTGCGTGTAGGTCACCTGAGGGCATGTGTTCCCTGCCCAGACAGGATGGGGTTAAATTAGCAGCTGATTAGGGGGCTCTGACTCACTCAGGCCGGGGGGAGGGAGGGGTACAGAATGCAGGACGAGCCTGCGGCGGCAGAGGCATGACGTTGCAACAGCCTGAGGCATGCCGTGTGTTCTCCCGGGGAAGTTGTCCCTGGATCACGGGACCCTGGCAGTGGCGGGCTGCACAGGCTCTTGGGAGGGGAGGTGTTGATAGTGACCTGTGCTTGCACACAGGCTTCTTGGTGGCTGCAGTAGCAGCCTTAGCATTTCATGCCTGTCTCTGGTGTCCGCGCTGATAGCTGCGGCTCGTGCCCATCTCTGGAGCTCGTTTTGGCGGTGCTCTGAACCCCCTCTCCTTGCACACCCCAAAACAATGGCCTCTTGCCTCTTTGGCAGTTCCAGACTTTTTCCTGGACTCCCTCCCGGCTAGCTGTGGTGCAGTAGCCCCCTTCATGCTGTGTTCACGCAGCCACCCCCAGTCCTCTCCCTGGGATCTGACCTCCGAAGCCGGAGCCTCAGCTCCCAGCCCCAACCCGCCCCGGCGGGTGAGCAGACAAGCCTCTCAGTCTGGTGAGCGCTGGTCGGCACTGATCCTCTGTGCGGGAATCTCTCCACTTTGCCCTCTGCAACCCTGTTGCTGAGCTCTCCTTCCCCCCTGACCACCCCCTGTCTCCGCCAGTTAAGGGGCTTCTTATTGTGTGGAAACTTTCCCTCCTTCACAGCTCCCTCCCAGAGGTGCAACTCCCGTCTCTATTCTTTTGTCTCTGTTTTTTCTTTTTTCTTTTGCCCTACCCAGGTACATGGGGAGTTTCCTGCCTTTTGGGAATTCTGAGGTCTTCTGCCAGTGTTCAGTAGGTGTTCTGTAGGAGTTGTTCCACATATATATGTATTTCTGATGTATTTGTGGGAAGGTGATCTCCACGTCTTACTCCTCCACCATCTTGAAGATCCCTGAAGACATAATCTTAAAATCTTCCAGGAAAGAAATGGATTATTATCTACAGAGTAGTAACATATAAAGAGCAGATTTAATATCAGCAATAGTAGAAATCAGAAAACAGTAATGATGGGGTTGTTGAAAATATGCATCTGTACAGAATTTTTTATACAGACAAACTATGATTCATTACTGAGAGGGGAAAAGATATGTTCAATTATGCAAACCCAAAAGAACTTATCATCCATAGAACCCCATTAAATTAAGAGCTATTAAAGATGTAATTTAGCAAGGAAAAATATGAACAGAGAGAAGATGTGAGATATGAAAAACCATGAATAAAATATGTCAATAAGTTTATTTCCTGTAAAAAAACACAACCCTAATTTCTGTGTATTTTTAAATAGAGTTAAAACTATAGCTCTAAATAATGGTAAGATGATGGGGCTGGTATTCAATGGGTCTAGCATCCTAAGATCTGTGACTGGATTAGGGGTATAATAGAAATACTGAATTATTATAAACTTTACAATAAAACTAATACAGCCACTATGGAGAACAGTATGGAGGTTCCTTAAAAAACTAAAAATAGAACTACCATATGACCCAGCAATCCCACTACTGGGCATATACCCTGAGAAAACCATAATTCAAAAGAGTCATGTACCACAATGTTCATTGCAGCACTATTTACAATAGCCAGGACATGAAAGCAACCTAAATGTCCATCAACAGATGAATGGATAAAGAAGACATGGCACATATATATACAATGGAATATTACTCAGCCATAAAAAGGAACGAAATTGAGTTATTTGTAGTGAGGTGGATGGACCTAGAGACTGTCATACAGAGTGAAGTAAGTCAGAAAGAAAAACAGATACCATACGCTAACACATATATATGGAATTTTAAAAAGCGGTACTGATGAATCTAGTGGCAGGGCAGGAATAAAGACGCAGATGTAGAGAACGGACTTGACGGGGGGGAAGGGGAAGCTGGGATGAAGTGAGAGAGTAGCATTGACATATATACACTACCAAACGTAAAATGGATGGCTAGTGGGAAGCTGCTGCATAACACAAGGAGATCAACTCGATGCTTTGTGAAGACCTAGAGGGGTGAGATAGGGAGGGTGGGTGGGAGGATGAAGAGGGAGAGGATATGGGGATATATGTATACTTACAGCTGATTCAGTTTGTTGTACAGCTGAAACTAACACAACATTGTAAAGAATTTATACTCCAATAAAGATGTGAAAAAAAATGAACTTTAGAAGAAAAATTTATAATTAATTATGTAAATAATTTTTAAATTTAAGAATGGAAGTATTATCTATAATCATATTTAATTAATTAATAGAGGGGAAACAAAGAAGTGAAAAACAGAAATTGTATGAAGGCATGAAAATAGAGAAAAAGAAAAAAAAACGAAAAATGATAGTAAACAGAAAACACAAATTAAGATGGTAAAATTAAGTTAAAATACATCATCAGTCACAAAACATAGAAATGAATTAAACCCACCTAAATAAAGACAAAAATTGGGTATTGAAAAATCTAACTTGGACTTCCCTGGTGGCGCAGTGGTTAAGAATCTGCCTGCCAATGCAGGGGACACGGGTTCGAGCCCTGGTCTGGGAAGATCCCACATGCTGCGGAGCAACTAAGTCTGTGTGCCACAACTGCTGAGCCTGCGCTCTAGAGCCTGTGAGCCACAACTACTGAGCCCACATGCCACAACTACTGAAGCCCGTGTGCCTAGAGCCCGTGTGCTCCTCAGCAAGAGAAGCCACCGCAATGAGAAGCCCGTGCACTGCAACGAATAGTATCCCCCGCTCGCCACAACTAGAGAAAGCCCTTGTGCAGCAACGAAGACCCAACACAGCCAAAAATAAATAAATAAAATAAAAATAAAAAAAAAATCTAACTCTGTGTGTCTGGGAGACACATCTAAAACAAAACTATCCAAAAAGGATTAAAATAGGTGAATGGAAATAGGTCATTTAACTACTAACCCTGTAGAAGCTGGAATAGCAATATTAATATAAGACAAATATGATTTAAGGGAAATAAGAAACAAACTAAAATGTAGCATAATTTTAGTTGGTTGATAGTATAGGAAAATAGATGCCTTGGTTTGTCCTTGATGTTAGGAACAATTTGTCTTATACCGCTGAGGGATCCCGACACTGGAGGAGAAAATTTAATCCTAACATGCTACCTGGCCCAGCATTGGACAGTATTTACATTGTCATACTAATGTAAGTGTTGTTGATTGGCTTACAGCTTTTAGATTCATCTTGGAAAAACCAAGGAAGTCTTGGTTGTTGTTGCAGGCAGAATGCACACATTAACACCTTAATGAAGTAAAAATAAAAATCTGCTGACAGTGGTGGCACAAGGGAAGGGGAAAAAGTGTACGGGAATTAACATTCTCACATAAGTAGGGAGTCAAGAGACCCTGTCAAAAGTTGATGGAATAAGAAATGGAAGTTTAAGCATATTATTTAAAATTCAACATATAATCCATAAAGCATATAATCAATAAAAGAACCAAAAATAATAGTATAAAGTTATTCAAGGGAATAGTGAGCCAAATACTTAAAATTGATAAATCAAGAAGTAGAGGTTTAAGAATGTATATATAACCTGATGGAGGTAACCAATAAAAGTTCTAAACTCTTAGAAGAGGCTGCCTCCTGAGAACAGAAGCAGGGATAGAGTGGGGTAGTGTAGGAGACTATTGTTTTTCATCATAAGCAGAGCTATTTGATATGTTACCATATCCATAAATTACTTGAATAAAAGTAAAAATTAAAATGAAATTTAAATACAGGAGCTGTACTACAAAAGAACTCTTCTTACTCTTTGGACCTGGGCCACTTTACATTTTCCCATCAGGAAGAATCTATGCAGCCTGAATAAATTATTGGGAGTATAAACTAGAGCCACTGGATGTGTGGCTTGAGAGGAACCATATCTCCATGGGATTTCTGAGATTTTTTTCTTAGCTTCAACACTTGGGATTTTGGTTCTACCATTGTCAGTAACAACAACAGATACTCATGTCAACTAACATTGAGGTCAACAGTATTGGGGTCCTTCCTGTCTTAAGTGGCATTCTGAATTTCTGCTTCCCTAGCAAGGGACAGCAGTCAATAATCATTAGGACTTTTTCCTGGCCAAAACACACGTGAGTGGCATTGCAGAGATTTTGACAAGGTTTTTATTGTCCAGCTAGAACCCTTCTCTTGTCATCTGATAAAATTTCCCATAAAGAGTAAATACTTTGAGGAGAATAGGGAGGCTAGATGACAGAGGTAGGAGGGAGACTTACTTTTCTCCATCTATACTTTGGTAACTTTCAAACCTGCGGCATGGATTTTCTTTTTTGTTCAAAGAGTCTATGGAAACCCACTTGCTTTAATCTCTAAATCTTAAATTGACAATATTACTAATCTTAAATTGACAGTATTACTAATCTTAAGGCTCTCTGTTTAAGGGTTTTTAAGAAGAGCAAGGCTTTCAGAAGCTAAGCCCAGAGATCCTGCTGACAGTTTTATGGAGTAGGCACCCAATAACTACTTGCTGACAGTGTTATTATTACAAATAATGTTTGTCATAGTGCCAATAATGAGATGAGCAAGAACTCATTTCATCATCCCATAAGGCAAAGCACTGGAGCTTTCTTTGTGAAGAGTGAACACCGTGATTTCCCCAGAATGGCATGTCAACAATGCCACTGCTCATTTCCCTCAGGGCTGAGCCCCTTGGCATGGCTTCTACCTGCTATAGAGAGTCTGTCCTCTGTACTCTCTCAGCATATCATTCTGCCCCCAAAAGGGGTTTTCCAGGTATCTCATCATCAGCTCTGGTAACCCTGACTCTAGAAATTCTCTCCATTCAGTAGTTGATGCTGTGGTTGAGAGCAACCCACGGTGTTTGGGAGGAACCCACCTTTCAGGAAGCCGTAAGTGCTCACTAGTCAAGCAAAGTATCATGCACAGAAAGCGTATTATTAAGTGATGTGCTCCTATCTCTCAGGTGCTGAACACATCCACTCAAGCTTTGTCTGGCAATTGCAGACCTGCAGACTGGGGGTAGGGGGAGAGACATATGCAGGTCATTGTCACCTAGACATACCATTCAACCCAATTAATCATGCATCAGCCATCTGGAAACAGCATGGCCCAAGGTTGATCCGGGAATTCTATATTCTTCATCACATAGACATGATCTTTGTCACAGAGGATTCTCCATCCCTGCTCTTCCCTCCCTTCCTCTTTTCCTTCTTCCCATTTTCTTTCCTTCACTCACCAGACATCATTTGAGCTATGTGTGCCAGACACTACTTCAGTAAGAAGGTACTAAGAATCATAGGCCAACTTCCAATTTAGGAGAGTCCAAAAAATCCCAACATCAGGAGCTGAAGTGGGTTTTTGTCAGACTCTAACTCAGCAATAAGTAGAACAAAGTTGAGTTAAAAGTGAGTAATTCCCATCAGAGTTGCATCTGCCTGAGTAACACCCTGTCCTACACCCACACTTGGTTGGTAAGGTTCTGTGGGCAATTGTAAGTACACGGATGGGCTCTTTGGAGGAGGGACAGAAAGAGCCACTGCCCAGTATGATTGTGCAACTTGGGCTTTGTAGAGGAGTGCCTGGAAGAGGTAAGTCAGGGCAGAAATCTAGCCCATGTTCTGCTCACTGAGACATGAGGCTAGGGACCCAGAGAATGGGCACATTTTTCTCATTCTCCCCAAAGAAGCAGATCCACGTTCTCTGATTGTAATCCTCTGATGGGAAGGTCAGGGAGTTATAAACCAGAGTGGGGACACAGACTATGTGGAAAAGCACAGGCTTTTCAGAGCAAGGTACAGAGTGAATATCACTATCCATCCACACCAGGTCCCCTTCTTTGAAACAACCGAGGGCCAGGGTTTTTCTGAAGGTCCTGATACATTTCTTACTTGGGGTTTGGACTTCATAACGGATCCCTTGGTTTCTACCCAGTCACTCTTCACATTAGTCCTATTGATGTTTAGCTCCCAAATAAATATGTCTCCTGAACGTAAATACAATGTATCCTCTTCATCCTCACTGACATTTTCATATGGTTAAATCCCCAGAAAGATACAATTAGACTTGAACACAGGATTTAAGGAGATGTGGCATAGAATCGCTAATTTTCCAGGGCCAGCCTTGTTGTTACCTAAAAAACCTGTCCGGAAAAAAGGTCCAGGTTCCAGTCGTGGCTTTGATGCTAACTCTTGCCTGCTCTTGAATAAGTCCTTACCTCTCTCTGGGCTTCAGTCTCCTGGTCTGTACAAGAGGATTGGGTCTTTATTTAGTTCTGTCAGGCTGCGGTTATACCCAGTTTGGCTTCCAGAGGTTGGAAGCAGAAAGGTGAACTGGCAACAAGCCCTGTGGACCCTGCATCTAGGACAAGAGGGAAGATATGGTTGAAAGGCACAGAGCCCTGGCTTCTCTCCGTATTCAGTTCAAGCCAGGTGAATCAAGGATATAATATCTCTCGGCATACCAAACATTACTTATACTGACTTCAGCTTCAGCTTCTCCTTTTGTTCATTAAGCCCTTGTGGAAGTTGCCATCCCTCCCACCTTTACATGAGTATGCAGAAAGCTACAGTAAAAACCCAGCAGCTTTGAAGTCCTGGTTCCACCCCTTATTAGTTATGTGACTGATTCCCAGTTTCCTAATCTGTAAAGTGGAGATGATAATGTTTATGTAATGGAATTTCTGTGAGGATTCAATGAAATTTTGTCTAAAAAGGAGGTAGCACTGGACCTGGCTGATACATGATCACTTCCTTTCCTCTCCTTCCCCTCTATCCTCCCCGCCCCCACCAGGGTGCACTTGTCAGTAAAGACAATTAACAGTTTTGCACCCTGGGTTGACTGGCTAATGACACAAGTTCAGGCATGAAACAGGTATGCACTTGGTTATTTGTGGCTTGAAATCTCACCCCTGCGATTTTTTCAGTATGCATTTCATCGGAAGAGATGTCTCATTAGAATGAAAGAACATATTGTTCACTCTGAAGTGATGGGTGTCCCCAGTTTTGTTGGATGTGATAATCCTACATGTGTGTGTGTGGAAGAGCTTAGCATCCAATGGGTCCACTCAAATGGCATTGGAAGGTTCACCTAAGTTTCAACCTCAGCGCTCTCTGTTAAACTGACTGTCTCCTACCATCCATCCACGATTTGAAGCCCCATTGTGGCGTCCCTGATACCGAGCCACTGCTTGAGGAATTTTACCCCCTCACTTAGGCGCCCATTCCATCTGTGGAGAGTTCTCGTTTAGTGAAATGTACAATCTACAGCAACCACACACTGTCCCTACCTCTCTTTTTTTGAGGTATTGTTGATTTACAATATTATATAAATTTCAGGTGCACAACATAGTGATTCACAATTTTTAAAAGATTGTACTCCATTTATAGTTATTAGAAAACATTGGCATTGGCTATACTCTCTGTGCTGTACAATATACCCTTTTTTTTGGCCACGCCGCATATCATGTGGGATCTTCGTTCCCCGACCAGGGATTGAACCCGTGCCCCCTGCATTGGGAGAGTGGAGTCTTAACCATTTGGCCACCAGGGAAGTCCTATCCTGTATTTTATACATAGTATTTTGTACCTCTTAATCCCCTACCCCTGTCTTGCCCCTCCCCACTTCCCTCTCCCCACCAGTAACCACTAGTTTGTTTTCTATATGTGTGTCTGTTTCTTTTTTGTTATACTCACTAGTTTATTTTTTAGATTCCACATATAAGCGATAACATTTAGTATTAGTCTTTCTCTGTCTAACTTATTTCACTAAGCATAATCCCCTCCAAGTTTGTCCATGTTGATACAAATGGCAACATTTCATTCTTTTTATGGCTGAGCAGTATCCATTTTATATATATATATGTATGTATTCCACATCTTCTTTATCCATTCATCTGTTGATGGACACTTAGTTTGCTTCCATGTCTTGGCTATTGTAAATAATGTTGCTATGAACAATGGGGTGCATGTATCTTTTCGAATTAGCGTTTTTATTTTCTTCGGATATATACCCAGGAGTGGAATTGTTGGATCATATGACAGTTCTTTTTTAGTTGCTTGAGGAACCTCCATACTGTTTTCCACAGTGGCTGCACCAATTTACATTCCCACCAACAGTGTACAAGGGTTCTCTTTCCTCCACACCCTCCCCAACATTTGTTATTTGTGGTATTTTTGATGATGGCCATTCTGACAGGTGTGAGATGATGTCTCATTGTGGTTTTGGTTTGCATTTCTCTAATGATTAGGGATGTTGAGCATCTTTTCAGGAGTCTGTTGGTCATCTGTATGTTGTCTCTATAAAATAAGCAAGTTGGTATAACGTACTGGTTAAGAGCAAGGCCTCCATATTCAGACTGTTTGATTTTGAAGAATGAGTCTACTGCTTACTTACTAGCTTTGTGATCTTGGGTATAGTTAAATTCTGTTTCCTTATCTAAAAAATGGGGCCAATAAGGCCAACCTGATTAGGTTATTGAGGTGATTAAATGAGTCTCTTTATATACATAAAGTGTCTGGTACATAATAAGTTCTTATAAATGTCTATTATTATTAATAATGATCTTTTCTCCACATGATAAGTTGTCATATCCTAGAACAAAGCTGAGAATGGCCCAGTTAACTTCAGTAGAACAGGGTAGGTGGAGAGGAGCCAGTACCTAGAACTTGCACCATCTGGTTCGGAGATATATCCAGCCTCAGGTCCTCAAGATAAGAAATCTTATCTTGAGACAGACCATTGTAACTGGGAGGAAAGACCATAAAAGCAGATAGAAGATATTCAACGTGAAAGGCAGTTTTCTGCCTATAGATCTCCTGCCTGATCATATAAGAGAGCTCAAGTTCCCCTCTCTGCCAGGTGGGATATCTAAGCCCACTAATGTCAGAATGTCTGTGAATTCCTGATCACCAGCCATCTTGGCATTGTTAGTTTGATGGTCATGGCCCAACCATCTTCTGGAATTTCTAGCCCATGGCCTTTACTTCAGTCTGCTGCTGTGAACAGTATATGTAACTTGTGTCAGTGACCAAATGGCTTCACCTGGACTTGGAGTACCTGATGGAGAGGATTTTGCAGAAGAAAAGGCAAAAGAGCTACCCCTGGCTATGAGCTCATGCCTAAATCCTAAGAGTATGCTTGCTTTTGGTGCTGAAGGCATGAGTCCTTAGAAAGGATACAGCAGAGAATCTGCTGGTAAGTGTTCCTCTGGCATTTACCCTGCCATAAAAAAAAAAAAAAAAAAAAAGCAGGAATCAGGACGTGTTGCGATTGCTAAGGCTTCTTTCAGTCAGAGCATGCACTGACTACCTACCCTTGATCATTCTCAACTTGCTGGGCCAGCTGAGGAAAGCTGGGATATTCACGAAGTCTGAACTCAGGGCAGTATGTAACCTCATCAGAATCTAGGAGGATACTTGGAAGGCAGCATTCTACAATGACTCAGACAATCTGAATGCTGAGGAATGCCATTCAGTTTCTGTACCTGAAGACATTCATTTTTAGAAGTGCAGAGAATGAGGGATAAGGGGAATGAGGGGAAAAGTTCCCTGGAGGATGTGGTCTTTCTTACTCTACTCCCACTTCCAAGATCAGCTTCCCACTTTCCCCTCACTCCCACCCCTGGACCGTAATAACTAAAGTCCTCTACATCTTTGACATTTTTCTCCTATTGTAAATGACATAGGTTCTCCCCTAAGGACACTATTTCCCCTCCTGCCCTTCCCATACTCCCATCTACCACAAGACCCAGAAGAAAGAGCAGCATTCTTACATCCCAATGTCATTTACAGTCCATTACTCTTATAACCTCAAGTAAATAATTTTCCTCTGTTGAATTTCAGGCTCCCTATATCACAGCTCCCTTCTGTGACTCAAACTACCATCTTTCTTGTGTCCCTTCCCCACATTTACCTCTGACCCCTGATCCACCTCCAGTCCCACAATCACCATGGGTGACCACAATGTCCATATGGATGACCTATCCAACAGATTCTTGACCTTCTCAACCCCATTACCTCCATGTAACTTTAGTCATCCCCATTCACAAACAAATCTTGGATCTCGTCAATTGCCCCAAACTACTCTACCTCCGGAATCTTAAACTCTAGTATCTTACTCTATGGCTTCAATCTTCCATTTCTCTCATGCCTTGCTCCTTCTAGACCTCTTTGATCCTAACAAGACCTCCCAGTACTTGATTCTTCCATTTTCTTCCAGTCTATTTGTCTCTTTCTTATCCAACCTAAATTCTTAGCCTTTCAGATCAATCACTGTGTTGACAGAAGTGTCTGTTCTTTTGTCCCCTTAACCTTTTACCTAACCTACCTGGAAAAACAGCTGGGCCTTCTCTGACACATCACTGGTCAGCTCTCTTTTCTATTTCCCCATAGCAGTTATTTCAGACTTCTCTATTCTTTTCAAACTCTCTACTGCTTCTGTGTCCCACCCTATTTCTTCACTCTTACAAGATGGCCTCATTTGACACCTTACAGAGAAAATAAAAAGTATTAAAGAGTAATTACTTAAGGCTCTGTTCCTCATCTCCAGTATGCAAAATTACCTTCATCTGTTCACATCCTTTCCTCCTTCCCCTGGTCTAAAGCTAATCCTCTGATCGAAAGCTAATCTAAAGCCGAAGCTACCTGTGCTGTGAATTTTATCCCTCTCCACCTCCTCATGGGCCTTACTCTATCAGTTAACTCTCAGTATCATTATTGTCTCCCTCTCTACTTGCATCTCAGAAACTTCTAGACCAGGTAGGTCCTTGTTCACTAGGCCTTTGCTTCACCTGGGAAACATCCTCTTTGAGCATTTCTTCAGGGACACCATTTATAGAAGTAAGTCAAAAAAGGGGAAATATTTTCAGGAACAGGAATTAGGAATTGAGATTTTAGTTTTTTAAATTCACAGTTTGATGGGCTATTCCAGTATAAATGTAAAGTAGGAAGTTTGGAGATGCAAACATGTAGTATCTTTAGGAGAGAGATCAGTCCGAGACATTCAAATTTCTTCCTTACTCTGATACATCAAAGGCATGTAACTATGCATGAACTTGGACGGAGGGGGTGGTCCCTGAGTATTTCTTTTCATAGTGTTTTCTCCTCCAAAGGGCCTTTAAGTTTTTGGCATATTAATGCATTGATTTTAAAGATATTTCAGTGGTATTGAAAACACACATGTTACAATTCTGAATTTCATCTCAATCTCCAGAAGTGGAATCCAGAAAAAAATTACCTAGTCTTATGACAGAGCAGGAAATGACAGTATGACTCTGGGTCCTTGTTGGGAATTTTATATTTTTCTATAATTAAGGAATCTCTTAGGGACAATGTGCAGCCATATTTATTAGAAGAAAGGCTCCCAAAACTCTTGATAAAAAATAACTTTACTATTTCTCTGGGAGTCAAAATGCACTAATATGCACTCATGTGCAGATGTGTCACCCTCCCCTTTGGAGTACATCTGCTAACATAGTATGTGCTACATTTAGGGTAGAAAGAAGCAGAGGCTGAGAAATGCTGAGGAGCGAGCTCTTGGGTAGCATGTCTTTGGCCTCTGGTTGAAACTACTTCTCAGAAGTTTATCATATTCCAGATTCACTCAGATAAAGTTGTGCTTTATTTCTCTGATGGATAATTGTTCTGTCAGCCTCAACTACTTCATTACATATTTAAAATTTATCTTCTATTGCTTGAAACTAATCAACATATTCTTTTTTCATTATAACACACTGGTTATCAATATCATCACAAAGTGCACTTGAACATTCATCAGAAACTTGAAGATTTCCTTGAACTCACAGGATGACGTTCATCAGCGTACTTGAATATCTTCAGGGCAGCTCTGCCAAATGGTCATCTGTCTTCTCTTTGAATCATAGGTCATCGCACAGAATTCAGATAGATGAAAACCTGTCAATGAAAAGACAGGCTAGAATGCTAAGACTAGAAGAGTCTTTTAAAGGTCACATACTCTTTTCAGTTACTATACTATAAAAGCCATTCCATAGGATGAGATTTTATAATCTATTCCTATCTCCTTCCCTTTCTTCTTCCTCTCTTCTCTTCTTCCCTCTCGTCCTTTTATATAAACATTTACTGAGCACCCACAATGTTCCACGTCCTATATTAATTATTGAGGATTTAGTGATGAACAATAATCAGTGTCTGCCTTAATACTCTGTCTAGTAGAGGAAAGAGAGACTTTGTTACTACATCCAGGAGCCCAGGTAGGACATCTGTATTCCTTAACTCAACTGAGTGAATAGGAAATATTTCTAGGGAGGTGAGGCTTGAACTCATCCTTTAAAAGATGAGAAGCAATTAGCCAAGCAGGTAAAGGAGAAAAGGCATTCCAAACAGAAGGACATCATGGCCACACCATGGAAGAGTGAGAGCACATGAAGTTGGAAATGGGTGGCATGGCTGAGCATGTGTGAATGTGGATAAAGGGGAGTCCTGCTCACCTATTCTGATGATGGCGTTGCAGTAAAAATAAAATTAGCTCAATTTTAATCCTCGTCTTGGCAGAATCCTTAAAAAACTGACAAGAATAAAATATGATTCTATATCATTTAATCAGAAGTGCCTTACTACCAAATACAGGAGAGGAAAGTCAAAGGAAATTTTTCATCTCTTTAACTTTCACTGAGGGCAATGGTTATTAATAGGAGTAGTCAAGGGAACAATTTCTCAATTATTCTCAGCTGATTTTCCTGGCAGTATTTCATTCAAATCAGAAGGATGTTAATTCCATTTTTCATAAGAGAGGAATATGACCACTTGTATCAAGTAGAATCCAAACCTCAAATAGTTCCACGTCAGTTTGGATTAGCTGCAGGAAATCCTGATTTTTATCTGATGTGGCCCGTAAGTCCAATTATTATACTCACCAGAGAGGTGAGGTTATTTAAGGACTGGCTATTAGCCTCATTTTGCATTCAGAGGCAGGAAGTGATAAATCTTAAAACAAGGTCACATGACTTTTAAAACTGATATCACTGAGGTCTCTCTCCATCTTTCCCTCTTGATCTCTCTGCATCCTTCCTTTTGATCCTCATCCTTCCTTTTTGCCCAATCTCTTTTTCTTTTGTCTCCCTATTTTTTTCCCTTCTTAATTTGTCTTATGCCTACAGCTATCTCTTTGCGCATCTAAATTTTTCTGCTCGTGATACTTGGGTTTCTAACACTTTCCCTTAGAAAATATTTCAAATAACTCTTCAGACTGCTCACTTCTCAAGGAATGTCAAATAAGCTCCTCTTACGATTCCTCACATACTTCCTCCCATGCTTGACAGAACCATACCTAGAGGAATGGTATTATTGTCTCTGTGTCACTCCAGAACAAGCTTCTTGTGGAGGGTCCTGTCTGTCTTTGGCCCTGCCCTGTCTGGCATTTTAAACAGAGATGTGTATGAAGACATGGATAGCAGAATTACCAAATCTACAGGTGGATCAAAGCCAGGAAGGGCAGCTAAGACCCTAGATGACAGAATCAATTTCCAAAGTGATCTCAGTTGGCTGAAATGCTGTATGAAACCAACAAACTGAAATTTAAATCAGGCAGATATAAAGTTTGACCTGTTAAATTTAAAGGGAATTTTCAGAAACTCAGGTCCTGACTTAGATTGGGTCATGTGGACTAGGTTGAAAGGTTTTAATTGAATCTTAGCTTAATATAAGTCTAAAGCATGAAGCAGCTGTTGAAAAGGCTAACATATTATTAGACTGTGATTGAAAGTAGGGTCCAGATCAAAGGGAGGAATTGTCTTACTCTACTGTGTGTTGTGGCCATATGTGAAACATGATTTTCTATGGGGAGGCAGAACAGAGGTAGATGAAGAGGGAAGGACAGTGAGAGGTAATAAAACTAAGAGGGTCTATAAATAAATCATGTCAGATGATAGTGTTAAAAAAAAAAAAAAAACTTGGAAGGAAACAAGGAGGAGGAGACCTGCTAGATGAGTTCACCCATTCCAAGGTCAGTCTGTCCTACCTGTGTACTCTGTCTCTGCCCAGTTTATTTTATCCCTGTGAGTTCTAAAATGAGTCCAGACTTCTTCCATAACTGTCCCTAGCTATAAGTATACAGATTTTCTCTATCATGATTAAGGTATGGAAAGTGTTGGCTTCGTGGATGTATGATCTACACTTAGAAGGACCCCATGCTTGGTTTAATGTCTCTCACTTGAAATTCACAACAATTTTGAATAAGGGCACCTGCATTTTTATTTTTCACTGAGCCTCACAAATTATGTAGCCAGTGTTGGGTATAGAAAACATTCTTTTCTTCTTAGACCAGTTGGAGTTTTCTAAAAAGAAGTTTTGCTATCAAAATGATCTAGCAAACAAACAATGTCAGCTACACCGATAGCTAGAAAAGAATAAACTTTCAGATTACGTATTAATCCTAAAGTGAACTGGAACTCAGCCAAAAAATGCTATTAGCACAGTTAAGAGAGGCTATAGCTTCTGGCTCCTTTCCGCCTCATTTTTAGCTGCCCCAAATGTTAAATTAAGATATGCACATGACCTGAGGTAGATTTTGGCTTGGCAACAAGAAATGAGCCCTAGGTCATTGGCTGTAGCTTCGTTATCGCTTGCCAATCCCTTGTTTCTGACCTCCTCCTTCTCTCTCTTTCTACCCATTGGAAATCTCTGGGGTTCCTGGCTTCTTCAGTTTGGCTCCATTTACTTTCTGTTTACTAGCCCATTGAAAAGGCCAGTTACACAAACTGGAGAACCTTGTCTTCCTCACCTATCAGTGGCATCATGTAAGGTTGCCAGATTTGGCAAATAAAAATACGAGATGTCCAGTTATATTAGAATTTTAGATAAACAATGGATCGTTTTTTAGTATATGTTCCAAGTATTGCATGACAGATACTTATGCTAAAAACTTTATTTTTTATCTAGCTGAAATTCAAATTTGTTTGAATGTCCTGTATTTTATCTTGTAAGCCTAACATCATGGGCACGCATAGATCCTGGGCTGCCCCAGACATTCAAGATATGCCTACCATCTAACCTCCTTGGAGTCCATTGGCATCTCTTCAGTTTTATTTTCTGGAACCAAAACTGTCTCCTGGATTTGTCTAATGTCAGATTCTGGCTCCTGCGATTTCTACCTCCTCTCTCTAGTTCCCATTTCATCAAGAGAGCAGGAACGACTAGCGGATCCTGAGGTTAATTGAACAATCACCTATCTTTCCCAAGTCACATTACTAATTCTTTACATTTATTCAGGTTCTCTTTCACAATTTCATTGCCAAATACTCCCAGAGAAGTCATGCTTATTAGATTTTGCAACAGAGATTGTGACTCATTTTCTCACCATTATTTCCCCAGCATGGTTCTCCATGCTACTATAGTGCATGGCACCCAGTGGAGTTCAATAAATATTTGTTGAATGAGTTAAAGAATAAATTCCCTACAGACTGTTTGCTAGATTAGATGGAACAGAGCGTTCTACTTTATTCCAGAGGGGAGGACTATGGCCAACAGCATTAACATTTAGGAAAATCGTTTTTACTTCAACACGGCCCAAAATTCCCTACTATCAGAGGTCAAAGTGGTAGTGTTGAGAAGTCAAGAGCTGCTCAACGGTTCAGGAGGAAGCCGAATTCTCACCTGGTAAGGAGCTGCTGCCACAGACAGAATTTCTGGACTGCAGTGAGAATTAATTATTAGACTACTTCTAACCCTAAGATTCAAGAATGCTAATGCACTCTCTCCACACACACTTTTTTTTTCAAGCTTGAAAGTTGCCTATGTTACTGAATCCTCTTCTGAGACCTAGCAGGTATAACGGTTGCATACACATATTAATGATGTGCCAACTACTTTTGGTTTCAGATCTTGTAGGGCATAAAGAGAAGGAAATAGTTTCTGTCAATGGAAAGTAAAAAGCCCTTAATTTTTCAGTTTATCTTTGATTTATGTGTTTCTGTGTCTATATGTGGCCAGGCTTTCCTTGGCCTTTTTCAGAAAGATCACAGTGTAATAATTGAAGATGTGTTGTAACTGACTACATGTCCGTGGGGGAAATGTTATGTGTTACCCAAAATTACAGTCACTAATGGAATCCCACGCTAGTCCCTCAACATGAAAGAAAAAAGTATCTGTAGGTCTAGTAAACATAACCATTCCCCCCAGTAACCCTGGAATCCTTATATATCTCCCAATTCTTTTAATGTTGTAATGTGTGAGGGAAAGGACAGGATATTTGGGGTAGAGTTACTATGCATATCTGAGCAGTGCCTCTGGTGCTAGTGGGCAGGAGGTCAGGAGGAAGGAGCGAAAGAGTTAAAGGAGAGCGGGGGCAAGCTATGTGATGTCCCTGGGGCCAGGATAGGGAGTATGGGGTGGCTCGGGACGTGTGTGTCAGATGTGAAGGCTGAGTAGAGGCTGTGTGTGTGTGTGTGTGTGTGTGTGCATGCAAAAATAAGGATGATTGGTGGAAGCCAAGTATGTGATGTGAATAGGATGGTAGAACAAAGGTTGTAGATGTATATGTGGTTAAGGTCTATATGAGGGTGGAGGTGAGTATGGTGTGGGCCCCTAATTGTGTAATGTAAAAGAGGAAAAAATCAGTGTGAATGGACTGATTATGAGCATGTTTGTGTGTGTACAGGAAAATGGTTGGTGGTAGCCAAGTGTATGGTGTGGGGTAAAGTGGTAGGGACAAAGTATGTGGATGTACATGACAGGATATTTAGAGGTGTGGGATTGGATGTAGAGTGTGTGTGTGTGTGTGTGTGTGTGTGGCGGGGGGGGCGGGTAGAGAGAGAGAGAGGGAGAGAGAGAGGAAGCTACCTTTGGGACATTTATGCTTATTTATGCGTAAGATATGTTTTTTTAAGTTATTTGTGTATGGACAGGTTATATGTTTATGTTTGGACAAGTGTAAGAGAAAGGTGTGTGTGTGTGTGTGTGTGTGTGTGTGTATCAGGACAGAGTATATGTACTGGATGGAGCTCTAGTGTGTTGGCATATAGAACAGTGTACACATGTTTATGACACGTGTGTATGTATGGTTAGTAGGTGTGTGCTGTAGGTCCTATGTAACAGTAAGACCCTACAAGAAGGAACGCCAAGTCACCGTTATGCAGTTTTTCTGTCTGACCTGCTTATCCCGTTTCCATTGTCTCCAGGTACCAGGAAGATACACTGAGTGCTGGCTCAGAGCAGGTTGAACGTGAATAAAAGAAGACCTTCAGTCCCCGCCCTTTGGGTTAGTCATGCCTAAGACACAAGTGGGCAGTGAGATTCCAACACAGTGCTTCCTCAATTATGCCCCGGGCATGGCCTTCAACGTGCTCTCTTGGAACTCAGGTGAAAGGGGTATACCCAAGAATGTTCACCTTGAGGGTTTTTCTTTTAATATTTATTTATTTATTTATTTATTTAGTTGCATCGGGTCTTAGTTGCAGCACGCGGGATCTTTCATTGCGGTGCGCAGGCTCTTATTTGCAGCGCACGGGCTTCTCTCTAGTTGTGGCTTGCGGGCTCAGTAGTTGCGGCATGCGGGCTTCATTACCCGATGGCATGTGGGATCTTAGTTCCCTGACCAGGGATCAGACCCTCATCCCCTGCATTGGAAGGTGGATTCTTAACCACTGGACCACCAGGGAAGTTCCCCACACTGAGGTTTTGTGTGTTCACCCTCTTAGCATCCCTGAGTCTGAGCCACATCTCTGAGGCTTCATACCAGCCTCTTTGTTTATATACAGTATTAATATTTTATTCATCTCTGTCCTGGAAATTTGTAGACGTGAAGAATGTTTAGATCAGAGATATGCTAGCTAGTGGTTCTCATTTAGGATAATGGGGGAGGGGGTGATAACTAACAGAATCTTAGACCTTGATTGAGAGTGGGGATGAGAGAGTGGTTCAGTGCTCCTTAGATAACTTGGATGTTACTGTTTTTTCTTCTAATTGAGAAATACTTCTCTGGTCCAGTCCTCTCTTATTTTAGAGAAGAGGAATCTAAGACCCAGAAAGGGTTAGAATCCTGCTCAATGTGAAATGGCATTATGATCGTATTTTTTGCCAGCTTGAGGTTCTCTGAACCACCCATTTAAGACTTTAACCTTTTGTAGGTGGGTCTATGTTTATTTAGCTCCATCTGTACAACCATGAACATAGCATCTGAACTAAATAAGCATTCTTTATGAAATTAATTAGAAAAAGATGAAGATCTACTACAACATAATGTGGGACTTGGGGAAATAATAAGCATGCTACATGAGTTTCAATGAAAACTGGAAGATGAACAATCATGACCTTTATAAGACTTGTGAAATACACATTCATAATGGATAATGGACTAAAAATATCAGGTGGTAGAAAGCATTTTTCTGCATCAACCTTTGTCCTAAGAAGACAAACACTGGTCTTCCCAAATTATGAAGCTGTGTGCTTAGGAAACCTATTTCTTAGAAGAAATAGGAACTATCCCACCCTTTTTGCTTTCCCAAAACAGACCTTACAGAAAATAATTTTCTGAACCCCTTAAATTTTTCTGTTATTTCCTTTCTGCCTTCTTTGATCTCATGTTTATTCTGCTTACTGATCAAAAAGAAGAACAACGGGAAAGAACTCATAATCTGGAATCAAATAGATCTCTCCGAAAATCTTGGCTCCATCTTTAACTGTGTGACCCTGGGCAAGTTTCTCAAACTCTCTGAGTCTCAGCTTCCCCATCTGTAAAATAGTACAGTAATGACTACTGTGCATAGTTATAAAAATTAAATAGTATGCATATACTAAACGCATGGCCCAGAGCAAGCAGTCAGTGAACATGACTCCCATTTCCTTCCTCAACAGATGCTTTTACCTTTGCCTGCTATGCTGCCGAGTACCTTTGTCCAATAGAGTCACTAAAGATAAGAGACACCCCAGATTTCATCTATCAGTGGAGCCTAGCAGGGCCAAGACTAGGGTCAGATGAATGAAGTACTTTCCTTGGTCACCTTGGGCAGAATTTAAGGAGGGGTCAAAAAACTCAGTAATCAAGATAAATAATATTTGAAGTAATATTTTAAAAATTAAAATGAATGCTTTGGGTGGTGAACGTGTTCTAAAATTAGATAGTGATGATGGTTACACAAATGTAAATATACTGAAAAACCACTGAATTGTACACTTTAAAAGGATGAATTTTATGGTATGTGAATTATGTTTTAATAAAGTTGTTATTTAAAAAATTAATATGAAAAAAGTCATGATGAACAAAATATCAACATTTTAATGAAAGTAAGGATCAGACTAGAACCCACCCGAACCCAAGGGCACCAGATTCCAGATTCCAGGACCACAAATCCTGCTTGAGAAAGAAGTGAGAGGGAAAGAAAGGGGGTCGCATGCAGCAGGAGTAGCACCGTACTTCCTGATTCTTTTTTGTAGTTTCAGTTTTTTCTTTCTCAAGTCACAAGCACTGACTTCCCCTGAGTGCCTTTCTTAACAGCCCTACCGCATCTATTCCTTCCCTTTCCTCCCTCTTCTCCATAGTTCACAGTAGAGCAAGCACAGAGGGGAAGAAGCAGTCTAGTAGCTGAGCTGGCGTGGATGAGGAAAGCAAGTCTATCCTGTTTGTTCCAGGCCCACCTCTAACCCTGGGGAAAGTTTGTAATAAGGTGGGGAAAATATTCAACTAACAACTGGCACCCAAATTTCTAAGAGAGGAAACTTAAGGAGGGAAAAATGCCTCAAAACTGCTTCGAGTAGAAGATGGGACCCAAAAAGCATGTGTGTCAGTTGAAGACCAGGCTGACAGGACCAGCCTTGCTACCTCAGTCAAAGAGAGGAATTTGTTTATCTGGAGAAGACGGAGTGGCAGTAGGACATGAGAGAACAGTTGATTGTAATGGGAGAGGAAAAAGAGGGAATGTGGGGGAAGATATGAGACTGGGTTCTGCGTGGGCAGAATGGCCAGGAGAGGAGGAGTCCCCTGAATCAGGAAATGGGGAGGGCCACGAAAAAGACTTTTTAAAACAAGAATACCTAAATTGGCTTCTCAAAGTTGTTTAATGTGTGCTATGTGATGTAATCTCTCCCCCATAACCCCAACTCTTAAATAAAATCTACAGGTATGAGTGGGGGTTTGTATGCAAACCAGTGGAAGGACTCATATTCGTGAATAGATTGACCTGCTCAGAGTAGAAAATGGAACAAAGGAGGCAGAAGCCCAGGAATGAGAAGAGACTATAAGATGTAAGCTCCTAGACTATGCAAAAACCTTACAAAGGGCTCTGAACCCTTGCTGGTCATGGAATTAGGAGAGTTGAGTCAGTTTAATCTAGCTCTCAAGGGTCAGGGAGACCACATCTGAGATCCAGGTTAAGATTAGATTTGTTGAGCAGGGTTAAATCCTCTTTGGAGGGTCCTTGTGGGCCCAGTGGAGGAGTGGGGAGAATCTTGCCAGTACATTCCGTTTATAACTAAAAGGGCCATTGGAGGAAGGAAGAATAGACCAGAGTGACACCAACCATTGCTTCAACAGACTCAATGAAAATACTTGGGGCCCAGTTCTCTAAGGCCCATACTTAAATTTATTCCTTGACACATTTCAAGGGCTTAGTCATGCTCAAGATATTAGAATCTATATCAACCTCAGGGTCTCATCTAGATAGTCAAATTTCTTATTTTGCTAATAGATGTTCCAGTTTAAGAGCAGATGTTTGCAGTATTACCTTGTGTATATTATTCTCATCTTTCTTCCTGATAATCTTCTTTCCTCATTAAAGGAGGTGTCCTATTGAAAATGATAGTTTAATATGAACCATGACAGACCCTGTGGTTTCCTAACACTCAAGAAGCATGAAGATAATTGCCTACTGGTTTTTCTATACTAGTTTCTTGTCAATAAATCATTTTCCTTTCCCAGAACTTTCTGGCTACAGCCCTATTTTGTTTTATGGTAGGCAAGCCTCAAAAAGACTCACTCTGGCCCAAATTAGAGTTGGGTCTCCACGCACCAGTATTTTTGTAATGCTCCTCAGATTATTCTAATGTTCTGCCTTAGTTGTGAATTCCAGGAACTGAATCTGTGGAGGCATGTGTATTTTATTTTTAACATCTTTATTGGAGTATAATTGCTTTACAATGGTGTGCTAGTTGCTGCTATATAACAAAGTGAATCAGCTATATGTATACATATATCCCCATATCCCCTCCCTCTTGCATCTCCCTCCCAACCTCCCTATCCCACCCCTCTAGGTGGTCACAAAGCATGGAGCTGATCTCCCTGTGCTATGCGGCTGCTTCCCACTAGCTATCTATTTTACATTTGGTAGTGTATATATGTCCATGCCACTCTCTCACTTTGTCCCAGCTTACCCTTCCCCCTCCCCATGTCATCAAATCTATTCTCTACATCTGCATCTTTATTCCTATTCTTCCCGTAGGTTCTTCAGAACCATTTTTTCTTTTTTAGATTCCATATATATGTGTTAGCATACAGTATTTGTTTTTCTCTTTCTGACTTACTTCACTCTGTATGACAGACTCTAGGTCCATCCACCTCACTACAAATAACTCAATTTTGTTTCTTTTTATGGCTGAGCAATATTCCATTGTATATATGTGCCACATCTTCTTTCTCCATTCATCTTTCGATGGACACTTAGGTTGCTTCCATGTCCTGGCTATTGTAAATAGTGCTGCAATGAACATTGTGGCACATGACTCTTTTTGAATTATGGTTTTCTCAGGGTATATGCCCAGTAGTGGGATTGCTGGGTCATATGGTAGTTCTATTTTTAGTTTTTTAAGGAACCTCCATACTGTTCTCCATAGTGGCTGTATCAATTTACATTCCCACCAACAGTGCAAGAGGGTTCCCTTTTCTCCACACCCTCTCCAGCATTCACTGTTTGTAGATTTTTTGATGATGGCCATTCTGACCGGTGTGAGGTGATACCTCATTGTAGTTTTGATTTGTATTTCTCTAATGATTAGTGATGTTGAGCATCCTTTCATGTGTTTGTTGGCAATCTGTATATCTTCTTTGGGGAAATGTCTATTTAGATCTTCTGCCCATTTTTGGATTGGGTTGTTTGTTTTTTTGATATTGAGCTGCATGAGCTGCTTTTATATTTTGTAGATTAATCCTTTGTCAGTTGCTTCGTTCACAAATATTTTCTCCCATTCTGAAGGTTGTCTTTTCGACTTGTTTACGGTTTCCTGTGCTGGAGGCATGTGTATTTTGAAAAATCCTCATCCTCTCCTACCAGTTGAGACATTCAATAAGATGAGATTTAAGATTATCTAATTCTATGAATCAAATAATTAATTATTTAGTACTTACAGTGTTAAGTATTACAAGTAATACTTAGTATCACTTGTCAAAAGCAGAAGCTAAGGAATGAGAATTTAGAAATCAATATATTAACCCCGAAGTATCCTGGTAATTTAGTTCCCAATAATAATTTGAATTAGGGGCTTCCTTGGTGGTGCAGTGGTTAAGAATCCACCTGCCAATGCAGGGGACACAGGTTCGAGCCCTGGTCCAGGAAGATCCCACATGCCGTGGAGCAACTAAGCCTGTGTGCCACAACTACTGAGCCTGCACTCTAGAGCCCGTGAGCCACAACTACTGGGCCCACGTGCCACAACTACTGAAGCCCCCACGCCAGAGCCCGTGCTCTGCAACAAGAGAAGCCACTGCAATGAGAAGCCCACGCACCAAAACTAAGAGTAGCCCCTGCTCACTGCAACTAGAGAAACCCCGCATGCAGCAAAGAAGACCCAACGCAGGCAAAAATAAATAAATAAATTTATTTTTTAAAAAAAGCCAGAAAATGAAACAGTAAAGGCAGGTTATGCCAAAGGAAATAAATATGCCTACACTCCTTAGACATGTGATGAGGAACACAGATCTTGCGCCTTTGAGAGTGAGTTTATGTAGTTGATTGTGTGGAATGAGGATTGAGGGGAGGGACAAGGGCTCTGGGGCCAAACAGACACAGGTTCAAATCCCATGTCTACTATTCATTTGTATTGTGACTGAGGGCAAGCCAATTAAACAAATATAGCCTCAGTTTCTTTATTTGAAAGTGTAGTAAATAGTACACACTGTCCCAGATGTGATGTTTAAATAAATCCATGTATGTGGAAGAAGTTAACTCATTTTGGGTATATAATATATATATGGGTTTCCCTTTCCTCTTATTATGGACAAAGTATGTCTCCTATTAAATTCATAGAAAAAGTCCTAAAGTGTAAAATGGTCTATTCAGACCATTTAACTAAATACTACTGTACCTTCTGTAAATTGGTTTTCAAAACCCTATTCTGCAGCCTTTGCTGATTGTGTGAAGTAATCCTCTTCTCCCTGTAATGCATGGTATTAAAAAAAGTAACCCTTAAGCCCTATAAGAGGTGTCTTTATTCTTATCCATTCCATCTCTGATCTTCCATCTTTCTCATACTATGCTGCTGTTAAAGATTGTTGAACAGGACTTAGAGATTGAATAATTGGCCTTATTACTGTAGTTTAAAATCATCAATTTGGGCTTCCCTGGTGGCGCAGTGGTTGGGAATCTGCCTGCCAATGCAGGGGACACGGGTTCGAGCCCTGGTCTGGGAAGATCCCACATGCCGCGGAGCAACTAGGCCCGTGAGCCACAACTACTGAGCCTGCGCGTCTGGAGCCTGTGCTCCGCAGCAAGAGAGGCCGCGATAGTGAGAGGCCCGCGCACGGGGATGAAGAGTGGCCCCCGCTCGCCGCAACTGGAGAAAGCCCTCGCACAGAAACGAAGACCCAACACAGCCATAAATAAATAAATAAATAAATAAAATCATCAATTTGACAAATGTATTAGTTAGGATTAGTTTGACAGCATTTACCCAAAAGCCCTGAAAACAATGATGGCTCAAAAATACAAAAATGTATTTCTCATATAAAAGATGTCTTGGAGGTAGGCATTCCTGGGTTGACTCGGCAGCTCTCTGATAACATAAGAGCTTCAAGCTACTATTTTTCTGTCCAACATCTTAGCACATGGCTTCCATCCTCAAGGTACCTTATGATTCAGTATGGCATCTTGTCCTATTTGTAGATCAGAAGGAAAAAGGGCATGAGGACAGTAAAGGGCCACTTCCAGATGGGATAGTTTTCTTTATGTGGCCTTCATGTTCCACAAAACATTTCAGTTTACATTCCATTGACCAAAAGTAGCTGCAAGAGAAGTTGCAGACATAATTCCAGGTGGTAATATGCCCACACAAAAGTCTGGATTCTGTTACTAAGGAGGGAGGGAAGAGTTCGTGTTGAGATAGGCAACTAGTACTCTCTTCTCAGGGATTTCATTCACCCGACAAATATATGACTCTATTTATTAGTCACCAGACCCTATTCCAAATATTGAGGATTCATCAGGAAAAGAAAAAGGACAAATTCCTATCTTCACAGAATTTGCATTCTAGTGGAATGATAATTGATAGCATTTATTAAATGATTACTGTATGCCAGGCATGGTCGTAAACATCTTACTTGTACTAACTTATTTGATGTTTGCAACAATCCTTTAGGGTAGGTACCGTCATTATCCATATTTTGTAGATAAAGGAAGTAGAGGCACAGAGAAGTTAATAACTTACCCAAATTGATATGTCATAACTGGTAAATCCACGGTTTGAACTCAGTCTAAATTCCAAATGCATACTTTTAACCTCTATTCTGTATTACTTCTCCTCAATGTTTTCATGTGTTAAATTTATGTTCTCTTCTAGGCATAAATATTTATATACATGTTTTGGCGGCAGAAATATTTGGTCCCAATACTCCATCTTTCCTTAGTGGTGGTTAGGCATTGGAACTGGGATGCCTGGCTATACAGTCTATCAGGAGTGAGTGGGAGAAAGTTGCAATATACAAGACCTAAGAGATTATTGGGTTGCTTACCAAATTACAGGGCTGCTCAGATGCAATAGGAAGTAGGAAGTGTCATCCTCTTTTTTAAGAGCTGTGTCTTGAATTGGGGTCAGTGATAGCATCACTAGTTGCTCAATCCAGAAACCTGGACATCATTTCTGACTCTTCCCACTCCTTCACTCCCACGTATAATCAATTAGTCCTTTTGATTGAACCTCCTAAATATTTCTAGAATTTGTTAGCTTACCTCCATCTCTATTGTCTCATCTCCAAATTCATGGCATTATCACCTTTTGTCTGTGTGATTCAGTAGTCACATATATTGTGTTTCTGCCTCCAATCAAGCCCTCTTTGGTCCACTCTCTAGGGGACTTGATACCCACAGCTGATCACATCAGCCCTTCTTTTTTAAATTTATTTATTTATTTATTTATGGCTGTGCTGGGTCTTCGTTCCTGTGCTAGGGCCCTCTCTAGTTGTGGCAAGCAGGGGCCACTCTTCATCGCGGTGTGCGGGCCTCTCACTATCGCAGCCTCTCTTGTTGCGGAGCACAGGCTCCAGACGCGCAGGCTCAGCAATTGTGGCTCACTGGCCCAGCCGCTCTGCAGCATATGGGATCCTCCCGGACCAGGGCCCGAACCCGTGTCCCCTGCTTTGGCAGGCAGACTCTCAACCACCGCGCCACCAGGGAAGCCCACATCAGCCCTTCTTAAAACTCTTCAATGACTCTTCCTTTTCCTCAGAGTAATGTTGAAACTCTTAACCTGATTTACAAAGTCTTTCACACCCAAAGCAGGCTGGAAGACTATTGCAGTTTGGCTTCCCAGGAAGCTGACTCAGATGGAGATTAGCATGCAGGAGGTTTATTAGGGAGTCCTCTTGGTGCCACATCTAGGAAGGGGAAAGGAAGGAAGCAAGGTTGAACAGAAAAAGAAGTTAAACTGTGAAGTAGTCTCAATGGAAGCCTCAGCTGCCAGTATGTTCCCATCTGAAATTGGGATGACCCATCAGAATTGTCCTAAGTTGGAGTGAGATGGCTGGGTCTTTATATCTGCAAATTGATCAGCATTGGATAAGGGTTGCCCTGGGAAGGGGACTTGACCTTGGATGAGGCCATCTATACATCCTACATCCTCTTACAGCAACTCCGAGCCCTTTTTGGAACATTGACCCAAACTCAGCACTTCCATGTGCCACACCCTTGAGTACTCAGGACCTCTGACCTAATTTTCCCAGTTTACACTGGAGAGAGTAGGATTAAGGTGAGGCTGGCTGACCTCAGACCCATCTTCCCATTTCTCTAAGGCCCCACATTATACTCTTGGCTTTTTTATGAGGCTTGCATCTTCTGGATTCTGGAGTCTTTTAAACCCTGTCAGAGGTTTCTTTTCCTGGGCCTCCTCTTATCCCACCACAAGCAGGTATTGTTTTAGAAACCCTCACAAGGACTTAGGCAGTACCTAGGGTTTAGTCACACCCTCTCCCTTCTCATCTAGTCAGTCAAACTTTAATCTCTTTAGGTGGAAAAATGGCTCTTATGTTAACCTCATTGATCCCAAATTCACTAAAAAGTTTTTAGGAATTCTATGCTCTGAGTCCTCCAGCTTTCCCCTTATTTTTTTAAAGTCAAATTTTTATTCCTTTCTCTCTAAAGCATCAGGGTCATGAAGTTGAAAACCATGACTTTCAAGATTATTGTCTCTGCTAGATTTTATAAAAGTTTACTCAAGAGCTCAAAATCCAAATAATTCAACCCATGTTTGTGTGTGTGTGTGTGTGTGTGTGTGTTTGTGTAGAAAAAAGCTCTTCCTGCTACTTGGATAGTGAGGGAAAATGATCTGGGCAAAAGAAAGAGAAAAAACCCATATTGTTTAAAATCAGTTGTACCCTGCTATCCACATAAGCCTGCTCTGTCTCACTCTACCTCTCCCTCCCTCTTGCTCCCTGGGATCATCTCCCAAATAAATTACTTTTCTTCAAGTTCCTATCTCAAGCTCTGCCTCCAGGGCACTCAGTATAGGGAAATATATTCCTCATCAATTTCTAAGCATTCTCCAGGGTGTTGCCTCATGTGTGATCAGGAACTGGCCCCTCATGATCGTCTATGTGGTCTCCTCCTGAATTTGCCTTGCTGCAGACTCTGCTACCTACAACTCATATAGCTGAGCCACTGGCTACAGAATTCCTTCTTTGAGATCACACCTGCTATCACCAGTAGACCCTCAGGCTAAGGGCCACTTTTCCAATGTGTAGAACACACTTTGGAAATTGTGTAATTCACCACAGTTCAGAGATCAGTCTATAACTTTTAATGGGACATGTCTAATGGTTCAGGGATCATGGAAGAGTAGTGCAATATTGAAAACAACTTATAACCATCCCACAAGCCCAACTCTATCCTAAGGTTTCTTCGTGACAGGGCCAACTTCTTGCTTTGCTCATGTACTGCCTCCATGGTTGGAGGGTTAGTTCACAATTCTACTACTGGTACCTCCATGCCAGAGTTCAAGCCGAACTGGCTCTCTAGCCTCAGAAAGAAGGGTCGTTTTTCCTCCTACTTCATTCCAAGACCCACTTAAGTTCTCCATGACTTCTAGTTTCTTCCTCAAAAATACATCTTTTACCTAAGATAATTGGCAGTGGGATATGTATTACCTGCAGGGAAACCAAGTCATAGACATGTGATCTGGCTCTATGGACTCAATAAGACACAAACACACAATGTCTTTAGTAAACTTTCTAAATCCTAAAAAAAGTCATTTTTGGGAAATCACTACTCAATTTGGGTTAAGTTTGGTCATCTGACAGTTTCAACTTTTAGGTCATCTCTTAGTCTATGTAAAACTTAGTCCTTTTCAGGCTGTTTTTACTGAATATTCAAAAATCTCGGGGTCCAGTCTCACCCAGAGTCACCTTGGCACAAGTATAAATCAAAGAAGATGGCAAGTTGGACAATCTTTGGTTAAGAGTGACAGAAACCCAACTCATGCTAGCTCAAGCAGATTACAAAATCATGGGAAAGACAGGAATGGCGTTTGTCTTAGGGTTCACCAAAACAAAGGATTTGAATGCTGTTCGTATGCGTTCCCCTCCCATCTCTCATCTCTGCTTCTTTACTCTTTATTGAATTTTTTCTTACAGACTTCTCTAATGAAGCTGAACAGAAGTTGTAGACTTATGGCCTTAAAGCTTCTTTTAAAGTGATTAAAAATAGAAAAATTGTCTTTCATATGTATTTATCATAATTTTTCTCATGTCTGATGCTCTTCATTTCTTTGTATAGATCTAAATTTCCATCTGGTATCATACTTCTGCCTGAAGAACTTCTTTAGCATTCCTTAATGTGCAGGACTTCTGACAATAAATTGTTTCAGTTTTTGTCTGAAAATAATCTTCAGTTTGCCTTTTTTTATTTTTGAAAGATATTTTCATGAGGCATGAAATTCTGGGCCGAAATTCTAAGTATGCTGTAATTCTTTTTTCGTTAAAAATTGTTATAATGCTTATCTTTGACTCTCTGCATGTAATTTTTTCCCTCTGACTGCCTTCAAGATTTCCTCTTTAACTTCTTATTCTCAGAAGTTTGACTCTGAGGTATCTGGGAAGATTTGTTTGTTTTGTTTTAATCCTGCTTGTGGTTTTTCTGGGCTTCTTGGATCTGTGTCTTGGTGTCTTTCATTAATTTTGAAAAATTCTTGGCCATTAGCTCAACAAGTATTTCTTCTGCTTTGTTCTCTATTCTTCTTCTGTCACTCCAGTTATACAGTTATCAGGCTGTTTGATACCGCAACTCTGGATGCTCTTTTCTCTATTTTTTTTTCTCAAGATGTTTCAGTTTGGACAATTCTACTGACGTAATTCACTGATTCTTTCCTTAGCTATATCCAATCTGCCACCAAGACAATTGAAGGAATTCTTCATTCCTTTCATGTTTTTTCCTTAGCATATCCAGTTGACTGTTTTTTATAGTTTCTGTCTCCCTAATGAACTTTACCATCTGTTTATGCATGTTGTTCACCTTTTTTTTTTTTTTACTAGATCCTTTAACATGTTAATCATAGATGTTTTAAACTCCCTATCTGATAGTTTCAACATCTGGGTTATCTCTGTTTGTTTCTGTTAATTAGCTTTATCTCTGGGCAATAGGTTGTTTATTTCTTGATCTTTGTATAATTCGTCATTTTTTAAAATTATTGAATGCTAGATAATGTGTGTAGCAAGGCAGAAGAGACTGAGTTAATAGTATTTATGTCCAGAAATGAGTATACCTCTTCTTTTGTCAGACTAATATTGTGAGAGTTTAGTCAACCTAGTCACGAATTGAGCTGTTTGGGTTTTGTTGTTTCATTACCTTCACTGCTCCGCAGTCTTCTTATTCCTCCAGCAGTTGGTTGCTATTACCTTATGCTTATAGTAGGGCCTGGCATCCTAGAAAATTTATCTGTTTTCTTGCTTCACTCTCAGCTTTCAGCAATTCCTGTATACTTGTGCCACAGATGGGGTCTCTCTCCACACTCTTGCCCCCTGCTACCAATAGTAGACGGATATTACTTGTTACTTGGTGCTAGACTGGTTTTGCTTCTACTCCTATCCCACAGGCCACAGAATTTTGCCTGGCTCTGGGAGTGAAATTTTGCTGTCCCTGCCCAGTGGCTTAAGGCTTTTGTTTCCTTTGAGAGAAGGGTCTGGGAAATTGGGTGGGATTTTGTGCCTGACCCCCAGTAGCAGCTGATCGCTTTCTTCATGCCTGTACCTTGTGTGGGGAGCCTCTCACAACTTTCCTATCCTGCCCCCAGTCTTTCTTGTGAGTACTCAGTGGAGGCCGAGGAATAGAGTTTGCTAGTGAGTGCAAACTTTTCTTGTGTCTGGGGATTCTAGTCATTTCAAAATGACACTAGATCACACTTGGCCCTCAAGAATTTGTTAACATTTTAGCCAGTTTCTTCTTACCTGTTTTTATTTTGGTAACCTTTTTCTCCCATGATCTGCCACAGGTGAGAGAGTTTGTGGGTTCCATCTCTCTTTGGAGTAGCTTGTCACTCTTTGGAATTCAGTTTACTTGATTGCCTTATGACTTGAGCTCTGTGATGGACTCAAAAAAATTAAGATTTTGTCTATTATCTGGCTTTTTTGTGTAGTTAGAATGGGAGTAATGGTCTTTTGAGGCTTTCTGCCTCCTAAGTGGGAACAGGACTCTCTTCATACAGCTTCTTCACCAGAAACATGCTTCAATTAAGAAAAAAACACAAGGAAGAACCTGATTAGCCTAGTCCTTATTGGCCTTGGTCTTGTGCTCTTCCCTCTACCAATCACTGTCCATAGGGGATGGTACTCTGATTTGCCTCACCTGGGCCAGAGGCAAGAGATTCAGGATCTCTCGCCAGAAGAGGTAGAAGGAATGCCTAACAAGCAAAAACAGTAGTCTGAAATGTGATAAACACAGATAATTTCTAAAAGTATTTTTAATGAGAAAAGTAATATATGCATGTGGCAAAAAATTCAAACAGTACAATGAGATGTCATTCCCTCTCCCAAATCTTACTCCACTCTTCCTCCTCAGAGGCAACTATTGTTAGCAATTTCTTGAATTTTCAACCAGAAAGTTTCTCTGTGTATACTAACATATACACACATAAACACATACCTCCACTCAAAATAGATGCTTTCTTAACCAAATAGCCACTTAACTGACTCATAAGATTAACCAACACCCTTCACTCTTCTTGTAAAACACACAATGAATACCTATGGCATCCACATGATGGCTTCTACCAGGTGAGTTTCATGCTTACCAAAAGTCAGTTGTATTTATTTTAAGCCTTTTTATGCCAATTGTGGGTATTATTATATTTAAGTAATTAAATTAAATGTTATATAAACTAATTAAAAACTGAGTGCAAAAGAAGCCATCACTTATGTGAATGCTTTGGAAAGACTTGATAAAGTTGACTTCTTAAAAAAAAAAAGCTATCAAATTAGCTGTGGGAGAAACAACTAAAAATCATTGGGGGAAAACTGAAATATCAAGAAGGATTTTGTGATGAGATTGCTTCAAAATTGTTTAAGTCTTCATTTACTGAGACATAAATAATGTTTTAAAAATTACAGGCTTGCTTTAAATGAAAAGCATGGAAAATGCACTTTGTATGTAGTTTATTCAAGAAAAGCAACATGAAACGCTAATAAATAAACTCACACCCAGAGAAAAGATTTTAAGTTAGAATTAAATTGTTAAAATATGTTCAAAAATACATAATTTTTTATTATTTCCTATTTTATTACTTTTTTGATTAAACCACCACTGATAATCTTGACTTCATTGGATAAAAGTGTTTCTACTGTGTGTATATGTATGTTTGAAAAAGGAACTAGAGGGTAACAGTGTGTGTGTATGTGTGTGCTCACATATGTGTGCACATGCACACTATCTTAGTGGGCAGCAGCCAGAAAATGCATCTTTAATAAAATGGCATTTGACCAGAAATCTGAAGGAAGTGAGTCAATCATGCAGATAACTGAGAGTAGAACATTTCAGGCAAACAGAACAGCAAGGGCAAAGGTCCGATATATGCCCTTGATTGATGGGTGACTGGTTAAAATAAAGTATGAGTCACTCATATACTAGAACACTATGTAGTAGATTAAAAATTGAAGTAAATGAGACAAAAATATCTCCATTGTTAAATAATAAATGCAAGACATATTTTTGTATTCAAATGGGATCATTAGAACTTCATGTTCTATGTAACTGTACAAAATGCATAAATAAAAACTATTAGAAATACAAAATGAAATGGAAAGAAACAAAAAGTGTATCAGGAATTTTCACTCAACACTACCAGTTGGTAACATTAAGTAGACAGAAAATAAGGTTAGAAGATTTAGATAAAATAAATATGATTGAACTACTAAGTATGTGATTTGTACCTTCGCATTTAGTTTTAACAAATAATTTTAAATTTCTCTGATCCTTTTTCAGAGTTATACCTTTTATATCTATTTTGCATCTTGCAACATTGACTAGAACTTTCAGATCTATATTAAAATTTAGACTAAAAGTTATTTATGCCCTGAATGATCTGACCACTGTCTAGCACTCTGATTTCGTGTTGAACCAATCATTTGCCACAGAGCATAGAAGTATTATTTATGAGAAATGAAAGGGATAAAATGTTATTAACCTTGGCAATATCAGTGTATCTGGCTGAAGTTGGGAAGTCGAGGGGTAGGGGTAATGGAGCAAATATAGAAAGTGGGATGAGATTTGGGAGTAAGAATTTATAAAAGACATTCACTTTTAATTTTCTATGCTTCTAGCCTATTATGAAGAATTAAATCACATCTTTGTTTACTTTGATAATATTTTTTTTAAGTAAAAAAAGTACCAAAACCTTGAGAGAAACCCTACTTGGTCATGGTGGTATTAAATTCTATTAATTTGCAGTTTTATTTGTTATTCTAGGGATTTATTTAGAATTTTCACACCTATTTTCATTAATAAATTTGTTCTGGCCAGTATTCTTTCTGTATGTGCTAATTCTGGTTTTGGTGTGAGGATTGTGTTAGGTTTACATAATAAAATGGGAAGTTTGCTAATTTTTCAATGCTCATTCATTAATTCATTCTTTTGTTTTTTAAGGTTGACTGATTACTTTTATTTATTGTTTGTTTTTATTAACTTTTTATTTTATATTGGAGTATAGCCTATTAACAATGTTGTGATAGGTTCAGGTGCACAGCAAAGCAACTCAGCCATGCATATCCATTAATTAATTCTTCTAGTCAGTAAATATTTATGGCATGTCGAGCTTAATTTTAGGTTTTGAGGCTGTAGCAGTAGACAGACAAGGTTCCTGCATTCACGAAATAGTGCTTTCATTTTAAAGTGGGGGAGACCAAAAGTATAGAGGTAAAGTGATAAGTTTAAAAAATCAGATATAATAAGTACTTGGCAGAAAATTAAAACCAAGTGACTTTAGACTTGATGGTCTAAGCAGGCCTCACTGAAGAGGTAATATTTAAGCTGAGACCTAAACAATAAAAATAGAAGCAAAAAGAGAAACATGTAACTTTATGAGTCATGCTGCTGCTATAATGATAAAAATAATTTCACGGGCTTAAAGGTCATGTATTCTATGTATGATCACATGATGTAATTCTTTCCTCATATCGAAAGTAAACCCCTCATGTGTATACAAATATTCCTTCTTTGGTTGGGGGGTATAGTAAGTTTTGGTTTTTGTTAATTTAGTCAGTGTCTAAGCAAGCAATATACTCTATATGTCTTGTTTTTTTTTATTGTAAGTGAAAACCAGGTGGCATACGCATATACGTAACCAGATTTAATATGTGTAGCCTGGATGGTCACTGTGTCATTCAGTTCCCCTTTCAGAGGAGCACATCCTTTTACCCTTCAGGAGGTTCTCTCTCATTTCTCCTCTCTAGAGCATAGCCTGCCATGGAAGATACTAGATAGACTTGCTCCAGTGAGAAGCAACTTAATTTCAAATCATTACTTATAATTTTGGAACAGCCTTTGTTATTCACACACTGTCAGAATGAAACAAAAGTTTGCTGGGGACTTCAGAAACAAAGGAGCTAGTAACAGAGAATCAGTGATATCCTAGAGATAAATACTGGTTCACCTTTACTGCACTCCTTGGAAATACACTGTGTGGGACCCAAAGGTTGTAATTATTATTATAACACTGAAAACTGCTTGAATGATAGAAATATCAGCAGCTCTGGGGACTTGGTAATAAGCTCCAACTGGAGCAGCACATTTCTTTAGACTTTTCCATTTCAAGGCTCAAAAGTGATCACAAAGCTGACATTGAACCAGCGTAAAGATTTTTTAGTACAACTGAGTTGGAGCTCCTTTTAAAATCACAATTAGTTTTTACTGTCTATGGAGGATTAATATTAATGACATTAATACTGGACCACCTTGAGCATAACTATATCTGGTAGCCCTTTAAAAAGTTTATATGCTTCAGAATGACCTTCAGACACTCTCAGGATGACTTTCTTTTTAGCTTCTGCTTATAAGGAACTGAGATTTGTTTATCTTTGAGGTAGTATTTGGGCTGGTAAAATTTCGTATGTACATCCACAAAAGGAAAAGATCCAAATCAATTATTTCAAAATATAAATAAGCAGGGACTTCCCTGGTGGTCCAGTGGTTGAGAATCTGCCTTCCAATGCAGGGGACGTAGGTTTGATACCTGGTCGGGGAACTAAGATGCCACATGCCACGGGGCAACTAAGCCTGCGTGCCACAACTGCTGAGCCTGTATACTCTGAGGCCAAGCACCACAACTAGAGAGCCCACGTGCCACAACTACTGAGCCCATGCACCACAACTAGAGAGAAGCCCACACGCTGCAACTGGAGAAGCCCACGCACCACAACAAAAAGATCCCGCATGCTGCAACAGAGATCCTGTGTGAGCAAGACCTGACGCAGCCAAATAAATAAAATAAATAAATAAATATTTTAAAATATGTATATATATGTTTATATATATATTTAAACATTTTTAACATCTTTATTGGAGTATAATTGCTTTACAATGGTGTGTTAGTTTCTGCTGTATAACAAAGTGAATCAGCTATACATATACATATATCACCATATCTCCTCCCTGTTGTGTCTCCCTCCCACTCTCCCTATCCCACCTCTCTAGGTGGTCACAAAACACTGAGCTGATCTCCCTGTGCTATGCGGCTGCTTCCCACTAGCTATCTGTTTTACATTTGGTAGTGTATATATGTCAGTGCTACTCTCTCACTTCGTCCCAGCTTACCCTTCCCCCTCCCTGTGTCCTCAAGTCCATTCTCTACATCTGCGTCTTTATTCCTGTCTTGCCCCTAGGTTCTTCAGAACCTTTTTTTTTTTTTTTTACATTCCATATATATCTGTTAGCCTACAGTATTTATTTTTCTCTTACTGACTTACTTCACTCTGTATGACAGTCTCTAGGTCCATCCACCTCACTACAAATAACTCAATTTCGTTTCTTTTTATGGCTGAGCAATATTCCATTGTATATATGTGCCACATCTTCTTTATCCATTCATCTGTCGATGGATACTTAGGTTGCTTCCATGTCCTGGCTATTGTAAATAGAGCTGCAATGAACATTGTGGTACATGACTCTTTTTGAATTATGGTTTTCTCATGGTATAGGCCCAGTAGTGGGATTGCTGGGTCATATGGTAGTTCTATTTTTGGTTTTATAAGGAACCTCCATACTGGTCTCCATAGTGTCTGTATCAATTTACATTCCCACCAACAGTGCAAGAGGGTTCCCTTTTCTCCACACCCTCTCCAGCATTTATTGTTTGTAGATTTTTTTTTTTAAAGAAATTCACGTTCTTTTATTTATTTATTCATTTATTTATTTATTTATGACTGTGTTGAGTCTTTGTTTCTGTGCGAGGGCTTTCTCTAGTTGCGGCAAGTGGGGACCACTCTTCATCGCGGTGCGCGGGCCTCTCACCATCGCAGCCTCTCTTGTTGCGGAGCACAGGCTCCAGACGCGCAGGCTCAGTAATTGTGGCTCACAGGCCCAGTTGCTCCGTGGCATGTGGGATCTTCCCAGACCAGGGCTCGAACCCGTGTCCCCTGCATTGGCAGGCAGATTCTCAACCACTGTGCCACCAGGGAAGCCCTGTTTGTAGATTTTTTGATGATGGCCATGCTGACCGGTGTGAGGTGATACCTCACTGTAGTTTTTGATTTGCATTTCTCTAATGATTAGCGATGTTGAGCATCCTTTCATGTGTTTGTTGGCAATCTGTATATCTTCTTTGGAGAAATGTCTATTTAGGTCTTCTGCCCATTTTTGGATTGAGTTCTTTGTTTTTTTTGCTACTGAGCTACATAAGCTGCTTGTAAACTTTGGAGATTAATCCTTTGTCAGTTGCTTTGTTTGAAAATATTTTCTCCCATTCTGCAGGTTATCTTTTCATCTTGTTTATGGTTTCCTTTGCTGTGCAAAACTTTTAAGTTTCATTAGGTCCCATTTGTTTATTTTTGTTTTTATTTCCATTTTCTAGGAGGTGGATCAAAAAGGATCTTGCTGTGATTTATGTCATAGAGCGTTCTGCCTATGTTTTCCTCTAAGAGTTTTATAGTGTCTGGCCTTACATTTAGGTCTTTAATCCATTTTGAGTTTATTTTTGTGTATGGTGTCAGGGAGTGCTCTAATTTCATTCTTTTACATGTAGCTGTCCAGTTTTCCCAGCACCACTTATTGAAGAGGCTGTCTTTTCTCCATTGTATATTCTTGCCTCCTTTATCAAAGATAAGGTAACCATATGTGCATGGGTTTATCTCTGGGCTTTCTATCCTTTTCCATTGAGCTATATTTATGTTTTTGTGCCAGTACCATACTGTCTTGATTACTGTAGCTTTGTAGTATGGTCTGAGGTCTGGGAGCCTGATTCCTCCAGCTCTGTTTTTCTTTCTCAAGATTGCTTTGGCTATTCGGGGTCTTTTGTGTTTCCAAACAAATTGTGAAATTTTTTCTTCTAGTTCTGTGAAAAATGCCATTGGTAGTTTGATAGGGATTGAATCAGTAGATTGCTTTGGGTAGTATTGTATTTTTACAGTGCTGATTCTTCCAATCCAAGAACATAGTATATCTCTCCATCTGTTGGTATCATCTTCAATTTCTTTCATCAGTGTCTTATAGTTTTCTGCATACAGGTCTTTTGTCTCCTTAGGTAGGTTTATTCCTAGGTATTTTATTCTTTTTGTTGCAGTGGTAAATGGGAGTGTTTCCTTAATTTCTCTTTCAGATTTTTCATCATTAGTGTATAAGAATGCAAGAGATTTCTGTGCATTAACTTTGAATCCTGCTAGTTTACCAAATTCATTGATTAGCTCTAGTAGTTTTCCGGTAACATGTTTAGGATTCTCTATGTATAGTATCATGTCATCTGCAAAAAGTGACAGCTTTACTTCTTCTTTTCCAATTTGGATTCCTTTTATTTTTCATCTCTGATTGCTGTGGCTAAAACTTCAAAAACTATGTTGAATAATAGTGGTGAGAGTGGACAACCTTGTCTTGTACTTGATCTTAGAGGAAAAGGTTTCAGTTTTTCACCATTGAGACAATGTTGGCTGTGGGTTTCTCATATATGGCCTTTATTATGTTGAGGTAGGTTCCCTCTATGCCTACTTTCTGGAGAGTTTTTATCATAAATGGGTGTTGAATTTTGTCGAAAGCTTTTTCTGCATCTATTGAGATGATCACATGGTTTTTCTCCTTCAATTTGTTAATATGGTTTATCACATTGATTGATTTGCATATATTGAAGAATCCTTCCGTTCCTGGGATAAACCCCACTTGATCATGGTGTATGATCCTTTTAATGTGCTGTTGGATTCTGTTTGCTAGTATTTTGTTGAGGATTTTTGCATCTATGTTCATCAGTGATGTTGGCCTGTAGTTTTCTTTCTTTGTGACATCTTTGTCTGGTTTTGGTATCAGGGTGATGGGGGCCTTGTAGAATGAGTTTGGAAGTGTTCCTCCCTCTGCTATATTTTGGAAGAGTTTGAGAAGGATAGGTGTTAGCTCTTCTCTAAATGTTTGATAAATTCGCCTGTGAAACCGCCTGGTCCTGGGCTTTTGTTTGTTGGAAGATTTTAAATCACAGTTTCAATTTCAGTGCTTGTGATTGTTCTGTTCATATTTTCTGTTTCTTCCTGGTTCAGTCGGAAGGTTGTACTTTTCTAAGAGTTTGTCCATTTCTTCCAGGTTGTCCATTTTATTGGCATATAGTTGCTTGTAGTAATCTCTCATGATCCTTTGTATTTCTGCAGTGTTAGTTGTTACTTCTCCTTTTTCATTGCTAGTTCTGTTGATTTGAATCTTCTCCCTTTTTTTCTTGATGAGTCTGGTTAATGGTTTATCAATTTTGTTTATCTTCTCAAAGAACCAGCTTTTAGTCTTATTTATCTTTGCTATTGTTTCCTTCATTTCTTTTTCATTTACTTCTTATCTGATCTTTATGATTTCTTTCCTTCTGCTAACTCTGGCGTTTTTTTGTTCTTCTTTCTCTAATTGCTTTAGGTGTAAGGTTAGGTTGTTTATTTGAGATGATTCTTGTTCTTGAGGTAGGATTTTATTGCTATAAACTTCCCTCTTAGAACTGCTTTTGCTGCATCCCATAAGTTTTGCATCATTGTGTCATTTTGTGTTACGTTGTCAATTGTTTCTAGGTATTTTCTGATTTCCTCTCTGATTTCTTCAATGCCCTCTTAGTTATTTAGTAGCGTATTGTTTAGCCTCCGTGTGTTTGTATTTTTTACATTTTTTTCTGTAATTGATATCTAGTCTCATAGCATTGTTGTCGGAGAGGATACTTGATATGATTTCAATTTTCTTAAATCTACCAAGGCTTGATTTGTGACCCAAGATATGGTCTATCCTGGAGAATGTTCCATGAGCACTTGAGAAGAAAGTGTATTCTGATGTTTTTGGATAGAATGTCCTATAAATATCAATTAAGTCCATCTTGTTTAATGTGTCATTTAAAGCTTGTGTTTCCTTATTTATTTTTATTTTGGATGATCTGGCCATTGGTGAAAGTGGGGTGTTAAAGTCCCCTACTATGATTGTGTTACTGTTGATTTCCCCTTTTATGGCTGTTAGCATTTGCCTTATGTATTGAGGTGCCCCTATGTTGGGTGCATAAATATTTACCATTGTTATATCTTCTTCTTGGATTGATCCCTTGATCATTATGTAGTGTCCTTCTTTGTCTCCTTTAACAGTCTTTATTTTAAAGTCTATTTTGTCTGATATGAGAATTGCTACTCCAGCTTTCTTCTGATTTCCATTTGCATGGAATATCTTTTTCCATCCCCTCCCTTTCAGTCTGTATGTGTCCCTAGGTCTGAAGTGGGTCTCTTGTAGAGAGACAGGTCTTGTTTTTGTATCCATTCAGCCTATGTTTTGGTTGGAGCATTTAATCCATTTACATTTAAGGTAATTATCAATATGTATGTTCCTATTACCATTTTTTAAATTGTTTTGGGTTTGTTATTGCAGGTCTTTTCCTTCCCTTGTGTTTTCTGCCTAGAGAAGTTCCTTTAGCATTTGTTGTAAAGCTGGTTTGGTGGTGCTGAATTCTCTTTAACTTTTGCTTGTCTGTAAAGGTTTTAATTTCTCTGTCGAATCTGAATGAGATCCTTGCTGGATAGAGTAATCTTGGTTGTAGTTTCTTCCCTTTCATCACTTTAAATATGTTCTGCCACTCCCTTCTGGCTTGCAGAGTTTCTGCTGAAAGATCAGCTGTTAACCTTATGGGTATTCCCTTGTATGTTTTTTGTTGCTTTTCCGTTGATGCTTTTAATATTTTTTCTTTGTGTTTAATTTTTGTTAGTTTGATTAATACGTGTCTCGGCATGTTTCTCCCTGGATTTATCCTGTATGGGTCTCTCTGCGCTTCCTGGACTTGATTGACTATTTCCTTTCCCATGTTGGGGAAGTTTTCAACTATAATCTCTTCAAGTATTTTCTCAGACCCTTTCTTTTTCTCTTCTTCTTCTGGGACCCCTATAATTTGAATGTTGGTGCGTTTAATGTTGTCCCAGAGGTCTCTGAGACAATCCTCAATTCTTTTCATTCTTTTTTCTTTATTCTGCTCCCTGGCAGTTATTTACACCATTTTATCTTCCAGCTCACTTATCTGTTCTTCTGCCTCAGTTACTCTGCTGTTGATTGCTTCTAGAGTATTTTTAATTTCAGTTATTGTGTTGTTCATCACTGTTTGTTTGCTCTTTAGTTCTTCTAGATCCTTGTTAAATGTTTCTTGTATTTTCTCCATTGTGTTTCCGAGATTTTGGCTCATCTTTACTATCATTACTCTGAATTCTTTTTCAGGTAGGTTGCCTATTTCATCTTCATGTATTTGGTCTTGTAGGTTTTTACCTTGCTCCTTTGTCTGTAACATATTTTTTTGTCATTTCTTTCTTTCTTTTTTTTGATGGGTGGGGCTGTATTCCTGTCTTACTTGTTATTTGGCCTGAGCTGTCCAGCACTGGAGTTTGCAGGCAGTTGGATAGAGCCCAGTCTTGGTGCTGACATTAGGACCTCTGGGAGGCCTCACTCTGATTAATATTCCCTGGGGTCTGAGGTTCTGTGTTAGTCCAGTGGTTTGGACTAGGAGCTCCCACCACAGGAGCTCAGGCCCGACCTCCTGCCTGGGAACCATGATCCTGCAAGCCAGTCGCTGGGGGTTCCTTCTGTCCCCTTAGGTGTCCATGGTCCCCCACCTGTGCCTGGTAGGTGCCTTAGTTGTGCAGAGACATGAATTCTGCGTCCTCCTAGTCTGCCATCTTGACTCTGCCCCTGTATAATTCCATTTTTATTAAATGTCCAGGATAGGCAAATCTATAGACAAAAATTACATTAGTGGTTGCAATGAGCTAGGGGGAAGGGGAAATGGGGAATGACTGCTAATGGGTATGGGGTGTCTTTTTGCAGTGATGAAAGTGTTCTGAAGTTAGGTGGTCATGGTTGCACAACTCTGAATATACAAAAAGTCACTGAATTATAAACTTTAAAAGAGTGAATTTTATGGTATGACTACGTCTCAATAAAGCTGTTAGTAAAAACAAAAAGCTGAAGGAGTTTAACTGGCATCTTTCATATTTAAAACTTCCTAGAAATTTCCCATTGTTTCGCGAAAACTCAGTGTAGTGGGTATTATGGTTAGCTCTCCAATTCTAATTTTCCCCATCCATTACATAGCTGCCATGCAGTTTGAGTGTGATTATCCTTACTAGCAGCTTCAATGGGTCCTGATTTGACCATTCTAGTTTTCTTCGCCATACCTTAAGCCAGTACACAAGTGGCATCAAGGGTATTCCAATTGGTGGGGTGGGGGCCGGGGTGGGGGAGAGAAAGCCCAGGTTTTTGTTAGGTGGTTGTGAATAACTAATACGTTTTCTCTTTTTCTGCATGTAAAGGGAAAACCATGAGGTACAGGTTAGCAGCCATCTACCAACCATGAGAGAAGTCCGCTTGAAGACAAAAGTGACACACAGAGAAGGAGAGAGCCAAGACTATCTCAGAAAAATGGAGCAAGAGCCCTGATTGAGCCTTGCGGGACTCCTGTGTCCTTTTAATAATCTTTAAGTAGTGTGTGACCATATGGCTAATTTGCCTAGACAGTCTCAGTTTACACCAGTTTTCCTAGCTTGATTGTTAATGGTGCCCTTTCTCTTTCTGAAAAGTGTTCCAGTTTCATTTATATGGTCACACTCAAGATAATTGGATTTTCAATCACATATCAATCAATTTAGCAGTTAACTAAGGTCAACTGGTTTTCAAGTTGTGTCCATTTTGACTGTTTTCTGGCTACCTCCCATCATCCTCCCTCAGATTGTTCAGTTGTTTAGATTCAAAAAGTAACCAAATGAAACATTCTGACTCTTACTCTTTCTTCAGGACCTAGGACTTCTCCATGAAGTCTTTCTAGACTTTTCTAAATAAAAGTAACCATTCCCAACTCCCACACAATTCTCCTCATCCCTCTTTATCAATACTCAATAACATTGCATTACAATGATCTGTTCTTGTGTTTATCTTCCATAGCCAACTGGGAACATCTCCTGAAAAAGGATTATATCATTTTCAACTTTGTATCCAAAGCATGAGAACAATGTGCTCCTGGAACATAGTTTCTTTTGATATTTGCTGAGGAATAAAGGAAAAGAAATAACTGGATAGGAAAGCCATTCATTTGTTTGCTTTGTCATTTTAACAGTCTGTTCAACTAATTTTGCTCAATATTTTCCATTGTAGCAACTAACCATTAATGATGCCTCCCAAGCCCAAATGATCTCAAAATAATTAAAATGGGCAATTGAATTTAAGGATGAGCTTAATATAGAAAACCCCCAAGAGTTGTTTCTGTTACCCTGAATTGTCCAGTGGACTGTTTCATGCTTCTTCATATTTGAGATAATGCTTCAAATTTATACTCACAATGAAATAAAGACTTAAAAATAATCTGATATGATCTCTGAACAATTAAATTATTAGACTGGGTGTAGGGCTCATCTTCTTCACAAATTCATTGTTAGTTTGGTCTCATTCATGCAGATGTTCCTTTTTTTTTTTTAAACCAATTCAGAGCTAAAAAAAAAATATTGTCATGTAAACTAGACTCTGAAAACTGCTTTCTGTTAATCCTGATATCCTGATGCATTTTATTCTAAGTATTTTTAAGGTATTTATTACCAAAAATAATATTAACACTCAATATCATTGTTTCTTACATGTCAGAAGACCCCATGTGTATCTAAATACCTTTTAAATCTTATTCTTTGCTTGTATAGAATATTTTATTTCAAGCCCTGAAATTTATTTTTCTTATGGAATAAAAGTATCTTGGTTTGCTCTTTACTATTTTATGATATTATTCCTATTCTATACAATTATCATCTAATTGCATTTGTTTCTGACTGAATAAACCAGTTATGTTAGCAAAATGATGAGATCTAAAGGATATCCTGGTTTGTGTTATAAGCAAAAATTGTTGAGTGTTGATGCTTCTGCTACAGAGAGACCAATTTGCTTTAAAAAAAAAAATCCTTTTAAGTATAGTTAATTTTATTTTTCATAGGTAAAAACAGTAAAGGAAGAAATTGAGAAAATAAGTTAGTGATCTAGATGAAATTAGAATGAAGGAATGCTCTCTGTTAAGGAATAACAATAAAAGTTTCAAAAAATTTACACATGTCTGCTACTCTTCTGAATATTTTATACGTTAACTTTAGTCCTCACAACACAGGTCATATAGCTGGTAAATGGTAGAACTGGAATTCAAACCCAGGCAGTTTGACATTCACAATGTATGTATGTGCTTAACTGATAGTCTACACTGTATCCTCAAACAAAGCTTTCTTCAGATAGAAAGTATTTTGAAGAGATCCTAAACTCCAAAGATCTAGGTTATCTCCACAGCATTTGTTCCTTAGTAAAAGTTAAACTCACATTTAATTATATTGTTGTTAATACTATGAAATAATACAATAAGAAACAGATTTTATTGTCATTTTTCTGATCTTTTAAATTCTCCTACTTGTTGTTTACTCTCTTAGATGAATTGTTCTGAAATGACGGTATATTTCGTGAAATTCCTCTTAATTGAAGTAAAAGATGTGGTAAAGAGTAAGATGTTTAGTGCATCTTAGCATGAAATATATGGTCTATTCTAAATACACTTTCCTATGTCTCAGATGTTGAAATTGCCTTCTACAGAGTATTGGTTATCAAACTAAATAATGCTAAACCAAAATCTACTTCGTGATCTGAACTTTGAGGATTGATTATCTACTCTACATTGTTTAAATTAACTTAATATTGTACATTTTAATATAAGGAGCATTGGCTTTGGAGTCTGACAGACCTGGGTCCAAACTCCAGCTCCCTCCTTATCAGATGCATAACTTTGGTAGTTAACTTTATCTTTTTGGCTTCCAATTATATATTTCATGACATTTGTGAAAGTCAAGTTAATATTTTAAAATTTGCTTGGCACATAACTTATGTTCTTGTGTTCAGTAAATACAGTTGGCCCTCCATAACCGTGGGTTCTGAGTCCATGGATTCAACCAACTGGAATTCAAACCCAGAAGAGAAAATATTTGAAAAAAAATTCTAGAAAGTTCCAAAAAGCAAAACTTGAATTTGCTGCATGTCCTGGCAACTATTTACGTAGCATTTATATTGTATTAGATATTATAAGTAATCTAGAGATGATTTCAAGTATACAGGATTATATGCTTATATAATACATACCTATAGTGCTTAGGTTATATGCAAATACTATGTCATTTTATATAAGGGACTTGAGCATTTGTGGATTTTGGTGTCTGAGGGGGTCCTGGAAATAATCACCCACTGATACCAAGGGAGGACTGTATTACAGTCTCAGTCTCTGTCTCTGTCTGTCTCTCATTCTCCAATAAATCTACCAAGTTTGTTTACACACACACACACACACACACATGCAGAGCCTAGGTGAAAGTTTTGACATTATAAACTTTAATAAATAAATTGAATTGAGTCATGAATATCTATCTAAAAAGAAAGCAATTTCAAAAACATTTTGAAAAAGAAAATAATTGATACTTACATGGGACACATTTGGAAATCTTTAGAATTTAGCTTCCTTTAGGAATGAACATCAGTGCTTCAACCTAGCACACTATGGATTAAAACAAAATCAAGTATGAAATTTGAAAAGAAATGAGTATGAGGTAAAACATTTTAATTAGTCATTTGCATATGAGCTAGCAAAACAGCTGAGAATGAAACGAACTCTAGTAAACTCTAGGCACTCCCCTGGACCACACCTATACATACAAACACACTATACCAGTGGTTTATCAAGATCAGGCCTTGAACTGACAATTTGCCTAGAACCTTTGTACATTTGAAGTCTTCATAGTGATATAGTATCTCAGGATCTGAAAGCCTTTACAAAGTTACCATTTAATGGGTAAAAAAACCACTGTAGGTTAAGCACCTGAACTGCTAAGTAGATAAGGCATTTTTCTACTAATTTCAAACATGCTTAGGGGAAAAAAAGGACAAGAATTAAATTGTTTCTTTGGGCATTAGCACAACAAATTTCACATCAATTGATTCTAACTTTGTTTTTGAAACTTCAAATTTACCCAATTTCTGGAGGATCACTTTTTACATTTTAAAAAAGTTTTTATAAGGGCTGAAAATTTACAGTATACCTATCTTTTAAAAATAACACATTAACCACATTCAACCAACCTCGGATCACGTAGTATTGTAGTAGTATTTACTGAAAAAATATCTGCATGTAAGTGGGGCCCTGTTGTTCAGGGGTCAACTGTATGTCCAATATTGACATAAAAATGATGCTGTTGACTCTGTCAAGTAGAGCATGGGCTTTGGAGCAGGTCTTCAGGTTGTGATTAGGTGAACTAATATGTAGTTACTTTCACTCACTCTAACTCTGTGGTCTAATTTTGTAATCTGAAGGAGGGTTATGAGTAGTTAATGTGTATTTGTTTTCCACAGAGAAAAAAAACATATTTAAAGTATTTGCAAACAAAGGAGAAAGTTGAACAATTTTTCTAGTGACTTCTCTCAGTGTAGATCAGTTTAAATAAACTAATTCTCTTGTTCAACAAATATTTGTGTGCCTAGAAGGTGGAAAGCCCTGGGATCTGATGACAAACTACTTTATCTCACTAATTCAGACACTTATAACATTTCCAGTACTTCAAATGGAGCACTCACTAATTATTTTTTACAAAATAGACTATTTTTAAAGCAGTTTTAGGTTCACAGTAAAACTGAGCAGAAAATACAGTTCCCATATACTCCCTGCCCAACATACGCACAGCTTCCCCCGCTGTCAACATCCTGCCCCAGAGTGGTATATTTGTTACAGCTGATGAACCTACATTGACACATCACAGTCACCCAAAGTCCATAGTTTACATTAGGGTTCACTCTTGATGTTGTACATTCTAAGGTTTTGGACAAATGTATAGTACATGTATCTACCATTATATTGAATAGTATCATACAGAATAGTTTTACTGCCCTAAAAATCCTCTGTGACCTGCCTATTCATCCCTCCCTCTCTCCCTTCTGGCAACCACTGACATTTTTACTGTCTCCATAGTTTTGCCTTTTCCAGAATGTCATATAATTGGAATCATACAGTATGTAGCCTTTTCAGATTGGCTTCTTTTACTTAGTAATATGCCTTTAAGTTTCCTCCATGTCTTTCATGGCTTGATAATTTCTTCTTAGCATTGAATAATATTCCATTGTCTGGATGTACCAGACAATGGATTTATCCATTCATCTACAGAAGGACATCTTGGTTGCTTCCAAGTTTTGGCAATTAGGAATAAAGCTGCTATAAACATCCGTGTGCAGGTTTTTGTATGGTTATGTTTTCAATTCATTTGGCTAAACAGCAAGGAGCGCGATGCTGGATTGTATGGTAAGAGTATGTTTAGTTTTGTAAGTAAATGCCAAACTATCTTCCAAAGTGACTGTATCACTTGTAATTTTTTTTTAAATTATGAAAAATTTCTACATGATTTTTCATCATTGATAACTCATTTGTAAAATAGAAAATGGTCATTTTTCTTCATGGAAACAGTAATGCTCATTATAGAAAGTCAACAATATAAACAGGTAGATTTTAAAAAATCAACACGTTTCATTCCTCAAAGATAAGTACTCATAACTGGTGTAATTTCTTTTAGTCTTTTTTCTGTACATAGGCTTTGTGTCACATTTTAAACTTGATTTTTCTAGAAATCTCACTAAAGATGATGTTTTTCTTAGATGCAATCCAAATCAAGAATCCTGATTATTAGACTTCCCTGGTGGCACAGTGGTTAAGAATCTGCCTGCCAATGCAGGGGATGGGGGTTCAATCCCTGGTCCAGGAAGATTCCACATGCCACAGAGCAGCTAAGCCCATGCGCCACAACTACTGAGCCTGCACTCTAGAGACCACGAGCCACAACTACTGAGCCCACGAACCACAACTACTGAAGCCCGTGTGCCTAGAGCCCATACTCCGCAACAAGAGAAGCCACTGACCACAATGAGAAGCCCACGCACTGCAATGAAGAGTAGCCCCAGCTCGCCGCAACTAGAGAAAGCCCGTGTGCAGCACAACGAATACCCAATGCAGGCAAATATTAATTAATTACTTAATTAAAAAAATAAATACATCGTTAAAAAAAGAATCCTGATTATTGAAAATATTACAACTTTAAAAAATGTAAAACTAACTTTTATATATACGCATTTGGGGCACAATATAACAGAGTATCAACTTGCCAAAGTTTGTTTCATTTCTCTGAGGTAACTTATGTACCTGGGTTCTCCCAGCCTCCACTCTTGTCTTTTCTGGGACATGTGACTAGAACCAATATAATTTCATTTCAGTTTCAGTTGGAATCAGCTACAATTATTTTGGCTTGGAGTTGGTTCAAACTGAAAATGTGTTCCAACTACTTGGTTTGAACCAGACATTTTGCATTCTTTTCTGGTTAAGGTTTTATAACTAAACTATCTAGGGCCATTAAATGACAGTCAAATTTGGCTTTTGTTTACCTCTAAAAACATTGCTTCTTAAAATGTATGAATTCTAATATATACTAATGTTACTAGATTGCCACTGGAAAAAGTCAGAGGCCCTGAACTTGGTAGAATTTGAGGAGAGCCCTTTAGACAAACAACCAAAACAATGTTAGCTGCCAAAAGTGAGATTGGTGGACAGGGTCTTTGCTAGACTCCTATGCTGCTGTGCTACATGGAAAAAATTTACACTTTTACCATATCTATAGAATATATATATCTATATCTATAGAATATTCTATATCTATAGAATGTTAGGATTGCACATTCTAAAGCTGCTACTTTAAACTCATCAACCAGGTTTGGACAGACCAAGTTTAACTAGGCTCAAGTACAACATAGCTGATCTATTATCTACTGATTATACTCAATCAGAGGAGTTCTGTTAACTGTTAAGAATATCGGGTTCTTTCAACTTTCTTTGGCCTCCTTTTCCAAGTCATTGATCATACTGTATAAAATCCTTTGTTGTAAGGTTCCAAAAACCATTTGGAGAAATGTAGAGTACAACAAAATGCTTCAATTGACCAATTGATGTAGTTCATCAAATCTTAGAGTACATTAATTGAATGCAGTATTATTTTATATACGATTAAGAAAAAAAAAATCTACCTATTTGTTGTAAGATGCCCTTGACTGTGAGATGCATTTCTATTTAAGAAATGTTAAAATGAAATGTTTTTTTAAAAGTATGTCTTAGAATTGATTAACTAAAATAGTGATGTTTTAAAATTTCCACTTGTAGTGTTATTTCCATGCTAATATACTATTGGGCTTTAACTTTATCAACCAGTAACTCTCAACAATGGAAGTTTGGTTTCTAAGCCCTGTTCTTTCTTACTGACTTTAACCGGGTAAAACAAAGGGTATAGCAAATCCAGGATTGATTCTCACTATAGACATTAATTAAAACTCTTTTCTGATTGTAGTTTATCATTTACTTATAGATTGGGGTAGCTCATTCGATCAATATTAACTATAATAAATAACAATAATAAAATAAACTTCTTTTCAAAATTGAATTCCATTCTGAAATCTCTCAAGGGAGGTCATGGATTATTTAAAAGGAAATCACTTGAATAAACATCGTCTAAACATAAAACAATAGAGAAACTATATAAACTCATCTAGGCTGAAGAAACAAACATTTAGTACTAGATTAACCCATCTCCCTGGACTGATTTAAAGTTAAGATAAACACTAAGTTACCTTACTATCCAAAATGCCATTTCTTTCCATTTTAGAGCAGTGCTATCCCCCTGTGTAATTTAAAATTTTCTAGTAGCTAACCAAATTTAAAAAGTAAAACAACAGCAAAGACAGTGAAATAATTTTAATAATTTAACTCAGTATATCAAAATATTGTTTCAACATGTAATCAATATAAAATAAATGAGGTGGTCTTCGATATCAGGTGTATGATTTACATTCGCAATACATCTCAATTCCTACCAGCCACATTTCAAGCGCTCAATACCCCCTATGGCTACAGTATTGGGCAGGAGTAGTCTTTGAGGACTTCAGTATTAGCTGATTCTTTACATTCTGAGTTTGAGAATTTCTTTTATGTTACACGCTGCCTCTAAGGTGCTTAGAGATCTGCGAAGCACAAGGAGATTATTTTTACTCTCGGTCCGTTGTGATCCAAGACTCCACAGCACTAGAACCAGCGAGGGAGGAAGGCAATGGGATACCCTGGCGCCCAGGAACGTGTCTTGGAATAGGGCCTGAGCCGCTCCGAGTAATGCCCGGCGCAGCGGCTGCGAACACAGCGTTGGAAGTTGGACTGCGAGACAACTCGGGGGCTGCCTGGAACCCCGGGTCTTTTCCTGGGGCGCCCTGGAACACCAGAACCGGACAAAGGGAAAGTGTCCTCCGAGTTGGATACAGGAACCCGCTCCGCCGACGGAGATTGGCCCAGAGCTGCAGTGCTGGCCGCCCGGGTAGCCTCCGCCGGTCACTGAGAGGTGGGCGGCGGCCTGAGTCCGGAGGTGGGGGAAAACCCTGCCTGCGTCCAGCTGGAGAAGCCTCCCACGGGCGCGCTCACGACAGTGACGCCACGGGCGCGAGGGCGGCAGGGTGGGCGGAGAGGAGCGGCGCGTACCGCCCCTCGGAGGCGGGGTGGGGGGGGGGGCGCCGCGGTTCCGGAGGGCCGGGGCGGGGCCGGGTGCGCCGGGGAGTCTGGGCGCAAGCCGGCGGTTTCGATTAGTACGCGGAGTTGCGGCTGCAAAGCAGGGCACGGAGCTGCGCTGCCCAGAGCCCGGCGGCGAGGCGGCAGGGAGGCGGCGGGGCGGCGGCGGCGGAGGCGCAGGCGTGTGGGGTCCGGCCGGCGGCCGTGAGGGGGTGGAGAGGCGAGCCGGAGCGCGGGGCCACGGCCGCCCTGCCCACTGAGTCCGGCCACCGCAACGCCTGCATCCGCGAGCGCGCCCAGGCCAGCGCGCGAGCGAGTGCGCGCGGGCGGGGGCGCGCAGGCCCTGCCCGCCCCTTCCGCCCCCACCCCCCTCCGCCCCTTCCTCTCGCCACCTTTCTCTCCACTTCTGCGACCCCGCGCCGGGCGCCCACCCTGTCCTCCTGCGGGAGCGCTGTCCGCTGCGGCGGCCGGAGCGGGCCAGGCCGGGGGATGGCGCTGCTGGACCTGGCCCTGGAGGGAATGGCCGTCTTCGGGTTCGTCCTCTTCTTGGTGCTGTGGCTGATGCATTTCATGGCCATCATCTACACGTGAGTGAGGGGCAGCTGGAGGAGCCCGTGGCGGGGGTCGAGGCCTGGGGACAGGCGAGGGTGGGAGGAATTTCGCTTTGGAGGGGATTGGGATCGGATGGGGGTGGAGAAAGCTAATTCTCAGACTCTTCCTCCAATTCCCTCTCCCTTTGCATCAGCTGGGGCGGGGGGTTCATTGGAAGAGAAAAGTGGCGAGTGAGGGGATGGCTGGGCTTCAGGCGACTGCACAGCCAGGGGAAAGGAGACTATGCTCTTTTTACGTGTCAGGCGGAAGGTTGCTTGCTTGGTTTGATTGTGTTGGGGATTCGTGTGATTTTTCATCTGGGCCAAGATGTAGGGTGTATTGTGTTTTGTTTTGTTTGTTTCTCTCGACCTGGGCCACGTTTCTATTATGGTGATGATCGTTTCCACTCTTCGGTGAGCTGCACACAGCCACCTGGGGACCTCCCTGTGGATTTTCTTCTTCCTGGAAGAGCTCTGTGTCCTTAGATAGGTGTGAAGCACCTGTCCACCTTGAAAAATGTCCACCAAATCTCTGAGCTGGCGTTGTAGCCTTGAGTCATGTCAGCTTGTACATTTCAGTGTGGTTTTCTTTCCTTTTTTTTTTTTTCCCCCAATTCCTTATTTATTATCTTGTTTAGATGTGCCCCCCCCCCCCACCTTTTCATTAGATGCCTTTCACTGGGGACACAGTGGCGAGCACGACAGAATTCCTGTCCTCAAAGACCTTACATTCCAGAAGGGAGAGACAGATAATAAAATTCCGAATAAGGTTATTTCAGATAGTGATAAAGACTATGAATAAAATAAAACCGGGTAATGGATGAATATGACATAGAGTCTGTAGCTACTTTTGATATTTCAATTGTTCAAATGTCTTTAAAATGAAGGAAGCCTTCATGAGGCTATGAAAGAATTGACATAGAGCGCATTACTCTTGGATTCACTGGATTTTTAGCACCCCAAAAAGATGATGGTGCATAGTGATCTTTACCACCCATTAGAATAGGGTATATGTTAGTAGAAGAGAGGGGAGGACTTTAAGAAATTAATTACTTATAGTTCTTTTTCCTTTTCACTACAGAAAAAGTGTGCTTTTTCCTTTTGGAAATGCTGCATTTTATTAGTATAGTGTGGCATTTCCTGGTACTGGAGAAAGATGCTACATTGTACAAGGCATACTGATATTTCTTTGAAGATGAAAGAAAAATGCTTCTTGGATACTGTTGATCTTAGGATTTGGAGTTTGTGAGCTGTAGGCACTGAACATTCTGGAGTTCGTTTTAAATATATGAGTTCTTAAAAAACAATTTTGTCACTTTTTCCAATCATAAAAATAAAACATGCTTACTATATAGAGCATTTAGACAGTACAGAGAGGAAGAAAGAAGAAAGTTAAACACACACACCAAAACTCCATTACCTGTCAACCTTTTGTGACTATCCTTCCAGTTATATTTCTGTGGGGGGAGGGAGGTAAGGAGGGAGAGAGTAAGGGACCATATTATGGTTGTTCTTTCACCAGCCTCAAAATTCATCTATTTAATAAATACTTGCTGGGAAGCTCTTTTTTATATACAAGGCACTGTTCTAGGTGCTGGAAATAAGATTGAAGAACAATACATCCAGGGCCCCTGCTCACATGGAGCGTCCATGTAAAATGTGTTGAGTAATTTTCTCATGTCAGTAAATGTATGAGGGACTTCCCTGGTGGCACAGTAGTTAAGAATCCGCCTGCCAATGCAGGGGACATGGGTTCGAGCCCTGGTTGGGGAAGATCCCACATGCCACGGAGCAACTAAGCCCATGTGCCACAACTACTGAGCTTGCGCTCTAGACCATGCGAGCCACAACTACTGAGCCCGCATGCTGTAACTACTGAAGCTCACGCACCTACAGCCCGTGCTCTGCAACAAGCCACCTCAGTGAGAAGCCCGTGCACTGCAACAAAGACCAACACAGCCAAAAAATAAATAAATAAATAATTAATAAAATAAAATAAATGTATGATCTCTCCATCATTTTTAATAGATGCATGACATTTTTGTTTATGAGGTACTAATATGTATTCATTGTTATTATTGATGGGCATTTAGGTTATTTTCAATTTGTCAAGATTACAAACAACATGGTGATGAATTCATATGCTTACATCTTTGCGAGATGATCTCCTTAGTTTACATTCTGAAAGAGGAATTATTGGGCCAGAAGTGGGGTACATTTTAAACTTTGTTACATATTGCCCTATAGGAAGGTTGTATCTATTCATAGTCCTTGTAACATTGTATGATGGTCCCCATTTCCCCTTACTAAGTATCAGGCTTTTTACTGTTTTCTGTTTTTTATTTTCATTTCTTTAATTACTAGTTCCATTGAATGTTTTTCATATATTTAATACTAGTTACATTTAGTTGTAAATTTCATACTCAATCTTTTGCTTGTGCTGCAATGTATTGCTGTGATAATCTTTTTAATAGGAAGATTGTTCTTCTGTGATATGTTGCAGTTTTTTCCCAGCTTGTTGTTTTGTTTTGGTTTGGTTTGGTTTTGGTTTTTTTTGTCTTTCAATTTTGTACATGTATTTAACATGGAGAAAAAGTGTGTACCTGTGTGTTTTAGGTAGTCTTTTTTTTTTTTCTCCTGACTCTGGTAAAATTTTTTATCTTCTCCATTTCCCCCAACTATTATATAGTAAGTATCTGTTTTTCTTCTAGTATTTTGAGTTTTCTTAGATTTTTTTTTTACACTTTACCCTTACAAAGTGTAACAGTATCCACTGTTTTAATGAATGATTATTACCTTTATTACCATATTACTGGCGAGTCCAGCCCCTCCTTATTCTTTTGCAAATTTTTAAACTTTTTATACATTTTTACTTAAAAATGAACTTTAGAACCTTTTTTTTTTCAGACTGTAAGTAATCTTGTATTTAAATTGGAGTTGTTAAATTCACAGCTTGATTGGAAGAAAGTTGACTTCTTTCAATATAGGACCATGATGGATCCCCTTCCCTCTATGATGTATACATAATGATAAAGTCACACTTCTTTAATGCTGGTGATGTAGCTTAATACTTCAAATAACCATTTGGGAATGTTTATACTCTTAGACTGTGACAACTCCAGAATTGTTTTAAGTTATTTTGTGCTTCATGATAAACTGCAGAATTTTCTTAAATACTTTTTTACTTAAAATACTTCTAGTTTTTGAGACTAGTACAAACTTTAGCTTAGTTAAGATACTGTAAAGAGTCTTTGTATTTCTTTTCCAGTACCCCATAAAGTTACCTTTTATATTGACAGTAACAGGATTCAGAAAAGTTATGTGAAAATAGAATAGAGAAAATACAATTAGTTTATAACATATGAGTAGGAATCTTCTGACTATCTTTCTGAAATGGATAACTGAACATAAAGTAAATAATCAACAGCTTAATTTATGTATAAATTAAATCTTGCCTTTTTAAAAATTAAGTTCCTTTCATCTCATCCCACCATCAAAATTATTTACCTGTTTGATTTGATTCCTTTCTTACTGAAGTAAAGATACTTCCCAATTTAATGAGTTGTTTTCAAGCAGAGCCCTAAGGTTTTGTCCTCTCCTTCTCTCTTCTGTATTTAGTAAAATAGCAAATTTGATAATCTCCACATTTTGACAAGCAAGGTTAAAGAACATTGGCAATGATATTTTGGTTAAAATATTGTGCTAAGCATTCTGTATTTTACTGAAGAATATATTTTCTGAGCAGGTGTTCTGTGTCCTCTCAAATCCTTTTTAAGTGAGGTAAAGTATAAATAAAATAATCATATATCGATCCTCTCCTAAAACCTTGTGCCTGCAACTGGTGGAAATGGAGCCTATTTTCAAAACCTTATATGGCTCCATATCTGGTCGTCAGATTAAGGAGCATAATCTGTGAGCTACTAATGTTTAAAAATGTTTAAGTAATACAAACATTGTAGTGAAATTGCTGAGAGAAACGATAAAACATTCTTTCTTAAAACCAGTGGATATTTTTAAAAAATTAAATACAGTGTGTAGGTATCTAGTTAATTTAGATTCAATGTTCTATTGTATTGTAACTTTTTTTTTTTTTTAAATAATTCTTTCTTTCTTTCTTTCTTTTTTTTTGGCTGTGTTGGATCTTCGTATCTGTGCGAGGGCTTTCTCTAGTTGCGGCAAGCGGGGGCCACTCTTCATCACGGTGCGCGGGCCTCTCACTATCGCGGCCTCTCTTGTTGCGGAGCACAGGCTCCAGACGCGCAGGCTCAGTAGTTGTGGCTCATGGGCCCAGTCGCTCCGCGGCATGTGGGATCTTCCCAGACCAAGGCTCGAACCCGTGTCCCCTGCATTGGCAGGCAGATTCTCAACCACTGCGCCACCAGGGAAGCCTGTAACTTCTTAAAATGAGATAAAGAGCTAAGTATTGGCCTGTAGTTTAAAAATGGAGCTCAATGTGATTAATACAGTGAATAATTGTTGTTCAATGAAATTTTTTGCTCCAATTTCATAAATATCTTACAATTCCTATAAGCCTACAATTTAAAAAATTGAGATGATTTATAAACTAGAGAACCATTATTTTCAATATTTTCTGCTCACTGGTATCTCTACCTACTGCTTTGCTCCTTTCCAGATTTAGTATCGACTGATGCCTAATCATTTCATAACATATTTTAGATGGCAGACATTTGTGGGATTTTGCCTATAATGTCTCCCCCTCGCCCCCGCACAGCTTGCGGGATCTTAGTTCCCTGACCAGGGATTGAATCCCGGGCCCATGGTAGTGAAAGTGCTGACTCCTAACCACTGGACCACCAGGGACTTCCCCTATAATGTTAAAGATCACATTCAGATTATAGCATTTGAAAATTCAGGGCTCTTATTTTGAAGATTATATTTTCCTAAAACAAAACAAAACAAAACAAAAAATAACAACAAAAAAACTAATGATTATATCCTCTGTAGGCGGAGTTGGTTAAGTGATCTTTATGGATTTTTTTCCTTTTTTGAGAGCTAGTGTGGTTTGATAGCTTGGGGGCTGCTGTTTTCTTCCCTGTTTGGCCGTTAGGAGCCATACTGCTAGATAAGAGTATCTAAGCAAGACACCTTGCTTTTTTCTCCTCTCACTCCCCCCATCCCTCTGCCTCCTTGGATTTATCATTTTTTCCCCTCTACACATGGTATCCTAATGTTTAGTGATAGGCTTTATCTTTTCTATTAATTGACTGGAGGTGCCAGGGTATGGTGGAAGTACTTGTATCCGTAAATATTAACTGCCCTCTACTAAAGCAGAGGTCCTTTTCCTGAAGATTTTTTTCTCAAGTTAATTCTGCCTTTCCTAATTTTTCTAGTATAACAACTTTTATACCTGCTGCACAGCTTTTGAATGGAGTTTAAATACTCACTGTATCAGGATAACTGTGATAAACTTTCTGTTAGAAAGTAATTGTGTTTTTAATGTGAATTTTAGCATTTCAAATATTATTTTTAGATAATATGATTTTTTTTTGGCCTTAAATTCATTAATACATTGATGTTCTGAGCCTTAGTAGAATGTAAATTGAGAGCTTATTTTCTGGGTTTATTCCTGAGGATGCACTTGGACTTTAGACAGATGTTGATCAGTCAGGGTCATTGCTACCAGAACCACTTTTGGGTGCACGAATAAGGCAATTGAGCCCCTTGAACCCGAGCCTGGGGTAGATACAGAATTGGACTATATTGTGATAGCTTTAAAAAGCAAAAAGGAAATTGTAATTCAGTTTTAATATTTAGTGATGATTCTCTTGATTCATCATTCCTCCCTTTTCCTACCTACATTATTAGTTCAGTACACGTTATCTCTGCCCTAGATTATTGAACTCTCTCTACTCTCTGGTATCTTTACCTACAGCTTTGCTCCTTATCTACTTTATTTTTCTTATTGTAACCTAATCTTTCTGGTGCAGTAATCTTGGATCATGTGCTTAAAATCTTGCCATGGTTCCCCACTGCCTTCATGTTAAAATTCAAATTCCTTAACAAGACATGTATAGTTCTGTAGGAGCTGAGCCATCCCCTGAGCCTGTTTCTCCAGCAACATTGAATTACTGGCCTTCCCTTGAATATGCAATGTAATTTTCTTTAGAATTCTCTTTCCTTCCTTTTTTTCCCCTTCTCTCCCTCCTTCCCTCCTCCTTCCTTTTTGTTTTACTAACTTCTGCTCATTCAAGTCATTGTCGACTTTAGCTCTTTATTGGAATTGGCACCCCCTCTTATGTCCTTCCACAGTATCTTGAATTTACCCATCTAAACAAACAGGTGTTCCGTTGTCTCTTTCCCCACTTAGATTATAAGCTTTTGAGGGTAAGGAGGTGTCTTTTTTTTTTTTTTTTTACATCTTTATTTATTTATTTTTTATACAGCATATTCTTATTAGTTATCTATTTTATACACATTAGTGTATATATGTCAATCCCAATCTCCCAATTCATCCCACCACCACCACCACCTGCCCCCACTCTCCCCCCTTGGTGTCTATATGTTTGTTCTCTACATCTGTGTCTCTATTTCTGCCTTGCAAACCGGTTCATCTGCACCATTTTTCTACATTCCATATATATGCGTTAATATACGATATTTGTTTTTCGCTTTCTGACTTACTTCACTCTGTATGGCAGTCTCTAGATCCATCCACGTCTCTACAAGTGACCCGATTTCGTTCCTTTTCATGGCTGAGTAATATTCCATTGTATATATGTACCACATCTTCTTTATCCATTTGTCTGTTGATGGGCATTTAGGTTGCTTCCATGACCTGGCTATTGTAAATAATGCTGCAGTGAACATTGGGGTGCATGTGTCTTTTTTTTTTTTTTAATTTATTTATTTATTTTTGGCTGCATTGGGTCTTTGTTGCTGTGCGCAGGCTTTCTCTAGTTGTGGTGAGCGGGGGCTACTCTTTGTTGCGGTGTGTGGGCTTCTCATTGCGGTGGCTTCTCTTGTTGCAGAGCATGGGCTCTAGGTGCACGGGCTTCAGTAGTTGTGGCACACAGGCTCTAGAGCACAGGCTCAGTAGTTGTGGTGCAAGGGCTTAGTTGCTCTGCAGCATGTGGGATCTTCCTGGACCAAGGCTCGAACTCGTGTCTCCTGCAATGGCAGGCAGATTCTTAACCACTGTGCCACCAGCGAAGTCGCAGCATGTGTCTTTTTGAATTATGGTTTTGTCTGGGTATATGCCCAGTAGTGGGATTGCTGGGTCGTATGGTAATTCTACTTTTAGTTTTTTAAGGAGCCTCCATACTGTTCTCCATAGCTGCTGTATCAATTTACGTTCTCACCAACAGTGCAAGAGGGCTCTCTTTTCTCCACACCCTCTCCAGCATTTATTTGCAGATTTTCTGATGATACCCATTCTAACCAGTGTGAGGTGATACCTCATTGTAGTTTTGATTTGCATTTCTCTAATAATTAGTGATGTTGAGCAGCTTTTCATGTGCTTCTTGGCCATCTATATGTCTTCTTTGGAGAAATGTCTATTGAGGTCTTCTGCCCATTTTTTGATTGGGTGGTTTGTTTTTTTAATATTGAGCTGCATGAGCTGTTTGTATATTTTGGAGATTAATCCACTGTCCGTAGATTCTTTTGCAAATGTTTTCTCCCATTCTGAGGGTTGTCTTTTCTTCTTGTTTATAGTTTCCTTTGCTGTGCAAAAGCTTTTAAGTTTCATTAGGTCCCATTTGTTTATTTTTGTTTTTATTTCTATTACTCTAGGAGGTGGGTCAAAAAAGATCTTGCTGTGATTTATGTCAGAGAGTGTTCTTCCTATGTTTTCCTCTAAGAGTTTTATAGTGTCCAGTCTTACATTTAGGTCTTTAATCCATTTTGAGTTTATTTTTGTGTATGGTGTTAGGGAGTGTTCTAATTTCATTCTTTTACATGTATCTGTCCAGTTTTCCCAGCACCACTTATTGAAGAGGCTGTCTTTTCTCCATTGTATATCCTTGCCTTAAGGAGGTGTCTTACTATTGTATCTTCAGTGCTACTTGGCACTCAATTATTGCATGTCGAATGAATGATCTTTGAATTTTTTCCAGCAGTAGTGATGGGATTCTTGCTCACTCATTAACTTAGTGTCATTTGGCCATTGTGATTTGAGGTAGATGGACAGAATTTGGGATGCATTCAGTGGCCATGGTCTTTAATGAAATTAATTGGACCAAATGGAATCTTTATCTCACTATTTCTAACTAATCATGGTTCAAATAGAAACAGGGCCGTATCAATAACATGTTCACCCACAAATTATTTGTTAGATTTGAATTTTCCCCCCAAGGTTTTCCAAAGGGAATACCTGTCGTGCCATCATAATCTTTACACTTAGATCTGCCCTTTGGGAAATGCAAAGCCATTAGTTGCTGTTAGCAAAATACCTTGATCTATTTATTTCCCATACACTAGGGCTGACTCTTGTCACCAAAGGGTGAGTGAGTGGAGTTTTTTGGGGAGGGAGGGGGAGCAAAATTAATAAAGATCTCCTCTTTGTTTTTTATGGTGATGGAATCTTTTGTGTTTTGTAGTGTACAAGTCCGTTGTCCATTGGAAATAGTCTGTGTTTTCCTATAAAGCTAACTCATTACTGGTTGTTCTGTGTCCTCTGGGGAATCTTGTGCCTACAAAGTTAACGTTGCACCAGGTATGCTTTGTGTTGCTGATGAAGCCCATTTTGCTGCAGTACCATTTTTGACAAGATAAGTGCTATATGGAAGTAACATTAGTCATGACACATACTGATTATTAAACACAGTAACAGCCTTCCAGGGCACAGTCATAGCTCACAACAACAACAGAAGCCTTTTATCATTGGGAATTGCTGGCACGGACTATATGAAGTAGGGGATCTGCTGATCAAGCAATCAACTTAATTTTACATGAAATATTAACAACCTTGATGGCATGGAGCAGAGGAGAAAATTCCCAATGTCAGATAAGTTGGTTCAGCTGAATTGCACAGCACAGTCTGGGACTGTTGAGCAAGGTGAACTTTGCCCTCAAGGAATCCGTATTCTCCCTTAGAAGCTTCTAGGGAGATTCTTGTGCCTCACTTCTGGGAGGTGTAGCGCCGTCGTAAGGTTGCTGCAAGGGGCTGACAGAAGGGGACGAGCACAGCCAGCCCCCTCCCAGAAGTGTCCCTTCATTCCAGGCCCCCCTCCCACTCAAAACTCAATTCGAATACAAAACTGTACAATAAGTCATTTTAAAATGGTGCAAACCATTAAATCAACTGTTGAGTAGGGGCAGAGAGGAGACTAAAAGATTTGAAAGATAAAACAACAAACTAAAATGACGGGAAGGACAGTAACAATTTTAGAGACTGAGATGTTAGGAAATAAAAATCAACGAGGAAGAACAAGGCCATCCCACCAGCTAACAAGTTGAAAACGCTTATGCAGAGACGCAGTGAAGATTCATCAAGCCAAAGCAGCCATAAAGTCCAGCAGAATATTCCTGAATACTCCTTACCATCCCTTGGAGTTCTTTGAAGTGTTCCCTGAATAGATGTCCTTCTAGCTCACAACGGAAAGCAGGACCCTGAAGGCCTGTCTCTCTTGCCCGTGATTCATCTCTCGTGACCTTTTAGACTGAAGTGACTCTTACTCTGAGAAAGCAACTCAGATGGTACCTACCATCCTGTTCCCTGTCCTTGCAGCTGGCAGGTACATCCCTGCAGCAGCTCGCTGTGAGCATCTGCCCCTCCCTGTCCTTGACAGTGACATGCCTTAATTACATGAATTCGATTTTCTTTCTTTCTTTTGACTCCAGCTCTCAATTTCAAATGTAATTTAGAAATAATTCCTTGGGAAAATGACACGTATTGAAAATTTACCCTGCTTTCTTGTCTTCCCCAATTGCTCCCTTAGTTTCAGGATCATTTTATTCTTTTTTTTTTTTATTTATTTTTGGCTGTGTTGGGTCTTCGTTTCTGTGCGAGGGCTTTCTCTAGTTGCGGCGAGCGGGGGCCACACTTCATCGCGGTGCGCGGGCCTCTCACTATCGCGGCCCCTCTTGTTGCGGAGCACAGGCTCCAGACACGCAGGCTCAGTAGTTGTGGCGCACGGGCCTAGTTGCTCTGTGGCATGTGGGATCTTCCCAGACCAGGGCTCGAACCCGTGTCCCCTGCATTGGCACGCAGATTCTCAACCACTGCGCCACCAGGGAAGCCCCCTATTCTTCAAAAATGAAGCCAATCAAAACCATTGGCTAGTATATGAGGTTCATATCTCTTTTACCTAATGTGTTTCTGAAAATGTAATAAAATCAAATTTCTGAAAATCAAATGGACATGCATGTTAGGAGGGGAGATTCTGTTTCAAGAAAACTAAGAAAAGTATTAAAATCCCAGACTGTGGATCTGCTGGTCCTGGTGCCTGGACATGCTGCCGCTGACTGAGAGCTTGCGGGGTATTAGGGGCTGCGGGGAGGGGCTTTCTCTCAGGCCTGGACCCCCGGGAGGAAGGCTGCATTGTAGTCTTTGCTTTGGGGACTGTGTTAGGCGTGGTGATTTAATGGTCAACAAAACAGAATACAGTCCCCTTTGGAATGCCTCAAAATATCTTCATGAGAGACGGTGGTATTGATTGGATTACATAGTAACCAGTAGTTGCTTTGTACATTGTACCTGCTGCATTGTGGCAATTATCTTGCCTCTGCCTGTCAGCTCTGAGGGTGACAGTCTCTCCCTCGAGCAGAGCCAAGTGAAGGGGGGGATTCATGTGGCTACAGAATCCAACACTTTGAGCCAGGCTCTGAGGATAGAGGAATTTCGAGAAGCCAGGACTATGCAGCACCTCTGCCCAAGTGAGAACCCATTTAATAGTCTTAAAGGAGAGCTCACCTAAGAAAACAGTAACAGGTCATTTTGGGCAATAATAATTTGTGACATTTAATGCCTCTCACTCTCATACTTGCATTGTTTTTATACTTTTGGATGACGCCTATAGAACTTTAAATTGGTTCCTAAATTTTGAGTGTAATTTAAACCTTGAATACAATTTTAGCTTAAATATTGGATACAATTTAAACTTTACATTAAATGTTTTATCCCATGTTTTGACTTATTCTGTTTTAACCATGATTTGAGACTTTTGATGATTCCCTTTCCCCCCTTTAATCTTTCTTAATACATAAGAGTTGACTCTATGTTTAAAAAGAAAACCAAGCTTTGTGACCACCTAGAGGGGTGGGATAGGGAGGGTGAGAGGGAGATGCAAGAGAGAGGGGATATGGGGATATATGTATACATATAGCTGATTCACTTTGTTATACAGCAGAAACTAACGACATTGTAAAGCAATTATACTCCAATACATATGCTAAAAAAAAAAAGAAAACCAACATAATGGTCTAATCTTTAAATATATATGAAATAATCTTTAAATCTATGAATTTCCAGTCCTTCCTTTTTGTTTATATGTCGCATCAATGTTTGATATCTCTAAATCTCTTATCAGAACTATGGTAATTCAGAGAAGTTACATTTAGTGGAAAATGTCCTTAAAATTAGCAGTTTTTGAAAAAAATTACCAGTGATAGCTATCACTGAATGTTTACTTGGTGGCTTAATCTCATCTGTTTCTCACAACTATCAATACTTTATGAGGTAGGTACTGTTATTCACACTTTAAACAACAACAAGAACAACTTGAGATTAAGAAGTACTTTGCCCAAGGATACACAGCTAGTTAGCTGTGAAGCTGGTACAGAAATCCAGGCAGTCCCCCTCCAGCCCTGGCTCTTAAACCAGTATGCTATATACACTGCCAGTGATAACCTAAAAATAACCTCAGAAGTAATCCATAGGGATAGGGTAATCTGTATGGGAATTTCTCCAGTTGCTATGAATCTTAAGTTTCTGATAACTGGCAACATTTAGATCACTAGGGAGAGAGCCCTTACTTTCTCTCTTCTACAACCCTTCCCCATTCTCGTGCCACTTGTATGGCTCCTTACAGGCTCCTTGTTTTCCATCCATCCCATAACTGCTGATCTTTCTGAGAGTTTCCATCTCAGCCCTCTTCTGTTCTTACAGTAATCTAACCTTCCTAGGTCCGTGGGTCTCAACTTTGCACTTTGGACTCACCGGGGAGGTTTTGTTTTGTTTTGTCTTGTTTTTTTAAAAAAAGCATGCTGCTGCCTGGGTCTCAACTCAAGAGATTCAGATTTATTTGGTCTGGGCATCAGGAATTTTCAAAAATAAAACTCCCCAGATGATTTTCATGTACAGTCAAGGCTGAGAACCAGCTGCTCTAGGCAGTTTATCCACAGGTGTGGCCTCTACCTGCTTACCTCTTGGTTTCACTTAATTCTCCATTACAATTCATCACTTGCCTTGCATTATCTTGCCCCTTGCCTTCCCTCATATATCAGTCTGCCCTATTATCCTGTATCCATCCCATAATTTATAGCTTCTCAACTTTCAGAATCTTGCAGAGGTAATCACGCAGCCACGTGAATTGGTACTACTACACATTCATGGTCTCAAATCTCAGCTAAGCCTACGCTGGTGTCTGGCAATACTTTGTTTCTGTTTTTAGCTCTGACACCCATGACTGGCAGCACCTCTTCTAAATCTTCACCATTTTACCTTCATTCTTGTCACATTACCTTCACTCCTACTTCACACTGTGGATCCTATCATGCCATTAATTATTTTTATTTTTTCTCTATTTACCTTTTGACTAGCTCTTTCCCCTGACCATATATACTCAAGGATTAAAAACTAAAAATAATTAAAAATTAATCTGAAAAACCCTTCTCCATCTAGTTACTCTTCGGCTCTTTTTCACTGTCAGGTTTCAGGAGAAACTAGTGTTTATTCACTGTTGTCACAGCTCACCTCTCATTCATTTGCTTCTTAACCATTTTTATCTATCTGCCCCTTGCCCAGAGTACCCTGAGGTCACCAGTGTTCACACATTCTAGTGGACATTTCAGTTCTGTGGACTTTTCAATCCAGTGGACATTTCAGTTCTTATCTTGTGCCCTTGACAGCATTCAATGTTTTTCTTTCTTGAACCCTTTCAAAAAGAAAACAGCCCAGCCAAATAAACCCTTCTGTGACTTCACTTTCTTCCTGGCTCTCTTTCTACTCTCCTGGTCACTCACTCTTGATCTCCCTCATGCATTACTGGTTCTGTAATATTAGTATATTGATTTGTGGCCACCTGCTAATGGCATTCTCCACCTGGGAGAGATTATGTATTTACCAAACTGTGGGCGACTCCCATGTTTTCATCTCTAGACTAACCATACCTTCCAGCTCTATTTAGCCAACCATTTTTTACTCTTCATTTATTTAACATTTTTTAAAATTGTGAACATACTATGTATCATTGTTGTGTTGGACCCTAGAGACTTGACAGCCTACTGTAGTGTGTCTTCAAGTGTGGTTCACTGCTAGCCTGCATCAGAATCATTTGAGATGTTTGTGAAAATGCAGATTCTGAGGCGCTGGAATGGTCCAGTAAGTTGTGATTTCTGCCTGTGGGCGTTTTGTCTACTAAACGTTTAAAAAAAAAACAGGAGTCTCCTGGCCTGGAAATTGTCTCAGAGCAGTAAGCTGAGGCAGTTGGAGGACTCGCCTCATTCGTTTTTCATGTCTTAGGAATCACTTCTTTACCTGATATTCAGTATCTTAAAAACCATTTCCTATTGTTTGTCTGCTTTTTTTGTTTGTTTGTTTCAGGTGGGAGAGTAAATCCAGTTCCTGCTTCTTCATATTGTCCAAAAGTTGAAGTCCTGAGGCGTGAGAGAGGGGAAGCCAGGGGTTTTTATACTTACGTAAAGTGAGAGACAAAGTCGCAGACTATTTGTAATAACCCAAAGCTGGAAACAACCCAGAAGTCCATCACCAGAAAGTAGATAAAGTGTGGTATACAAGGAATACTATGCAGCTGTGAGACTGAATGAACTATAATAACTGTACCAACAAGGACGGTCACAAACATGGTGTAAAGTGAAAGGAGCCAGACACAAAAGAGTATGTCCTACGAGGTTCCATTTAGATAAATTTTTAAACCAGCAAAATTAGTCTATGGTGTTTGCCGTCAGGATGTGGTTACCTTGAGGAGAGGGTAGTTAGTAGAAGGGCACGTTCATGAGCTTCTGGGGTTCTGGTAAGACTCTGTTTCTTGAGCTGGGTACTGGTTCCATGAGTGTTTCACTTTGAGAAAATTCATTGAGCTGTGTACTTACATGTGACTTTACTATATGTGTTACATATCAAGAAAAAGTACTCCTTGGCTCCCCTACAAAAAGGTCAAGGCTTCAAGCCAGATGCACGATGGGAAGGTAGAAGTGGATTCCCAGTATAGCAGCTGAAACTGAGAAAGTGCTGTACCCTGGATCCTGCAAGAAAGCAAGTTACCTGATCAAGCTAAGGGTGGAAACGGGCACCCAGAGGAAATCCTGTGCAAGGTGTCAGGGCAGTAAGCTCACGTTCATGCCACCTAGGTAATGCAGAAACCCTGACCTGAGATACTTAAATAAAAACTGCTTTGAAACCAGGAAACCTTGCAAGACCCTGTCAGAGACACTCATGAAACTGGCCCACTTGGGGGACTTCACCATTCAGGCCACTTTTGAGACTCCAGGCAAATGGGCTGTTGTTCATAACTTGAAAACTACAAATTAGTTTACAACACACTGGCCATGGCCAAGGTACCCATCGGCATCATTTCTGTGTGTGGCAGGCAGAGTTCAGGTAGGTATTCTTGCTCTAGAGCGTGGCTCTGTTGGCCTCTGTAGGAGTTTTATAAGGAGAAGAGCTTCTGTATGCGGGCCCCTCCCCCGTTAAACCACAGCTCCTTGACAGTATGGAGTCCGTCTGTTCGTCATGGTATCACCAGTGCATAGGATAATGCCTAGTGTACGTTTGGGCTCAGAATAGATTTGTTCAATACGGGAACGCTGAGTAGTCATGGAACAGCACTGTGTGCACAGCAGAGTGTTATGTGATTGCGTGTGTGTGTGCACGTGTTGACTTAATGGATATTCTTTTTTTTTTTTGATAAGCATTTCAAGTAATTTGTAGCAAGGGGCTATGTCAGTTGTATTACATAAGTCAAAACAATACTCTCCAAAGTAGGATACTTGTATGCTAGGGGGCAAACTGTAAGATGACCCCTTGGGGTGTGGAGGGAAAATTGTGTGTGTGTTTGTATGTTAGAGAGGCGGGGGGTGGGAAAGGGAGGGAGAGGACTAGATACATAGATAGACAGATATTGGGAGGAGGCACAAATGAGAATTTTTTTAAAGGTCCTGTGATATAGTTGCGCTTATAATGATTTTGAGTAGAAATTTCAGATATAGTACTTATCATCAATTCACTTCACTGTAAACCTGGAGAGGGCTTCATTGTTGTTTGGCAGGTCAGCCTATCTTTGATAAAATGCTGCATTCTTGATATGAAAGGATAGGAGGTATATCTATATTAGCATTTAAAGTAAAATGTCTTAATGAAGACAAAGGGAAGAAGGGAAAAACAGGATCAACGCTACACTGTTTAGCACAGTTTAAATTAACCTTGTTTTTCATCTAAAGCCTCGCCAAATGCAGTGTGTTAGTGGGCTAGGTTTTTCCATAATTGGTCATCACCTCACATGCATGTTTTGTTACAATTTAATAGCACTTAATGAGCATACAATGGGACCAATAGATAAAAATTGCTATGATTTTAGACTTCTTATTCTAGCCTCCATGTCTTAAACCCTTTCATGATTTCAGTGTCATTGCCTCTCATTCTCTCTGTGCTGCATTCTGGATAATTTCTTCAAATCTAGATTCCAGTTCTCCAGTTGTCTTTTGAACTGTGTGTATGCAACTTCTCTATGACCTGTCTATTGAGTTTCTGATGTCAGTGACCGCCATTTTCATTTCTAGACGTTGTGTAGTTCTTTTCATATATTCGTGGTCACATATGATGGTCTCTCTCGTTCCATCTCTTAGGTTTTGTTCAAGCAACGCCTATAGTTTGCGTTCTGGGTTCCAAACCCACGTGGTTAGGTGTTCTCCAGGGAGCCTTTTTGCTTTTGTTCCATTTTGCTTCGGACTGAATCCAAGATAGGCAGCATCCCCATCTTCCCTCTGTGGTCCAGAAGTTTTCTACTTTGCCTGTAAGAGATTCCATATTTATTCAAGGTTCTTCAGACAGATGTACCATCATTCCTGTCTCAGGCTTGTCACCATCTCTAGGTCACTAGGGACCAACAGATGGTCACAGTGCAAGTATTGTCTCCAGCACTACTCACTCAGGAGTTTCTCCTCATTTCTGACTTGGGACGCTTTCCTTTTATTTCTAACAGTTTAGTCATATATTTAAAAACATGCTTTTAGTGTGTTTGTATTAAGAAGGAGGAGAGAAAATTATAAATATTATGTCAGAATTTCACGTGTGTATGTTTTGGCTTGAATATGCATTTTTTAAAATCTCTGGAAAGATAAGTAAGAAACTAATAATGCTGAGGAGGTGGTGATGGCAGCAAGACAGATGGGGGACAGGAGTGACAGGGAGACTTCTTTATATGAACCTCTTAATATTTTTAGTGATTTGAACCATGTGGATACATAAATGTTTCAACCAATTAAATATATAATATAAACTTTTCCTTCTGGCAGTCTAGGTGTTCTGTACTGGGTGGATTTCTCGAGACATCTAGTCTACTATTTTGTTAGAAATGGAATAGTGGTCATATTTGTGGTTATATAAATTTTAGATCATGGTTTTACCTCTTTCCAGCCCTCTAGATGAACCCTGTAGATCAATATTTTCCAAACTATCTGTGGCAAAGGATCAGTTCTTTAAAGGTTTTCCAATCTGTCATGGATTGATACTTTGGTAAAACTACAGTGAAAATAAATGACTAATCATATGCTTGGATGGCATGGCAATGTCAAGCTGCTATAAAAGTTTCTAAATGCTTTCTCTCCATTTCTTTTCATCATTGGCCAGTAAAAAGCAACTTGTGGACCACTGCCACACTGAACAGCACTGCTGTAGATGGTGCTCATTATTTTCTGGCGTTTGATGTTACGGATGAAAAATTGAGACCACACTGTTCTTTAAATTTTTTGTTGGTTTAAATTTTTTTCCATTGTAGGTAGTAACCTGCTTTTCTTTCCGTAAAGATGCATTATGGCAGCGGTCCCCAACCTTTTTGGCATCAGGGACCCGTGGAAGACAATTATTCCACGGATGGTGGTGGGGGGAGGGGATGGTTCAGGCGGTAATGCGAGCCATGGGGAGCTGCAGATGAAGCTTCGCTCACTCTCCCGCCGCTCACCTCCTGCTGTATGGCCCGGTTCCTAACAGGCCTCCGACCGGGGGTTGGGGACCCCTGCTTATGGCCTTATCTGAAACATGAGATGTTTGCTGCAGCACACCCCTGCCTTAATTAGGGGAGTGAGCCTGGGGCTAACTTCTGTGGATGATGGTACTGGTATACTTCCAGAAATCATTCATAGATGAATAGTATATTTCACTATGCATTGATACTGGCATTTTCTTGATCTTCTAGAAGGGTTGGTTTTCATGCTATTAAGTCCGGGCCGCCATCTGGCTGCCAGCAACTATAAGATGCCATTGATTTCAGAGATGTTAAAATGTGGAAGAATGTGTCTTAAAATATCCTGCAGTTGGCCCCGTGATTGTCCCAGCCTCTAATTACTGTTGAGTGCTTGGAGACCTGCTTATGAGAAGGAGGGAAGACGCCTTTGGTGACTTCCTTTAGAAACTTCAGCACTCTGCTGAAGGGCATCTCCTCTCTTTATTGTGACAACCTGACATGAACTGGAGCACATTCTGTCTTCTCTAATTGGCATGGCTCCCCCCATTGGGAGCCCTGTGCTACGTCCCCCATAGGATGGAGCAGCTCTGAGAACCTTGGCCAACTTATCTGTGATTTGGTGGCACTGGTATATCTTCTAGTGTCCTTAATAGGCATTTCTGTGATCACTGAGATTTTTTTTCTTACCTTCAATTTCCCTCTATTCCATCCCTGCCATTCTGAGATTGTGAACATTGGGAGTTCTGATAGTTATCCCATTTTCTTGCTTGCCATGCAGGCTGGCTTGGTAGTTCTTTCAATCAGTGGTTGTGTGGACTGTTTGTTAATAGAAATTTCTCAAATTCTGGTTACTCTTCCATATTTTTCTGGTGCAAATAGGGTTTTTTTTCCCCTGCTATGTTTATAGTTCTTTGGCCACCTTGATGGCGATTTGGGAGGAAGGGCAGTTAATGTGTGGGCTAACACTCTCATGTATTTCTTCAGCCGGTATTTATTGAATGCCTGCTCCAGGCCTAGCACTGTTCTGGGTTCTGAGAGTACAGCGGTAAACAACAGTCTTAAGCTTCAGCCTTCACTGGAACATTCACCCTGCTTAGTTCTGGTTTTCCGCAACTGGAAGCTTACCTGGTTCTACTTTCTTTCATTTTCAGATATCCCTTTCGAAAGATGCCAATTAAAAAAAAAATTCAGTAATTTATTGGTAGCTTGATACATACTTTATATAGATTTGGCCCTAATATGTTCTCCAGAAATGTATGTTAATATATGTATCATTCGCTTTTTAGCCGATTACACCTAAACAAGAAGGCAACAGACAAACAACCATATAGCAAGCTCCCAGGGGTGTCTCTTCTGAAACCACTGAAAGGAGTAGATCCTAACCTAATCAACAACTTGGAAACATTCTTTGAATTGGATTATCCCAAGGTAAGTACAGTGTTGTACTCATAGGAATGGGCGGGCTAGACCATACTTTTTTTTTCTTATAATAAACACTTAGAGAGAAATTTTGACACTGTATCAGATGAAGGTATTAACAATGCATGATGGTGTTGGCTTCATCATATTTATGCTCTAATAGTAGTAGTAGTAGTAGTAGTAGTAGTAGTAGTAGTAGTAGTAGTAGTAGTAGTAGTAGTAGTAGTAGTAGTAGTAGTTGTGGTTGTGGTTGTCATCACAGGACAGAAACGGGGTTGAGGAAGGGGTATAAATTCCTTTTCTAACTACCTATATGTCAACCTGAATTAGAAATCCCTGAATAAAGCTCCTGGAACGCAGACAGTGTTAAGTGCCCGGTAGTTTGAGTATGAAAATCTTATTCCATGAGAGTCGCAGTGAAAGTGAGAAAGCAATATTCAGTGGTCAGAAATGGGATGTAGGACAGCTAGAACTAATGATAAATCCCCTTGAGAATCTGACTTTGGGGTTAGAATTAGTGGTAAGGTGGAGCTTCATCAATATCTGATTTTTCACAGGGAGATCAGCTCGGTGCTTTGCAACCACCTAGAGGGGTGGGATAAGGGAGAGTGGGAGGGAGACGCAAGAGGGAGGAGCTATGGGGATGTATGTATATGTATAGCTGATTCACTTTGTTATACAGCAGAAACTAACACGCTATTGTAAAGCAATTATACTGCAATAAAGATGTTAAAAAAAAAACACCTAATTTTTGATTTCTTGATTTTTCTGGGTTTTAATACCTAATTGTATTGCTTATATCTTTTATCTATATAATCTGTTTATCTATAAACTCAATGTACTTCCTTCCTTGGAGACTTCAGTTTTCTTGAGATGGGAGTATTCTTTTTATTTCTTCCCTTTAGTTTCTTAGGAAAACTTAATATTTCTTAATTTTTGTATTTAGTTTTATGGCAGCTTTTTCAATTGCCTATTTGAGATGCTGCTTTTAAAAGCATGTTCTGGCAGTGGTAGATTACTTGTGAAAATATGTCTAAATTTCTACCTGCTTGATTTTCAGTCCAGTTTAATTTTCCCTCTGTGGTCTCTACTCACTTTCCTCAGTTTTTACCGTCATTGCCTCAGTTTTTCCATAGTTTTTGCCAGTCGGAGACTCTTTCCTTCCTATTTCTTTAGAACAATGTCGCCCAAGTAGTGAGAAAGAAGATGACATCTACACACCACATTTCTCATGGTGACTGGTTTTCACGCTGTTATTTCTTTTCTTTTAAGAAGAAGAAGACACAGACGTGGTAGCCTTAATTCAGCTCTTATTCAGTATGTAGACATGAGTATCATTCAGTTATTTTTTAGTGTTGCTATATTATTGCTTTTGGAGTTTTGGAGTCTAGGCATTTGAAGCTAATTTGAAGCAGAAAATTATGTATTTCTTCTAGTTTGTGTGTGTACATATATTTAATAATTTTAGAGATCTGAATCATATGCATGCATTATCTGTTCAATAAATTAAATATATAATTAGAAGAAATAAGAAGATTGGTACTTGATTTTTTTTTTTCAAACTAAAAATGCAAAAAGTGGCCTTTGATAATTCAGGGAGGATGAGACAAACAAAATTAATTGTAAAATAAGCTTTGCAATAAGAAGAATGGAAGTTTTTCAAGCCTCACCTTATATAAGTAAATGCAAAGGAGAATTTATTTTTGTGAATGAAAGAATATTTTCATTGATTATGAATAAATTTCAGAGCATAGTGTGGAACCATATACATTTATCCTTGTGAAACTTAATCTCACAAATTTCAATTTTTTAACCATCATGCAACCCTTTCCCCTTTCCCTATTCAACCACTCTTAAAACTTAGTTATGGAATTTTTATGTTGCTGCTCTTGTGAGATAATAGTCCTGGAATTTAAAATGGTTTTGGAAGTTAGTGTGGGTTTAAAGAGTTTCTTAAAATAACCCCAGGAACATATGTATCCATTAACTATGAACATTTGGGATGAATCAATAATTGATTTCTTCTTCTGAATGAAGTTTTTTTTTATACAGTTTGGAATTATCTCCAGAGCTCTAGTTTTTCACTTAGTTCTTTTTCCACTTAAGTTATGTCATTAAGACATTTATTTGGTTGAGGAGAAAGCTGTTTGACACATTACAAAAATGAATAACATTATATGCAAGAGATTGTTTTCATTTTTTAATTCATAATTTTATTTTCTAATTACAAAAGAATTGTTAGCTGCGTAAAAAGAACATTTAGAAAGCAGAGCAAAAGTGCAAAGTACCTGCAATCTAAAGGGCAATGTTGATCTCACCGCACTGTATTTGCTTTTTAAAAGACAAAACGCAATGGCAATTCTATAGGAGACTGAAGTTAAACCACTGAAATCGCACAAATCTGAGTGTGAACATGAGTTGTTTGTGTCATCAAGGAGGCATGTAGTCATGAAATGAACATTTGTGTAACTGCTAGGCCCAGCGCACTTTAATATTCTCCATTTGTCAAATGTGAACATTGTTTTATAAAAGTATGGAAACGTTTTTGTTCTGGATGTAACTCTTTCCCTCTGTTTTTTGATTTGGAACCTTAGAGGCCATTTGGAAATATGTATATAACATATTGAAATTCTAAAATTTAGTTTAATTTTAGACATGTGCAAGAAGATTTATTACTGACACTTGTTCTGAATTTCTAGGTTTAAATTTTGGTGAGACTGTTATTATACTAAGTGCCCTGAAAGATATCCATGCTTTAAATATCTTGTAAATCCACCTTATATTGATATTTATTCCTTGGGGAAAAAAAATTCTTGGAAAAAATATAAGAATAAAGAAAATGAATGCAATTCATTTTTCACAAAATCGAGTACTCATTTGGCATCAGCATAGAAGAAGGCATTTAGGCAGAAATTCAGCCATAGTAGGAGGATTCAGTAATCTGCATCTAAAGTGTCTTGATGGCTTTACTTTAGTAAATTCTGGCCATATGAAGAATTTTAAAATGAATGAGTAGAGTTATTAACAGAGTGAGGTTATGGTAATTGTGACTTTCTTTTCTTTTTTGCAAATATAGAATGGGTTTAAAATGTTATAAGTCCAGTGCCATACTTGGATTCTTTATTGTCACTGATGACAATAAAGAATTTAAAAAGATTGAAAATAGGTTCAATTATTGAAAGATCGGCACAATACATGTAAGAAAACTACTACGTCTGAAAGATTAGCATTTTACCAAATAAATTTGAAAAATCATGTAAACTACCTAGTTCTTGAAAGTAAGTAAGTTTTTGATATAACTTATCAAAACTTTGAATTCAGAGCAGTTTTCTTACAAAACATCTTCCTTTCACTCAAAGGAAGCATCTATCTTTCACTCAAAATTACCCTAGGACAAACGTATTAACTTAACAAATCTATTCATCATCTACTCAGTGCCAGAGAATGTTCTAGACATTTGGAGTCTAAGTCCTTCCTGTTGTAGAAATTATATTCTGCTGTAATCCAAATATCATCATAACATTTTTTTTAAACGTGTGTAATTTATAAATAATTCAAGATATTCCTACTTGATATGCAATATAATCGATTAATATATGTTGAAAATTTTTTTCTATTTTAAGAGGATATTTTATGTGGTTTAGTATGGTAGAGTTTACATGCCTAATATCTACAGGGCTGAATCAGTGAGGAGATTTTTAAATATTATTTATATATCTAAATTGAATATTATTTATGTATCTAAATTTATTCATAAAAGCAAAGTAGAATTTATAATTATTGCAGTTTCAGATATTTAATTCTTAAATATCAAAGGACCAAATACCAGTTTACGGATTGTCTATACCTCTCTTGTACTTAGCCTTTTAGTCATTTCAGTGTTTGAAAACAAAAAGGGAAAATTAGTCAGTTTAGCTATTTGTATAGCAAGCTTACTAAGATGAGGCTAACCTCATTTAAATACTCTGGGGTTATTTCTAGATTTTATGTATTCATTACTGTGCCCATTCATAGTGGAATTTACTATACCTTATATCTCTTTCAGGTTTATAAATGTTTTCTTGAAATATTTTTAAAGTATAATATTTTTAATAAACGCTGTATTTTTGAACACATATTTATGCCTAGTTCTTTTGATAGTATAAAAATATCTGAAAAATTATTTTTGTGTTAGCTAAGAAAACTTTTAACCAACTTAATATCTTATGTTTTACCAATTGCAGTGTAGTCGGAGTGATTTAACTATTTAAGTACAGAAATTCCTAGCAAATTAAATGTTGATCAAACATAGAGATTCTAGCTGAAAAATGAAGATTCTTGGTTAAAATCTGATACTTTAGAAAACACTTGGAATACTACCTCCAATTTGGTATAATTTTTAATATCAGAAACAACTAAGGGAAAGTTATATCTTTAATAAGAGTCTGAATATTTTTTAGATAAAGTGAATTGAGTTTCATCTGCGCTCTGGCTAATCAGGAGGTATTTGTTTTTCATTTGAAATTAAGTTTAAGAGGTGTAATCAATAAAAACAAAAACTTTAAATCTTGCATTTGGATAAAGGTAAACTATACCTCCCTTACTTATACTAACACCATATACTTCTGAAAAAGTTTTTGCTACAACCTAGTATAGCCTTTTTCTTCCCATTGAGTAGATGTCTAGTACTATATATTACAGTTTTCTCTTGCTGAGGAAAAAGACAAGAGTAGGTTTTTAATAATATTTTATGGAATTGTATTACTTATAAACATATTCTTTCACCATATTTACTTACACCTGTAAAACAGCATAAATTATAAAAGCATAAACCTATGCTATGTTCGGAAAAACAATGAACTCTTTAGAGCAAGCCTGACTGAGCAACTCACTATAGTAGGAAAGCTAATTGTTACTTACACCCTTTGGAAAGTCACTTAACCTTTCTAATCTTCATCATTAAGGTCTGCGTCTTGTTGGCTCAAGCAAACATTTTGGTTGGGAGGATGGCTGACTTTTTATGGGACTTAGAGTCAACCCTTGAAGAAGTTTCAGGGTGTGGCAGGAATGGTGCCCATCCCATTCTCAGATTTTTATCTGATCTCTGGAGACCAGTGGCTGTAAAGTTGCTTAATTATTTCAATACCTCTAAGGTGGCAATTTTGGTCAGTCATCATGAGAGGTAGATATTGGATAGAGTATGTAATAAATATAGGTAGAAAGTATGAGGAAAGTATACATTGCTTTTCCCCTTTACTTTTTTTTTTTTTAAATTGGGGTATAGTTGCTTTACAACAAAGTGAATCAGCTATATGTATACATATATCCCCTCTCTCTTGGACCTCCCTCCCACCCCCCCCAATCCCACCCATCCCACTCACAGAGCACCAAGCTGAGCTCCCTGCGCTATACAGCAGCTTCCCACAAGCTATCTGTTTTACACATGGTAGTGTATATATATCAATCCCAATCTCCCAATTCATCCTCCCCCAACCTTGTGTCCACACGTCCCTTCTCTACGTCTGCATCTCTATTCCTGCCCTGCAGATAGGTTCATCTGTACCATTTTTCTAGGGTCCACACATATGCGTTAATATACGATATTTGTTTTTCTCTTTCTGACTTACTTAACTCTGTATGACAGACTCTTAGGTCCATCCAGGTCTCTACTTAATTATTGAGAAAACTTTTTTTTCACTTGAAAAAGAAAATCTTACCTTGTTAGCTAAACTTCCTTTATTTACCTTAGTCCTGGTCCTTATGTGCTCAACCACTAAATTCTATGCTGCCACTTTTTGCTGAGATAATGTATCAGTATATTAGGTGAACAGTAATTATTGTGCTCAAGGCACTGTACACATTTTATTTCCACTTTTTACTTGTGTATGCTTATCAATGGAAGTAAATCAAACAGGCCTTCCCATTACCTTAGCTTTAGTCCCTGTATATTAGACACCTAAAAAATTGCGTCCTCAACTTTTTGTATTTTTTAGAACACATAGCTTTGTTATTTTCTCATGGACATAATTAACCTTCCTCCTTTGCTTAAAAATGTTCAATCTGTCTTAGAAAGAAGGTTTGGTTGGAAATTTGCTATTGAGTCAGCATGAATTTATCACCACTTTTGAAAAAAATTACTGCTTAGAATACATAGCCCACAAAATAATAGAGTAGCATCTGTATGTGTGAAAGCAAACACTTTAAAAAAATTCAGTAGTTTACTAAATGGTATCTTAGAGCTCAAGATTTTATAAACTTGGTTACATGTCAGAATCCCCTCAGATGCTCTGATTCAGAAGTTTAAGAGTAGGGCCCAGTATTCTCTTTTTAAAAAAATTGTCTGAGGGTAATTTTGACACAGCCAGCCAAGTGCTAAGAAATGACTTCCTTAGTGTACAATCAGAGAGTAAACATAGGGCTTCCCCAGTGGCGCAGTGGTTAGGAATCCACCTGCCAATGCAGGGGACACAGGTTCGAGCCCTGGTCCAGGAAGATCCCACGTGCCGCAGAACAACTAAGCCCGAGCGCCACAACTACTGAGCCTGCACTCTAGAGCCCGTGGGCCACAACTACGGAAGCCAGCAGGCCTAGAGCCCACGCTCCGCAACAAGAGAAGCCATCGCAATGAGAAGCCCGCGCACCGCAACGAAGAGTAGCCCCAGCCGGCCACAACTAGAGAAAGCCTGTGCACAGCAACGAAGACCCAATGCAGCCAAAAAAATTAAATAAATAAATTAAAAAAAAAAAAAAAGAGTAAACATGGGTCTGGGCAAAATAAAATCCTGGGTGTTTTCATAGTTAAAAGGCTAAGTGTGCTTTTCGGGATACATTTTTAATCAAATCAGATTCTATTTTACTTCAGAAAATTATTATACAACAAAACATCTAATCTCACTTTGTCCTTGTGAAGAGTTTGGGAAACCTCTTTAAATTTATCATAGTGGTATTCAATATGTAATTTTTAGCACCTTGATGAAATGATATTAAGTTCAGAGACAAAGCAGCTAGGGAACGAAGGGTGTGTTCATTTTGGTTGCTTTCTATGTTGCTTTTACACTGCTAGGCACCCTGTGAGCATCTAGTAAATCTTCAGTGATGAAGGCCATGGAGAAGCTTAGAATCCAGTTGAATCATTAGGCCATGCCTATCTGGCAATGGCAAGACTTCAGCTGTGGGCCCTGCCAATCTCTTCATTCTCTCTTTGGCTTGCAAACAGGCCCCTTCTGGAGAAGCTGTTTTCGGTTAAAGCAACACTTGATAATCCTTTAAGTGTCTGCATCCATTATGAATACTCTCTTAACTTTTAAACTTTGTACAATTGCTTGTTTTTCTTAATGCTTTTTCATCTATCAGTAAATGCTAATAATAAGTGGTTATCTTTGGAAAAGAGGTTAATTTACATAAAATGTGTTCTTTGACTAGTATGAAGTACTCCTCTGTGTCCAAGATCATGATGATCCAGCCATTGATGTGTGTAAGAAGCTTCTTGGAAAATATCCAAATGTTGATGCTAGATTGTTTATAGGTAAGTAACAAATTCTGCAATAACCTTTTTGCTTTAATATGTTAAATATCAGTAATCTTTTTTGCATTAAACTATAGATTAGGGTGCTAGACACCCATTAAGTTATTAGCATGTTTACTTTACGCATGTTTGTTAGATACAGTGAAAGGTGTTTCTGTCCTTTTGAGAAGACTTAAGTTATAAAGACAAAGTTTTTTTTTCATATCTAGGATTAACAGAATTATCCCAAATTATGTTTTACTCGTCAGTCAGACATGAGAGTCTGTTATTTTTGTTTCTTTAATATTTTCAATCTATGGCCTTTTCTGTATCTCATTGATTATAATTGGGACTGAGGGATAGAATTCATTTTTGTAATATTGCAAAAAGAATATTTTTCCAAAAGCCTACAGGCTTATTCTAAAGACTCTTTAGAGGTATATTTGCTATTAAATATTGATTAATGTTTACTATTAATGCAAGTACTTAAGAATTAGAAAACTGAAACTAATGAATTTTCAAAGATAAATGATGTAATTTTCTTTTTGAGAATGAACAATTTTTTTCTAAATGTATTATTATGAATAATAGGAAACATAATGGGTTTTTTGGCTTTTTTTTATGTATGATGGTTTCACCTACTATTTTCTTTTTTTTTTTTTGAATTTTTGAATTTTATTTTATTTAGTTTTTTATACAGCAGGTTCTTATTAGTTATCCATAGTGGTGTATACATGTCAATCCCAATCTCCCAATTCATCCCACCACCAGTGTCCACCACCACCCTGCGCCACTTTCCCCCCTTGGTGTCCATATATTTGTTCTCTACATCTGTGTCTCAAGAGAAACATAATGTTAAAGTATGTTTGTTTAAATTATTAAACCTGCAAGTACTTTTTACTTCTCTCTACTATGTATATGTATAATAGAAAATATTTCCAATATTGCATGAATTGTTCACTGCTGTACTTTAAAATTTTTAGGTGGCAAAAAGGTTGGCATTAATCCTAAAATTAACAATTTAATGCCAGGATATGAAGTTGCAAAGTATGATCTTATATGGATTTGTGATAGTGGAATAAGAGGTGAGGTTTTTCTTATTTATTTTGCAGAACTATTCATTCAATGATAAAACGCCAAGAGCAGTCTGAGAATACATTTATCAATCCTATTTGTTTGCCTAATAAAGTAATTCATTTTATCATTATTTCATGGTAATATGTCAAGTTATGCTTACTAAGATTTTGATGTTTTTTATACTAACCTAGAATGTTACATGTGTGAAAATGTTTTCATTTTGAAGAGAAAATTCCAACTATTAAAAAAAAAAAAATAGTCGGGCCTTCCCTGATGGTGCAGTGGTTAAGAATCCGCCTGCCAATGCAGGGGACACGGGTTCGAGCCCTGGCCCGGGAAGATCCCACAAGCCGCGGAGCAACTAAGCCCGTGCGCCACAACTACTGAGCCTGCGCTCTAGAGCCCACGAGCCACAACTACTGAAGCCCGCGCGCCTAGAGCCCGTGCTCCGCAACAGGAGAAGCCACCACAGTAAGAGGCCTGCACACCTCAAGGAGTAACCCCCGCTCGCTGCAACTAGAGAAAAGCCTGCGCGCCGCAACAAAGACCCAATGCAGCCAAAAAAAAAAAAAAATAGTCGTGGTCCGGTATATAGTCTATGAGCTTTTTCATAGGTGTAAGTTTTCCCTTATTCATGTGACATCTTTTACTTTAATCTGTTTGTGGCATGCGCAATGTACTGTCTCATGCAAAGGGACAGAAATTAATAGGTGCGTATTTTACTAGAATTACATACATTTATTAGAATACATTCATGGCTTTTTACCTAGCTGATTTTATCAGGAATTATTTCAATAATAATGTTTTCAATTATGTTGAAATTATAATTTCAATATCAATATACTGACATTATAATTTGTATTTTTGCATTTTTAAACATTTATACTTACAATAATTTTGGTGTTCTGTAATATTCTGTTATATTCTAATTGCCTCAAGTTTTTCAGCCTCAGCACTTCTGGGCTGGGTAATTCTTTGTTGTCAGGGCTGTCCTGCAGGATGTTAGCAACATCTCTGGCCCCTACCCACTAGATGCAGTAGTAGCCGCTGTTGGTTGTGACAGCCAGAACTGTCTCTGGACATTGCCAGATGTCCCCTACAGGGCAGTAGCTGAGAACCACTACCCAGACTACCTGTATTTAAGGTCCAAATACACTTTTATACAGTAGATTTAGTTCTTAAATACTTGAAGGAAATAAAAATGAAGTCGTATAAAATGATATGAGATTTTTTTCTATTTAAAAATGGGAAAATGATTTAAATTTTATCAGCTTGAAATGTGCAAATTTGAAAATTAATAGTAAGTGTGGCACTCCTACTTAATTAGATCATGACAGATCTGTCAATTCGTGGTCAGAGATTACATTCGTTTTTCACATTTGCTATCTTAAATTATTTACTATCATATATTTGCTATGTTTTCAGTGTATCAGTCTCTGTCAAGTTTATTCTCATTCAATTCCAATTAGCAGTTTTGAGAGAAAATATCTCATACCCCCAGAAAGAGGAGGCTCATTCCCTATGGTTGGAATGGAGGAGTCATAGTGAACACTGAGCCCCTTTGACCTCTGCTCCTGTACCTTTTGTACTAGGACATATTGTCCATTATTCCAGTTGGGAGGTTCAGAAACGGACTGTTAACGTTTTCAAGGTACATCCTGCCCCTGCTACATATTAGTTATGTACCAGCCTGCAAGTGTCCAGAATAAATTAGCTACCATAAGTTAACCTCTCTGAAATTTTGTATTCTACTCAGAAAGGTGATTGAGATTCATTTTATTAGACCCACATACAAAGAAAAACATTTATTAAGAATTTAATAACTCATAAATTATATTTTACATTAGTGGGCATTTTACTAAAAGGAAATTGTTTCCTCTCTCCCTCTGCACCTTTTTTTCTTTTGCAACCTAGTGATTCCAGACACACTCACGGACATGGTTAACCAAATGACAGAGAAAGTAGGCCTGGTTCACGGGCTGCCATATGTAGCAGACAGACAGGGCTTTGCCGCCACGCTAGAACAGGTAAGTGCAATGGTTATAAATAATATTCTTGTTATCAGATCCCTAATCTTCCAGAAGCTTGAGACTATGCTGAGAGTTGGGATGAGCTACCTGAAGTTAACTGTATTAAGTCTGCTTTAACCTGCTGAGTTCTGGCATCCTCAAGTTGAGAGTAGCTGTTTTCATTAGTGAAGAAATGCTTAAGTATCATGAAGTATTTCAAATATATAAAAAAAAGGAAAATTGTTCATACAAGTCATTATAAAATCCATTTGATTTCCTGCTATAACAGACTTCTAAAAATTATCTGAGCAACTTATTTTATGTTTTCCATTTTTACTCCTCACCTTTTAACAGAAATATAAACTTATGTGTAGGAAAATATAAGTTATGGGGAAAAATATAATAAGCAAAAAGATCAAAACACAAACCACTCCCAGAACCCTACCATTAGAGGAAGTTTCTATTTTTAAAAATTAAGGTTGTTTGTTTTTCTTTTAGCATTAGGACTCTCTTTTTTTCTTCCTATGTACCTTCTAAAAAACAAAGTGGAGATAATACTCAAAATAATTTATATCTTATTTTTGTCACTTCATAAACTTTTCCCCATATCATTAATATTATTTTATAAAAGTATAATTTTTATTGGCTTTATCATAGTCTATCATATGTATGTCCTATACTTAACCATTCCTGTACTGTTAAACATTCAGGAGGGAAGACTTAATGTTATAAGGGAAGGATATACAGTTTCAGTCTCTAACTATACCAACTTGCTTTTAAGCATATCTGCATTTATGTTCTTTTGAATTGCAATCATCTGAGGGTGAAAGGTACATTGTAGAAACTTGTATTTAACCTTTGGGAATTTGAACCATGAGGTCTTTCTTAATATTGCCTGTGAGTATATTTGTCCCGCTGCAAGAAATCATTAGTCTTAAATACCAGTTTTTGGTTAGTAAAAGAGGCTCTGGGTAGTTACTTTAAAATCAAAAACTTTTTATTCTTATGCACCATGTTGTGTTTTTTGTTTTGGAAATATCCAACTTGATTTGTATGTCAATAATAGATATCTCCCAGATTATACCCTCTCCCTTAGTTTAAAGGTTTAATCCCTAAAGGTCACTCTGTCATACAGAGTGAATGGAGATAGGCCAAAGGAATTATTCCACTCTGTAAAGAAGTCCTGGGAGCCTTCAACACAGTACCTAGTCCCACCTCATTCCTAAAACCTCACTTAATAACTGCTTAAGGAATTAAGATGTGTGCTTCTGGTTTTAGAAGTTTGATTCACTTCCATCCTACAAATACTAGGGCTTCATTCCAGTCTGGACATAGGTTAGGTAGCAAGAATCACATATGTAATCGTTTCTGAGAATTACCTTGTTCTACGCCATGTATGTGACTTCTGCCATTGAGAATGCCCTCCATATCTGTGGGTTCTACATCTGTGGCTTCAACCAACCGTAGGTCGAAAATATTCGGAAAAAAAAATTCCAGAAAGTTACAAAAAGCAAAATGTGAATTCGCCTTGTGCCAGCAACTGTTTACATAGCATTTACATTGTATTAGGTATTACAAGTAATCTGACAGGTGTAGATAATACGCAAATAGCATCGGTGGATTTTGGTACAGGGCTCTTGGAACCAATTCCCCTAGGATACAGAGAGATGACTAATTACAAAAGGCAGCATATCTAAGATGTAAATAATAAATAGGTTTTATATCTGATAAGTTGGGTGATGACCATTTAATTCTACCATTAATTAAGTAGTTTGCATTTCTCATGACTTCAAAGCACATCTAGGAAAAGGGCAGTAAAATGGAAGACAGAATATTAGTATCCACCCTATTTATGAAAAATACATTGAAAAATGGGGAAGTTGGGAAGCTCAGTGACTCCGGCAGGAAATAGCTAGCTATTTGACACAAGAAAAGGAATTAAGAAATAAGATTGTCCTATTGGTTGATGTACCTATAAGTATTGTGTGTATGAATGTGCGCATGTGTGTAGCCACATGCATCCATATACACATATACATGTACGTACGTATACCTATATATGTAGATGTGTGTATATCTACATGAACATTCTGAGAACAATACGTTAAATATTAATATTTTATATGAAGTGAGTGATATTTTTTACCTGTCTGATTTAAATCCAAATTAAGTTTTACTTCAGTAAATCTTTAAATCTTGGAGTTTTAGAGAAGACAGTATTTATTTGAGAATAAAATATACTTTTCCCTCCTAGAAGTAAATACTTCTTTGTAATGGTGATAATAACAAGTGTAGTCAATCAAATAAGAAATTATTGACTGCTTGCTATATGTAAATATTACTTTGTACCACTTTTTATTCAGGTAATTTATGTAAGAATAAGAGAATATTCACCCAATCATACTTAAATTCATTAGGAAAAAGAATTTATAAACATCATACTTTTAACATAAAATTCTAATTGTATACATATGTTTTTGGCTTTGTTTTGACAGGTGTATTTTGGAACCTCTCATCCAAGGTCCTATATCTCTGCCAATGTCACTGGTTTCAAATGTGTGACGGGAATGTCTTGTTTAATGAGAAAGGATGTGTTAGATCAAGCAGGAGGGCTTATAGCTTTTGCTCAATACATTGCTGAAGATTACTTCATGGCCAAAGCAATAGCTGACCGGTAAGAAAACTAAATTAAATTAGGCTGTTACATTTTTGGTTCCTAACTTCTGTTGGTTTATTCTGTTTGTTAAACCCATGGATTAAGAGCTATTTTATTTTATTTTTTGCTAGTGAATACAGAATAGTTTAATACTTTTAGAATGTAATTCCTATTAATTATTCAGTTATATACTAATGAAGCAAATAAATGTTCTAATTTCTCTACATTTTTCAAATTAATGTGGTTTCTAGAGCAGTATAGAGTTTCCTTAAAAAAACTAAAAATAGAGTTACCATATGATCCTGCAATCCCACTCCTGGGTATATACCTGGAGAAAACTCTAATTTGAAGATACATGCATCCCAATGTTCATAGCAACACTATTTGCAATAGCCAAGACATGGAAGCAACGTAAATGCACATCAGCAGATGAATAGATAAAGAAGATGTGGTCTGAATATACAATGGAATATTACTCAGTCATAAAAAACAATGAAATAATGTCATTTGCAGCAACATGGTTAGACCTAGAGATTATGTTAAGTGAAGTAAGTCAGACAGAGAAAGACAAATATCATATAATATCACTTATAGATGGAATCTAAAAAAATGATACAAATGAACTTATTTACAAAACAGAAATAAATTCACAGACATAGAAACCAAACTTATGTTTACCAACGAGGATAGGAGGGGTGGGGGGAGATAACTCAGGAGTTTGGGGTTAACATATATACACTATATAAAACAGGTAAACAACAAGGACCTACTGTATAGCATACAGATACATACACACTGAATCACTTTACTGTACACTTGAAACTAACACAACATTGTAAATTAATGTTATACTACACTTCAATTTAAAAATAAAATAAATACATTTAAACCCTAAAAAAAAAAAACTGCGTGGTTTGAAGTTATTAAATTGAAGCTTCTCTGTGATTATAAATTTTCATTATTATGGATGTAAATTTTTATGTGTTTTAGAAGAATTAAAAATGTCAGTGCAGTCATAAGCCAGTAGGTGAAAATTTAAAGAATATGATTTCAAATTTTGAAATTTCTCAGTAGATTATTTGATACTTTGCTAAGAAGCCACCTAAAGGGGGTTGTTTCCTTGTCTGATAATTTACTAAAGATGCGATCTTAAAAATCGAAATATGTTTTTAAACTTCTCTCCTGATGGTGTTAATGTGGTCCATGGTTTCATAGCGTTTCTCATGAGATACAGAATACCACTTTTGGTTTCACACCCTGCCCCCCCCCCTTTTTTTTTTGATTAATAGTGTTCAGAGACTAAACTATTAAATACAGGAACCACTCCATTTAGTACTTTCAGAATGTCTGTATTTTAAGTTTATTAAACTGTGAACTGAGGAGTTGTTCCTTCCATTTCTTAGGTGGTACTATCATGGGCCTCTGTAATGATTAAAATGTGTATAAGTATGATATACCCTACGTAGGGTGCTATCCTGGGACGAGGCTCACCCTGAACACTGGCAGTTGCTCACTTTTTTTTTTTAATTAAAATATAGTTGATTTACAGTATTATATAGTTTTAGGTATACAACATAGTGATTCAGTATTTTTATAGATTATACCCCATTTAAAGTTATAGCAAAATAATGGCTGTATTTCCCTGCGCTGTGCAATATATCCTTGTTGCCTATTTTATACAAGGTAGTTTCTATCTCTTCATCCTCTTCCCCTATCTTGCCCCTCGCTCCTTCCATCTCCCCACTGGTAACCACTAGTTCTCTAAGTCTGTGAGTCTTTTCTTTTTTGTTTAGTCATTCATTTGTTTTATTTTTTAGATTCCACATATAAGTGATAACAGACTATTTGTCTTTCTCTGTCTCACTTATTTCACTAAGTATTTGTCTTTCTCTGTCTCACTTATTTCACTAAGCATAATACCCTCTAGGTCCATGCACATTGTTGCAAATAACAGGATTTCATTCTTTTTTTATGACTGAGTAATATTCTAGTGCGTGTGTGTGTGTGTACTTCCATATCTTGGCTACTGTAGATAATGCTTCTTACTCTTTATAAGGATGAATAAATGCATAATCAGTCATGCTTGCATGTGTTCATCATCATAGCTCATTTTATAATTGTCTTAATTTTCAGAGGTTGGAGGTTTGCAATGTCCACTCAAGTTGCAATGCAAAACTCTGGCTCGTATTCAATTTCTCAGTTTCAATCCAGAATGATCAGGTAAATCAGCTGGATTTCTTCTTTTTATACTTTATTAAAAGAAAAGGGGAAGGGAGAGTAATTTTTACATGGTTTTAACTTCGTTTTAAAAAAAAAACTAAAAGTCAGATTTTGTTTATTTCCAGAAAAGAGAGGTTAACTTCCTTATTAAAATAAATTTAACGTCCAAATATATTTTCTTTCCTATGTAACACTGAAAGCTTTCAAAAAAGAGATGTTGAGACTTTGAATTTTTTTATGCCAATCTCTATTTTCTAACTTTCTACCCTTTGAATTTTATGATCTTTATTCATCAGAGTATAGGCCATACAAATGAATTGATAGACTTTTTTCTTTGAGATACTAAATAAAAATAGAAAAGAGATTCATTAAATACTCTTTAAAGTTTATATAAAAGGCTTTTATATAACAGGATAAAATGCTGATCATTTTGAGAAAAATTGATTAGTCTTGTAACCAGGCTGTTGTTTAAAGAAAATCCCTTTTTGCTTGTTTGTTTAAGGTGGACCAAATTGCGAATTAACATGCTTCCTGCAACAATAATTTGTGAGCCAATTTCAGAGTGCTTTGTTGCCAGTTTAATTATTGGATGGGCAGCCCACCATGTATTCAGATGGGATATTATGGTATTTTTCATGTGTCATTGCCTGGCATGGTTTATATTTGACTACATTCAACTCAGGGGTGTCCAGGTACGTGGATAGGCTTGGGAAAGTTGGCAGTCATTTGGTGGAACTAAAACACTTTTGATTTAGAAGAGGTTGAAGAAAATCTATCTGAGCCATTCTTCAGCCTCCCAGTGAAGGTTAAAATCAGGTTTAAGCATTACTTTCCTTAATGGAACGTGGACACAAAATGGAACTTGATTTTCAACTTTCAGCTGGTTATACAATCACTTTTATTAAGGCTCCAAAAAAAAAAAAAAAAAAGAATGATGTTAAGCAAATCAACAAGTCTTCAAACTAAGAATATGTTAGGATAGCAGTTATTTTAATGCTGCTTTTCTTCCTAATTAACATTTCCTTAACCAATATAGCATGACAGTTGAATTATCTTAAGAAGCAGACTTGACTTTGTATAGTGTATTTAAAAGAGTGAAATTGAAGAATCTCATTTTTTAAACTGTGTCTTTAGTCTGACAGTACATAATTAATTTTTTTAATTCCTAGGGTGGCACACTGTGTTTTTCAAAACTTGATTATGCAGTAGCTTGGTTCATCCGTGAATCCATGACAATATACATTTTTTTGTCGGCATTATGGGACCCAACGATAAGCTGGAGAACTGGTCGCTACAGACTACGCTGTGGAGGCACAGCCGAGGAAATCCTAGATGTCTAACCACAGCTTTGTGACTGTACATAAGGAAAAAAAGAGGATTATAAATTATGTTTATATAAATGCTTTTAAAAAATCTACCTTCCGTAGTTTTATCACATGTATGTTTTGGTATCTGTTCTCTAATTTATTTTGCATGGCACTTGCATCTGTGAAAAGGAAAGAAAAAAAAAAAAAACCACATCTGTAGTCTTGGCCAAATGGTTATACTTTATTTTGTGGAAGTAGAGAATCAAGAGAATTGGTTCTAGGAACCTGGGTTCGGTTTTTGTTGTTGTTTGTTTGTTTACTTTTTAAAAATACATAAATAAATCTATCTATATATATATGAATGTTCTGCAACAAACACTATGACAGTATCCTTCAGTAGAGAAAGTTTCTTATTGGTGAGTACACTCATTTAGAATATGTATGGGATGGCAACAGCTTTGTTTGGGGGACTCGAAAAGAGCAGAAGGTGCAATCCCTTTTCATGTCTAAAGTGAAAGGTATTAATGCAGTGAACTGCCTGCAGTGAGGTACTAACTGAGAAACTTTTTCATGCTTTATGCCTACCTCTTGTAGTCGTTGCAGAGGAAATATAAACTGTAATATGGTAGCTAGGCCTTGCAAAAACAAATGGAAAAACTTTAAAAATAATAATAACAAAAGAGCTGGAGTCTAGTATTTATATGAATCTGTGAGAAATATTTTTTCGGTCTCACCGCAACGAACCAAAAGTGGTTGAGTTTGGTTTTTAATTGTAGCCATGTCTTGAAGGCATCTTTTTGACCAACTCGTGTTGGTTCTGTCTTGAACCATTGTTAATCACTGTGCTGGTAAGTCTTTCCTTCCCTGCTCCTCACCTGACCCATCCCATCTTTCCTTAACTTTTTGCAGGGGGTGGGGTGGGGGGGTTTGTTTTAGTGTGAATGGATGTTTTGATAGTTGTGAGGAAAAATGCATTTCAGACACATTTCACACATGAGCTATTTTCTTACACGGTCTGTCTTATTGTTAAAAAGAATGTAATTTCATGATACAGGTATTTAATATCTTTTTTAAGTAAATAAATATTCTAGCCATCAATAAATAAATTGCAGTAGAGTATTAAGAGGGGACAGGATGAGTTTTACTCTTAAAATTAATCAGTATCCAACTAAGTCTACTGTGTTTGTGTGTTGTGTTTTGTTTTTTAATTTACTATTACTGTTTACTAGTCTTATTTAAATTGGATTTTTGTATTCCAGTTTGTATGACAAAATAGACTAGAGAAGTTCTGGTTGTAAATGCATGCTGTATTTCACTCTTCTCTCCCCATCATGCCGCTAAACTTGCTTGTCAGGTTGTGCTTAACTTGTGGTGAGCTGGACTTGTTTTTGTTTAAAAGAAAAAAAAAGAATAGGCAGAAATGTAAGGGACAGTGCATAAGCCTTTCATTTTTTTTTTTTTTTTTTTGTAGTGGACGTTTTGCTCTTTCTTCAGGATTGGATGGCATGTTGTCCATATGAATGCCTGCTGCAGGGCTGACACTGGCAATATGGCAGCTTCAAACTCTTAAGTTACTGCAATTTCCATGTCAAAGCATAATGTGTCACATATTAGCAATAACTGCATATTTATAAAAAACACTTTTTCACTGAGCCAATTTCATTTAATTGTCTAATGAGTATATACATGGTTTAAATTGCAGTATATCTGTAAATGTGTGTATACTGAGTATATACGGTATATACAAGCTTTCTCTGGGCCAAACTGCTTCATTCAGTTTTTTCATTTTTTTGTTTTGTTTTGTTTTTTTGCCTTATGATGAATTTGTTTGAAGGGCATTTTCTTCATGAACAAAGGCTTTGATGCATATTCCTTTCTACGTGAAATGGGGGTAGTATTGTTCCCTGAGGAAAGTTGCATAGCGAAAACCAGTCTAGTTGTGACCCACTCTGTTTATTTTTTTAAGTCAGTATCAGGCAAGCTGAATTTTGCTGACCGTGTTTGTAATTTGTTTGTTTGTTTAACGAAGTTTGGTTGATGCCATCCTTTGCACTGCTGAAGTGAAATCTTGCTTATTCCTTAGCTTTTTGCTGATCTCGGTATGGGCAGTGTAACAACAAAACCCAAATGGCTGGACAGACTTCTTGTGTTTGTAAATATAAAAAATGACTCTTCTGTATATGTGTGTTTTTAATGTGGTAGTGGAGTATTTCCTTCCAGTGAAGCTTCACTTAAGCAGACAGAGTGATTCTTTGTTTAGCAAGTTTAGAGCGATGATAAAATGGCAAGAAATAATATCAAATGTTATTATAATGATGAAGAAAGCATCACAGCAGAACTGTAGGAGTCCAAATTTAATAAACCGTCTAAAAAAAAGAACACCAAGTGTCTAGAATATACCATGTTTATTATTTAAAATCATTGTCTTAAGTTTTTTGTTCAAAAAATAAAAATTTGAATACAATCAAAACATTAGCAATCATGTGTTTTTGTTTCTTGTCTTTTATTTTATATTTTTATAAATAATCTAACATGTTCCACCATTCACAGCAGAATTATTTGAAGAATTCTGTAGTGTTAATTTTGAAATCTTCCCTCTACCTGTGCTACAGGTGAGATGTATGACTTAAAGTCAGGCTTTTCTGTATTGGTTGCATGTTAGAATCACCAGTAGAACTTTAAAAAAAAAAAATACAGATGCCTGGGCCCTGCCTGCAGCGTCTGGTTTAATTATTCTGGGTGGAGCCTGAGCACTGCTCTTTGTTCTGTGCAAGCAGATTTGAGAAGCCCTGGCCCATTATAACATTTAGAAAAGACTCAGTGGTCCTTTAGTCCCCTCTCGCCCGCGCTTACAACCTGAACTCAGCCTTTGAGATCTTACCACCCCAATGGCGAGGAAAGGCAGATCCAAGGAAAAGAAAGGAACGGCTTTGCTGCTGGACATCTAAAAGAGAAACAGACTACGTGTCATCCCACACACTGTCCGGGGTCAGGCTCTCCTCCCAAGCTTAGAGGCACCCCCAGGCCTGTTTTACCACCAGCCCGTGAGAGAAGAATGCTCTTAACTGGAGAGCCAGTCCCAGGGGAGAAAGACTCTAGAAGGGGTTTGGCTGTGGCCTGCCAGGGGCCCCACTCCTAGCACCCTGACCCAGTAAACAAGCTCATTCCTCCTGGTTTGTAAAGTATACTTCTAACCCTAACGTTGAAGAAACGATCAACAAAAAGTTGGTGTAAGTCTTAGAGTTTTATAGCTAGGCAAACTTTGAAAAGCCCTTGCCCTTATTTTAGAGTAAAAAACTGAGACACCCACTGTGAAAGCTGTGGTCACAGAGGGTAGGAGGACAGTTGTCGGCTGAGCTGGGAGTAGCCCCTGCATCTTTCAGGTCCCAACATCGTCGGTCACTCCACCAGATCCTGTTGTTTAAAATTCTGCCTACAACAGCTTTAAAACTCAGTATATAAACCGTAAAATTTTTTTAAAAATCCATAATTTCAATAACCGTCTATATTCCAACTCTTAAATTGTTCTAGAGAACCAGATTCAACCTGCCAAACAAGAATAATTATAAAGCTAGTTTAAGGTAAATGCTTTACATATATTATTTGATAGATAAGATTAGTACATACCACAAGACTGTTCATGTTTATGAAAATAGTTCAGACATTTCCTTCTCATGTTTAGTAGGATATAGTGTTTGGATTATTTATTCATTTCAAGTTATAGTTTATGACTACACCAACTTCTTTTTGTTGGAAAGGAAACAAACATTGCAAAATGGTGAGCAGTTATCCCTGCAGAGCTGCAAGGAATGCGTTTGAGTAATTTGCCTTAAAAATACTAATATCTGCAAGATAGCTTAGAATCACTATCTCCACATTTTCTAAAAACAAGTAAAAATGTATAACTTTAACAGTTTCTTAAGCAGCTACTTGCCTAAGAACCAAAATGTGCTAAACACTTTACACGACCCCTGCCCTGTCCTGGGAGAGATTGGCAGAGACTGGGGGTAGTTTCATGTGCTTTGCTGTTTAGTCGATTCATCATTAAGACATCCGTGCTAACAGCATGGACTTGTAATTAAACAATTTAAGGATATCACTTATTTATGCCAGGACTGGAAGTATCTGTTCTGCCCCCGCTGCTGCCTCCACACCTCCCATTGCCACCTTGTTTTCACTGTTTTCTTACCCTTGTCATCAGCCCTGGAACCTCTGTCATCTTCCCTCATGGCTGACCAACATCAGGCCAGTGGAAGGAACATAGGCAGGATGCTAGAGAATTCTGCAGACCGTTGACAGGCTGCTCTGGAGCACGGAAAAGAGTAGGCTTGGAAGTGGAGACTTGGGAGTCCTTTCCATAGACGTGATAGTTGACGACAATGAATGTGACAACCAAAGATAGAGTGTCAATGGATGAGAATCTTGGGGACCTATTTAGACATACAATAGGAGAAAAGCATCCAGGGAAAGAGGCTGCCAATGTGGAGTCTGACAGCCTTTTGGTAGCTATGGGATTTGGGGCAGTTTACTTAATCTTTCTGAGCCTACGTTTATTAACCATGTGGAAATGGGGAGCTAATGTGTATAAAGTGATGGTTAGCTCCTTTTCCCTTTCAAAGACGAAGTAGTGAAAGGAGTGCCACGGGTGCCTTAGAGAGGTTTCAAGAAGGAAATGGTCAGTGGGGTCATGGACGAAAAGGAATGATGGCTGGTGAGTTCAGGAGCAGAAGTACTTCCTGCAGGGGCACCAATGTTGTTGGATTTCAGGCCATTGTGAATCGTCGCATAATGATAGGTGAAGTGTCAGCATGTGAGAACATAGCTTCTTTATGGATGGTCTGTCTTGTTTTACATTATACTCTCTTCAGGGAAAGAGAAAAGGGTGGGATGTTCAGATAGAGCCAGAAATCGCTCCTGACCCTGAGAGTAACCATCGTGCCAAAAAAAAGTTTTAAGAATGGCTGCTCTGGGAATTCCCTGGCGATACGGTGGTTAGGACTCCATGATTTCACTACTGAGGGCCCGGGTTCAATCCCTGGTTGGGGAACTAAGGTCCTGCAAGCTGCGTGGCACAGCCAAAAAAAACCAAAAACCAAAAAACATGGCTGTTCAGTAGAGTGGAAGGAGCAGAAATCAGATTATTGGGATTTAAGGAGCATGTGAGGAAGAAATGAAAGCTATGGGCACAGATATTTGGAAACTGCAACAGTGAAATATTGATACATGCCACAACACAACCTTGGAAACATTATGCTAAGTAAAAGAAGTCAGATACAAAAGGCTACATACTGTATGATTCCATTTGTATGAAATGTCCAGAGTAGGCAAATCCATGGAGACAGGAAGTAGATTAGTAGCTGCCAGAGGCTGGAGGATGGGAGGAAAGAGGAGTGACTCCTAACAGAGTCAGGGTTTCTCTTTGGAATGATGGAAATGTTTTGCAATTAGATAGTGGTGATTGTTGCACAACAACAAAACAAACAAACAAAAAAGCACCTCTGAATTGTACATTTTAAAAGGCAAATCTTACGGTATGGGAATTATATCTCAATTTTTTAAATAAAGAAAAAATAAAAGTCACTGTTAATGTATTATTTCCTTCCAGTGTGCTGACACGTATTGCCGAAATGTTTCAAGAGAGGGTGTGGGTAACTGCTCGTTACTTGGCATCCTTGCTAGAACTCGGGATTGCCATTTTCTAAATCTTTTTACATTTGACAGGTGAAAATATTGTACCTCATCGTCTAAATTATAGATTTTTAAGTGACTGGTTATGATTGAGTATTCTTTATGTATGATTTTTAGCCACTGAAATTTCTTCCATTTCTTAATCTTATTTACCTGAGAGTCTTAAGGCTTTCCTATTGCTTATTACACACCTCTTTTCTTTTTAACCATATGAAACAATTTACATTGCCAACCAGAACACACTGCTAAAATCTTTGCCTTTAGGATATTTCCCCAAGGCAAGATGGGGTAGGCATGGAAATAATTGATTAACATTTGTGCAACTAAATGGCCCACGCAGGCATCCAGATCAAAGATCAGTTTTCCCAAATGTTATTTCCCTCCCTCTTTTAGCACAAAACCCTTTTCAGTTCTGAAGTAACATTTTTTTCAGAGTCTACATATATTTACATTTCTGAAATAAAGCTTACTTAAAGCTTTTGGGTACTGTTCTTCCAATACATTTCTGAACTTTATTTGCTAGTATTTTACGAAATATTTTCTGGGCTGTAGAGTGAGGTTATGCTAACTACAAAGTCAATTGGCCTTTTTATTTTTCTTTTTTAATCTATGCTCTAGAAAAAAAAATGATTTAGCTAGGAATTATCTGTTCCTTGAAAGCTTGAAAGAATTTATCCTTAAAACTTTAGGGGCCTGGCACTTCAATAACATTTTCAGTTTATTTCATTGGTAATAATCAGTTCATACTTTCTACATTTTTTTAAAAGTCAGTTTTAGTCAGTTACACCATAGAGATGCACATAGCATTTTCATAATTCTTTACAAACTCTTTCTGGCCAAATATGCTGTTGTCCAGGAGGTTTGCGGCCCCTGTGCCAATTGAACTTGGGCCTCTGTGATCTGAGAGCTGAGTGGCAGGCAAGGCCATCCCTCCTGTGACACCAGTATCCTTTTAATATGAAGAAAAGCTGACCGACCTAGTTACTCTTCCTCTTAAAAAGCTTGAATGGCTTGGTGTGACCTTCAGGATAAAGCTCAAGCTTTTCTCATGCAGAGGCCATTTAAGTTAGGTCCCTGCCAATCCCTCCAGTCTTGTCCCTTGTCCCCTGCCTAGCCCATTCATATAAACTCTCCTGGTAGTAAACTTCCTGTAGCTTCCCTGACATCTGCCTTTTCCTGCTCTGGGCCTTTGTTCTGCTCTGCTTCCTCATCCGGGTCCCCCAGTTCCTCTAACTAACCCCCCAGCCTGACCTTGGGACTCAGAAGCCAACTCCTCCATGACTTATCTAACTATGGGTTAGGTACCGCCCCCCCTCCACCCTGGGTCTGTGCCTCCATAACCTCACCCCTCACTTAACGCTCATTATTTTAATTGACCTTTCAGTTGTTTGTCTTCATCATTCGATCGGGAATGTCACAGCAGGGAGGGTCAGTAATATCCGACTTTGTGTCCCAAGCACCCAGGTTATGACCTGACACGAAGTCCATTATATTGAAGGAATTAATGGACAAATAAGGATAAGTATGCCTTGATCACGAATCTTATGCCTATAGCTAATCACACAACAGTTAGGAATGCAGACTGTGGAGCCGGACTGCTTGCATTCACTTGTCGGTATCACCACTTGCTCCCTGTACCTCTCTGTGCCTCAGTGGACACCAGCGTTACCTCCTTTTCAGGTTGATCTGAGAATTAAAGGAGATAATACATATGCAAAGGCACATTCTCAATAAAAGCTTTGTGTTAGTATCATAAGGATCTCCAGTGTTAGGCTGTGGTCGCTAAGTAAAAACGAAAGTTTCGCTACCCAGTCGACAAAGTAGCTCTTCTTTCCTTCAAGGCTTGAGGAAGAGAATTGTTCACAATCTAATGGAGAGGGTTGCATGAGCTTTTCTAGGACAACTGACCCTCAGCCCTTGATGGTTCAGAGTGAATATTCTAGCATTCAAGGAGAAAATCAATCTGATTAATTTGAATTATTATGAATAGTGCTAGTGTAGCCCATATAATACTGTCCAGAATGTTAGCACCAATGGACTGAGCTGCAAGGCATGGCAGGCAGTTAGAAGGCTTCAGGACACAGACCTGCATTCCTGCGAGAATAGTCCACGAAATCCCAAGGCTGAGAGAACCTGGCGTTTACGGCAGGGCATTGCGCATGCTCTGTGGAATGAGTTGCACCCATGACGTGGGCAACACTCAAGGAATTTTACCCAGCTGGAATGTTCCCAGCTATCATTCTTTTAATGGACAACTGGTTTTGTATAATGCAAAGGCAGTTTCCCAGGTGTTCTCTGACTTGGGGCACTCAGAGCAGTGAGTGTGGGGGATTAAAACTGGCCATCTGAAAGGGAATTTTCTTCCACAAGGCTTTATAGCTTCCATGGTTCCCAGACTGTAGTATGAATAAGAATTATGTAAAATGCCAACCACAGGGCCCTACTCCCCTGAGATGAAGTCGAGAACTCTCAGCCTGTATAAGCTCTCCTGAGATTCTGATGCGGGCACCTTCCAGTACACTCTGAGGAACATTTCAGTGGAGGTCCATCACTGGGGAATGCACTTTATGGAAGTCAAGGACAGTGGAGCAGAGGAGGGTGGTGGCCTTGGGCAGAGGAAGGTTGAGACTCTGCTCTTAGGATCTCATTTCATCGATCTCTAGGTGAAGTGGCTGTGATATTGTGGTTTATGATAAGAAACATATATTTGGTCTTCATCCCCATTCCTGGCACAAAGCTCCTAAAACCCTTAGCATTCCCTAAGGGATGAGAGCCATGAAGGTGTCTTTTGTTATGTGAATGAGGTGACTTTTGGACCACGTCTAAGATGGGGACTGGTTGCCAGGAGAACCAACCCTGTGATTAGAATGTTGGCACTTTTAGCTCCACCCCTCCCACCCCGACATCCGGGGTTGGGAGAGGGGCTGGAGGTTGAATCAGTTACCAATAGACAATGATGTAATCAATCGTGTCTTTGTATTGATGCCTCTATAAAAACCCGAAAGGACAGAGTTCGAAGACCTTCCTGGTTGATGAACACGTGGAGATCTGGAGAGAATGGCAGGCCTGGAGAGGGCATGGAAACTCCACCCCCTTCCCCATACCTTGCCCTATACATCTCTTCCATCTGCCTGTTCCTGAGTTACATCCTTTTCTAATAAGCTAGTAATCAAGTAAGTAAAATGTTTCTCTGAGTTCTATGAGCTGCTCTAGCAAATTAATTGAACCCAAGGAGGGAATCGTGAGAGCCTCCCATCTATAGCCAGTAGGTCAGAAGCACAGGTGACAACCTGGACTTGCAATTGGTGCCTGAAGAGGGGGCTGGGCAGTATTATAGGACTGAGTCCTTAACCTGTGGGATCTGACGCTATCTCCAGGTAGATAGTATCAGAATTGAGTTGAATTTTTGGACGCCTAGCTGGTGTCCCAAGCGTTGCTGGGCAATGTGGGAAGAAACCTCCCCCTTCACACGTTGGAATTGTGATCGGGAACCAGACTGTGGTCCAGTAGGGGTGTAGTCCCCAGAGGTCGCCACGACACCCAGGAGTCTGCAAGGTGGGCCATTCGAAACAGCAGATGTTGATTGGCAAACAAGAGGTCTGGTAATGAAAGAGATAGAAACAAAGGAAAACTAGTTGAAAAGTTAACGAAGTTTTCCATTCAAACATCTTTTCCTTAGAAACTGCAGTATTTTTTGTCTTTTTTAAAAATTGAAGTATAGTTGATTTACAATGCTGTGTTAATTACTGCTGTATAGCAAAGTGACTCAGTTATACATATATACACATTTTTTTCATATTCTTTTCCGTTATGGTTTAATCAAAGGATATTGAATATAGTTCCCTGTGCTATACAGTAGGACCCTGTTGTTTATCCATTCTATATATACCAGTTTGCATCTGCTAATCCCAAACTCCCAATCCATCCCTCTCCCACACCCTCCCCCTTGGCAACCACCAGTCTATTCTCTACGTCCCTGATTCTGAGAAACTGTGATTTTGAACTTATCACCAGTGTAACTGGAATTTAAAATTTTTACTTTGTTTTCATGGACCAGCCCAGGGAGAAAAATGTGGTGGAGGAGTACCACTGCTGTATCTAATGAGGTGGAACCAGAGCTGCCAAGGGAATGTAGGAAGCAGTCTCTGGCCTTTAGAGTCCCACTGATCTGGGCCAGAAGTGCTGCCCTTGCCCATCCTTAGGGAATTCTGGGAAAATGACAACCTGTGCAGTCACTCCTCATCTTAGTCCCTCCCATCTAGGACAAGTCAGGCATCAAATGATGAGTCCAGACACGGCTAAGAGCTTATTGTTTGACATCTAGGGGTGAGGATCCAGATCTGGCTGCCTTACCTCCTCTTCCTTGCTGTGACCCTCTCTGGGGGAAACGGAGGTGATTCCACTGATGCCAGGAGCGCTAGAAGGGAGGCTTAGCTTTCTTACATCTGAGAACAATGACCTCTGCCCACAACCTAAATCCTAAGCTGAAAAGTCCTGGCTTCCTGTCCCAACACTGCTGGCCCATGTTACAGCGGCAATCAGTCCACTCTGCTTGAGGGATTCCAGCAGCCGAGTTACCAAATGATCAGGCAAACGGACTACAAACAAAGGGAACATGTCATTTTTAGGGAAGAGCCCAAACTGAATGGCCAGAAGATGTGGGCAACAGAGGCAGAATTCATGGGAGACACAGAAGCGAAATTCAATTAAAACATAATGAGGGAAAAACCATAATGAGAACTTTTAAGAAGATAGAATTAGAGCATAAAAAATGAAATTATGCAACTAAGGAGCATGATTTCTAAATTGAGAAATTCAGCGCAGAAATGAAAGAGAATGATAGTTTCTGAAAACTAAATTGGTATTTGGGGTGGGTGTAGGGGGTTGTCCCAATAACCCGAAGCAAAAGAAAACAAAGCATACTAACTGCTAAGAAAAATGCACAAATACAACACATAGAGGACCAATTAGGCAGAGACTAAGTAGTCTAATAATAGGAGTTCCAGAAGGAGAAAGAAGATAGAAGAAAACCAAAGAAAGACTTGATTATTTACATTTAAAGGACTCCCCTGGTCCCAGGTGGGTTTAATGAAAAGACACACTCACACAAAGAAGTATCCCGGTGAATGTTCTCAGCTTCAAGGATTAATTTAACCCTCATCAGCCAGAAAGAACAAGTTATTGACAAAAAAAAGAGGGAGGCCATAATTGGATTATCAGCAATACTGGAGGCTCTTGAGAGACATAGGTATGATATCCATAGGCTATTTGGGGGAAAAATGGATTATGATCTGAAAATCTTATATCCAGTCAAATCATTATATGAGAGCAAAAAGAAGGCATTTTTTAACACATAGTGCCTTGGAAAATCTACACCCCTGTACTCTGAGGAAATTTGTCAAGAAAGTTCTCAAGAAAATAACCCCAAACAAAAACCTCTGCATGGAAGATGACAAAAAATACAGGAAAACGGTGGTGATTAATGTACCTTGTATTAGTCATAATCTGGATAGTGCTAGTGTGACATGGAATAATAAGAATTTTTGAATAACATAAGACCGACTCTAGGGGAAATTTCAATAGCTTTAGCTAAAATTCTTTTCTCTCAAAACCTAGGAGTAGGGATGTGAAAGAAGAAATTGGAGAAGTAAAAATGGTTCAAAGTTTTATATAGGTTTACGAATCTTGAAGGAAGGGGTGCAGTGCAAAAAAAACAACTTGAACTTGCTCCTTAGATACGAAAAGTCCTTTTTTCTTTTCTTATTTATTTATTTTTGGCTGTGTTGGGTCTTCCTTGCTGCACGCGGGCTTTCTCTAGCTACAGTGAATTGGGGCTACTCTTCCTTGCGGTGTGCAGGCTTCTCATTGCTGTGGCTTCTCTTGTTGCAGAGCACGGGCTCTAAGTGCGTGGGCTTCAGTAGTTGTGGCACATGGGCTCAGTAGCTGTGGCTCGCCGGCTCTAGAGCGCAGGCTCAGTAGTTGTGGAGCATGGGCTTAGTTGCTCCGCAGCATGTGGGATCTTCCCAGACCAGGGCTCAACCCCGTGTTCCCTGCATTGGCAGGCGGATTCTTAACTGCTGAGCCACGAGGGAAGCCCCAAAAGTCCTTTGTTCTTTCACTGAGGATTTCTTACTAGCAGTAGTATCTCTCTCTCTCTCTCTCTCTCCCTTTAACCTAGCTGTCTCCTTTCTTTACCTTCTCAGCTCCTCGTCTTTTTTTTCTCCCTACCCATATTCATCTCACTCTTCACACAGGCCAAATTAACTACAGATGTCAGACTTTGCTCCAGGCTCACCTGTGCACATCCAAAATCCATCAAGATGCTCAGCTGAACAAAAAGAGCAATTTCTCCTTTAGTAACGAAAAGGCCTAGCAGAAAATTTGTGATTATAGTCTTTCCGTTGACAACATCCACCCTCATTAGAAGGCTGTGCATTTTTAAAGACCATTTCTCCCCATCTGCTCCAGAGTCCTGTAAGAAGTTCAGTGTCAGCTTTCAGGGAAAAGCTGTAGGGTTGAGAATAGGGGTAAGGATGGAGGTGGGGACAATGAGATGAGGATGGAGAGGTCGGCAAGGATGCAGCCTGCTGAGCCTTGAGAGCCTAGTTAAAGAGTTTGGGCTTTATCCTGAGGGCAGAGTGGAGCCATTAAAGGTTTTGTGTGTTAGAAAGATATCCCTGGGACTTCCCTGGCGGTCCAGTGGTTAAGACTTCTCCTTCTCCTTCTCCACCCCAGGAGGTGTGGGTTTGATCCGTGGCTGGGGAGCTAGGATTCCACATGACTTGCGGCCAAAAAGCCAAAACGTAGAACAGAAGCAATGTTTTAACAAATTCAATAAAGACTTTTAAAATGGTCCACATCAAAAAGAAAGAAGGAAAGAAAGAAAGATATCCCTGGCTGCTGTGTGGAGATGAATGAGGCTTGAAGGTAGAGAAGCCAGCAGGAAAGTTGTTGCTCTAATCCCAGTGAGGAATTCTGTTTATTTACAGAAATCCTATCCATCCCTGTGACCTAAGTGTGGATGGAAACTTTTGTTTTTTTCCTTTTGTACAGGTCAGATGGGAATGTACCACTTGTAAGCTGCCTAGTTTCTGCAATGAGAATTCATCTTTGTTTCATACCAACCCTAAGTCTGCCTTTATGAGGGTTTGACCCCCCGCTCTAAAGGTCCCAGGAGGCTGACACCCAAGACAAGTCCATGTCAGGATCACAGCCATTTCATCTGACTTCCCACCTTTACCTGAGCTCTCCCGGACATCATTCTCCAATTGGTTCTGTGTATGACTGGCTCTCAGTGCTACTGGCTGTATCTCCCCATCCAGTCTCCTACTCACTCTTGAATATGATGACCAGCTTGGCATTCCCTGCTGCTTCCTAATATTCAAAGTTTGATTCTACAGCATGTTAAATTCAAACCTTCGTTAAATTCAGAGCTTCATCAGGTCTAGGGCAAAAGTTATGGCACTGACTAGAAAGAAGTAGGTGCCAAGAATTGACCTGGGGGAATTCATGTGACTCAGAGTATCCCAAATCCCCACCGAGCCTCTCTTGGCTGCAGGTCCAGCTCTTCCTTCCCCCAACTATCTCCCCCTTGCTCTCCCCCTTCTCCTCCCCCTTCTCCTCCTCCTCCTCCTCCTCCTCTCCTGTCTGGGAGCCCACAGAGATCTTGCTATAGGGATTTACCTTGCAAAAGGGAGCCCGTTCTCTCCATGCCCCATCCTTTTACCATCTTTGATTGTCTCCAGACTTACAATGAGAATTATACCCTAGCCTGTCCCCAGGGACCCAGAACCCGGAATAAGGCTAAGAAATAAAAAGACTTTAAGTCTTTCCTAATTTATCAGCAAAACCCTGGAGAATGTATGCGAGATTAAGGGCTTGGCCAAGGAAAGAGAGACATAAACAAAGATTAGGCTACATTTTTTGATCTGATATTCTTTCCAGAGATGTTGGATGAAAATGGTATCTCCAGCAGCCGGAGTGAGTCTAATTGTTTTTCTCAGCTGGCAGACTTCAAACTGACTCAAAGATGGACAACACCAAATAAAGCCAAGAAGTCAGAAATTCCTGGATACAATAAAGAGGGATGAATAAAAAGACTTAGGAAGACAGGAATCTGGGAATGGATTTACCATAGGTGATTCAGCCCTCCCCTCAATAAAGATCAAGAATATACAGTCGGGCTTCCCTGGTGGCACAGTGGTTGAGAATCTGCCTGCTAATGTAGGGGACACGGGTTCGAGCCCTGGTCTGGGAAGATCCCACATGTCGCGGAGCAACTGGGCCCGTGAGCCACAATTACTGAGCCTGTGTGTCTGGAGCCTGTGCTCCGCAGCAAGAGAGGCCACGACAGTGAGAGGCCCGCGCACCGCGATGAAGAGTGGCCCCCGCTCGCCTTAACTAGAGAAAGCCCTCCCACAGAAACGAAGACCCAACACAGCCAAAAAAAAAAAAACAAAAAAATTTAATTAAAAAAAAAAAAAAAGAATATACAGTCATCCCTCAGTATCCGAGGGGGGATGGCTTCCAGGACACCCCCACCCCCACCTCCCCAGGCCCTGTGGGTACCAAAATCCGCAGATGCTCAAATCCCTTATATAAAATGGCATAGTACAGTCAGCCCTCTGTATCTGTGGATGCAGAACCCATATACGGAGACCACTGTACTCATATCACCAAACCATTGAAAAATACATTGGTTCAGAAGACCTAGAAACTTTGAAAAGCACATGTAGGCCAAGGATGCAGATGGGAGGAACTAGCTGTGCTGAAATTGTCTCCTTGATTCCGACAATGGTAATAGGATGAGGGCAGGACACTTAAGCAAGGCCAAAACATCAGACTTAACACTCTGAGGCATGGTATGTATAATTATCATAATTGGCAAAGGTGCTACAGTGGTAATCTGATTGGTCTGACTCTTTGATTGTAGCCAATTAACTAAACAGAAGATCCAGAAGTGAAATATAGGCAGCCAACCACAAGGTTTTACTTGATTTATGAACCACTCCTCCAAGCCCCACCCCTCCGCCAAAAAAAAAAACCAGTCTGGTGGAAAGAGACCTTACTTGGGCTGCTGCAATAGAGAATTCCACTTCCTCATTCAATTCCCAGGCATGACTTATTTCAGAAATTCTGAGCCCCTTAAATGAAAGGAAGGTTGTGTACCCCTGACAAAAGATTCTGATAACTTGACAGGTTTATATGTGTCTCTTCCTCTTCCTCTTCTCCAAAAGACAACTATTGATCAGGGTAAATGTACACTTAGGGAAAGAAAATATCCCAACCTTTGGCTTTGAAATAATGGGAAACTAGAATGCCACTATGGATTACCAGTCAGTGGCAGCCTTATGGCGATCAGATTATAAATGCTTTAATTTTAATCAGCCTCACAGTGGGCCCTATGAGACCCCAAACTCATCTTATGGTGACCATATAGCTGGAATAAATAAATTCAGCCATTGGCATAATTTCCAGATTTGTTTCCTAACCTCTATCAAGAGCGCTATTACAATAGGAAAAGCAAATTAAGCCTTCAAGCAGTACTGCCCCATAGAAATATAATGTGAGCCACAAATCTAATTTTAAATTTTCTAGTGGCCATATTTCTAAAAGAGAAGAAGAAACAGGTAAAATTAAGTTTAATAGGACATTTTATTTCACCTGATACATCCAAAATACTATCATTTCAACATATAATCAATACACAACTTATTAATATACTTATTTTTGTACTAAGTCTTCAAAACAGGGTGCATATTTTGCACTTATAGAACATTTCATTACAGACTCACCACATTTCAAGTGCTCATGTGGCTAGTAGCTATGGTATTGGACAGCATAGCTTTAGAGCTTCCCCTCCCCACCATGAAGACAAGCCAAAAAAATGTCTCATTCCTGGAAGATTCTCAGAAATGCATGTGCAGTCAAATCAAAAAAGAGTTGAGAGTTGCAGGGGTTATGGTTCCTTTCATATCCTTTTTTAACATATCTGTTGTCTATGCAGTTGTCAGATAGATCTCAAAGAAATACAGAGGATTATTTTTTTATTGTGATTTTTAAAAAATTGAAGTATAGTTGATTTACAATGTTGTGTTAGTTTTAGGTGCACAGCAAAGTGATTCAGTTATACATACATATACATCTAGTTTTTTCAGATTCTTTTCCCTTATTGGTTATTACAAAATATTGAGTACAGCTCCCTTGCTGGTTGCAGAGGATTATTAAAGGCTTAATTAGGTAGTGACTGAAATTGTATCTGCTGTTTCAGATGTGGTCTCTTTGTTGGAGTAAATCAGCACAGTTCCTAACATCTAGTATGCAACTATGGATGCAGTAACCTCTGTCCATTCAAATAAGAAGAAAGCATTAGTTGCAATTTGCTTTCACCTGGCAGGCAGAGCCGTCCACCTCCACTGTTTTGCCTTGGGATTATGTCAACTCTGCATCTGTGCCGCAATTTAGTCCATGCTTAACTTTCTCCCTATTTCACAGGACGTGATGTTGGCTCATTAAGTTGATGACATCAAACTAATAAGACTTGGAGGCCAGGATGTAGCAGATGCTTTAGATACTTTGGGTAAGACACATTTGTGCCTAGGGACTCCTCTGGTGGTCCAGTGGTTAAGAATCCACCTGCCAATGCAGGGGACAAGGGTTCGAGCCCTGGTCCAGGAAGATCCCACATGCCGCAGAGAAACTAAGCCTGTGTGCCACAACTACTGAGCCTGCGCTCTAGTGCCCACGAGCCACAACTATTGAGCCCACGTGCCACAACTACTGAAGCCCACACGCCTAGAACCCATGCTACACAACAGAAGCCACCGCAATGAGAAGCCCACGCACCACAATGAAAAGTAGCCCCCGCTCGCCGAAACTAGAGAAAGCCTGGGCACAGCAATGAAGACCCAATGCAGCCAAAAATAAAAAAATAAATTTTAAAAAAGGACACATCTGTGCCTAAAGTGAGAGATGTAACCCCTGAAAAGATAGGGGGCTGCCACCTCATTAAAGTATAAATCCCTCATAAAGTTCAGGAATTGGGATCTCACCCTCAAAGGAAAAGATGAGTGAGTGTACCTTGTAACTTCTACCATTAAGAAAGAAGCACATGTGGGATGGAGGGGTGTAGGGATAAATTAAGAATTTGGGATTAGCAGATACACACTACTGTATATAAAATAGATAAACAACAAGGACCTACTTAGAGGACAGGGAACTATATTCAATATCTTATGATAACCTATAATGGAAGACAACCCGAAAAAGAATAGATAGATAGATAGATAGATAGCTGTATCACTTTGCTGTACACCTGAAACATCGTAAATCAACTATACTTCAATAAAAAAAAAAAAGAAAGGAAGGAAGAAAGAAACACATTACTTCTTTAGATTTTAGAGGCACTATATACCACAATTAAGCATGCTGTTGACCCTTTTACTGCTTTCGGAATTGAGCAGGACCTAAAAGGCTTTCAGGATTGAGCAGGACCCAGAGCAAGGAAAATACTCCACAGCTGTTTTTAACACTCAGCACTTAGGATTCCTGCAGATCCAGTGGTGTTTGAGGTGTGTGTGTGTAGATACAGGATGCTATATGGCACCTGTAGCAAACCTCAACTGGAGAACCACAACAGAGTCCCCTGGGTTTTGGAGAAAAGCCAAGCACTCTTTGGCAAGTAACTATTTTCATTTGGACAAGCAGTCTTGGCTTGTTACTGGTACATGGTGATTGGATTCCTGTCAGTGAACACCAAGAGTTTATACAATGTGGACTGTCCATTGTGGACGGGAAGTTATCTGATCCACCAAGCCATAAGGCCAAGCATACTTAATAACACCCCATCAAAATGTCCTGAAGGCACAAATTACAAATTCAGATAACTCAAATTCTCAGTGTGCCTCTACTCGTCACACTGCCACCTCTTCCTTGACACATACCTATGATCTCATGCAGAGTTTTTTATAACTAGTTGGCCTAATGCAGATGACGCTGTGATGTTCTGGCATCAGAAGGAAGTAGAATGCTAAGCCTTTTAGGCCCCCTTAAGGTTAGCCCTGAAAGACCATCCTTAAGTGAGAGAGAGAAATCCTCCAATAGGCAGAACTTTGCCTGTAAAGTAAGGTGGCCTCAGCATGGATCTATAGTGTAGATTCGTGGGGAACGTACAATGTAGATTCATGGGAAATGGCTAATGGTTTGGCCAGATGTTCAAGAAGTTGGAATGACCAAAACATATTGATGGCAAAAAGTTAATGGAAGAAGTTTGTTGAAGAACCTCACAAAATATGTGAGAGTGTGAGGGTGTGTCCCATGTGAATACTCACCAAAAGCCTCCACTGCAGAGGAGGTCATGGTGGCAAGACTGAAGGTTTTGCACACCTCAAGAACATGGATTCCCCTCAACAAGGCTGGCCTGGCTACTGCTATTACTGAATGCTCACTTACTAGCAGTAAAACCAAACCAAAGCCCCTGATATGCTGATATAACGCAGGGGGACCAGTAGGCTACCTGGTGGCAGGTTAATTTCATTGGACTCCTTCCATTACAGAGGATAGTCCTCCCTGGAGAGACATTTTTTCTGGGTTTTAATTTGTCTTCCCTTCTCTCCATGCTTTTTCCAGGTATCACAGACTCTACTGGTTCTGACCAAGAAACTCATTTAATCATTTAAGAAGAAAACGGGCTGGTGTTCATGGGATTCAGGTGTCTCACCATGTATCCCAGTCACCCAGAAGCAGCCAGCCTTAAAGACAAGTGAAATTGTTTATTGAAGACTCAGTATGGCAAGGGCTAGAGACAAGACCTTGAGAATTTGGGTTGAAGTACATGCTCTGAACCTGTGGTGCTATTTCTTCTATAGCCCAAATACGTAGGTTCTGTAGTCAAGGGTTAGAAATGGTGGGTGTAGCATCTTTCACTATTACATCTAATGACCCACTTAGAAAAAAAAATGTGATGCTCATTTTCACAACTATGAACTCTGCTAGTTTAGAAGTCTTCATAAACAATCAAGAAATCTGTCCACGAGGGACACAAAAAGGATGGCACTGAAGTGAAAGCTGAAACAGTTACTTGGCCATTCGGGGCTTCTTATATTACTTGAAGAACAAGGGGTTATGGTGTTGATGGGAGTGATTTATCCTGATAATCAAGGAGAAATAGAGTTGCTGTTATAGAACGGAGGCAGGGAAGAGTACGTCTGAAGTCCAGGATATACCTTATACCTCCCAGTACTTGTTTGTCCAGTAAAATTTAAGTGAAAACTGCAGAAACCAAACACAGGCAAATAAAGATTTAGGTCGCCATAGCATGTATAGAAGCAACCAGGCAACATGCTAACTGAGGGCAAAGGAGCATGGGGTAGATGATGGAGGAAAGAAGACATATAAATACCAACTCTGACCATTTGACCAGTTGTCGTGAGGGGAGGCTATAATGTGTACTTGTAATTTTTCCTTGATGTGTCATAACTAATTATTCTTTTCCTTCTTTTCTACTCCCCTACTAATTTATATGGAGGGTGTGGTGACGGTGGCTATCTTTACAATATAAACCATAGGTTACAGGATATAAAGATAGAACCCAGATGGAACTAGAGTAAGAATATACATCACACAGAGATCCTGGGCTTGAAGCTGGATGCCCTAACAGATGAGAACTTGACTCCTTTTTCGGACAGAGGATAAGCCTGTTTTCATTTGAGGGATAGTTGCATTATCTCAGGCAGGAAAGTTGTTATTGGTAAGCTTAAGAATACAAAAATGGTATATGTTTTGTTTGCTGGGCAAACAAAAGATTGACTATAGTGTAGATATTTGTCACATTTTCTAGCTGTCCAGTAAATTTTTGAGCAGACTTGGTATATTTTGGAAATTTACCACCTTCTAAGTCCCACTTAACGTCCCCAAGGTGAAAGCCCAAAAGACTCTCTTTCCCAGCTTTTCTGGCAAGTGTGGCATAAAATGTAAGGAACCCAGACTCCACCAATAAGGCTTATCCATGTAGACATAGATTTCAAAGTGCCCAATGTAAGGAAGCAGTACTGCATGGTTTTTTCTGTCGATAAAGTAACAAGTAACTGACTCTCAGAGCCCTCGAGACTGAATTTTTGGTAAAGAGATGCCACAGATACTGGCAGCAGTCATGTTTGCAATAAAATCAAATTTCTGACACAGAAGTGGCAGCAGAGAAACCACAGTATTTGGTTAGTGCTCAGGGGAAACAACTTAGGTGATTTTCTCATAAAACCAGTTCTGTGGCATGGTTTCGGGTCCCTGGAAATGTGGAACTGTGGCTGATTCTCTTGGTCTGCAAACTGCCCAATATCCAGAGACAGTTTCTGTTGCTTGCAACTGGTGACTCTGCCTGATCCATATAGGGACTAGTTCCATTGAAAGGGTTGAAAGATACATGAAAAGAAGGAATGGAAGGAAAGTCTAGAAAGTGTGATTGTGGAATTGGTTCAGGTTTCTGAGCAGGGAACTGACAATTACATTGGGAGAATTAAACTGGTAGCAGTAGGGAAGCTATATAAAGGAAAAACTTGAGACAAGTTCAGTTAAGGTCATGACAAGGCCAATGAAGAGACCTTCACTCTAGTCTATGTTGAGACACTGAGGCTTAGACTAGATCAGGGGTCTAGATCTAGGATAGCAGAGATGGTTTGCAGTCTCATTCCTGGTTTGCCTGTGGGCAAAGAACTCACATGTCTTTCTAATCACAATTTTTAATCTCTTAAAAGTCACTGCTAATCATTTTTTCTGGTATTTGAATGAAAGAATGATCAAACTCAAATCTGTCTAGATGTCACATGAGAGCATCTTCTCTGTGTGGATTGAAGGTTGGCTTTGACATTCCCTAACTTCCTTTGTTGTGAGGTCCTCAAAAGTTGCACTTATGCAGAACATGTTCCTTCTATAGGAAACATTTCTGAGGAGTAGTGTCTTACTCAGTGTTTGATGGAAAGAAGAGAAGTAACATTTGATGATCTATCACATGCCAGATCCATGAGCCTATTTATTCCAAGAATCTTATGAGGTTGGCATGATTATATTCATTTTACAGATGATAAGAGTCACAAGTGGATTCCCCACTGTTTTCAGAATTCCCACCTGCCAGGCTAATCTAGCCCCAGTTGGCCTGGCTGTGGCCCCTGTTCTTCTTTTGCTCTATATTAAGGGACTCATGGGAAACTTAGAAATGCTACAGTCATGGAGAGAACTACTGTGTCTTTTTCACTTCCTGCCTGGGACCACGGGGACCTAATAGGAAAAGCAGAGGGAGGAGGGTGGGTAAGGAGAGTGTGCTCATCCTCAGGATTGATGGCAACCACTCCCATCTGCAGAGTTTACAAACATGGTTCCCGCTTGTTTTCTCTTGAATGAAATCTTCACAAGGACTCTCTGAGGTAGGTATTACAAGGCCCATTTTAAAGATGGAGAAACTGAGTCTCAGAAGTAGACTCGCCTGCGTGCAGTTATGCAACTAGTAACCAGCCGAGCTGAAGTTTGAGTTCAAATCCTCTGACTCCAAAACCAGTGCGTTTTTTCAATACATTAAGCCACAAAGGAAGATGAGGGATGGAGCATCTTTCTGGATAGAGTCATGCACCTGGGGCTCCCTGGTTGGAGGCTGGTATTCCTGCAGGATGTCCTTCTTTCCTCATGTTGCTTTGGGACCCTTAAGGCAAATCACCATATCCTGTACTCAGAGCTGGTGTGGCATGCTTTCTCAGCATCGAGGCCTAGGGATGGCAGCGTATTTGGAAAGGGGTAATGTTCATTACCCATACTCCTCCCTCCTAAGCCAGCTCCCAAAGCCACTGAGATTTAATCATAGGCATTACACAGTCCAAGATCAAAATACTAGCTTTCTGGCTGATAAAGGAGACCATAGCTTCACCTCCCAGACTTCCTACTGTTTATCCCCTGCATTTTAGTCCTCCCTCTATGAGGGGCAGAACACTGGTAAGTTCACTGCCTGAAGGAGCAGAGAACCTGAGTTTGCTGACAGTAGGCTGCTCCAAAAGAGGATTTCCACATTCTCACTCTTCTGGTTAATCAATCTTCCTTGCCGCAGGAAGCACAGAGGAGATGGACACATCTGCCCATAATTTCTTCTCTTCTCTGTGACGGTGTAAGGAAAGGGGAGCACGCATTCGTCCCTCTCAGCACTGTGCCTCCTACATAGCAACATCCTGAGTCATGGACCATCAGCTGATGCAATCATATAATCCCTTCTGATGAGGAAAGAGAGACAGTGGTCTTTGTCTTATCTAGAACAGTCGGTAAGTGTGGCAATCATATAGGAGGGAGGACTAGTAACCTAGACAAGTAGGTGTGTTAGTTGGGGACTGATGGAATCACCAGTCAAGGAAGAACCTTAGAGATAATGTACAATAAATACCTGCACACCTGACAGGCCTGTCTGTCAAGGTCATAAAGGAAGCAGTTACCATCATATGGAAGCTGGGATGCAAACTCAGACTTTTAGTCAGGTCGTCCTAAAGAAGTCTAATGACTTCTGCCCCATACTCATGAGCCCCTTCTAAAGCTTTCTCGTTTTTAGGTCCCGTGCTCACACTGGTGACCCCTCTAGCCTGGCCATCCCTGAATGGGTATCTGATGCAAGGGTAGCCAGGTTATATGCTACTCTCTAAATTGGGCAGTAGGCACTCCAGTGACCGATTGAATCAATGAGATTCTGTCTTTTGAGGATTTTTGAATATGAGACATTGGACATTGAACAGTTGAATGGAGGGGCAAAAGACACAGAGAACAGGCAGCAAGAGGCATGAGCTGAAACCATGAGTGAGCAGAGGCTGTGAGGTCAGGTGGAGAATAAAGGGCATTTTTTAGGTAGGGTTGTGGACAGTAGAAGAAAAGATGGAAGAGCCGGATTCAAATGATGGTGAAGCTCTAAGGTAGCAATCAGCTCCTCCTGCTGCTGAGGGAGGGGTAGAGATCACCTAGTTGTCAGACCCACGTAGGATCCTATACTGCCCTTCAATTACCAAACTGTGTTCTGGGCCCTGGGGAGGCTAGCTATTGTGCTGTTTATAGATTCGCCAGAGACCTGGCTGTATGGTCAAGATACCACCCTTTCTTAAAATGTATAACTTCATAAACTACCAACACTCAGGGTAGTCTAGATGAACCCCTTTGTACCTTACAACCCAAAGGGACTAACCCACTAGCTTTTATACTGGCAACGGCACCTGTACAAACCATGTAAATTAGTATTATAATTTGTGATCCAATAGTTTTATCCCCTCTGAGGTCTTCTAATTAACCCAGAACTCCCTGTGGTCACTTCTTCCATCTCAAATAATCAGTGATACAGCTTTAGAAACCTTCAGGTATAGCCTCACCAGCTCCTTTTTTTTTCCTGACACTCTGAGCAGGTATTTCTTGGGCAGTCGTTGCATCCGTGTCTAGTGTCTGTCCTAAGGTCCTAACATGGCATGATCAGTCAAAATGCTTAAATGCCCAGAGCATAAACTCCCTATTTACAGGAAGTGGAGCTGCTGGGTGGAAATGTTTGTGTTGGATGGAAGGAGGTAAGTTGAGTGGGGAGAGAGCAGGAATGCCCCCATATTAGCTCAGAAATATAACCTCTAGCTTCGCTCTGATTTGCCCCGACTGCTACGCTACTTCCTCACCCTCCTCACCCCTTTTTTGCTCTCTGCCAATCTTCTCTCCTCTTCCATCCCCTTGACCCTGGGTGGTATGAGGAAACCCTTAGGAAGCATCTGCAAAATCCAGGTCTCCTTCTCCCAAAGAGTCTCTGGTGATAAAAACATGAATTTTCACCGTTAGGTGCAAACTTTATTTAATTTTCTCACCTATAAAATTGGCAGTTTAAAAGCCGTTTTTATTTACAAAGGCACAGGAAAACAAGCACTCTCCTAGACTGTTGGTGGAAGTATAAATTGGTACAATTTGGGGTATGAAAATTACAGATCACATGCCTTTTGACCTAATAGTTCCACTTCTAGGGATTTAGTCTATAGGTATACTCCTACATGTAGCAAACTTTATGTTGAATCTCTTTCTTTCAGGGAGTATCCATTAAGGATGGCTCTCATGAGGAAGAAGCAGTCTTTGGAATTCTCTGCAGTCATGATATGAGATGACCAGTGTTGTAGCCCACAGCCTGTCTGGATGGAGAATGGATATAGGCAAGGTGACATCTCCCTCCATCAAACCTTCCTCTGATTTCTCCAGTAGAATGACGTAGACAGCACCTCACTGACCTCCCTTACACATGGCAGTTGGAGAACTCAAACTATTCACCAACTCTTCTGCCTTTCTGTCTTTCTTTTTTTTTTTTAATTTTTATTGGAATATAGTTGATTTACAATGTTGTGTTAGTTTCAGGTGTACAGCAAAATGAATCAATTATACATATACATACATCCACTCTGTTTTTAGATTCTTTTCCCATATAAGTCATTACAGAGTATTGAGTAGAGTTCCCTGTGCTATACAGCAGGTTCTTATTAGTTACAGATTTTATATATAGTAGTGTGTATATGTCGATCCCAATCTCCCAATGTATCCCTCTCCCCTGTTAACCATAAGTTTGTCTTCTACATCTGTGACTCTACTTCTGTTTTGTAACTAAGTTCATTTGTACCCATTTTTTAGATTCCACATATAAGTGATATCATATGTTTTTCTGTGTCTGACTCACTTCACTCAGTATGACAGTCTCTAGGTCCATCCATGTTGCTGCAAATGACGTTATTTGATTCTTTTTTAAGGCTGAGTAATATTCCATTGTATATATGTACAACATCTTCTTTATCCATTCCCCTGCTGATGGACATTTGTGTTGCTTCCATGTCCTGGCTATCGTAAATAGTGCTGCAATGAACATTGGGGTGCATGTATCTTTTTGAATTATGGTTTTCTCTGGGTATATGCCTAGGAGTGGGATTGCTGGATCATATGGTAACTCTATTTTTAGTTTTTTAAGGAACTTCCATGCTGTTCTCCATAGTGGCTGTGTCAATTTACATTCCCACCAATAGTGTAGGAGGGTTCCCTTTTCTCCACACCCTCTCCAGCATTTATTTGTCAGAGGAAGAGAGAACTGTGACCATGCAATAAGAGCTATTGGGCAAAAGGGGATTAAAAAGCAATATCTCAACTTACTATGGCTGTAGAGGCATTTAGTAATGGTGCACAGGAGATGCCAGAGCCTTGTGCAAATGGAGAAGTCATTTTCAGTTCTGACCTCAAGCAGGAAGGAACTCTTTTGTCCAGAGAGCATTTAAAACCCCTTTATATCATCACAATCTGTAATGAATACAACTACTAGAAGAGAAGGATCCCAGCAGACTGCATCCTAAGAGTCCCTGGGTGAGAGATTCAGAGTGCCGGCCTCACTCAGCTATTGCCAGACTCAGCATCATAGTATCTTCAAGAGAATTCCCTGGCGGTCCAGTGGTTAGGACTCCGTGCTGCCACTGCAGGGGGCACGGGTTTGATCCCTGGTCGGGGAACTAAGGTCCTACAAGCTGCATGGCACAACCAAAAACAAAAACAAAAAACGAACAAACAAAAAAACACAGTACCTTCAGCTTGTGCAGAAAGATGATGTATAGCAAACAGATCCTATAGAAAGAGGCAGACCTCCCAGTGCAGGGCACATGGTGTGAGATGGGGAAGCAGGCGCTGCCTACAAAGAATTAGACCCAAACTGCCCCTCTGCTTTAGGGTCATCCCTGGAATCGTCTGAAGAGCTGGGGGTCAGAACCCACCATGGGTTGTTACCCAGTGTATACCATAGTCCCCCTTCAGGCATTCTCACCATTTCATTTACCCTTTATTCATAAAGTTCTGGGCTTGGTGAATTCCAAGGCAACATCAGAGCCTTCTAGAAAAATACAGTTAGGCACTGCTTTTTACCAATTTCATTCCCATCATTCCTGACACACATTACAACAGTTCTTCATTTAAGGGAACATGGTAATTGGGTGTCAAGAGCATTTCACTAGCTCTTTTATGTAAGACAAACCCTCCTCTGCTGTATTTCCTTATCTGCAGTAACAATTTTTACGACCCTGTGGTGAATTTACTGACTCGGAAAATATTTGGGTAGGGGAAAGGGCGGGAACACAATGATGATGGGGTTTCGAGTGCCAGGATGGCAGGGAGATAATTCAGATGGAAAAACAGCAAGTCCAAAAATAAACTGTGCCTTTGAGGGCCTAAAAGGAAATGAGAGATGAGTCCCTGACTGTAATTTTAGCTGTGTTCATTGTGAGGACACGTTTTTACCCTCTGATAATAAGTAGACTTTAATCCTAGGTGTGAGTACATGTCAACTGGGTGGCTCCAGAGAAATTCAAAGGAATTGCACAAAACAACATCAGCCCACGGCCAAATTCTCACACTGAATTACTAGCAGGTAGGAATGGTAGTCTTGATATGGCTCATTAAGTAATAGAAAAGGCATTGATTCTTCCAAGTCAACAAACATCTTCCCAATGCTTCAAGAGCCAGCCAGGCCAGCTAATCCAGCAATGGAAAGGCGTGGCTCTGGCATGTGGTGACACATGGTGCACACCCAAGCGCTACAGTGCCGATTACATGTGTAATGGATGGATGAGTCAAAGATCACACTTCCCGGGCTTCCCTGGTGGTGCAGTGGTTAAGAATCTGCCTGCCAATGCAGGGGACATGGGTTCAAGCCCTGGTCTGGGAAGATCCCACATGCCGCGGAGCAACTAAGCCCATGCGCCACAACTACTGAGCCTGAGCTCTAGAGCCCACAAGCCACAACTACTGAGCCCATGTGCCACAGCTACTGAAGCCCGCACACCTAGAGCCCGTGCTCTACAACAAGAGAAGCCACCACAATGAGAAGTCCGCCCAAAGCAATGAAGAGTAGCCCCCACTCGCCACCACAACTAGAGAAAGCCCACGCGAGGCAACGAAGACCCAATGCAGCCAAAAATAAATATAAACAAAATAAATAAAATTAAAAAAAAAAAAAAGATCACACTTCCCAGTTTATCAGCTGCATGATAGCTACCAATGACTTGCTCCGGGCTGTCAGTGGCTCCATGCAGTCAATCCTGGGGCTGACTTACGAGCCTACAGAGTCACCATCAAGACCTGGGTTTCAGTGTCTTAGGTGAAGAGGCAGGATAAAGAGATCCCTGACTCACATCATTTAATCCAAAGAGGTAGATTCCATCAGGGACTGTGTTTCTGTGAGCATCTTCATTCTCTTCGGGGCATTATGAATTGATGTTGACAGCACAAGGGAAGGAGCAAAGTAAGAGTGTGATCCAGCAAAACCGACTCTGGCAACGTATAAAATCTTTCCTACAAGACATGGGCACCACTGGCCAGTCAACAGAACCCACAGCTATGGCTCCACAAGTCCCCTGAGTGTAATATTGATATTGACACTGGTCACCCAGTTACCAAGTTAGTCCTAGAGAGGGTGAAGTGGTTAGCTTTCCTCCCAACCCCCAGTGGTCCAGGAAGAAACAAGGAGTCATATAATCCCAGATTTAAATACTGGCTAAGCTACATAGTAATTGGATGACTATGGACAAATAATTCATCTGAGTCTCAGTTTCTTCATCTGTAAATTAAGGATAATAGCATCCACTTTGTAGGGAGGTTTTGAAGATTAAATTAAATCAGGTATACAGAGTATCTAACACAATGCCTAGCACAAAGAGAAGCTCTATAAATGATAGTTCCCATCTTTTGCGTTAGTGAATCTCAGAATTGGAAAAATATTAAAGGTCATCCAATAAAACTCTTCTGCTTTTCTGTTGCCAGAATCACCTACTGTACCTCCAAGACATGTGACCTTCCAGCTTCTGCTTTGAATCCATCCAAGAAGTTTCGAGGTTCTTGTTGAAACTGAGCTGACGTACAATCTCAAGGACTTCTGCTATGTGGAATAGCAACCCCTTGCCCACGTGCAGGAGTAGCACTCTGGTTGTGTAGACACGCACCGCACAGCTCCGGGTGCTGCAGTTCACGTAGACTACAATGTAAATGGTGCCCCCTGGAGTTGAGCAGTGTGATGGCCCTGTCTCTGTAATAGTCATCCAAATATTTAGTGTCAACATTATATTCCTTTGAGTCTTTTCTTCTCCAATGAAAACCTCCAAATTCCTTCTATCACACCTCACGTGACAAGTTTTATATCTCCCATCACTCTAGGTACTCTTCTCTGAATGCTCAGCTATGTGGTGCCTGGATGTGGACACAGTGCTTTAGTCAACATACGACCAGTTTGGAGAATTGAGACTCACTCTTCACATCTCATGCTGCTAAGCTATATTTTCCCACTGCCACCCCGTCCTGCACATGCATGATTTGTTTTATTATTTTAGTTTTCACTTATTCCAACAACAGGACTTTATATTTGCCTCTGAAATTTCATCTCACTAGTTTCAGCTCATCCTTCCAGATGGCAAAGACTTCTTTTTGTTTTTAATAAGAAATAGACATTTTTACTGAAGTATAGTTGATTTACAATGTTGTGTGAATTTCTGCTGTACAGCAAAGTGATTCAGTTATACATATATATACATTCCTTTTTATATTCTTTTCCATCATGGTTTATCACAGGATATTGACTATAGTTCCTTGTTCTATACAGTAGGAGCTTGTTGTTTATCCATGCTATATACAATAGTTTGCATCTGCTAACCCCAAACTCCCAGTCCATCCCTCCCCCACGCCTCCTCCCGCTAGGCAACCACAAGTCGGTTCTGTGAGTCTGTTTCTATTTCATAGATAAGTTCATTTGTGGGCGAAGATTTCTTTGTATCGTACAACGTACTCATTCTCTCCTGTTGGTACAAAGATTGCTCAAGACTCACAGGACAAAGGACAGAGCTTTTTATTCCACTCTTAGAAAATTCTCTCCAACTTGACGGAGATTCTTTTTCCTTCCTTCCTTCCTCCCTCCCTCCCTCTCTCTCTCCCTTCTTTCCTTCCTTCCTTCCTTTCTTTCTTTCTTTCTTTCTTTCTTTCTTTCTTTCTTTCTTTCTTTCTTTCTTTCTTTCTTTTTCTTTTTCTTTCTTTCTCTTCACCTTTTGATACTTGTTGCACTGGCAACCAGTTAAGATGTCTCTTTCTTGACCACAATCATATTATGGGACACTGTGCCAAGTTTCTTATTCAGGTTATTTATTCCTTCAGCCAACAGTTATGCAGCACAAGCTTTGTCTTGGCATTGTGCTAGATACTTGCAGTACAGGCAATATTGTGCTGGTAAATGTTTAACAACCAACAGCCCAGGGGGTGGAGGGGGAAACACGGTTTGTAGTATTTGCTGATTTCCGTGGTGTGACTACTTCCAACATGGCAGATTCCAAACTATAAATGTGATGCCACTGAACATGTTGTTGGGAAGAAATGTGCACAAATAGCTCTTGTGAGTCAGCATGAGACAACTCCAGCACACCACTGATGATGTACAGGTGAACCATACAAAACTCTGTGACATATTTACAATCTGCTGATGCATGATGTCTATCTTCCCTCTAGATCTACCATGGAGAAACTATGTCAATGGAGGAAATAAGATTTGTCTGATATGTTTTGTTCTCAATGAACCCATGTTGTTTCATAATTGCGATGAACTCTTCTAGATGCTTTGAAACATTCTTTTCCATACTTCTTTCAAAATTATTTCCAGAAGCAACGTTGAACTCATTCACCTACAGTCTAGAGAATCTATCTTCTCCCTTTTAAAAATTGTTACTTGGTTTTGTCCATTTCTAGTGTTCTAACTCTTTTACTAGCCCCCATAAATCTTCAAAACTCTCCATGAGCAATTTGGAAATCTCATTCTTAAATTCTCTTAGTATCTTGGGGTGAATTTCATTCTGATCCAGGAGCCCAGAGCTCGTACTGCCTCTTCACTTATCTTGAGCTTTGAGTCCAAACAGTGTTGATTCTTCTCTTTTGAATCCAAAGATCTTTTTACTTGATGAGAATGATAGAAGGAAAGTAAGGATAAGAATACTTTCTCCATTTTTCTATGGCAGATAGTCTTTGTTCACTGTGATAGTCAGGATAAGCTCCCTCTCCACCCCCCACCAAAGATGTCCACATTCTAATCCCTGGATTAGGGGGGATATGTTATGTTACATGTAAACATGTTATATTGTATGGCAAGGAGAAATTAAGGTTGCATGGGGAATTCAAGTTGCTAAACGGCAGGTCTTAAAATCCAAGACATTATCCTGAATTATGCAGATGAGCCTAATGTAATTACTAAGGTCCTTTAAGTGCAGAAGAGAGAGGCAGAAAAGATTTAAGGTTGACTATATTGATGGCTTTGAAGATGGAGGAAGGGACCACAAGCCAAGGAAGCAGGTGACCCCAGAAGCTGAAAAAGACAAGGAAACAGATTCTCTTCTAGAGACTTCAGAAGGAAAATAGCCCTTCTGACACAGATTTTAGCCCAGTGAAACCCATTTCCGATTTCTGACCTCCAGAATAGTAAGATAATAACTTTGTATTTTTAAGCCACCAAGTTGGTGGTAATTTGTCACAGCATCCATAGAAAACTCATACAATAACCCATTCCAGACCTCCTTCTCCCTTGGCGTCTTCGCTTAGAGAGGCTAGAAATTCCAATGCTTGCTATGTCCGCAGTTCTGTGCTGTTCTAATCCATCAGCAAAAACATGATGGGAATTAGACACCACTTTCACCAATGTATGGTGTTCTAGAAACCCAGAGGACCTTGGCCACTGAAGAAAGTGCTTTGACTCTCAAGACATGCCCTCTCACCAGAGCCTGGTGGGGAATATAGTGCTTCTCATCTACAGTGTTATGCTCAGCTGTTGTCACATCCGATGTGGGAGCCCTCCAGCTACACAGCTCTATCTTTACGTGACACATGCACACACAGCCCCTTTTCTCAAGGTGTCTTCATATCACTGAGTGCTACATCCGACAAGTTTCCAAACTTGGCCATCTCATCTACCTGGAACCACCTTTCCCTACAATGTCAGTGTCCCAGCCCCTGAGAGCAGAAGTCTCGCCTCATCCCAGTTATTTCTTTCAGAGGGGGGAAAAAAAACACACCTTACCTTATGACAGTAAAAGTGCATTTTTGCTTCCTAATCCCCCTGAGGCAATGACCCCATTAGGGCATGGTCTCGTAAATTTAACTTCACTTTTTGATTAGTATAGCGTCTCCACCCTTGCTTCTCTAACCGCTTCCTCTCCCCTAGCCCCCACCATGAAACTATCAGCAAAGCAAAGTAAGGAGTTTGCCCCACACTCGGATCTTACACGAATGAGAATTTCAGGAGAGGGTGGAGAGAGAGCCATATCTGGCCCTTTCCTTCCCTACAGCTGGGTGGGCAGCCCACAGTTCTTTCCCACAACCATAGCACTTATTTCTTTCTCCTTTTTTGTCCTTCTCTACATGCCCTCCATTGAGTCTCTAGCCTAAGGTAATCAATTTCCACACCACCATAAAATACCCCTTGAGTAGCTCTGCTCCGCTCCCTTCCATCTCTGTGTCCCATTCTTTGCTTTCATGCCTCAGAGTCTCTGGAACTGTATTCACTCAGTTGATTACTCATGCTGTGTACTCATGTGCCCTCCGTTTATTACTCACTGATACATCCTAGGTGCTGTGGACAATCAAAGCTGCTTCATGTGACATGAATCCTGCCTCGTAGTCCACAGTCCAGTTGGGAGATTACCAGATGACTATGCGGTGAGGTAGGAAGTGATAGATGCTTTAAGAAAAGAACTGAGGGACTTCCCTGGTGGTCCAGTGGTTAAGACTCCATGCTTCCACTTCAGGAGGCACGGGTTCAATCCCTGGTCAGGGAACTAAGATCCCACATGCCCCGCGGCCAAAAAAGGAAAAGAAAAAAAATTGAGAACTTACAGTGGGAGCTCAGACATGGGCAGAGAGGTCACTCCCAATTTGAAGAGAGGTCTCAAAGAAGAGGGACTTCAAAGCTAGATCTGGAAAGTGGGAGTGATTTAGAGATGTGGCATTTCAGGCAGGGGAGGCTATCACATGAGAAAAGAGGTGTGATAAGGCTGGGCATATCCATTAAAAAGAATAAAGTTTAGCTTGGACAAAGCATTGCGTAGTGGGTGGCAGAGTGGGAGATAAGACTAGAAATGTGGACGTGGCCAGACCTTGGAGTGTTGTAAAGTCAGCAAACAGGACTTGGCCTTTCAGCTGTAATCAATGAGAGTCTTGAAAGTTTGGTGAGTAAGAAGTCAAGTCACATACTTTGTTTTTTGGTTTTTTTTATTGGAGTATAGTTGATTAACAATGTTATGTTAGTTTCAGGTGTACAGCAAAGTGATTCAGTTATACATATACATGTATCTATTCTTTTTCAAATTCTTTTCCCATTTAGATTATTATGGAATATTGAGCAGAGTTCCCTGTGCTATACAGTAGGTCCTTGTTCATTATCTATTTTAAATATAGCAGTGTGTACATGTCAATCCCAAACTCCCAGTCTAGCTCTCCCCCACCCCCCCAGTAAAGTCAGGTACTTCAAAAAAGAATCTATAATGACCACTACATTTTTGTAAAAAGAGAGAGAGAAAGTTGGTGTTCAGTAATTTGACTAAATTGTATAGGTTGCCATCTAAATTCTGATAGCTCTCAATTTTTTTTTTTTTAACAAAAGTTCTGAATTAGGGACTTCCCTGGTGGTCCAGTGGTTAAGACTCCATGCTTCCACTGCAGGGGGCGCGGGTTCAATCCCCGGTCAGGGAACTAAGATCCCATATGCCTTGTGATGCAGCCAAAGGAAAAAAAAAGTTCTGAATTTAAAAGGGCCAAGTGAAGAAAGTGTCACTTGGATTCTGAAAGGCCCTGCCTGTGCATACCCCAGAGATCAGGGCTGAAAACACAACCTTACCCAGATCCACCAGACACTGGCCTTTTCTAAGCTGTGCAGTTGGAGATGAGGAGGAGGTGGCAATTTTCACATGCAACAAGGGCTGCAGTGAAAATGACCTTGAAATGACATTCAGGAATCCAGAGTTGTCACTGATTCACAGATACCTTCCCTTCTCTGAGCCTCAGTTTCCCATCTGAACCCCGAGGGAGTCCATCCAGGTGACCCCTGAGCATGGGAAGTTCAGTGTCCTCTGCCCTGCTAGCTTCTACAGCGTCTTAGCCTCTCTGCCACTGCCCCCAGCATGGACTTAAAATAAATGCACTCCGCCCTTCTTCCTTATCCCTGGGACTTCTCTCATCCTAAAATGCTGCACGCAGATGTCTGGATTCAGGAAATATCAACTATAACCCCCTCTATTCTATTACCTTCCCAGGTAGTTTTTGGCATGCATGGGAGAGAATGCAGATGGGAGTGATACTGGCATGGGAAAACCTTGAAGAAAACCAACTACAACTCTTTCCCCAAGGAAGGCCTGCCATGGAGTACTGTTTAGAAAGTGGCTTTTAGAGAAAGCACAGTTTGGGAATTCCCTGGTAGTCCAGTGGTTAGGACTCCCGTGCTTTCACTGCCAAGGGCGAGGGTTCGATCCCTGGTCAGGAAACTAAGATCCGGCAAGCGGCCAGAAAACAAACAAACAAAAAGCATGGCTTACTCGGTTGTGTTAAGCTGAGAAGTGTCAGCTAGGGTGGGAATGACAGTCATCTTCTTTATGGAGTCTGGTCTAGGATGGGAAGTCGCATTAGAAAATGGCCCTTTAAGAAGGGCTTTACTCTTCGCAGATTCTTCGGTCCCAATACCTCTAGTTGCAGGTGGGTCTGGGACATATCTAACTGGTTTGGAAATACAGCTGTCAATCTTTAGGCATCAGCTGAGGGGCAGGACAGTGCTGAGAAGCCGGCAGTGGAGAGAGAGTAGAGACAGAAGTAGGGATGGGGAGGGAAGAGGAGGTAGGCAGGGTCCTAAAACTCCCCAAGATCCTGCTGCCCAGCCTGGCTAGGAGTGGGTCATAGCCCTTGATCTTGCAGAGAAGACACCCCATCTTCCCTGGCAACGATATCTATACTCTGGAGATAGGTGCCTTCTCAAACCCAAGCCAAATACTGGGCCAAAGGCAAGGGCTCGTCTGTTGGTGGTCTTCCATACAGACCTTTCACCAAAACGATGGCATGGGGCCGAGCCTGGCATGGCTAAGTTAGAGGGCCCTTCGAGGGTACCTAGGTGGAACCCCCTCTCTACCAAGGAGGAAAATTAGGTTCAGAGACAGGAAGGGGTTTGTCAAAATCATTCATCTAGCAAGTAGCTGCACTAGAACTTGATGGCAAGCCTTCTTATACAAGGTGTAGTGATTCAGAAAACATCGGCTATTGAGCCAGCCAACATGGGTTCAAATCCTGCCTCTACCTCAACTGAGAGATTTGACCAACTCTTAACCTCTTTCAGGCTCAGCTGCCCCATTTATAAAAATGGAGACTCTAACAGAATCTACCTCACAGGGTTGTTGCAATGCTTAAATGAAATAATAAATGAAATGCACTTAACAGAGTAGACTCACGTATAGTAAGTACTCAGTCCACTTTAGGAGAAAAAAAATCCAGGTTCTTTCCTCAACCCCCTGCCGTAAACACCTCCCACCTTCCATTCTTGCCCCCAGACTAAACTATACTAAGTAGATAATACTGAGTTTTTCCATAGCTGGTCGTAGGCACCACTCCTTTGGTTTTGCTCAAAGCACGGGTCAGGGAGAGAAAGAAGAAGAGGGCCTCACTCCATAAGCCCCTACCCCCTTGCATGCTCGGTCTATTTACACTGGGGTCACAAATGTAAGTATCGGCAGAGAACAGACAAGTATGTAAACAAGTGAAGCAGGCCAGGTGAGATATGTGACTAATTGGAGAGTACAATTTGATCCTGGAGCCATAAAACTGCCTTTGCTTGCACTTCCTGTGATATTGAGGGTTGATAGAAAAACAGCCATATGGAACCAGCCATATTTTGAATCATTAGAATGCTTGCAATGTCACCTTTGTGAGGACAGGTGGAAAATTCTTGACTGACACACCTATCAGTACTAGGTGGGTACCTCTTAACCAGTGATCTGGGCTTTTATCACCTTGACACAGTGAACTGTGTAAGCAACAAGATGTACTTGTGTGAGTTGCATTGTTGACAACTCAGAGGGAAACATGTGGCCATGTACAGAGACATGTCGGTCACTATGTGTTTTAGCTTTTTTCCTTTCTTTTATCCTACCTAATTTTTAAAAAATTCCTTACTTCCATTAAGGAAGAAATTGTGCTTAGTGCAATATACTCAAACAAAAACGTATAAAATGAATTGTATAGTTACAATTCCCTTACAGAACCACCCCTTCAGAAATAATCTCAACAAAAGTTTGATAGATTCTCTTCCAGTTTTATGTTATTACCCACACGCTGTATTAACTTGCTAGGGCTGCCATAACAAAATACCACAGATTAGGTAACTTAAACAACAGAAGTTTATTTTCTCCCAATTCTGGAGGCCAGAAGTCTGAGATCAAGGCGTCAACAGGGTTAGTTTCTTCTGAGGCCTCTCTCCTTGACTTGTAGATGGCCATCTTCTCCCTGTGTCTTCACATGGCCTTCCCTGTGTGTGTCTGTGTCCTAAATTCCTTTTCCTGTAAAGACACTAGTCAAATGGGATTAGAGTCCCACCATAATGACTTCATTTAACCTTAATCACCTCTTTAGAGACCTTATCTCCAAATACAGTCACATCCTGAAATACTGGGGATTAGGTTTTAACATATCGACTGGGAGGCAAAGGCTGGGGGTGGGGAGTGGAATCCAACCCATAGTGGTATGTGTGTGTGGTATGGTATGTCACATAACAATTTTTTTTCTGTACAGTTCTGCAATTTGCTTCTCTCACTTAAAGTAGTTTCAACGTGTTTTCAAGTCAGAAGATGTACATCTTCCTGAAGAGGCTGAGCTATTGAGTATTTTGCTTTTTCACCCCATATATAGTGCAAGGGAGAAAGGGGTTGAGAACCACCGTGGGACCAACAACCAACAGCATCAGTCAAAAGGATATTCTGGCTCTTCACTGCTTCTCTTCCTTCTTATTCTAACTGCTTTTATTTCTTTGTGCTTTCGTCTGAAGTTTACGTGATTTTCTTAAGCTCGTTCTTCACATCACACATAAAGTCGGCTACTGCATAAATTATGCTCTGTTTGCTATTTCTATGATAATGTATTCGTTCTAACATGCTCTTTTGTCCTTGCTTTCTTTTCTTAGCTCTTCTAGCATCCTTGTTTTATCTCATTCAATTGATTTATTACCACATCTTTTATCTCATTTTTTCTTTTTTCACAGAGGTCACATGCTCTTTCTTGTCTGTGAAAAGTACAAGGCAGGTGTTGTCTGAAAGCCCCTGCTGCTTCCTGGGACATTTTCTCCAAGTCTTCTGTTTGATCCTCAATCGTGGGTGTGGTTCCTCCTTTACTCCCTTCCTGTGTCTTTGGATTCCCTGTAGATTCTGGCTCTAGTCCTTAAAAATGGACAGGGATGTCCTATGTTCAGCCTTTCAATGGTGTGTGTGTGCGTGTGCATGTGAGTACCCACGTGCACACATACATGCAGGAGTCTTGAGGGGCTGGTGTTCGTGAATTTTGTCTCAACTCCCTTCCTCTGAAATCTGATCTTGTTGGGACCCACGTGGTCCTGTGGGCACGCCTTCAGATTTTAGATTGTCCTCATCCCTTTGCACGCTCAGTCAGGCCCCTTGAGCATTGCTTTGATGTGGCAGTCAAAGCTATTTTGGTATCTTTAATTCCATGATTAGAAAAGATTTTCTTGCCTTCAGATTATATAAATGTTCATCTATATATTCTTCTAGAAAGTCCAAAGGGACTCCAAATTTATATTCTACCCCCCATGGCTAGTCGACTTTTCCAATGTCATTTTTCTATTATCCAAATCTTTCCTGTCTACAGAATATGCTGAAGAGTGTTTATATATATATAGTGTGTATAATACACCGAATAATGTATAGACATAGGACTTTTCTAGGCTTTTCTTTCAGTCTCATTAACATAGCTCTTCTGGCTATATCTATTTTCAGAACACTAATATAGATTCACAGTCATATTGTATTATATTGCATTGTAGTATGTTATACTTAATTATTGAATATATATAAAATTTTAGCTTTATGAATACAGGAAATCAAAAATTGGATAAGTTACATAAAATCTTCCACTGCCCTCTCCTTCCACTTAGACCCGCATGTGCTAGGTCTCGTCATAATGCTGACCTGATTGGAGCACAATGGATTTGCCCCAAACAAGAAAACCCAGAATTTTTTTCTCTTGCCTGTGGGGAAGGCTGCCTAGAGCCGGACAAAGGAACCCATGCTGTGACTCAAGAGGTATAAATTTGTCCAAAGTTATCAAATTTTTATTTTAATGTAACAGAGGGGCAAAGTCTTATATAGATATTTTATTTTATTATTTTTTTATAGATCTTTATTGGAGTATAATTGCTTCACAATACTGTGTTAGTTTCTGTTGTACAACAAAGTGAATCAGCCATATGCATACATATGTCCCCATATCCCCTCCCTCTTGAGCCTTCCTCCCACCCTCCCTATCCCACCCCTCTAGGTGGTCACAGAGTCCAGAGCTGGTCTCCCTGTGCTATGCTGCTGCTTCCCACTACTTATCTATTTTACATTTGGTAGTGTATATATTGCAGCACTATTTACAATAGATATTTTAAATCATCTCAACAAGTGGTCCCAAAATTTATCTTAGGGCAAGAGCACTCTTTGTTTTAAAAAATATTTCAGAGTCCATTTAAATAGATAATGTTGCTTCTTAGGTTGGATGACCTGGTCCTGAAGTGTAAAGAGAGAGTTCCTAGGCTTTATAAGAACAAAAGAAATTATTTTAGACTTCTAAGAGGAGAGGACAGAAACAAGACAAGAACAGAGGAAAGTCAGAGGCTAGTGATACAGTAAAACCCCCAGGGGTGGGAGAGCTCAGTGGACTTTTAAGAGGATACCTGACATTCAGAGCTGGGTTGTTAGAATTGTTTTGACGTAAACTCCACCGTTTCTCCAAGTTCTCGGTGTCATCAGCTCCTCAAATGAAGAGCATGTGTGTAGGGGGAGGGGAGGGGAGGAAAGTAGCTGTGTTCATGTCTAGGTCTATGTGCTGTCGTGGGATGGTCTATAATCTAAACGGATTCAGCAGAAACATGGTCTTAGAGCAGAGGTAACCATGAGCAGGTTGGTTCCCCGAACACTTGCAAAAATTTGAAGAAAGTCATTGATTTCTACAAGTTATGAAATTGGGACTCTTTTTTTTTTTGGCCGTGCCACATGCAGGATCTTAGTTCCCCCAAACCAGGGACTGAACCCATGCCCCCTGCAGTGGAAGCACGGGGTCCTCAGCACTGGACCACCAGGGAATTCCCCGAAATGGGGATTTTTTTTTTTTTTAGATTGCAATAAATCCTGTGAGCAGAGTAACCCCAGCTGTCATCTTGCAGTTATCTAAAACTTCACTGACTTTATCTGTGTTTGTCTTTCAAAAGAATTGGCATCATTGATATCTTTGAAGAAATGAATCTCTATATTTCTCAATTTACCTCCCAGAAACTAGTGGGGAGAGAGAAGGAATAAACAAAATTTCAAAGTAACAAGAGTGAGTCTCTAATATAAACATGGGATAGCTATCTTTTTTTTTCAAATACTAGACCCTGGCTAACTCAGGATTCATCTCCTTTAATTCTTTTTTTTTTTTTAATTTTTGAATTTTATCTTATTTATTTTTTTATACAGCGGGTTCTTATTAGTTATCCATTTTATACATATTAGTGTATATATGTTAATCCCAATCTCCCAATTCATCACACCACCACTTTCCCCCCTTGGTGTCCATACGTCTGTTCTCTACAAACGTATCTATCTGTGTCTCAATTTCTGCCCTGCAAACTGGTTCATCTGTACCATTTTTCTAGGTTCCACATATGTGCGTTAATATACGATATTTGTTTTTCTCTTTCTGACTTACTTCACTCTGTATATCATCTCCTTTAACTCTTTTTTTAAAATTTTATTATTTATTTATTATTTATTTTTGGCTGCATTGGGTCTTCATTGCTGCGCGCAGGCTTTCTCTAGTTGTGGCGAACAGGGGCTACTCTTCATTGCAGTGCATGGGCTTCTCATTGCAGTGGCTTCTCTTGTTGTGGAGCATGGGCTCTAGGTGCTCAGGCTTCAGTAGTTGTGGCACACGGGCTTAGTTGCTCCACAGCATGTGGGATCTTCCTGGACTAGGGCCATGTCCCCTGCGTTGGTAGGCGGATTCTTAACCACTGTGCCACCGGGGAAGCCCCTCTCCTTTAATTCTTAAAACTAATATTTAGTAAGTACCTACTTTATGCCAAGCACTTGTCCATGTAGAAACCCATTTCATCTTCCTTATGAGCTAGTTACCATTATTATCCCCATTGTACAGAAGAGGAAACAGTGGCCTGGAGAGATTAAGGAGCTTGCTCAAGGTTAATAAGCACTTATAATAAACTAAATATTAGAATATGAGAGGTGATATTATCACCATTATTTCTATTTTTTAAAATTGAAGAATTAGACTTAGGGAAGTTTAATGAATCTTCCCAAGGCCACAGAGCTAGAGTGGAGCAGGTACTTGAATCTGGTTAGTCTCACTCTAAGAGCCTAAGCATGTGACCATTAATCAGCCTCTCAGAGATCAGGGGTAGCTCTCTATATACTCCTTGTGAAAGTGCCCCAGATACATCATTAGGTGGGGGTGGGCAAGGGGTGGGGGTGGGAGTGAGCTCCAAAAATAGTATGTAAAATATTTCCTTTAAAAATATAACATACCTCTATATATACAATGGAATACTGCTCAGCCATAAAAAAGAATGAAATAATGCCATTTGCAGCAACATGGATGGACCTAGAGATTATCATACTAAGTGAAGTAAGTCAGAAAGAAAAAGACAAATACCATCTGATATCACTTATGTGTGGAATGTAAAATATGACACAAATGAACTTATCTACGAAACAGAAACAGACACACAGACATAGAGAACAGACTTGTGGTTGCCAAAGGGGAGGGGATGTGGGGGAGGGGGGTATGGATTGGGAGTTTGGGATTAGCAGATGCAAACAATTACATATAGGATGGACTAACAACAAGGTCCTACTGTATAGCACAAGGAACTATATTTAGTATTCAGTAATAAACCATAATGGAAAAGAATATAAAAAAGAATGTGTATATATGTATAACTGAATCACTGCTGTACCGCAGAAATTAACATAGCATTGTAAATCAACTATACGTCAATAAAATAAATTTTCAAAAACTTACTTCCTATATACATATACACACATTATATTATATATAATGCATGATATATAATATAATTATATTTATACACATTTATATTTTTATGTTTGCATGTATATATTTATTTATATAATAATATTTATAATTGTATTATAAAATTATATAACATATTATATAATTACATTATACAGAAAGAGACAGAGAGAGAGACTGAATAATTTGTGAGATATATACAGCCTAAGAGCTTTAGAATCACACTGCATGTGTTGGATCCCATCTCTGCCATTTATAAACTGGGTAACCTCAGGTGAGCTATTTAATGGCTCCGTGCCTCAGTGTCCTTTTATGTAAAATGGGGCTGGCAGCGATACATAACTCAGAGGGCTGTGGAGATGAAACAAGTTGCTACACGGAAGCGTGGTTGACCAAGCGCAACTGCTTACTCAATATGAGTTACTTTAACAGTGCTATTTCTGGAGAATACTTCACTGTTATTATTTTTGTAATCAGGGTAAATTATGAAATATTACGAATAGTAACCCTAATATAATTAAAACCATGTGAGACTGATGCAGAAATAAGTAGATTAATGAGCTAGAATAGAAGCTTCAGAAAAGTCCCGATTATACTGGAATATTAATAGATAATAAAAATGTGAAATCAGTGGAGAAAATATAGGCTATTTCATCTAGCCATTTGGGGAAAATGCTTGGCTACTTTGAGGGAAAAGTAAAGCTGAACTCAACAGAGCATCTCTGTTCCTTCTGCAGATGTGCAGGGCTGTGGTTGGCATCACTTTAGACTAACTGAACTATCCTACTATCTGCAGTGGACTGGTGAGCTGGTTTCATTTAGTGCCACCTAATGTTGCTTTTTCTTTTCTTTTTTCTGGGGTAGGGTATATACCTGGGGTGGGAATCAGGTGACTAGAGTCCTGTTAGGACAGTGTTCTCAGCCCTGGCTTCACCATAGACTCACCTGGGGGGCTTTTAAAACTCCATATCTGCGGGTTCCACATCCCCAGATTCAACAAACCACAGATCAAAAATACGTGGAATAAAAAATTCCACACAAAAGACCCCAAATAGCCAAAGCAGTCTTGAGGGAAAAAAAAGGAGTTGGAGGAATCAGACTTCTTGACTTCAGACTATACTACAAAGCTACAGTAATCAAGACAATATGGTACTGGCACAAAATCAGAAATATAGATCAATGGAACAGGATAGAAAGCCCAGAGATAAACCCATGCACCTATGGTCAACTAATCTATGGCAAAGGAGGCAAGGATATACAATGGAGAAAAGACAGTCTCCTCAATAAGTGGTGCTAGGAAAACTGGACAGATACATGTAAAGGAATGAAATTAGAACACTTCTTAACACCATACCCAAAAATAAGCTCAAAATGGATTAAAGACCTAAATGTAACACTGGACACTATAAAACTCTTAGAGGAAAACAGAGGAAGAACACTCTCTGACATAAATCACAGCAAGATCTTTTTTGACCCACCTCCTAGAGTAATGGAAATAAAAACAAAAATAAACAAATAGGACCTAATGAAACTTAAAAGCTTTTGCACAACAAAGGAAACTACAAACAAGACGAAAAGACAACCCTCAGAATGGGAGAAAATATTTGCAAATGAAGCAACAGACAAAGGATTAATCTCCAAAATATATAAACAGCTCATGCAGCTCAATATTAAAAAAACAAACAACCCAATCAAAAACTGGGCAGAAGACCTAAATAGACATTTCTCCAAAGAAGACATACAGGTGCTCAAGAAGCACATGAAAAGCTGCTCAACATTACTAATTATTAGAGGAATACAAATCAAAACTACAATGAGGTATCACCTAACACCAGTTAGAAACAACAAATGCTGGAGAGGATGTGGAGAAAAGGGAACCCTCTCGCACTGTTGGTGGGAATGTAAATTGATACAGCCACTATGGAGAACAGTATGGAGGTTCCTTAAAAAGCTAAAAATAGAATTACCATATGACCCAGCAATCCCACTACTGGGCATATACCCAGAGAAAACCATAATTCAAAAAGACACATGCACCCCAATGTTCATTGCAGCACTACTTACAATAGCCAGGTCATGGAAGCAACCTAAATGCCCATCGACAGATGACTGGACAAAGAAGATGTGGTACATATATACAATGGAGTATTACTCAGCCATAAAAAGGAATGAAATTGGGTCATTTGTAGAGACGTGGGTGGATCTAGAGACTGTCATACAGAGTGAAGTAAGTCAGAAAGAGAAAAACAAATATCATATATTAACACATATATGTGGAACTTAGAAAAATGGTACAGATGAACTGGTTTGCAGGGCAGGAATAAAGACACAGATGTAGAGAACAAACGTAGGGACACCAAGAGGGGAAAGCAGTGGGTGGGTGGGGGTGGGTGGGTGGTGGTGGGATGAACTGGGAGATTGGGATTGACATGTATACACCAATACGTATAAAATAGATAACTAATAAGAACCCGCTGTATAAAAAAATAAATAAAATTCAAAAAAAAAAATTCCAGCAGTTTCCAGAAAGCAAAACTTGAATTTGCTGGCAACTATTTACATAGTGTTTACATTGCATTTACAAATCTTTACGTAGAATTTACCTTAGGTATTATAAGCAATCTAGAGATGATTTAAAGTATACGAGAGGGTGTGCATAGGTTATATGCAAACACTATGCCATTTTATCTATGGGACTTGAGCATCCACAGAATTTGGTATTGGAGGAAGGTACTGGATCCAACCCCTTGTGGATACCAAGGGACAACTGTACTGATGTCCCGCCCTATCCCTGAGCATTTAAGTCATCATCTCTGGAATGGGACCCAGATGTCAGCATTTTTCAAATCCCCACCCCCGCCCCAGATGATTCCAATGTGCAGTCAAGATTAATAACTACTGCTTTGCGGGACATTATTTTACCAAAACAATACATTAAGTGTTGATTTCTTAGGAATAAAACTCTTCACACAAGTTGTTTGTTAAGAGGTTCGATTTTCCCACATTCCTCCCCTTAGGGGACCATAGTTGGCAGGTACACTTTGCATTTAAATTTTCCTTCAGGAATGTTAATTGCTCAAACTGTCATAACAGAATGAAATTTTTATGTTTCCCTGGTACAAGTGAGGGAAGATTCTGTACAGCGTGGCTGAACTCTGACCTCTATGTTTGTTTGATGGTTCCTCAAACCCAGCCAAGCAAGTGGCTCTGTTTACTTGCCAGACTTCTGTGCCACTAGGAATGCAAGATTGAGTCAGTTCAGAGGAGCACTGAGAAATCACCAGGCCACCCTAGAGAGCCTGAGGTGATGAGGAAATCAAAAGTGACTCCAAAGTCAAAAAGTTCTGCCTGTATTTCCAGATCGTCTTGATTTCCAAGCAGCCAGCCACCTGCTCTCAGCTTTCACCTCTGACTAAACATTTTGAGGAAAAAGACTATTCTAGCTCAGAAAGGTTCTGGGAAGCTTTAAATAACCTTGCCTCTGGGGAGTACATTTCTTGGCCTCTTTCCCTTGGCAGCCATGTCCATCTTCTGGGTGTGGGAGAAGAAAGCCCTTTATCTTTTCCTAGTCAGTGCCTTTTTCTAGACCTACATGCCCGAGCTCAGGCTGAAAGCCCTGTTAACAACTGCTATGGGGAGAGGGGAGCTGCTTAAGATTAGACCATTCAAAACAAGGTTGAGTGGAAGGTCAGCTGTTGAGTCACGCCTTTATGTATCCACAGCCTCTGGGGTGCTATTCTGTAATAAGCCCACAGAAATAGAAGGTATTGAGACAGAAATGACAAAACGTCTCAGGTCTTTCTTGAAACCCAAGAAAGCTATCCTTCGGAGGTGAGGGCAGGTCCCACGTGAGAACGGCCAGATGGAGGAGTTTAAGAAATTATTTGACTCTTTTTTTTTTAGTTAATTAATTTATTTATTTTTGGCTGCATCAGGGTCTTAGTTGCAGCATGCGGGATCTTTCATTGCAGCGCCCAGGCTCTTCATTGCGGTGTGTGGGCTCCTCCCTAGCTGTGGCACTCAGGCTTCTCTCTAGGTGTGGCGCGTGGCCTCCAGAGTGTGTGGGCTCAGTAGTTGCGGCTCAACTTAGTTGTCCCGTGGCATGTGGGATCCTAGTTCCCCGACCAGGGATCGAACCTGCGTCCCCTGCATTGGAAGGTGGATTCTTAACCACAAGACCACCAGGGAAGTCCTTATTTGACTTCTTAATATGGACACACTCCTTGCTTTTAGTGCCCGTCACAGACTTCTGGTCTCCGCATGAAATGGGAGCAACTTCTAGAAAACCAATACTGTGCAGACTAAGCGTTACACATAAAAGTGGAGTTGGCACAGGAAACATGAAAAGAAAAAGTAAGAAGATGCATTAAGGCCCCAGCCAGGACTAGGATTCTCTCTCCTGCAGACGGACCATCCCAGCGGCAGTGGAGTAAGAGTGAGCCCAGGGCTGCGCCAGCCAGATGTGCAGGAAAGGCAGCCTGCCATCTGCTGAAAGCTTCCCAGTTAATCCCTCGGCTTTATGTCGCACACCTCGACTTCCTTCCCCTTTAGAGATTTTCTGGGCCCCAAAGTGAGATCTTTATTATTCAGTAAAAGGACTGAAAGAGTATGAGTCGGGAAAGGGGAGAACCAGAGTTCTGGGATCACGTGACTGAGGACACTACTTTTTCCTTCTCTGAACCTCATTCCCATATTTTAAAAGAACAGAGGCTCGAGATTTTTCCACCCCATCTATGAACATTTACGGCACCCCACTCTTCCCTCATCATGACAACTATATTGTAATTGCTTCATCAGTCTCTCCGACCAGATTGAGAGCTCAATATGGGAGGGGGTCATGTCTGTCTTATTCATCATTGTGTCCCCAGTATGGTGATATGCATATAGGTAGTCAAAAAATATATCTGTTAAGGGAGAGAGAGGGGAAGCAAGGGAGGGAGGGAGGAAGAGGGGAGGAGGGTAAGGTATCTCAGTAGGCCACTGGGGGCCTACTTGCATAAAGGCTCCTAGGAGCCCTGAAATTTACTGCAAAGTAAAAGGGAAGAAAGCTGCTTCTCTCCAATCCCTACAAGAGAAAGTAAATGAGGCAAGAGGCAACTGGCAAAAATGAGATGTGGCCTAGATCTCCAACAGAAGGCTCTGTAAACCTGAAAAAGCAAAGCTACCTTGGGGACCACAATTTTATGACCACCCCAGGTTGGTCCTCCTGAGGGGTTGGCAGACTAGGGGAGGGAAGGGTTTTCTTCCAGTGGTATCAGAGAGGCCTGAGGTCTTGCAAGAGCCAGCGGATGAGTGTTTGTTAGAGCTTTGCAGTTGACACTTATTTTCTCATTCGCAAGAGAACTCTGTAGAATAGGGAGGTCACCTGGGGCTGGAGAAGAGTGGTGACAGTAGCATAGGGCTGGGCCCTGCTGGGACTGGCTGGAGGGGCCCCAGAGTTTTCTCCCTACCTGGAGGGATCTGGAGGATACTCTGATGCGTCCCCTCAACACATGTGCCCTCAGAGGAGTCGGGAAAGGGGAAGCCGGAGGACTGGGAATCTCAGGGCACCTGAGCATAATCTGGCAAACGCTTCTGAATATAATCTGGGCTCCTGAGTTTTCCAAAAACAGGAAAACTGAGAGAGATTTTTTTATTAGATTGTTTTGCAATAACCCTAACCTCATGCTCAAATCACAGTGAGGCATTCATCTTGTGAAAAATGTAAGGGGTGCCAAAAAACCTAGTCACCACAATAAATACTATGCTAATACAAAACTTAAAAAAAATCAAAATCGATGCCGCCCCCCCCCCCAAATTCATGATGAACAAAATATCAACATGTTAAATAAAGACAGGCTCTAATCCTGTATTTGCTTGACCCTGAGAGTGATGGCTTCACTCACCCACCCTAGTCCTGGCTCTGACCAAACTCCATCTTATTTCAGGGCCTTTGTACTTGCTGTTCTCTCTGTCTGGAATATTCCTCCCAGAGCCTTGCATAGTTGGCTCCTTCTCATTATTTAGATTTTTGCTCTGATGTCTCATCTCTGCCTTCGCTATTTAAAATCATCCATCCCCTGCCCCCCTCCCAACCCCACTCAGTTACTCTCTATTCCATTATTTTTTCACTTTTTTCAGAGCACTTAACCCTAAGAAATTATGTTATTTGTTTATGTATCTGCCAATGTCACTTCACTGCCTAACACGTAGCATATGCTCAAAAAAAAAAAAAAAATTAGCTGGTCAAAGTAAATGAATGAAGCACCCATCTATGAGATATCACAGTAAGTGCTTGATGTGCATGATCTCATTTAAGCCTCGAAATAACCCTCTGAGATAGATTTGATTACAGATGAGAAAAATGAAGCTTAGAGAGATTAAGAGACATTTTCGTTTTACATGACAGAAAGGTCACATACCTAGTGAGTGAAAGCTAAAATCATCCAGAATCTTGGGCTTCCCTGGTGGCGCAGTGGTTGAGAATCTGCCTGCCAATGTAGGGGACACGAGTTCGAGCCCTGGTCTGGGAAGATCCCACATGCCGCGGAGCGACTGGGCCCGTGAGCCACAATTACTGAGCCTGCGCGTCTGGAGCCTGTGCTCCGCAACAGGAGAGGCCGCGATAGTGAGAGGCCCGCGCACCGCGATGAAGAGTGGCCCCCGCTAGCCGCAACTAGAGAAAGCCCTTGCGCGGAAACGAAGACCCAACACAGCCATAAATAAATAAAAATAAATAAATTAAAATCATCCAGAATCTTATTTCTTTTCACCACCCCTCCTCCTCTCCCTCCACCCGCCTTTGGCTTCCTTATTTCTCTCTTCCAAGGAAAGATTTAACTCTTTTATTCCCAAACTTACCTCTGCCTTCTTCACTGAACCGTTGTGAAAATGGTAAAGTCCCGACTCTTTCCTCTGTTGAAAGCACCGTCAGCCACTACAGAGGGTTGCAAGCCCAGGGAGGGCTCCAGTGCAATGTGTTCATGGACGGGGCTGTTTTCCCCAGTCAATCTGAGGTTGGGTCAGCTTCCTTCCTGCAAGTCCTGCCTGTAATCACGTAGGATATAACCAAACTCACCATCCTTCTTCCAACATCTTTACCCAAAACCACTTTTGTGAAATTGAGGTTACGAACTGTCATTCTGACCAATCAGGTTTGATGAGAAAGTAGCACCTCTGGGAAACAGATCCCCTCTGTGTCTAAGTTAATTTCCTCTTTGGCCTTGTATCAAAGGTGCAATATTTCTGGCTTCTCCATGGCGTGTGTGTGTGTGTGTGTGTGTGTGTGTGTGTGTGTGTGTGTGTGTAAACAAGTTTAGATACTGTAAAATTCACCAGCAATTTTACCAAGTTGTGTAACCAACAGCACAATCCAGTTTTAAACATTTCTATCACGCCAATAAGATCTCTCACACCCATTTACAGTTAATTCCCAGGCAACCACTAACCTACTTTCTGTATCTATGGATTGGCCTTTTCTGGACATTTTGTATCGATGGAATCATTCAATAAGTGATTTTTGTGTCTGGTTCCTTTCACTTAACATAATGTCTTTGAGGTTCATGCCCGTTGCATTATGTATATATTTTGTTACTTTAATACTGAACACTGTTTCAGATGTGTGGATTTGAATGGGACTCAATTAGCAGCTCCTGCCCATGGCTCCCTCCTCCAGGTCTCTTTCCTGGAGAGGAAGTCCAACATTGGTACTCACAGGGCTTCCCCCCAGCTCTGAGTAAACTTCCTCCAATTCTGTCTTCGTGGGAGGGCAAATCTGAGCCATCTCACCTTGCACTTGGACACAAGTTGCTTTAGACATGTCCTCAACCCAGTGTTTTCTAGCAGCCGTGGGTCTGCCTTATTAAACTGAATGCTCTCTGCAGGGAGAAATTGGAGCCTGAGTTGCTTCTAGATTGTCTCAGTCTTCTAAGAACAGTGCAGAGCAGAAAGCAAGTATTATTATTATTTTTTTGAAATGAATTTATTTATTTTGGCTGCTCTGTGTGGCATGCAGGACCTTAGTTCCCAACCAGGGATCGAATCCACATCCCCTGCAGTGGAAGCACAGAGCCTTAGCCGCTGGACCACCAGGGAAGTCCCAGAAAGCAAGTGTTTGATAGATGCATGTGAGGGATGCTTGTGGGTGAAGCAAGGATGCAGCGGGGACTGTGGATAATCCCTTTGCTCTTTCCATCCCTTCAGCCCCAGCTGCCTGGCGCTAGTGTGTGCTTTAACGCCGCAGCACTGAGCGAGGCCAGTGGGGCACACAGAGCAAGAGCTTGGCTGCGTCAGCTACCCTGAGGCCACGGGCCCAGATACCCAACAGTCAGTTCCACAGAATATACTGGAAAGAGCAAGGACTCCTTCCCGTAGGCTCTGGCCCTGAGTGACCTTAGGAAATTTTCACTTCAGGAATGTAGGAAGAGTACCAACCGCACAAGCTGTAAGGATTAAACGAGATAAGATATCCACGGCATAGGCAGGCCCAGAACACAGTAGCGCCCCTTCCACCCCCGCCGCCCCCCAATTCTTTCATCTTCTCCCCTCCCCTTGTGTGTTCTTACCTCTCCCTTTCCCCCCTCCCTGATTCAGCAGGTAATGGAACTGTGAAGCTGCTTTAGAGTTTTGGGAACATAGTACTCACACAATGCCTAAAAGTACTACCATCCCTGTGGGAGGATTTAACATGTTTGGGGAAGGAGTTCTAAGGACTCTGAATTCAGGTTTGAAAGCGCCTATAAGTTGCAAGGCAGAGTGGCCAGCGGAGAGCTCTCAGATGTGTTTCATTTGCTTTGTATGATACAAGTCCCAGAGAGGCATTGCTTGTCTGTTTTAATTTTTGTATTTATTGTCAACATTTAACAGCTTAGAGATTTCCTACTTAAATCTGGATTGCTATCTTCTGTTGGAAAAAACACAGATCTGACCACTGGGTTCCATGCTTTGAAGGGAAGCACCCTCCAGAAGGCCTCAGCCCCCATGCATTTTCTTTTTTCTTTCGCTTGCTCTGAGGACTGGGGTCAGTTTTTCTTCACACACACTCACTTGCATTACCTGCCTGGCCTGAGGCACTTGAATCTGTGTCCTTTGGCAAGGTGATGCCCAAAGAGGGTCATCCCTGGAATATACAAAGGCTTAGTAAAGAGGCGAGTTGCTCAGTGATGCCAGTTGCCCACTTGGGGTGAGGGGGACAGTTACTCTGCCTTCACTTCATCTTCACGTCTGATAAAGCGTCATTTGCCCACAAAGAGGTAGACGCTGGGAAGAGCTTGAAGGGGGACGGGATGGAGGAGGGATGGCTCACTCGGTCTTAACTTTTGGCTGGGGTCTAGGAAGGGGAGGCGTGGTGAATTCCTTTCTATGCTTCAGAGCGGTTGTCCTGACCGGCCCCACTTAACATGCGACCGCAGATATCAAGCGCTTAGCTTGGTGTCTGGCACAGACACAGGAAGCCCTTCACACACTTGATGGCCAGTGTCGTTGTTGTTGTCGTGACCATCAAGAAACAGCCCATTTCCTGCCGCTCCACCAGCTCCCGGCACCCCTGCCTTCCTCTAATCCTGACCCACTAGCAGCCCCCTCCCCTGTACTCTCCCTCCCGCCCTCTCCTTAATTCCCAGACTCACTTTGCAGCCCTTAGACCTGACCCAGGCCACTACCCCTTTGGCTCAGACCTGTGGCTTCCCTCAGCCGCCAGGACTAAACTAGCACATCCACGGCCTCACTGCTTCTAGCTGCTCCAGCTCAACAGCTCAGACTGTCTAGTCCTGCTTCTGGCCTTAAATGCAGGCTTTGAGAGCGGTGCCCCCAGTGAGCTTGTTCACAGGGCCTGGACATCAGAGGCACAACAACCCACCCCCGCCCCCAACCCCCAGCTCCCAGGATTGGCTCAGGGGAGCCAGGAACAGCACGAGAGCAGAGGCAGGTCTGTGTCTGACTTGTTCACAGCCGAATCCTCCGTGCCTCGGCCACTCCCTGGTACAGAGCAGGTGCTCAATAAATACTCATTGAATGGATAAATGAATGAAGGAATCAACGAATGCAGATTGGGGACCAGAGTAGTAAAAAGGATCAGTTTTTTGCTTTTGTTTTTTGCTCTGTATACCAAATTTTTTTTTTATTTTAAAATTTATTTTTTTGAAGTATAGTTGATTTACAATGCTGTGTTTGTTTCTGGTGTCCAGCAAAGTGGTCCAGTTATATGTATATATATTCTTTTTCATGTTCTTTTCCATTATGGTTTATTATAGGATACTGAAGAAAGTTCCCTGTGCTATACAGTAGAACCTTGTTGTTTATCCATTCTATACATGATAGTTTGTATCTGTTAATCCCAAACTCCCAATTCATCCCTACCCACCCCCCTCCCCTTTGGCAACCACAGGTCTGTTCTCTATGTCTGTGAATCTGTATCTGTCTCGTAGATAAGTTCATTTGTGTCATATTTTAGATTCCACATATAAGTGGTATCATATGATATTTGTCTTTCTCTTTCTGACTTACTTCACTTAGTACGATAATCTCTAGGTCCATCCATGTTGTTGCAAATGGCATTATTTCATTCTTTTCTTATGGCTGAGTAGTATTCCCTTGTGCATATATACAACACATCTTCTTTATCCATTCATCTGTCGATGGACGTTTAGGTTGTTTTCATGTCTTGGCTATTGTAAATGGTACTGCTATGAACATAGGGGTACATGTGTCTTTTTGAATTATAGAAAAACGATCAGTTTTGTAACTCTCTTAGATGTGTTGGTTTTGTGATCCTATTTCTCTTTCACGTGGAGCAATACAATCATTAAAGGGAAGAGGGTCTATGTGCTGGCCTTCTGGAAGAGGAAGCTGGGGAGACTTCCCCCTACACTCAAGCTCTAGGCAAGGCACAGGGTGAGCGGTGGTGAAGTCTGATGGAGTTGGGAAGGGGGGAAGGGAGCACCCACAGCATAGGAAGGACAGGGAGCTTGGGCACCCGGCTAGGAACTGAGAAGCCACCAAGGGTCAAGCAGGAGGGAGGACTGCTGGGGTTTCCTCTTGTGGGCACCACTGGTGAAAGAGCTGGTCCACAGATCATAACCCTGACTCCGTACTGACCTTAGGCAAGGCCTTCACGCCATTAACGGGAGATGCGGCTTGTGCTGAGGCTATAAAAAGGTGGACACCCCATAAATGCAGCTGGTTATTGGTGTAAAACCCACAGTATCACCAACCACAGTGCATGAACTTCTTCTTCCGCTTCCCTGATCGGTTTCTCTTCCTGCCTCTTTTCTCTGCCAGGTGGGCAGCTAAAGTGACTCAGGTTGACCAAGCCCCAGACTGACAAAGCCAATTCCCTGTCCTCTGAGTAGTCCCAGCGTGGTGAGCCCAGATGTGGATACCTCACCGTTTCCTCTCCATCCCATGAAGATGGACCCTGAACCCCTTTGGACAGTGGGAGCCGAGATGAAAGAACCAGGCCCCAAGCTCTGGGCAGCAAACTCTCACTGCTCCTCTGTCTTCTGGCCACGTGTCTCTCTTTTGGGGCAAAAGTTAATTTTAGCCAACCACTATCAACTTCTTGAGGCTGATTTTCTTTCACTATGATTTTTCTGGAAATGCGTACTTCCCTATTTCTGGTGCATAGCAAACTTGGGGTGCCCTGCAGGCTAGGATGGGGGCAGAGTCTGAGCAGCTTTAGGCCTCTGGGATGCTGCTCCTTCTGCATCCCTGCCTCATCCTGGGCACGATTTCCCACCACCATGATGATACCATAATTGAGGGGGCACCAGGGAAGGTCCTTTGCTGTCATAGGTACCATTGTACCACCTTAGAACACTTTCCTCTCCTTTGTTACTCAGGATCTGGAGCGACCGATGTTTTGCCATACCCACATCCTTGCTGAGGTGATAATCAGAGCTAAAAGCTATTGAGCATCTATTTTGTTTGACCAGGTGTTATATCAAACATGCTATCTTCATTATTTCATTTGATGCTCATGACAATTTCACAAGGCATGTAATATTATTTCCTCATCTTTCAAATGAAAAAACAGACTTAGATAATTTAGGTAATTTGCCGAAAGTCACTAACCAATATGTGGTAGAGCTGGAAATTCCAACCCAGGAAATGAGTCTCCAAAGCCCTACATTCGTATTACCATTTCCATGTCCTTTCATAAAGCTGAGGGAGTTGGAGAAGGAGGGGAGATCTACACAAGGGTTTCGTTTTAGGTCTAACCATTAGTGAGCTCTCTCCAGGGATGGGAAACCAACATCTGTGTGGAACCTGAGCCATCTGGTCTCCCCAATTCCCAGCCAGTGGGGAATACATTCATCCCAACTGGAATCTGGCATCTGACGCTTACAATACCAGGGCACCTGCTTGTGCCCTCAGAATTACCCCAGCCTTTGGAGAAAAATCCTTGAGCTACAGACCCAAGAACAGTCCCTCACCATCCATCAGTCTCCTGCCCCCTGGCTGGCCTCTGTTCATCACTACCTGAGCCACTCTGCCTGTAGGGAAACCAGCAGGTTACCTGAGATTAACACCACCTGGCAGAACTCTGCCCTCCCACTTATGGGCCTGTGGGAAGACTGATTTAACTGTGCCAAATCTTTTTATCTAAAACTGGGATGGGAATTCCCTGGTGGCCCAGTGGTTAGGACTCCACGCTTCCACTGCAGAGGACACAGGCTCGATCCCTGTTCAGGGAACTAAGATCCTGCATGATGTGTGGCTTGGCCAAAAAAAAAAAAAAAGAAAAGAAAAATTGCCAACATACAAACTACCCCCTATGCACATCCCCACAGGTGTGCATATGCACAGACACGCACACATAACACGTTTATATTTTTCTGGTTACAAAAGTAAGGTATGTTCACTGTGGTTTGAGATGCCTTATGAAGATAGAACTGACAGGCCTGGCTGACAGACTGGATGTGGAAGGTGAAGAGAAGGGAGGAATCAGAAATGATGCTGAGATTTCTGGCCTGACCATGTAGACAGAAAACTATTGGAAGGAAGTTTCCAATAGGCAGCTCACAATTCCACTACCTGAAAAGGGGGTAGACTAAGAAAAAACAAAGAGCCAACTTGGGAAATGTGTCCCACTCCCCCTTATATGGAAGAGAGAGGCCAGGAAGCACGGGTGGAGCCGTGGAACCTCCGTGCCTGCGTCGTCTCTGCCACTGCGGATCAACAGCGGTCAGGAGCAGCTTGTGTGATAACAGCAGACTCTGGGGCACAGGGAAGGCAGGGGCCCAGGAAGGAGGCTGCACACCACCACACCATGTGCCTTGAGCAACAGTTGAGAAAGTATACAGGCAACTGGTCCCTGGTGTAGCTGTTTTACCAGACACAGAGAAGAAACCACAAACAGCAGAGTTCCCCGGTTAGGGCTGCTCTTGGTCCAGCTCTTTGCAACTTGCTGTGCACATCAAGTAACGGGTGGTAAAGGCTTCCTCTTACTAAGGAAATAGCCCCAATATAGGAATAATATTAATGACAAAAATGCCAGACACAGATGAGGTGGTGGGGCAGATATCTGGGGGCAGTGGGAACCTTCTATAAGGCCATTGCAAATTAGACCACAAAGTGCCCCCTTCTGAACATGGGCAGTTTTTGGAAACCAGTGTAGCTTATGGGAGCGCATGACACTCTGATGTAAGAAATGTCACATTTCTTTGTTTCTATAAATAAAATCAGTTTGCTCAGGGCCCCACCACTTGGTAAGCGCAATGTTCCATCTCAGTCCCAGTTCGGGTGCTCTCATCTCATCTCCCTACCTCATACTCACACATACGCACTCACGGAGGAGGCTACAGATACTGGGGGATTGCAGGGTGCAAGAATGCCAGGGTGAGAACAAGTCAGTCAGGCAGACAAACGTTAATGAGAACTCATTGGGATGGGACAAACGGGCTGTGGAAACCACTAAACATCTAGAGCAATCGGGTGTGAACCAGATAGATTTCTGCAGAGGGTGCAGCGAATGAGGTGGTAAGAAGAGAAGTAGCACAGGTCCAGGACTCTTCAGGCTGCAGAGTGGCTTCCCCCAAAGAGAGACAGTTGACATGGGCCCACTAAGCGGCAGGCACTCACCGTGGGTCACACACAGGGGGAGCAGGAAGCAGAGGAGGGAGTCCCAATGGCCCTGCGAGCTGGCCTCCTACCCGGGGCTCCGGAGGCAGGCCTTTTATAAATGCTCCTTCCCGAACATTCCTCCTGAACCTGATTGCTCTGTTCTCACCTTCAGACCCCGGCTTCGTATCTCATTTCAATTCTCCACTTGACCCTTTAGATATTTAGGCTCTCCATGCGCCCTCATGCGGGATTCAAGCATTAGTGCTCTCTTTCCCCATACTGAACACACAGGGCCTTCCTGCTGACCCCCTTTCTCTGCTGGCTCCAGAAATCAGCCTGGGATAAAGGCACACCGCTCTCTCTAAAGCGAAGGTTTAATGGTTATCCTTGTTGGGCCCCGGGGTCCCTATTTTTCCCAAGCTGCAGCTCACGTTTGCCGTGACACCTCTGAATTGTGAGGTCTTTCTGTGGCCGGGCCTCACTCTGTCCTTTTCCTGGGCTTTGGTTGGTTGCATCTCCAACAATAACAAATCCTTCTTACTCAGATGAAGGGTAGAGCAGGGCCTACTTCGGGGCTGGGCTCCTCAGTCCCGGGATTCTGTGCCTACTATTGAGGGAGAACCGTCATGCCCCTAAGGCTAACAACGCCCTCTAGTGGCAGTCATGCAACTGCAGCCGAGGAGGGCGCAGAGAGTAATAGCAAACTTTTTATTTTTTTTGGTGTTTGTAAGCACTATTTTGTGTATTTTACATATATTAGTAATTTAATATTCACATCAATCCATTGAGAGTGGCATTATTATTATCACTATTTCATAGATAAGGAAATAGGTACACAGAGAGATTACATAACTTGCCCAAGGTCGCAAAACTAGTTGGGAACAGAGCCAGGCTCTGAGCCCAGGAAGTCTGGTTCCAAGGTTGGCGATTTAACCTCTATACTACACAGCCGCTCATAATAAAAGACGACACCCACCCACTCCACTAAAACCCTCAAACACAGAAATTCCCTTCCCCCTCCCTCAGAAATTCCTTTTATAGGCTCCATTACTCCCGAATGCTAGGTATCCCTGTAAAGAGAGAAGCAAGGCTAATAGCTCAGCTGCCAGCTCAGACAAAAGCTAGTACCCAGAAACGCCAAGGGACCACCACAGAGCCTGAAGAGATGTCCAATTTCCAGCCAAGGGTCCCTGTATTCATAGGAGGGGCAATTTTAGGCTCTTCATGTTTCTCTCCCAAGACTCGTCCTGCAGGCTCAGCCCCAAGTGGGAGGAATGTGAAGGGCCTATGAGATGTTCCCACTGACCCACATGTGGGGAAGCATGTGATCCCTGTCATCTGAGGATGGAACCCATGACAGTCTCGTGGGCGTTGTCCTCACTCCTGGCTTTCCTTTCACTTTTTCTGCCTGTGTTGCCTGGAGTTCTGCAAAGCTTCATTCTGCCTAATATCCCCATGACAGGAGTTCTGGGAAAACACAGCCAACATTTATGAATCTCAAATCCAAGGAGGTATGAAGTCATATTCAAAGAAGCAGAATCCACACGCTAAAAGAACTTTTTAAAGGAAGCCCAATCTTTAACTTGCATCTCTATTGTATTAGGAGGGATTTAATTTATAATTCCCATCAAGATTTTGTGGGACTGATCCTTTAAAAGTAAGACTGCCAAGACATAGAAAACAAACTTATGGCTACCAAAGGGGATAGTGGGTGAGGGGAGAGATAAATTAGGAGTTTGGGATTAACATATACACACTACTATATATAAAATAGGTAATCATCAAGGACCTACTGTATAGCACAGGGAACTATATTCAATATCTTGTAATAACCTATAACGGAAAAGAATCTTAAAGAGAATATATATATGTGTATATGTGTGTGTGTGCGTGTGTGTGTATATATATATATATATATATATATATATATATAACTGAGGCTTCTCTGTCCAGCAGCAATGAATCCCTTATCTATACAAACTCAAGTCCCTTCACAATGGAAGGCACAGCAGAAGCGCTCACCTACACAGCACATGAAAAAGGCCCTGCTCAGAATAATGTCTCCCTGTCCCTTTGCAAACTTTATTGCAGCCTTTCCACCTTCTGGAGTGGAGGCCAGAAACCCTCAGAATATTCAGGCAGTTCTGACCCTAAAATGATTTCTGCCAACTTTTAGGATACTTGAGAGATGTCATTTCTAATCAGGCCTTTCAGCCTCAAGCACAAAGAGAGGCAAACTCCAGCTGCCATCACCCATCTCCTACCCCCTTCTCATCCCCATCTTCTTCCTACATTGCCCCCTTGTCCCTACCTCCTCTCGGTTGCACTTCAGTCTTCCTAAGGCTGTTTAGGAAGTCCTGAGGATCTCATGCTCAGCAAGAAGGATGCCATCCCAGTCTGAGGTTGGCTAGGCTCTCCAGTTCAGGGAGGGGATGACACAAGACCAGGAAGGAAGGGCCATCTGGCTCAAGCCTGCTTCCTTATTGCCACCAACTGTCCCCACATTGACAGTTGCCATTTGTCAGCTGCCAGTGGCAAATGACTGTGAGGGAAAGAAGTCCCTGGTTCGCACCAAAAGCACTGCACCTCACTTCCGGGTCACAGTTGAGTCACATTAAACCTGATGGCAAAATCCACCATGTCTCATATCCCTATTTTCATTTCTCCTTTTCCATTGCTGTTGGACAACATGACCTATAAGATTTTTGCTTTGAAGGATGTATGATTATTTTCTTCCTGGCCAAATAAGAGGTGTTGTTAGTATTCCACGGGCAAGGGATTCCAATGAAACAAGGCAAATGGAACACATATTTATCTCTCTTCATTAAAACTCCCCTAAAATGACAGTGAAAGGAACGTTCTTCAAAAGGCATAAACCAACAAAGACAAAGAGAATTGTGGAGGAAATAACAGTAGACTTAGAGTCAGTACTACTTTTTAAAAATTTTATAACATTTTTTTAAAGTAATTAATTAATTAATTTTTTATTTTTTATTGAGGTATAGGTGATTTACAATGTGTTAGTTTCAGATGTATAGCACAGTGATTCAGTTATATATATATATATATATATATATATATATACACATACATACATATATATATTCTTTTTCAGATTACACTTCACATTTTAGCAGCTGTTTTTGTTTTATTTTTTCAATTTTTTAAAAATTAAAGTATAATTCATGTACAATGTTGTGTTAGTTTCAAGTGTACAGCAAAGTGAGTCAATTATATATATATATATATCTTTTTTTTTCAGGTGCTTTTCCCTTATGGGTTATTACAAAATATTGAGTATAGTTCCCTATACTATACAGTACTATTTTTTTAAATGGAAAGCAGACAGAAAAGATCGGAGATAACAGGGAGGTGGGGAGGCTGCAGGGGGAAGCCAAGAAGAAGCAAAATGATTCCTACCCAAGGAAGGCTTAGGGCTGGAGACACTAGGACCTCTCACAGCAGTGCAAGTAGCCAGAGGATAGTTGAACAATGGCAGACAAAACTGCCACAAGTATTCTTTTTGTTAAAGGCAAAAGGTTTGTCTCCCTCATCTTAAGAAAAAAAAAAAGCAGCATCATTCAATCAACCTCTGTCATTTTCAAGACATATCCCCCTTTTCTTTCCTCTTTTATAGTCAAATTGGTCTTAAATAGTGTCTGCACTCCCTGTCTCGTGTCCTTACCTCCCTCCCATTCATGAAGGAACTGCAGTCTACTCTTCTCTCCTATCACTTCCCTAAGCTCCTCTTGCTAATCCATTGGGCACTTTGGGTCCATATAAGACTTAAATTCTCCTCAGCCTGTGACATTATTCACCTTTCTTTCTTTCTTGAGACCCTTTTCTGACCTTGGTTTCTGAATCTCCACTCGTCTGGGGTCTGGCTTCTCCTTCTCCTTCATGACCTTCTTACCAAACTCTTCCTTTTCCTCTCCCTGAAATGTTGGTTTCCTGGAGAGATTCTGTGCTGTTCTAGTCTCACTCTGCCCACTGTACCAACTATTTATGTATCTATGGGAACTCTACAACGGTTTCTCATTGATGAATTGAAATCAGCTGAATTCATCATCTTCCCAACCATCTTCCATCTCCAAAAAAGGCATCATCACAAAATTCATAAACCTGGAGTTCCTATTATGCTTTTCCCTCTCCCTCACTGTTCTGGTTATCCACTGTTGCATAACAAATGACTCTCAAAGCACAGGGGCTAAAAACAGCAATTTATTTGACTCATGATTTTGTGGGTCAGGAATTCATGAAGGGCTTGGCTATGAGCTAGGTGGTATCACCTGGGATATCTGGGGTGGGGGATCTACTTTCAAGATGTCTTCTTTACTCACAGTGTGGGACACGTCAGTACTCCTCTATTTCTTTCTCTTCACATGGCATATCCTCCAGGGCCTCTCCAAGGCCTTGAGCTTCTCACAGCTTGTTCTCTGGGTAGTCACACTTCTTACCTGGAGGTTCTAAGAGACAGGAAGTGGAAGATACCAGGCTGGTTGAGCACTGGAAATGACACAGTGTTACTTCGTGCATGTTCTACTGGTTAGAGGGAGTAGTCTCAGAGCTCACCCAGAGTTAAGAGTGGGGAGAAAGGCTCCATCTCTTGATCTGGATGGGAAATATTATTGTAGCCATCTTTGGAAATACACCCTGCCATGTTCACCCACACAATCAATCACCAAGTCTTATCCATTCTACCTTCTAAATACCTCTCAAATGTATTTACCTCTCGACTTCTCCAGTGCCATCACCTTCAGCAGGCTGCCATTTTTTCTCTCCTGGATGCTTGTCTTAGCTCCTTAACTGGCTTCTATGATACTTCTAGAGCTCCTTCATTCTTTTTTTTTCTTTTTTTAATATTTATTTATTTATTTGGCTGCGTTGGGTCTTAGTTGCGGCACGCGGGATCTTCGTTGTGGCACGTGGGCTTCTCTCTAGTTGTGGCTCACGGGCTCTAGAGCACCCAGGCTCAGTAGTTGTGGCTCGCGGGCTTAGTTGACCCGCTGTGTGTGGGATCTTAGTTCCCCGACCAGGGATCGAACCCACGTCCCCTGCATTGGAAGGCAGATTCTTAATCACTGGACCACCAGGGAAGTCCCGTCCCAAGATCCTTCATTCTTGGTGTGACTAATAGAGTGATCCTTCTAAATGGCAAATCTAATTATGCCTTTCCCTATACTTAAAACTTTTACATAACTCCCATTGCATTTAAGAAAAATCTAATGTAGTTTATTTATAAGTTCTTTCATGACCCTACCCCTACTTATATTTCTACCCTCAACTCAGAGGGTACAATGCATTAGTCTATAGCTCTGCATATTTGGAAGCATTTTAAAATAGGTTTTTAACCTTACATAAAATTACTTTTATACTTGTGTTAATGTTTCATCTGTGTCTTTGGGGGTAATTTAATATTTATTATGAATTTCTGGTGCATATAAAATAGCTATCACCCAAAAGGTGCTTGGAGGTGAAGGTAGTATTTCCAAAAGTACATGACTGTGATACATTTCTATCCTCATACTTTCAATCTTTTTTGGATGTAACTTAAATGATTGTGTTACTCATAGAGATTTTTAAATTTCAACACTTCCAAAACTCTTTGACTATGTTCATGGCTTCTGATGTTATAACAATAGCTATTTTTGAATGGCCTATTTTATACAAATAAAATTTATTTATCAGACATTAAACATAAATAAACAACAGACCTTTAAAATTAATATGGAAGTCTTTGTCTTTTAATTGGACAATTTCACTCATTTACATTTATTTTTATGACTGATAAATTTGGTTTCTCATCTCAAATTTTGTGTTTTGCATTTTTTCTTATGTTCCTTTTTTTTCTTTGTTTTCTATCTTTGGATATTTAGCTTAAAGTTTTATGACAGAATTTTGATAGTGTTTTGGAAAATAAATCAATGCTTCTAATTCTATTAGTATTTACATTTATTTCTCTGCATGATGAAAAAGTTTTTAAAATTTTGACTAGCCCACATTTTTTTTCCTCACTGTCCAATTTTGGTTACTGAGAACATAGCATGTATACGACACAGATGACACAATGGTAGAGAAATAAAAATCTCTTGTCTCACAGACCCTATAGTTTAGCATAGAGGATTATAATATAAAAAATGTAAAATAGGCAAGTATAGGTTCTATACTCAGGTTATTGTCATACATGTTTAACCAAACAATCAATTCCAAGAATAATCTTTGGCTTTTGCAGTCACTGTGGAACTATGTGTCCTTATTGTATATACTAACTGATTTTCAGTGCTTCCATCATGTTCCCTTTCTTGAGTCCTTCTTTATTTCTCTCCTTGACTATAATACACCTTCCAAGTAGCTAGATAAAGGTATTCTTTCATGGGACCTCCAAGAGACAGCTAGCAAGGCAAAGGGACCCCAGTACCACACCAAATTGACACTTTCATGATTTTTCACCAGCAGGGGACCATGATACATGCAGCAAGACTGTGGATTAGAAAAGATGAAACTTTTTAGCAAAGTTTTAGAAAGTACTGATCAGTTTTGGAAGGGACATGTTTCTAAGGCCTTAGGAAACTGAATTGCTTTTAGGAACAATTCTTCTTTTTGCATTGCTTGTAGGAACAGTTAACAAGTCAAGGTTCACTGGACCCATAAAAAGAGCTTAGAGCTAGCCATGCAAAAGTTGAGGCATACTTGGTAGTAGAAGCATGGAGAAGGCTGTCTCAGGAAACCAGAGAGGAACCGAAATGATGGACTCTGATCTCAGAGAACCTAGATTGAGGTGACATCTGTTTCCTCTCTTGTACCAGATGTCTGGGGACTGACACAGGACTGTGGATTAAGGGATGAACTAGATACTTGCATACTGATTGCTTTGTGAACAGCTATTTATTCTAAGCAAATGTAAGCAGGAAGCTAACTCCCAAACTGTAGAACCCAGAGACTGGGGAAAGAAAAATCAATCTGAGAGTCAAGAAGTATGTGACGAGATTCATGTCAGGAAACCAGTCCACGTTTCATGCCAACGTTAGACACTCTTGCCTGTATGTCAAACACAGCTGTTTACTTTCTGGTTATGCAACACATATTAGTGGCTTGTCTGACTCTGAGAACATTTGGCCTGTTTGCTCATGTGACTCAGCCTCCGGAAGGTGACAGAAGAAAGAAAAAGCTAGTGTGAGACAGAGGGAAAACCAACCAATATTCAGGCCTACTCTCTTGACCCTTGAAAGGTCTGAAGAAGTTATTACCTACCACCAAACTCTTAACTTCTCAGATAGGAGTTAGTCCTGGAAAAAAAGAGTGGGGGATTTGGGACAGAGGCTCATGTCCCAAACTCTTGGGGAAATGGGGGGAACCACCTGGAAAGGAGGTAAATTTTCTGAAAGGAGACATGTGGACTAATGGTTTTGTGATATAACTAAGGATATTTTCTGCCAGTATTTCACTCATCTCCCCTTCTGTTCCATTTTCCCCCATCAAACATAAAATACATATTCACAAGTGATTTCCAGTCCAAAGTATTTCCTTTAGATCTATATCTTTCTATCTACACATCTATGTAGTTTCATATATATTTATAGCTTTACATATATGGTTGTAAAGTTATAAATTTCATTTAACGCATTCTATTAATTACTCATACATTTGTCCCATTTCTTAGGAGTTAAAAAAGTCATCATTTTTGTATAGTATATAATAAAGAAGCAATTTTAATTTTAAAATATTTTATTTTAGATCAATATCAGTATACTGTAAGTTCATTTTAAGGTACTCTGATAATTTTCATACTATATCAATATAAAGGTAAAACTCTATTTTTTCTTATCTAACAAATGGCACAATCTAATTTTCTTTAAATTAATTATGTGAAAAACACTAATTTTAAACAAAAAATTTAAATGACATGTTACGTTGAGTTTGGTTTGGGGATCAAGCATATGCTACAATGAAGAATGAAATCAAGAGTGCATGTGCCATCAAAAATAGAAAAAAAACATTTTCATAACTGTTTGAAATTTAAAAATATTTTTGAACATTAAAAATCCACGGGTTGAGACTTCCCTGGTGGCGCAGTGGTTAAGAATCTGCCTGCCAATGCAGGGGACACAGGTTTGAGCCCTGGTCTGGGAAGATCCCACATGCCGCGGAGCAACTAAGCCCGTGAGTCACAACTACTGAGCCTGCGTGCCACAACTACTAAAGCCCACACACCTAGAGTGCACCACAATGAAGCCCCCGCACCACAACAAAGAATAGCCCCCACTCGCCGCAACTAGAGAAAGCCCATGCACAGCAACAAAGACCCAACACAGCCAAAAATAAATAAATAAATAAATTAATTAATTAAAAATCCATGGGTTTACTGGTTTTTTTTAATTAATTAATTTATTTATTTTTATATTTATGGCTGTGTTGGGTCTCCGTTTCTGTGCAAGAGCTTTCTCCAGTTGCGGTGAGTGGGGGCCACTCCTCATTGCGGTGCGCGGGCCTCTCACCGTCGCGGCCTCCCCTGTTGCAGAGCATAGGCTCCAGACGTGCAGGCTCAGTAATTGTGGCTCACGGGCCCAGCTGCTCTGCAGCATGTGGGATCTTCCCAGACCAGGGCTCGAACCCGTGTCCCCTGCATTGGCAGGCAGATTCTCAACCACTGCACCACCAGGGAAGCCCGGGTTTACTGTTTTAATTTTTGCGTTTTATTTCTGGATAACAAGATTAGAAAGAAAGTTCCAGGCAGCTAACTGGAGACTTTCTCTGAATATATAACAATCTAGGTGTAGATACTCCTTATTCCCAATAAATAAGAAAGGTAAATGGGACATGAATGTCACTATTTTTTTTTTACGTCTTAATTTTTCAAGTACAAGGGACTCTTTGTTATATGAGAATTTAGATTGGGTGAATGCTACATGATAGAATGAAGATCAGTTTGAGGCAAATTTGCAGAATTATTATTTTATATCCTTCACTAGTTTGTGGCATATATTTCAATGTCAGGGTCTCTTATGCTTTGCCTTTTTTTTTTCTTTTGGCTGTATTGGGTCTTCGATGCTGCGCGTCAGCTTTCTCTAGTTGCGGCGAGTGCGGGCTACTCTTCGTTGCGGTGTGCAGTCTTCTCATTGAGGTGGCTTCTTTTCTTGCAGAGAACAGGCTCTAGACGTGCAGGCTTTGGTAGGTATGGCACGTGGGCTCAGTAGTTGTGGTTCACGGGCTCTAGAGTGCAGGCTCAGTTGTTGTGGTGCATGGGCTTAGTTGCTCTGCAGCATGTGGGATCTTCCCAGACCAGGGCTCGAACCCGTGTCACCTGCATTCATTGGCAGGCGGATTCTTAACCACTGTGCCACCAGGGAAGTCCCCACTTTGCCTTTAATCAGCAGTCAGTTGTGAGGATAAATCAAATAATACAGGTGATAAATAATAAAAACAGCTGTTTAACCAAGTAATAAACCCTTTAGACAATCCACTCACCAGAGCATTCATCTGATTTCCACTAAATATTGTGCATGTTCACTCCATGTGCTCCTAAAAGCTCTCAAATGTTCCATATTGCAGGAAAGAATACAGATTTAAAAAATAAAAATCGAACCAGATGCCATTAGCCACAGGGAAGAATATTGATTAAAGAAATAGAAATTGAACAAGATGCCATTAGCCACCTTTAATGATATGAATCCCTGAAACAGATGACTTGGGAGATGGTAAAGTATTGATGTTCAAGACAGCAAGCCATCAGAACACAATTAAAAATTGCCCAACTTAGAACTTTAAAGCTGATCTTTTTTTCCTCACACATATATAAATGTTTCTGCAAATCATTATGTATAATGATTAGGGGGAAAGTCGCCATAAAATTCTTGGAGAGGTGCAAACTTTCAAAATGCATATATAAATTTACCCAAACATGTGGGAGTTGATTTGAATTTAAAATACAGTTATTAGAGAAAGGGCAAACCTTCTTTCACTGAGAAAGTAGCCTTCTGAATAATTATTTTTAACCCATGTATTGTTATTTGCATTGGGTTATTGAGCATATTCTCAAACTGCTTTGTCTGCCCAAGCCTACAGAATATGTAAGAAAGGGAAACTGATAGAAGAAGGGCCAGCCCTGGACCATCCTCCGGAAACACACCCTCAATAGCTGATAGGCAATAGCCTAGAGCTGAGAAGGGGATGTGAGTTTTGTCACTGGGAGAAGGGACATTGACACTGTGTTTTCACATCAGAGATATTTGTTCTTTCAACCTGTAAGGAAACCTATCCAAATTGTCTGTGCTCTAGGGCCCAAAACAGAAGACTTAAGAAATAAATTTTGGCATAATATTTTTTTGTTTGTTTTTCTGTTTTCCTGTAACAAACCACAGTTTTAATACCCTTCCTCCCTCTGCTGTATTATATTTGTTCTTCCAACACCTATCATAACTTACTTTAGCAGCAATGACATTGAGTGAAGTCACTTCCCAAGGTGCCCAAAGAAACCAGCCCCCAAACCAAATCCGGCTGCTAACTCAGAATTCTTCTTGCAACAGTGTGCTGCCTCAATTCTCCTGAAGTGTGCATGGCAGGACTGGTTCCACCACAGCCATGAAGCAGGGGTGAGCTGCAGTTCTCAGAATTGCAGGTGTTCTGCCTTCAGACTAGTTCTTATAATCAAGTAAGTCACTTTTGCAAACTTAGTTGGAAACACCATTCATTCCTTCCAGGAGAAAAGAAAAGAAAAAAAAGAAAAGAAAAGAAAAGAAAAGAAAGAAAGAAAGGAAGGAAGAAAGAAAGAAAGAAAGAAAGGGGGAGAGAGAGAGAGAAAGAAAGAAAGGAAGGAAGGAAGAAAGGAAGGGAGAAAGGAAGAGAGAAAGAAAGAAAGAGAGAAAGAGAGAAAGAGAAAGAAAGGAAGAGAGAAAGAAAGAAGAGAAAGAAAGAAAAGAAAGAAAGAAAGGAAGGAAAAAAGGAAGAAAGAAAGAAAGGAAGGAAGAAAGGAAGAGAGAAAGAAAGAAAGAGAGAAAGAGAGAAAGAGAAAGAAAGGAAGAGAGAAAGAAAGGAAGGAAGAAAGGAAGAAAGGAAGGAAGGAAGGAAGAAAGGAAGAAAGAAAGAAAGAGAGAAAGAGAAAGAAAGGAAGAGAGAAAGAAAGAAAGAAAAGAAAGAAAGAAAGGAAGGAAGAAAGGAAGGAAGGAAGAAAGGAAGAAAGAAAGAAAGAAAGAAAGAAAGAAAGGAAAGAAAGAGAAAGAAAGGAAGAGAGAGAGAAAGAAAGGAAGGAAGGACGGATGGATGGAAGGAAGGAAGAAAGAAAGGAAGGAAGAAAGAAAGAAAGGAAGGAAGGGAAAAGGAAAGAATGAAAGAAAGAAAGAAAGGAAGATAGAGAAAGAAAGGAAGAGAGAGGGAGGGAGAGAGGGAGAGAGAGAGAGGGAGGAAGGAAGGAAGGGAGAGAAAGAAAGAAAGGAAAAGAAAGAAAGAGGAAGAGAGAAAGGGAGGAAGGGAGGGAGGGAGGAAGAGAGAGAGGAAGAAAGGAGAAAAGAAAAAAGAAGAGGAAAGAAAGAAAAGAAAAAGAAAGGCACCCCGGAGAGTGTTTGATGTTATTTCACATTGCCTTTTTTTTTTTTTTTTTTAATTATTTATTTATTTTATTTTTGGCTGTGTTGGGTCTTCGTTTCTGCGCGAGGGCTTTCTCTAGTTGCGGCGAGCGGGGGCCACTCTTCATCTCAGTGCACGGGCCTCTCACTATCGCGGCCTCTCCTGTTGCAGAGCACAGACTCCAGATGCACAGGCTCAGTAGTTGTGGCTCACGGGCCTAGTTGCTCCGTGGCATGTGGGATCTTCCCAGACCAGGGCTCGAACCCATGTCCCCTGCATCGGCAGGCAGATTCTCAACCACTGCGCCACCAGGGAAGCCCTCACATTGCCTTTTTAAAAGTCCTAAATTAGCCAGTGTCCCATTTCCTTCCCCACTTCAGTCCAGGATGTGGGAAGAAGCACTTCCTGAAGAATGAGATTGCAGTGTTCCTGAGTCTCCAGAAAGCCCAGAACAAAGTCAGCATCAACTTAGGATGTCTCCTTCCCCCAGCTAGTTGTTCACACTCCCTGCCATATGGACACAACTCAGAAGGACAACATCACTTCTGTTGCAATTTCATAATGATAACAAGAATGGTCATCATTAAAACACTATCCAGGGACTTTCCTGGTGGTCCAGGGGTTAGGCCTCCAGGCCCTCACTGCCAAGGGCCCGGGTTCAATCCCTGGTCAGGGAACTAAAATCCCACAAGCCGTGTGGTGTGGCCAGAAGACAAAACAAAACAAAACAAAACAAAAACCCCCAAAAAACAACAACACTATCCAAAGAAACTGGAACCCTCATAGTCTGCTGATGGGAATGCAAAGTGACATAGGGTGTTTTTTAAAAAAGCCAAACATATTAGGCTAATTGACAGAAGCCAGACACATAAGGCCACATATTGTATGATTCCATATTTATGAAATTTCTGGAATAAGCAAATCCATATATACAGAAAGTAGACAAGCAGTTCTCAGGGGATGGGCTGAGAGAGGAATTGGGACTGATGGCTTATAGGTAGGGGGCCTTTTTGAGGGGTGATGGAAATATTCTGCAATTAGGTAGTACAATGGTTGCACAATGTAGTGAATATTCTAAAAACCATGGAACTGTACACTTTAAAATGGTGAATTTTATGTCATATGAATTATCTCAATTAAATTAAAACTAAAGCACTGCGTCGCACATTCCAAAGAGTCTAAATTAAAGCAACAACTCTGTACAGATATATTCAACTACATAAAGAATACTCTTCTCGATTTGGAAAAAAAGGAAAAGGAGAGAAATAGAAAGGCTAGACATAGCTGGGAAAAATTATCTATTGTTCTACCTGTATTTTTACAAACAAAAAATAAAGTCAAACAGAAACTTACCATAAATCTTACCATAGATTTCACTCCTGAGAACCTACCCAAGAAAAATGAAAACATGTTCACAGAAATAATTACACGGGAATTACACTCATAGCAACGTTACTCATAATAGCCCCAAACTGGTCCTCCAACTGGTGAGTGGAAGAAAAAATGTGGTATATCCACATCGTGGAATCCTAGTCAGCAACAAAGGAATGAAATAATGATACACAGAGTACTTCAAAAACATCATGCTAAGTGAAAAAAAGCCAGGCACAAAAGACTGCCTAGTGTACGATTTCACTTGCGTGAATTTCACAGAAAAGGCAAATTTATAGACAGAAAACATATTGTTGGTTGCCTGGGGATGATAAGAAAGTTCTAAAACTGGATTGTGGTCAGGGCTGCACTGCTCTACAAATTTACTAAAAACTATTGAAGTGTATATTTACAGTTAGTGAAAGGTGGGAGGAGAGGGAGAGAGGAGGAAATAAGGGAGGGAGGGAGGGAGGAAGGATGGAAGGAAGGAAGAAGGAAGGAAGGAGAAAGGAATGGAAGAGGAGGTAGGAAGAAGGGAAGGGAGAGGGAAGAAGGGAGAGAAGAAAAGAATGAAAACACAAATAAATATTTTTTAAAATGAAAAAAATATAAAATAATGTGACAGACATAGCACAAAAGTTTCAGATTAAGACACAGTTAATGCAAAATACTTAGGAAAGTTTAAAACGTAGGCAAAGATACATCAAACAAATACAAAAAGGTCTGGCAAGTAATGTACCCCATGGGGAAAATAGTCAATATATTGTAATATCTTTGTACAGTGACAGATGATAACTAGACTTACGGTGGTGATCATTTTGTAACGTATAAAAATATTGAACCACGATGTTGTACACCTAAAACTAATATAATATTGTAAGTCAATTTTACTTCAATTAAAAAAAAAAAAAGAAGGCCTGGCAATACTCATAGCAGAAAGCAGAAAAGTGAAATCCAAGGCTTAAGTCTTCAACAAGACAAAGAGAATCATTTTATATGAATAAGAGGTAAAAGATGAATGAAGAAATATTAGGGCTTCCCTGGTGGCGCAGTGGTTGAGAATCTGCCTGCCAATGCAGGGGACACGGGTTCGAGCCCTGGTCTGGGAAGATCCCACATGCCACAGAGCAGCTGGGCCCGTGAGCCACAACTACTGAACCTGCACGTCTGGAGCCTGTGCTCCGCAACAAGAGGGGCCGCGATAGTGAGAGGCCCGCACACCGCGATGAAGAGTGGCCCCCGCTTGCCACAACTAGAGAAAGCCCTCGCACAGAAACGAAGACCCAACACAGCCATAAATAATAAATAAATAAATTCAAAAACCTTAAAAAAAAGTTATAAAAAAAAATACTTTCACTTAAAAAAAAAAGAAATATTAAAGCTTGTCATGTAATTTTCTAAATACACAATTGTAGCAATATGTTTGTGACTTCCTATTGCTCTATCACCAAATGAACAATAAATAAATTTATTAAAATGTTGACTAATACGTATAATAAGCTTGAATTAGTAGACATATTGAAATGCATATAAAATTGTTTCTTTTTAAATGTCAAAGAAACAGATGCACAGGGAAAGAGCCCAGCAAGGAAACCTCATTAATTTCTGAGCCCAGAACTTTTTGAGACCATATTCTCTGATCACAAAGCGTTAAGTAGACATGAATAACAAAACGATGACACAAAGATAAGCTCTCTACTATATGCAGGGAGGGAACATTTAGCTGCTTCTCCCCATGCCACATGCTTCTCTGCCCACTTGCTTCCTGCCTCACACTCTTCCCCCAAGCCAGGTGGCTTTACAGCATCTCTGCTCACTTCCTCGTCCTCTTCCACTTCTGTGTGCCTGGGGATCCCTGATGCCCAGGTGGCGATAATCAGGGCACCTCTCAGAGTCCAGCCAGCTCTTGCAGCCGGAGGCCTGAGTATTTGGTCCCAAGATTTAGAGCAGGACCTCTGTTAGGCTTGACCCCATTCTAGTTTCTCCAGAGCTTCTCTCTGGACATTATATGAACTGTCTCAGCTATTAATAAAAGGGTGCTTTGATTCCCATTTGATTAGTGTGTGTGTTTTTGTTGTGGTGGTGTTTTTTGTTTTTTGTTTTTTGTTTTTTTTTGGCCACACCTCGCGGCTTGAGGGATCTTAATTCCCCGACCAGGGGTTGAACCTGGGGGTGGCAGTGAAGCACGGAGTCCCAATCACTGGATAACCAGGGAATTCCCTAGTGTTTCTTATATACAGCTCTGCACAAACCTCTAAGGGGAAGTATAAATTGGCTGGGTGAAAATGATTTATGCATTTCTGCAGTTTCAGATGTAGATAATATTGGCAAGTGTCATCAACATTCCATCTGGATTTTTAATATCCACCATTTGGAAACTAGAAAAGACTTCAGCACTCCCCAACATCAACTTACTGTTGCAAGCTATTTATAAAATAGAACTTATAAAAATAAATGGATGCTTCCATTTAATAATGCTTTTATTACTAAACAAAGAATAATGATAAAGGGTGAACATTTAATGACAGGGATTTAAATAAAATCTGCCCCAAAGAAATCAAGAAGATCAAAAGAATAAAGATAAAGGTGGAAACTAATTAATTAGGAAACAAAATTGGATGGAACAGATAAGTAAATCCAAGAGCTGTTTCTTTGGGAAAACAAAAAACAATGAGACGAATCTCTGGCAAATCTAGTTATTAAAAAACACAATAAGGCAACACAAATAATTACATTTATCTGGAGTCTAAAAGGACTTAATTACTGATATGAAGATTTCGAAATCATTAATGAATACCATAAACTGCTGTGTCCTAATGAATATGAAGATACCACTGAAATAGACAATTCTCTCATCTGCCAAGCTCCTTTTCACTTATTGCACCCCCTGTGCACCCCAGAGCTTCACTCCTCACTTCAGCAGCCCTGAAGCAGGAAAATTCCCTTAAAACAGGGCCACTGGTTGACAATTCAGGCTGGACAGCATTGAGCCCTTTTTCTATCTAAAAATGCAAGAAGTTCAGTTTACACTGCAAACCTCAGGGCACAATGCCCATTCCTTTCAAGTAACCTTGACTTTGTCTCTTTTCAAGCTAAACTTCAGCCTCACTTTTAGCCCTTTCAGAAAGTCTAACTGAAAAATAAGCTTGGAAAACTTGGAGACCAGAGGGCACAGAGCCCAGGGTTTGACCTGGAAAACACTGAACTAAAGACTTTGTTATAGACTTCCCTTGTGGCACAGTGGTTGAGAATCCACCTGTCAATGCAGGGGACACAGATTCGAGCCCTGGTCCAGGAAGATCCCACATGACACGGAGCAACTAAGCCCGTGCACCACAACTACTGAGCCTGTGCTCTAGAGCCCGCGAGCCACCACTACTGACCCCACGTGCCACAACTACTGAAGCCCGTGTGCCTAGAGCCCGTGCTCTGCAACAAGAGAAGCCACTGCAATGAGAAGCCCTCGCACTGCAGCGAAGGGTAGCCCCGGTTCGCCACAACTAGAGAAAGCCCGTGTGCAGCAACGAAGACCCAACGTGGCCAAAAATAAATAAATAAAATAAATAAGTTTATAAAAAACAAAAAAAGACTTTGTTATAGGAGAAAGCAAATTGGGGGTGGGCGTGAGGCAAGGATAATACCTGTTCCATGGGGGAAAGTTAAACAATTTTGCATCAGACTTATCAGTTAAATTTCTGATCTAGTTCCACATTTTCTAAGTTATAGTTATATAACTTCCAATGTTATCATTTCTATAAATTGGAGACAATCACCACTTACAGAATTTTTAGGAGGAAATAAGATAGCGTATGTGGAAGTATTTTACAGAGAGCAAAACTTGGTATGATGGTGGTGCAGGGAGATGGCCATTTGGCAATGAGATAGGACAACAGATGTCTGGAATCTGCTCTACAGCAGTCATGACATTCACCTTTCAAATGCAACAGTCCTTTATCTGCAAGTCTTCTTTGGTCTCTCCAGACTGGCCTGGAGCTGACAGTGGGCTGCTGTGGACTTGAAGACCTATCATTGTCAGAAGGTCCAGTTGTCCCAGACAAGGAGGGGAGCATACCTCTAGAGCCCAGTAATCCCACAAGGATGTAAATAAGGGCAACACAACACCCTGATTCCTCCCCTCAATCACCCAGATTTCTTGATCACCAAGGCCCTTGGGCAAGAGGGCCTGCAAAGCTGGAGAACTGACCTTTACCTAGAAAACAAATATTTGAAAACCCTGTCAGGACTCAGACCCTGAGTGGGGAAGCATACAGCAGCTCAGCCCAAGTGGGACTGGGGGCTTATTTATTTGTTTGTACGTTGGAACTTGATGGAAACCCACTCCTCTGTCTCTCCTAGAAAATATTTAGTAAAATCAACATTGATCATTAATGGATTGGATTCTTCTTTAAGGACAAGTGCAAAGAAGACTTGAGTCTGGTGTCATGAGAGCAAAATCAGAGGCTGCACTTGGAGATGGAAATTCCTGAAACAGACCATAGTACGATGTGGCTTAAGTTCATGATAAAGGTGCATTTCATATCACTGAAAGGAGGGATTATTCTACAATTGATATGGTTAACCATTTGGGGAAAACTATAAGCTGGCCAAATATTTAGGGGGAAATAATTGATCCTTGCTTTACATCAAAATGCATTCAGATAAAATATAGATTTAAATGTAAAAAAAATCATAGTAGCTTACACAGACAAATATTCATATAATCTTGGCATATGCAAAGCCTTTGGAAGCATGGAACAAAAATCAGAAACCACAAAGGAAAAGAGTAATAAAGCTAACAGTTACATAACAGTTACATAAACATCACTGTAAAGCAACAACAATAAAAACAATAACAAAGCATAAATAAAAGGCAAACATGAAACTGGGAAAATATTTGCAACACAAATATTTTTTCAAACACCAAATGTGGTTTGAAAAACATATATGTGTGCATATTATATTATATATAAAGATTTCTTACAAATTAAAACCAAAAAATGAAAATTCCAACAGAAAAATGGATAAAGGACCTAAATAGATACTTTATAAATGAAGTTATACACATGGCCATTAATTTGGGAGGAAAAAAATATTCAAGATTAGAGCTATCAAAGAAATACAAATTAAAACAAGGATTATTGTTTTGTTTACTACATTAACAAAGATACCAAATAATTTTAATGCCTAATGCTATTGTTCATATGAGGAAATTGCTCTTATTCATCAAAGATAAAAATATAAATTGGCACACATTTTCTGAAGAAACTATACAGTATAAATTAAAAGTCTTTAAAAATCCATTTATTTTGTCCAGAAATGTGATTTTCAGGGATTTATCTATCCTAAGAAAGGAGCAGAATTTTTAATAGAGGAAAATGTTAAATTCTCTAATGACCAAAAATAAAACTAGGTTAAATAAATAATGGTATATATATATATAATGACATAGTGCTAAAAATAAATATTTATTGACTTTGTAAAATGCTCATGATAGGGCTTCGCTGGTGGCTCAGTGGTTAAGAATCCGCCTGCCAATGCAGGGGACACAGGTTCGAGCCCTGGTCTGGGAAGATCCCACATGCCACAGAGCAACTGAGCCCATGTGCCACAACTACTGAGCCCACGTGCCACAACTACTGGAGCCCACGCGCCTAGAGCCTGTGCTCTGCAACAAGAGAAGCCACCGCAATGAGAAGCCCACGCACCACAACGAAGAGTAGCCCCTGCTCACCACAACTAGAGAAAGCCTGTGTGCAGCAACAAAGACCCAACACAGCCAAAAATAAATGAATTAAATAAAGTTTAAAAAAAAATGCTCATGATATGTTACATATATCATGACACATTACAAAACAGTTTATAGAATTTGATCTTATTTTTATTTTTTATTATAGTATACGACATTATATTATATTTGCACACACACATAAAGTCTGGAAGAATTTATGAGTTAAAGTTCTTTTGTTTGCAAGACACTAAGGCTGGCCTAGACCAACCTAAGAAAAGAAAGAAAAAAGGGGAGGAATTTACTGAGAAAACACTAGAATATCTCATGAAATTGGGAGTTGTACCTTCCAAACATGGTTGGATGTGGAACAAGAACACCACTAGTATACCTTCTCGATGGATGGATTTGAAGAACTTCTTCCTCTACAGCTTTGATAAAATCATTCCCACCTAGGCTGTGTCTTTATAGTCCAAATGTAAAATTTTAAGAAGAAAGTTTCTGATTGGCCCAACTTGGACCAGGAGTGACTGTTTGGATTAATAAACTTCGGCCACGTAACATTGACATGGCAACTGGTGGTCTTTCCCTGTGAATCAGGGGCCATGGCCAAGACTCTCTGAGAGCTGGGCAGATGCTCTAAGAGATGCCACTGTGAGTATACACACCACAATGTGAAAATGGTTTATCTCTGGGGGTGAGTTTGTAGATGTCTTTTTGTTTGGGGTTGTATCGTTCAAGAATAGTTGAGTTGCAAGTCACAGAAACACAACTCTAACCATCTGAAGCAGAAAGTGGAAATTATCAAAAGGCTAAAATAAATGCAGCAAAAGCAGGGTGCAGCTGGCCTCAGAAACATCTAGAAACCGAATCTTGGACACTGTACCTGGACCATCTCTCACTTTTGGTTCTTTCTGAATGTCAGCTTACTTTGCTCTGGATTTCTGTCACACAGCAGGAAACATGGCTGCAAGAGGCTCTCCAGCCTGGCATTTCCCTGTTTCACGTGAGCAGGAATCTTTAGTGCCTTGTACCCCATTGTATCCGCACTACCTGGCACATGGCAGAGCCTCAATAATCCTGTTAAACAAATAGTGGCTGTGAAGGAAATGGAGAGGGCCTGGTGAAGGATGACTCCTGAATCTGGGTGACCAGTTGGGAGGTGATATCATTAACTCAACCAAGCTACAGAAGAGTAACAGCAGGTGTGGAGGGCTCAGAAGCGTTGCTTAGGGGTTAAGAATGTGAACATTAGACTGTCTGGATTTGCATTCCAGCTCCATCACTGACCATCTGTGTGACTGTGGGCAAGTTATTTCAACCTTCAAAGCCTCAGTTGCCCCATCCATGGAAAATAGAAATAATTTTTTAAAATAATTTTTTATTGGGAATTCCCTGGTTGTCCAGTGGTTAGGACTCAGTGCTGTCACTGTATTTTCTGGTGTACAGCAAAGTGGTTCAGTTATATGTATATACATTCTCTTTCATGTTCTTTTCCATTATGGTTTATTACAGGATACTGAAGGTAGTTCCCTGTGCTATACAGTAGGACCTTGTTGTTTATCTATTTTGTACATAGTAGTTTGTATCTGCTAATCCCAAATGCCTAATTTATCCCTCCCCCACCCCCTTTCCCTTTGGTAACCACAAGTTTGTTTTCTATGTCTGTGAGTCTGTTTCTGTTTTGTAAATAAGTTCATTTGTATTATATTTCAGATTCCACATACAAGTGATATCATATGGTATTTGTCTTTGTCTGACCTACTTCACTTAGTATGATCATCTCTAGGTCCATCCATGTTGCTGCAAATAACATTATTTCATTCTTTTTTATGGTTGAGTAGTATTAAAAATGGAGATAATTTTAACACCCAGTTTATAGGGCTTGTTGTGAAAATTAAATAAAATACACTGTGCAAAGTGCTCAATAATCATGGACTAATATTGTATTCTTCTTTCAACCACATTGCATTATGCTTTCAAACTGACTTTCACTACCTTTGTGGCTAGAACTATTTTTTCTCATGATAGTGTTTCGTGTTTCAATATTCCTGCCCGTTAATCAGTCTCTTTTTCCAGTAAACAAAACAAGGATATGTGCTCAATCACAGTTATCTCAATGGGGAGAAATAACTTTGGAGCCCCCATCTTTGCTCGGGTCCATGTCATCACAGAGCCTGTGCTATAATGAGAGTTTGTAGGTTGCACAGGAATGTCACCAGAAGTGCTCTTGGCAGGCTGCCAGGCAGTAATAGCCAGAAGATGGGGGCAGCCATATTCAGGGAGTGCAGGTCCAGCCCAGCAGAATCCGGGACAGTGTGGGGAAAACAAAACAGTCATGCTCATCATTACCGCTACTTCACCTACACATGGGGACACCCAAAAGCGTTTGACTTCTCTCTCTACCTCTTATGGTTGAAACTAATTTTCCCCCCTCTGGGTTTTTAAGTATCAACTAAGGGATTGGAATACATTCTTTACCTGGAAGAATATGTAAGTTTGAAACAGAAACTTTTTATGTAGTCTTTTTAATTTCTCTGTATATAGAGACTATGGTTTTGGGGCCACCTCCATCCGCTAGATAGGGGATGCTTTGAAGATGTAAGTGGAACCCAGAGTAAGAAGGAAATTTTGTGGTTAAACTTTACTTTTTATTAGTAGAATAAATTTTAATATTTTATATAAAGATCCTAATTTTTATAACATCCTCAAAGATGTTAGGGCAAATTATATTTTCCAAAAATGGCTGCACCAATGTATATCTCAACATACATGCTCTGATTATAGAAATTTTCAAATAACAAGTTTCAGCCAAAAGATACTGATTGCATCCCAGTAACTATTGACCTTTGAGGCATGACCCAAATTTCAGACCTTAACACTAAAAGTCATGTTATATCCTATTCTGCAATAGCATGATGCTAAAAGCCCAAGAGGTAAGAGTTAAATTTCCGGGGTTTGATTCTTGGTTTACCACTAATTGTATGACCTTGGATGAGTGACTTGACCTTTCTGTGCCTCCATTTCTTTATTTGTAAAATGGGAATAATAATCATTCTTAATTCATAGAGTTGTTGCTAGTGAGTAAATACATGTAAATAAAAAACTTAGAATAGTTCTGAAAACATATCATATGCTTAATATATGATACCTGATATTATTATTCTGGATGTTCTAATTTACGTGGCTGACATAGAAAGAAGGAAAGGAGGAAACAGAGAAATATTGTACCAATATGCAAGTACCAAGCTGACGTTCTTCATTGCTCTGCTGGGCATTTCTTGGGCAACCATGTTGTAATATGTTATGGCAGGACTGAGGCTGCCCTTGGAGGGACGTGGCCTGACCCACATACCTTCTGGAAGCTGAGGTTTGGGATATATGTGGGTCGAGGGGAAGATGGAGAGGAGAGATAAGGACACTGTGAGGAAAGCTAACTCGAAGGAGAGAAAGGACCAAATTCAGGATATTAGCTGCACCAGAGACAAAGCACGTATTTTATCATTTCTCCCAAGCCTAGATCCCACCACTCTCAGTCGTGGTTCAAGAGGGGCAAGGCCTGCAGAGTAACTTGTGTCAATGGAGACCCAGGCTGAGGATGCTGGGCCAGGAGTGAGCTTTGGAAGAGAAGAGGGAAAAGGCAGAATGTCCTTCAGAATCTTGCAGCCTCCCTGCTTCCCTCACTGAGGGAGAGGCAGGGCCTGCCTCCCTGCTGTGTCCACCTGAATCCCACATTCTCAGTGACTTATCCCATCCTGTTCACTCTGAGCACCACAGCATGGAGACAGTGTCATGGTCAAAGACTTCATCTGGATTTAGTGCTAAAACTGAAACACTTGAGAGGGGGGTTGGAGAAGGGAAAGAAATAGAATTTATTGAGTGCCTACTAAAAGTCAGGAAAAGAGCTAGGTCCTTTTCCATTATTTCATGCAGCCCTCAAAAAGGATTCCGAAAAGGTATACGTATCCCCATGTTCATAGCAGCACAAGACATGGAAGCAACCTAAACGTCCATCGACAGATGAATGGATAAAGAAGATGCGGTACATGTATACAATGGAATACTACTCAGCCATAAAAAAGAATGAAATGATGCCATTTGCAACAACATGGATGGACCTAGAGATTATCATACTAAGTGAAGTAAGTCAGACAGAGAAAGACAAATACCATATGATATCACTTACACGTGGAGTCTAAAATATGACAGAAATGAATCTATCTACAAAACAGAAACAGACTCACAGACACAGAGAACAGACTTGTGGTTGCCAAGGGGGAGAGAGGTGGGGGAGGGAAGGACTGGGAGTTTGGGATTAGCGGATGCAAACTATTATATAGAGAATGGGCAAACAACAAGATCCTACTGTATACCACAGGGAACTATATTCAATATCCTCTGATAAACCATAATGGAAAAGAATATGAAAAAGAATGTATATATAATATATATATGTATAACTGAATCACTTTGCTGTTCAGCAGAAATTAACCCAACGTGGTAAATCAACTATACTTCAATAAAAGAAATTTTAAAAATAAATAAATAGAAAGGATTCTGAGTTCAATATTTTTATTTATTTCCAGGTAAAGTGGGAAACTGAGGTTTAGTATTAGAACTGGAATTTGAATCCAGCACCAGTCCCAAGGCTCACGATCTTCCAAGTACACCATGTTGATTCCCCCAGTGAAAAATATTAATGTCAATCTCTATAAATCCAATCACACCCCTAACTGCAGGCTAGAAAAAGGAGAGAAAAGAGGACAGTAGATGCCAAAGCAGGACTTGAGATTCACAATAACAGGATGTGCTGAGCACAGCAGAGTTATCTGGTTAGTGTACCCGGCAGTCACCTGCTCTCCTCCTGATTGTTTACAAGTCAGGAAATGAAGAGGGGATGGCAAGTATGAGGGGGAAATTGACAAGCAAGCAAACTCTAGAAGTTTCACTGAGCAGTGACGGTTCTCTCACATTTTGTTAGCAGAGTAGAGAAAAGTCAAGGTCACAGCCAAGACGAGTGTGTAGGCCATGTCTTCCGGTCTACACAGCCTGTAGGCACAGTAAGAGATATGCCATGATGGAAGCTGGCTCAGCAACCTTAGGCAGAACCACTGGGGCACCAGCAGCTCCCTCCCCCAGCCAATTCCTCATTTTCTGACTCAGGGACTCCAATAGGCTCACAGGCTCAGAAGGATTTAATAGATTCTGCAGGTAGATATACTTGGTTCAAATCTTGGGTCCACTGTGTCCCTTCATAGAGTTGTTGTGAGAAATACAATAAGACAGTATCAGTAAAGGACCAGCACAGGACAGTGTTCACTCACTTCACTTGTCAAGGGTATAATTCTAGACTTCTCCAAATGGTTACAGAGTCCTGCCAGCTCTTAAGGCCTTAAAAAGTTCAAACCAGCTTCCTTCCCCAACCTCAGATCAGGCTACCAGAATGCTCTCCACTGAACCATCAGATGTGACTTCATCATAGTCACAGAAATATAGACTTGAAAAAAAAAGTGTATCTTTCAACTTTAGACCTGTATTCTACTGTCACACTACACACCTGTGGTTCACTGTGAATTAATATGGTTAGAAAACCCCTAGCTGTCTTATAGAATAGCACATTCTGTACGCTATCTTAGGGCAAGTTGTCATTTTCAATCGTTTTGGTGGGAAGAATCAGTTCCAGTGTACAGTTCCTTACCTACTTGTCACAGCTGCGCTTGAATTCATCCCTGGTCTAGGTGGTTTGGTTCAGCTACAGTGGGTCTTCTTCTGGGGTCAATCCAAAATATATATTTTTTCTACTGTTAGTGACATTTAGTACATTCATACTGTTGTGCAACCATCACCATTGTCTAGTGGTAGAACACTTTTATCAACCCAAAAGGAAATCTCATACCCATTATGCCGTCTCTCCCTGTCTCCCCTCCCCCTACACCCTGGCAGCCACTAATTTGCTTTCTGTCTCTACAGAATAGGATTTGCCTATTCTGGATATTTCATAGAAATGGAATCATACAGATAATATATCTTTAAGAGCTAAGGTCAACCCATCTGACTGAGAGGCCCCAGGCCAATCAAGGGTCCCCAGGCTCACCAGCCCCATCACAGTCTAGCCCACCTTGACTGCCCCCAGTGAGTGACTTTCTCAGGTGAGGAAAGATATTTCACTGGGTTGCTTCTTCAGTGGTTCTATGGATTGAAACCCCAGTTTCTCTCTTCTCTGGGCCTCTCCTGACCCAACCTGACCTTCCACATCAAAGCCAACAGCTCCGATACTGCAGTGGGGCTGTTCTGCTGTAAGATGTGAGCTCTCTCATGGTATTTAAAGCCAAAGAAGTAGATGCAATTTCTTGAGAAATGAGTATAGGATGAGAAGAGGGTCTAAGACAAAACCCTGAGGAACTCCAACCAAAGAAACTGGATGGAGTAGTTGTTGATAAAGGAGACTAAGAAAAAATGGTCAGAGAAGTAAGAGAAAAATCCAGGACTGTGAGATGTCACAGAGGCCAAAGGAAAGCATGTTTCAAGGAGACGAAAGGGGTCAACAGAGATCAAGTCAGCTGAGGACTGAATAAGCCAGCTTCACAAGAGGAGTTCTAATAGATGCCTCAGCTAGAAACCAGATCGCTGTGGGCTGCAGGTGGAACAGAGGTGAGGAGGTGGAGACAGCAAGGGTAATCAATATTCTCGAGAAGTCTGGCCGTAATGGAGAGAAGAGAAAGTGAGTTGCAGCTAAAGGGGGAGCATGGGGTCTAAGGAGGGTTGTTTCAGGGCTTTTGCTTGGTTTGGGGGCATGAAAGAAAGAGCATGTTTTCATGTTGATGGGAGTCTCCCAGAGAAGAGAAATTTAAGATGCAGTAGACAGGATAACCACATATTATGGCCCCTCAGAAGGCAAAGGACAGAGCCAGGACACAGAGCCTCCAAGAGTGGATGTGTCCCAGCCGTGAGAGTCTGGAGAGAAGACCCAGACACACAGTCTGTCAAACAGACCTAGAAGCAGGAAGACCCCTGGCCGTGACTATGGGGGAGCAGAAAACAGCAGGTGGAAGGCTCCTCCCAGGACTGGCCTGTCTTCCCATCAAAAGGACTTCCAAATGTGGTCTTAGACAAGTAATTGGTGCAGAGCCAGTCTGGTTACTGTCAACCACCCCCTCAGGGACTCTCTCACAGCTGTCCTACAGGCAAACAGAGCCCCTCTGTGAGAGGCTCGAATTGTGTAAAGAGACAGTGAAGAGTGGAAAAGATGGATTAGAGAAAAAGCCAGAAAGCAGGATTCCTGTCTCCCAAACTTGGATTCCCACCCCGTCTGACAGAGGGGACATCCCTCCAATGGAGTGGGCTCACAGAAGTGGACCATCTAAGCCTACAAAGGAGGCGATCAAAGGAAGTGTGTTGTCGAATCCAAGTTCATGTGCCCGACGCACAGTAAGGCCAAACAAACCTAGAGTCAGAGTTTGGAGCAGAGAAAAGTTTATTGCAGGTGCCAAGCAAGGAAAAGCGGTGGCTCATGCTCAAAAAAAGCCTGAACTCTCCAATAGTTTTTGGGGAAGAGTTTTTATAGGCAAAATTTGGGGGGAGGTCTGCAGGGTGTGTGACCTTCCTCTGATTGGTTGGTGGGGAGGTAACAGAGTGGTGTTCCAATAATGTCAATCATCAGCCTTCTGGTTCCAGCCAGTCTGGGGTCCACGTGCTTGTGCTCAGCCTAAAGTGACCATCCTTCACTTGGGTGGGGGCCTTAGTTCTTACAGAAGAACTCAGAGATTTGTATCAGATTGTTACGTATATAGACCCCTTGAGGAGGAAATGGGACGCTGCTTCATGCTGCACTATTGTTTTTCTGTTTTGTTTGTTTTTAAATAACATCTTTATTGGAGAATAATTGCTTTACATGGTGTGTTAGTTTCTGCTGTATAACAAAGTGAATCAGCTATACATATACATATATCCCCATATCCCCTCCTTCTTGTGTCTCCCTCCTACCCTCCCTATCCCACCCCTCTAGGTGGTCACAGAGCACCGAGCTGATCTCCCCGTGCGATGCAGCTGCTTCCCACTAGCTATCTATTTTACATTTGGTAGTGTACATATGTCAATGCCACGCTCTCACTTTGTCCCAGCTTACCCTTCCCCTTCCCCATGTCCTCAAGTCCATTCTCTACGTCTGTGTCTTTATTCCTGTCCTGCCCCTAGGTTCATCAGAACCTTTTTTTTTTTTAAGATTCCATATATATGTGTTAGCATACGGTTTTTGTTTTTCTGACTTACTTCACTCTGTATGACAGACTCTAGGTCCATCCACCTCACTACAAATAACTCAATTTTGTTTCTTTTTATGGCTGAGTAATATTCCATTGTATATATGTGCCACATCTTCTTTATCCATTCATCTGTCGATGGACACTTAGGTTGCTTCCATGTCCTGGCTATTGTAAATAGTGCCAACAAACACATGAAAGGATTCTCAACACCGCTAATTATTAGAGAAATGCAAATCAAAACCACAAAGAGGTATCACCTCACACCAGTCAGCATGGCCATCATCAAAATATCTACAAACAATAAATGCTGGAGAGGGTGTGGAGAAAAGGGAACCCTCTTGCACTGCTGGTGGGAATGTAAATTGATACAGCCACTATGGAGAACAGTATGGAGGTTCCTTAAAAAACTAAAAATAGAACTACCATATGATCCAGCAATTGCACTATTGTTTCCTGACTGCCTTTCCTCTGTTTCTGCATTCCCTCACTCCTCTAATTAGTAGCTGTTTGAATCTGCCCTTTGGAACTCAGGGACAGTCTAGGAGGCTGAAAGCCTTTTCCCTACAAATAAGAAACGGGGGACACAGAAAGACTTTTGGACCCAGGAGGACCCTGAGGGGTCCTGCTCGATTTCAATCCTCCCCCTTTTTTGATACTCCTTAATCTTGAGGGGAACAGGTGTTGGACAAGAAAGGTAATAACTTTTTGGATAGAGAGGTTCTCATAAACTCAGCAGAGGATCTCGGTTTTAGGGGGGCTCGGGTTTAAATGCACAGAGCATGTTTCGCAGGAGGAAGTACATACAATATCTCAGTTATTTAAAATAAATAAATCTGGAGGATTTTGAATCATGAATTATCCTGTCTCTGAAGGATGTACATCCTGAGATTTGTTTGGCCTCTCCAAGAGAGTTGGCTCCGTTCCTAACGAGATTACACAAAAGCCAGGGCCAAGCAGGAGCAGAGAGGGAATAATTGTTACATCTCCTCTGGTAAAGTCACCTTATCAGCTGTGGCCCTGGTGACTGGATGCCTGAGGCTGGAGCATTCAGAAAGGGTTGAGGGATGGCTGCAAATCTGCCCGTAGCATCTGCTGAAGCATTTGTCAGCTCTGCTCATCCGCCTCTGCTGGGAGCCCCTCCAGGCCTCCTTCTTACCCTGGCATTTACAGTCCCACCTGGTCCAGTTCAAACTCTCCCCTCCTCTCCTGTTGGGTGGTCCCACCACAGCTATGATCATGTGGTGGTGATGCAACTGTGAGGACCAAGGTGGGGGGTGGTCAAAGGGAATGCTGCTGGTTCTCAGGACTGGTCACAACCCTCAGGAGAAAGAGGAAATGCTGGGGCAAAGTGCTCGTTTCCAAAGCCAGGGTCTCATCTTGCCCCCAGTGTGACTGCCACAAACAGAGTTTCAGCAATTTTGGGGGCCTCCTGTGCTCTAGGCTCTGGGTTGGACTGCAAAGGGTACTGGGGCAACTGATTCCTAAAAAGCACTTTCAAGGCACTATCTCATTTAATTCTTACATCTCTAGGCACAGAGAGCATTAATGGAAGTTTTCAGATGATGAAACTGAGGCCTGTAGATGTTAATGATATGTTCGTGGTCATACAGCTAGCTTTGGAACCAGAATTTGAACTTGGTTGAGCCAGTTCTTGCCCAGGATGGCTTAGCAGGCGTAGACTCAGTCCCTGAACTCAGGAAACTCACAAGAAATGTATACAAATTACCAGAATGTGATCATGTGTATCAGAGTCCAATGAGGATTTACAGGATGGAGAAATCACAACAAAACTTTAATTTGGGAGAAATGGTCCAGCTGTCTGAGGAAAAGCAATCAGGATATTTGAAAGTATGTTTGTTCTGAAAAATGTTATTAGGTGGACCTGCAAGCTGAATAAACAAAGTTAGACTTCCAGGGATGGAGAGGAAGGTGAACAGTTAAGTTACGATCTGATGGTAGGATTTGGATGTGCAGAGATGGAAGAGACCTATGAGTGTTACTTCCAAAACAGGATCTGTGAAACAAAAGCCAGGAAGGCCTATGAGATAAGAATGAATTTGTAACACAAACCTGAACGTGCAAGAAAGATCATATTGTTTATCTACTTTACATAAAATTACTGTAGGGGTGACACTGAGCCCTATTGCATTCAGCTGTCGGGAAATTAAATTTCAGAGATTGAGAAGGTTCTCTTCCCTCCCCGCCTCCCAGTCCCATCCCCACTCCCAGAGCTAATGACCAGGAGTCATGATGTGAAGCAAAACATTCAGGAACATCTCTGGGCATAGGTGTGCCTCAGGGGCCAGCAACTTTTTCTGTAAAGGACCAGAGAGAAAATATTTCAGGTTTTGCAGGCCAGACAGGACTGTGTCACAACTACTCAACTTTGCCACTGTTGATTGAAAAGAGCCAGAGACAATAGGTAAATGAATGAGCTTTGTTGTGTTCCAATAAGACTTTAATTATGGACACTGAAATTTGAATTTCATATCGTTTTTATATGTCATAATATTCTTCTTTTAATAGTTTTCAAATATTTAAAAATATAAAAAATGTTGTTAGCTTATAGGTCATACAAAAACATGGCGGGCCAACTTTGACCTATGGTGCAACCCCTTCTCTACATGGTTTCCACCAAGATGCCTGTAGACCAAGCTTACACAGATCGTTAAAGTTGGGTGACCCAGTTGCCCCATGGAAATCTTCGCCAGGGCCGAGAGCCTCGGTAGCCAGAGTCCGGAAGACCTTCCTATACTTAACATGGAAATGTCATCTTCCTGGGGTTCTGTGGAGGACGGGCCACAGAGCCCATTACTTACAAAAACTGCAGACATCCATTTCTTCCCTTGGGGAAAAATCTTTGCTTTTTCACAGCCAGGAACTGTATCCTTCAAGCCACTCTACGGCTCCCTTCCCTAGCATTGTATGCTCAATCCTTCAGGACAAAGGAGAAAGTCAGGAAGGGAGGTGGCCTGCAGACAGCTTCTTCTTTAGGCCCTGCGGCAAGGGAGCACAGAGACTTGGTTACCTGCTGGAATGTTGAGTAAGGTACAAAGGAAACAAAGACGAATACCTAAATAAATTATTCTGTCTAGGCCCAGAGCTTTCTAGCCCAGGAGCAAGTTCAGGCCTCTACATTCCAAGCTTAAAAGATCAGGCTGTCCCTCCAGACCTCAGTGGGTACTGGTCTTGGGTGCCCTCAGAAAACCTCTGAAGGGAGGTCAGGATCCTGGTGATAAAGAGGAGAAGTATGTGATTTGGACTTCCCCAGGACACCAGACTCCACTGAAGATGACTCAAGGTCTTGGCTTGGAAGCAACTTAGCAATCACTTTGAACCAGCCACTGGTCCTACCAGCCGCCCACTTCAGGAAGTCTTAGGATATCTGTGGTACAAAGAACAAACACCATCCGATTTCCACTTTCCCCGCAAAAGTTTTTGTTTCTACTTTGGGTGAATTGCTTAAGGTCTGTGGGACTTTAGTCGTAATTCCAAGAAGGAGAGGTCACATGCCACTTTGGTTCTGAAATTGTCTCCAATCCCCCAGCCTAAAGTCGCCTCTTCCCTCCCGATTTCAAAGCACACATGTGTCCATGTCATCGTCATCCCCTTGGCCTATCTCAGACCCCTGTGGTAGCAGAACTGGCTTCAAGCACGGTTCCTGCAGCCACCTGCTCCCCAGTAAGACATCCAGACTTACTGGAAAAGAATGTTCTGTACACAAGGCAATTTGAGATAGGAAAAGTCATCCTCGGAGGGTAGGGATCCGGTAGACATCCAAGCCCAGGAAATGCAAGCAGTTTGCTGGGAAATCACTCTTGTAAAGAGTCCACAGGAGGCAGGGGTCTACTGCCCAGACTTGAATGTCATTGTCTCAAGTGCAAACCATCATCCAGGTTGATTTCTCGCTCCTTATCTGTACACCCATCAACCTTTGACGATAAGCTCATTTTTTATGCTCACATACATCAAACAGGAAAGACTCAACCAGGCCTTATTAAATGGACGAATTAATGAAACTCACTCTCAGGAGCTGAGCCAATACTTGCTTAATTTCCCCCACAGCTCTAGAGAAAGGACATTTTATAATATAGCCCTATTATAGAGCTGTATAAATTCCCCTGGCTTTACTTTTTTTTTTTAACTTGACAAAATGATTCTTAAGTTCAAGATGGCTGCCACACAACTGCTTTCAAGACAGGAAGAGGCAGAAAGGAGAGGCAACAGCCCTCTTTGAACCCTTTATCAGTAAAATAAAAGCTTTCCCAGAAACTCCCCTCGTAGACCTCACTTCAGCCTAATTGGCTAGAACTGTATCCTCTGTCCAACTGGGGCGACAAAGGAGGTTGGGGGTGGAGGCCTTAAGTGTTCACTTCTCCAGCCTCTAACGAAGAGGCGATGGAGGATTTGGATGGGGGTAGGAGGAGTCAACATGAAATTCTGCCACAAATCGCTAAACAATTTTGAAAAATTAAAGCACCGAAGGGGAAACTAGCTCTGTTGTCTACTAAAATATGTTATAAAACCACAGGAATAAAATAAGTGGTACATACAAGATTTAACAGAAATACATAGAAAAGAAGGCATTAGCCCAGATCTTAGTATATGTAACAATTCAATATATGATTGTTTTATTAAAAATTTTGTCACCCCCTGAGCTGGATGATGAAATATGCTTGATGCTGAGCAAACTTTTGAGACTGAATCGGCCATAGCTATCGTTGGAGGGAAAAGTAACCCAGAAGAGGAGAACTCACCATCTACTGCACTGATAGGTTAGACCCCCTCCTCCCTTTGAAACTGACAAAGCGTGAGAAGGGGATGCTGGCGCTAGCCTCCAGGTGATGTTTGAAGATCCCGGAGTCTACGGCTTCTATCTCCCCTGCAACGAGGTTGAGTTTTCCAAGAAAATTGAAGCGGGAACTAAGAACAGTGGAGACTTCAGAGGAAGTAGGAAGAAGAGCTAAAGAGAGTTTAAGGAAAAGAGGGCTCTGAGTGGAGAACTTTCTTTCTGAAGGTAGTAAGGACTTGCCCCTTAAGTTATGTTAGAGAAATGAGTCACCTGAAGAAAGTCTCAGTTACTGCTCCTGAGTAAAAGAGTAAATTTACTCTTCATTAATAGATCTGTGAGTATCCCATTACAGGCCAGCATGTGTTTGGTCCGTGCGAAAACTCTGAGCAGAAAATTCTAGGCGAAGAGAGAGCAACCATTATTATGCCACTTTGTCAAGCTCTGGTAGAAATGATCTTTAAAGGTCATCAATCCCCTTATCAATCCCCTTTTATGGATGATGATGATAAAAATAATAATAGCAGCTAACATTTCATGAGCATTTAGTATGTGCCAGCATTATGGATTATGTAATTTAATCCTCAAAACCACCCCATGGAATTCAGAATTCTGCTGTTGCCAGCCTTTTTTTTTTTTTTTTTTCCAGATTAGGAAGCTGAATGTGTTAAGTTAATCACCCAAGACCACCCAGCTAGTAAGTGATGAACTCAGGGTGCAAACCTTGGTGGAGAGACCCCAGACCTCATGCTCCTAACCCTCATCCTGCTTCCTTTGACAGAACCGCAGCTGGCAGTGAGAGATGAGATTGACAGCAGTAGAGATGGTTCCCCCTGGAATGAGAGATCATGAGGCCAAATATCCTAATTCCCTGCCTCCTTCCATCTCATAGGTTAATACAAAACACCCACTTGTATAAAAACAAGGTCCACTGCTGCATTCAGGATCCATCCAGATTTACAGTGGTTCAAGTGCTCTGGCAAGAACAGGGAGGAGCAGATGTTTTCTAAATTCCTCATATTCAATAAGGAAAGCACATTTCCCTCCTTAAACCCCATCGTTGACAAACAGGGAATTATAGCTTAATGACTGCTTCCAAAAATCTTAGAGGAAACCATAAGCAGAATTTAAAATGTGATCTATGACACCCAAAACCTAAAAGTGACACAGAATAGTAAAATGATAGACAAAGAAATCGGAAGCAAATGCAAACTAAATGCAAGTGGAGACTATAGTTGTTTTTTTTTTAATTTATTTATTTTATTTGTTTATCTTTGGCTGTGTTGGGTCTTCGGTGCTGCGCGCGGGCTTTCTCTAGTTGCGGCGAGCGGGGGCTACTCTTCGTTGCGGTGCGTGGGCTTCTCACTGCGGTGGCTTCTCTTGTTGCAGAGCACGATCTCTAGGCACGCGGGCTTCAGTAGTTGTAGCTCACGGGCTCTAGAGTGCAGGCTCAGTACTTGTGACGCACGGGCTTAGTTGCTCCGCGGTATGTGGGATCTTCCCGGACCTGGGATCGAATCCGTGTCCCCTGCATTGGCAGGTGGATTCTTAACCACTGTGCCACCAGGAAAACATGACAAAAATATAATAAAAAGTAGTTATTATTTTAGATAAAGTAGAATTCAGAAAAAAGAATCAAATTGTAAAAAGGTACATAATTTATAATAATTTATAATTAATATTTAGTAGTCATTATCTTTTATGTATCAAATAACATGACATTAGCAAGTATAAAATAAAAATTGCAGGAAACTTTTACTTAAAAAGTTTTTAAAGTATTTCTACTTAAATGACAAATGTGACAAATTTGTCCACTTAAATGTGACAAATCAGTCTACTTAAATGTGACAAATCAAGCCTGCAATAACAGAAAAAGAAGCAAGGAAAGGAGGAACTGAATTATAAACAATAAGATGAAGATCAATTCAGAAGAGTATGTTGTCTGTAAGATTTGTTTCAGGGCCCTCTGACATTTAGCACAATTGAAGCTGCAGCAAAGATCCTTGTACGTATATAAATACTTACATACCAGTGTCCTTATTTCTTGGAGGTGGATTCCCAAATGTGAGATTTCAAAGCCAAAGATAAATATGTTTTTAGTTGTAATAGATAAAGCTGGATTCCATTCCTAAAGATTGCAGCAACTCACGTTCCTACCATATCATTGGTGCTTTAATGTTTTGCCAATCTAAGTGAAAAACGATATCTCATAATTGCCTTAATTTGTATTACTCTGCCTTCCACATTTATTGGTCATTTGCATTTGTTTTTCTATAAATTTCCTGTTCATGTCCTTACCCACTTAAAATTTGGCTTCTTGGAGTATTTTTCTATTAATTTGCAGGAGCTCTCTGTATATTAGGGCATTACATCTCTATTATATGTATTACTAATATTTTTTCCAACCTGTCATTTGTGACTTTGATTTTGACTTTGGTTTTGGTGTTTTTCAGTATATGAAACAAAATTTTTAATGTAGCCAAGCACATCTGTGTTTTCTTTTATAAATTCTGGGCTTTCTGATTTGCTTAAGAATTCTCCCCTTTTCTAAGTTCATGTATAAGGTCTTCACATTTTCTTCTTTTTTTCACATTTAAAGCTTATATAAATCAGAGATATACTTACCGTAAGTGATGTGTCAGGAAGAGGTCCAATTTCATTTTCCTCATGATGCACAGCCAGTAAATAAATAGATGGGCGCTTTTCCCACTTAATTAATTAATTAATTGATTTTTAATAAATTTATTTATTTTATGTATTTATTTTTGGCTGCATTGGGTCTCCGTTGCTGTGCGCGGGCTTTCTCTAGTTGCGGTGAGCGTGGGCTACTCTTTGTTGCTGTGCACGGACTTCTCACTGCAGTGGCTTCTCTTGTTGTGGAGCATGGGCTCTAGGCGCACGGGCTTCAGTAGTTGTGGCTCGCGGCCTTCAGTAGTTGTGGCTTGCAGGCTCTCGAGTGCAGGCTCAGTAGTTGTGGTGCACAGGCTTAGTTGCCCTGCGGCATGTGGGATCTTCCCGGACCAGGGCTCGAACCCGTGTCCCCTGCATTGGCAGGCAGATTCTTAACCACTGCGCCACCAGGGAAGCCCCCACTTAATTTAAAGGCCACCTTTGTCCTATGTTAATTACTCACAAGTACTCAAGGTTATTTCTGGACTCAATTATGCTTCTAGGATCTATGTATAGATTCTAATGTCGAGTACATATTGTTTTTATTACCATTGCTTCAGAGAATTTTAAATGGTGTTAAATAACAGGTTAGGCAAAATGAAGAGTGAGAAGCTACTGGATTTGGATTTTGGTCCCAAGACCATTGATCACCTTTGTGAGTGCAGTTTCCACGGAGATATGGAGATTGAAGTTAGCTATGGTGGTGTCCAGGAAAGTATAGATAGTACTCTTGAAGAATTTAGCAGTGGGAGGATGGAAGAAGGTGGTATGGTGGGTTGAGTGGAAAGCAGGAAAAAGGAAAATGTTTTAAAGCCCAGGGAAGATTTGTACGTTTGTGGCCCAGAATAAAGGAATCAGTGGAAAGAGCCTAACGGATGACTGAAGATCCACATCTACCAAAGAGTTATAAACATCCCTAAACTTCTTCCCAAAAGAACTAAAATAATGTGATTATCAGAAAATGGTGTTACTTAGTTTCAGGCTCCGTATAATGTGTATTGCCATTAAGGTTTGCCATGTCTCAATTCAACATTAAGCCCTACATTAAAAGAATAAATGAATGAATGAATGAATACATAAATACAATAAAATAAAATCAGCTATATCCTCCCTATTGGTGGAAACAATGATAAAGTTAAGTACGATTCTGAGGACCAACACTGGGGGAGGAAGCTGATGGAAGGAGGCATCACAGGGACTCTGCTTCCTGATAACCAAGGTAGTAAGAATGGTTTTACCTAACATTTGCCTGTTCCCTTTTATTCTGTTCCAAACAGAATTAAACCTGCACCCTGGGGCTCTGGGCAGTGGTTTCCAAACTCAGCTGCACAGTAGAGTTACCTGAGGCCCTTAAAAAAAAAATCTCAATGCCCAGGTGGCACTCCCGACCGATTAAATGAGAGTCACGTGAGACTTGTGTCAGTATTTTTTTAAAGCTTCCCAGATGACTCCAATGTGCACGAAAGCTTGTGAACCACTGATCTGGGGCCTTGGAATCAGCTGACAATGTAATGTTGTTTTCTGAAACTGGGACATGTGAGCTTTGGCAAGGTATAGTGTGAAGAAATATTAGAGACAGATGACCAAGACTGTGTCATGGGACAGAACATAGTCTCTGCAAGCCAGTTTACTTAGAATGTCCTTCAGAGAAAATGCTATTGATACTTTGAATGGGGGTGTTTTCCAAGGGGGGTTTAACATGAGCAGGAGTCAGAGTGTTTGCATAATGGGGTGCTTTGGTCACTGTGCAGGAAAAAAAAAAAGTTTTAAATATCACAGGAAATGAAAGAGAAGCTACTTCTGATATGGAGTTGAATGTGAGAATTTAATTACCAAGAACAAGAAAGGAGTCATTCATTTTGTAGTTTCCTAGGAAGCAAACTCATTTATTTTTCAACTCACCCAGCAGCTAGCATGTTGTTTAAAACAGCTGCCAAGAGGCATTTAAAAATTAACTGTACAACAAATTGTTTTGACACACAAGCACCTAGAAAAAACACATGTTCACACCCACCTTAAAATCAGAGTTTCCAAAACTAAAATCATATTTACTGGGAAACAAAATGAGTCATACTGAAATTTGAAAAAACAGAGCACTAAGGTGTCACGCTGACAGCTGAGAAGCTAAAAGAAATATTTGCTAGTGTTTGAATGTTATTTCCAGGGGTCAGTCTTTTTGTGATCTCTTAACTAGAGAACAGGAAATTGAGTTTCTCACCCAGAGAATCCTCTAATAATGAGAGATTTTTGCTTTTACGTAATTGTGTGTACACAAAGAATTTCCAAGCTTAAGATTTTTTTTTTTTTAATTTTGGCCGCACCCGAGGCATGCAGGATCTTAGTCGCCTGACCAGGGATGGAACCCATGCCCCCTGCAGTGGAAGCGCCGAGTCTTAACCACTGGACTGCCAGGGAAGTCCCCAGGCTTAAAAATTTGCAGTACAAAGATCTGGGTTAGAATTCCAACTCTGCTAGGTACTGGTAGGTGACCTTGGATAGTGATTTAACTGCTTCTAAACCTCAGTTTTATCATCTTTAAAGTAGGGATAATGATAATTATGACGATGATACTTAGATATCCACAGCATATGTTGTTCACAAAATGCATAACTCCACGCCTAGCACAAGATAAGCATTTAATAGATGGTGATCATCCCTCTAGCCTTATCCTATTTATAAACTAAGAGACCCAGAGAAATGCCCTTATCTGTCACTGTCTGTTATGTAAAGCTCATATAGACACAGATGAAATGTTTTGGCTTTAATAAAAGACACGTGGTGGGGCCACTGGGGTAGACAGGGCAGGGGGCTGGAGTTGCCAGTTGCCTGTCCTTCTCTTTTTTTTTTAATTTTTTAAAAATTCATTTATTTATTGGTTGCATTTGGTCTTGGTTGCTGCGTGTGGGCTTTCTCTAGTTGCTGTGAGCGGGGGCTATTCTTCCTTGCGGTGCGCGGGTTTCTCATTGTGGTGGCTTCTTTTGTTGCGGAACACGGGCTCTAGGCATGCAGGCTTCAGTAGTTGTGGCACGTGGGCTCAGTAGTTGTGGCTTATGGGCTCTAGAGCGCATGCTCAGTAGTTGTGGTGCACGGGCTTCAGTAGTTGTGGCGCACAGGCTTCAGTAGTTGTGGCTCACGGGCTTAGTTGCTCTGCGGCATGTGGGATCTTCCCAGACCAGGGATCGAACCCATGTCCCTGCACTGGCAGGCAGATTTTTAACCACTGCGCCACCAGGGAAGTCCCTGCCTGTCCTTTTTTCTTTTGTTTTTTTTTTAAATAAATTTATTTATTTTATTTTTATTTTTATTTTTGGCTGCGTTGGGTCTTCGTTGCTGTGCGTGGGCTTTCTCTAGTTGTGGCGAGTGGGGGCTACTCTTCGTTGTGGTGTGCAGGCTTCTCATTGCAGTGGCTTCTCTTGTTGTGGAGCAGGGGCTCTAGGCACACTAGCTCAGTAGTTGTGGCTCGCGGGTTCTAGAGCACAGGCTCAGTAGCTGTGGTGCACGGGCTTAGTTGCTCTGCGACATGTGGGATCTTCCCAGACCAGGGCTCGAACCTGTGTCCCCTGCATTGGCAGGCAATTCTTAACCACTGCTCCGCCAGGGAAGTCCCCTGCCTGTCCTTTTAATGGAAATTTAAAAAAATATTTGTAGGAAATATTTACTAAACTAATCCCAAGACTCCAGTCCCTTGGGTATTCTGGGATTTGGGGCCAAGCGCAATCAGGTGCTCTCACGTGAGTAGATGGAGCAGCGAACTGGGCTCTGCCTTGGGGCTCATGGTCTGATATGAGAAATAACTCGGGTAAATTAATAAATAGGGTGATTCCAGGAAAAAAAAAGACCTGTGGTTTCATTTAGACATGCAGTATTCTGAATCTTCACTCTGATTCCTCAGCTGGGACTACTCTCCTTCTGAAGTCCTGCTCCTCTGTCTTGGTTACCCTAGTGCCCTATATCCAGTGAAAAACTAAAAATACACTGAGTATAAACTATTGGTTTATTTTAAAATTTTCCAGATTCCCTTGGAGACATACCATCTCCCATCAGCATATCAGCTCATGCTTGCTTTCTCCTTAATCTCTGCTGCCACCACCATTTCCATAATCCAAACTCCTTTGAACCTCAAATGCCCCATCTTCAGTGCCACCAGGTACTGCCTTTTGGGACATTCATTATTTCAGTAATATTTTCACAGTCTTTCCTTCTGCCCCAGATTCCTCCATCAATTCATGGCTTTTCTAATAGTTTTTCACACTCCCAAATATGGGGACCCTCATCTTTACTTCATTTTATTATTTTTTTAATTAAATTTTCATTTTATATTGGAGTATAGTAGATTTACAACTTTATGTTAGTTTCAGGTGTACAGCAAAGTGATTCAGTTATACCTAGGACTTTATAAACACGTAAATCTCAAATTTTTCAAATATTGCTTCTCCTCCATTCTCTTTATTCTCTCTTCTGAAATTCTGATTATATGTATTTCAGACCTTCACATTCCACCTCCGTATCTCAATCCCTCTTTACATTTTACACATCCTTTTCTGTCTGTGCTTTAGATCTGTCTTCCTGGTTTGCTAATTTTCTCTTCAGCTGTATTTAATATTCTGTTTAACCCATCTACTAAGAAAGGTTTTTCTAAAAATATTTGTGTTTCACTGCTAAAAATTATATTTGATTAAAAAAAATTTTTTTTTCAGCTGCTAAAAAAGCCATATGGGGGCTTCCCTGGTGGTGCAGTGGTTAAGAATCTGCCTGCCAATGCAAGGAACACAGGTTCGAGCCCTGGCCCGGGAAAACCCACATGCCACGGAGCAAGCCTGTGCGCCACAACTACCGAGCCTGCGCTCTAGATCCCATGCGCCACAACTACCGAGCCTGAGCTCTAGAGCCCGTGCGTCACAACTACTGGGCCTGCGAGCCACAACTACTGAAGCCCGCGCGCCTAGAGCCCGTGCTCCGCAACAACAGAAGCCACCACAATGAGAAGCCCACATACCACAACGAAGAGTTGCCCCCGCTCGCAGCAACCAGAGAAAAGCCCGCATGCAGCAACGAAGACCCAATGGAGCCAAACATAAAATAAATAAATTTATTTAAAAAAAAAAATGATGGCAGAAGTACATGTTAACCCCAAACCCTACGCCAACACAAGCAGGAACGAAAATGAACCAAAAGCAAGGAAAAGTATTAATACTTTAAGTAGGCTGTAGCTGGGAAAGGCCTCAACACTATACACCCTGAAGAACGCAGCCTTTATAATGCCATTTGGAACAAACTGATTTGCATGACCTGACAGCAGTTTCTAGCTCGTGACCACAGTGCGGTGTTACTGACTGTAACTGGAGTCAGTTCTGAAGGTTCCCACCAGTATGAGTCCTGAGGGCATGGACTAGCTGCTGGAAGAATAAGAAACACTCCCACTGGGGCCCATTGACCCATCATTGATTGCTAAGGGACCCAGTGTTGCAAGAGATACTTGCCTGCCAAGCACATCATTTTTTCTCTGTCATCATTTCCTATCAGATTGGGGCAGTGTCTAGAGGCAAGGACTACTTCACAATCCCAGAGAACATTGAATAATCCTATGCTGACACATTTGGAAAACTAGATGGGAAGAGATGCATAATTACTATCTATCTACATAGCTGAAGTAGCATATTTTAAATGTCCTCGGCCAGAGAAAGAAGGAATTCTTGCCAATTAACAAATACCAATGGACTGCTGCTTTGAATAGGTAACGCAGGAGAGAAAACTAGAGATATCAAAATTGATTTTTAAAAAGTTCTCAAATAAAGTATTGGGTTGGCTAAAAGGTTCGTTCGGTTTTTTCTGTAAAATGGTCTAACAGCACTTAGTTGTCTTTAACTTCATTCGAAACAATTTTGTTAGATTGTATGTGACAGCTGTCATATCAGCGTGCATTTAAAAAAAGACATCGAAATTGGTGAATTTTTGTGTAGCCATTTTAATATTGAAGCTGGAAGAAAAAAAGCAACATTCTTGGCATATTATGCTTTATTATTTCAAGAAAGGTAAAAACACAACCAAAACGCAAAAAAAGATTTGTGCAGTGTATAGAGAAGGTGCTGTGACTGATCAAATATGTCAAAAGTGGTTTGCGAAGTTTCGTGCTGGAGATTTCTCACTGGATGATGCTCCACGGTAGGGTAGACCAGTTGAAGTTGATAGCGATCAAATGAGATATTAATTGAGAACAATCAACATTATACCATGCGGGAGATAGCCGACATCCTCAAAATATCCAAATCAAGCGATGAAAACCATTTGCACCAGCTTGGTTATGTTCATCGCTTTGATGTTTGGGTGCCACATAAGCTAAGCGAAACAAACCTTCTTGACCTTATTTCCACATGCGATTCTCTACTGAAACGTAACAAAAATGTTCCATTTTAAAACAAATTGTGATGGGCAAAGAAAAGTGGATACTGTACAATAATGTGGAACAGAAGAGATCGTGGGGCAAGAGAAATCAACCACCACCAGCCACACCAAAGGCCAGTCTTCATCCAAAGAAGGTGATGTTGTGTATATGGTGGGATTGGAAGGGAGTCCTCTATTATGAGCTCCTTCCGGAAAACCAAATGATTAATTCCAACAAGTACTGTTCGCAACTGAAAGCAGCACTTGACGAAAAGCGTCCGGAATTAGTCAACAGAAAACACATAGTCTTCCATCAGGATAATGCAAGACCCCATGTTTCTTTGATGACCAGGCAAAAACTGTTACAGCTTGGCTTGGAAGTTCTGATTCACATGCTGTATTCACCAGACATTGCACCTTCAGATTTCCATTTATTTTGGTCTTTACAAAATTCTCTTAATGGAAAAAATTTCAATTCCGTGGAAGACTGTAAAAGGCACGTGGAAGAGTTCTTTGCTCAAAAAGATAAAAAGTTTTGGGAAGATGGAATTATGAAGTTGCCTGAAAAATGGCAGAAGGTAGTGGAACAAAACGGTGAATACATTCAATAAAGTTCTTGGTGAAAATGAAAAATGTGTCTTTTATTTTTACTTAAAAACCAAAGGCATTTTTTTGCCAACCCAATATTAACAAATAGAATCTGGGAGCAGATTTAAATAATAATTTACCATGACTATGACTGTGTATTACAAGAATGCAAAGGTGGCTAAATGCTTGAAAATTTGTATTAATGTTGACCAAAGGGGGAAAATCATATAATCCCATGGTAGATTTCAATAAAACATTCATAAAATTTAATGTCCATTCTTGATAAATGTTCTTTGTAAAATGGGATTAGGTGAATAATTTCCTTACTATCAAAACATATCTTATACCAAAAGCCAATATCAAGCTTAGCAATTAAGCACTTATAATTTCTATAATATGACATTGCTTTTATGTGATAGACATTGCAGTTAGACAAAAGAACAAAATAAGAGGTTTAACTATTGGAATGAAGAAGACAAAATTATCATCATTTGCAGATAATAGAAAGCATAAGATTCAGCAGAAAATTACTGAAAATTAAAAGAGTAAAAGAGAGTTGAGAAAGTTTTGATGATATAATATTAATATTCAAAAATCAAAAGTCTTATAATATATAAGAAATATAACCCAAATTTAATCCATTTTAAAAGTACAAAACATAAAATTATACAAATAAATTTGAATTATGTGAAAAAAAGAGAAAATTACCAAGAAATAGAAGATAATATATGACTAAGTGAAAAGGCATCCCCTGTGAGTGCACAGAAATATTCTCATATAAATTCTTCCAAAATAATTGAGAAAATCCCTTTTCTGGTCAAAATCCCTACATGATATTTACAGAAAGAAGCATATTTCAAAGTATTGTATGAAAAAAATGTGGTATCTCAAATCAATGGTGATTGGGAAAAGATAATCACATAAATAATTGTGCTATTTTAACTGCAGTGAATAGTGTGAAAGAAAAATACAGGTTGGTGTGAAATGTTTTAAATAAAATGTGGGTTCTTGTTTCATTCATTACACAAAATAAATTCCAAATACAGCAAATGCTTTAAAGTAAAAACCAAAATTACATAAGAACTAGGAGGGAGACTGGACAAATATTTTTATAATCGTGGGTGGAAAGTCTATCTGAACATGTCATGACAGCCGGTGATCACAAACAAAAGATTAATAACCTCAACTATGTAACAGTGAAAACTTTCCAATGGCAAAAACAGACAAGAGCCCTATAAATAAAGTTGAAAGACAAAGGACAAATGTGGGAAAATATGTGCAATACAAATGACAGACAACTTGCTGCTACTCTGGTATGAAAAGAGTTGTGTAGTCATTGAGAAAACATCATTATTCCTCCCAAGGGAAAAAGTATCGGTTCTTTAGCGGATAGAATTTTTCTCCTGTCTCTACTGACCTGTTCCCACAGACTCTGAAGATGAAGGAAGAGGGATGACCAATGGCAGTTCCTATCACTCACTCCTGCCAGGATCGTCCCAGCGCCCTTCACACACACACACACACACACACACACCATGTGAACATACCATACACACATACACCACACAATACACACATATGCACATACAACAGACAACACACACATGCAGCCATGTACCATACACACACCCCACATGAACATACCACATACACACGCACCACACAATACACACGTGTGCACACACAACACACATATGCACACATGTACCATACACACTATACACACCCCACGTGAACATACCATACACACATGCATCACACAATAACACATGTGTGCACACACAACAGACAACATAAATATGCACACATGTACAATCCACACACACTCATGCCCTTTGGGCAATTTATTGAGGAATCATAACTGCCTGTTTGTGGTGTGTACCTTCCAGGAATACTGTTCAGCTGTTTCTAAGCTTTGCATTCTTTCTGGATCCAGACATTGCCCTGGGATGTGGTCGTGGACGGGACATGTCCTGTCTGCCCCAGAGTGGATTCAGTGCCTAGAGGAACACCGCAGCCTATTTCCCAATTCCAGTCACTGGAAAGGCTTTCCTCCCTCTGCAGAAGGGCTCTGCTTTTGTGAAACGAAGCCAGAATGAACAGTGAGCTGAAGCCCAGTCCTCCTCAGGTTCTGCCGTTAGGTGGTCTTAGTCCCCGATGGTTTTAGGAAACCCCCTTCCCTTCCCAGGTTTGGCAAGGTCTTCACGGGGGACTTGGGGAAGGGGGCCTCCAATCATGAGTGACTGCAGAGGAAGCCAACATGGACCATAAACTGTCATATGACAACTTGTCCAGCCACGATGACAGAAATTCCCCAGAATGTATCTAATCGAGGGACAAGGTCCCTGTGGCAACAGTCACCTGTGGAGGTCACTTGTGGAGGTCCACATGACTTCAGTTCTGTGGAGGCCCAATACTGCTGGAATCCCCCTTTGAAGATTGCCGTCAGAGCCTGAAGCACATTTTTTGCGGGTGTTCTGAGTCCATAAGTGAAATGTTTTTCAGATTGTATTCAATTTTTGGAAATAGGTAAAAGCCATTTGCCACATGTTCTAGTGTTTTTGTTTTTGTTTTTTGGCCATGCCAGTGGCATGCGGGATCCCGACCAGAGATTGAACCCATGCCCCCTGGACCGCCAGGGAAATCCCCCCAACATGTTCTAGCTTGTAAAAGAAATGTCCATAGAGAACGGATTTGTGGTTGCCAAGGGGGAGGGAGGGTGGAGGAGGGATGGAGTGGGACGTTGGGGTTAGCAGATGCAAATTATTTTATATATACAATGGTAAACAACTAGGTCCTACTGTATAGCACAAGGAACTATATTCAACATACTGTGATGAACCTTAATGGAAAAGAATATTAAAAAAGGATGTATAAGGCTTCCCTGGTGGCTCAGTGGTTAAGAATCCGCCTGCCAATGCAGGGGACACGGGTTCGAGCCCTGGTCCGGGAAGATCCCACGTGCCGCGGAGCAACTAAGCCCGTGCGCTACAACTACTGAGCCTGTGCTCTAGAGCCCGCGTGCCACAATTACTGAGCCCGCGAGCCACAACTACTGAAGCCCGCGCACCTAGAGCCCGTGCTCCGCAACAATAAAAGTCACTGCAATGAGAAGCCCGCGCACCGCAACGAAGAGTAGCCCCAGCTCACTGCAGCTAGAGAAAGCCCCCGCGCAGCAACGGAGACCCAACACAGCCAAAAATAAATAAAATAAATTATTTTTTTTAAAAAAAAGAATGTATTTTTTAAAAAAAGAATGTATATGTAACTGAATCACTTTGCTGTACAGTAGAAATTAACACAACATTGCAAATCAACTATACTACAATAAAAAAAAATTAAAGAAATGTCCAACTGGTTAAGTTTTAATGATACATGTTTTATATGCATATATAATGTTTTCACCGTATGTAGAGAAACAGAGACAGAAAACCGTGAGGTAATAAAACTGCTTGATGTTCTTTGGTAGCTCATAAACAAATTCTGAAGGCAATTCCCAAAGGGGATTTCTAAAGATTTTTCAAACACTAATAGCATCACTGGAATAAGTGTTTATTTAGTTTTTCAAAGTACTTCGAAGAAGTATATTTAAATGAATATCTAGTATGTTTGGGGGAAAAAAGTCTCATTAGAGTCACAAATTGTGTAGCGGATGTTCTCTTCTTTCTAAATGTTATTTTCAAAGGCTTAATAAGCATATCTTCCCCTTCTTATATGTACCTCCCTGCATCCCTCCAGCACCCAGCCAATCCAATGCACCATCAACTCCTTCATTTTTACTTTGGTAATGTCTCTCTTACGTTGGTCCATCCCTCTATTGTGATCTTTAATGTCTCTTCGTGAAATTTCCTGCCTTTGTTCATATTCTTATACCCCTCCCCCCTTCCATTACTGGAATTTCCCTCCTAGTCTTCTCTGCCTGATAAAACCCTCCTAATCCTTCAAGGTCCAGCTCAAACTCTACCTGAGTAACCTTTGCTACCCCCTTCCCTCTTCCTCTTCTTTGCACCCCTTCCCTCTTGTCTTTCTGCTTGCCATTCTGCTTGTAGTGTAGAAACTCCATCACTGAAGGCATTCAGTAAAATATTTGCTGGGTGTTGTGAAATGAAGGTTGGACTGATGTCTCAATCAGAGGGGAAATTCAGGGTCAAATGAAAGCAGATGACGTCAGCTTCTTTCAGCTGGGCAAGAGTCCAGTCTGCTCACAATGAATGCTAAACTAACAGGACGGGACTAGATTTCACACTTCCAGTCTCATTTCTTTGAAAGAGTACTGGGAAGTTTCCTGGCTATACTCCAGATAGAGGACACACATCAAATCCTCCTTAGGGTTTAAGAAACATGCCTCAGACAGATATGATCCATTGGAAGCTATCAATTAGAGAAGAGTAGTATTAGGCAAGAAAAGAAAAAAGCGTTACCTGGGAATAGAAAGGTTGAAGACACAGGCTGTGTGAGCTAGGATGGAAATCACACCTAGCCTTTGGACAGTGAACATTTTGATCAGCTGTCTGATGTCCACCTGGCTTCCTACTCCCATGTTATGTTCTTCATTTCTTGCTTCATTTTTGCTGGTGCAAGAAAAATTAAAATATAGGTGTGACTTCCAGAGAAAAATAACAGCAGAACTTGTGAATTGTCTGATCATTCTTTTCCCCTTGCAGGAGGATCTTACAGTTTTTGTTATTGATATAGTAAGCCTATTAACTCATTTTTTTAATTGATTTTAAACAGCTTTTATTCTTTTTTTAAACTAATTTTTATTGGAGTACGGTTGCTTTACAATATTGTGTTAGTTTCTACTGTACAGCAAAGTGAATCAGCTATACGTATACATATATCCCCTCTTTGTTGGATTTCCTTCCCATTTAGGTCACCACAGAGCACTGAGTAGAATTCCCTGAGCTATACAGTAGGTTCTCATTAGTTATCTGTTTTATACATAGCATCAATAGTGTATATATGTCAATCCCAATCTCCCAATTCATCCCACCTGCCCCTTTCCCCCTTAGTATTCATACGTTTGTCCTCTACGTCTGTGTCTCTATTTCTGCTTTGCAAATAAGATCACCTACACCATTTTTCTAGATTCCACATATATGTGATAATATACAATATTTGTTTTTATCTTTCTGACTTACTTCACTATATATGACAATCTCTAGGCCCATCTACGTCTCTACAAATAACCCAGTTTCGTTCCTTTTTATGGCTGAGGAATATTCCATTGTATATAGGTACCACATGTTCTTTATCCATTCCTCTGTTGATAGACATTTAGGTTGCTTTCATGTCCTGGCTATTGTTAATAGTGCTGCAATGAATACTGGGGTGCATGTGTCTTTTTGAATTATGTTTTTCTCTGGGTATATGCCCAGTAGTGGGATTGCTGGGTCATATGGTAGTTCTATTTTTAGTTTTTTAAGGAACCTCCATACTGTTCTCCATAGTGGCTGTATCAACTTACATTCCCACCAACAGTGCAAGAGGCTTCCCTTCGTTGTTAATCATATTTATTGCAAACAATCGTTCCCCAAATGGTTAGACATTGATTCCCACACTTCCCTAATAATCTATCACTCCCCACTAATTTGAAATCACTACCAAGCTCTATACTTAGCAGGAAGGACCACCAATAATGCACTTTGCCAAATGACAGGCTCAAAAGGTGGGCTCGAGGGTGGACCCAGAGCAACTCCAAGCCAAATGGACAGTGACATTCCGCAAACTGGTAGTTAAAAAACCAAAAAGCCTGTGGTGATTCAGCAAGCTTACTCCTGAGAATAATAATAATAATAAAATCTAAGTACTTTTGTCTTAGAGTACGTGGCATAAGTATTGAGTTCAGAGCATTTCCAAAACACAGTATAACTCAGGCTAACTTAAGCTATGATTTCTTTCATTGGGTGTCAAATCCCATCCCTGTGTGCTATGGATTTTTTTTTTTTAAAGCTTTCTTTTCACTGTAAGTATTCATTATAAATCTTATAAACATAGATTTAAATGATTCTAGTGGCCTATCACCACCCTCAGAGTGGGGTTCCTGGGGAATCTCTTCAGACTTAGATAGGAATTCACTAAGATCAGAGAATTTTGGAGCTTCTCGGTTGAAATGCTTAAAAGTTCAGCATAGCTACGCAGCCTCTCCTTCAGGCTCAAGTCTCAGGCTCTCATTCCACTCAGAAAGCATCGGTTCAAAATACGTGGTTTTCCCTGTTGCTCAGTTCTAACAATTTCTTTTTCTTTCAGTTTACCAGAATGCAGCATGGTGGTTGATGAAGCAAACAATTACCCAAAGCAGGAGTCATATAGCAAAAAAAAGGTATGCAAAGCAGGAGTCATATAGCAAAAGAAGGTATGCAAAGCAGGAGTCATATAGCAAAAAAAGGTATGCAAAGCAGGCGTCATATAGCTAAAAAAGGTATGCAAAGCAGGAGTCATAGAGCAAAAAAAGGTATGCAAAGCAGGTGTCATATAGCTAAAAAAGGTATGCAAAGCAGGCGTCATATAGCTAAAAAAGGTAAGTCAGTTTGGAAACTTTATCAGAGTTTCCAAAAATGCAGGCTAATACACAGCAGCAGACTAGAAGTAGTCCAAACAATTTATTCTTGGGAAACTGGTGAAGGCCCAGGAATTAAGGGCAACGACCTGGGTGACAAAGCTGACGAAAGCTGGGTGGACAATAAAGGGCCAGTTGGCAACTCACTTGCAGGCAGAGGCTGAGGATGATGAGCTGGCCAGCCAAGCGTGGAAAGCTATGAGTGCAATACAATCGATACAGACCACAGTCCCAGGTCAAGTGTAGAATAAACACAAGTATCCCTCCAATGCACATAGGCAGCCCTCCGAGACACACAGGTAACTCCCCAAGTCTGTTGGGCACTGTGTGTCCCTCCAGGAAAGCAGACCGCCTCCTGCCGTCCAGAAGTAGGTCTCTGTTTCTTCTGTCTCATCCAGTGACAAGCCTTAGTCTTTCCATGCCTGGCTCACAGTGAAACTCACGTGCCCTCCCAGCTGTATCTCCAGTGTAGGTTCCAGTTCTGTTCTAGCTCCGCCCCGATTTGAGTGATCTCTTTACAGAGGTCTGCAGGGGTCTCAGCAGCAGCCTGCATGTTGAGGGAGAGGAAGTCAGAGGAGTGGCTGCAGAGAGGAGGGGAAGTGGGGGAAAGGGGCTGACACCAGAGGTGTGTTACAGCTGGACACTGAGATGCAGTCTCACGAGGTCAGTATGGGGGCTGGTCCTTTTACCTTTGCGGAGTTCCTTCAGCTTCCATCTAATCCAGTGAGCTGTTCCAGATGCACAAACTCAGATTGATATTCAGACCAGATAGCTATGTGTTAATTTTCTACAAGAAATCCAGTAAAAATGCTCATGAATGCTGATCACAGGCAGTCAAGTCAGACTCAGCTGTTTTGTGTCCTTGGCGGCAAGCTGCAGACAGGCTGGAGTCTTTGAGTCTGGCAGCCCCGTGCACCATCTCCCTTACAGGGCCACACGCAGTACGGACGTTTATAATCTCTGGCCAGGACCAAGACACTGTCTTCCTTGTTCGGTGCAAGAGATGCGCTGCCCAGCTGCTGCCCCTTCCTAGGTCTTGTGATAACAATTCCCCTTTCCTGGGCTCTGCCCCTCTTTGGCCAGAAAGCAGCATGGCGGAAAGCCTCATGGTTGTCCCTGACCATCCCAGCACAGCAAAGCGTCAGTGTCTGCATCATCTGGTGTTCATCTCTGTGAGATCTCAATTCACAGTGATCATCCCAAGACAACCCAAATTCCCTCTGGTTCTTGGAGCTGAGCCCTCTTTCAGGTTCTAAGGTTCACTCTTCACTGGAAGGCCCCTTGGACAGAAGGAATCACAGCTTGTGGCAAGAGCTGTACGTGCTTTGCCCTTTGTCTCAGCCATTCTTGGCTGCACACAGCTACTGCCAAGTCCTTGGTTATGGAGGGTCTTGGGGCTGGGAAGGACCTTTGTGCTCTCCAGCGCTGGTCCCTGGAGCTCTCACCACCCTCCGGAAGCCTTGAACCTGGTCAATGTTGCCTTACCCTGCCCAGCCCACCAAGACGCAGGATGGCCCTTTACAGGGACTATAGGGCAACTAACCCTACAGGCCATACACTAGGCTCACTAGAGTTTGGCGGAAATAGACTTTTGCAGGCCAAGTTCACAAATCCTGAATCCTGCTAACCCAAAGGCTAGGAGATGGGACACATGCCCATGGACCCAGGGAAATGGTGTTCTTTCCCTTCCCCAAATCTCTGTGCCTTGCTCAAGGGAACGCAACCAGTCCAAGGGGAGATGGCAGTCTTCCAGACCCAGTTACCTTCCTGAAACCTCTGGCCATTGGTCACTTCCACCCCTGGCAGCCTTGGTACCTCTCCATAGAGAAAATAGAAGTATTCCTAGGCTTTTGCTATAAAGTTAAGTAGCCCTGTCAGAAGAACCTAGGAAAAATTGTGGTAGAATTTAAAGTCTATAACTGATTTTTTCTTTAGTAACTTATGGTAAGCAAAATTCTATGAGATGACCCTCATAATCTCTGCCACTTGGTGTCCACAGCCTGTGTAATTTTTTCCCCTTGAGTGTGACTTAGTTCTAACCAACAGAATATGGAAAAAGTGAAGGGCTTTTGCAGATGTAATTAAGGTTCCAAATTAGTTGCTTTTTGGTTAGTTAAAGGTAGATTATCCTGGGTGGGCCTGACTTAGTCAGATGAAAGCCCTTTAAAAGAAGAATTCGGCCCTCCCTGTACTCAGAGATTGTCCTTGCTGACTTGATGAATTGGGCAGCCTGTTTAGGAAACCCACCTGGCAAACAACTGCAAATGGCCCTCTAGGAACTATGACTGGCATCTAGGGCCCGAGGACAGCTTCCAGCTGACAGCCAGCAAAAAGTTGGGACCTTCAGCCATACGACCACAAGGAAATGGATTCTGCCAACACTATGAATAAGCATGGAAGGGGTATCTTCCCCTGTCAAGCCTCTTGATGAAGATGCAACCTAGCCAACACCTTCCTTGCAGACTTGTGATACGCTGAGCAGAGAAACCAACTAAACCAAACCTGGATTCCTGACCCATAAAAACTGGAGGATAATAAATGTGTAGTAGTTTAAGCCATTACGTTTGTGGTAAGTTGTTACACAGCAATAAAAAAATAAAAAAGCATATATAGTCTTTGCTATAATTCTCTCTCAAATATTTCATCTTCTAGTTTCTAGTTGTCCCCCAAAATCACATTACCAAAGATTCATAAAAAAATTTTAAGAAATCTGAATCAGCACTGTGAAACAAGGAAGAATGCATTCAACATTCAGAAACTTTGGGAAATTTTCAGAAGTTTTTCAAAAATATAAAGTTTAAGTTAACAGCTGGCAACAGAATTCTTAAGGAGGAAACTATTCTTGTTTAAAAAATTACTTTGGTAAAGTACTTTGGTTAAAAAAAAGAAAGACATAGATGAGTTGTTCTGCATTTCAGGAATTTAGGGGATTTGATAAAGAATGAAGATGGGAAGGGATGGGAAAGGAAGGAAACTTCGAAGAACAAAGATAACTAACATCCTCTTTTAATTATTTGTGTATCTAAAATATAATACTCTCTTGTTATAGGCAGAAAAATGGCCACCAAAAATGTCCACGTATTAATCTCAGAGCCTGTGGATAAGTTATCTTCCATGGTAAAAGGAACTTTGTAAATGTGATTAAGTTAAGGATCTTGAGATGGGAGATTATCCTGGATTATCCAGGGAGGCCCGCTGTAATCTCCTATAAATGAAATGGGGGCAGGGGTAGACGGGAGAGTCAGAGTCAGAGAGAGATTCAAAGATGCCACACTGTTGGCTTTGAAGATGGAGGAAAGGCCACAGTCAAGAAACATAGGCAGCCTCTAAAAGCTAGAAGCAGCAAACAAATGGATTCTCCCTCAAGCTTCCAGAAGGAACACAGCTCAGCCAACACTTTGACTTTAGCCCAGTGAGACTCATGGCAGACTTCTGACTTCCAGAACTGTAAAATAATAAATTTGTGTGGTTGAAAGCCACCAAGTGTGTGGCAATTTGTTACAGCATCAGTAGGAAACTAATACACTCTCCATTCACGTTACCTAAATGCCCCAAGTCCTTAGTGAAACTTTGGGTGGAAATCATGAAAAGGAGCTGAGTTCCACAGGTGAGTCGATGCAGGGGGGAACAGGGACCCCACATAGGAGGATGAGATGATCCATCAGCTAAATTAATTCATAGGAAGCAGAAAGTAGGCCCTAGAGTTGATCATGGGAATATAACACATCCACCTTTACCCCCTCATGGAATTTTCAGAAATCTTAAAAGACAGCACTGGATGCCCCACCAATTTTGTGATGGAAAATTAAACCAAACTTATCCAAATCTAAGTGTCTTGGGTTTAGAAGGAGACTAAGCAGTACCCATCATATTTTTATTGACACATGTGTAATAGGATATTAAATGGAACACTTTCTTTTCCTTATGAACTTTTATTTTTATGCTTTTGAATAGTAACATACTTACATGTTTAAAAACAAAACAAAATAAGAAGATAAACACTTAAAAGACTCACTCTCACCCTGTCCACCTTCACCCCATTCTTCCTTGCTCCATTTGTAACCATTTACATCAACTCACTGCTATCATTCCTGTGTTTATGTAAAATTGAATAAATATTCTCATTCCCCCTCTTTCTTACATAAGAGATAGCGTATGATATACACTATTCTCCATCTTGTTTTCCTCATTAAAACAATACAGCTTAAAGATCTCCCCATATCAACGCGTAGAGTCCTTCCTCGTTCCTTTTTTACAACTCAGGGTATTACATTGTGTACATAGAAGTATCATAGTTCATGTAACTAGTTTCCTCCTGAGAGGCATTTGGGTTGTTTCTAAGCTTTTGTTATTATAAGCCACGTCATAATGAATAACCTTGCTCATGTGTCATTGGGAACATGTGCAGATGAATCCATGGGATAGGTCCCAGAGGTGGGATTGCTGGGTTAAAGACAAAGGCAATGTAAATATTGCCAGATTTCCTTCCATAAAGGTTGTACCATTCTGTACTCTCACTAACAACGTTTATGTTCCTATTTCCCCACAGCCTCAAAAGAGACCGTGTTGTTAAATCTCTGGCTTTCTCATTGACGGGTGAGAAATGATACCTCACTAACTTGCACTTTTCTTAAAAGTAAGGTTGAGCATCTTTTCTTACGTTTGGGAGCCATTTACATTTCTTTTTCTGTGAACTGTATTTTCCTATCATTTGGCCTCAAATTGGACCCTTTTTGTTTCAACCAAAGTTCAAAAAAATTGAAAATAATAGGTTGCAAACACTCCCATATTCTAAAAGAAGGCTTTCCAAATGGTCTTGTGACCCTTAGTCCAATACCCAGGCTATAAAGGGGTTTAAAATTGAAAAGGCCAAAAGAAAGTAGTTCTTTAGGGAAAGCTGTTGGCATTCTCTGCATTTTCTATCCCCCACCATGACGGTAGGAGGTAAGGGGACCTTCCTCAGTGCAAGTCAGGAAAGAGGAGCTTCAAGGGGACCTCCACTCAGAGACTTTGTGTCCCCTAAAACTTCAGAGGACACAGAGGTCTGGTACCTGACTCCAAGGATAAGAAACCCAAGGATCAAGAAGCTGAGGCTGTCAGGCCAGCATCAGGGCAAAAAAGTGGGAACCACATTGGAATGTAGTAGAAGCTACACTTCCACTGATGGAGGCCAAAGGGTCTAATGGGTAAGAAAACTAAAGTCTGTGGCTGGAGTGATCTGTGATGGTGGGGCAATCCCTCATTTGGCATGGCAAGGGTCTGTGAGTTTCTGTGAGTCAAGTAGATACCCAGGAAAGTAACTGAGCTGGAGGAGTCATCTTTTTTTTTTTTTTTTTTAGGAGGAGCCATCTTGATGTGACTTTTCCCAAAAAAGGCAGATTGCCAGGGCAAGAGAACTCTAACAGTGCCAGCAGTAAGAGGCTGTGGGATGCACTTTCAGGGGCAGGATCAGAGGTAGTGACATAAGAGTTCAGGATAACAAGATGTAAAATATCTAGACACACACAACCAAAAATAAGTATGAATAACCTTGTAAGTTGAAAATTAGAACACGCTAGACAGGAACACACACAAACATTAAATGGAGACACATATTGTGTTCTGGGATAAGAGCACTCTTTATTTAATATATCCCCAAGAAAAATATGAAGATTTTGGGGGGAACTTGACCAGATAATTCTTTAGTTTACATATAATAAATATGTATACATGAATAAATATATAATAAAACCCGAGAATACTCTGAGAATTAACAGAAAAAGGGTGGTAACTTCTTTTACTTCATACTAAAAAAAAACAACAACCCTATTTTAAACTTATAGCAGGTGGTATTGGCACAGAAATAAATCAGCAGAACAAAAGAGAAAGTTCAGAAACAGACTCTAGTATATGATTCAGTATACGAGTCAAATCACGAGGGGAAAAAAATAACAGTCAAGGAATATTCATAGAACAACTGGCTAAACCATTTAGAAAGAATAAAAAAAGACCCCTCCTGACCTCACTCCTTATACTAAAATGTTTCAGATGGATTAAAGATTTAAATGTTTTTTTTAACTGCTGAATTATAGTTATTACCTTGAGATTGGAAGGTCCTTCTAAGCATGGTACCAAAGGCAAAATACATAAGGAAAAAGACTGATACATTTGACTACACAAATTTAAAGTTTTTGTGTGGCAATGCATGACACAAACAGGTCAAAAGGGAAATAATAAAGTAGAAAATTTGTTTACAACACATGTGACAACTAAAAGTGAAAATTACTATAATACAAAGAACTTTTTCAAATCAATATAAGACAAGCCAACTACTGAGAAAAAAGGCACATCACCACAACAGAATTACAAATGACCAATCAACATGCAAATTAGTCAGAGAAATGCAAACAAAACATTGAAAGGTCATTTTTCACCTACCAGATTAATCAAGATTAAGAATATCAACGATGCCCAGGTATGTTGAGGCTTCCTGCTGGTGAGAGCATAAACTGGTATAAACTTTCTGAGATTCCTCTGACAATATGTAGTAAATCTACAATATATAGTTTTCATTCCAACAACTTCAAGTCTAGGAATTTAGCATAACTGATAACTGAATACAATTATACAGACATATACAAGAATAGTAAACATCTGGAAACACTCTAAATGCACAATACTCAACAGAGTATTAGTTAAATAAATTATGGTACCAACTTTTAATGCCATCATGATTGACATGAAAAATGTGTCCAATGCATGTTACAAACCACATGCCTAGTTTGACCCCATTTTGGTAACCTTGAGTTATGCCAAAAAAGTATGGATATGGATACACACACGCACACACACAGAGACACACACACACGTCACCAGAATGGCTCATTCATTCTCTCTCTTTCTGAAACAATGGATGTACACTTTTTAAAATTGATTTGCCTCACTGCATCACCTGCCCACAAATGGACACAGAAAAATCCACACCCACTTTCCTCTCCAAAATCAGGCACTTGAGATTAACCAACGATGGCTGTGGAAGGCAAATGGTCCTTAAAACACCATTTGATTGACGTCTACTACCCACTGGTTTTCTCTCTGATGAAGGGAATGGAAAAATTAAAGGGTTAGGAAATCGGAATATGAGATTAGCAAAAAAAGGGAGCCTTGAGAATTCTTTTATACCTCTTTTAAAATCAATTTAAATGCTAACTTTATTCCAACCCACTATGGAATTTCAAGGTAATGACTTTTGCTCTGGTCTTAATCTTAAGGGCCCAGCTGCAATTTTAGGTCTGGAGTCATGGATGGACTATTACCTATTTCCCCTAGTTAACCTCCATCTATTTTGGTTGCTTGTGGCTCCTTCTAGAAGTGATGGGGGAAGGTATATCACAGTGAAAAGATAAGTATAAAAAGACACAGTTGCTATAATAGTAAAAGTAACAATTGAAGTTATGTCTCTGTCTGAACCCATCTCTCCACTCTAAAATGGGAAAATGATAACTCTTAACCTTCCCACCACATAGAACTGCTGTGAGGATGGAATGAAAGAACATGTATAAACAAAAACTATGGTGGAGATAAATAAAAACTATGGGCACCAAAAAAAAAAAAAAAAAAAATTCAACCAGGAAACAATCTGCTCCATATCTGGGCAACCCTCAGTTTTGATTCCTAGTCTAGAAGGGAGCTCAAGACTGGATCTTGGCACTCGCCTCTACACCCTGTCCCCAAGACAGTTAATAAGGAAAAGAAAGATCCTTCTTCCATCACTATCTGAGGATCTAGCTTTATTTAGTGGCACTCATAACCCAACTCTGAATGCTACCTGATCAGTCCTTCAACAGAAGGACCCTGCATGCTTCTAGGAAGACCCACTATTGGTCTCCTGAGATGCTCTCCCCGCCTTAACCAGGAATCCACTTGGGAAAAAAAGGGACGGTATTGTGGTTAAGCTACCAGGCGAATTCAGAGAACTTAAGGCTACCTTCATGTGCATGAGAAAATGATCAGAAAAGAACTGCAGGAAAATGGCGCATCCTTCTTGCAAATGCTCAGCACCTACTTCTGTTAAGTATTAACACTGAGCAACTCTGTGCTATAGTTTGGAACATTTAGAGGAAGGGACAAAATCTATGTTTTTGTTATTTCAGTATTCTTTCATGAACTGCTTTTACATTTCTGCACTGTACCCAGAAGTACATTTTACTTCATCTTTAGTCAGTTTTCTTAACCAGAAACTTTTGATACCAAGCAAATAGGACTTCTTCCTTTCAATGACAATTATGCTAAGTTCCCATGTGGACAAATGTAGCTTCTTTGGCAGTTAATCCTAGAATTTGAAATTAGGGGGACTACAGAAACATATGGTATTTACAGAACTGGTAAAAAATAATAATAAGGGGGAGAAACTCAGATTCTCTCTTTGGTTAGAGGAGGCTTGGAGGAAAATCCTTACTCATCAGAGACCCTACCTCATATTAACCAAATAATTTGTAAAGATTCCAAATATAATTCAAGAGCTGTGAAAACTGTATGAGTTTGAATTGTTGCACATAAAAATTAAAAGTCGGAAGCTATTTGTATTAGTCTATTGAGAGTTCTACTCTACAGTTCACCTGAATGAGAGCAGGAAGTGTTCTACATGTTGGTCCTAAGTTGTAGTCTGAGACGGCACCTCAGAGGACAAAGGACAATTATTCCTAATACTGCCCAGTACTGGCTGGGGCCAGGGCTGACAGCTGGCCTTGAAAACTCAAGCATCAGGGTATCACTTCCCTCTCTCTGACTCTTCCCAGTTGAGAGGATATGCTTTGGGCCAGATCTCCCTGGGGGAGCAGCTTCATAGAGAGTTGCCACCTGTTCCTATCATTGCTCATGTCTCCTCATCTGCCTACAAGCCCAGGCTGCTCAGATGTGTCCCTCACCGGTGCCCAGTGAGCCGGTGGAGAACACACCAGCCCACCATGTGGGAAAGACTGTCCCTTTTCCTCAGGACTGTGGTGTTGCCCAATTCTAGGACCACGTTCATATATGCTGCACCCCGAGTTGGGCAATATCACTGCCCCCCCACCTCTCCCCATGCTTTCTATGCCCTAGGCCTGGAGAGGGAGGGAGAAGGCGGAGGAGGACACCACCGTCACTTAGAGAAGCCACAAGCCTCCATCCTTCTTCTCCCTTCGTTTCTTGCTGAGCCTTGGAGTTACACTGTTGGTTAGGGAGGAAAGTTCAAGAACACTGATTCGGGCTTTAAAAGTCAAATTGAATCCACTCCATCTGTAAATTCAGCATATTGACAGTAGGTCCGGGACATGTTTCATGATAAAGTAACACTCATAGTTACTGACGTTGTAGATAAAAGGGACGATCGTCTCGCCCGCATTGTTCCCCTCCCCACACAGGACTCTGGCCGTGTGGGCTTCATAGTGTTGCAACCCATTGTTAGCACACCACCCCCAAGTCTAAAAGGAGGCACAGAGCATTTTTAGGAAATGTTCAGTGAAAAAAAAATTTGCCAAGGCTGTTCTAAACGTTCATGTGAAAGAGAACTGTCTAAATTAACAGAATATTTTTACTGGAATGAAGACTTATGGCTTTTGAATACATATAAGACAAAAGGAACTGTATCAAAGCAACACTGCCTAACAGATATTGCAGGGAACTTACTGGAGTGGCCAGGCTAGCACACTTTCTAATTAGTGTGTCAACCAATTGTCGGAAAAGGGCTTCTAAAGTGTTTGCCGTGTTTGCCTGTCAGTGATCTCTAGCCTTTACAATGACCTCCTTCATAAAGTCAAATTCTAGCCGACACTTAAGTCTACCTCATTACTTACTGTAAAAGAATGGATTCTGAATTAATGACAGAGATGCTATAAAGGAAGAGGCAGACAGTCTCTTGCATTCAGTGCCTAGAGGAGCTGACTCTCCGGCGTCACTCAGAGGAGAACACAGGCCCAGCCCACGTGACCTGTAGCCTGTGGTCAATATTACATTGTACGTCAAGGTTCTCAAGTTCAGAGACACAGAACTGGTCGTGCAGCAGGGAAGACATCAACAATTCCCGAGTGTCCTCCTTTTGGGGGATTCCAAAGAGATAGTCACCGTCTTGAATCCAGGAATGGGATTGCAGGCCCACGCACACACAGGGCCTCTGTGCACACGCCTGAGAAGCTGTCATAACATCTGCCCCAGCAGCAGTGCAGCCTCTTCACGCAGCATCGGCAATCTAGACACGGCGGAGGAAAAGAGAGTTCACTGACACTTAGGTTTTCCTGCGGTGCACCCCTGTGTGCACGGGCAGCGGTACAGGAGATGAGCCACCACTCTGTGAGTGGTCAGGGCGCCATCACTGACCCTGCTCTCTTCCTGGGACTGGAGGGCACGCCCCTCCCTCCTGAGGTGCAGAGTTACCCACGCCTTTCACCTGCTGAGCCTGGGACAACCTCCCGCACTCCCCCTCTGACCCTCCTCAATCCCAGCTGTTCTTCCTGACTCCAGCCCCACCCTCCCTCCATTCCACTCATTCCTCAGAACTGACAGTCGCACATACCACACTGCTGAGAAGGAGAGGAATGCGAGGACAATCACCACAGCCACAGAGCCTAGCCCGACGCCTACCATCTGCTGCAGCGTGAGCGATGAATCTGCGGGACAGAACCACACGCTGAACCCGCAGAGCACAGAATCACGGCCCTCCCCGGAGGTGCACACCCACCTGTGCTCGCTCTGTTTTAACCAGAGGTTGGCCCCATTTAACAAACCATCCCAAGAATGCCCAGAGTTCCTCTGTGCCCCCTCAGTTGGCCCTGAGAACAGGGCATCAGGAAAAACCGTTCCTCGGCATTTTTGAAAAGGAAGCGTAAAACCGGGCCACATTCAAGTTACAAGGGATAAAAGCTGATCTTGTTGGGCACACACATACAGCATCCTGTGTTGTGTGTGTTGGTCCTCTCTCAAGTCAATTACACTTGATCGATTTTTACCGGCAGTTTTCCTTTGCGTCGAGGAAGATGTCATTCTGACGTCATTTGGACTTTTGCTCCAAAAATGATAGCTCCAGTGATCAAATATAGCAAAAAGGGACTTCCCTGGTGCTCCAGTGGTAAAGAATCTGCCTTGCAATGCAGGGGACGCGGGTTTGATCCCTGGGCAGGGAACTAAGATACCACATGCTGTGGGGCAACTAAGCCTGCGCGCCAAAACTACTAAGGTTGCTCGTCTCCACTAGAGCCTGCATGCCGCAAACTACAGAGCCCATGAGCTCTGGAGCCTGTGCGCCACAACTAGAGAAGAGAAAACCCGCCGCCACAAATAGAGAGAAGCCCGAACACCACAATGAAGAGTCCGCGTGCCACGATGAAAGATCCCTCACGCCTCAACAAAGATCCCGCGTGCTGCAACTAAGACCCGATGCAGCCAAAAAAAATAATAATAAAAATATTAATAAAATAAATAAATAAATCTTTAAAAGAAAAACAAATATAGCAAACAAATCCTTTCTGTTGGGTAGAGTCATCTGTCATTTCCCCTACAGGAAGCAAGGGTAGTACCTCCCTGCTCTGTTCAGCAGGTTGCCGTGAAGATAAAATAAGAAAACTGATGTAAAAGCTCTTTGAAAGACATTCATATGTTCTATTCAGAGGTGCATCGCATGTCAACTCCAGGGAGATCCCTGGCTGTTAACTGAAAAAAACACACATTTGAGTTGTACATTTGGGACAAGTGACTAAGTCAGGGTATCATGTTCTAAACTAAAGATCTCATTTTAACTTGCAAACACTTACTTAGCACTTAACTATGTGCCAGACACTGTTCTAAAGCCTCTCCTAACCACCCACTGGGTACCATAATAATAGCACCAGGTATTATTACACTGGGTACTATTATTATTCCCATTTTATAGATGATGAATCCAGACATGGAGTGGTTAAGAAACTTGCCCAAGGTCACCCAGCTAGTAAATGACAGAGCCAGGATTCAAACCCAAGCTGCCTGGCTCCAGGGTCTTTGCTTTTGACCACAGCACCATGCTTTCCCAGTGCAGATCTGAATGCAGCTCTTTCTGCAGCAGAGTGGGTCATGTTCTCCCCCAGAAGTCAGGGGTGTTGGCCCAGATCTTTCCTCCACAGGCTGATGATTATGGGGCCTCAGGCTGTGGTTGCTCAAATTCCTCTTTGGAAGAACAAAAATCTGTACAATGGTGCCACCAGCCATTGAGAAGATCTTGGGGGGCTGACTTTGCATGTATAGAATTAAAAATAAAAATACCACCAAGTCATGGAATAAGTTTAAGGGAGTGCAACCAATTCCAAATTTTTCCAGATGATTTGTTGCAGTTGTCATTGTTGGAATATCAAATTACAGTCATCCCTTGGTATCCATGGGGGGTTGGTTCCAGGGCCCCCCTTGGATACCAAAATCCTCAGATGCTCGAGTCCCTGACATAAAATGGTGTAGTATTTTCTTATAACCTACTGTATACTTTAAATTGTCTCTAGATTATTTATAATACCTAATACAACATAAATGCTATGTATATAGCTGTAAATACAACATATTCAATAAATGCTAGGTAAATAGTTGCCAGTGTGTGGCAAATTCAAATTTTGCTTTTTGGAACTTTTTGGAATTATTTTTTCTGAATATTTTCAATCCACGGTTGGTTGAATCCATGAATGTGGAACCCGCAGATATGGAGGGCCAACTGTATTTCATTTGTCTGTACCCTCCTTTTACCGATGCACCAGGCATATGCTTAGTGCTCCCCCTGGGTAATCCAACACTGCCACTGAAGAGCTGAAAACAGCAAAAGCAAACATCTGTTACCGTAAGGGGAGAGGGGCTTAAGAGGAAAAATAGCCCCTGGACTTGAGACCCTCAAAATATAGATGACTTATTTCCCTGGCAGTGAATGTAGCACATTTGAGAACAGTTCAAGCTACTTAACTTTTTCATCATCAATTCTGTGCTGTCTAATACAGTAGCCGCTAGCCACATTGTGGTTATCTAAATCTAAATTAATTTAAATTAAATTAGATTTAAAATTCAGTTTCTCAGTTTCTCAGTCATACTATTTTAAGTGTACATTTCAAGTGCCCAGTAGCCACAGGTGGTGAGTGGCTACCATACTGGACAACACAGCTTTAAAATCTTTCCATCACTGCAGAGAGTTCTACCGAGAGGCACTGCTCAGATCTCTACAACTAGGTTGAGAGCAGTTTGATTCTACTGGAGACTCTACAGGGGAGCTGGCACCAGCAAAAGCAGCCATGGAACATATCTTTTGCTAAAGAGCCTGGTAAATCATTACCTCAGAAAATGTTGTCAAGAGACTTTCTAGAGGGACTTCCCTGGTGGCTCAGTGGTTAAGAATCCGCCTGCCAATGCAAGGGACATGGGTTCGATCCCTGGTCCAGGAAGACCCCACATGCCACGAAGCAACTAAGTCCATGTGCCACAACTACTGAGGCTGCGCTCTAGAGCCCATGAGCCACAACTACTGAGCTTGTGTGCCACAACTGCTGAAGCCCATGCGCCTAGAGCCCATGCTCCGCAACAAGAGAAGCCACCGCAATGAGAAGCCTGCGCACCGCAACGAAGAGTAGCCCCTGCTCGCCACAACTACAGAAAGCCCATGTGCAGCAACGAAGACCCAACGCAACCAAAAATAAATAAATAAATAAAATTGATTCTTTAAAAAAAAAGAGAGAGAAACTTTCTAGAAAAACATGGCATGTATTGTTTGGCTACTTTTGGTATTCAGAAGAAAAAAGCTTTGACATTTTTAAGAAGCCATATTATAAAACAGGAGGAGGAGTTCTGGTTAAATTAGAAATTAATAAAGAAAAAAAATTAAAGGAGTGACTTGAATTACTAGATATTAAAACAGCACAGTATCAGCAGAGGAATGAATACATTGGAACAAAATAGAAAGCCCAGAAACAACCCCAAGTATATAAAAGAATTTCAAAGCTTGAATCCTGGAGTCAGGTTGGCCAAGTCTATATTTGTATACCACCACTCCCCACTTGTGTGACTTTGGGCAAGTTATTCAGCCATTCTGTGCCTCAGTTTCCCCACAGAGGGATGATTTAATAAGATGGGAATCATAACCATAATACCCACCTTATGAGGTTATTGTGATAAATAAATGTTATGACATGTTAGAACTGTGCCTGGTACACAGTAAGTAATTGGCAAATCTTAGCTATTATTAATTACTATTGTCGTTTTTTTGTTACTATTTCAAATCATTGGGGAAATGATACATTATTCATAACTAGTGTTGAGAAAATAGGCTAACCATTTAGAATAAAGTAATTTTGATCACTAGAGTTTACACTCCATACCAACACAAAATCTAGATGGATTAAAGACTTAAACTGAAATTTTAAAGAATTGGAACAAAATGTAAGTGAATACTTATCTAACATTAAAGCAGGCAAGAATTTTCTAAGCATATTTATTAATGCAGGAACCTTAAAATAAGAGAATGAGAGATTTGACCATATTAAAAAGCATACACTTCTGTATACCAAAAACGACTATAAGTAAGCTTAAAGGGAAAACGGAAAACTGGGTAAAATAATGAGAATAATTAATAAGCAGGGAGTTAACATATAGAGTGTTACAAATTAATAAGGAAAAAGGCAAGTACCTCAATAGCAAGATAAACAAATTCTATCAAAAGGTAAATCATGTATAAAACATGATTACAGATGATTGATAAACCTTTGATCAACTGTTCTCTCTTACAAGTAAAAATGCAAATTAAAACACTGAGAAGCCATTTTTGTGTACTAAATTCCCTAGGGTTTTTTTGTTTTTGTTTTTGTTTTTAAGAGAAACTACAGTATTGGAGATGGTGGAAAGAATCTGGTGCTTTCCTCCACTGTTCGTTTCATGCAGTCTACCCAGTATTCCTCCCAACGTTGATCATCTACATCATCTCTGTATTTTGTCCTGTATAGTTTCATCCTCTATAGATTTTTTTTTCCTCTATAGATTTTGAGTCATTGATTCATGATGATGGTGAGCTGAAGATGACTGTGGACACTGACCCATGTTCTGTACCTGCCTGGATTTGACATCAACTCATTAATAAGCAACATTTGCGTAGTCATCCCGCCATTTCTAAGCTCACACCCAGCTCTCATTTCCCCACACTGTCTACCGGGCATTGTTAAGTGTTGGCTGAAGTCAAAATCCATTGTGCTTGCCACAGTTCCCTGACCATTTAGTGACTCTGTGCCAGAAGAAAGAAGAGCAGTTTCATCCAATCGCTCATAGCTCCCATACTGACTGCTGGGAACTACGGCTTCTTCTCCCAGGTGGACACAGAGCCATCTCTTAAAGACCGTGCCTGGCCTTGACTTCAAGTTATCATGCACACTTTGCAAAATCTACCTCCCTTTCACAAAGTTCCATGCCCTTTGCTCATCCTCTGTCTTCCCACTTTTCACTTCTTCGTCAAGATTCCTCAAAGATCACTTGCAGTGGTTTATCCATCTCATTTGCAAATTGTATGAGCCTGCTAGAATTTAGTGCTTCATCCATGGCAGAAGACTTTAATGTATGGAGAGCAGTTAGCTCTTCTCTAGTTTTCAAATATCAAAGAGGACATCTTTCACCCTTAGCAGGAAGCCCAACTATTCCTTACTCTCGAGGTATGTACTGGGAAATCATCTTTATTCATTCTGTATAACATGACTTGGGTTGTAGCTCCAGGCACAATTCTTGCTGGTAGAACAGTTCCTGGTTATATGTCTTCTTTTCTACATTATATATGTACTCTGTGAACATGAGTCAATCCAATCATGGTATAACCACATGCTTCTTTAGGGATTTCCCACATTAATTCCTTACTGAGAAAATGTATAACTGGCCAATGTGAATTACATTTTTCAGAGTTTTGCCATCCCCTGGTTACCTTCCCTTCCATGGTCTCATGCCATGAAACCATACTTATTTTTCTTCTCAGTCACTTGTAGAATATTCTTTTAGAAACCCAAGTGAGTGAACCATGTGTTATATCCCAGATTCTCTGTGATTCATTCTTAAAGCGAGTAAATCCATTAGGCTTAAACTCCACCAGTCTCTGTAGGGTGGCTCCCCAAAGAGGTATAGTGCTAAGGAGGAGTGATAGGGATTCCCTGGGCTTATCTTGAACCTTTTCACTAATGGAAATATCACAGGTATTGAAGAGCCAGTTAGAAAGGCCCTATTCCTACTCTCAGACTTTGTGACATCTTGAGGACTTCCTATGGCTGTGGACATTTTTTCATGAATTTACACCAGCAGGGTCATTTCCTGAAAGCAACAATTCTGTTCTCCAAAAGGCACAAATAATTAGCACTGTGACTTCTATTTAGTGTGTTAAATTTCTCTCTGTTATTCTAGGGTTCCCTTGCTTGAATCCCCTGCAGAGTAGGAGATGGCAAAGGAGATCAAAGTAGAAAACTAATTTAGAGATAAGTAAAGCCTGATGAGTCAACAACATTATTGAATTCATTCTCTATTGCAGCTTAACAAATTACCATAAACTTAGCGTAGCAGCCATTTATTAACTCATAGTTCCATGGGTCAGAAGTTCAGGCACACTGTGACTGGGTCCTCGGCTCAGGGTCTTACAAGGCTGAAATAAAGATGTTGAGAGGGCTGCATTTCCCTCTGGAGGCTGTGGGGAAGAATATGCTTCCAAGCTCATGCAGGTTGTGGGCTAAATTCAGTTCCTTGCAGTTGTAGGACTGAGGTCCCCATATTCTTACTGGCCATCAGCCAGGGGCCACTCAGCTCCTACAGGCTGCCCGCATCCCTGCCACGTGGTCCCCTCCATCTTCAAAGCCAGCAGGAGAAACCTTTATGTCAAATCCATCTCTCCCTTGGAATCTCCAATTTCCCCTGTCTTTGACTTTTAGACACAGATTTAAAGGGCTAATGTGATTAGGTCAGGTCCATCCGGATAATCTCCCTATTTGGGACTTTAATTACATCTTCAAATCCTTTCACAGCAACAACTAGAATGGCCTTTGAATGAATAACTGAGAGAAAGTGGGTGTACCCCAAGGACCAGGAATTTGTGAGGCCATATTAGAATTCTTCCTACCACTATTATGAAGGTTTAAAATGAGTGTGACTTCCTAACATCATATACAAAAATAAACTCAAAATGGATTAAAGGCCTAAATGTAAGGCCAGACACTATAAAACTCTAAGAGGAAAACACAAGAGGAACACTCTTTGACATAAATCACAGCAAGATCCACCTCCTAGAGAAATGAAAATAAAAACAAAAATAAACAAATGGGACCTAATGAAACTTAAAGTCTTTTGCACAGCAAAGAAAACCATAAACAAGACGAAAAGACAACGCTCTGAATGGCAGAAAATATTTGCAAACGAAGCAACTGACAAAGGACTAATCTCCAAAATATACAAGCAGCTCATGCAGCTCAATATCAAAAAAACAAACAACCCAATCCAAAAATGGGCAGAAGACCTAAATAGACATTTCTCCAAAGAAGATATACAGATTGCCAACAAACACATGAAAGGATGCTCAACATCACTAATCATTAGAGAAATGCAAATCAAAACTACAAAGAGGTAGCACCTCACACCAGTCAGAATGGCCATCATCAAAAAATCTACAAACGATAAATGCTGGAGAGGGTATGGAGAAAAGGGAACCCTCTTGCACTGTTGGTAGGAATGTAAATTGATACAGTCACTATGGAGAACAGTATGGAGGTTCCTTAAAAAACTAAAAATAGAACTACCATATGACCCAGCAATCCCACTACTGGGCATATACCCTGAGGAAACCATAATTCAAAAAGAGTCATGTACCACAATGTTCATTGCAGCTCTATCTACAATAGCCAGGACATGGAAGCAACCTAAGTGTCCATGGACAGATGAATGGATAAAGAAGATGTGGCACATATATACAATGGAATATTACTCAGCCATAAAAAGAAATGAAATTGAGTTATTTGTAGTGAGGTGGATGGACTTAGAGTCTGTCATACAGAGTGAAGTAAGTCAGAAAGAGAAAAACAAATACTGTATGCTAACACATATATATGGAATCTAAAAAAAAAAAAAAAAAAAAAAGGTTCTGAAGAACCTAGGTGCAGGACATGAATAAAGACGCAGACGTAGAGAATGGACTTGAGGACACGGGGAGGGGGAAGGGTAAGGTGGGACAAAGTGAGAGAGTAGCATTGACATATATACACTACCAAATGTAAAATAGCTAGCTAGTGGGAAGCAGCCACATAGCACAGGGAGATCAGCTCGGTGCTTGTGACCACCTAGAGGGGTGGGATAGGGAGGTTGGGAGGGAGACACAAGAGGGAGGGGATATGGGGTTATATGTACACATATAGCTGATTCACTTTGTTATACAGCAGAAACTAACACAACATTGTAAAGCAATTATACGCCAATAAAGATGTTAAAAAAATAAAATAAAATAAAATGAGTGTGAGTGTATATGTGTATACATGCATGCACATAGCATATTCATAGATAATGTCCACACTAGGCTTATACCTTGATGTTAATCTTCTCTGGCTTATTTGATAAGTATTGCACCCACTATGCTTCTTTTCTCACCAGACTGTACTGCTGGTTCCCCAGTAATCATTCAACTCAATTCAATAAATTCTGATTGAGCACCTACTGTGTGCCAGCACTGCTCCAGCCCTTCAAATGCTCTCTCTCAAGGGTATGAAATCTAGTAAGAAAAAACAAGTATACCAGTGACTCGAAAATATGGCAGAATGGCTAAAGAGAGGGAGGGAGAGAGATCCTGCCCTGTTGAGGAAATTTTAAAAAGTGTCAAGGAGGAGACGGCATTTGAATTTAATCTTGAAGAACAGGAGGGGTTGTAATAAACAGAAATTACAGGAAGGTTATAGGGCAATCCAGGTGGAAGTAAGTACATAATCGTATGAGCAAGACATTAAGGAGAGAAAGCAAGGGCCATATCCAGAGAAGAGCTGGCACATCAGTTTGAATGGAGAGGAATGAGAGATTCAATCAGACTGGTACATTGGTGTCAGAAAAAGAAAAAGAAATACTGGAGAACTGTGGAGGGAACATGTCAGGTGGTAGTGTAGGCTTGAGTGAAGAGGGAAACCTGAACACTGTGATGGGAGATGAGAAAGAGGCTTGGCCAGTCATCCAAAGGCCTCTGCTCAGGGCGTGAACACAGAAATGACAATCAGAGAGGTCTGCCCAAGTGCAAAATGTGGGCTAAATGAGAAAGAGGAGTAGTCACTAATGACTCAGAGCTTTCATGCCTATGACTAAAGGATGTTCCCTGGTTACAGTTTATCATCATCTCACATATATCAAATGACCTTGCTCTGTGACTCAAGAAAGCACAGAATCATAGTACTTTGTGGCTGGAAGGGATCGCAGAGATCTTGGAGGAAGGCAACAGAGAACCAGCCAAGTTAAATATAATTTCCAAGACACTCAGCTGATTAGTAGCAGGACTCGGGCAAAGAAGCCCAGGCCTCTGCATTTCCCATCAAACTGACTGCGGGCTCCCTGGTAGTCATCACAAAGCTCTTTTAGGGGCAATGTGCAAAAGGTAAATAGCATAATTCATCAGAGGGCAAAGGCAAGAATGGGGCTGTTGCTTGGTACGAGTGAACTGAAACAATTTGAGGACTTATTTGGATCCTAGTTCTCTCCAAATTACTTTCTGAAATGGCAGGCTCCAAAATTTTTGCAAAAAGAGACTGCCAGGTGAGCGCACACCCATTCTGTACGTAGATGTATATCTGCTAGAGCTGCCTTCAAAATTTCAACATAACTGGGTTTTCTATTATCTCAGCTCTTTCCAGTAGCTTGAATTTAAAGGTTCAGACTCTCTTTCAACATGAGGGGAAAAAAGCACTGCCAAAAGCCACTTAGTTATTTCCAAAGCAAAATCCTTCCTGTTAACTTAATCACAGTAGAATGACTGTAGCCAGCTCTTTGGCCATTTCTTCTACCCAGTTTGAGTTTGTTAATCACACTGAACAGCTGCTGAAAGCAGCGGATTCTGGAAGCTATTGTATCTGTGCCTGTCCATGATGCTTGCACATCTCCATTCTTCTGGTAAAAGCACCTCTTTTCCTGTAGGAAGTCCATCCCACCCTTAAAGCTTCAGGGAGTGGATTGGCAGAAAAATTTCCAAATGTTGGAATGTGTGATTGTTTCTTGTGGCCATCATTCAATTCTAAGAAAGGGGGCTTAGTCTAGCTGCACGCAGAAATGTAACAGCGCACATCTTTGTTAAGAGAGGCCCTCACTCATGGACATATATACACTACCAAATGTAAAATAGCTAGCTAGTGGGAAGCAGCCACATAGCACAGAGAGATCAGCTCCGTGCTTTGTGACCACCTAGAGGGGTGGGATAGCGAGGGTGGGAGGGAGACGCAAGAGGGAGGAGATATGGGGATATATGTATATGTATAGCTGATTCACTTTGTTATAAAGCAGAAACTAACACAACAATGTAAAGCAATTATACTCCAATAAAGATGTTAAAAATATATATATAGAAAATGGAAAAAAAAAAAAAAGGCCCTCACTTATGATGCTAAGTGAAATAAGTCAGACAGAGAAAGACAAATACGGAATGATCTCACTTATACATGGAATCTAAAAAAGCTGAATTCATAGAAATAGAGAACAGAACGGTGGTTGCCAGGGGCTAGGGGGTGGGGGAAATGGGGAGATGATGGTCAAAGGGTACAAACTTCCAGTTGTAAGATAATTAAGTTCTGGGACATATTCTAATGTTACAGCATGTTGACTGTAGTTAACAGTACTGTATTGTACACTTGAAAGATGTTAGGAGAGTAGATCTTAAATATTCACACATACATATACACAAATTATATATATAAATATATACATATATATAAAAATTACATATATATATGGTGATTATGTGAGGTAATGGAGGTATTAACTAACATTACTGCGGTAATCATTTTGCAATAAGTACGTGAATCAAATCATCACATTGTACACCTTAAACTCACACAACGTTATATGTAAATTATTTTCTCAAGAAAATTGAAAAAAGAGAGCCCCTTGCTGCCTGGCAATCTGCCATCCAAGATGGCTGACAGTCAGGTAATGTGTCTTGCCCAGTTGAAAATCCATGCCCCTTACCCTTGTTGAAGTTGGTGTGAGTAGAGATAAAGACATGGGAAATGAGATTAGGGGATAAGCAGAAAACGAAGGAAGCTTATTTCTCCAGGTTCCTCCCAAACATTTCCTGCTAGGTACCCTCTACAGACAGGGTAACAAATCCCCCAATTGTAAGGCACCATCCACTGGAACCCTCCTGGAAGCACCCCAGCCTATTGTTTTATGATGCTCTGAGGTGAGGGACAGGATGTAAGGAGTTAAACTGATACTCTGGGCTAAGAGCAGAATTCCTCAGGCTGTTGCTAGGATTCATGAACCACAAGGAAAAGTTCCAGACTCAAAAGGTCATAAACTTGACAAGATTTCTGGTATTAGCTACAAACTAATGGAATTCTTATGAATCAAATCCAGTGGCTGGCTGCCTGCTGGTTTAAAGAAATGTACTGCCAGGGAAATCCCAGCCTGGCAAACAAGGACCTGCGATTGCTCAATCCCTAAGGCAACTCCGCCACCCAGATAGCTGCCCCCATGAAGCAGAAGGTTTAAGTTGTAGGCACTCAGTGGGGCTCCTTCTCTCTGCATCTCTTAGGGAAGGCTCTGGAGGAAAGGGACAAGGCTGTTCTCCCATCAGGCAGAGCCTGAGGCAGCCAAACTAACTGACCAAGTGACCCATTCTGCTGCCAGGGCAGGAGATGCTTGCTTTTCCTGTCCAGCAGGATGTGGTCCTTGTTATGGGTCCCCTGGCCACTGCACGGTTCTTTATCTTTTCTTCCTTTCTAAATGAACGTACTTATTGTGATTATCCAACTTTCCCTTTCATATTATATACTGTGGTTTGAGAATGGTTACGTTTGCCATTTAATCATAGATTGCTAAGAGATCATGAGAAGCACATCTAGATTAATCAGATCAAGAGGGACGGATCATCCCCAGGAACCCTGGTCTTGGAGCTGGATTCAGTAAGAGACCCACCTTTGAGCTGTCTTCTACTTGGGTTCCATTTTTGGTTGTATGGAGGATAATTTCACTTTCTTAATGGAGGGTGTTTTTCTAAATAGTGTACGTGTATGTGTGTGCACATGCTAAGTAGCCAAATGGTTGAAAGTAGTGGACTGCTTGTGGCTCTTTGTTTTGGTCTGCCAACATGGTTTTCTGTGTCTCTTCCTGATGGGGATCATGTCCCCCTCTCAATGCAACCCTGCTGAGGTTGCTGATCACATTGATCTGCCCCCAACCAGCCATACCAGTAAGCCCCAAACCAAGGTAGGCTAATCATACTACCTTATCTCCTCTTAATAATGATTCATCCAATGGATAGTCACTTAGCTAGGAGAAGAGACTCCCTGAATTGAAAAACTGCCTGTTCCCACTGAAGTGGCTAAGCTGGGGCAGCTGGTCCCCCCACCCCACCCACCACCACATAACTTATAGTAGAAGAAAATGAGGCCAACTCACACTTAGAGAGGAGATAGAGACAGATAGAAAGGGACAGTCCTACTTATGGTGTTGAGTCCCAAGTCCCAGTTTCTGGAGGCCTGGTGATGCCACTCTGGTTCTAATTCCGTAAGTTCCCACCCCCCATCCTTTTCAGCTATGGCTTTTTGTAGGCTAGTCTGAGATGCGTTTTTGTCACCTGTGACACTTTAAAAAGAAACCTCATTAACATACACTTGATGCTGCAGAGTGGACAGAGGAGAAATAAGGAGAGCAGTCTTAGGCAGAAAATGGTTTTACCTTTTACCTGAGCCCAAACTGCACAGGAGCTTCTTCTCACCTATAAAGGAAAACACAGCAACACATATAATTGGGTGGCATGTGATGTCAGTTTAAATAACACACTTTAGCCCTACAAGTTGCAGGGTTTTATCTCTTATTTTGGACCACACGATCTTTAAAATCTCTTCTAGCTCTAACACCTTACAATTTAGCCTTATGATCACCAAGTGTTCAAAGGGACTGGCGTGGGCAGCAGATACAGAAGTGACCCTAGGAATGGATAACCCTAAAGCTTTCCAATGGATCTCAGGAAGCACATGCTATGAGGAAAGAGCAGGGATGGTGGTAAGTTCCATTCCCCTTGCCAGCTCTCAGCAACTGGCACTGACTGCCTGGAGAACTACAGTATGTTGAAAAGGATTCTGGGGTCACATCCAGGTTCAGCAAGAAGTAGTGATGCATGTTATGTGCAAGGCTATGAGACAGCCTGGTATATATGAATACTTCACTTCTCTAGATGATATTTACCAGGCAACCTCAGTTACCCAAAACATAGCCAAGAACCAGGAAGAAAGCTAAAGGAACATGTAAGAAAGCTCATCCATGGTAGAAGCAACCCACAAACTCATTGGAATGAAATACCTTCTCTTCTTCTCCCCTGCTGATATTATAGGCATATTTGTCTGTTAGGGATGCTAGGATTACTGTTGATCTATGATAAAAGTCAGCAAAAAATTCCCCAGAGGAAACCAAATAGTAGAGGTTAGAGAAAGATCCCTTCAACTTCATTAAGTAATTCTCTTTCAAGTGACAACCTTAGTCATTCTGGGTTAATTTTATTAAAAATTGAAAAACTATATTTACACTGATAATTTCTGGGAAAAGCTTAAAATGGCCACAAGGTTTTGAATGTGACTAAATTTTGACTTGATGCTTAGTGCATCAAGTGCATTTAATAAAAGATAATATGCAATTCCTATACACTAATGATAAAAAATCTGAAAGAGAAATTAAGGAAACACTCCCATTTACCACTGCAACAAAAAGAATAAAATACCTAGGAATAAACCTCCCTAAGGAGACAAAAGACCTGTATGCAGAAAACTATAAGACACTGATGAAAGAAATTAAAGATGATACAAACAGATGGAGAGATATACCATGTTCTTGGATTGGAAGAATCAACACTGTGAAAATGAGTATACTACCCAAAGCAATCTACAGATTCAATGCAATCCCCATCAAACTACCAATGGCATTTTTCACAGAACTAGAACAAAAAATTTCACAATTTGTATGGAAACACAAAAAACCCCCGAATAGCCAAAGCAATCTTGAAAAAGAAAAACGGAGCTGGAGGAATCAGGCTCCCTGACTTTAGACTATACTACAAAGCTACAATAATCAAGACAGCATGGTACTGGCACAAAAACAGAAATATAGATCAATGGAACAGGATAGAAAGCCCAGAGATAAACCCATGCACATATGGTCACCTTATTTTTGATAAAGGAGGCAAGAATATACAATGGAGAAAAGACAGCCTCTTCAATAAGTGGTGCTGGGAAAACTGGACAGCTACATGTAAGAGAATGAAATTAGAACACTTCCTAACACCATACACAAAAATAAACTCAAAATGGATTAAAGACCTAAATGTAAGGTCAGACACTATAAGACTCTTAGAGGAAAACATAGGCAGAACACTCTACAACATGAATCACAGCAAGATCCTTTTTGACCCACCTCCTAGAGAAATGGAAATAAAAACAAAAGTAAACAAATGGGACCTAATGAAACTTAAAAGCTTTTGCACAGCAAGAGAAAACATAAACAAGATGAAAAGACAACCCTCAGAATGGGAGAAAATATTTGCAAATGAAACAACTGACAAAGGATTAATCTCCAAAATATACAAGCAGCTCATGCAGCTCAATATCAAAAAAACAAACAACCCAATCCAAAAATGGGCAGAAGACCTAAATAGACATTTCTCCAAAGAAGATATACAGATTGCCAACAAACACATGAAAGGATGCTCAACATCACTAATCATTAGAGAAATGCAAATCAAAACTACAATGAGGTATCACCTCACACCAGTTAGAATGGCCACCATCAAAAAATCTACAAACAATAAATGCTGGAGAGGGTGTGGAGAAAAGGGAACCCTCTTGCACTGTTGGTGGGAATGTAAATTGATACAGCCACTATGGGAACAGTATGGAGGTTCCTTAAAAAACTAAAAATAGAACTACCATATGACCCAGCAATCCCACTACTGGGCATACACCCTGAGAAAACCATAATTCAAAAAGAGTCATGTACCACAATGTTCATTGCAGCTCTGTTTACAATAGCCAGGACATGGAAGCAACCTAAGTGTCCATCGACAGATGAATGGATAAAGAAGATGTGGCACATATATACAATGGAATATTACTCAGCCATAAAAAGAAACGAAATTGAGTTATTTGTAGTGAGGTGGATGGATCTGTCATACAGAGTGAAGTAAGTCAGAAAGAGAAAAACAAATACCGTATGCTAACACATATATATGGAATCTAAAAAAAAAAAAAAGGTTCTGAAGAACATAGGTGCAGGACATGAAAAAAGACGCAGACATAGAGAATGAACTTGAGGACATGGGGAGGGGGAAGGGTAAGCTGCGACAAAGTGAGAGAGTGGCATGGACATATATACACTACCAAATGTAAAATAGAGGTAGTGGGAAGCAGCCACATAGCACAGGGAGATCAGCTCGGTGCTTTGTGACCACCTAGAGGGGTGGAATAGGGAGGGTGGGAGGGATATGCAAGAAGGAGGAGATATGGGGATATATGTATATGTATAACTGATTCACTTTGTTATAAACCAGAAACTAACACAACATTGTAAAGCAATTATACTCCAATAAAGATGTTAATTAAATAATTAATTAATTAAAATAAAAGATATATGCAAGAGTAACCAGTGAAGGGTATAGTTCAAGACACTGAGGAAGAAAAAGGACCTCAAACAGCAAGGCAGTTACTAGGGAACTGAGTGTATTAAAAGAGAGAAATTGAAATGGCCAGGTGAAGAAGGGAGTTCACTAAAATGGAGTGCCTTGATCAGATGTGCATTTTATAAAACACACGATGGCAGTAGTATGGAGCAAGGAGATAGGTAGAATAAGAGACAAGAAAATGAGTTAGAAAATTGATGTTCAGATAAGAGATGTCAAAAGCTAAACAGTGGTAATGAAAGAGAGGAAAGGATGATCTTAAATGGCATTAATGTGATAGAACTGACACAATTTAATGATGGACTGCACAAGAAGATAAGAAAAAAGGGAGGAGACAAGAATTATTCCTAGATTTCTGTCTTGACAACTTGGAACATGGTAATGATATTTATTGGGACAGATACACAGAAGGAAAAACAAAAAGGGGAACTGGAAAACTCACACTTCCTGATTTACAAAGCTACAGTAATCAAAACGGTGTGGTTTTAAGAACCTAGTATATAGCACAGGGAACTCTACTCAATACTCTGTAATGACCTATATGGGAAAAGAACCTAAAAAAGGGTGGATATATGTATATGTGTAACTGATTCACTTTGCTGTACAGCAGAAACTAACACAACATTGTAAATCAACTATACTCCAATAAAAATTAATAATAATAAAAAAAAAAACCAGTGTGGTACTGGCCTAAAGACAGACATATAAACCAATGGAATAGTATAGAGAGCCCAGAAATAAACTCTTGCATATATATCAAATGGCTTTTTTTTTTGGCTGCACCCCACAGCACACGGGATCTTAGTTCCCCGACCAGGGATCGAACCCATGCCCCCTGCAGTGGAAGCGTGGAGTCCTAATTACTGGACCGCCAAGGAATTCCCTCAAATGACTTTTGACAAGAGTCCCTAGACCATTCAATGGGCAAAGGAAATCTTCAACAAATGGTGCTGGGAAAACCGGATAACCACATGCAAAAGAATGAAGTAGGACCATTACCTAACACCAAATACAAAAATTAATTCAAAATGGATCAAGCCTAAATATACGACTTAAAACTCTTAGAAGAAAACACAAAGGAAAAGCTTCGGGAAATTACATTTGGCAATGATTTCTTAGCTATGACACCAAAAGCACAGGCGACAAAAGAAAAAATAGGCAAATTGGATTTCATCAAAATTAAGAACTTTTGTGCATCAAAGGACACTAGCAACATAGTAAAAAGGCAACTCACATAATGGGAAAAAATATTTGTAAATCACATATCCAGAATATATAGCAAGCTCCTAAAACTCAACAACAAAGAAATAAATCACTTCAAAGATGGGCAAAGGACTTGAATAACCATTTCTCCAAAGAAGATACACAAATTGTCAAAAGTACTTGAAAACATGCTCAACATCATAAATCATTATGGAAATGCAAACCAAAACCACAATGAGAAGCCACCTCACATCCATTAGGAAGGCCATCATTAAAACAGAAAACAGCAAGTGTTGGGGAGGATGTGGAGAAAATGGAACGCTTGTGCACTGTCGGTGGGAGTGTAAAATGGTGCAGTGGCTATGGAAAACTGTATGGGGGTCTTCAAAAAGAATTAAAAAATAAAATTACCAAACGATCCAACAATTCCACTTGAGGGTGTATACCCAAAAGAAGTGAAAGCAGAGACTCAAAGAGATATTTGAACACCCATGGTCACAGCAGCATTATTTGCAATAGCCAAAAGATGGAAGCAACCCAAGTGCCCATCTACAGATCATGGATAAACAAAATGTTTATCCATACATACAATGGAATATTATTCAGCCTTAAAAAGAAAGGAAATTCTGAAACATGCTACAGCATGAGTGACCCTTGAAGACATTATGCTAAATGAAATAAGACAATCACAAAAAGATAAATACTGCATGATTCTACTTATACAAGGTAACTAGTCAAATTCATAGAGACAGAAAGTAAAAGGGTAGTTGCCAGGAGTTGGGGAAGAAGAGGAGGAATGGGGAGTTGTTTAATGGGTACAGAGTTTCAGTCTTGCAAGATGAAAAGTTCTGAAGATTGGTTTCTTAACAGTGTAAGTGTACTCGACACTACCAAATTGTTAGTTTAAAAATTGTTAAGATGGTAAATTTTATGTGTATTTTACCACAATTAAATATAAATATTAAAAATAATCGCTGCTATATGTCTGAGTATTAGATGGTGATCGTTGCATTACCACCATCTTGTAAATATATTAAAAACCATTGAATTGTACACTTTAGAATTACATGGATCGCATCTCAGTAAAGCTGCTTTAAAAAGAAAAATAAATAAATAAATCACTACTGATTTTAATATGACTGCAACACTAATGTATTTGAAACCCACAGGGGAAGTAATAGCAATTCAAATATGTGAGTCCAAATATAAATTATTTCAAAGAACAAGCACGTGTTCTGCTTAGCTGTATGAAAAAGAGGCATCAATGACATCACAGGAAAGTTCCCTATAAACTAGAATTCTTATCGTAACCTCCCACTTCATTCCCTCTGTGTCCCAAATTGATATTGATCCATATTGAAGCCCTAACCCCCAATGTGATGTTATTTGGAGGTAGGGCCTTTGGAATGTAATTAGGTTTAGATGAGGTCATGAGGGTAGGGCCCACATGATGGGATCAGGGTCCATAAGATGAGGAAGACTGATCAGAGCTCACTCAGTCCCCACCACATGAGGACACAGCAAGAAGGCAGCTGTCTGCAAGCCAGGAAGAGGGTCCTCCCCGGGGAACCAAAGCAGCCTGCACCTTAACCTTGGACTTCCCCGTCTCCAGAACTATGAGAAATAAATGTCTGTTGTTTAAGCCACGCAGTCTATGGTATTTTGAAATGGCAGCCCAAGATAACTAATACACCCTCCCAGACCAAAGTCTCAATCTGAGACAGCAGCTCTCTGAGCAATCTCTAAGTTGCACACATATGGTACTGCCAGTGTTGTCTATGGCTAGAAACACCAAGTCAGGATCTCCGGGTAATTTTCCAGCAAGGAGGCCTTGTCTAAGTCATAAACACCTTTGGAACAAATTCAGGGCAATATATTCTGGACTTTAGTCTTCCAATTCTTAATCCCTACATAACTGCCACAAAACACCACCAGAACTTTTTGCTACTTGGACATATTCTTAGTTTTATATCAAGCATGATAATGGCGCATTTGACTTGTGTCCTATACAGAATTTAATTGCATGTTTCAGTTTTAAATATGTGATGAACCTTACATGCAAGATGGCTCAAATTCATCAGTCGAGAGATGTTTCTATTAATATTAATATATTTTTTCTAGTTTCTATTACCAACTGATATGAATTGATACCAAACCTTGAGTCCTCCTAGGGCAAGCATCACAATGTTTCTGCCAGATCTTCCACCCCTGACTGACCCATCCAGCTCTTGCTATTCTGCTTGTCCAGCTCATTGTATTTATTCATTCTTTTTTTTTTGGCCGCACCACATGGTAGATGGGATCTCAGTTCCCTGACCAGGGATCAAACCCGCGCCCCCCTGCATTGGAAGCACGGAGTCTTAACCACTGGACCGCCAGGGAAGTCCCCATCTATTCATTCTGTAATGAATATATCATTTTATGTCTCAAGAAAGAACCAGCACTGGAAAAACATAGCCTTTCTAAGGATGGAGAGAGGAGAGTGAGGCTTACGCAATAGCCAAGGAAATAACGGAAGCAGAAAATAGAGCCAGAAAATAGTGCTGAGCTTAATCTGCCCCTCCTGCTGGCTTCCTGGAGAATGAAGAGAGGCAGCAGTCTGGCAGGAGTACAGGGAAGTGACAGAAAGATCTAGATGCTCCTCTCCAACTCAGGCTTCAGCAGTGCAATAGGATGAGGGCATTCGTGAAGCTTAAGAACCCAAACTAGTTCAGTCCAAACAGGTCCCCCAGCAAGTTCAGAATATCAACCTCCAAAAAGGTTTCACCTGCCCATCCTTTATAAAGTGAAAAGATTCAACACGTTCTTATTGTTCTTACAAGCAGTGTTCATCTCAAATATTGGGAAAACAAATGTTCAAATATTTAAATTTCACATGAAGAGGAAAATATAGAATTCACAAGAGGTTTTAAAGAAATATACCTTATTCCATTCACTTGTGATTCGTAATATAATGCAGTAATCATTCCCTATTTTCAAGGGTGCATTATAATATTTCCCATAGTACAGCCTGTCTCCAATAGATATCTCCATGGCATCATCGGGAACATCCTTGGCCAGCAGTTCTGCCGTCACATATCCATCAGCACCAGAAGCATTGCTAAAGAATGAGGTAGCCTCTTCAGAATCACAAACAAATGTGCTTTGGAGGGCCAGGGGAAGCACTAACACCTGATATGAACTGGAAGAGAAAAGAAAATGTCTATCAGATCCTTGCTTGGGGGATTCGTTCATTCATTTATTCGTATTTGTTGAGCACCTGCTATGAGATCAACACTTTTCTAGACACTGGAGATGCAACACTTGATAAAAGTCCTCGCCCTTGTGGGATTTATGGTCTGACAGCTCCCACAGTCATGGAACTCCAGTTGGAACCAACAGTGTTAATGCCAGATGACACTGGGTGAGGGATCTCTCCAAGTTCTGGCTGCAGATGGCTATCTGGTAAATCCTCTTTAGCTGGGAGAAGTTGCTGCACGTATAACTGCCCGGAGCGTATGTGTCTTAAAGTTGATCTAATCAGTGTTTTTCACATGGGCAAATAAAGCCCAGCTGTGGAAAGAGTTTAGCAGTCACATGGAGGCCAAATGCCTACAAGAGTTAATGCACTAAGTCTGCAAAAAGGCTCCACGCAATCACATGGGGTACCTAAAACGGAACTCATGTGATTTACATTCCCTCCAGTTCACGTACTGATACCAAAGTTCCTGTGAAATGAACGAGAAGCATGGAGTACAGATCACCATGAGTTCATCTAGTCTGACAATATCCTGAAAGAGCCGGAAAGGGAAAATCTCATATGTTCCCTAGATGTGGACAAAGAAACACGCTAGCAATCAGGTGTCATTTTTGTCATGTGTTTTAGTATTATTTATCCCACCAAATAGAAAATCTGTCAGTGAAAGGAAGTGTAAGAACAAAAACACTCTGAGAATGAATCACGCCTTTCTTTTTATTCACATCTATTCGGGACTCATCTTCTGCCTCTAGTATAGTAGGTGTTGGGATGTCTGCTTTTTCTATCAGGCTTGATAGCAGGGATTTGAATGATTTACTCTTTTTTTTTTTTTTTAAGTTCATAGGTGTGCTTTTTTTTTTTTAACATCTTTATTGGAGTACAATTGCTTTACAATGGTGTGTTAGTTTCTGCTTTATAACAAAGTGAATCAGCTATACATATACATATATCCCCATATCTCCTCCCTCTTGCATCTCCCTCCCACCCTCCCTATCCCACCCTTCTAGGTGGTCACAAAGCACCGAGCTGATCTCCCTGTGCTATGTGGCTGCTTCCCACTAGCTATCTATTTTACATTTGGTAGTGTATATATGTCCATGCCACTGTCTTCGTCCCAGCTTACCCTTCCCCTTCCCCGTGTCCTCAAGTCCATTCTCTACGTCTGCGTCTTTATTGAATGATTTACTCTTGTATCCTTGCAAACCCTTGCACAGTTCTTTGGCTGTGACTGATTCCTCACTAATGTTTCTTGAGTTGAAATTTCAGTAAAGAAGAAAAACATGCATCAGCACCAAATACGATTAGGGTAATTTCCAAAACTCATTAGCACACATAATTCTATTTTACCAATAAGTATACGCTTCCTGCTCCACATTCGTAATGCCCCATCTCCTGCTTCCTAAGAGCTCATGAGTTACTAGGTTAAGAAAAGGGAGTCCTCCCCAACAGCAGGTTTTGGATTTGGAAACTGTCCACCAACCAGGCTCCCCAAATTCCTAGGTGTCCTCAGGCCCCTGATTTCCACAAAGTTTCTGGGTTCACTTTCAGCATAGGGCTTTCTACAAAAGGGACAAAGTAAAGCCTGCAGGGCAATGAGTTGTCACTGCCATCACCAGTAAACATTTACTAAGCCTCCACTGCCAACAACGGAACACTTATAACAACAAACTTTCCTGGGGACTTGAAGACATCCCTATGAATCATGGCCGCAGGTAAGAAAGTAAATACGCAGCAGACTCCATGCTGTCCGTAAGCACATCTTCAAGTCCCTCTCATCTTTCCATGTAGGTGGTAATATTCAAGTGCAAGTTCAAGGCTCACCTGAACTCTTTTGGTTCTGAACGTTGCCCAGTAGAGGCACCATTCATGACGCGTAAAGCAGTCTCCCCAATTAGCATGATCATAATCACCCAAGTTGCTTGATAGTTGTACAAATTCCCAGCCCCCATCCCAGACCTACTGAATCAAAATCTCCAGTAGAGTCTGGGAATTCATACAGCTGATAAAGCACCCCAGGTACACTGGTAATCTGGCAAGTGTGGGAGACACTAGCATTAAGAGAGCCCAGCCACAGGCTGCCTCATCCACCCAAGATCACCAAGCTAAGGAAGGGAGGTGTGGCCCCAGAGCCCCTGCTCCACCATGTGCCCAAGGCACTGTCCCCTGACAATGTACAAGGCAGACTCCGGCCTGTCACACACTGGCGGTGCTGTTACCCCCAGCTCAAACCAGGTAGTCGGGCCAAGAAAACCCCCCAATTGCCTGCTGGTAATTAGCCCCGATGACGTTGGGGAAGCAGTTGTGGCTGTTTAGAGCATGACTGCTCTAGAAGGACTTCTCCCCTCTTTCTCACCACCACCCTCCCTTGAATGACTCACAGCTCTCCACTTCCTGTTTTGGAGGCACTGGCCGGCACAGAGCCACAGGATAGACTGTCATTTGGCTTTTCTTTCTGCCTTACATAATCATCTGGTCTAAATATCACGTACGTCTTGCAAATTCTCTCAGGCAGTGAGATCACAACTTCTGTTCTCCTTATAGCAACAGAATTACAATGCCTTCCAGTAACTTGTCAGGAATCAAGAAACAGAACAACTTAGGCCATATCCATGCCTGGAAAGACTTTTGAGCACTTACTGAACTCAAACTAATAGACACAAAAAGCTCAAGTTTCATTACAAATGGACACACATAATATCGATAGACTTTCCTTTTTATAGTTTTGTGATACCTCATGAATTTTACCTTGATTGTACAGCAGGGTCATAGACTGAAGGGTCAGGAGAGACATAGGCAGTGTAAGTTAGGTCAAGGAAACAGGTTGTTGCCATCTCCTTGATTTGTTACTGTCAGTAAGTTACTCATCTCTCCAGGCAAACCTCAATTTTCCTCTCTAAAAAGGGAATACTTCTGCTTTCCTAATCCTGCCATGACCTTTGTAAATAAAAAGCTTAATTGCACACAAGGTAGTCCAGCAACTGAGGTCAATTAATTCCATCCTAATACCACCTGGAGTCCCAGAAGCAGTTGTTAACAATGCAGTGTCTTGCTCACATCTCAATACAAGAATGAATTAGAATTATCCAAATGACTCTTCCAGAAATCACTACACACATGGGAGTAGGGGAGGGAGAGGGATGGACTGGGCGTTTGGGGTTGGTAGATGCAAACTATTACTTTAGAATGGATAAACAACAAACTCCTAATGTATAGCTCAGGGAACTATATTCAATATCCTGTGATAAACCATAATGGAAAAGAATATTTAAAAAAAGAATGTCTATATGTGTATAACTGAGTCACTCTGCTGTACAGCAGAGATTGTAACAACATAGTAAATCAACTATACTTCAATAAATAAATAAATAAATAAATAAAAAAGAAAGCACTACACACCCCCCAAGGTCATCCTTAAATAAAGGAAAATATATTCTGTCTTTGGTAAATGAAATGATGCTTCTGATCCACCATCACTAAAGGATGTACCTGGAGGCGTGAGTGCCAAGTGATAGCCTGACATGTCACGGGCACCCAACCAGTGCTCATCTAATGACCAAAGGAATGGATTTAATTTCTCGAGCTCAGCTGCCCAAATGCTTGTCTCTGGTCCTTTACAAGTCTCTCTATTCATTAGGGAGGGTGCTAGTTGGAATTAAAGGCCCAGTCTGTACCCAAGGAAACAAAAAATGAGGCACTGACTGCACTGACTCAACTACTCCAGTGCAGCCACCTAAAGAGAAGTCTCCTCCTCACTCAAACCAAAGTTTTCAAAACTCTCCATGGAGATCACTGGGCAGCCATGGAAAAGAGGCCTCTACTGACCTGATGGGTCCATTTTTCTCCTTGGCTTTCCTCAGTCTCAGGCGTGGTAAAGGCCCTCCGTGCACAGTGAAAAAGTCTACTTCCGGAAGGGGAGGCTCTGAAAACATGTTGAAAAGAAGAAAGGGGGTATGATCAGAACGAGCAGAAGCATGAAAAAAGTGGTCCTCATGGGGCATCAAGAGGAAAGTTTTCATGTAAGAAGAGATGAGCAAACTCAGACACATGCTCTGACGTGGATGAATCTTGAACACATTAGGCTAAATGAAATAAGCCAGACACAGAAGGACAACTATTGCATGATTCCACTTACGTGAAATATCTGGAACAGGTAAATCCATAGAGACAGAAATAGATTAGAGGTTGCCAAGGGTTGAGGGGGTGTGTAGGAAATGGGGAGTTATTGTTTAATGGTCAACAGAGTTTCTGTCTGGGGTGATGAAAACATTTTAGAAATAGATAATGGTGATGGTTTACAACATTGCAAATGTACTTAATGCCAATAAATTGTGTCCTGAAAAATAATTAAAATGGTACATTTTATGTTGTATATATATTATTACAATTAAAAAAAAATGATGCCCCAGCACTGACAGACGGTGGATGCTGTGGGCATTTCAATTAACTTGGCAAATAGGTTCTTATTTGGTGGGGAGACCAGCTTATCAGACTTCTAGATCCTTTAGGAACAGTTTATTTATTATTATTATTATTATTATTATTATTATTATTATATATATTTTTTGGCTGCGCCGTGCAGCTTGTGGGATCTTAGTTCCCCCACCAGGGATCGAACCTGTGCCCTCGGCAGTGAAAGCACGGAGTCCTAACCTCTGGACCACCGGGGAATTCCCTAGAATTCTAGATCCTTTATAATCACACAGCTGTCTGTCCTTATCTTGCTCTCCCCAGCAACCAGATTTCCCAAATAGATATTCCACAGGGAGGAGAATGTTGGTTGATTGGTTGATTGACACCAGCGTTCTAGCATCTAACTGGGAGTTATATTCATGGTATAGATGTACCAGCTGCCACTCTGCCTTGTGAGTAACACAGCTTACATGTGTTGGGCACACAACACATATATAGATGTGTCCTATATATGCCTCATCTCATTTAATCTTCTCCACAGTGCTATCAAGTGGATGAGATTTATAAAGGGAGGGAGGAAGAGAGAAAGAGAAAGAATAAAATATGACCCCCCCCCTCCCCTGAAATTCCTCTGAATCCTGCCACAGTGAAATTAGCACTAAGAGGCCAAAATAGACACTCAAGACTCTATTTACCCAATTAGAAAATAGCTTTGGGGCAAAAATTCTCAATTCAAATTATAATAAATAAAAACTTAGACCTTCCTAGATAATTTTTAAAGCTCTACTGAATATGTTATTCATACACTGTCTTTCAACAAATATTTATTAGCCACCTCTATGCACCTCTATGTGAGGCTGGGAGAAACAACTATGGAAGATGGTTTCTGCTTTCCAGGAGCTCAGAGTCTAATAGTGGAGAAAGTCTTATAAACAGGCAGTGCTTGGAACTACGATAAAGTTCCACGAGAGGGTGGTGGGAGTGCAGAGGAAGAACACCAAGGGCAGGGGGGTGAGCCTATCAAATACAGAAACAGACATACGCAGGGGCAGTAGGTGAGAGAGAGTGTGGGCAGAGACAGAACTGCAGGAGTTCAGTGTGCCCGAAAGGTTGAGTCCCAGCTGGGTAGAAGCGGGCAGTAAAGTGAGACGTGTGAGTATAGGTCAGATCTGAGGTCCTAGAAATAATGAGAAGCCATCTAACGATTCTTAGCAGATGTGTATTTTAGAAATACAATTTGGACCGCCTGTTGGAGGATGAATTGGAAAAGAGCAAAAGCACAGATTCTCCAAAATCTAGGTAAGAAGTGCCTGAGGTCTGAAGCGAGTGATGGCACTCGGAAGGGAGAAGAGGGGGCAGATGGAGGAGACACGTGGGGCAGAGATGGAACGGAAGATGGTGGAAGATAAGGAAGGGGAAGGAATCTGGGCTTTGGTTTTGGCCACTGAGTCAGTGGTGACGTCATTCATCAAGGTCTGCAGGGAAGGTTCAGACGCAGCTCACTTCTAGACCTGTTAAGTTTGAAGTGCTTGTGAAATCGTCCAGCAGGCAGTTAGAAATGTGGGTCTAGAGCTTAGGAGCAAACCGTGATGGTGATATGGAGTCAGTCATCAATAGAAGAGGCTATGGCTGCCCAGGGGGAAGGTATAAACGCATCTGAGAAGAGATGCGGGCCTAGGGCGACCACCAGGAAACCCAGGCATCTAAGACCAGGTGGACGAGTGAGAGTCCCCTCTAGCTCTTATTAAACAGTGCTAAGTCTAGAATTTCTTCCAAAGTCACCCAGATACGCCACACAAATTATGTTTTCCATAAATCCGTGGGTTTGTTACGGAACAATCCCCCACCTACAGTTAAGACCTCACACTACGGTGTTGAAGGTCTATGCTGTTTCCAAGAGGTGTCCAGAAAGAGATTCCATAACTGACACCCCTGAGGAAGACAACGGCCAGCTTCCTGCAGCGGTAATGGGGAGAGGGGAAAATGCAGTTTAAAAACCCCCACCAGGTTCCCCAGGGAAATGTGAGCATTTGAGTACAGTAAGTCCCCTGCATACAAACAAGTTCCGCTCCAAGAGTGAGTCTGTAAGTCCAATTTGTTCGTAAGTCCAACAAAGTTAGCCTAGGTACCCAACTAACACAATCGGCTATATAGTACTGTACTGTAATAGGTTTATAATACTTTTCACACAAATAATACATAAAAAACAAAGAAACCAAAAATAAAGAAAACATTTTTAATCTTACAGTACAGTACCTTGAAAAGTTCAGTAGTACAGTACAACAGCTGGCATACAGGGGCTGGCATTGAGTGAACAGGTAAGAAGAGTTGCTGACTGGAGGAGGGAGAGGAGGTGGGAGATGGCAGAGCTGAAGGATTGTCAGCAATAGGAGACGGAGGGCAAGCTGCAATTTTACTCACACCTGACGTTGATGGCACAGGTTCTGGTTCCTTGCTGGATTCAATTCTATTTACCCTCTTGAAAAAACGATCCAGTGATATCTGGGTATTAGCTCTTTTTTTTCATCATAGATGACATTATAGCACTGGATTGAATCCTGAACGGCTGTTGCAACCTTCGTGTACCATTCTACGTGCAGGTGTTGTGCCTCAAAAACTAACAGTGCCTCCTCACAGAAAGGAAATCCCCTTGCCATTTCCTGTGTTGTGAATCTCTTCAGTTCTTCAGTTACTTCTTCTTCCTCTTGTCTCTCTTCATCCTTTCTCTGAGCCTCCAATTCCTGGTGCTTCTTAGCAGTACCAGCTACATCACCGCGGCTTTTATTCTTGCTTCTGGTCATCATGGGCTTGAAATAAAGATACCGTACTACTGTACTCTATACAGTTCTGTACAGTAAAGTACACAAAAGCACAACCACTTGTAGAGGATGCACGCATGTGACAATGTACGCCAGACACGTGAACTAACTTACATGATTGGACGTGCGAACGCACGTTCTCATCCTTGAAAGCTCACAACTTGAAGGTTCATATGTAGGGGACTTACTGTATCTCTGCACTCAGCCATTCAGGCTATCAATGAAATGCCCTTTCATTCATGATGTTTTGTCATCACGGTAAAGTAAGTGGTTTTTATCACGCATTTCCTGTTTTCAGCCCAGAGGCAGATTAACTGTTTACTCTTTTCTGTGTGAGAACTCTCCTTAGGCTCAAGTTATTCCTCTGTTTGCTCTTCTCTGAGATTAATAACTCCAGGTCCTCTAATCTCTTGGCTAACCTTTTAAAACCACCAGGTTTCTCACCCACCCCAGGAACAGCAGAACGAAGTGCTCGTCCAGCTTGGCGAAGGCGGGCCCACAACGGGGGCAGGAAGGCCATCGCCTGCTTGTTCCGTGGCCCGCTGCCCCTTTTCAGCCCCAGCGTCATTCTTGCCATTCTAAATGTGCCACTACCACGCAGCTGATTCCATCAACACGTGACTTCTAGGCTGCTTTCTGCTCTGCCTGCTCAAGGCCTTCCCCACCTTGAAAACAGTGTGCCTTTTCTCTCGAATGTGAAAGCCTGGACTTCATCAGGCTGGTTCTTCGCCACATTTTTGGGTTTAAATAACCTTAACTTCCAGCCATATTTTCCAAGATGCTGTTTCCCATCCCCCAAACTGCTGTCTATGGCAGATCTGCTCTCCTTTCCATCGGCTTCATTACTGATTTAAACCAAATCAGACCCAAGGCAAGAAGTGGGTCGTGTCTAGGCTGGAGTTCTTTCACCCTGAGTATGTGAGATGAGGGGACATACTCATTACTACCCTTAGGTGTCAACAGTATCCATTCTCTACTAGAAGCAAGTGACAAAGGAAATGATGGAGGCTACCATCTGAGAAAACTTTGAAGAGTCAGGAAAAAAGCAATGAAGCAGGACTTGTCCTACAAAATATTAAATATACTACAAATTTACAATAACTGAAATAGGAAAGTACAAGCACAGGATAGGCAAAGCAATGGAAGAAGCTAGACAATCGAGAAAGAGACCCAAATAAATAAATGAGAATATAGTGTGTGGCCTGGACAGTCATTCCAAAGGTGATGGGGAAACTGGCTTATCATCTGGGGGAAAAAAATTACCATGTAAATTTAGCCTTATACACGCATTTAAACAAATTCCAAATGGGTCTAACCTTCAATGTGAAAAGCAAAACCATTAAGAAGCATTTGAAAATAGTAGAGAATAAAAATTATTGATCTGATTTTCAGGGTGGGGAAGGCTTTTCTTGGCATGACCAGAGGCAGAAACTATAAAAGAATCAATAGAATTGATTACATGAAAACTTAAAATGTCTAAATGTCAAAAAGAATATTGACAAGAAAATTAAAGAGTAAATAACCTGGGGGTGTAATACGTATAACAAAAGATTAAAACCATTAATGTAAGCAAACTATTAAAATCAATGAGAGGAAGGAGGTAACAGAAGTGCAAATGTGTTAAAATTCCTCTAAAACCCATTAAAATGAACCAAAAAAAAAAGTAAAAGAAAATTTTATCTGCACTAAATCTAAACAAAGGTCGCAACCTTATGCTATAAACTTCAAGTAAATGCAAGGAACTAATACATATAAATAAATATATAAAAATAAAGACACCCAATGGTTCTTTTCTAATCCTCAGCATCTCCCCAACTGGACCACGGCCCCCACTCAAGGCATGATAAATTGAAATCGATGGCAATAGAGCAAATGGAGCTTACACCATAAGTCATCAGATATCACAAGGTGAGCTGCATCTCCCCCATCAATAAGGTTATGAGACTTGGCTTCCCAGGAAGAAGGAACAATCTTCTTTTTATCTTTATCTCCCCTTCAGCACTTGGCACCGGTCTTTGTACATAACCAATCAATAGGTATTCACTGAATTAAGTTGTTAAGTTGCAGCATACCCTTCCCCCACTTCTATAACACACAGAAACCCCGGTTTTTAGGCTTCTGATGTAAAGAAACTTTCCCATCCATATTTTGTAAAAAGCTAGCGTTAATATAGGAACATAACACATCCAGCCCATTTTCCTCTGTGGTGTACCATCTTGTCTCAGTGGGGCCTCAGCAGGGATGCAGATGCTTTCAGTGAGAAGAGTGGGGAGATATCCATCCCCATATAGCCATTTCCTTGAGAGGCTAGGTTTTGATTTGAAGCTGGAAAGTAGTTGGGAGATTTCTGGGGATGAGAGGAACAGGTGGCCCATGGAGGTATAGAAGGACATGTGTGCCTCCCTCCTGGCCTGACTTAACATTAGGTCCTCAGATGTCAAAGAACCTGTGTCCGTGAAAGACTTTGAGAGAGCCTGGACGAAGAAAAACAGTTGGGATGAAGGCCAACTCCTCTCCTAACCTCCGGGGCAGTTCCTACCCACTCGGAGCCAGGGGAAACAGCAGGAATAAGCGTGGTACCCTGGAACCAGCCTGAGGAGACAAAGTCCTCACTGAGGACACAGGAGTGCACAGTCCTTGGATGGTTTGTGGAAGAGAAGCTCACAGCAGAAGAACGTCAAGACACCTGGTCCTGCACGGTCCTTCCTGAGGACACTTAACAGTAAGAGAGGAGGGGTCAGAGGAGAGGGCAGTGGTCCCCAGCCCTGTAGGGGGAATTAGAGCTATCCTGACTGGACCTCTCTGTTAGAGGGATAGCCTGAGAACGCTTGGGACATACCTGTGTTTTCAGTGGCTTTCCTGAACATCTGAAAAAGTACATTGTTTTTCTTATTACGAATGCAGGTAGAGATGGGAAAGTTCCCGTGTACATTGCCAGCCTTGGTATTGAAGGTGGACTTGGGAAGGAATGATTTCCTTTACATATTCGTTTCCCTTTTCTCTTCCAGCATTCTTGGTTCCATAATAAACATTCAACCTCAAATGATCACCACATTGTGTGGAATAAGTGGTTTATCTTTACATTCCTGCAGGCACTTGCTTTCTCTCTCTCTCTCTTTCTCTCCCTCCCTCCACTTCCCCCTCTCTGGTTCTCTCCCTCTCTGTATGAGAAGAAAATTTTGCCTACAAGCTTTTTGACTTGGCTAGAAAATAGCATAACCAGTGTGGGGCAGCTCTTCTGACCCTTTGGGTCTACATCAAGAATGAAAGTTTGTTCTTACATAAGGGAGTATAAATGGTGGCACTATTCTGATGAATTCCCATCAATGGGCTGCCTGCGGAAGCACGTGGGCCATGAGTCAAAAACACTGTGATAGCCTCTCCATCTTACCACCTTTCTCACCAGCACCTTCTTCCATTGCCACCTCAACACTTGCCTCTGTCCTTCAACATTCCAAAAGCTTTCACTCTCCTCTGAGGTCAGCAATATATTTAAAGCACTCGTTTTCATCCTGTTCCCATCAGTAAGATTTAGCTTAATGTAAGACACTCAGAAGGGAAATTCCATTCACTTTTCTTCTGGGAAATCAGCTGCTGCGTATTCCACGTCCAAACCCCTTGCCTCACATTTCTGGTAAAATTCAGAAGTTCACAATTTTGCTGAAACAAAGCCACATCTTAGGCAAAAAGGCATACCTCTTCACATCAATATATGGTTCTCTTATTAAAGAGAGGGCTTGGGGTTTGTTCTTATTTTATTTGTTTAGTTACTCTTTCATAAGATCTTAACAACTTGAATTTTCACACTTTTTAAAAATTGCTAGTTCTTTAAAGTAGAGTGAAAAACATGCAGTCGTGGTTTCAGTGAACTTAAACAGCTCCACAGTGTCCCCTGGTGGCCATGAACACAGACACAGGGTGCTTGAGCTACGGGGCAATATTTAGCGTACAGAACAAGGTAGAAATAAGTGTCTCATCGAGATGAAACTCCCTGTCCCCAACTCAAAAAATATGAAATGCTAATGTGAATCAGCAACGCAAACCATCCAAACATGAGAAGGACCAAAGAGTAGGAGACTGAATAGCTATCCATTTTGACGTCACCATGGGAAAAAATGCCCAAATTGAACATCTCTTTCCAGCCCCAAAGCTGGTGAATTCTTTTTGGTCTAAAGCCTTTATTAACTAACCAGGCATTTCTTCAATGCCAATACCACCCGCTGGCCATTTGGGGGTTAGCCCTCGTATGCATTCATTACAAAAATATTCTTTTGTTGTGCTATCATTGTCCTTACGTGTGCTCACACTGTCCTTATGTGTTGGGGATTCAATGTAGAGCACACAGACAAAAACCTCTGTCTTCAAAGAGTTCCTATTTTAGTAGGGGAAAATAAACAAGTAAATTTTAAAATACAAGTCCTGAAAACGAGTTCTATGAAGAAATTCAAGCAGAGGAAATGGATAGAGTGATGGGGTGGCAATGGGAGATGATTTTTGAAAGGATGGGCAGGGAGAGGCTCTCTAGGTAATGGCACTTGAGCAGAAACCCGAGTGATTATAAAGAAGCCATGTGGAGAGAGTGTCCCACGAAGATTAAGCAGCAAATGGAAATACCTGATTGCAAGAACAAGTTTGACCTGTTTGAGAAATAGCAAGGAAGGATGCTGCTCCTTAGTGAGAAAGGGAGAGGGCAGAGGGAGATGAGGTCAATGAGGTAGGCAGGGGCCAGACTCCATGTTCCATGGTAAGGAACGTGGATTCCGTTAGAACACTAATGCAAACTCATAGGACCGTTTTGAGCTGGGGATGACATGTTCTTATATGCATTTTTAAATTAATTTTTATTGGAGTATAGTTGATTTACAATGTTGTGTTAGTTTCAGTTGTACAGCAAAGTGAATCAGTTATACATATACATACGTCCACTCTTTTTTAGATTCTTTTCCCATATAGGTCATTAGAGTATTGAGTAGAGTTCCCTGTGCTATATAGTAGGTCCTTATTAGTTATCTATTTTATATATAGTAGTGTGTATATGTCAATCCCAATCTCCCAATTTATCCCTCCCTTCCTTTCCCCCTGGTAACCATGAGTTTGTTTTTTACATCTGTGACTCTATTTTGTTAATAAGTGCATTTGTACCATTTTTTTAGATTCCTCATATAAGCAATATCATGATATTTGTCTTTCTCCGTCTGACTTAATTCATTCAGTATGACACTTTGAGTGATGTTTTTAAAGTTATGGTGAAGATTAAGACTTAGGGCAGCAGGTGATAGGCAACTGTGAAAACAGGGAGAAGAGTTAGAATGCTATTGCAGGAGTCCAAGCAAGAAGTTGCTGGCTTGGATTAGGTTGCTAGTGGTAAAGGCAAAGGCGGAGAGAAGTGGTTGGATTCAGAATGTTTATTTCAGAAACAAGCCAGCTTGTTGATGGACTAGAAATGGTGGGAGAGATAGAATCAATTATGATTCCTTTTTGGCCTGAGCAGTTGGTGAAAAGGAATGCCAATAACTGAGATAGAGAAGCCTGGGTGGAAATGGATTTGGGGGTGAGGGAAGAGGTGAGAAATCAAAAGTTCTACTGGGTTTGCCTATTAGATGTTCAATAGGATATGTTTAGGAGACAGGTGGATACATGAGTCTGGAGCTCAGAGGAGAGATTGGGACTAGGATACATATTTGGGAATGCTCAGCACATAGGTAATGTTTATAGCCATGAAACTGGTAGAGATCGCCTAGACAAAAAGAGTAAATAATGAAGAAAAAGGAATAGAAGAAAGCGAGGGGCGGGGCATCAATAAAAGTATTCGGTTGGCCAAAAAGTTCATTTGGGTTCTGTGGAAGCTCTTATGGCAAAACCCGAACGATATTTTTGGCCAACCCAATAGATGGACCTAGTGAAAAAAAACTGAGAAGGAGCAACCAGCAAGGTAGAAGGATCCAAAAGCCAAGAGAAAAGGTGTTTCAAGGATGGAATGCCAAATGCTGTAGAGAAAATCATATAAGAACAAAATCGGGCAGTGGGTTTTGCAAGATGGAGACACTTCCAGTAAAGCATTGAGGACAAATGCCTCTGGCCTGGAACCAGTTACAGAAAGAAGAGGAGGTAAGGATGTGGAGCCTACACAACATTCTTTCAAGGAGTTTTACTGTAATGAGGGGCTGAGAGAAGGCAGAGTAGCTGGAGGGAATATGGGATCAAAAGAAGTGTGCTTATCTTTTCTATGTTTTCATTTAAAAATGAGATATTACAACATGCTTGTGCAGTGTTGGGACTAATTCTTTACTGGAGGGAATTGAGGATGAGGCAAGAAGGGATGACGGGGTTGATGGAGGATTCGCCTTAGGAGTGGGGACAAGAGAGAAGATAAAATATAGGTTCTGCATGAAGGCAACAATGGGAGATTTGGGAGTGGAAAGTCCTCACTTGATTACTTCTTTTTTTTTTTTAATTTTATTTATTTATTTATTTATTTTTATACAGCAGGTTCTTATTAGTTATCTATTTTATACATATTAGTGTATATACGTCAATCTCAGTCTCCCAATTCATCCCACCACCACCCCCTCACCTGATTACTTCTAATTCCTCAGTGAAGTAAGAAACAAGAAGCTAATAGTCTGAATATTAACTCAGAGTGTGTGTGTTGGAGGATGGAGTGAGCATCACAGATTTGAGGAGACATGAGAAAATGAGTGAAAAGTGAATTTTCTAGGGGACTAGAGTGGGACTGTCAGTCATTTTTCCCTGAGAGTAACCTACTCTTAAGGTACTTGTAACAGAATAACAATTAAATATGTTATTGAGAAAGAAAAAGTAATAGGAAAAATTCTTTTTAAGTATGAAATATTTTAAATATCCAGAAGGAATTTAACCAACACTCATGTACACACTACCCAGATTTCTTCAATGCTCCTATTTTGTTTCAGGTACCTTTTTAAGAAATAAAACATTGCAGTTCAGGCTGCAGTCCCCTTAGTTCCCCTCTCCAATTTCACGTCCTTCTTCCTCTTTCTCTTAAAGCTCATTATATAAAGACTGAAAGTAATAGTGTGCCTCTTTATTTGAGCCTATACAGCTCTGCGGTGACTTCGTTCATCCAAATGCTGTTATTCAAGATTTACCTGCTATCTGCGTTGTCAGGGAGATGACCGCAGGAAGTTCAGAAGACAAAGCCTGGATGCTGACACTGTAGTTGGTACCTGGCCTCAGGTCCAAACAAGTCTCAGGAGCCTGGCTGCTGGCAGTGATATTAAAGACCATTTCCTGGGCAAATTCCTTCTGATACCATCTCTGGCCCCAAATGTGGAACTAAAACATAGAAAAGTTCACCAGGTGAATTGCTAGCTTGAAAGGCTCTGAATGCCTGGATACCTACCCTTTCTCTCACACTCTCTTCCTCTTGACTCTAAAGTTCCTTCAGAAAGTGAAATACGGCAGGAAGCAAATATTAGAGTTGTAATACCGTAAATATTGTAATTACAATATTATCAGTATCATAAACATATTTTTAAATCAAAATGCACGAAAACTCGAGGCCCCAACACCGACAACTTTCTCTTTCTTGTTCTCACACATATAACGGCACATGCCCAATGTGAAAGTCTGTTGGCAAAACCACAGGAGCAAGACCAAAGAACAATTTCCTAGAGAGAAAATTAAGAATCTGAACTAAGGCTTCTCCCAGAGCAGAACGTGCATTAGGATAGGGGTCCCCAATCCCCGGACCGCAGGCCGGTACCAGTCCACGGCCTGTGAGGAGCCAGGCCACACAGCACGAGGGGAGCGGTGGACCGAGCAAAGCTTTGTCTGCTTTACCATCGCTCGCATTACCGCCTGACCCATCCCCCCACCCCCTAGCGGTAGAAAAATTGTCTTCCACGAAACCGGTCCCGGGTGCCGAAAAGACTGGGGACTGCTGCATTAGGGTAATCCTAGTCGGTTTGGTAAAACCTGGGAAGAGTTTTTCTCCTCTGCCCACCCCCTTCTGACATTCCCTACACTTTACTGTAACATCCCAGCACCTGGGCCAATACATGCACTTTTCTTCCTACTTAATTGCTTCTAGTTGCAGCTCATCCCATGGTCTTTACCTTTGTTACTCACAACCACATCTAGCTTTAGAAGTTCCCCTTGACTCTCCAGGCAACACATTCAGACCCTGATCAGAGGCACTGGTGTGGAGAGACACACCCATGCAAGAGCCACTGGCTTCCTTCCATGACACTGCCTGAACATCAGCTCTGCATCAGGCTATGTTGCACCAAGAACCTCTCATGATTTTCTCATCAATCCCCAAGGTCTCTGTCTTCAAATATGCAGCAGAAGTGCCCACTTTCTTGTTTCTTACTGCAATTGTCACTACAAATCTTCCACTGATAACGGCAGCTATATAAGTAGTTTTTTTGGTTTGTTGATATTTTTTGAACCTCCCACACAAGACAAACACCTATAAACAGAGTAACTTTCAGTAACTTACTAAATACATCTCCTCTATATCAGCTGTCTTCATACTTCTCCATCTCAAGCAGGTTTCATTAAATATTGAAATGTTACTGATGGTCTGTTTTACTGCAAGGGGAAAAGAATGAGAAATCAACTTACACCTTATACCAAAATACTACCTTTTAATCGAACAATATTCCAAGGATAAGCGTTTACAGAGGATGACTTCAGCAGTATTTTAATTTAGAAATCAGTGGTAGCAGTCCAAGAAACACCATTTTTATATTTATGTAAAAACACAGTCCTGATGAAAGATTTAAGATCAAAAGATACCCAGTCAGAGAATCCTTCTTAAAAAATTATTTAAGTCGATTCACTGCAAATTCCCTTGGTTTACTAAGCGAAAACAGCGACTCATTGTCCTGGCCTTGGACAACCTCATTTAGACAAACAAGCATCAGTTTGAAATTCTGAGCTGAGAGTAACATTTCGGCAGAGAACTGAGAATTACTCCTTGAGGAAATGAAAAAGTCTACCTCAAGCAGTCAGGCTTTTCATGATGAAAAGGGGGGAGTGGTCCCTCTCGGTTTGGGCTTCCTCATCTCTTATGATCAAAGAAGCATTCATTGGTCTCTGCTCAATTTCATGGTAATGAATCCAAAAGACAGTTCAGTACTGGTACCATATAATACAGAGGCACATCCCCCAAGCTTTTTAAAATAAAGACTAGTTATTCAAACAACACTGTAATTCAACTGTACTTCAATAAAAAAATAAATTTTTAAAAAGACTGGTTATTCAAAGCTCTGGTATCAAAGGTTATTTCCTTCAATGATGATCCCTGTCCTTAAACTGAAAATAATACATCAGACTTGCTAAGAAGTTTCATAGGAACACTGTGATGATTAATAAGTGATAAAGACAACTCCCAAAGCACGTGAAAAAAAGGAAAATCTCATGGGAGCCAAACCTTTATTGTGTAAGCCCCTGGACCAACAGGTTCCTATGAATGAAGCCTAGTTGATAGATGTGACCCCTCTTTATGGATGGGGCAGCTTTGCCCAGAGAAAACCTGTTCCACAGGTCACAAGCTATTCTTCAAATGTTGTAAGACAGAGTAAGGAATAAAGTATGGATGATTCAGGATAAAGCAACCTTTAAGGAAGGTAAGGAAGATGGTTAGAGATAAGTAGTAGTGGCCCAAGGAAACTCACATTTATGAAACTTTCAAAAAGCATATAACTTCAATAGTATTTAAACAGTTCCAGACCATACAAAAAGGTAGAAAGTTTCCCAATTCACTCAGTATGACTGGATAATCCACAATGCCCAAGGTGTACAAGGATGGCACAACCAATTACTAAACACACTATGCTAAATTCACGTATTAATATAAATACAAAAATAAAATATTAACAAATAGAAGTCAGCAGTACATTCAAAGAACAATACACTATAAACAAGGGAGATTTACTCCAGGAATACAGAGATGATCATTACTAGGAAAGCTATGAATAGATTGAAAGAGAAAAACTATATGGTCACTTTTATAATCATAATGGTTAATACATCTAATGTACATTCCTGCCTAAAAATCTTAGTAAACTAGGATTTAATTTGATAAAAACTCCTTGATTTAAAAGAATGTTTATTAGAAACCACAATACTCAGTGGTAAAACAATTTCTAATAAAGTTAAGAACAATCCAAGGATGCATGGTTTCACAGCTATTATTTAGCATTAGTCAGGAGATTCTAGACAATGCAGAACGAGGCAAGGAAAAAAATGAGCTATAAATACCAGAAAGAAAGGGAACAAATTATGCAACTGACAGTAAATTAAAAAAACAACAACTGAAAAACAAATATGCAATTGTTTGAAAACGACAGAAAAATAATAGGAATTTGGCAAAATGCACCCAAAGACAAGAACATAGAAAAACTAATCGTTTTCTACATATCTGTAAGCACAAGCATGGTAGGCTGAATAATGGTCCCTTCAAAGATGTTCACATCCTAGTCCCTGGAATCTGTAACCATGTTACCTTACATGGCATAAAGACTTTGCAAATGTGATTACAATAGGGAGATTATCCTGGATTATCCAGATGACAAGGGTCTTTAAAAGAGGGAGACAAGAAGATCAGGGCCAGAGAGAACTTAAGGTTGAACTGATGAGCTTTAAAGATGGAGGATGGGGCCACAAGCCAAGGAATGTAGGCAGGGTCTAGAAACTGGAAAGGGCAAGGAAATATATCCTCCCTTTGAGACCCCACAATGAACACAGGCCTGCTGACACAAATAAACTAAAACCACAAATAAAATATAATAGAAAAATTAAAAGATTTCTATTCACAAGAGAAGAAACCATGAACAAACTTCAAATACCTAGCAATAAATGTAACTAGAAATGTCCAAGACTTACAAGAAGATTTTTTTCCCCCAGAAGGACATAAAATAAAACAATAAAGAGAAAATGCCACATCCTTGAATGGAAAGATTGAAAAGTGAAAAGATATCAATTCTCCACCAATTAATCTGTAAGTGGAATATACTTCCAATGGTGATTCCAATGGACCTTCTTGGAACGTGATAAGTTTACACATTATTCAGTGAATAGAAAGTTCTCACCATGTGCCAGGCATGCTTTGGGGCTAAGGATAAAGTGGTGAGAAAACAAAGTCCCTGCACCTAATGGAATTCATTCTAGTGAGAAAGGCAGAAAATAAACAAGTGAAAAAATAAATTTTAAAAATATAGGGCTTCCCTGGTGGCGCAGTGGTTAAGAATCCGCCTGCAAATGCAGGGGACACGGGTTAGATCCCTGGTCTGGGAAGATCCAACATATGCCGTGGAGCAACTAAGCCCGTGAGCCACAACTACTGAGCCTGTGCTCTAGAGCCCACGAGCCACAACTACTGAAGCCCACATGCCACAACTACTGAAGCCCGTGCAAGGCAACAAGAGAAGACAGCGCAATGAGAAGCCCGTGCACTGAAACAAAGAGTAGCCCTGCTCGCCGCAACTAGAGAAAGCCCACGCACAGCAATGAAGACGCAACACGGCCAAAAATAAACGAATAAAATAAATAAATTTATTTTTTTAAAGAATATATATATATATATAATTTTGTGCACTGGTAAAGACTATGAAAAGCGTCATACAAGAATAGAAAGGATGGTTATGGAAGGTCCTCTGTGGAGGTGATATGTGAGCAGAGACCTGAAGGATGAGTGAGTGAGCATCAAGAGTGGAGGAAGAGGGGTCAGACAGAGGGGGCTCCAAGGTCAAAACCCCACATGCAGGAATCAGCTTGGCATGCTCAATGAACAAAAAAACAATTACTGCTAAATTTCGGGGGGAAGAGTAATGAGAATAACAAGAAAAAAATTGAAATAAAAATATTGAAACAGGACAAAACCAGGTTTCAGTAACTACTATAAAGTTATGACAGTATTTCTCAACCTTTTTTCATTATAGCCCTACACGGAGCCTTTTTAAACATTTTTTCCCTAATCTTTCACACTTTATAAAATGTTAATACCACAGGTATGTATATGTTTCTTATTTACTATATGTTTATCTATGATTCATATATATAAATATATATATATATATATTTTTTTTAGTGTTAATTTCCTGGGGTTTTTTGTTTTTTTTGTTTTTTTGGCTGTGTTGGGTCTTCATCGCTGTGCCCAGGCTTTCTCTAGTTGCGGCAAGGGGGGGCTACTCTCAGTTGCGGTGCGCGGTCTTCACATTGTGGTGGTGTCTCTTGTAGTGGAGCACGGGCTCTAGGCATGCAGGCTTCAGTAGTTGTGGTTTGCTGGCTCTAGAGCACAGGCTCAGTAGTTGTGGCGCACGGGCTTAGTTGCTCCACAGCACGTGGGATCTTCCTGGACCAGGGCTCGAACCCGTGTCCCCTGCATTGGCAGGCGGATTCTTAACCACTGCGCCACCAGGGAAGTCCTATGATTCATATATTAAAAGAATAATATTTTTCCACCCCTCGAGAAGGAATTTTTGCCCGTTTAGCTGATTTTGCCAGGGGGTGAATTGAGAATGCTAGAGTAAATTGCTAGTTTGTTGCTAGCAAAGGAATAAACAAAGAGGTCAATGGAGCAGAGCAGAACTCAGAAACGAATCTATCTATGCATCGGAATTTGTATAAGATAGGGGTGGACTTTCAAATCAGTGGGAAATAAACTGAGTTGGGAAATAGTTATCCATAGAAATAAACTAATATTAGATCCCCACCTTGACATACAGGCAAAAATGATTGCAACTGTAATAAATTTTTAGTTAGAAAATATAATAGAAAAGAAAATAGAAAAACAGTTCTATGATCTTGGTTAGGAAAGAAATAATAAGAAAACTAGGAAAAATTTTTTTTAATTTGACTAAATAAAATCTTAAATTTTCTTTATGGCAAACGATTCAACAACCTAAGTTTGAAAGACAAGCAACAAAGTGTGAAAAAAAATTGTAACATATTTGAAAAAGTTGATGGCCCTGATACCTAAAGAACACTTACCATGAAGAAAAATACCACCAACAACACAGGAAAAGGAGCAATAAATAGAAAAAGTGATTCATAGGAAAACTGTAATAGGACAATCAATAAGCAAAGAGGTACAAATTAAACCAAAATAAAATATGCTTTTCACTTATTAGGCCCTCAAACATTAAAAAACTGGAATATCCTGCATTGGTGAAGATGTTGGAAAACAGGTGTGTGTGTAAATTGATACAGTCTTTGTGGAGAGGAATTTATGAGGCTCTTTATCTTGGTAATTCCACTCTTAAGACTTAATTCTACGGAAATATCCTGCCCAATTATGCAAAGATACAGCACATTTCATCAAACCTAAGATACCATTCTTGTAAGATGCACTATTATTTTGTTTTATTAAGAAAGAAAAAATACTGCCAAGTAAATTCTGTCATGATTATATTCTTGTCTCAGAATTATTTTATACTGGTTGAAAGAGTTTTTTTCAGACCTATAGAAACATTAAAATTTTATAATATATAATAAAAGAAAAATCAAAAAAGTGATTGAGACACTCCTAAAATTTCTCCATATTCAGTATGTAACAATTATCAATCACTTTTCAATTAAGAGATATCAGTGTATATTTCCACAACCTATGTTCTATCCTGAGTCTTGGTGAAGCAGTATTTCTTTTAAATGTTCTATTTTCTTTTTCTTGCAAGCCATTCTGATGCTGACACCTGCTTTTATACATTGCTGATCTATTTCCATGGTTTTCTACATACACAATAACTTTTTGTTTCAATGTCAAATCATTGGAAAAGTTCTGAAAAAGTTTTAGTAAGCAAAATGTTAATATGTCACTAATGTCCATAACTAAATAAAAGTAGCAACACTGCAAGTAGCTATGACCAATTTGATACATACATGAGTAATGACAATTATGTTCATGGCAGCCACCTGACTGTAAGAATTCATAGATATTAGAATGTGAAAAAATGTGCCTCTGAGTACCAGCAAAACATAATATATGTAAGTATATTAAAAGTAGCATTGTCTATAACAACAAAAATTTGAAGGGGAAAAAAAAACCCTAAATATCCTTCCATAGTGGACAAGTTAATAAATTAGTGAACCTCCACAGTGGAATACTATGCTTCCCTCAGAGAAGGAGATGGCACTATAGGAACTGATACAGAAGTATGTCCACAGAATATTGTAAAGCCAAAAATGTTTTAAATAAAATAAAAAAGCAAGATGAAAAATGGTACATATATGATTGTTTTTTCTTAAAGGACACACACACACACACATGCAAATATACATAAACATGTAATGTTACAATAATGGTGGGTCTGCAATTCCTTCTGCTCACAGAAACATCACACTGGTTAAGTTCAATTCCATCTTGGTCAGAGAGGGACTCTCACTCTAGGTCCCCTTCTCTCCATCCAAGGGTTCACAGTTTGAACCACAGGCAGGTTGAACCCATGCTGAGCTCACTGGGGAGAAAAGGATCCCCAGTAAGAATACAGCTCATCCTGAGTCCCTTCCTACCCCACTCTCTGATCCTTTGCTATGGAAAGTAAGTACATGCCCCTCATTCAAATATTCCTCCTTTGCTCCATTTTCAGTGGTCACTCTGCCTTCTCTCTCTCCTTTCCCCACCCACAGGGCTTCTAAGCTAGAAGCCTGAAGTTGAGAAACCAGACCTGCAAGAATGCCTCAGAGAAGAGAAAATTTGGCTCTTAGTTCATCAGATTTTTTTGAAACTTTGTTTCTGTTTCATTAATGTGGGCAAGCAACTCTGGGCAAAATCAGTCATTACTGTATTTCCTCAGGGCTCCCATAGTCCCCTGCAAATACCTCAAAATACATTTTATGCATTGTAATATTATGTATGTATTATTATCCATGTGTGTATCATGAGAGACCATGTCTTGTTCATCTTTGTACTCCTAGTGTCCAGGACAGTAGCGGGCACAGCATTCCTGGTTGTTTAAATGCAAACAATCAGCAATAAGGGGAAAGCTAAGCAACTGACATCATATTAACCAAATAGAATACAGGTACTCTGAATAAGACATGGTCTTAATATGTATTTAATCTAGGAGTTACACCCTATATCAATATAACAAAAATATGAGAGTATATAATAAATGTCATAAGGTAAACTTAAGTAACAGTTAACATTTGATAGATGCTTATTGTGTATCAGGTACTGTGCTGGTTCTCCATATGCATTAACCCATTTAGTCTCACAACAAATTCATGACATTATTCCCATTTTTACAGTTAAGGCAGCTTAGACACATAGAGGTTAAACAACTTGCCCAAAGGCACAGAGATGGTAAATAGCAGAACTGAGATTTGAATTTAGATAACCTGACCCCAGAGTAACTGTGCCAAACTCCTACCAATATTTCTTCCTGAAAGAGAGTATGGGAATTTAGAAAGAAGAAAACTTACCTTCAGTTGAGGGGATCATGAAAGAAGGGAATATAGAAACTGAAGAAAAGAAGAGGGGAGTGGGTTCCAGGTAGAAGAAATGGCATGAGCAGAGAGATGGAGAGGGAAAGTTAGCACTTAAGAGTTTATTACAGATTAGACTTCCAACTAGTTCAAGGATAACGGTGGCCCCTTAAATCCAAATCTCTCCACACATTCTCCAAAATATTCTTCAGATCAACTGGAAAAGCAAATAAAGCAACATAAAACCAATGCTGTCATCACCACTGGAAGACAGAGAATACTACAAACTTTAAATTACCCTTTAATGGAAAAATAAATACCAAATTCCAGCAAAGCTTTCTCTCAGTCTCCCACAAGTCATTCTAGAGACTGAGAGGGCTCTAGAAGAGCCCTGTGAAAGAGAAGAGGGAACAAAGGGCCCAATCGTGAGTTAGAGTCACTCCCAGAAAGAGAAATTCCACCTTAAGTATGAAAATACTGAAAAAGAGACCTGGTATATCAGAGTATTGACTACAAGCAAAGGATGAAAAGTCTGTGAGAATTCTATGAGACCCCTGGGAGGGAGCTGTGAAGGAGGAAAAGTTTCCACACACTAGGGAGCCCCTTCACTGCCAGGGGCGGGGGATAGGGGGAGAGGGAAGCTTTGGAGCCACAAAGGAGAGTGCAGGTAGTAGTATGAGAAAGGCGTTGCTTCTGGGAAAGAAGAGGATAAAAAGGAAGGAATAGGTGTTCTTTGGAAACTAAGTGCTGACAGGATGAACAAGTGCAGGGGAAAGACAAGATCCTACAAGTCAAAAGAGAACCCAAAATAGAAGAATACAGAATTCATTCCCACTCTCACCAAAAAAACAAAAACAAAAATATCCTTTAAAAGAAACTGCCCTTCATTCAGTGACAGAAGAAGGCACTCTTAACCTAGAAATCTTCTTGACCCTCACAAATGACCAATTCTGTCTGTGGAATTAATAAACAAAGGAGTGTTCATTTAAAAACAGAAACAGAAAACTATAATCAAAACATTTCTGCTTGTGAAAAACTCCACTTTAAAAAACAACACAAAATGGGGGGGGGGGGAAACCTGTAAGACAATAAACAAATAAATATCCTCAAACAAGCCTTTTGGAATACAAAGAAAACACCTTGAATTAGAAATTCAAACATAAGAACAGAATGAACAAAAAGCAGGAAGGAAATGAAACACAAGTGACTGAATTCAGGAAAAAAGCAAAGGAAGAGACAATATCACATCAGAAATAAAGACTAAATTTCATGGTTCCCAAAGAAGGATAGATTAGAATATAAATGTATTGAACAAATACAAGAAAACCACCAAAAAGAATAAAAATGAGATTAAAAAGGAAGTAAAAAGGATCAAAAATAAAGTGGTTGACATGGAATATAGGCAAAGATCCAACATATGTATAATTAAATTCTCTAAAGAAGAAAAACATGGAAATAGAATATTTAAAACTATAATCCAAGATAGCCTTACAAAAATAAAAAGACCTGAATATAAATACTGGAAGGACCCACCAGATACCTGAGAAAACTCACCCAGAACAATCAGCACTAAGATTTAGCTAAGTAAAACTATTAGACTTCAAAGATAAAGAAAAACTCCTCAGCATCTCCACTCAAAGAAATAAACAATTAAGATCCAAAGGCAAAAGAATTAGGCTGCACCAGACTTCTCAAAAGCTACATAAAAAAGCAACAAAAGAAGTTATTTTAAGGAAATTCAAACAAAGAAAGTGTAAATCAAGATTTTTATATCCAGCTATGCTATCTTTCAAGTATCAAGACCATACAGAAACAGTTTTAAACATCTAAGAACTCAGGGAATACTGTACTCTTGAGGAATCTACTAGAAAATGAGCTTCATCCAAGAGGTAACTGAAGAAACTTCAGTAAAAAGACTGATGGTGAGCATCTGATATATTAAACTGTAAATCTAAGACTAAAATAAAGGTGGGGCAAGATGGAAGGATAAAATATAAACAGTATATGTTCTGATAAAGTAGAAATAAGGCAACTGAAAAATTGAGAGGAGAAGGAATAAAGAAAAAGGGAAATAGAATAGACTAGTTTGAATGTTATATAGGCAATACATGGAAGTTACAGTATGCCATTTAAAAACTTATAAACCAGGAGAAGATGTACAAGATGGCAGAGGAGTAAGACATGGAGATCACCTTCCTCCCCATAAATACAACAAAAATACATCTACATGTGGAACAACTCCTTCAGAACACCTACTGAATGCTGGCAGAAGACCTCAGACTTCCCAAAAGGCAAGAAAAGCCCCACGTACCTGGGTAGGGCAAAAGAAAAAACACAGACAAAAGAATAGGGATGGGACCCCTACCTCTGGGAAGGAGCTGTGAAGGAGGAAATGTTTCCACACACTAGGGAGCCCCTTCACTGGTGGGGAGGGGGGGTGGGGGGGAGGGAAGCTTTGGAGCCACGAAGGAGAGTGCAGCAACAGGGGTGCAGAGGGCAAAGTGAAGAGATTCCCACACAGAGGATCGGTGTCGCCCAGCACTCACCAACCTGAGAGGCTTGTCTGCTCACCAGCCAGGGCAGGTGGGGGCTGGGAGCTGAGGCTCGGGCTTCAGAGGTCAGACCCCAGGGAGAGGGCTGGGGTTGGCTGCGTGAACACAGCCTGAAGGGAGCTAGTGAGCCACAGCTAGCCGGGAGGGAGTCCAGGAAAAAGTCTAGACCTGCCAGAGTGGCAAGAGACCATTGTTTCGGGGTGTGCGAAGAGAAGGGATTCCTTCCCAGAGTGCCCACAGAAGGCAGAGCACTGTCTAAACGAGCTCCAGAGACAGGCATGAGCCACAGACATCAGCTTGGACCCCAGAGATGGCATGAACTGCTAAGGCTGCTGCCGCCACCACCAAGAATCCTGAGTGCAAGTGCAGGTCACTACCCACCCCACCCCCCCCAGGATCCTGTGCAGCACGCCACTGCCAGGGTCCCGTGACCCAGGGACAATTTCCCCGGGAGAACACACGGCACGCCTCAGACTGTTGCAACATCACGCTGGCCTCTGCCACCTCAGGCTCACCCCACATTCCAATTATGACTACCATACCCCTCCCTCCCCCTGGCCTGAGTGAGCAAGAGAGCCCTAATCAGCTGCTGCTTTAACCCCCTCCTGTCTGGGTGGGTAACAGACTCCTGAGGGTGGCCTACATGCAGATGTGGGGCCAAAACCAAAGCTGAACCCCAGAAGCTGTGCGAACAAAGAAGAGAAAGGGAAATTTCTCCGTGCAGCCTCAGGAGCAGCAGATTAAATCCCCACAATCAACTTGATAAACCCTGCATCTGAAAAATACCTGAATAGACAATGAATGTTCCCAAAATTGAGGTGGTGGACATTGGGAGCAACTGTAGACTTGGGGTTTGCTTTCTGCATCTAATTTGTTTCTGGTTTTATGTTTATCTTAGTTTAGTATTTAGTACTTATTGGTGGATTTGTTTATTGGTTTGGTTGCTCTCTTCCTTTTTATATATATGTATATTTTTTTAATCCTTTTTCTCTTTTTCTGAGTGTGTATGTGTATGCTTCTTTGTGTGATTTTGTCTGTATAGCTTTGCTTTTACCATTTGTCCTAGAGTTCTGTCTGTTTGTTTTTTTCTTCCTTTTCTTCTGAGCCATGGGGCTGGCAGGGTCTTGGTGCTCTGGCCAGGTGTCGGGCCTGAGCCTCCAAGGTGGGAGGGCTGAGTCCAGGATATTGGACCACAAGAAACCTCCCCACCCCATGTACTATCAATCAGCAAGAGCTCTGCCAGAGATCTTCATCTCAGCACTAAGACCCAGCCCCACCCAAAGGCCAGCAAGCTCCAGTGCTGGATACCCCATGCCAAACAACTAGCAAGACAGGAACACAACCCCACACATTAGCAGAGAGGCTGCCTAAAGTCATACTGAGTTCAAAGACACTCCAAAACACACCACCGGACGCAGCCCTGCCCACCAGAAGGACAAGATCCAGCCCCACCCAACAGAACACAGGCACCAGCCCCCTCCACCAGGAAGCCTGCACAAGCCACTGAACCAACCTCACCCACTGGGGGCAGACAACAAAAATAATGGGAACTACGAACCTGCAGCCTGCAAAAAGGAGAAGCCAAACACAGTAAGTTAAACAAAATGAGAAAACGGAGAAATATGCAGCCGATGAAGGAGCAAGGTAAAAACCAACCAGACCAAACAAATGAAGAGGAAATAGGCAGTCTACTTGCAAAAGAATTTAGAGTAATGATAGTAAAGATGATCCAAAATCTTGGAAACAGAATGGAGAAAATACAAGAAACGTTTGAAAAGGACCTAGAAGAACTAAAGAGCAAACAAACAATGATGAACAACACAATAAATGAAATTTAAAATACTCTAGAAGGAATGAATAGCAGAATAACTGAGGCAGAAGAATGGATAAGTGACCTGGAAGATAAAATAGTGGAAAAAAACTGCTGCAGAGCAGAATAAAGAAAAAAGAATGAAAAGAATTGAGGACAGTCTCAGAGACCTCTGGGACAATATTAAATGGACCAACATTCGAATTATAGGGGTCCAAGAAGAAAAAGAGAAAAAGAAAGGGTCTGAGAAAATATTTGAAGAGACTGTAGTTGAAAACTTCCCTAACATGGGAAAGGAAATAGTCAATCAAGTCCAGGAAGCGCAGGAAGTCCCATACAGGATAAATCCAAGGAGAAGCACACCAAGACACAAATTTATCAAACTATCAAAAATTAAATTCAAAGAAAAAATATTAAAAGCAGCAAGGGAAAAGCAACAAATTATATACAAGGGAAACCCCATAATGTTAACAGCTGATCTTTCAGCAGAAACTCTGTAAGCCAGAAGGGAGTGGCAGGACATATTTAAAGTGATGAAAGGGAAAAACCTACAACCAAGATTACTCTACCCAGCAAGGATCTCATTCAAATTTGACAGAGAAGTTAAAACCTTTACAGACAAGCAAAAGTTAAGAGAATTCAGTATCACCAAACCATTTACAACAAATGTTAAAGGAACTTCTCTAGGTAGGAAACACAAGAGAAAGAAAAGACCTACAATAACAAACCCAAAACAATTAAGAAAATGTTGGTAGGAACATACATATCAATAATTACCTTAAATGTAAATAGATTAAATGCTGCAACCAAAAGACACAGACTGGCTAAATGGATACTAAAACAAGACCTGTATATATGTTGTCTACAAGAGACCCACTTCAGACCTAGGGACACACACAGACTGAAAGTGAGGGGATGGAAAAAGATATTCCATGCAAATGGAAATCAGAAGAAAGCTGGAGTAGCAATACTCATATCAGACACAATGGACTTTAAAATAAAGACTATTACAAGAGACAAAGAAGGACACTACATAATGATCAAGGGATCAATCCAAGAAGACAATATAACAATGGTAAATATTTATGCACCCAACACAGGAGCACCTCAATACATAAGGCAAATGCTAACAGCCATAAAAGGGGAAATCAACAGTAACAAAATAATAGTAGGGGACTTTATAACACCCCACTTTCACCAATGGACAGAGCACCCAAAATGAAAATAAATAAGGAAACACAAGCTTTAAAAGACACAGTAGACCAGATAGACTTAATTGATATTTTTGGACATTCCATCTAAAAACAATAGAATACACTTTCTTCTCAAGTGCTCATGGAACATTCTCCAGGATAGATCATATCTTGGGTCACAAATCAAGCCTTGTTAAATTTAAGAAAATTGAAATTGTATCAAGTATCTTTTCCACCCACAACACTATGAGACTAGATATCAATTACATGAAAAAAACTGTAAAAAATACAAACACATGGAGGCTAAACAATACGCTACTCAATAACCAAGAGATCACTGAAGAAATCGAAGAGGAAATAAAAAAATACCTAGAAACAAATGACAATGAAAACACGACGACCCACAACCCTACCTCAAGAAACAAGAGAAATCTCAAATAAACAACCTAAACTTACACCTAAAGCAATTATAGAAAGAAGAAAAACAACAACAAAAAAAACCCCAAGTTAGCAGAAGGAAAGAAATTATAAAGATCAGATCAGAAATAAATGAAAAAGAAATGAATGAAACAATACCAAAGATCAATAAAACTAAAAGCAAGTTCTTTGAGAAGATAAACAAAATTGATAAACCATTAGCCAGACTCATCACAAAAAAACGGGAGACGACTCAAATCAACAGAATTAGAAATGAAAAAGAAGTAACAACTGACACTACAGAAATACAAAGGATCATGAGAGACTACTACAATCAACCCTATGCCAATAAAATGGACAATTCGGAGGAAACTGACAAATTCTTAGAAAAGTACAACCTTCCAAGATGGAACCAGGAAGAAATAGACAATATGAACAGACCAATCACAAGCACTGAAATTGAAACTGTGATTAAAAATCTTCCAATAAACAAAAGTCCAGGACCAGATGGCTTCACAGGTGAATTCTATCAAACATTTAGAGAAGCACTAACACCTATATTTCTCAAACTCTTCCAAAATATAGCAGACGGAGGAACACTCCCAAACACATTCTACAAGGCCACCATCACCCTGATACCAAAACCAAACAAAGATGTCACAAAAAAAGAAAACTACAGACCAATATCGCTGCTGAACATAGATGCAAAAATCCTCAACAAAATACTAGCAAACAGAATCCAACAGCACATTAAAAGGATCATACACCATGATCAAGTGGGGTTATCCCAGGAATGCAAGGATTCTCCAATATATGCAAATCAATCAATGTGATAAACCACATTAACAAACTGAAGGATTAAAAACTATATAATAATCTCAATAGATGTAGAAAAAGCTTTTGACAAAATTCAACACCCATTTATGATAAAAAGTCTCCAGAAAGTGGACATAAGGGAACCTACCTCAACATAATAAAGGCCAAATATGACCATCCCACAGCAAACATCATTCTCAATGATGAAAAACTGAAACACTTCCTCTAAGATCAGGAAGAAGACAAGGTTGCCCAATCTCACCGCTATTATTCAACATAGTTTTGAAAGTTTTAGCCACAGCAATCAGAGAAGAAAAAGAAATAAAAGGAATCCAAATTGGAAAAGATGAAGTAAAACTGTCACTGTTTGCAGATGACATGATACTATACATAGAGAATCCTAAACATGTTACCAGAAAACTACTAGAGCTAATCAATGAATTTGGTAAAGTAGCAGGATACAAAATTCATGCACAGAAATCTCTTGCATTCCTATACACTAACGATGAAAACTCTGAAAGAGAAATTAAGGAAACACTCCCATTTACCATTGCAACAAAAAGAATAAAATACCTAGGAATAAACCTACCTGAGGAGACAAAAGACCTGTATGCAGAAAACTATAAGACACTGATGAAAGAAATTAAAGATGATACAAACAGATGGAGAGATATACCATGTTCTTGGATTGGAAGAATCAACACTGTGAAAATGAGTATACTACCCAAAGCAGTCTACAGATTGAATGCAATCCCTATCAAGCTACCAATGGCATTTTTCACAGAACCAGAACAAAAAATTTTACAATTTGTATGGAGAAACAAAAGACCCCGAATAGCCCATCTTGAGAGAAAAAAACGGAGCTAGAGGAATCAGACTCCCTGACTTCAGACTATACTACAAAGCTATAGTAATCAAGACAATATGGTACTGGCACAAAAACAGAAATATAGATCAATGGAACAGGATAGAAAGCCCAGAGATAAACCCATGCACCTATGGTCACCTAATCTATGACAAAGGAGGCAAGGATATACAATGGAGAAAAGACAGCCTCTTCAATGAGTGGTGCTGGGAAAACTGGACAGATACATGTAAAAGAATGAAATTAGAACACTCCCTAACACCATACACAAAAATTAACTCAAAATGGGTTAAAGACCTAAATGTAAGACTGGACATTATAAAACTCTTAGAGGAAAACAGAGGAAGAACACTCTTTGACATAAATCACAGCAAGATCTTTTTTGATCCACCTCCTAGAGTAATGGAAATAAAAACAAAAATAAACAAATGGGACCTAATGAAACTTAAAAGCTTTTGCACAGCAAAGGAAACTATAAACAAGACGAAAAGACAACCCTCAGAATGGGAGAAAGTATTTGCAAACAAATCAACGGACAAAGGATTTATCTCCAAAATATATTATCAGCTCATGCAGTTCAATATCAAAAAAACAAACAACCCAATCAAAAATTGGGCAGAAGACCTAAATAGACATTTCTCCAAAGAAGACATACAGATGGCCACGAGGCACATGAAAAGCTGCTCAACATCACTAATTATTAGAGAAATGCAAATCAAAACCACAATGAGGTATCACCTCACACCGGTTAGAATGGGCATCATCAGAAAATCTACAAACAATAAATTCTGGAGAGGGTGCGGGGAAGAGGGAACCCTCTTGCACTGTTGGTGGGAACGTAAATTGATACAGCCACTATGGAGAACAGTATGGAGGTTCTGTAAAAAACTAAAAATAGAATTACCATATGACCCAGCAATCCCACTACTGGGCATATACCCTGAGAAAACCATAATTCAAAAAGACACATGCACCCCAATGTTCACTGCAGCACTATTTACAATAGCTAGGTCATGGAAGCAACCTAAATGTCCATTGACAGACGAATGGATAAAGAAGATGTGGTACATATATACAATGGAATATTACTCAGCCATAAAAAGGAACGAAATTGGGTCATTTGTAGAGACATGGATGGACCTAGAGACTGTCACACAGAGTGAAGTAAGTCAGAAAGAGAAAAACAAATATCGTATATTAACACGTATATGTGGAATCTAGAGAAATGGTACAGATGAACTGGTTTGCAAGGCAGAAATAGAGACACAGATGTAGAGAACAAACGTATGGACCCAAGGGGGGAAAGCGGGGTGGGGGTTGTGGTGGTGGTGGGATGAATTGGGAGAGTGGGATTGACATATATACGCTAATATGTATAAAATAGATAACTAATAGGAACCTGCTGTATAGCACAGGGAACTGCACTTCGCTGTACAGTAGAAACTAACACAACATTGCAAAACAACTATACCCCAATAAAGATTTTTTTGAAAAAGAAATTATATCAAATTAAAAAGTCACGGGGCTTCCCTGGTGGCGCAGTGGTTGACAATCTGCCTGCCAATGTAGGGGACACGGGTTTGAGCCCTGGTCTGGGAAGATCCCACATACTGCGGAGCAACTAGGCCCATGAGCCACAACTACTGAGCCTGCGCGTCTGGAGCCTGTGCTCCGCAGCAAGAGAGGCCGCGATAGTGAGAGTCCTGCGCACCGCGATGAAGAGTGGCCCCCGCTCGCCGCAACTAGAGAAAGCCCTCGCACAGAAACGAAGACCCAACACAGCCAAAAATAAATAAATAAACAAATAAAATTAATCACACCTGCAAAGTCCCTTTAAAAAAAAAAATTAAAAAGTCACAAGGAAATGAAATGAAAAAGAACATCTTGTAGTTAGCTTTCCTTCTCATTGTATTACTGGATAGAGTAGACTCAGAAGCAAGCGGTCTTTGATTTCAGCTGAGAAGATAGTCTTGGAGCCTCTTTGTCTGTACACATGATTAGAATATCGTGGCCCTGAAAGGAATGAGATGAACCCATTGCTTCTAGAGCCATTTAAAACCCATTTAGTGATGGGCTCCAATTCCAAATAACTTATTCATCTTTATATACCACATGGGTATGGTTCTACCTAGCTCGATCTTACAATGTCATTATCTTATCTTATAAAGAACAACCGTTTACTCTTCCCAGTTTTGGCATGTTACAGATGATTGGATATTCCATACAAAATATATGCCAATTTCTGGCTTGGCCAACTGCAAGTATGAGTTTCTCAGGCTGATGGTTTATAAGAGAAGCAGGCTGCCTTCAGACATAACTTTTCCACTACAGAATACTGTTACAATATTTATCATTTTGTGGGAAAATATCAGAAACAATGTTTAAATATTTAGTCTTTATTATCTTTTGTTTGGACTTCCATTCTGTGAACAGGAATCAGTTATGCGGAAAGTTTTATAAGGTCCCTGTAGATCTCAAATTATGCATGCTGTTAGAAAACCTGCCATCATAAGCCACCTCATCAGTTAGGCGTTCTACCAGGGAATAGAGGAAAAAAGTGGTCTGTCCCTTCTTTAGATTTTTTTTTAATTTACCAACACTATTTTAGAAGTAACTAAATGCATGCAGTCCTCTGCTAAAGAGAACAGAAAAACCAGTATTCTCTTGATCATAAATGATATGGTTTTAAAACCTCTAATTAGGAGCAACCTAAATAGACAGTTGGTTTTGCAGGGTAAATATCATTGGAAAGAATGGCTACAAGTCAACTATTTTGAAAGCAAAGTTACTATTTTTATAACCCCTCTATAGCTCTATAAATAGTGGTATCATTTTATTATCCTTTAGTTGTCCTTGATGTACATTTCAATTTGTCTTAGAAGGATATAACATAGTTTAAAGTTGGGAGTTTGACTGTTATTTTGTTGAAATTTTTCTTAAGACAAGTTTGGTATCTAGTTACAACTACCATGAGATTTTCAAGCTAAAAGTATGTGGTCACATTATATGGAGAGGAACTGGGATTCAACCATGGAGAAGCAGATTCATACAATTCCCTTAGCTCAGCTCCCTAGGCTCGGCTCCACCTACTAACCGAGGTGGCCAGCCTTCTTTTCAGGCACAGATTCTTGTTATTCAACTAGCAACACAGACCAACTGCTCCCTTGGTACGGATGGAAGAGGATTTGTCTGAAGCACAATGGCCCCATCATTTATCAAATCTGAGTTGAGAGAAACAATATTTAGGAAACATTGCCTGAAAAACATGGACTCCAGTCATTCCTCCAAATAATCTAAAATAACCTAATCCTACCCCTGAATCAAGCCAGGTCAGCAGAGCACAGGCATTTCTAAGGAATCTTTCCTTGTCCACCCCACAATGAATTGTGCTTTCCTCAAATATAATGAGCCATGTTGAGGGATGATGTAAGAAACAGCATCATAAAATCCTCATAAAATGCTGCTCATACATGGAACTATTTATGAAACCCCCCAGAATCAGAAATTCCTATCTGATCGTGGTGTTGAAAATAATTGTACTTCTCCCAAAAAACACTGCTTTGTTGTAACCTTATGGATAATATAACGGCTCCCTTTCTGACTGGATGGGTTGAAAACTTAAACCTAAACGTGTGAGCCACTAATGAACAAGTAAATAGGTTATAAGGATACGAACTATTCTTAGCTTTATCCGACATCTTTTTTTATGTCCCTGACTTTGTTTTCATTCTTCTTTAGGTTACCTATTTAACTTATTTTCTTTTATTTTATATACCTATGCAGGTCACTTAAAGTCCTTCCTAGAAAAAAGATGGGATATAAATTTAAAATTTTGTTTAAAAAAATTCTATATTTAATATTAATGTAATATCACAAAGGAAAAGATCAATAGATTGGACTGCTTAGAAATCTAAAAACATTACATGTCAAAAACACCATAAAGAGAATTAAAAGAAATGATAAAACAGGAGAAATATTTGACACAAATATTAAACTCTTACTATATGAATAAGTTGTATATATCAATAAGAACACAAAATTGAATAGATGAATAAAATAATGATGGTAAATAGATCAGTCAAGAAATTTGGATGTTGAAATAAATGAATTTGAAGGAACTTAAAATTGCTTTCCTAACATAGACTCCTAGAACTAGAATGGACCTTTCCTGATCAACCCTCTAACATTACAGAGGTCATGTGTGTTCAAGGCTGCTATTTACCTGTCTTCCCATTTTTATAAAGGAAAGGACAATTTTGGCCTCTCTCCACTCCCTACTCACTAATCCTCAAGGAATGAACAGTAAATATGTAATCTGACAGGTAAGAAGGAGACTACTATTCCTTGGGTCACATTTCCTAGTGGATGGAGTTCATACATTACAGGTCACTGCCCAAAAAAGATGCAGATTTTTGCTCTCTGGGACCTGCCTGCGCTTAGGCACAAGGGGCATGTGTATCTCCAGTCTCCAAGAGGTAAGTAACCGGTCTTTGCCCACTCCCTCTCCTCAGATCTTCAGCCTAAGTCTGTGTGGGTAAGCCAGGCAAGGTCCCCGTGAAGATCCAACTGCCCATACTTCCATGGGGAGAGGCAGTAGAAAACCCCATTTGGCCATTTCTAAGCCTCATTCTCCAATATAACTTTTAGTACTAGAAACTGTGTTAGGGGTAGTTCCTGGGAACTTGCTCAGGCAATAAAGCTGATATTTCCCTTCTCATTTGTCAGCCTGCAGGAAGGAGGGGTAAGATTCAGTCTCTCTCCCCTGCAACATGTGAATACACTGACTGGGACTCTGAGTTTATATAAAGAGAGGAGCCGCCACCGGGGAGCAAAGCACCATCAGGGAAGATGGAGGCTCTCGGTCTCTATAGCTGGAACTGCAAGAATAGATGAGGTAGATATTCGATTACCAGGAAAACTTCACAAATCAGGCAAAACACACAGGTTTCTTAGGCATGAGCACTTGGAATTATTTTGGTTATCACTTTTTTTTTTTTTTTTTTTTTTTGGTCTTTCTCTTTATCGGGTCTTTTCTTTCAAGTGAGGGCTTTAAATTGCCCAGAAGTAGCTAAGGTCTATGTGGTTAGAGCAGTGCTGCTCAAATTATGGTCTGGCAGCATCAGCAAGGCCTGGGACTTGCTAGAAATGAAAATCTGGGGTCTTCACTCCAGGCCTGCTGAATCTGAACCTCTAGCATGGAGCCCAAGGACCTGTGCTTTAATAAGCTCTCCAGTTGATTCTTTGTTCGCTAACGTTTGAGAAGCACAAAGAGAGCATTAGTGGAAGATTTTGATAGATTTTAGAAAGCATTTGGGGGAGCCTGACATTAGCAGACAACAGGAGATTAGCTGCCCAAAACTCTGTCCCTCTTTATCTTGTTCAGAAGAGAGAGATCTGAGAAAGACTGAATCCATGGTTGGTCTACAGGCTCAGGAGTCACCCCAACACCACAGGCTCTCAAATTGCTCTGGATTGTTTTACAGAGCCCCAGACTGGGGATTCTACACCAGGGATTCTTCTTGGGTGGAGAGGATAAAATCCAGTGGGATTTTACAAACTCAAGTGCTGGGAAGGAGTCATAAAAGATGTAGGCCTAGAACCCTCTGAGATTTGCCCAGCCTCTGAAAAAGGAATGAAATCAGTTTACAAAACAGGTTTTGATCTTGCAAATGGGACAAGATTAGGAGAGAATGGAATAAAGTGAAGGAAAGCACACCAAGGAGGAGAAGAAAATTTGAAATCATATTAGCCCAGCTAGAAAACTATGACAAGGAAAAGGAGCTATATCTAAACGTAACTGTTCTAAAGAGATTAGAAAAGTAGAAATATTTACTAAGTCAGGGAAATGGCTGAAAATCATCAAAGAGAAGAATAAAGGGACTATTTTGGAGAACAAACTAAAATGACCCCCCTAAAAGGGTACCCAGAGTCAGGTATTATTCTATCAAAAAGGATCCTCTTACAGTTTTAAATAGGGAACCCAGAGTAGGCATTAATGGAGAACTCTTTAATAACTGGAGTTGTGGTGCTATGTAGTTACAGAAAACGTGGACATATTTAAAAAGAGAAATACTAGAAGGATCAGTGTAGAATTCTTCAGGTATCATTAAATGAATTCCAAGGTGGCATTGTCCTTACAGATGAAAGAGAGGGTATAGCCCAGGCTATAAGGAAGCCTGCCTGGGAAATGCAAGGATTTAGAACTTGAAAAGAAGGAACAGAAAAGCAGAGAAATATTAAGGAGGATCCAGGGAGCATGACCCTTGATCAGGGCTGAGGTTATAGGCTGAACTGAATAAAAATAAATACCTCCTAATAAAAGGGAAAGGTGGGAAGAATTTACCTGAACACTGGGTGAACGTGGCACCATTCTTGCTCTATAGAGACCTCACAGGCAGAATCGAAAGTAATATGTTAGGAGAACAAAAATGTAAGTATGAAAACAAAAAGCAAATATAGAGAAGGAAAGTCCTAAGACCAAGCAAATGTATTAGCCAGGCCTGGGGAGGAAGAAGGAACAGAAACAGCTGGCATGGAAGGTTGAAAGCTTACTACTCAGCTGGCCTGCCGGAGCAGTAGGAATACTTAGAAGGACCTGGAACACTGGACGATTATCTCTCCCGATGCAGAAAAGGAAATGGTGGCAGGAAAAATGCTTCAGTTCCCATCAAAGAAGCACAGGCAGTTCAAGTCTCAGAAATTCAGTTCTAAGGAAAGGTGGGGCTTGGGTGAAAAACCACTAAAACTAAGGGACTTCCTAGACCTCATTAGACCAGTGAAAACACAGGTTCCAGAAACTCAACAGCAGCTCAAGGATTAGCTGAGGGTAATACTCCAGGGAAGACAAGGGAAACCTCCTAACCAGGAAGCAGGACTCAGAAGCAAGGCATTCAATAATAGGAAGCCACGTTGCTCAGAATTAAAACAATACTTAGGATCTTTCTGGAGATAGAGAAATTCCGAGAAAACAGCAGGAAACTGGGAGTGTGAAGGAGGCAGGCATGCAAGACAATGCACTTCTTTTTTTTTTTTTTTTTTTAGTTAAATATGAGTTTATTGCAGTACTTTTCTCCTCATTTGGCATGTTCCCTCCTTCTTTTTTGTTGTTGTGGTATAATTAATTTACAATGTTGTGTCAGTTTCAAGTGTACGATTCAGGTATACAATTTTACATATATATCTGTTCTTTTTCAGATTCTTTCCCATTATAGGTTATTACAAGATATTGAGTATAGTTCCCTGTGCTATACAGTAGGTCCTTGTTGTTTACCTACCTTATATACAGTAGTGTGTATAGGTTAATCCCAAACTCCTAATTTATCTCTCCCCCTGCCCTCCCGCTATCCACCCCCCAGCAACCGTAAGTTTGTTTTCCATGTCTGTGAGTCCATTTCTGTTTAAGACAGTGCATTTCACTTGAAGAGTTTCCTACTATAAATATGGGATGTCCTGCTCACAAAGAAAGGAGGCTCTTTCACTACACAGATCAAGATCTTCAGCAATGGTGGAGGGTAGGTAGAAAAAGGGCTCAAAGGAGACATGAAAATAAAAGGTTCTAAATACTTGGGATAGACACCAAGAAAGACCTGGAACCACCATTGGCAAAGTTCCAAAATTTTCAAAAAGCATAAATTTCTTTCCCCCACAACAGATGGGAAGCCTGGTGTCAGACTGAATCCAATAACCTCAAGAGAAGAGATTTCCCAAATTAAGTTGAAATTCACAGGGGGTGGTCTTCAGACAGCTGAGTAACCTATAGAGGCTGTCACATCACATGCTACATTATATGCACTACTGATAATCTGGGGTCCACATTGCAAAGGATGAGGTAACGATAGTCTCACTTTCTGAACTTGACACCATGGCCCCCTCGTTATACTCAAGCTAGAGACCTCATCTCCCACCACTTTCTCCAGCTCACTCTGCTCCAGCCACGCTGGCTCCCTTGATGTTCCCAGAACATGCCAAGGACATGCCTGTCATTTGGTGTTCCCCCCCACTTCCTTCAGACCTGTGCTTACGTGTCTCTTTATAATAGAGGCCTTCCCTGACCATCAATTGCCACTCCCTTTGCCAAGCTTTATTCTTCATCTTACCACTTAGCCCCACCTAACATCTGATGTATTTCCTTACTTGTTTATCTGTCTCCTCTCCAACCTCCTGACTCCAACCCCATGACAACTGAGTCTGTTTTATTGCTGCTACATTGTCAGCTATCAGAACCTGCCTGACACACAGTAGATAAGAAATGAACATTTATTAAACGAATGCATTTACACACCCATTACATTTGAAGTTTTTGCTCACGGTCCAAGGTTGAAAAAAGCAAGGTGGGTCTAGACTGACTTATGCACTAGGTTCTAGGAACAAAATTTTCCTTTTTTTCTTTTTAAGCACTAAATATTTAGTAAAAAGCAGTAGATGTACTGATTAAAAATGAGGGCCCTGGAGCCAGAATGCCTGTATTCAAATCCCAGTTGTACATCTCACTAAGTGCGTGATCTTGGGCAAGTTGCTTACCTTCTCTGTGCCTCATGATCTTTAATCTGTAAAATGGGAATAAAATAATGCCGTCCTCAAAAGGTTGGGTAGGTTTGGGTTGACCGAAGGATAGCACTTTGAAAAATGCCTGGACATCTTCAGTGCTCAATAAACAAAGCTAGTATTGTCATCATCATTATTATGTACTAGGAACCGTTCTAAACATTTTACTTGCATTACGTCACGTACGAATCACTCAGAAGGTAACTGAGGCCCAGGTGCAAGAAGAACGTATCTAAGCCATTGGCTTTTCTTTTTTAATTGAGATGAAATTCACACAACATAAAATTAACCACTTTAAAGTATACAATTCAGTGATATTTAGTACATTCACAGTGTTGTATAACTATCACATAACTTTGCTTTTCTAAGTTTTGTATCTCTGGGACTCATGCTGAGAAATGGGACAATGAAACTTGGAATAAGATTAATTCAACTTTGGAGGTACCTAAGAAGTAACATCTACTACAAAAAAAAAGATTTATAGGATGTAACAGCTAGAACACACTCTCTGTCTCAGGGAGGCCACTCTAACAGAGGCTTAGTAGAGAAGGCACTGGGGAGGAAAGAACCTGGGACTTGAGTGCCTTTACACGTTAATTTACAAGGAAAAGTGGGTGTTATTTTTAGACTTTAATTTCTCTGAGGATTTAATAATTGGAGGAAATGCATATTCAAATTGTGAGCATTATTCTGTAGCCAGAAATGTATGTGGGGGCTAGGTTTATGCTGTCAGGAGGTCTTCATTGTGCAACCTCTGCTGATAAAAGGCACAATCTGAGATGAAAAATACAATAAAGAGTGAATTTTCAGCCTCCGGTACTGCATGGCCCTCATTTGTGTCTACTGCATTTCAGAGCCTTCCAAGTACAAAGACCAATGTGCCCACTACTGACCCATAAAGATCAGTTGGTGAACAGGATAAAGGCCTCAGGAAGGTAGGAGCGAGACCTATCTTATTCTACTATTTTCTTTCAATGGTTGCCCATAAATTTGTCCGTTAAACCCAACTGATGAGGGACTTCCCTGGTGGCACAATGGTTAAGACGCCGCGTTCCCAATGCAGGGGGCCCAGGTTCCATCCCTGGTCAGGGAGCTAGATCCCACATGCATGTGGCAACTAAGGAGCCCGCGAGCCACAACTAAGACCCAGCACAACCAAATAAATAAATAAATATTTTTTTAAAAAAAGCAACCCAACTGATGAAAGAACAAAAGAAATGGTAGAGACTTCTGCATCCCTCTCCGCTAGGGAGGGCTGTGGAGTTGACACAGCCGCCTCTATTTGGCTTCCTTGCAAGCAACAGGAGAAGGAGCCTGACCTGCTTTAGGCCACTGTTCTCTGTGTCGGGTTAATGTACTCGTACAGCGCCGTCAGGAGGCCTCCTTGTCCTACCCATGTTCAACACACTGCAGCTCACGTTTCTGATCTCCTGGAAGTTAGTTCTAGTTGCCCATAATGACTACCCTTAGAGTCCAGCTGTCTTAAATTTGAGGTGAGAGATAGGAAGCCTTACAGTATTCTCAATCCATCACTCCTAGGAATTCCTGAGTAAAGCAGTCCACTCCTGGTCTGTACCGTCTCTGAGCCAGAACCCAAGTGGGAAAGGGGAGAGGTGGTAAGATTCAGGGACCCTGTGCCCCAGAAAACATTGGTAGTTTGTTAGAACTAGAACCCAGGTCTCTTGACTCTGAGACTATCATTCTTTATGCTGCCCCATGTTGTACAGTTCAATACACATATTTAACTTGTTGTCTTGAGATACCAAACAGAAAGACATCTACACCCACCTGCTGGTGCGGTTGTTATTGTTATTTGCACTGAGTGCTGCTCGGGAGATCCCAGGAGGGTGACATTCACTGTGTACTCAGTTGCTGGATACAGATCTAAACACACCACTGCGGTTTGTTCCCTCGTTGTGAAGTTAAATGATGTTGCGTGATAAAAATTATGCAGATACCGCCTTTGACCTAGAACTTTAAACTGTTGTGAGATTAAAAGAAAGCGATGCATTAAATTCATTTGGCTTGCAGATGTCTAGACTATAAGCAAAATGGAAAGAAAGCAGGAAGGTTCCTTCTACTTGTCCTCACCCACACAGAATTATTTTTAATACAATAGCAGGCTAAACTGGACAAGAACTTTACAAAGCTACCCTACGTACCCTATTCAACCTCCCTCTCAACCAGCTATAAGACTAAGCTTAAAATGCATAACTACATCTCAGATGGACGAAATGTCAGGCTATTCTAAAGTAACCCCTTGAGCCTTCCCAGGTGAAGGAGACTGTACTGGAGTTACTGGGCAAAATTCTTTTCATTTCTTTTCATTCATAAGGAATCCATAGACAAGCCTCATGGAACAGACTTTTTACACTGTATGAGGACTATCCCAAATTATGCATTCAAAGCAACTGAGTCATGGTACTTCACTGGAGCCTTCCTATTAGAGTTCTGGGAAACAGTTTTTGGTCCACAGAGTCATCACACACACTGGTAACCCAATAATGCTCTAACCACTGCCAACTCAAGATGTATGTATAATACAGGGATTTATAAGAGAAAAAAAAAAAAACATGTGAAGGTCACAGAAGTAATACGATCAGCTCTTGATCAATCAATGTGTTTTAGCTGGATGTACATGTTTTTAGTGTTTCCTTTGATGCTTGTGTCATTGGCTATTCCACGCTCTACCCTTCCTCATCACTGTCATTCTTCCACAGACATCCAAAACCCTGGCTCATTTGGGAGATTCCTCTCTCCCCCAATTCCTAGCATTCTCTTGGGTAACATAAAGGTCCTTATAGGTAAGCCATCAAAACCTGGCCTCAGAGTTGCTTGAGTTCAGTGCTGTGAAGTTCCTCCACTCCGCTTCAGCTACCCACATCCACTGCCACGTCCTTGACTGTCATCCTCGGAGCTGCTCCACCAACATCTCACAATTCCTTGTTCTTCTGGACCACTCATTCCCACTCAGTCTGTCTCTCTCAGGAAATCCCCCAAGATTTCCTCACTCAAGATTTTCTACCAATATTTTAACACCCCCATCCTCATCTTCCCACCTATCTTGGATACCATTGTCTATCACTTCCACCATTCTCTTTGCCTGATACCCTCAACACCCTTGCTGCTTTGTTCTCAATTTCACCCATTCTTGAAAACTCAAAGCCCTGGGCCAATCCAGATGTTTGACTTCACCACTTCTGCATTCAGACTGCTGCCCTCTGCTGGAGAAAAACCTCACAACTATGGAGGCTGCATTTCTATACAAAGTCAGTCTCATCCTAAACTACATGTAGTTCAGTCTATAAACAAAAAATTACTTTCTAGTTAACAAACTTTGGATCACACTGTCTGTACAATTTTATAATATAGTCCTTTTACTTAACAACATATTAGAAAGTTTTTCTCTATCATTAATTCATTCTATAAATAGACAGACTGCCTATTATTTGCCAGCCAGAGTATACAGTGTTGGTTATACAATAGTAAATAAGATACAGATCTTAACCTCAAGGAACTCACAGGTAAGTATCTAGGCAAATAAAATACCCAGGGATAAGTGTTATAATACATGAAGCTGGAGGAGTACCCAGGAGGGACACCTGACCCTCCTCTTTGGGGATCAGGGAAGGCTTCCTCATCTTAATTGTGCACTGAAAGAGAAATTAGCATTAACCAGGTGAGTTGGGGATGTGAAAAGTAAGGGTAGGAAAAACAATTCAGAGCAGGGACAGCGTTTGGGGGAGGAGGTCAATGAAGGCCTCCCACCAGGGAGATGACTGAGCTGAGTCATTGAACTCTTTAATCACTTTAGTGTAGGACATGAAGTGAGAATCATTTATCTTCTTAACCAAGTAGTTAACCAGTTGTCCCAGAACCATTTATTTCTGTACCCATTTGAAAAATAATCTTTGTTTTATATTAAGTTATTTGGGTATCTGAATATATTTCTAGGTCCAGTGTTCTTTCCAATATTAAAATTTGAATATTTCACTCACCTGCTTAAAATCCTTCAGTGCCTCCATATAGACATAAAAAATAAGATCCAAGCTTAAAAGTACAGGGTACAGGGATGATCACTATCCAAATTTTTGCCTCATCTCCTCCTACTCCCCCTTGCTTTCTCTGTTCCCCAAGAAAGCCACATTCTCAATTATCCAATAAGCTATTCGACTTGCCCACACTGCCCTTCTTCACCTCATCCAACATCTTTTATCTGGTTAATTCCTACTTACTGTTTATGACTCTGCAATGTTTTTGCTTCTTGTTAAAAAAATTGTACCTGGACATGGGGACTTCTCTGGTGGGCCAGTGGTTAAGACTCCGCACTCCCAATGCAGGGGGCCCAGGTTTGATCCCCGGTCAGGGAACTAGATCCTGCATGCTGCAACTAAGACTCAGCGCAGCCAAATAAATATATTTTTTTAAAAATTGTACCTGGACATATATACACATACATACAGTCTCCTATTCCATTTATTTACTTTTTATCAAAGCTCTCATTACACCATATTGTAGTTGTCTGTTTACTTGTATGTTTATATTAGTTCAAATAGAACTTCCAGGTCCTAATACATGATATTCTTTTGGTAAATGGTTAATGAATTAATTCTAATTTAATACTTACTTAGTCTACTCTCTGCCAGATGATTTGCTAGGCACTAAAAATGATACAAAAATAATAAATTTCAGTTCCTGCCTGAATATACTTATAATTTTACTTGAGATTTGTGATGTTTATAAATTCAAGTTAAGTGAGGACCAAGAGCCCTGCAATAAGTTTCTTAAAAACCCACATCCGTGTGTGAATTTGATGACAAAATAAGCTGCAACTATAAATGAACCAAAATAAAATATAATACATGTGAAATACCAGACAGAGAAAATGATAGCAAATCACCCAATAGTGTCTTCCTTCAATTTAGTCCCTCACTTGCAGCCATCTCACATTCATCTCTAGAAACAAAAATCAAACAATCTAGAAGTTCACTCCATTAGTGTTTTTAAATACTCTGGATCCCCACTTGGAGAGCACCCAAATTTTTAAGTGACACAATTCATTAACGAATAGCATAAGAGATCTTCTTACTTGGTACATTCGTTCTGATCCAACTTTCCTAGAATGCCTGTTCAATTTCAAACAAGCTTCATTATGTATTGAAATATTGAAAATCCTGTCATCTTCTAAGAGATCATCACCTAAAAGATAAGAGAGAACACAGGGAAAGGTTGCATCTTCTTAGCAAAACATACCATGGCCAAGGACAGCTGAAACTCTGAGAGCCAACAGAGTGTTTAACAGCAGAAGCATCAGATCTGGCTTCAAGTCCTAGCTCTACAACTTCTTAATTGCATGACCTTAGCTAAGTCACCTAACCCCTCTGAACCTCAGTTTCCTTATTTGTGGAATCAAGTAATCAGGTTTGCTTTTCTTATATCATAGGCTGTTGAATCAAATGAAATAATGCATATTTTAAAACTGTTGTAAACTAACAAGGCTGTGAGATTTTTAGAGAGTTAATTCTATCACTTGGATGGCCCATAAGTAAAATGTCATGAAGGTAAGTATATCAATAGCCAGAAAGTCTGAGAATAAGGAAAAAGCTGAATAAAAGTCAAAGGTCAGGGATTAGAACTCTCAGAGCAGGTGTTTCCAACCTAGAAGATGACCAGAAAGTAGATGACCAGGCAAGATGTTTATTCTCACAGCAGACAGTATTTCAAGAGCTACTCAGATGAGGCAATGAAATAATCAGAGAGCTGATATATTTGCATCGCTATATAGAAAAAAAGTCATTTCATGCCTCCTGCAGCCTAATTCATTCCTTCGATGTTCTATTTCCTTAATGCAGGAAACGAAAAAAAAGAAGAAGAAGAAGAAATTTGTTACTAATGAATTAAAGAACCAACCCACAGAGAGTCTAGTAGTACCATGGCTAATTTTCAAGGAAAAGCAAATTTCCTAACAAACAGGTCTGTACATTTTCTACAAATGAGAAAAAGTTAAATGTCTACAGAGAGAAGCTTTTTATTACTATAAGATATTTCTCCCACGGGAGTCTTTGCTACCTAAGAAATAATAATGATAACAATAAAGTATTCTACTCAAAATTGGAATTGTCCACAGCATTTTAAATATCACTGACATAGGCAGCACTGGGCAATTAGCTGTGGGAGAAAATATTCTTGGTTAGCTCTAACTGGAAAATGTAAAATATGGCTATGAGAGAGAATTTGAAGACCTATCACAATGTGCTCTCCGTTATCTTCATAGCTTTCATTTTCAAGATTTCATAAGGACACCAGAAACAAAAATTTCCCCATGTACGCACATGATTTTGAGGTATACCAAATATATGTACGTGAGAAATACCACATATAGTATATGTCTGTACACAAACAGAGCATAAAGCAGAAGTATTGTCTGCAGAGTTCCCATCTCAATACGATTTTCCCACCTATAGCCATTATAGTCTGAAAACAAAGGCATCTGGCTCCCACTTCCCACCTCCAACCCTGACAGAAGTGACTGAGAATAGTGGAAATGGGTCAAAATTTGCATCTGGGTTGGAAAGAAGGATTGACTGCCATCCATAAGGCAGAAACATGAAGATATATCTGCTTAGCACAATGTGGAAGAGACTAGGTAAAGAAAGATGCTGAGAGCTCTATGCAACATGCCTTCCAAGCAAAGGAGCAGGGTTCCAAAATCTCAAAGGAAGGAATAGGGGAGGACTGGTGCCCATAGAGGTAGGGGCTGGAAGCAAGGATAGGCCACAGGACTGCTCCAGCTGGAGCCATTTAGCCTGGGGGTTCCCAATCCTAAATGCACATCAACCTCACCCAGACATGGCAGATCTAAAATAAGCTTGGACATCTGTGGGGTTTTTTGTTTTGTTTTTTTTACTTCACCAGGCAATTCTGATAGGCACCCAGGGTTATATACTCTGCTATCACTATTTCTACTTCTAATAATAATAATAATAATAGCCTTTCCTTAGCACAATGGAGATCAGTAACAGGGAAGGACTTCTAAGGGGAGGCCTAGGGACCTGGAGGTTCCACCTGACAGACAGCCTGGGTCGGCAAAAGGAGAGACTTGGTTCCTTCCTGCCTCTGTAGGCTATGGCACCATAATGAAGCCAGGCAATGCTGAGCTGGCCCAACAGCTACAGCTTCACCACTCAAGATAGCAAAGTGCTCAGAAATAAAACTCAGGGCAGTAGGTTTTCTCACAGCTGCTCTCCAAAGGATACTGGATCATCCAACCAGCAGGAAATCCTTCAAGATGAGACCTGAGATAAGCGTACCAATATTATCCAATAAAAAGTAAGATCAAAGGGAATGCCATCCATTTTATTATGAGGGAAATATCAAACCTAAATAAAACTTTTATCTTCCAAGGATAAATAATATAGAAAGGGGGGGGGGGCGAAAGCCTATGAAATGATTTTACAAAGAAGAAGAGGGAGATCGCGCCTAGAAGGCAAAGAATGGACACTGTTGAAAAAAAATAGTGAGCAAAATAATGGTAAAATTCAGCAACATCTGTTCTGTACTTTCAGTAAAAAAATTTTAAAGATGATTCAAACAGATTAAGGATGAGATGGTAAGAGAATGTGATAGCAGAGAGGAAGCTGGTTGAGAGAGGCAGAAATAAAAAGGGAACTAGAAGAGACAAAAAACAAAAAGAAATGAAAGTGCAACAACAGAATTTAAAGTGCATCAGAAATGTCAATGCAGGGACTTCCCTGGTGGTGCAGTGGTTAAGAATCCGCCTGCCAATGCAGGGGACACAGGTTCGAGCCCTGGTCCGGGAAGATCCCACATGCCATGGAGCAACTAAGCCCCTGTGTACCACAACTACTGAGCCTGAGCTCTAGAGACCGTGAGCCACAACTACTGAGCCCGCGTGCCACAACTACTGAAGCCCACGCACCTAGAGCCCATGCTCCGCAACAAGAGAAGCCACCGCAATGAGAAGCCCACGCACCGCAACAAAGAGTAGCCCCCACTTGCCGCAACTAGAGAAAGCCTGTGTGAAGCAACGAAGACCCAACACAGCCAAAAAATTAATTAACTAATTAATTAATTAATCTTTAAAAAAAAGAAATAGTGCATATATGAATAAATGCATATAGAGAACAAACTTGCTACATACTCACAGAAGGCAAAGGAAAAAGGCACGGATATAAAAAAAGAGAAAATAGAAGACCAATGCAGACAGACAAGGAATTCCACATAGGAGTATTTGAAGAGCAAAAACAAACAAACAAAAACAATAATCAGAGATTTAATGAAAGAAAATATTCCTAATGTGTAGATAGATTGAAATTTGAAGATCCAAAAACTCACAGGGTACTAGGAAAACTTTGCGAAAAACATTAACATGTATATAACCCATGACTGAAATTTCATGAAAGAAAGGACTCATGTCTCATTCACTATTGAATTCCTGATGCCTAAAACAATGTCAAACACATAGTAAGTGGTCAAAACATTTACCATGTGCAAGTAAATGATTAAAGTCTTGAACTTCACACGTAAAGAAAGCTTCTATGATATCCAGGCTGAAAAATCAGATTGTCTACATAGGATTTTTTTTTTTTAATCACACCTTCAAATTCCTCTTTCAAAACTTTAAATTCCTAAAGCCAATGTGAAATGCCACCAGAATTCTGACAACAAAGGTTTTGGCCCAAGAATTTTATCTTCAATCAAGTTCCTATTCACTTGTGAAGACAACAAAAGGATGTTCTCAGATAATCCTGGGCTCAGAAAGTATCCCATTCCTCAGTAAGAAGATAGAAATCACTGTGCAGAGAGAGAAATAAAAATACAGAGAAAGATAGAGATGTTTTGGTATGAAAGAACTGGCAGTAAACACTGAAACTATTAAAACATATACCTATTTAAATAATTGTTATGAATATTGCTATAAATTAATATAAAAATGAATCCTTTAAAGATGTAGTACATGTTAAAAATAATTAAAAATAAGAAGCTGGCAATAAAATGCTGTATTAAACCAATAACATAAGGGAAGCAAAAGGGGAAGGAATAAAAGGAAGTAAAGAATGCTAACTTCCTTATCTTACTGGGGGAGAAGTTAACATTATTTCAGTCAACACAGGCAATAAGAGAAATACACATTCAAATAGGATTTTTTTATTTTTGTTTTTTAATGTGTAATGCAGAATAAAAGCAAAATCTATACTGTTTGAATCACTGAAAAAAGAAAATCCATGCAGCAAAAAGAGAAAACAATGGACATAGCAACATAGCATAAAAAAGAGAAAAAATTAAGATGACAGAAGAAAGGAAAACCATATCACAAACAACACTAATGTAAATTGCTTAACTACTACTTTTCTCAAAACGGTTTGCAACATATGCTGTCTCCTAGAGTACATCTGTAGCGATGTTATCCAGATAGCTTTTAAGAAGAACAAAAGGGGGGCAAAGGCATATCATGCAAATAGAGCACAAAGAAATCAAGAAAATCAGGGAAAAAAAAATTAAATAGGCTAAAGTGAGCCACTTCTTAATAGTGGAAGTAAGAATCTACAATTAAGATATCAATCACGAACATAAATATCATAACATCAAAATGTGTGAAACAAAACAATTAGAATTTCTAAGAGAAACTAAGAAGAATGGCAATCCAAGTAAGCAAAAAACAGTAACAACAACAAAAACAGAAGTCCTGAAAAACCTTACTACTAGAGTTGATTTAAGACTAGATCTTACCTTACAAGCAAACACTCTACCTATTATCACAAAACTTTGCCAAATAGTAAGCCCCAAGAAAATGTTGATAAATTCCCCACAAAGAATACTAAAATGTAAAAAAAAAAAAACTAGAAATCAACACCAAAGTGTAAATGTTAAAAATATTTTAAACCTACCACTTGATAACACACATAATTAATCCTTCAATCAATGGGGAAATTAAAATAGCAAGTAGGGACTTCCCTGGTGGCGCAGTGGTTAAGAATCTGCCTGCCAATGCAGGGGACACAGGTTCAAGCCCTGGTCCAGGAAGATCCCACATGCTGCAGAGCAACTAAGCCCCTGTGTGCCACAACTACTGAGCCCGTGTGCCACAACTACTAAAGCCCACGCGCCTAGAGTCCATGCTCCACAACAAGAGAAGCCACCACAATGAGAAGCCTGCGCACTGCAACGAAGAGTAGCCCCTGCTCGCCACAACAAGAGAAAGTCCACACGCAGCAACAAAGACCCAATGCAGCCAAATAAATAAATAAATATATAAATAAAAAATAGCAAGTATATAATGCTTTGAAAGTAAAAATAAAGAGAACATATATTAACACCCTCATAAATAATTCTTCGATCAAGGGAAAATCAGAATAGCAATTATACCATATCTTGAAAGTAAAGATAAAGAGAACATGTATAAATGCCTAAGGAATTCTGCCAAAGCTCAAATCCGGAAGGGAGGAAGAAGCACTGAAGGCTTTTATTATCAAACAGAAAATAATGGAAATAAGTTGAACTATGCATTCAACTCAAGAATTTAGTAATAGAACAATATAACAAAGTTAAGAGAATCAGGGAGAAGGAAATAATAAAAAAAAAAATAAGGGGAGAAATTAATAAGACAGAGAAAGAAAAACAATTAAAAAACCCAAGAGATTACTCTTTGGGGAAAACAACAGTAATAAAACAGACAACCCAAGCGAAGCAGATCAAGTGTTAAAAATAGAGAAACACAAAACTACAAATCGAAATAACCTGGGGTTATATAATCTGTAACCCCAGAGGAGTTGTAAACAAATATTCCATGTGACATTCTGCCAATATATCTGCCAATATATTTAAAATCACAGCTAAATGGACGTTTCTTAGGAAAGTACAAATTATAAAAATTGACTCAAGAAAATGTAAGAAACATAAACAGACCCCCAAAAGCATAGAAGAAACTGACAACGTTATCAAAGAATCATCTCCCAAAGGGGTGAAACTTAAATAATATTACGAGCAATGTGTCCAACTTTAAGGGAAGGGGATAATTCTAAAGTGATATAAACTTTTCCAAGGTATAAAAAATATGGAAAACTTCCCAATTCATTTAAAGAGAACTAGCATAACGCTAATAATGAAATCAGATGGCTAAATATGCAGGATATAGAGGAGGGAATGACAGATCTTCACAAGAGTGCATAAGGAAACAGCAAAGACAAAATTTGAGTAGATATGGAGTAAATGTAGAAACGTACCTTGTTCCCAGTTGGAATAATTCAATATAAATCCCAATTCTCACTAGATTAATTTGCAAATTTAATCCAACTCCACTTAACATTTCAGACAGAGGAAGGAGGTCTGGAGACATTAAAAAACTCAGCCATGGTCACCCAACTCTTAAGCGGCAGAGTTAAGATGCAAATCCAGGTATGTCTGACCCAAAAGGCCATGCTTTTCTCAGTGGAAATTAACTTGAAGAGGTTGAAGAGGATATTAGTAAAAACAGCTGACACTGAACAGCAAGCAGTCATTCTGACTGAACAGAGATAGATGAGTTTGGAGTCCTGGGATGCTCTTTTAAAGAAGACATATTCCTAATAAATCCACAGTAGTTTATTTTTAACTTTGAACAACTTTCTCTAGTTACTATATTAATTTGACAATATCTTTCCCTACCTAGTATTTACTTAGAAATAAATCATTTTGTTTTATTTATATACAAGTACCCTGAGACCTATTTTGTATAATTTCATAGTTGGCTTGATATTGTTAAGACTGGCAGACTTCAATTATTTCTGCAACATCCATGTTACTTCCCAGTTCCTCGTGGCAGCAACACCTAAAGGTTGAGTTTTCTTAATTAGGACATCAAATAGCTAGTTGAGAACTACCTCAACTCATCCAAAATAATAAATGTCACCAATGGCTTTTCAAGGTTTGCTTATTAGGAGTTTAATTAGTCCTGACACCCCACAACCAGAATTATGAAAAAAAAAAAAACTTACTGTAATTGTCATGATGATATAAAAATCCATGTGATAACTATGTGCCTTGGGGTTTATTATGACTTCTTGAAGCTCCTTCTTGTCCACTCCTCTTTTCACCCCGCATCCACCCTCCTGCAGCCTAGGGCTGCCTCCCCGTCTCCACCTGCCCACTCTCAACTTGGTTCCCCACCCCCAATCAGTCCTAGGGTCAGTTCCCATCCTGGAGCACAGCTCCTGGGTCAGCCTTCCTGGCTCCACCTTTCCCATAGGCAAGAGTGAATGACTTTTGAGTTTCCTACCAAAGATAAGCCATGTGGCTACCCTCTATTGCCTTAGATAACTGAAATGGACTGCATCATCACCTACTGTTCTCCTCTTTTAAATGCCTTATTACCTTCCACGTCAACCAGAGGACGCAGCTGAGCATCAATACATCAGTGACCATTCAGCCTGGCATCAATAGGATAGGAATCTCTCCTACCAGACCCGCTCTGGTTCTGAGCCTTAGAGCAATTAACCCCCTGGCTACAAATCTCAGAAAGCAACCGTGAACTCTCCTGACCAGTAGATTCTGAAGCACATTTCCCCACATCCTGTGCTTAGCATTTTCTAGGAGGAAATGAGACTTCACCTCCACCTACCAGCTGTCTGGAACCCAATGATGGCTGGCACAGAGCGTCTGGGAGAGGCAGTAGAAATGTGCATGGTGTAGTTGGTGCCCTGGTACAGATCTAGGCACACTTCCGGGGTCCTGTTGTCTGTGGTCAAATTAACTGTCTCCTCATGAACTGTTTCCACGGGGTCCAACCGTTGTCCTTTTATGTATATCTTTGTGAGGGGAAAAGACAAGAGAACCCACCATGACTCCAGTTAAAACGAACAAGAGAGATTTTTGTGGTGCTGGAACCTACTCTCTTACTACTCCCTTTAATACTGCACTGCTCACCCCAGGGGAGATAAATAGGGCAAATCTCTGCTATCAGGTATCTGATGATGAAATCTGATCAGCCCAGTAATCCGTAAATGCTGAGAAGCGACATAAAATGAGGGGTATCTCCAGGGAGTGCTATCCTGCACTCAAATAACCAGCGATCAATGGAGGCAACACAACCTGAGACCCGCTCGCTGCAAACTGTCACCGAGGCAGCAGATGCTTCTAGGCTTGTTCTGGGGGAGTGAAATACAAGAGCTTGCAAACAAGCGATAATGATGATGCCAAATATAAATACATCCCACACACATACACGCTGGAGGATGACAAATATACTAAACACAAAATGTAAAATAAAATAATCTGGATATCTTAAAAATTCTGTTCACTTTTTTAAAGAACTATGGGATTGGAAAGCTATTAGATTGAGAAGCACTTCGGGAAGCAAGTCCCTCCTACTCTTATTCCCATGGTAAGCATTTCTGCCCTAGCAGGAAAAAGGAGCTCACTTTACTTACCACATATACGATCTTGGAGTTTATTCTTCCTGGGTTTATTTGCCACCTCACACAAGTGTTATTAAACACTGACACGTCATTAATTTCTATAATTGTTTCTAAAATAGAAAAAGAGAGAGTCCACTCACAAAATGCATTGATGAGCTTTGGAAAAACCCTAATGGCCACCACATTAGAGGGCATGACTTAGTTTATCTGCCCAGCTGGTCTCTCTGATGATCACCATTCATGCTCTGATTCAGAAACCGAATCAGCAATTCAAGCTACCCCAGGCCAATCACCCAATTTAACTTCAGCATGAGTGAGCTTGGCCCATTACCTGATTTGGAGGAAAAGGAAAGATTCCTGCTTAAGTATGGGTGAGAACTCCAACCTGTGATTGGTCTGACAGGCCACTGGATGCCACTGGTGTTCCACTCCTGTGGGATAGAAAGCGGCCCAGAGCTGAGCCCTGAATCCTCCCTGCAGCTGCACAGGTAAGATCAGCTTCCGGCTTCCTCATCCCACCCAGCTGATGGAGCGTTATTTCCAGGTCACTGCTGTTCCCAAGAGGGAAATGACACGCATCACCACATGGGACCATTCCTCAGGAGCAACCCGTTGGGGTAAACTAAATAAATTCTCCACAAGGTCCCTGGATACTTCCAGGGCTCCTTTAACTGAAGCTATTTAATCCTGACTTATTAGGAAGCCACTAATTTCTTCAAGTTGTTCTGCTTTTTTAATATATTCTGTGTGTATTTCATGTAATATATTTGGCAATGTGGGAAACAGTATTAGGGCCTCGGTTCCTGAGGTAACAGTTTCCAATGAACCTAGTGAACCACCTAGGAAGTTGTCCAGATGGGAAGGGGGCAAGGATCTAGCTTTTTATCCATTTAATAAATTACCTGCAGATAAGTAAAACTATTTTTACTTGCAGTTGACATACTCTTGTCTATAAAGAATCCTAAGGAATTCACATACACACACACACACACACACACACACACACACACACACACACACAAACACACACACACACAAAGCTAAGAAAGGAGTTCAGCCAGGTTGCAAGATACAAGATCAATGTACAAAAATCAATTGCATTTCTGTCCACTAGCAAGGAACAATCCAAAAAGGAAATTAAAAAAAAAAAAATTTCACTTACACCAACATCAAAAGGAATAAAATTCCCTGCGGGTAGAAGTTACCAAACCATCACCTCTGGAGAAGGGAATCATCATCTCACCACACAGGAATGTTCCTCAGCCCAAATTCAAGCTTCCCCATTGAATCAGACATCCCTTGTGGATGTCCTAGAACCTCTCAGCTTCTCCTGTTCCTTGTTCCAGCCCTGCATGGGCTTTGATACCACGACCGTGTCTTGTCTCCCATGCTGGGGCTTCCCTGCTGCACACCCTAGCACATGCAACCTGGAAGGGAGGGGGGAATTAACACCTCCTGGGGGACAGGAGGTACTAGATAAGTCTGCCCCTTATCTTTCTTCCCCTTGAAGGGCAGACCTACAAAGACCTCTCAGGGCGCTGTCGCACTGATGGAGCAATACTTGCACTCAGTGAAGACCATTGCAACAAGATGTCCTTACACTGGCTCTGCTTCCTTCCCTGCTCTACTCACCTTAGCCCTCACTCCTGCTTCCTGGGATAGCATTCCCTATTGTGAAAAAAATATAAGCCCTCTGCCTCAGGCCCTGCTTTCTGGGAAACCCAAGGTAAGACTCCCATCAAGAAGGATGAGAAAGATAAGTCTCTGCCCCAGAAGATGCCTCTCTTCATCTCAGCTCCCATCCTTCCCTTCTAGTAAATCTCTTCTCAGCCTCCAAGTGGGAAAGAGAGCCTGCACCTCAGGCACCTGTAGGGTTGACTAATTTCTCCTCTACTCAGAACCAATACTATCTTTAGACAGACCCTAGTCTACTGCTCTCTTTGCCTATGGAAGATTTTATATCTTTACTAAATCATCCCTTCAGCAGCATTGCCGAGATTCTATGTTACACATTACCTGGTCTTGGGTAAGCCCAGGTCAGCTGACTATAAGTGGGAATAAATGGAGGCAGAGAGAGGAAAACAGGCAAACTTCTGGAGAGACACCAGAGGATCACCTATGGCTGTCTAAAGCACTCCTGGGTCTCTACATCAATGTTTCTCCCTGGAGCACAGATAATTTGAAATCAAAGAAATACTCCAGTTGTGGACATGGGTATCCTGATAGATGCAAAGACCTATCCATTCACCTCCTTGGGTAGCATAATGCTGATGTTGGCACCAGTCTTTTATCAGCTTGAACAAGCCCCAAATATTCCTGGCCCTTTCCCTCTCCACTGACCTTCAAAGCCCTAGAGTTCTAGACTCCTCTGCTCATTCCCACATCCCTCTGATACTCACCCTCTGGTCCAGAAGGAAAAGGAAACATCCCACCCCTCACCTTCTCTCTGAGTTGCCAGTAAAGCACATTTCCTTCCCACTCGGGACCTCTTTGCCACCCAAGCAGAGATTAGAAAGGAAACATGAAAGTTTTCTTTCTTGTTCTTCCTTTTTGCTCATTCACTATGACAACTGCAAATAACATCTCAAAAATGCTATCTGCCCCCAGGCTGTGCCATGCTCTCTGCACAGAGGGACCCAGATCTGATTATAGGGATGTCAGATATTTCATCCCAAGGAGTAGTATAACAAAATCCGGTTGCTTTTCCCTCCAGGTATCTACGAATCAGCTGGAAAAGACTTCTTTATAAATGTATCAGCTATTAAACATCCATATCCATGCTGCCCCTTTAAAAGAGATGACTTGGGAGACTATGCCTTAATTCTAATAGTACCGAAAACTGAAAACATTTCTGGAAGTTCTCTTTGGAACTGACTCCAGGGCACTTGACCCTTAACTGAACGATTATCGAATGCCAAGCATCCTCCCATGCCAGGCACTGGGCTGTGACAATGATCAGAACAGAAGTCCTTCCCTCAGGAACATGGCTTCTAATGGAGGGAGCAAACATATAAGCAGAAAAATTACAACTTGATAAATATCAGAACAAAGTTGCACACAAGTACCACAGGGTATAGAGAAAGAAGCCACCAACTCTCACTGGAAGACCTGGGGAAGCTGGCTTCGTGGGGGGCATGACCTTCAGGGCTGAATGGCTGAAGAGTGAGGAAGACAGAAGACAGAACAGCAGGTCCAATGCCTGCAAGTGTAAAGGGTGTGGCAGATTCAGAGTGGTGACAGAGACGTGTAACGTGCTGGGGAGGAGGAAAGAGGGGAAGCTAGGTTGCAGAGAGAGGAAGGGATCAGACTTGGGAAGACCTGCTCGCTAGACTAAGCACAGACTTACTCCGACGAGACTTGGAGAGCTAAAAGCCGGAAGATGATGGGGACCTCTTTTCTTAGAAAGATAACTCTGGTGTGTTTTGAAGGAGACACTGGAGGTCACAAGGAAAGAATGTGATACCCTTTACTCAGTGATTACAATACATCAAACACTGATACATAGGTCTTTATAGATTTGATCACACTTTCCCAGCAGTCATAGGAGGCAATCATAAAATCAATAATGAGTGAACATTTATTAAGTTGTTACTATGGACCAGATAGCATGTACAGTACTTTAAATGTATCATTCATCTAATCTTCAAAATAACACCATGAATTTGACATTATCGTGTCCATTTTACAGACCTAAGGCTTAGAGAAGTTAAGTAACCTTCCAAAGGTCACACAGCTAGTAAGCAATGAAGTCAGGATTCAAAACTAGACCTGCCAGACTCCAAAGCCCAGAGCCTTTGCGCTGAAGTAGTTATTCAGCAAAAAGGTAAAAAGATGAAATCAGGGCACTGTATTTAAAACCGTGAGCGATTCTGAAGGAGAAGTAATAGGAGGCAAGAGATAAGGAGTCTAGGCTGACTGCCAGTCTCTGAGCCTGAGAGTCTGAATGGATTGCCTTCTACTGTACTCATAAGAAATATAGGAGGAAGCAGACTGGGTTTGTGAGAAAGAGACGAACGAATTGTGTTTAGAACATGCTAAGTCTGAGTTAATCTACCTGGGTGAAAAAAACAGTCTTGAAGGTCATCAATGGGTAGGTGGTAGTTGAAGCCCTGGGTGCAGGTGACATGCCCAGGTAGGACATGGAGAGCAGGTGGCGTGATGGCAGGGCACTGGGACACATGGAAACCAAAGGGGAAACTAGAGGAGAAAGAGGAATGCAGAAGGAGGTCGGAGGTTGGCTGGGAGAGTGTGATGCCTCGAGAGTCAAGGAAAGAGAAGATCTGAAGAGTGCTTCCTCGAACGTTATCTCCCTTCCTTCCCACCAATGCCCCCAACCTCCTCGCTCCCACCCAAGAAGGGCCTGGAGCAGAACATAAGCACTGGGGGCTCAACCTCTTGCTCTTCTCTCATATGGCTCTTTCTTCCCCAGTGGAGGGCATGTGGTGCCATGATCAGATCTGAGGTCTGACTTTGGACAGAGGCAGGCAGAGCAGGTCTCTGCCTTGTCCAGTTGTAGGACGTTTAGGCTTCTCTGGCCTAAACAAAGTAGGCCCCCATAGCATCCAGCTGAACTCTGCATTGGACTTTGGGGACAAAAGCCTCCGTGGGTTATAAAGTACCTTTGCTTTGCTTTAGATTCTGCATGTGGCGCATGGGTGCGTGCGCGTGTGTGTGTGTATAAATGTACATATATAAAGTTATGTATTTTAGTATTCTATTAGCATCCAGTATTTCTCTGTGGTACTCATCATGTTTGTAACTAAATAATTTTGTAATTAGTTATTTAATGTCTATCTCTCTTGAATGTAAGCTCTATGACAGCAAAGACAAGATCTATCTATCTCTCCATCCCCAGAAACTAATACAGTTGGCTGGACATAGATATTTTTAAAATATTTATCATTTGGTTGACTGGTTGAATAGATGGATAAATGTATGGATAGCTTATCAACAATGCTAAATGTTGTGGAAAGGTTAAGAGGAAGGAGGATTGACACTAGAACATGAATTTGACAGGTGGTCATCAGTGACCTTGAGAGAGAGCTACAGTGAAGTGGGGTGTTGGATGCCTGATTCTCCTTCAGGAAGCTCAGAAGAGAAGAGGGTGGGCGGGGACAAATACAGTGAGCACAGACTACTCTCTCAGAAGTCCCATTGCGGCCAGCGCCTAGTCTAGTGCACTCTCTTGGTTTCCAATTTTATATCCATTTTCTCTACTTTTGAAAACAGTAAAAGGTCCTACAGAATAAATTCAAGAGACCTTAACAGAATGTCAAGCTCAATGTCATTTCTCGTATCTGATTTCAAAAGTGATATGACCAGTCTTCTAATATGACTCATAAACTACCTTCAAAGGCAATTCCCAAATAGATTACAAAACCAACACATTTTGATAATAGCAGCATCACTGAAATGAGGGTATGGCTTCCCAAGGTGACAACGTTGAATAAATGCATGTTTGGCTATAAGAGTTTTGCTATGCTTCCTTTCTTCTTTTTAAGTCATTAGGGTCACATAAAATAGGTAGAAGCAGCATGGCTTAAAGTAGTGCTTTTCTAAAATGCATTATACACTTTAGGATGATTTTTTGGTGGCACATGAATACATTTTTATATGTCTGCTTTGTATTGGTTTTTGTGTATATTTGAAAAAACCCAGGTGTTCATCAAACTCATGATATCACATGTATTACTGTGTCCTTGATCAATAAATTTAAATTAAAATTTTAAGTTTTAAACATAAGTTGTTTTAAGAAACTTATTAAACTAAAAAATACTTTTGTTCTGGCAAACATTGTCAGGGTGGTCTACAAATAATTCAAGCTTAGGAAAGTGGCAGGAGACAGATCGTGGGCTTTCCAGGTTTAAAGGCCTGAGTTCAAATCTTGTCTCTGCCCTTTACTAGTCATTGAAAGACCCTGTGAAAGTTGCGTAACTTTTATGAGTCTCAGATTACTCATCTATGAAATGAAAATATCAACACTTCACAGGGTTTTTCTGAGGACAAAATGAAATCAAGCATCAAGGCTCCTAGCAGAGCCGTGGGTGTTTAAGTTGGTGCACAATCAATGGTAGCTATAATGCTTGATGGTCTAAACATTATGCACATATTCAAACAAATCCCAGCCATGTGGCTATCTGCATAAATGTGCCCATTTATTCCGGCTGACCTTTCTCTTCTATCTGAAATATGTCTAGCTGCGAGTGAGCACTCACTGGGCTGAAGAGGAGGATCAACAACAAAACAGAAGGGGCAGGAGCTAACAGGAGGCCTGGAGGCATTTGGACTCAGTCCCTGAGTCGGGTGAGGGGGCCCAGAAAGGATCCCAGCAGTCAGTCTGTGTTTCCATAGAGATGTTGCTCTTTAGAGAGCCTGGAGTGAGTGAGCGTCAACTTCATAATTATTAACTCAGATTCTAAACGTAAAAAGCCAAACGACCTGTGCAGAATGAAAGCCAGGGACAGTCTTATCAAGAATGAATCAGTCCCTTTGATCTTGAGGTAAACCGACTCACTGAACATCAAGCTTCCACCTGGGGTTTTTCCAGACACTAAAGTAATTGCCTAATTCTCAGCTGTCTGGAGTTTCCAGTCTAAACTGGCCTTAAAAAAAAATTAAAAAGTCCCACCGCCTTGCCGGAGTTCACACTCCATTAAAAACATATACAGATCTAACTGAATCACTTTGCTGTACAGCAGAAATTAACACAACATTGTAAATCAACTATACTTCAATAAAATTAAATATATATATGTGTGCGTGTGTGTGTGTGTATATATATATATATATATATATATATATATATATATATACACACACACACAGATCCATCCTATTAATCCAAAGAAATAGGGATTCCAAAAATATTTTTAACTAACAACCACTCACGTAAAGTGAAGATAAGTTATTCTACCCAATTTAGAACGAAACACTCATGTATAAAAAGATGGGTAAACAGAATGAAAACAAAGGACAAGGGTAGAAGGCATTCACAGGTTAGGCAGAAATGTAAAAGAAGATGGGGAAAAAACCCAAAAGTGCACATTGAAGGAGGTAAATACAAAATACACAGAGAGATTTGGGACAGAAGGGGAGGTGTGAAGAAATAGGTGAAAAACAGGAAAAAGAAGGAAGGGAGGGCAGCTGAGCAAGAGCCATGGTAATCAGCATCTCTCACTACAGTTCCAGAAGCCTCTCGTACCTACCCACCCAGCGATCACGTGCACTGTGCCATGAATTAATCAGCATGTAAATCGCCCCCTTTATCTGAGGAAATTGAATTTAGCTGCCAATCTTGATTGAGGGCATAGAGGCCTCCTCACAGAAAGATCACAGCCCTCAGGGAGAAAGCCTTTTCTCTCCTTAAATCAAAGCTTGCATAAACCCATGGAAACAGCTGCAGCTGGAGCCACAGACTTTGTGAACGGTGGCAGGCTGAGGTTGGTAATTATAATTAGCAGTTACATAACATGTTTGTTCTTCAAAGTGCTCTATAAGCATCAGCTAATTAATAGCTTACTATGCCCCATGCAGATCCACTGGTTTTTCATGGAGTGACTAATCCTGGTACCCCCACTGAATTCTGAATGGTGGAGGCACAGCAGCTTGAACAATGAAGCAAATGGCTGAGGGTCCAGAAGCTATGCCCAGCTCTCTGACCAAGTGACTCCATAGGTAGCTCTGGGCCAAGACCACCTCCCCAGATGTTGAATTCAGCAACCCACGAGGCAGCTGCCTCACTTCCTCCAAATAACTCTTAGAGGTGCTGCTGGAGGTGCAATAATAGTTTGGAATGACTATCAGTCTGGTTCAAAATGGCATTAGCTCTTCTCAATGTCCCCAAGTATGAAGACTGGGACTCTGGAGTCCTTGGCGTTAGTTACAGGTTTGCCCTTGCTTCTCTGTGCAAGTTGGGCAAGTCAAAGGGACCTAAGAGAAGGCCAAACTCGATCTCTGGGTTCTCATCCGTGTCTGCCCTTCCTTGTTACTATGATTGCAATCTCTAGCCTACAGCCTGCTGCAGTTGTGGTGGAGATAACTGAATGTGGGAAATGCATGGCACAGGCAGGGCCTCAGCAGCAGAGCTGAGTTCTTCATCTACTCCAGGGGTGCTTTACCCAAGGCCTTCAGAGGTCCATGATTTTGTAAAATATTATATGTATATCCGTATGTGCATTTCTTTGGAGAAAAGTCTATTTACCCTATTGCCCTGTAAATTCCAAGAAGGTAGTGTCCAGCAAAGTACCTCACACATAGTGTATGCTAAATAAACATCTACTGAACAAATTGATAGATTTCATCAACTTCCTAACCCCAAAATGGTCATGAACCATTCCTCTATGGACAAATAATCACCAGCAGTCCGCATATTGTATTTGCTCTGGTTAGACTTTCCTATGGAAAACTTTGATTGGCAACACCCAAGACATTCTTCCATAATTCTGCTACAAAATCAAGCCAGAGACCTAGACCAAAGCTACCTTGAGATTTCACTCTTCAGAGATCTGTCTTCAGAGCCAAGCAAGTTAACAGCTTGAAATAAATTCCCAGAGCCATTCAAGACCAGGTGACAACCATTTGTCACACCCACGGCCAACCACCACAAACCTAAGAATCATTGCCTTTTCCCATCTTATTTCTTGGAGGCCGAGGTGTGAAATAAAGCATGTGGAAGTCTACACTTCTGACTCATGAGAAGATCCTCTTCAAGCAAGGTTAATCATTTCAGTAAAAGACCTAACATGTGCACCATGGTTTAAACTTCAAAATGCTCCCCATAGATTATCTCATTTGATTCCCTCTCAACAACTATTTGAGGTAGGAAAAGCAGGTTTTATTTTCTCCCTTTTATAGATGAGGAAACTGAGGCTCTGAGAGAATAATGCCTTACCTAATGACACACAGCTAACACATGGCACTGCTAGAATGTGAACTGAAGTCTCAAAACTCCTTTTCACTGGTAATTTCATTTGGGGGTATATATCCAAAAGAATTGAAAGCAAGGTCTCAAAGAGATATCTGTATACCCGTGCTCACAGCAGCATTATTCACAATAAGCAAAAAGTGGAAGCAACACAACTGTCCATCAGTGGACGAATTGATAAGCATAATGTTTATATATATATACTACAAAATATTATTCAGCCAGAAAAAAGAAGGAAATCCCACCATTGGCAGCAACATGAATGAACCTGTAGTACATTATGTTAAGTGAAATAAACCAGTCACAGAAGGATAAATACTACCTGATTCTGCTTACATGAGGTCAATTAGTCAAACTCATAGAAACAGAAAGCAGAATGGTGGTACCAGAAGCTGTGGGAAGGGGGAAGTAGGGAGTTACTGTTTAACCGGTGTAGAGTTTCAGTTTTTCAACATGAAAAAGTTCTGGAGATTGGTTGCGCAACGTGAATACACTTAACACTGAAAAAATCGTTAAGATGGTAGATTTTATGTTGTTCATATTTTACCACGATTAAAAATAAACATTAAAAACCTCGATATACATTACACCACCTTCTCTCTGAAAAGTTGTCAACATGTGCTTAATTAGGACTTTTAAGTATTCCCCCCTGAGAAAATGGTTCATGGAGAAAAATATCTCAGGCAACCAAGCAGAAGAGACAGGAATCACTGTGATTTAAGGTGGGTTTCAAAAGACTAGATACATAAAATTTCCTATCCAACTTATTTTCCCAATCCACCCTCTAAATCTTCAGGGTTTAGCTGACAAACCTAAAGCCAGGTGCCTGCCCAGGTAAATGGCACAGCCAGGGCAATACACAGGGTAAGCAATCGAAGGTTTTAGGTTCTGCTGTTTGCTTCCACGAGACAGGAGCCCCACAGAATGGAGTCTATACCTGTGCATGACGAAGTACTTGTTCTCCAGATCCCTTTCTCTGTGCAAACAGAAGTGATCTTTCCTCCAGGGCTCTCAAAGCCCTCTTGACAGACATAGTGAGCCACACCGCCCAGGCTGGAGCTGTGATTCCCCACCAGGACCGCGTGCTGCACTTCCGGAGGGCGGCCACAGTCGATCTCTGCAATGGGAAGTAGCACAGCACTTGTTATGACCCATGACTTCTACCCCATAATTCACCTTTTAGAAATAAATATTTAGTAATGATAGAGTCCAGTCATATGGGAGAAGAGAAAACACTAACCCCATCAAATAATCCAGTTGCAGGTATTTAAAATAAGATTGTTCAGAAGTAAGGAAAACAGAGATCTCTGAGTTTAATAAAATTTATAAACATGCATGTATAGAAAATATTCCAATTATGAGATTATTTATACTATAGAGAATTCCTTGGTCAATGAAATAATCCATCTCAGGGTTATTTTACATATTAAGATTTTCTGGTATCTTTTAGTATGTATCTTCAGATCATTAACTCCTGAGTAGATAATAATGCAAATGTAGTTTTGTTGTGTTTTTTTTTGCTAACTGAAGAGTAAATGAAATATATACAAAATCTCTGAACTTTTTAAAGCAAATTAATGGGGAAAGTATTTATAGCCTAAACATTCAATATATATGCACCTTTCAAAGAAAAAAAATCAGTTGCATAGAGGGAGACAAACCTGGAATTATAAAATTGACATGAAATTTCTTCTCTGCAACTCTGACTACCAGAAGACACTGGAATATTTACAGAAAACAATCTGAAGGACAAAGATTATGACATTACCATTTTAGACCCAGCCAAACTCTACTTCATATAAGAATAAAAGAGTCATTTTCAGATATTTACAATTTTTAAAAAATCTATACGTGTATCTTTTCTGGAAAAAAAATTAAAAATAACCTCAGACCAACAAAAAAAAATCAATCAGAATAAATGCCCTAAGAAAGGAGAAGGACAGGGCTTTAGAAGAAACACTAGTGAGCAATGAAATAAGCAGGATGTACAGGTAAGTCTCCATAATCATTTAAGTGTGACTGTAGAGCTGGATAGAACTAGCAGTAAAGGATTCTAGAACTAAAAGCTGAACAATGTGAAAAAATTAATAATTTGCAAATTAAATTCCAAACTATTTCAATAAAATCTGAGCAGTGAGGTGAAGAGAAGAAATAAAACATGCTAAATTTCCCATACAGCAGTGGGGAGCTCATAGACACAATTTTATTCAAGAAAATGTAATAAATATAAAATATAAAGTAAAGTAGTGATAATAATTGCAAATGTAATCCAGTTACACCTAAGTGCAGAAAGAAAAATACATAACTTTTGGCCTTCATTCTGATTTTTAGTTTTCTCCCCCATCTGCAGAAAGCCAAGAAAAGTAAGCACTCTTGATATCCAGACTTTTAAAACATGAGTCCATTTATGGAGATAAAGCATACAAAAACAGAGAAAATGTTATGATCTGTTCCCAACTCCCCATTAACCATTTATGGCATTAGAAATATGTGGCTTCTCTTAAATGAGCTTCTGATACAGAATTGGTGGATTTACTGTAATTGTACTCTTCTCCAACCCCTTATGGATGTTTGGTCTGTTCTAGAACCCCAGAGTTACTTCCCTGAGGGAGGCCTCTCGGAGCAGGGTTTCATCTGCTGTCATTGGAGTTATCATAAGACTCTCAATATAACAGCTCAACCCACCTGACCAGTCATTTGGCTGTGAGATTTTTCAAAAAAGAGTTAGGCTCTGGTCAGTGCAGATGCAAATCCTGAGCAGTTATGGGACCAGAATGAGGTGGTCATTAAATAAATCCTCCAACCCTATCTATCTCTCAAGTCCCATGTTTGCTCATAGGAATTTGTTCCCTTCTCATACATGTTGACCAGACACAAGACAAGACCCCTTGGCCCTCAGAATGTTTTCCCAACATCAAACCTTTAGACATGTTTACTGGCCCAAAACATTCCAAGACATGAGTATATTTGTGTGTACATGAGCAACCAACCGAACAGGTGGTTAATGTTTCCTAAGACTGCCCAGTGATTGTTGACATCAAAAACATCTAGTTTAAGCCAGGGTTCAGTTAGAGCAGGAAATTAGAGGGATCATCAGTGAATAGATTGAGGGTATAGGTTTATGTAGGTCTATGGACCTTGAAGCTGGAATTCTAAACAGCATATTGGAGAGATATGGGAGGGAACCTGGTGACAGATAGTCGGATTAGGGGAGAAGCATAGATACTAAAGGAATAAGAGTACAGAAGATAACTAAATTGGCTTCTATATTGGACATCACCAAGAATAATGGAAGTCATGGTGGCTTTAGCTGGGACGACAAGATTTTTTTTTTTGGCTGTGTTGGGTCTTCGTTGCTGCACGCAGGATTTCTCTAGTTGCGGTGAGCAGGCTCTAGAGTATAGGCTCAGTAGTCGTGGCGCATGGGCTTAGTTGCTCCCCAGCATGTGGGATCTTCAGGGACCAGGGATCGAACCCGTGTCCCCTGAATTGGCAGGCGGATTCTTAACCACTGCACCACCAGGGAAGTCCCAAGATTTTTTAAAATTAATATTAACTTGGGGGTAGATAAGAAATCAATAGCCTGTTCTCTAGGGACTCAGGTAGATGTCCAGTGGTAGGCAATCTGGACCCAACTCTGTTGTGAGTTCCCATCACAGAGCTATTCGAGTTGGACAGTCCCTTGGCAGGAGATATTTAGAGAGGATTCCGGCGTGGCTTGGATTAAACACATGGTTCTAAACAACAGCTATACAATCTGAATCACCTGGGGAGCTTCTGAAAAATCACCCATGCTGGAGTCTCACACACACATCCCCACCCTCACCCAGAGATAACTCTTCTGAATGAGTAGTACTGAGTTGGGTTCTTGGCATCCACTTTTCTACAAAGCTGCAAATTTGATTTGTATGCACACCCGCAGCTGAGAATCTAAATTAAATATTGGTATGAATAGCTACCATTTAGCATCATATGCATCCTGATAGGGCCCCAAGTATATATCATTACTTCTTACAGTAACCCTCCATGGTAGAGATTATTTCCCCCATTTTACAGGTAAAATGGCTCAACATGGTTAAATAAAACATCCAAAGTCGCATAGGTAGTCATGTGATGGCTAGAAGCAGAATCCACATCCTTCAGATTCCTTCTCCTACACCCACTGCCTCTCAAGAGCAGCTCCATCTCTGAAAACCTACAGTATATGCCCCCTTTCTATCCCCTTCCACCTTGCTCATCCTCTCTCTCCTCGAGGTACACTCTATCTCCCTCAGACCTAGCAAAATCCTTCCCAGTGATGAATCTGCTCCATGACTAATGGAGGGATCCCTTCTTCCTCTGAACTTTCGTGGCCTATGTTCATTTGTTCATTCATTCATATATTTACTGAGTACCTAGTACATGCCAGACACTATGCTAGTCGCTATAGCAGAGAACAAAATGGAAAAGATCACTGCCCTCGCAGAACTTAGGGAGTGAATAATTAGACAAAAAAATAAATCAACAAGGTAATTGCAGATTGTAGTGAATGTTATGTAGGAGGAAAGATAACGTGATAGGATAGGAAAGACTTTTTAAATAGAGTGGTCAGGAATGGTTCAAGCTCTCTGAGGAGGTAACATCAGAGTTGGGACCTGAAGGATGAGAATGAACCAGTCATGTCCAGGACCAGAGGAAGAACATTTCAATCAAATGAAATAGCCAATGCAAAGACCCTGAGGCGAGAAAGCTCTTGATATGCTCCAGAAAGGGAAATGCAACCTGTTGGCTGGAGCACAGTTAGCAAGAGGGAGAGTGGCATGAGATGAAGGTGCAGAGAAGAGCAGAGCCAGGTCACAGAGGGCCTTGTAAGCCTTAGGAAAGAGCCTGGGTGTTAGTTAAAAGCAGTGGAATGCCATTGGAGGATTTTAAGCGAGGGAATGAAATAATCTGACTTAGATTTTGAAAAGACCATTTTGACTGTTGGGTGGATAAGGGATGGGAGAACAGGAGTAAAAGGAGAGGTTGGTTAGTGTCTAGAGCAGTAGCCCAGCAGAAAGAGAGATGAGGTCTTGGATGCACTTGAGAGGTGATGGCGGAGATGGAAAGAAGTGGATGGATTCGAGATGCATCCTGGAAGCAGAACAAGGTTCTTGGTGATAGACTGGATGTGAGAGTGAGAGAAGAAGTAGAATCAAGAATACTTATCTATCCTATTCATCTGACCTTTATTTCCTCCTTGAGGATTTTGTGGGTTTGTTTTAATGACTATGTCTTCCCAAATATACGGACAGTTCCTAAAGGGCAGAATCTTTATCTTATAATCTCTTGCTTCCCCACAATGCCTACTTACAATAGTAGTTTTTACATGGTAAATTATAAATAGTTGTTCACTGGTAGCTTGCTACTACTTTATCATTGTTCAAGATGCAATATGTGTTACTTCGATATGATCACAACCCCTGAGGAAGGAAACACACATCAGTAAATTGTAAGTATAAATAACAAGATAGGAACACATTATCTCTATATTTTTTATCCAAAAGAGGTAATTCATAGCTACCAGACACCAAGTAGATGAAAGCTGAGAAAAAGACCCACAAAAACTAATACGTATCAGTCTTGTACCAGTGAATTCTGGGAAAGCTGTTTAAACTGCAATAATTTTAATCATAATAGCATGCATCAAAATCCTACTAAACACAAGGTAGTCTATTAGATATACACTATCTTATTTATTTCTCACAGAAAACCCTACTGCAAGGTAGATGGGTTTTTCTCACGTAGTTTATAGATACAAAAATGGAGGTCCTAAGAGTCTGTCACATTCAAAAATTACACCGCTACTAAAAGACAGAGCCTTGGGACTTCCCTGGTGGCGCAGTGGTTAGGAATCCACCTGGCAATGCAGGGGACACAGGTTCGAGCCCTGGTCCAGGAAGATCTCACATGCCGCAGAGCAAATAAGCTCGTCTGCCGCAACTACTGAGCCTGCGGTCTAGAGCCTGCAAGCCACAACTACTGAGCCCATGTGCCACAACTACTGAAGCCCACGTGCCTAGAGCCCATGCTCTGCAACAAGAGAAGCCACCACAATGAGAAGCCCGCACACTGCAACGAAGAGTAGCCCGCGCTCGCCACAACTAGAGAAAGCCTGTGCGCAGCAACAAAGACCCAATGCAACCAAAAAAAGAAAAAAAAAAAAGGCAGAGCCAGTATTCAAACCATGGTTTTTGTGACCCCAAAGTCCAGGTCCATTATATCTGGGCAGCTTCACACTGAAGGGGTCCACTCTAGGCTCTGACTGGGACTGATCTTATAGTTCAGCTAAAACCTCAGAAGAAAAGGTTGCATGAAAAAGCATTTAAATCAGTCTGGAAGGGTCCTATGACAACTCCCTCTGTCCCAATCTTGTCTCCGAGAACTTTCCCAGAGAAGAGAGCTGCTGGAAATGGACTTCCCCTGCCACTGTATTTGCCCTGAAGCCTTCTTGGTACTGATGTTTAACCCTATGATATGGGGGTCTGGCCCAGGTTTTGCCTGGAACATAAGCCCATCACAGATATTCCCACCATGCTTAAGAGAGATGGCAGCCACTGCCACTTCTACTCAAACCAAATGGTACCCAAGAAAGCAGGGGATCCCTATTAAGACATATTCAAAAATCAATCCAACAGAGACCACAATAGGTAATAAAAATATCACTATCACAAGGAAAGAAGCCATTTAAAAACAGTTAACATCCAAAGGAAAGAAAAAAAAAAAATAAGCAGCACAAATTTTGTACTGCATATGCATAGGGGTGTTCATTAAAGCACACGTTTCTCTGGCTAATTACATTATTAACAACGTTTGGATCTGCATCAGGAATACAGTCAACTAATTATGAACATGGCTGGGAATTTTTCCTTAGTATCCTATTATCTGTGATTTTATTCAAATAATCAACTTCAAAATAGGTCTGTCTCCCTGGGGGGAAATATGTTGTGCCAGTTTCAAGGACCACATTGATACTGTAACTCTGTTTCATATCTTGAAGGTAAAAATGTTTATCCTCACTGCTAGTTTTAAAATTCTACCCAAGAAAATATTCCAGAAGGAAATCTGTTTGATGAAAGGTATAGGCAATTTATGGTGTCTAATCAACAGCTGACTGTATCACCAATGACTGCTATTTATTACACATATCAGCACAATAATGTGATTGATGACAGAAATAACAGAGTAAAATAAGGCTTAATCTAAGACTGTTTTAGAGACCAAAAAATACCAAGCTGAGAAAGAAAAAATAATGACCAATAATGTCTACAAATTGAGACAGACATTTTGCCAAATGCTGGGGGAATAAATGATTGACCTATTCCACCTATTGATATTGACCAAAGGGAAAAAAAAAAGATCTTCCCAGAAAAATAAACTACTAGATGAAAAACTCCAGTAAAAGGGAAGATACAAGTATGAAAATGGAAGAAAATCACATTAAAGCCAGTGTGCATCTTTACCCAACAATAATAGGAAGAAGTCTCTATTGTGCCTTAGGATCAGATCAGAAGGTTTACGTAACACCTGGAATTTAGTGCAACACGGTAGGTGGTAAAGGCCACAGTCTAGGCAGATGAATACCAGAGTCTACACTACATTCATGTTCTAGATCGGATAATTCAGCATTTATACCTATACTTTCTTCATTTGTAAAAATGTTCTCTTCCCCTCTTAACAGTAAGCTCTTTGTGGGCTGTGTCTATATTCTATATCTTTAGAATATCCCCTGTAGTCATGTGAGTTATTAGGAACATTAATTTTGGTGAAGTTTATATGTAAGAAATATGGCCTAAGGAATAAGGCTGAAAGTGTAACCTTATGACAAAGTTTCATGCACTTAATGGCATGTTCTGAGTTGGCCAAATTTAGTTAGACCCTCAATCCAGGATCACTTGGGCATTAAATGACGTACATCACTGATGTTGGCATTGGAATCTAACATCGCAATATGTGACTACTTGAATTTAGACAATGTTATCACAGTCATCAAAAGGAAATGGGAGGGTTATAGCATTCCCTGAAGCACATTTTCAAAAGTGTCGATAGCTTATTAACGGTTGTAACTAAGCCCCTTAGTAACAAAAAGCGTACTTGCCCTTAAGACAGTAGAAAGAAAAAAATTACTTTTTGATGGATTTTTTTATTCTAAAGTTTCCCATGAACTTTAACCTCAACTAATAATACATTTCCTTCAGATCGTATTCATAGATCATTTGGAGGAAAAAGAAAATTTTCCATTTCACATTAAAACACTTACTGTCAACAAATAGTGTCTAATATGGAAACAGCTAGAATCTGAACACTCAGAAACTGCAGAGGAGGTGATAGGGTACGTAAAAGAGTGAGTGCTGGAAGAAAAAAAACAAGAGTTTATCAGCATGTCTCTTAAAAAGATCTTCCATTCATAGAGGTGAAATGGTTTTTGATGCTTTGAGCTGCATAGGAATCTTTCTTTTTAAAAAAAAATAACATTAAAACTCTTCATTTTAATGTTCTAGCTGTAAATAGAATATTTGAATCAAAAACCAATAAACAGGGCTTTCCTGGTGGCACAGTGGTTAAGAATCTGCCTGCCAATGCAGGAGACACGGGTTCGATCCCTGGTCTGGGAAGATCCCACATGCCGCGGAGCAGCTAAGCCCGTGCGCCACAACTACTGAGCCTGCGCTCTAAAGCCCACGAGCCACAACTACTGAAGCCCATGTGCCACAACTACTGAAACCCACGTGCCTAGTGCCCGTGCTCCACAACAAAGAGGAGCCACCACAATGAGAAGCCCACGCACCGCAACGAAAAGTAGCCCCCGCTCGCTGCAACTAGAGAAAGCCCGCGTGCAGCAATGAAGACCCAATGCAGCCAAAAATAAATAAATAAATAAATAGAATAAATTAAAAATGGATTTCTATTTAAAAAATAAATAAATAAGGCAAAGTGAAAGCTAAAAAATTTTAGACCTTCCCACTTAGGGAAGTTTCAGAAAGACCTTGAATTTTCGTTAGAAACATTACCTGCCACTCCCCACTAGATTATGACTCTCTTATTATGATGGCAAACACTTATCCAGCAGCTATTCCGCATCAAGCACAATGCCAAGTGCTTTTTATCATTATGTCATTAAATCTTCATAATAACTTTATAGGGTGACAACAATTTTCTCCCCTTCTACAGAAGGAAACTTGAGTTTACAGAAGTTTAGAGGTGGTGATGGAACCAGTAAGCAGCTCAGCCAAAACTCACACAAGACTTTCTGATTCTAAAGCTCATGTTTCATCACCCTGAGTCTTATAACCAATGTCATCATTCATTTTGCACACTCAAGTGGCTCCAACCATTTGTAAGTGACATGTTTAATGGCATTTACTTGGCAAAAGGGTCACACAAGAGATTTGTTGCACGCAGCAGGTCAAGACAGTTTTTAAAGACCAGTATGTGGTGAGGTACCAGAAAATCGATTTCAAAGGAGAAAACTCCCATCACCTGGAACACAGATGCTAAACACAAGGTGAGTGTGCTGCCAGGCCTACCTCCCTCACCCAGGTGGATGTCAGGAGCCAATCACAGCACTCTTCCCTGCTAAGCACGGATGTGGTCCCAGAACCCTCAGACACTACTAAAAATTCAGAGGCAGCAGTACAGTGAACCTTGTCTGCCACTCCTCCTCTGAATGCACTCATTTGCATTCCAACTTCTGTCAAAGCCTTTTCAAACCCTCCCCAACTATGCAGAGAGGAGATTTGGCTCCACTAAGAAAATCTTAAAAGATGAAGAGTTGACTCAGCAACAAGAAATATCCTTCTGGATGGAGCTTTTCATCATTGCCTCCCACCTCCAGGGCTCACTAAGGCTACTTCTATATGGAATTTGCCTTCTGGAAAAGTGCTTTGGGTTCTCAACTTGATACATAAGCTAGTGACATAAGGTAAGCCACTTCCTTGCTCTGGTTCTTAATGGGAATAATACCCATTATTGGTGGTAAATGGAATATTTGTGAAATGGGAAATAATGCCAACCTATTAATCACCTCAGAAGGCATTTTTAAAGAGCAAATAACACAATGTTTATGGAAAACCTTGTAAACCTTCAAGTGCTGGTCACCTCTAGAGAATTAGGCTCTGCTATGAGTGGACTTAAGAAACCACATCCCACCCTTGTTAACCAACTCAAAGAAGAAACTCTGCCTCTGAAATCAATCCACAGGGTTGGGCCATCCATCCTGCAAGGGCCACATGCGTGGATATGGGGAAACCAAGAGTCAGCCCCAGGGCCTTGTTTTTGGTTTATCACAGCATAGAAATGTCATGCCAGGTGAGAAGCAAGCATGAAGGTGCAGAAGACAGAGTAAGAAGGTGTGGAATCAGGACAGGACATGAAGCTGGAGGGGGGAAACAAAAGAGGAAGCCAGGGTTTCAGCAAGGCTCAGCCACAGGACAAGCTGGGACACAGTCCGGAAGCCAATTCCACTATGCCTGCCATCATCTGGGCCACCTTTTGGGGGTGATTCACGGTGCTTCTACAGGCCTTAGGTATGCCAGGCACTGTGCCAGGTGCTGAAGAGATGATACTGAAGAAAACTACATGGTCACTGAGCTCCCAGATTTACAGCCCAGTAGGGCAGACTGATAAAAACCATGAACATAATGATAAATAATATACTGACGTGTTGTGTACTAAGCAAGAGAATGTCAGAGATGACATTTCAGCTGAAACTTGAAAGATGAGAAGGAGCTTCCTGTGCAGAAAGCAGGTAGCCTCCCTCAACAGGTGAATGAATAAATAAAATGTGGTGTACACATACAGTAGAAAATTATTCAGTCTGAAAAAGGAATGATATTCTTCAAAAGGTACAAACTCCCACTCATAAGATAAATGAGTACTAGGGATGAAATGTACAACATGACATATGAAAATTGTTGAGAGTAAATCCCAAGAGTTCTCATCAAAAGGAAAAAAATATCATTTTTTAATTTCTTTAATGTTGTATCTATATGAGATGATGAATGCTCACTAAACTCATTGTCATAATCATTTCATGATGTATGTGAGTCAAATCATTATGCTGAACACCTTAAACTTACACAGCGCTGTGTGTCAATTATATCTCAATAAAATTGAAAGGAAAAAAAAGGAATGAAGTTCTGATACATGCTATAACATGGATGAACCTTGAAAATATTATGCTCAGTCAAATGAGCCAGATATAAAAAAGACAAGTATTGTATGAGTCCACATATATGAGGTACCTACAATACAAATTCACAGAGACAGAAAGTAGAACAGAGGTTACCAGGGGCTAGAGGGAGGAGGGAATGGGGAGTTCTTGTTTAATGGGTACAGAGTTTCTGTTTTGAGATGATGAAAATGTTCTGGAAATGGACAGCAGTGTTAATTGCACAACATTGTGAATACACTTAATACCATGGAATTGTACACTTAAACATGGTTAAAATGGTAAACTTTCTATTATGTGTATTTTACCACAATAACAATTTTTAAAACAGGTTGGCAATTATTTCAAGTAGAGAGAAAAGGCCCTGAAGCTGATAAGAGATTGACATACTGGTTGGGAGAGAATGATGGGAGACGTAACCTGTATAAAAGCCAAAAAGGACAAACCCCTGTTGGCTTCAAAATCCATGGTTAGGAGTTTGGATTTTATTCTAAGTGCAGTGGCCATTTCACTGTTTTTAGAAAGGTTTTAAGAAGAAGAAGTAAGCGTGGAAGCGGATTCTTAAAGGGACTATTCAGTGCCAGACACACTGCTGGTGAGAATTCCCAGCCCGAAGGGAAGATAAGGCCCCAAAAAGGATGAGAAGAAAATCTGGAAGACAGATAGTCCCGGAACCCTCAACTGGTCTGCCTACACTGCAAACCATTCATCGCTGGACCCTTCCATGGGAGGCAAACTACCAAAGGGAAGAACACAAATGCCACCCCTTCCATGAACCACCCAATCTCCCCACCTGAACTCTCTTAGTCTTTACCCATTCTTCTCACATGATACTTAGGAGTTCACCCTTATAGAATAGCTCATGGTGTACCTGTCTTTACTCTGCTCCCAGACTCCAGACTTACCTAGTCACAGGATCTAACAAGTATGCCAGACTCTGGATTTGTTGCTAATGATAACACAGTTAAAGTGATTCCCTCACCTTGCTCCTGGCTTGGTTGAATTATAAAAACTCAAATTCTTTAAGCTGTCACTTACAACTGGCACCTTCTCTGAAAATCAAAAAAAATAATAATAATAAGGGACTTCGCTGGTGGCGCAGTAGTTAAGAATCCTGCCAATGCAGGGGACACGGGTTCGATCCCTGGTCCAGGAAGCTCCCGCAGAGCAGCTAAGCCCGTGTGCCACAACTACTGAGCCTGCGCTCTAGAGCCCGCGAGTCACAACTACTGAGCCCGTGTGCCGCAACTACCGAAGCCTGCCACCTAGAGCCCATGCTCCGCAACAAGAGAAGCCACTGCAATGAGAAGCCCGCTCACCGCAACGAAGAGTAGCCCCCGCTCGCCGCAACTAGAGAAAGCCCGTGCACAGCAACGAGGACCCAACACAGCCAAAAATAAATAAATTAAAAACATAAAATGTTCAGCAGAAAAATGTTTTAAAAAGTAATAATAATAGCAAAATAACAGGAAACGCAAGCTAGAGATTGTGTCTTTTCCAGAGAGTGGATGGAAATGTGTGATGGATGTTTCCACAAATTCCTACCCATTTTGGAAGATTTCATCCTCACTTCCAACATCCACTTCTGAGGCCTGCTCAGGTGGGGAACTTGTGTCACAATGCCCCTCCCCCAAGGCAGCAGCAGAGCCTCCAGAGACACGGTAATTGGGAGAAGGCAAACACCAGGAGCCGCCAGCTGTACCTTCTCTGGCGGGGAAGTCCGTCATCGGACACACACGCTGCCGTCTGGAACGCACGGCTGCTCCTTTCAAAAGTACCTGCTCCTCAGCGTCCAAGTTCACAGTTTGCTCGTGTTTTTAGTGGAATTCCCAATTCCTGTGGCTTCATAACGCTGAGCTAAAAATACAGTGCCGGCTGGCACATAGCCCAGATTCTGGAACCCCAGAGAAGAATGAGGGATAAATAAGAAGGGCTGTGCTTAGAGAGAAGCAGGCACAGCCAGGAGAAGCCAGTGGCCATGTGGTGAAACGGGGGAGGAAGAGGGGGGAGGGTGTCAGCAGGCGAAGGGAACAGTTATTACAGGAGGGAAAAAAGAAGTGAAGAGCTGCTAAATGACAGTTCTTTGGGAAATGGAACAAGCACTCTCCTCTAAATTAACTTTCTACATTCTCAGTACAATAATCCGGATGACTACTGATTTTCAAAGTAATACAAATTGTCTTATATGGAGTTTCTTATATAAATCTCTAGAGGGTTCTTTGAAATGCATTATGGCACATTTTAATCTAAGTTCTGTATTTTAATTGATCCATGGAAAGATAATGTTAGAACTCAATTGTACGTTTAGAATTTCTTAACCCCCAGGATGATAATTATCAGAATGTGTTTAAAGCCTGAATTGCAAATCAGAATATCAAAAGGATTAACTTAGCCAAATGCATCACTGAGGTTTCTTAGCTACGCAATAAGCTCACTGAAAACTTTTTTTTCTTTTTTCCAAAATGGAAACAACTTTGTTACTTTTTCTAATACATTAAAAAAAATTCCTTCAATACAGAAAGTATATAAAATATAAAAATCATCCAGGACTTCCCTGGTGGTGCAGTGGTTAAGAATCTGTCTGCCAATGCAGGGGACATGGGTTCGAGCCCTGGTCCAGGAAGATTCCCACATGCCGCAGAGCAACTGGGCCCGTGCACCACAACTACTGACTGCGCTCTAGAGCCCTCGAGCTACAACTGCTGAACCCGCCGTGCCACAACTACTGAAGCCTGGGTGCCTAGAGCTGGTGCATAGAGCCGCACAGCAATGAAGGCCCAACGCAGCCAAAAGTAAAAAACAAATAAATAAATTTATTAAAAAAATCATCCAGGATCCCTCCCAGTGGAAACTACCATGGTTAACGTTTTGATATATAGCTTTCTAAACTTTTTCATAAACATACATGTACATATGAAACATTTTCATGTACATTTACATGTACATTTTTCAAAGTTAAGATCATGTTATTCATACAGTTTGTAACTCAGTAGTATACTGTTAATACTTACTTATGTCAATAAAGATTCTTCCCAACATAATTTTTATTGGCTACAAAATATCCACTTTATGTACATGCTATGATTTATTTAACTAATTTCCTTATCAACAGACATTTGAAATTGTTTCCAGTATTTCACTATTATAAAATAACTATATCTACAGAAAATCAAAAACGTGAGTGCCTTACACTTCTCTCTACAAATAAATTTGAAAATAAACTTGAAATAGATGATTTTTCTTAGAATATGTAAATTACCAAAATGGATATCAACAAGAATAGGAAACTTAAACAGGACCAGTAAGTATTAATTTTTTTTTTAACTATCCCAAGGACTGCCTCTCCCTAAGTGCCACATCCAGATGGTTTTCTAGGTGAAATCTTTAAAAATCCTATTTATAGTATTCCAGAGAATAGAGAAAGAAGGAAATGTTTTCACATTCTTTTCTCAAAATTTAGAATAACCTTAATACCAAAACCAACAAAGATGGCATAGAAAAGGAAAATAGACCAATCTAACTTATGAATATCAATGCAAGACTTCTAAGTAAAATTTAGCAACTATAATCCCGATTAAAAGAAAAAAAACACCAAAGACCCAGAAGAATCCATTCCAGCAACTAGTATTGATCAGGAAATATAAGCCAGCATATAACTGGTTAAAAGGAGAAAAAATATATATGATCACCTTAATACATGCCTAAAAGACGTGATAAAATAACTCATTTCTGATTTTTTTTTAAATCCCAGTAAAATGGGAATAGATGAAGGCTTCCTCAATATTATGTACATATAGTCAAAAACTGGTGAAATGATGAAGAGAGAGAAAGCCAAAAGTAGAAAAAAACCAAAAGCCAACATCATCACAAAAATGGAAGCAGTATACCAGAGTGATTAAGCACACAATCTCAGAAACTAGAATTCTAAGTTCAAATTTCAGCTCCATCACTAGTTGGATAACCTCAAACAAATTACTGAACTTCTCCATGCCTCAGTTTTCCCATCTGTAAAATGTGATAATAATAGCACACACTCACAGGGATATTATAATTGAATGAGTCTATATATATATATACACATATATATATATGCTTAGAACAGCACTTGGCTCACAGCACTCTCTCAGTGTACATAAGAATATAAGTAGATGTATGTAACATCAAAAAGCCAAGATCATGAATGAATAATGAAACACTCAAACCACTCCCATTAAAGTCAGGAATAAGAAAAGAATATTCAAAGTCAATACTACTACTAAATTTTTGTTCTGAAAACACAAGCTAAGTGGTCAGTCAAGAGAAAAATATAACTTTTATAAACATAGAAAAATAAAAGATGGAATTATCATTATTTGCAGATGATAAAATATTATTCCTGTAAATATCAAGAGAATCAACTGAAAACCTATTAGAAACAATAGGAATTTATTGAATTTATTTAATTCATTCAGTACCCCAAAGAGAGATTTAGAGAGAAATACGAAAACAATCTCAAGACGGTATAAGCTGGGAAGCTGGACCTTTGGAAAACTCACCTTGGCAATTTAATTTTGGGGATTCCCATGTGCCCAAGGCTGTGCAGCTTGCAACTGTATCTTCTGGGCCACTGAAGAATCCTTCTTTGCAAGCATAACGAACCTGGCTGCCAAGCCTAGAGGTATAATTTCCTATGATATAGCCATCTGGGACCTCAGGAGCGGTGCCACAGTCTATTTCTGAAAACAAATTAACGTCAAACTCATTACTATATGAATGTGAATTTTCAAAATTCATAATCTCTCTCCACCTCTACCCCATGCCCTCTCCCCTCACCTATACACACCCGAGCCATATTTTAAATAGGCTGGTTCATTTCCACATGACTTCTGGGCATGTTTCCAATGAGTGTCTCTATTCATTCTTCTGGCCTTCCACAGGTAATAGCATCTATACATGCACAAAACTGAAAGGATTTGGCAATCAACCCTCACTAATTCATACTAACTAAAGAGGAGAAGCCTAGTCCAACAAAGTAAAACACCTGAATTGCACAATACCTTAAGATATATAGGCCTTTATAACTTCCCTGGTCACTTTTGAGATGGTGGCTCTTACCAGATCAGCTCTGTTTACTATCTAACATAATGGTTAATATCTGAATATCTATTAACTACTCAAAATCCCCAAAGCATACTAATTTTAGCTTTTTTAATATAGCCCCTTCTATCTTGACTGTTATTTTATTTCATAGGTTATACATGTACAAAGGAACAGATCCAACACACATCCCCAACACAGACCCACAGACTTAGGCTCAGAGCAGGAGAAAGTCACCACCAACAGACTCTCACCTTCGGATGCTGCATTGTTTGGCAAAAACCCACCTGTGCACGACGTGGCATCTCTGGTCGGATGGAAAGGCTCAGGCCCACCCTTTGGCAAGTATCCATCCATACAGTAGCATTCAAAGCTCCCACGAGTGTTCACGCACCGTCCTCCATGCCTGCACCGGCCGGAAACCTCACACTCATCTATGTCTTGAGACCCATCCCGAATATAACAAGGGACAGAAAAAGAAAAAAAGTGGGGGGACATTGTGACAGCCACTTCTCACATTCCCAATCTACACTTATAAGTGAATGCATTTGTTTGTAATTGTATCATGAATTTTATTTTACTCCTTAACAGTTCTTCTCCTGTATCCTTCACATCATAGGCACCAAGAGGTGCTCAATAAATATTTGTCAATGTATTCTGAAAATTTATAAAAACCGACAAGTATCACCAACTCACTAACAACCCAACAAAATGAACCCAAAAAAGTATGCTAAAAAAACTCAATTACTATAAAATAAGGATAGCCTCAACCTCATACTAAAATATCTGAAGCAGAACTCCGAATACAAAACAATTTAGACCAGAGTGAAAAATGCTTTCCAGCTCATGAGCATAGGACGATGCAGCAAGAAGTAAAGAAGATAACTCAGAAGGGTCTCCCTAATTTCACCAAGATTAGAAGGGCTTAAAACAGCCTTCAAGAAGGATAAGACATGCTCCTTAGCCGACTTTTCCCCTTGACTGAAGATTGCCGTTGGTAGCAGTTCCAGGAGTAAAAACCACACAATAATTCAGAGGCTGAAAAAGAAATCTCTCTGCCAGTTAGCAGTCTTTTCCCCCCAGACCTGGCTAAGTGAACAAAATTTAAAACTTTAGAAACTCCATCAGAGCCACACACACACCAATTTCATTTAGAGAAAGAAAAGTACCTTAAGTAAAAGGGGACTTTTTCCAGGACATTTGCAAGAACCATCGGGGGGCAGAGGACAGGGGGGCATCGTGAATGAAGAAAGCCTGGTTGTTCCCAGACTCTGGGATTTCAAAGCCCAGTCACTTTGGAAGGACTGATATAAGGTGGCCAATATTCTATTTTGCCAGTGAAGACTTTTTTTTAAAAAAACTAGCACTATGATTTCATTTAAAAAAAGAATATTTTAACAACCCCCCCCCCAAAAAAAGGAAGAATATAATCTCAGAATCCTTTTAAATTGTTTAGTGTGATTTTATTAAAATCCACTACCTTCTTTATATTGGTTTGTTTGTTTTTTGGTTTTGGACCAAGGAACACCTCATCGCTTCCTGATTGTTGTCTGGGAACCAGTAATTCATTCAGTTGCTGGAGGAGACCCAAGTTACCAATTCTGATCAACCTACATCTTTAGGGCAGCAAACTTTGGGAACTCTGTGGGAGATCAGCTCCAGAGATAGCTGTCAACAATTCCTCTCCTTGCTTTCTTGCATGCTTCTCCGCCCATCAAGAATGCAATCCATTTCCCCTCCCCTTGAGCTGGTCTTGAGACTTGCTTTGGCCAATAGAACTCGGAAGAAGTAACACAGTGCCTGCTCTGGACCCAGCCTGAGAAGACGGCTGGTAGCTTCCTTTTTCCCTCATTATTTATTTATTTACTTACTTACTTTTAAGATTTTTTTTTAATGTGGACCACTTTTAAAGTCTTTATGAATTTGTTGCAATATCGCTTCTGTTTTATGTTTTGGTATTTTGGGCGTGAGGCATGTGGGATCTTAGCTTCCTGACCAGGGATTGAACCTGCACCCCCTGCATTGGAAGGCAAAGTCTTAACCACTGGACCATCAGGGAAGTCCCCCTCTTTCCCTCTTTTAGAATCCAGTGTCCATGCTGAAGAAAATCCGTGCTTGGGAGAGAGGGCACTCAGAGAGGCCCTAAAGATGAGATGACATGTGAAGACAGAGGCCACATGGAGGAGAACTAAAGTGGCCTGGTGAACAGCCAGCATCAAGGCCAGAGCCATGTGTGAGAGAGGCCGTCTTTTTTTGCCTGTACCGGGCGGCATGCTGGATCTTAGTTCCCCGACCAGGGATCGAACCCTCGTCCCCTGCAGGGGAAGCGCAGAGTCTTAACCACTGGGCTGCCAGGGAAGACCTGAGAGAGGCCTTCTTTCATCTGCCAGCGCAGCCCAGCCTCGCCCAGCCACCAGCTGACTATGTCTACACATTACAAAACCACCTAGCCATGGAATTGTGACAAATTATAAATTGTTGTTTTAAACCGCTAAATTTGGGGTAGTGGTGGGGTGGGAGGAGTGGGGTTATCCAGTAAGAAATAACCAAGACACTCTTGACATACGAAGAGACTGTGAAGCCCAAACAAGGTTAAGAGGATACTGTATTAATGAAAAAGAGGGGAGGTTCTGAGAAAACAATGAAGTCTTGGAAATTAAAAACAAAATATGAATGCCAAAAATAAAAACTCAATGGAGGCATTGAATAATAGGTTGGTCACTGCTAGACAATAAATTCACAAATTTCAACCTGAGGAATTCTCCAAAAAACATAGAAATATTAATTATATAAGATAGAAACTATGGGACAAAAAAATGATATGAGGACAGACCCAAAATATTCAATATCTATTTAAAAGGAATTACAGAAGAGAATGGAGTAATCAAGAGAAAAATCTCTCAGCTTATGTATTCAAATCCAAATAACCTTTTAAGGTGACAGGCATGAATGTTGAAAAATGAGTCATTCTGAATCTCATGGAAAAAGAGAAAAATCTATAAACCTCCTGAGAGAAAGGAATGGTAATTTATGAGGAAAAGAGAACCAATCTGACCCAGGACTTCTTGTCTGAAACACTAAATGCTAGATAGCACTGGAGTAATATTTACAGAGTTCTAAGGAAAAGAGAGCAAAACATCGTGCTATATTTAAGCAAAGGAATGACATTTTAGAACATGAGTGATCTCAAGAGCTACACTACTGACATTTCCTTTCTGAAAAAGATTTTGAGAAAATACTCGAGCCAGTGAAAAACATCAGAATAAATAATGTCAAGAAAGGAGAAGACATCATAAAACACAACAAAGAGTGGTAAGAAATGAAACCAGTAAAACAAACAATTGTTGATAACAGAATCATGGAGGTTTGGGTAATTGTTAAGAAAGGATTCTTAAAAGTAATATAAAATAAAATCAATCTCAATCTAGTACAAACTTTAGAAGTGATTTCAACACTGCAGGATCTAACATGTGTTCCTAGATTGGACCCATCATTTTAGCTTATCAAGATTTTTTTATTCCACTGAGGAATTTGTAAAATGCGTTTATGTATATACCTTTTAACACAGAAGCCATATTCCGGCCTGCCCACCTGCCTCAGACTCCTCAAAGATAGTGAGTGGGAAAAATGAATTTTTCAGTAGACTGCTAAAAATAAGGGGTCCAAGTATTATAAGGCAAAGATGCAGTGGTATGGAAAAGACTTGGAGTTTCTAGATACTGATTAGCTCTGTATGAGTCACTATAGGCATTAATCAGTTTGCTTTGTGTACAAATCATTCAACAGCCTAATAACAATAATTGTTATAATGATTGTTAATAACAATAACTCCTGCATGTCATCTTGCACATGCCAAGCACTGTTCTAAACACTTCATTATTTATTACTGATTATTTTCCATCTTATTTAATCCTCACAATAACTCTGGGAGGTTGATGCTATTATTATCCCCATTTTACAGACGAAGTAACTGAAGCATAGAATGGTTAACTGGACTGAAGTCACACAGGCTAAGCAATGCAAAAGCCAGGATCAGAAGCCAGACATCTGGCTTCTCAGACCTTATTCTTAACTACTATGCCACACCTTTTCTCCCTTTACAGTCTAATTGTACCATCATCCAATCAACAATTCTCTATCTTGTCCACAGAGATTGTCAAAGATATCAATTGCCTTAAGGATGTCTAGATGTATCTACCCTGTATCACTGAGATGAGTATGACACTATTTTGACTTTTAATCCCCTGCTACCTCCTAATGCTCACAAACCAGCCCTTTTCTAAACTTCTAGAGGGACTTCCCTGGTGGTCCAGTGGTGAAGAATCCACCTTCCAATGCAGAGGACGCGGGTTCAATCCCTCGTCGGGGAACTAGGATCCCACATGCCGCGGGGCAACTAAGCTCGCGCGCCACAACTACTGAGCTCACATGCCTCAGCGAGAGAGCCTGTGTGCCGCAAACTACAGAGCCCACGCGCTATGGAACTTGCGGGCCACAACTAGAGAAGAGAAAACCCGCACACTGCAACTAGAGAGAAGCCTGCACACTGCAACGAAAGATCCCAAATGCCTCAACAAAGATCCTGCCTGCTGCAACTAAGACCTGACACAGCCAAAAATAAATAAAATAAATAAATAAATTTTAAAAATAAATAAATAAACTTCTAGAATCTGGGCTGGATAAACACGTTAAATTCATCAGAACAGCTTCTCCACGTAGTGGTAGATTCCATGGGGTGTCCAAGGTTACAACATGTTTGCTTGTGAAGAAAAAATGTTCTGAGCAACTTTATTAACATACTTAACTAATCAAGGGAGAAAATTCCCTATGCCCCATTCTATATATAGGATTATTAATTAATTTTACCCACAGCCAGAACAACTCCTTGGTAGAAAGTAGCAAAACCGAGCAGGACACTCTGACCTCATGCCAGGGCCCTGGTGTTCTATATTTAAAGTCTTTTCATGGATTTGAACGTCAAACAGACCCAGGTTTGAGAACTGATTCTGCTACTTACTAGTTGTACTAATACCTGTTCCTTGACCTTTCCAAATCACTTCTGTAAAATGAAGTTAATTATAGTAGGTCTTTTTGCAGAGATTAAATAAAACATGTGGAAAGCACTTAGCACAGTGCCTGGCTGAACTTTGATCCTCAATACGTGTTAGCTAATAAATGAGTGGACCTCGCCTCTCTACTGACTCAGTTCTCCCTGGAGCACAAGCCACTCCTTCATAACCCTGACCCTGACCATGAGCAATGAGCGTGCACATGCATACACTCACTGTCACGGGATTCTTGGCTGGAATCAGGGGAGTGGCCACATGGCTTGTTGCACTAGATCTAAATGCTCTAAGACAGAGGCCACCTTCCCTCCTCAAATGCCAAGTTCAGCTCAGAAACCCACATCTTAAGAAGCCACATTAGAGGAACACAAACACCCATTTAAAATCAGAACTGTTAAATTCATATCATTTATTGATATTATCCAGTGTTGGCAAGGATGTGAAGAAATGAAGACCTTCATGAAATGATTAGTGAGAGAGTATTGGTATGAACTTTCTGGAATACAGTCTGGCACTATGTATCAAAATGTAAAATGTGTAGGTATCCCTTTGACATAGAAATTATTTTTCGGAATTTATAAAAAGGAGATAATTACTTGTAAGAATGTAAGTACAAAAATGTTCATTAGAGCATTTCTTATAATGGCAAAAAACAGAAAAACAATCACAATAGGGGAAAAAATAATGAGTTAAGTAACATGGTACAGCCATGTAATAAATTCCATTCAGGGACTTCCCTGGTGGCTCAGTGCTTAAGAATCCGCCTGCCAATGCAGGGGACACGGGTTCTATCCCTGGTCCTGGAAGATCCCACATGCCGCGGAGCAACTAAGCCCGTGCGCCACAACTACTGAGCCTGCGCTCTAGAGCCCGCGAGCCACAACTACTGAGCCCACGTGCTGCAACTACTGAAGCCAACGTGCCTAGAGCCCGTGCTCTGCAACAAGAGAAGCCACCACAATGAGAAGCCCACGCGCTGAAACAAAGAGTAGCCCCTGCTCACCACAACTAGAGAAAGCCCGCGCACAGCAATGAAGACGCAACACAGCCAAAAAAAAAAAAAACGAGTTGTTGACTCTGGGTTAATATTAGGTAATTTTTTTTTCTTTCTCCTTTATATGTGTCCATAATTGCTTGACTTTTCTACATAAGTATTTTTTTTAATAAATGGACAAAATAAAGCTATATTCCTTCTCTGGGGGAAAATAATGACTTATTCTTCTGTCTCCTTTTGGCAAGAACAATTTTGGATCATAATAATCAGAAGTAAATGATGGAAAGTGCGGAGGAGGGATAAATTAGGAGTTTGGGATTATCATATATACACTACTGCATATAAAATAGATAACCAGCAAGGACTTACTGTACAGCACAGGGAACTATACTCAATATTTTGTAATAACCTATAAGGGAAAAGAATATATATATATAAAGTTATATATATATATATATATATATATATATATATATATACACACATATATATATAACTGAATCACTTTGCTGTACACCTGAAACTAACACAACATTGTAAATCAACTATACTTCAATTTAAAAAAAAAGAAGTAAATGACCCATTCACCCAGACTCTCTTCCAGAGCTTCATCCTAGGGTAACAGCTCCATCCTTTTTTGACACATAACTTTTGCAAAAGCAGTAGCTGAATAAGTGGAAAACCATTTTCAAACCATATTCTTGGGGACTTCCCTGGTGGTCCAGGGGGTAAGACACCGGGTTCCCAATGCAGGGGTCCCAGGTTCGATCCCTGGTCGGTAGATCCCACATGCCGCAGCTAAAGATCCCACGTGCCGTGCAACTAAGACCTGGCACAGCCAAAATAAATAAATAAATATTTTTTTTAAAAAAAACCATATTCATGCTCAGAGATGCGTTGGCCATGAGCAAAGAGCCTGAACTTAAAGGGCTAAGCATTTCCTTCACAATCTTGCTAATATTGATAGTTTGCTTAGGAAAGCCTACTTTACAGATAGTTCAAAAATAAACTTAAGCCCAGCTCCTGTCCCTATTACTCCTCCCAAAACTTTAATAGAGTATAAAAGAACCCTGTGTATATATTTTACTATACTCGACAGGGCCTTTGGAAAGAACCTGGGTTATCTATATCCTGGGGCTTGAGCAAGTAAGAGGCAAGAGTAAAGGGTGGGAGATGTTAACCTGTAGGGGGAGCTCAGGCATGGCCCCATCACTCCCCAAGAGTGACAATGGTGCCTTAGTCAAGGCCTCTGGCATTTGGGGGGGATGGAGCTTTGTTTTAACCGTCTTTTGATTGAGAATCTTTGGCCTCTCCTTCCAAGGCACTGGGGCAGTAGCAGGGGTCTGAGGCCATCACCCACCACAGTTGGAGACCTAAGCAGGAGGCAGGGGGTTCCACAGGGAGTAAGGCAAGGAGCTAGTGGCTATGAGCACTGCTCTGGGCAGTGGCAAGCAACACGTCCCCAGTGTGATTTTTCCCTTGGATTTATCCTTCCTTGCTTCTTCTTTCTTCCAGAGTGGTAAAACATGACTCTAGGAATAAATCCAGCTAAAACAAAGGACGGGGATTTGGGCAGCAAAGTTCTGTTGGAGACAGCACTGGGAGAAATCTCAGGATGGCTGCAAGGCTAGTGAGCGCAGCCCGCGTCGAGCAAGCAGCATCTCGATGGGGCTGAGCATTTGTGTCTGAGACCACAGCAGGCTGCTCCGGGACCCGAAACAACAGGGCACCTGAGAAGCTTGTGGGCAAAGGCTCACATGGAAAACAAGGCTCCTGACCTGGGAGAGACACCAACAGACTACACTGGTCTCAGTTGTGGTAGTGATTTACGTGTAGGAATGAAGGTGTTTACTTCACCATGGGCAGACCTATGGGATACAGGTTTGGGGCAGCAGGTTCCAGGAAATGACGAATGGCAAAGCAAAGCATTCACTCCCTCCAGGTTCTTTCCCCCCCACACACACCCAACCCCCATTTTCCTCATTTCTCAGCCAAAGCTGAAGTGCTGTTACATTTCTCTAGAAGAAATGGCATTAGGCCCTTATACTGCAGGAAGTGAGCTTATGAAAAAGAATGTTGCTGTTGTCAATAGAGTCAAGATGGATTCCCAAGAGCTGAGGAATTCAAAAGCACAGAAAGAGTATTTTGCAGTTTTCAGCAGACCCTGAACACTGGGGTCTACGCCTATTTGGCACACACACCAGGGCCATGCCTATTTGGAGTCATGCTGGTGGGGAGATGACAGCCCTGAGCCTTATTTTCACATCAGTCTCATATCTCTCCACTCACTCTTTTTTTTTTAATTTATTTATTTGGGCTGCACCGGGTCTTAGTTGCGGCATGCAGGATCTTAATTGCGGTGTGCGGGCTTCTCAGTTGCGGCATGCATGTGGGATCTAGTTCCCCGACCAGGGACCGAACCAGGGCCCCCCTGCATTGGGAGCACGGATTCCAACCCACTGGACCACCAGGGAAGTCCGTCTCCACTTACTCTTGACCCACTCAAGTCAAAAGGCAGGGAAAAGGCAAGAGTAAAGTGTGGGAGGTGATAAACTGCAGGAGGAACCCAGGCATGGCCCCATCACTCCCAAAGAGGGACAATGGCACCTTTGTCAAGGCCTCTGGCATTTTGGAATGCCCTCACACCACAAGTACCACAGAGCTTCTTCCTCTGGATTATGGCTCATAGCAAAGTTTCCATGATTGCCAGGAGTCATTCCGGGGGCAGCCTGGGGGCCAGAATATCTGCAAGTTCTCTAGCACTAGAACCCCTGCAACTCATTCCTCATCTATACACAGTGACATCCAGAGGCCTACTGCAACAAGCACCTGAACTTGACTTGAATTCTGCAGAGTACAATAAACACCAGGTTCCAGGATTTCTCAGAATTCAAGAACTAGGATTCACAATCTTCTGGTTCCAGGCAAGCACTGGATAACTGCTGATACCCCAAAACTTGCTAAGCTTCTGCCCCACCTAAAGACACTGATGGGCTTCCCTGGTGGTGCAGTGGTTGAGAATCTGCCTGTCAATGCAGGGGACACGGGTTCGAGCCCTGGTCTGGGAAGATCCCACATGCCGCGGAGCAACTAGGCCCGTGAGCCACAACAACCGAGCCTGCGCGTCTGGAGCCTGTGCTCTGCAACAAAAGAGGCCACGATAGTGACAGGCCTGCGCACCGTGATGAAGAGTGGCCCCCGCTTGCCACAACTAGAGAAAGCCCTCGCACAGAGACGAAGACCCAATACAGCCAAAAATAAATAAATAATTAATTAAAAGAGAGTGAGGAAAACTTACCTCTTCATACTCTTAAAAAAAATAAATAAATAAAATAAAGACACTGATGTTTCTGTGGCAACTGTGATTATGGAAGAAACTCAGTGTCATCAGGAAAAGTCATCAATCAGCTTTTACAAAGTGATAAATGGGGACCTCAAAAAAAAAAAAGGTCATGGGAATAACTGCCAATGGATATGGGACTTCTTTTTGGTGTTGAGATGTTCTAAAATTAGATAGTGGAGATTATTGCACAACTTTGTGAATTATACCGAAAACAACTGAATTGTACCCTTCAAAAGGGTAGATTTTATGGTTTGTGAACTATATCTCAATTTTTTTTTTTTAAAGGGGAAGGTCACTAAATAATTACAAGGAGTAGAATAAATAGAAGCAGAGCCTAGATCAGGATTTTATTCCAGGAAGATTGGTTCTTCCTAGGCTGACATCTATTTGGATCTTGCATAAAATATTTCTTTCTTCTTCTTCTTCTTCTTCCTACCTTTTTAAAAACAGAAAGCATTCTTGGAAACTATACTGATATATACAGTTATAAAAGTTTTTCCTGTCAAACTCCCACAGCCTTGAAAACACAATTTCAGGTATCACGTCCTCCAATCTCTCACCCACTTCCAACGTAAGTGCCCCCACAGATTCTGGATTCTGGAAAGCGCCCTTTGCTTACCTATGACTAACACTTTATACGAAATTAGCTGTCTGCCGTCACCTCCCACTAGCATAGCCTTGGCACATAGGAAGTGCATGAAAAATGTAAATATATTGAATGAACTGAACACCAGATCATCGTCTTGTAAGGGTTGTTCTGGGGTTTTTTTAATATTTATTTCTTTATTTGGCCGCGCCACGTCTTAGTTGTGGCACACGGGATCTCCGTTGCCCTGAGCAGGATCTTCCTTGCGGCATGTGGGCTCTTAACTGCAGCATGCGGGATCTAGTTCCCTGACCAGGAATCGAACCGGGCCCCCTAAGCTGGGAGCACAGAGTGTTAACCGCTGGACCACCAGTCCCGAGGTTTTTTTTTTTAAATTAGTATCATTTTTTTTTTTTAAGGCACCTAATTTAATTCTGCAACACTGCACTTCTGCAATCATGTAACAAGTAATTTGCTACCTAAAACAACAAGATATTGTAAAATGTTTTCTTTGAGGGAATGTGTTCATTCATGCCAAGAACAAATCAAATGTTCCCCTTGAGGGATTTTTACCTTGGTACAGGTCAAGAGGGAGAATGAATCGGAGCATCAAAACCTGTGGTTCCTGGTGGGTACAAAGATAAAAAATGCTCTCCTCTCTTTTTTTCTCCCCCAAACCTTTAAATATCACAAAGCTTTTAAGGAGAGTCATTAAGACTATGCAAAGCCATCTTAGAACCAGGAGTTTTTTCCTGCCTTTCCTCTTCATTACTGTTCAAAGATTTTCTTAGAAAACCTAAGAGCTATATTATCATGACGGGCTGTAAACAGAGTTCAGATAATACAGGAGCTACTGAAAATTAGGAGGGTTTTGCCCACCCCTTGTATTTGACCAACATATGCCCAAAATCTGACCTTCAAAGCTACTGAGGTCCTAAAAGCTCGACTTATTCACTCCTCACTCAACTTATTCCTCCAGGAGACAAGCCCACATCTCTAACAGGTTCAGCATGCTGCTGCATCACAGGGCCCACCCCCTGGGCAGTGTGCACAGAGCTGGCGGGTACCAGAGTCACTTCAAGGAAACTGCAGATGGCACACCATCTCGGAGAGCCTCCCCTTGTTGTTGTTTGTTTTTTGTTTTTTTTTTTTAATTTTTATTTTTTTAATGCTATTCTTGTCTGCTTACATTCTTTTTAATTTTTTTTTTTTTTTTTTTTTTTTTATGGCTGTGTTGGGTCTTCGTTTCTGTGCGAGGGCTTTCTCTAGTTGTGGCAAGTGGGGGCCACTCTTCATCACGGTGCGCGGGCCTCTCACTATCGTGGCCTCTTGTTGCGGAGCACAGGCTCCAGACGCGCAGGCTCAGTAGTTGTGGCTCACGGGCCGAGTTGCTCCGTGGCATGTGGGATCTTCCCAGACCAGGGCTCGAACCCGCGTCCCCTGCATTGGCAGGCAGATTCTCAACCACTGCGCCACCAGGGAAGCCCCCCCCTTGTTGTTTGTTATAAAACTTTTCAAACACACAGAACAAGAAAAAGAATATTACAGTCTCCTCTAGTCCCACCCCTACCCCCAAGATTCAACAATCGTTCGCATTTTGCCATTTAAAGTACCTTACAGATAAAATAACACTAGATAGTTCATAATAACACCCCTAGGTACTTCAGCATGCAGCTTCCAAAATAAGAATATTATCCTAAATACCCCAGTACAGTTATTCCCTCTAACAAAGGGAACAATAATTCCCTAATATTAACTAATACTTAGTCCAAGTCCAAATTTCCCTCATAGACAAAGGAGAGTCCCTCCCTTAAATCACACTATGTCCTGTCCCCACCCTCGCCCTCTTCCACATCCCAGGTACCAGGCACCGTCCTGCCATCACCATGTTGCCATCACTGCAGCCCCCTTCCCGAGTACCTGTGCAAAAGGTGCCGTCATTGGGGATGAACGTCTTGTTGTTGTTTGTGGCTCGATATCCTTCTAGGCAAATGCAATAAAAGCCTCCGAGTGTATTGTGACAAGATGTGTGGTTCCCACAGACCACAGTGGCTCCGAACTGGCACTCGTTTTTATCTGTTGATACATTGAGACAACGCACAGAAAGGGCTGTCAATCCATAGCACGATCAACCACCCAGACTGTTCTCCTGTATTATGGACTTGAGAATCAATATTCTGTGACAACAGCAGAAAGATCTATTTCCCCAGCCTCTTCTCCTCTCACTATGCTTCTCAGACTGCAGGACACGGGCCCCTCGTAGTCTCGCACCAGCTGTATTACAAAACCACAAGAGAAACCCAACATCTCAATCTGATAGTCCATCTTATTTGAAGCTTGGGAGAAGGGAATGCTTTTTGAACTTCTCCACACTTAAAAAGATCTTGTCATAGGCCTGGGGAAACAAATCCAACAGAATCCCACTTTTCCAGCCCAACCATTCTCTTGCTTTTTTTTTTTTAACAAAAACCAGAGTAGGATGATTTTACATCCAATGATTAACTGGAAAATTTGTTACTTCTGAGTTACCAGGAGACACAATGGAATTAGTGCTCAAGCCTCATCCAGGGGCAGGGCTAATATCGAGGTAGGAGCAGCTCCTGCTAACCGTCAGCGATCCATATAAATAATGTAAATCACCCAGTGAGGAGGGGCTGGAACATGGGATGCTTGATGAGACCACAGAACCTGCCCCGAGCATTTCTAATTCAACAATTTGACATCAATGTAAAATGAAAGTAAACCTCCCTCCCATCTCTGTCCTCCAGCCCAGGGGTCAGCAAACTTTTTCTGTCGAAGGCCAGTCATAGGTCTCCAATTGCAACTGCTCATCCATACTTTGGAGCACAAAAGCAGTCCCAGACAATCGAAAAACAAATTAGCAATGAAAAATAGGCGGCAGTTGAAGTCTGGCCCCCAAGCTCCAGTTTGCTGACTCTGCCCTAGCCTCTACCATCAGAGGAAACTCCTGTGACCAATTTCTTTTGCATCCTTTGAGAGCTGATCTAACCAGCTAGTTTTTTGGCGGGGGGGGATATCATCAACTTATGAACTGGAGTTTTCTTGTCTGTTATTTATTGTTTTATTCCACTACTGGTTCCCTCAAAGCAGTTCAGTCGCCTCCCACAATTGCACTCCATTCCTGCTAACTCAAGAGCCAACCCCCCCGCCCCCCGCCAGCCCCACTCAAAATCTGGTGGGGTTTTTCTTTTTTCATTTTTCTTATATTATCTTTTTTTAAATTTAATTAAACCTGGAACACTATTCATCATTAAAACCGTCTGTGGTAAGATCTGCATGAGAGCTCAGACTAGCAGAACAGACCCTCAAGGCATTGCCAGGCCAAGTGTCCAATCAGCCCAGCTTACTGAGCAGGGCACGGGAGTTTCAGATACATGTCCAACTGTGCATAAGATGGAATATTCCTGTCCTTTGCCATTGTTTCTGAGGCGTATCTTCCCTGCAGACTTCATCAGAAGGGACATCTGTGTTTGTATGGGATTCTAGAATTCTTAGGTCCCTAGACGTAATACCATGTTATAGCACCTCTGGCACACCTATGATCTTACCTGTAACCTACGGCATGGTCTCATCAGGCCAAGTACTGGGATATGCAGTGTCTAGTGTTTGGGAGCAAGTACCACATAAATTAATAAAGCCCCCTCCACCCATTCAGAGAAGTTTCTATTGTTCAGAAGTCAAAGAATAATCAAGATTGCAGTGAGCTTTCATGAAAGGAGGACTTCAGTAGGGGAAGGAGTAGAAAAGGCTTGTCCGTGCTCCCCAATCCCAACTTCATTTCCAAGCACCTGCTCGTAAGCAGTGGGGGAAGAATCTTATGGGCAGAATTCTAAAGAGAGAAGGGTCAAGAAGGCCCAACTCCAGCCTGCAGGAACGGGCAATGGTGTGTGATTGTGAAAACGTGTACCTGTGAAGTAGAAGATGACTTTTTTAACTCAGGACTTAATTGCCATTTTTCTTTAGGGAGGAAAAACAAAACAAAACAAAAACAAAGATACCACAACAAGGCCGTATATACTGTCAATCCACAGCTACAAGGCAAAACTATCCATATTTTTACTGCAGGTAACATGGTTGCTGGCAGGAAACTGTGATTATCTTAACATTCACTACTACAAAGTTACTATGAAACTCTCCCTCTCTCTGAATGGGGCTTGACCTGGGTATTGTCTGACTCTCATGGCATGGTGAATGCTATGAGACAAAAAATTATCCCAGATGTTTCTAGCCTAAAGGTCTCTGTATTTCTTTAAGTCATCCAAGACCCTAAAGGGTCACAACTACAAAAAATTTGGAGGATGGATTCTGGTAGACATGAGACTCAAAGCAACAGTATTTCACCAATCAGCCAAAAAGTTGGCAACTGTGTTTTGTTTTTCCCCATGGTACTAAATAGTTTCCTATCAAAACAACTAGAGAAATTAAAAAATGCAATACTCACTCGAGTTAAGTTAAACAGATTTCAAATCTGTGTTAGGTAAGAGAGTTTCCAGAGATTCAAGTTCAATGACCTCTAACATGAGGGATAATTCCTTGGAAACGCTAGAGAAAGGATACATCTCAACACTAAAACAAAGACTTATTATAATTGACAAAACTTCTTGTAATAAAAACACATGAACAAAATAATGTTTTCCTCCCAAGGACATCAACTCTTTAACTCTAGAGAATCTTGTTTCTTGACTCAACTTTTCAACTTAACCCAGGATTCAGAACTTACCAATACACTGAGTCCTCCCATTGCCCACAAATCCGTATTTGCAAACACACATCTTCTTCCCTCCTCTTTGCAAGCAGGTAGCATGTTCATGGCAAGTGGCACAGACATCTAAAGCTGAATCATAAATTATATATATCAGGAAAAGAACATTTCAGTCACCTACTCTAGGTGAGTCACATTTTGGGTAATAAACAGTTAAAATGGAGAACCAAAATTTGAATACCAAAATTATGAAGGGTAGACCTTATCCCATCCTTAGAAACCTGCAATGGTTACCCATTGCCCATGGAGTAAAGTGCAAATCCCTCTACCTGGCAATCAAGGCTCTTATCCGTCTAACCCCAGACTAACTCCTGCAGCCTCACTGCTCCCAAACCCAAATACACACAGTGTTCTCCAGGCAAGAGGCCAACTACTCTTTCCCATACATACATGCTAGCCACTGTCTTTTGTCATGCCATAGTCACGATGTTCCCTTCGTCTAGAATGCCTATCTTTCCTTCTCTGTCCAACTAGCACCTATTCTTATTTCAAGACCCAGTTTAATCATCACACTCTCCCTGAGGTCTTCCACATTCCTCCATTCTTGAGGAAAATTAAATCTTCCTCTGTGCTCCCCTAACACTTGTACATTTCCATATCAACCATATTAATTTGTCAGTATATTCTATTCCACCTCTGTCTTCCCAGCTTGCTATTATGAACGAGCTTCTCAAGGACAGGGATTATGTCATTTGCCCATACATCATTATGGCATGGTATAAACATTCAGTGTATTTTTATTGACCAACTGGATAAAGGAAACTGCAGTCCTACTGCCTACAACTTAAAAAGCAAATGGAAGGAAGAAGAACTCATCTATTGCCCTATCCATTTTCCTTTTAGGGAAACAGTGGTGAATGTGTTTAAAATGTCAGTGAGATAACAGCCAGCTCCCAGCAGGATGACCAGATCCCAATTATTTAGATAAGCAGCAAAAATGTTTGGGGCTAAAATTGCTGAAATATTCAAATCTACCAGATGGTGATACATGGCCCAAGATCAAACAAGAATTTCTACCCGTGGCTATGTGGGATACTGTGTTACACTCCCAGTGTCTGTAATATCAGGAGTGGCCTAGTAAGGAGAACATATCAGCATGGAATTTCATCTTAGTCTTGGCCCCATTACCACCCAGGTAATAAAGACTTAGCTCTCCGGCCGCTCTAGGCATGAAACCAACTGAGAAAGGGATATATATAAATTCTCTTAACCACGCTTGCTTTTTTTTTTTAAACAAAATATAACACAAAAATGAGACAAGCCATGCTTATCACTAATACTAAATTAACCATAGGATATTTACAAAATTTATTATATCCCAGACCATAAAGAAAAATGCAACAAGTTTCAAAAAAGTAGAAATTATAGAGGTCATACTGACTACCATGTAATAATGTAATAAAACTACAAAATAAAACATAAGACTTGGGGCTTCCCTGGTGGCGCAGTGGTTGAGAATCTGCCTGCCAATGCAGGGGACAAGGGTTCGAGCCCTGGTCTGGGAAGATCCCACATGCCGCAGAGCAGCTGGGCCCGTGAGCCACAATTACTGAGCCTGCGCGTCTGGAGCCTGTGCTCCCCAACAGGAGAGGCCGCGATAGTGAGAGGCCCGCGCACCGCGATGAAGAGTGGCCCCCGCTTGCCGCAACTGGAGAAAGCCCTCGCACAGAAACAAAGACCCAACACAGCCATAAATAAATAAATAAATAAATAAATAAATAAAAACTTAAAAAAAAAAAAAAAACATAAGACTTGCATTCCCAAAAGAAAACCTACTTGGAAACTACAGAACACTCTCCTAAATAATTCTTGGGGCAAAGAGGATATCAACATTGAAATGTTTAATACCGGACATAAAAGCTTATCTACACCAGAAAATCTGAGTTTGACATGTTTTTATATTTTAAAAGAGAGAAAGAAAAGCAGGCAGCTGGGGGGATGGGGGAAACTAAAATTTTAATACAAGAAGCTTGAATAAAAGGAAAAATCAAAATAGGGGTTTATGAGGGGGGTGGTTAGGACTCAGCAAAGATTAAAAAGATGTTAAAGAATTAGAAAATATATTCAAATTCATTGAAAAAACAAAAAATTTTTTCCAAAGTCAGTGCATCATAAAGACCAGTAGTCAAAACTCAAGACCAGTGAAGGAAAAAAGGGTATATACAAACATACAACATTAGGAATAAGAAAGAGCTTGTAACAAAAAATACATAACAATTTCTTTTAAATTACAAATTAAAGACTTCCAGTTAAACACAGCAGATTTAATACACTTGCAACCCTCACCCAAAAATTTAAAAATGAAATCAAGGACCAGAAAGGTACAAACCCTGGGAGAGAAGATGACAGCAGACAAGGATGTTGACAATATTTCAGAAGATGAAAGAGATGGACATATGGGAACTGCCTGAGAGGAAGAAGTAAAAGCCAAGGAAGGAAGGAAGGAAGGAAAGGAAAGAAGGGAGGGAGGGATGGAGGGAGGGAGGGGAAATTAAAATAAAATTTAAAACGTAAATAAAAGCCAACTTGAAAGGACCAGGAATGGAGTCACTTAGCACCCCAGAAGGCAAGCATAAAGGGTAGGGGCTGAGAGTTAAGGAACAAGTTGAAAATATGGAGGAGTAGTTAGATGCTCAGATCCCCTAACTCACCCTGGCATAAGATGGAGTTTTACAACCTGGAGAAAACAGACCAGGAAGGCTCCTGATTATAGGGGCAACAGACAGAGCTGAAGGGAGAATGGGTCCCCATACTAAATGTCCACCAATATGGGGTAAATCTATTTAACCATTTTAATATTTTAATACACAACATTTTAAAACAGTACCATAAGGACGCTGTCAATCCATAATCACATGCAACCAAAATCCTGGAAATACCTTCTAAATAATGGGTCCTGGGTCACCTCCACAAACTCAGCTGTGGTCAACCATATAATGATGAACACTCACCCCAGCGTGTGTGGGTAGTACAATAATAGATATAAACACTAAACTTTTTTTTTTGAAGTATAGTTGATTTACAGTATTATGTTAGTTTCAGGTGTACAGCAAAGTGATTCGGTTATACATATATATGTATGTATCTGTATTGGTTTTTTCTATTGATACAAACACTATACTAATGAAATAAACAATAAAATGATGTTTGATTTTTTTCCTATATGGAATATTTATCTTTATAAAGATGGCAGCATTTTTATATCCATCCAGTTCCAGAAACTTACATTAGATAGAAAATGATTACTTAATGTAACTGTTGAGAGAATCTAATAAACACGAAATATTAAGAAGCAAAGTAGTACCACCCACAGGCTCTGATCTTGTTAAAGCACAGGCTCTGATTGAGTTGGTCTGGGGTGAGACCCTATATTTTGCATTTCTAACAAGCTGCCATGTGGACTACATTTTGAGTAGCAGGGATTCAAGGGCCCCTGAAGTCCTTTCCCTCTAATGTTCTGACACTTCATTCTTAGGGTACCTGTTTTAATGATCCATTAGGAATAATTTAGCATAAGTGTAGCCCCAAGGACAGTACCTGTCATGTTTGGCTCAATAAATGTTTGTTTCCCATACTGGCGAAAAAGACAAGATGTGTGCCAGTCTACCAAAGGCTTCCCAGACCACCCGCAGAAGAGAAAGTGGTTTCCAGAGGTAGAGGGACCTCAGCTGAAGCTTCCTGTTCAGCCATGACTAGCCCAGTCTGCAGGGCCTAGTAGGGAGGTCCTCTGAGTTCTAATTGCTTGAGGGACAAAGTTGTCTTCTGGGAAAAAAAAAAGTGGGTGGGTAGGAAGCACAACCTCAATACAAGGAAAAGGGGCTTCCCTGGTGGCGCAGTGGTTGAGAATCTGCCTGATAATGCAGGGCACACGGGTTCGTGCCCTGGTCCGGGAAGATCCCACATGCTGCGGAGCAACTAGGCCCGTGAGCCACAACTGCTGAGCCTGCGCGTCTGGAGCCTGTGCTCCGCAACAAGAGAGGCCGTGACAGTGAGAGGCCCGCGCACCGCGATGAAGAGTGGCCCCCACTCGCCACAACTGGAGAAAACCCTCACACAGAAACGAAGAACCAACACAGCCAAAAAGAAAGAAAGAAAGAAAGAAAGAAAGAAAGAAAGAAAGAAAGAAAGAAAGAAAGAAAGAAAGAAAGAAAGAAAGAAAGAAAGAAAGAAAGAATCGCTGGAGAAGAGCATAAATGTATACAACTAGTCTACAAAGCAATTTTGCAACAATGTTAAATTTTGCAGACATTGATTACATATTTATTCCTTTCTAGTTTATAGTTTTTTACTGCTACATAATGAATTACTCCAAAACTTAGCAACTTAAAACAACAATAAACATCTGTTGTCTCTCTCTCTCTCTCTCACACACACACACACACACACACACACACACACACACACACACACACAAACACCCAGAATCACTGGAGACAGAGTAACCAATTCAACCCAGTTTTAATACTGAAAGTCCCCTGTCCCAGGAAACCCCTCAGTTCGGTGCAAACCAAGACAGCTGATCATCCTACTTGGAGATCTTGTTAAAACAGAATCCCCAGAGAGTTTGATTCAGTAGGTGTGGGTGGGGCCTGGAAATCTGCATTTCTAAGAAGCTCCCAGATGCACCACAGTACCAGCAACACTGAAAGTCTCCCTCAATCTCAAGGACTTGCGTCAGAATCCTGGGGGAAGAAAAGGTAATACCGAAGACATCTTTCACCAAGTCTAGACTGAGGCACAGCATAGCTATGGGACCACCGTGACAGAGAGAATAACCCAATGGGGAAGAATTCTCCAGGCCTGTGTCAAGACCACTGTGCCTTCCTTATAACCTGGGGGTGGGAACTGTGTCAGGCAGCAGCTTCACATCCATGTCAAGGATGACTTGACTTCCGTCTTCAGCAGATTCTGCTCAGGAGAGCAGAGGGGTAGCTGCCACACAGTAACTGAGGGGACTACTACAGGGGCGAGGGATCCCCCTCTTCCCCTTGCCCTAGGAATGCCTAGAATTACTGGCAGAGAAACAGGAGAGTGCGGACTCCAAAAATCTAGGAGGAAAAGCCTGACAAGTACTCTTTGTTACTATTATTGTGTCCCCCAGCTGAGGGTTGCCACCCTAGATTCACTTCCCTTCTCTACCCTGTAGTGACTAAGCCAGCTAAAACCACATCCAACAATGAGAGGACCAGACAGGTTTTGGTGTCTCAACCTCGGTTGGAGTCTTGTCTCTTGCTCCCTAATTATGTGATCGGAGGCAAATGAAACTGTCAGAGCTCTGGTTTTAATCTGTAAGACGGAGATCATGTTGCGAAGATTAAATGAGAAATATAAATGCTGTATGAGCTCAAAGCACTAGACAAAGAGCTAATTTACATGAATATTTATGTCTCTTTCCATAGATATTGTTATTGTTGTTAGAAACAAGTCATGCGTGATGCAGTGCCTGGTAGGAGACACACTGGTTCAGAGCAGGGTTGAGAGAGAGAGATCACTTGGGCTACAATCCTAGCTTGGCCACTTGCTAGCTGGGTAATCCTTGATAATCTCTGTGCCTCAGTTTCCTGTAAATCTGTAATATGAGGATGATAATAAACCTACCTCATATGGTTGTTTTGAGGATTAAAGAGTAAATGAGTTAATACGCATAAAGCAATTAGAATGTGAGACATTATTAATACAACCACTCAACAACACTTTGTTAATGAGTAAATGAAGGTACTGACAGCTAGCCAGCTCCCAATTATACTAATGAAGAGAGTGATGGAGAGCTGCATTGATGCAAAAACCCAAAGCAACATCGCTGTGTGGACAGATGCCCAACTATGCATGGGGCTGATATTCTGGGAACCATAATACCTTCATTTCCATGATCACTCCCTGCTTCCTCCACATCCTCCCAGCCTTCTGGGTCATACCTGACTCAGAAGTTGGAAATTCAGCTTCCTCACCCTTTCAGCCCTGCTCACCCCTCCCTCCCCTCCCCCGCACACCACGTAAACCTCGACATCCGTCCGGATGGAGTGGAGGCTGCCAGCCTAAGACTGCTCCTCTCGCTCTGTATTTCAATACTCAAGCAACAAGTTACATGCACTCTTGAAATAACAGCAGCTGAACTGTGAGAAAACAGTGAAGAGATTTTGTCCACTGTCAAGGGAAGAAGGAAGTGTTAAAAGCACAAATAGAGTGCTTGAATTCAAATCTTAATCTCATCCCCAGCCATTCACGGTCAGACCAAACAAGCCCACTGCACAACCTTCCTGAGATCCTGTCTCTCAAACTCGTGGAGACATGTGGAAACAGATCCAATGACCTGAGGAAATAAGCAAAGGGGCACAAAGCTCAGGAAGAGAAAGTATTCCCAAGTCTTCTGCAATACTATGGAAAATTGCATTGCTTGTAAGAGACGGCATCGAATTCCAGAGACAGAAGGAACCTGAGAGACCTCCTCTCCAACATCCCTCACAGAAAAGAACAAAAACAAAAACATAGCCTGTGCTTTAAAAATCCACCAAAGGACTTCCCTGGTGGTCCAGTGGTAAAGAACCCGCCTTCCAATGCAGGGGACGTGGGTTCCATCCCTGGTCGGGGAACTAAGATCCCACATGCAGTGGGGCAACTAAGCCTGTGCCACAACTACTGAGCCTGCACGCCACAACTAGAGAGAAGCCCACGCGCCGCAACGAGGAGCCTGCACCACAACGAAAGATCCCGCATGCCGCAACTGACACGATGCATCCAAAAAGTAAATAAATAAATAAATAAATAAAATATTTTTAAAATAAAATAAAAATCTGCCAAGACAGAGAGCACTCTACTCTTTCAAGCAGTATAATCCTTGTGGGGCAGTGGGACCCATCATCCAGCCCCCTTCTCCTCCCCAACCCAGGGCTGCCATCCCCCATCAGGAACCCAGAACCTTTCCTTGTGTAAAACGGTTATCAGCCCGCAGCTGCTTTTGCTCTTTTGCCCTCTTCTGACCATTTTCCTGTTTGACCAAGACCAACTTGCAGAGGGGGTCCCACACCTGGCCTCCAGACTAGGAACCAACCCATGCCGAGCAGCCCAATGTCAATGCTTTTGAGCTCTGAGCAAAGCAGCCACACCCTAGGTTTATGTCCCAAATGTCACACATGAACAGGCTGCCTCACATTCTCGAGCAAGCTGAATACCTGTTTCTTTAAGATCCATGCAATTCAACCCCCCTGTCTCCTCTGCAGACCTAAGGCCAATAGGCCTCTTGCCACCTTTGGCTGCAGAGACCTAGGAGCCCATTTTAGGATTTGACCAGAAGCTGAGGATGTGCCCAGGGCCAAGTCCTTGGAGGGGGAACACAGGCCATGGCGGGGATCGTCTTCACTGGCTCTAATCCTGCTCCAGTACTTTGAGCAACTGTAAGTCACTCCAAAACCACGCACCCGCTCTGTTTCCCCTATTTCCTCCTCTTCCTCACTCTGAACAGGGAGTACGCTGCTGTGATTCATGATGACGGAGTGAAGACCAAGCCTACAGAACGCACGATTCAGGAAGTCAGGTGCACTTTACACAGTAACAACTTCCCCAACCCTCTCCACCATCGCTCCCCAAGCCTCTCAAGGCCTCTGCCCGCCCGCTGCCCACACTCTGGCCTTCCCAAACCCCAGCCACTCCCAGACTCAGAGCAATGCCAGGAAAAGCTTAAGAAACAGGACTGACTGGTTCCAGCCCTCCTGGCCCATTCCTAACCTCTCTGTTCCCCTAGGGCTTGGCACCGTGCCCGCCCACCAACACCCTCCTGCTCTACCAACTATCACTTCACACTTCCCTCACACTCAGGCCACCTGACTTTGGCTCCTCCACTCTCTCCTCCCTGAAAACGTCTTGGATAACAATTAAATGTAATTCAGCAATGTTACCGTGAGAGACTGAATATACAAATGGACAACCCCAGACCACACATAAAAATAGAACTCTGACCCACAATCTGCAGCCATCGGTCTAGGAAGTCAAACCACAACCTCTGTAGCAATAAGTCCTAAGTGGTCAGGATTTAATCAATATTGGACAGCTTCCATAATTTTTGCCCACGCTTCAAACTTAGGACCAATCAGAGAAAGCCAAATATACTCCCCTAACCAATCACACGAGATACCTGCTGTCAGAGAGAAGCTATCTCCAGCTTCCTCATGGCAACATCCTCCAACCAACCCAGGCATACCTGAAACCTTCCTTTCTGTTCCACTGTAAAGTTTTTACACTCCCCGGCCTGCCTGTGAGTCTCTGACAAATGTAAATGATGATCGCTGACTCTTTTGCTAGAGCAAGCTCTGAATGAACAGCCTTTGCCTGTTCTCATTTGAGTGGTCTTCGTTTACTTCCATACCAGATTCCTAATACAAGCCACAGTCCCTACTCACAAGGAGCTCTTAGTCTAGTAAACAATTACATTGCAATATGGTGTAAGTGTATAGAGCAAGGGTACCTTATAAATATGTATGTATATAAGTAAGTGTGTAGTGGCCCATGTAATACGGTACAGAGGGGCTTCCAGGAGGAAGGACAATTGGGCTGCTTTTGAAAAATGAACAGCACTAAGTAGCTAGCTGTGGGGGAAGGGAAGAGTTGTTCTCCATTCTTCCCCTTCCCTCCCCTCTCCCTATTGAACTTCCCCACTTGTAGACCAACTTTGCTTTTTGACCTGCTCCAATAAATATCTCCTTCATTTTTCCATTTTCAGTTTCTCCCTCTACCCAATAATTCCCCTCATTCGTGCCGGAGTCTGCTTTACCACTGCCCCCAGCAAAAAAATTTCTTGCACTGACCTGGCCAGCCCAACTGAATGCTATCTTCTCTTTCCTTCTATCTTCTTTAAAGAATACCTACTCTGCAGCCAAAGGCCTGCACTCACTTGAGCCCTCTGCATCTGGCTCTCACCTTCACTGCTCTGCTAGCTCTGGCTTCCACTGACAGAGTCACCACATCCAAAGCCTGGTTCTCAGTCTCCACTCACTTGGCTCCCCTTCCCCTGGTTTCCTTGATGCTCTACTAGCCCAGTCTTCCTCCGATCTATGTGGCCACTGCTCTTTCTCCTCCATGTGCATCTACCATCTGAACTTAGTCTTTCCAGGAATCTGTCCTTGGTCCTCTTACTCTTATCAACCTCAAGGCTTCAAGTGACCATCGAGTCTCCATCATTTGCACACACTTACTGTCCACAGTCTCAACTCCCTGCTGGTTTCATCTCTCCAAAAGAGAGGATTCAGGATCTCCAAAACAACTAGGCATCTTTCTTCCAAAATCTTTTTTTCTCCTCCCATAGACCCACATACCCAAGTCACCCAGTCCTAAACCCTTAGTGTTCCATCTTCCCTCTTCTGTTCCCTTGCACCTTAACATCTGTCATTAAGTCCTTCCAGTTCCCTTTCCACCTTATCACCTACATGCAGTCCTCATCTCCCACTGTCATGACTGTGGGGCCAGTCTTCTGGCCTCAGAACTTCTAGAACAGATATTACAACTTCCTCAATGGCCCTAAGCATCCAGTCAGTTCCCACATTGACCACTGCAAGGAAACCTGCCCTTAATCAAACCAGGTTCTACATGGTTGTAAATGATGGGAAAATGCCTGCGTAAGGAGAGGAGGCTCAACCAGGCAACCCCGGCTTCCATTTCCCAAAATTCACCCCACAGCCATTAAGCAGTTGCAGATGGATGGCCTTAGGTAGTTACTTTGTTCAACCATCTCAGGCCAGCAAGCCAATGGGACCCCAGTGGACAGTTTCCTAGGCTACAGTCTTAACACAAAGATTCTGAAATAGGCTCCAAGCATCTGCAAGCTTTTATGCACACTGCCGTGGGAGACCAAGTTAGAGAAGGAAGCTAGAAAGCCCACCAGAGCATCTGATGTATTAAAATGGCCACGCCAGAAGTTTCGGCTGTCAAGAAAAACACCGTCCAGTGATGGTAAAAGTCCCAAGGTAAAGAGAATTGAGGGGAACAGGAGTCTGAGCCACAAAGTCCCCTCATACCTCCTTACATAGAATTTGCCATCCACTACAGGAGTGTTTCATTTTATGAGGGAAGCTGGAAGCTTTTCTTATACCAGTTTTTACATCACTCCCTGTACTGAAAGCTGCAGTGATTTCCAATGGCTACTCACTGCCCAGGAACAACTAAGTCTAAATGCCTTCGTCTGCCAATCACAACACTCTGCCTTCTGGTTAAATCCAATCTGCTTTTCTGCCCCTATTTCCCACGCACTTCCTACACACCAGTCAAACTGAAACACAGTCCCCATGCTTTCGTGCCTTAGTGTGGTTCCTCACCTTGTCCCCTCCACCTGGAATTCATTCATTCTACACATGTTTGTGGAGAGCTAACCGTGCCCTCTGCTATGAGTTGGGATGCCTTTTCCTCCTCTTCCCATATCCAAATATTACCAATCGTTGTTGGCCCAGTTCAAAGGTCACCTCATCCATGAGGCCACCAGATTCCCTTGGTCAGAAGTGGTCTTTCCCTCCTCTGACCACCCACCTCTTCAGAGCACTGATGGCGTTCTGCCTTTATTACAGTTATTTGAGTAAATGCCACCTCCCCTCCATGTCTGAATCCTCTGCGTAACTCCTACCACGTTCAACACCGCGTTCTGCAAGGGGAATAAAAACTACTCCAACTGCCTAGAAATGGCTTATTTGCTTGTCTGTCTTCTGCAGAATATGAGCTCAGTGAGGACCAGCACAAGACCTCACATCCTTCACAGGGAAACTATTCAAGGACCATTCATCTGTTGAATGAATGGCTTAATGATTGCTTTATTCCCATAAACTTCCTTACACTTCTTCCTCACCGTATTAGCATCTGGTTCTTCATCAAAGGGAAAAAATTAAAAGGTAGAAAGACAACTGCTCCGGGTCAAGAATTCGTCGCGGAAAAGCCACAGCCGGGCCGGAAGCGTGACAGTGCAGGCGGAACGCCCTTCCACGCCCTCGCGCGCCGGGAGCGGCTCTCCTGGTGGCCCCCCTCGCTCGCGCCCGGTACCCACTCGCGCCAGGTCCCCCGGGGACGCGGGCAGGGCCGCTGCGCACTTGTCTTCCGCAGCCCCGGACCGGGCCGGAGGCGGGGAAGCCCGCCCGGGAGGCCCTCCCGCTTCTCGGAGCCCCGCCCTCCGATCCCCCACCTGCGCCCCGCTACCGGGCTCCGCGCCAGCCCGGCCCAGGGGCGGGGGAGCGTCCGGGGCGCGCCCGGCGTCGTCCGGGCCGCCGCTCCCCGCTCCCGCCCCGCGTCTGCTCCCCGCCTGCACTCACCGTCCGCGCCCGGCGCCCGGGGCACGCCGAGGGCCAGGCTGAGCAGCGGCAGGAGCGGCAGCAGGCGCCCAGGCGGGAAGCCGGCGCCCCGGGGCCCTCGGGCCATGCCGCCGCCGCCGCCGCCGCCTCCCTCCCGGCGCGCCCGCGACTCCTCCTGCGGCCCCAAGGCGCCGAGATAAGGCGGCGGGCGCCCCGGGGAGGGGGCCGGGCGGGCCGCTTCCGGCGCCAAGCTGGAGAGCTGAGGGCTCCGCGGGGTCCCGGGGAGCGGCGGCGGCGGCGGCGGCGGCGGCGGCGCGCGGGCCCTTCCTCCCCGCCAGGCCCGCGCGCCGCGGCAGACGCTCGTTCAGCCACTCGCGGCTTCACCTGGCCGTGCCACCTGCTGCGCGCCGGGCACGCGGGGGGCCCGGGGACACGCTGCGGGTCCGGCTTAGTGACACAGCTGAACGTAGAGTCCCGGACTGTGCCAGAAGAAAACGTCCCCCGTGCTCTAAGCGTGTGGAACGATCGCGGGATCCAAGGCGGTCGGGAGCTCAGGGAGGCACCCCCGGGGTGGCAAAGGAAGAGGGGTGAGGGGCAGAAGGAGCGGGAATCTTCCAGGAGCTGAAAGCGAGCCGGGTGAGGTGGCTGGAGCTCCAAGGGCGAGAAGCCGCCGGCCCAGGCCACCTAGGGGCGACAGGCTTGACCAGGCGACAAGACCGTCTGGGGCGCGAGAGCTGGCAGGACTTCCTGCTGCTCCGAGGACACTCAGCTTGGGGCGTCAGGGAGGCTTCAGGAAGAAGTAAGCGAAGACCTGAGAGTGAGAAGGGCGCGGGAGAGGAATCTAAGCGGTGAGAGGCGTGGGCAAAGAGACAGACTAGAGTGTATTCTAGCAATGGCGAGCAGGACCTCCTCAGATTGGAACGGAAGGCTGGAGAGCGGCAGTGAGCTGCGGAAATAAAGAAGACTTCATAAACCAAGTCAAGGAGGTTGCTCAGAAGCTGTCACGGGGTTTTCAGCAGCGTGACCTCATCAGGAAAGGCTGCCAGGGTCGGCTCTGTGGGATTGGGATTGGGTCTGAGGAGGCAGGGAGACTGCCTGCAGCTGCTTCAGGGTTCCAGACAAGAGAGGACACGTCCAGGAGCAGGGCATTGACAATGAGTGTGGAGAGAAGTGGCAAATGACAGTGGTATTGGGTGGAATCCACTGGATTTTATGGCCAGTGGACTGTGGTGGACAAGGAAAGAGAAATTACAGATGTCACCGAAACTTTTGGTTTGGGCAACTGGGTTGATGGTGGCAGGAGTCACTGAGACAGAAACACAAAGGGAATTGTGGCAAGTTAGGGTAGAGAGGCTGCAGGGGGAGAAAAAATAAGTTCCAGGTTGAAGGCTTTCAGCTCGGGATGTCTGTAGGGTTCCCCAAGAGCAGAGCCCCCCAACTCCTTCACCCATATCCTCACTTGCTTTCTCTCTGTGCCTTGAGCCCACTCTAACCCTAACCACCCATGCACACGCCCATATAAGGGCTCAACTTGTTGTGCAGCCTTAAAAAGAAGTCGTTAAAAATACACTTCCTAGGCCCTTTTGCAGCAGGCTTTCTTGCTAATTATTTTTTGCTCAGCAAAGATAAGAGCCTGCTTTGGGGAGTAGAGATGGACAGTGCAAGTACTGCAAACTATCTCCTATTATTTAGACAGTTTCTTTGTTAAGCTCCGCTCTCCATGAACTTTGAAATCATGTCACTGTTTCAACAAAAATACATTCAAGACATTTTTAAGCCAACCTATACCTCTCCTTCTCTGCCATGCTCCCCTGAAAAATAAATAAGTTTAAATACATTTGAGTATATATGTGTATAAGTATATACATATATATATTTTTAATTGGTGATGTCAGGGAAAAATATCCAAAACTTGGAAATGGGCAAAAGAGATTACTGGGTGTCTTTTCAGTGGGGTGCTGGGTGCTGTGTAGTAGCCCTTCTGGAGATTGATTCTAGAGGGTTGTGCACCTTTGATGGACTTTCTATTGACTAGGCTATTTATAACTCTGTAGGGGTAAAGTTAACTTGCAGAAAGTTGATGATAATGCAAAAGATTCTGGTCCATAGCAATGCAAGTTAATTTTTCCAGTAGAGATATGGGTGATTTCTGCCAGATAAAAAATAAGATAAACCTAATTAGATTTTGTCTTATATGACATAAATCAGTTACCCAGTTTTGCAGCTATTAGCAAATTTATTTCATCATTCCTAACTGAAATATATCTAATATATATACATATATGTTCTTCAAATTTTCCTGTAAACCTTATTATCTTACTAGTTCTCCTTTGAAGTCAACATTTTGCTGAGTCCCTCATGAATTGGTTAAATAAAATCTTAGATAAGTTTTCATTTTATGTTTGCATGAACCATGTTTTTTAAATTTTGAAAATTTTACGTTAGTACAATACGTTATACTCATATTCTGCATTAGATTGTGTGACTTTCACCAGTTCTTTTTATTGGCTCATTTTTTGCTTTCAAACAAATATTTTTTTGAAAAAAACAAAAAACAAAAAAACTACATCCTACCCAATGGTGAGTTCATGGAATCACAGAATGAAAAATTATCTCCTCATCAGTATTTGTCACTAGAATTAAAAGAGAATATTGAACCAGCGTTAAATTTGGAGCAATGAGATTATTGCCGAGAAAATATTTAGCTTAAGAAAAATATTCTTCTTTTAAGAGAGCACGGCCAATACACAAATATCTTCTAAAAGAGAATTTAGAGAGAGCTCTTTTTTTCCATGATATCAAGATTTTAATGACTTCACCTAAGAAAAAATTGACTTTTGGTTTCAAGATGGCATCATAAACCCTGAAAGATCTCTCTCCCCTGCTTCCCAAATCCCAGTAAAATGGCCAGAGATACACACATACACCCAATTAAGTATGCAGAAGTGCTTTCAAACAGGAGCGAATGCCATCAGTGAACCAGATAGCTTTGAGAATTGCATTGGATTAGATTTGCCACGTGGCCTCCACAAAAATGTCCACTAAAAGAGATGGGAGGTAGGGTAAAAAAAAAAAAAATTAAAATACATGTAATTTAAAATTGTTTTAAATTATATGCACACTTCAATTTACTATTTGTACTTATTAACACAATGTTCAGATTTTTAGGGGTTTTTTGTTTTGTTTTGTTTTGTTTTCTTGGCTGCGCTGTGCGGTATGCAGGATCTTGGTTCCCCCACCAGGGATCAAACCTGCACACCCTGCAGTGGAAGCACAGACTCTTAACCACTGGACTGCCAGGGAAGGCCCTGTGCAGGTTTTATAATATTTTCAGATTTACTCCAGAACCACTATGTAGGAATTGTTGGGAAAAAAATGCATAGTACACTTTTTACCAGTTCAAAGCATTTTATTTTCCTCATCTGTGTACATATTGTTCACTACAATCTGCTTCTTCAGGCTTCGGGCCACCAAATTGCCAGTTTCCTGGCTCTCCAGAAAAATTACTATTTTCCACACTTAAAAAAATAACTTCTAACTTTTTAAAAAGTTTTTTTATAGTAATTTACTCATCAGTGAGCCTTCATGTGATTAGACAAAATATTTAAAACCTACCTAAAATATTGAGATTACTGACCAATATTGTGGAAGTGATCTTAAAGGACATCAAGCAGGTATACATAATCCAGAGAGCTTCCCGATTTGTTCCTGTTTCCCATCATCAAAGGTTAAGAAATATTGAAGTCCATCTTAATGCGTCTTGCTACACAATCAAAACATTCAGTGACAACAAAGAACACCCATGCTCACAACAGCATTATTCACAAGAGCCAGAGGGTGGAAACAACCCAAATATCCATCAAAGGATGAATGGATAAACAAAATGTGGTAGAGCCATACAATGGAATATTATTCAGCCTTTAAAAGGAAGTAAATTCTGACACATGCTATACTGTGGATGAACCTTGAGGGCATTATGCTAAGTGAAATAAGCCAGTTAAAAAAGGACAAGTACTGGAAATTCCCTGGCAGTCCAGGGTTTAGGACTCCGCCCTCTCACTGCCTAGGGTCCTGGGTTCTATCCCTGGTCAGGGAACCAAAATCCCACAAGCCTCATGGCCAAAAAAAAAAAAAAAAATAGGATAAGTACTGTAAGTGTCCACTTATGTGAGTTACTTAGAGTAGTCAAATTCATAGAGACAGAAAGTAGAAGTGTGGTTGCCAGGGGCTTGGGGGAGAGGGGAATGGGAAGTTGATGTTTAATGAGTAGAGAGTTTCAATTTTGCAAATGAAAAAATTCTGTGGGTGGGTCTTGCTGATGGTTGCAAAACAAGGTGAATGTATGTCGCTGAACTGTACATTTAAACATGATTTAAATGATTTTAAAAATCAATGAGAAAAAAATGTAAGTACCAATTTTTATTTCAGGCAGGCACTAACATGTAGGGCTCCCCAAATCAATTTTGGATCCTGGGAAATCAGAATTATAGGAAAGGTCCCTTGGAAAGCCCCATCCCCCAACCCCCGAGACACAAATGGATGGGATTCCTAGAGATCCCTGAATGGGCTATGAGGCAGCCAGGGGTGTGGGGAGGAGGAGGGCAGGAAAATAGAAAATGAACACTGGCCTAGTATCTGTAGCGTTTTCCCCCAGGCAGCTCTTCAGTGTGTCTGCTTACAATGTAAAGTTTGGGGTTTGCCTGGTGGGTTCTCATCTGGATAAAATATAAAGCCAGAAGGAGAAGAGGGACAGGGAGGCTGGATACCATACACCCTGGAACTTTCCTGGAAAAGTCCCTTGCTTGGTCATCACACTCCTGACCAGGAATGACGTACTGCTTTTCCCAGAGGCTGGCTTGGGCATACTACTAGCGGGCTTGCAAATTGTAAATAAACTGCCTATCTGTGGGTATTCCGGGAATGGTTTGAATGTCTAATTCTAATGAGTTGGATATACTCCGGTGTTGAACTTATTGCCTGAAGTTTGCATTACCAGGAATGATTTAAATGTTTGAAGCCTTTGAATGATGTTGGTTGAAAAATAGTTTGAAACAGATAAAAGTCAGTCCCTCTGTAACACCACACTCCACGCTGACACACATTTGTCACACACATCTATCCCTAGCTGACGTGACATCTGAGAACACCGCAAGGCCGCCTGAAAGGGGTCACATTGACCCTCCCAGAATGGAGTCATCCTCTCAAGCAGATTTGTCCGATTGATAACAGGGACCTGTCTCTATGGAGAAATGCCCTGCTGATGACTGTCTATAAGTCAAGTACTGGTAGACTTACCATTCTTAAAGCCACCATCACTGTGGGTTTTTTTTGTTTGTTTGTTTGTTTGTTTTAATTTTTTTTTATTTTTGGCTGTCTTGGGCCTTTGTTGCTGTGCGTGGGCTTTCTCTAGTTGTAGCGAGTGGGGGCTATTCTTCGTTGCGGTGTGCGGGCTTCTCATTGGCTTCTCTTGTTGTGGAGCACGGGCTCTAGGCACGTGGGCTTCAGTAGTTGTGGCACGTGGGCTCTAGAGCGCAGGCTCAGTAGTTGTGGCACACGGGCTTAGTTGCTCTGCGGCATGTGAGATCTTCCCTGACCAGGGCTCGAACCCGTGTCCCCTGTATTGGCAGGCGGATTCTTAACCACTGCGCCACCAGCGAAGCCCCAGACTTATCATTCTTAAAAGCTCAATGACTCTCAGACACTTTGTTGCCATGTGAGAAACAGCAGGATTATTCTGCCTTCCTCAGCATGCCTCTCCCTCCTCCAGAACACACACACAAACCAAACACCCTACCTGGAGTTAGTTTGTGGAGCGTGGGTTACAAGTAGACTATCGGCTGCTGTACATGGCTGTGCTAGAAGCTGTGCTGTCTGACGTGTCACCCATCCAGGACACCAGTGTTCTCAGAAAAGCAAAGCAAACATGGGTGGGAAGTGATGGCTCAGTAGAGCAGGCCCTCCCTCCTCATTTTGCACTGGCAAGGGCGCTCTGAAGGGACTCAGACATCCTGTGATCCCACCAGCAGAAGCTGGAGGGGTGGAAGATTTGGATTTGGAAGCAAACTTCAGGCACTCCAATTGAAGTTCAGGGAGCAGCTGGCATAGAATTCAACCATCCTCCCCCTGATCTCAGGAGGCAGGGGCAACACCAAGCGAGACTGGGGCTCTGTCACCCAATTCTCTCCCTCTCTCTCCCTCTCTCTCCCTCTCTCTCTCTCTCTCCCTCTCTCTCTCTCACACACACACACACACACACAGTCACCTGCCTCACTTGAGGAAGCCTCAGCTGTTGGTCTGTTTGTTCCACAAACCCCAAAAGGAAGCCTGCTGACAGCCCATTTCCGGACCTAGAATCAGCCTGAGGACCCTTGCAGCCACCCACAGCCCTGAGGAGAAGTGGGGCGCCTCTAACCATGACTGACACAATTGCTGAGGAAGCCCACAGCAGCTGTGAAGGCTGATGGAGCTAGACTTTGCTTGATAAATACCAGCCAACAGTGAAGACTCATATGACTGACCTTGGTAAATAGTGCAATCTTCAAATTAGAAATAGTGTATTCAATTATTTTGCAATGGACTTAGCTGCAGGTTTTACTGGTTTCTTTACTAACTGCTGGTTTTTGTGCCCTACGTCTTCCTGTTTCACCCTCTTCCTCCTCCCCCTCCTTCTCTTCCCCCTCCTCCTCCCCCCTCCTCCTCCCCTTCTTTTGCCTTCTCCCCCTCCCCCTCCTCTTCCTCCTCCCCTTCCTCCCCTTCCTCCTCTTCCTCCCCCTCCTCCTTCTTCTTCATCTTCTGGTACATTGTATCTCTTTCAGAAACTATTCCAGGATGATAAACTTTCAGAATCCTTGCATGTCCAAATATATCTTGACTTTGCTCTCATCATTTACTTAAAGATTAACTGAGTTGAGAATTCTGAATTCAAAATAATTAAATGATAGGGTCATGGTGTCTAGAATCTGGATTCAGAATAATTTTTCCTCAGAATTTTGTCTTCTGTATTAGTATTACAGATGAGAACCACAGGCTAATTTGATTACCAATTCCTTCCAGGTGATGTGTCTCCCATGACACTCAACCTAAGCTTTGAGGATTTTCTGTCTATCCTTGGAATTCAGAAATTTCATCAGGATGTAGTTTTTCATCATTCTTGCCCAGCACTCATTGGGCCCTTTCAATTTGTAGATTTGAGCCTTTCTTCAGCAGAGACATTTTTTCTTTAATTCTTTGATTGTTTAGTTCTCTCAGTTCTTTCTATTTATCTCTTCTGGAATGTATGGTAGGCAATTTCTAAAAGCTTGCCTGTAGCCTCCATGGCTCAGTATTTATCTTATTCTCATCATCTTCTTTGCCTTTATTCACTGAATATGGGAGACTGCTCTAACACAATCTTCCTGTTCACTAATTTGATCTTCATTCATACCTATTCTGCTCTTCAGTCCGTCTGTTGAAATTTTTTTTTAATTTCATCAATCATGATTTTAATTTCTAAGAACTCTTTCTTTTTATAGAATGCTTTTATTTCTGTAAATGTGATAACTTCTTGACTTCCTCTGAGTATACCAACTGTCATATTTTAAAGTTCTTTTCTTTCTTGATTAACTCTTTCATCAGGAGGTTGTTCATTTATTTGTAGCATTGGATGACACTTCTGCTGGTTTTCCTCATTTGTTTCATGATTTTCAATTGCCCGTTATTTTTTTACATGAGAGTCTCATCTGTTTAGAATTAGTAGTTTGGATATATTTTCCCAGGCCAGGTGAGAATCCCTGCTTTCTTAGGAGTAAATGGAGATTTGGTTACAGTGGTCCTAGCTCTAATGATTTTGAGGGTGGGAGGGGGAAAGTGCACAATGGCTACTCTCTCTGACTCCAGGGCCTTCTATGGAAGACTCATGTATCATAAATCTCATCTTATTTGATAAGCAATAAGCTTTACTCAAAATTTTCACTTGGGGAAAAAATCCAGGACCCACCACTTCTAAGGCAGAAAATGGGTGCAGATGTTTGCGGCTCATGAATTAATTACCAGTTCACCATCATACCAGTTCCTTCTCCCTGTCCCTGCTGTCTCTGAACTTGAGGTTATTCTCGTGTTCTAATTAGAAAGTTCACTTTTTTGAAGAGCCTCTTTCTGCTTTCATGGGTTGGAGGTGCATTGGCTCTTTCATGGTTTTATTAATCTGACATCTGCTTTATATCTTCCACAAATCATCTCTATTTTGGTGCTCTGATAATACCCTGCCTGGATTTCCAGTACCACTTTTAAGTGATTCTTTCTTTTTAATTTCTGTTTTTTAAAACGGAGGTATAATTTACATACAGTGAAATACACAAATATTAAGTATACATTTCTACTTCCAAAGTCGTGGGGCTTCCCTGGTGGTGCAGTGGTTGAGAATCCGCCTGCCAATGCAGGGGACACGGGTTCGAGCCCTGGTCTGGGAAGATCCCACATGCCGCGGAGCAACTAGGCCCGTGAGCCACAACTACTGAGCCTGCACGTCTGGAGCCTGTGCTCCGCAACAAGAGAGGCCGCGATAGTGAGAGGCCCGCGCACCGCGATGAAGAGTGGCCCCCGCTTGCCACAACTAGAGAAAGCCCTCGCACAGAAACGAAGACCCAACACAGCCAAAAATAAATAAATAAATTAATTAATTAAAAAAAAACCAAAAAACAAAGTCGCCCTATAAGTCACTTGCAGCATTTAATTGTCTATCCTTCCCATTAGACTGTAAGTTGCTCAAGGCCACGTGAGTGCTGTATTAACCAGCTATGCCTGTATCTGGCAAAACTCCTGGTACCTGGTAAGTATTCTACATATTTGAGGAAGGAAGGAAAGATTAGAGTCAGTCACTGTCTGTCCTAGGTTGCCAGTGGATATTAATATTTGGTTCAGCTGTGCAACCTTGGAAGAAGCCAATGTAGACAATCTTCAGATTAGTCATCTCCCTACATGTCTCATTTCCTGTTCTTTCAAGGACTTGGTGGCTCCTAGATGATCTATCCCCAGGTGACTGTCTCCTAGACTCTGATGACACCCCACATTGTTCTGACTTGTTTGCACAGTGGTGTTTAAAATGGATATGAGTGAGAAACTTTGAATCTGTGCCAAAGTGGGTAATGGAAAATGAAGCACGTATTAGCCAGTTCAAAAGATTTCTTATGCTTTGATTTTCTCTGGCAGGTTTGTGGAATAAACCTTAAGCACTCACGGGTAATTTTTAAATCAAATTATTCTTTCTCATCATGGTAGCTACTTCTTAAATATAATTTGCCAATAACAGGCACAATATTAGGCTGACAGGCCACAAACCTTAGATGCTCGCCTAAAACACAGGTGCCACGCATCATCGAAATCAAGCCACTTGCACCTGCTCAAACCGACTAGCTCTCCAAATTACCAACTCACCAGCTGCTGTCAAAATTCCTCTTTCCTGGGTCCCTCTGCTTCATTTCCCTGCTGTGTGCTACTTAGGAGACTTTTGGTTCACGTGACTTCATATGATGCAAAATGTTGTAAGCAAAACTGGAATTTATTGGCTCCCATAACCTAAGAGGTTCACTGACAGATCTGACTTAAGGTGTGACTTGACCAAACACAAACAGTGCCCCTGGAATCCAGTTTCTTCTTCTTAGCTCTGCTTGCTCTGTTCTTCAGGTTTTCCCCTCATGACTATATGATGGCTGCCGCAAAGCAGTTCTTACATACTCTCAGCTTCAAATCCAGTGGAGAGAGAAAGCTCTTTCCCAGAAGTGACACAAAAGCCTGAAGCCTATTTCTCCCTGGGGACAGGTGCCTACAGTAAACCAAATACACCATAGTCCTGGACAGGATCAATAATTAACCTAGAGCTACCAGGGCTCAGCCTGAGTGTGGGGTTAGCCTCACCCAAACCCCAAGGACTGAGCTGGGAAGGAGGGGTTCACGACGGAAACACAGGGTAATGTTTCATCAGAAGGGTAAATGGTGCCAGGCAGCAAAAACAGTAGGTGTGACTGTAAGTTGTGAGCACGCTGGCTGTTCAGAATCCCTCCCTTCTCAACTTAACTGATATGCCTTTTCACAAATCAAAGCTTATTTGAGCTGGACTCCCTCTAATAGTAAACCCTTGTAACAGACTCACATCTTGTATAACTCAAGTGTACGACCTTAAATGCCTACCCATTACATTTTACACTGTTGCATACAGTCCATTGCACTTACCTCTGGTCTTTTAGAACATGATGACTCCAGAATACACTAGAAATGGCTTTCTGGAGACCAGCTCTCCACCTCACCCAGAAGTAATGAGCCTGAAGTCACCTCAGGCTGACTCCCAGGACCTGTTTAGAGTGGCCTAAAAGGGGAGGTTCCAGGCAAGGAGGCTCCGTGTCTTCCTTAAACCACATACTACATTTGTAGCCTCCACCAAGATGTAGGAAGGACTATGGCTTCTAGATCAACCTAGTTTCTAAGAAGCATTTGTCTGGCTTAAACAAAGGCCTATGAGGCCTCAGATAAGGGGCCTTCCAGCTGCCCAGATCAAGAAAGATATCATTAAGGAGGAAGCCTTCAAACTAGACCCTAAAAGATGGGGAGATTTTCAACAGATGAAAACAGGGACCCAAAGGAGAACACAAGACAGACAGAAGAGGGCTTTTCTCTGAAAAAAAACCAAAAAACAAAAAAATAACTGCAAAGAAATTTCCTAAGGGTTGGAGATATCTGGTTTGCCACAGATACTCGGAGAAGAGAGTCAGAAATTGAAAGGAAAATCCTGCTAATGTCCAGCCCTAAGCCTACGGTGCTCTCAAAGGCCTTCCCCAGGAAGTGTCTCCAAACCAGGATGCTCTTAAATTGTAGCAAGAAGAGCGCCACCCTGAACCCCACTTTTCAGAGGGCCCTGCCAATTACAGCCATATTCTTAAGAATTACTTTTATTAATGCACAATATAGCACTTTCTGGTTCATCATCTGATTATGAAAGTCATATGGGTGAATTATGGAACTTTTTCTTTTTTTTCCTTTGAGGAATAAACAGTCTTCATTAGGCTCAGACCAGGAATCTGAAAGTCTTGAGGACGTCTGCGTATTTGTCAGTTTTCTTCTCCACGTTCTTGTCAGCCTGTTTCCGTAGCCTCGTGAGCTGTCCTTCCTTCCTGTAACCGACCTTGGCCTTCTCCTTCCTCTTCTCCCCCAGGGGCTGCTGCCACTGCCAACGCCGCGAGCCAGGCACCCCAGGGAGGCACACTTTCACACAAGCTTCACGCGCGTGGCCTTGAGGGCGGCAGGAACCACGCTTTGATTTTTCTGGCCATAGGGCAGTGGGGTCCCATCAAACACCTTGAGGGCTCAGGGCGGCTTAGCATCACTTGGTTTTGGGGAAAGCCTTCCATGCACCATCCAAAAGGTGCAGCAAGGGACTCGGGAGCTGAGGCGGCTGCACGATAGTTAGCGTTCATCAGCTTGCAGAGGAAGGTCAGGAATCTTACCTTGCTTCTGTAGAAATTGCCAGAAATGTCGGTGCCCTCACAGGGCATGTCCACCACCTCCCAGCCCTGCAGTACTTGCTTGACCTCGATGGGCGACCACCTGCTCAGGGAGACGGCTGGGGCCATTAGCACCAGGACCTGACCCTCTGCCACCTTGGGCAGCCACCTGGGAAAGTGAAATATTTTAATACAGAAAAATTATAAAGAAGAAAAGAAAGACAGGAAAAACCTCAACATTAATTTATTAAAAATCGCTCAGGCTTTTCCTCTTAGCATTGTCATAAGCAACCTGTAACTCTAAACATCCACCCCCATGATCAACCCCACCCAGACTCAGGAAATGTTTCTCCACATCTCTTGCCCCACATTCTTTTTTTTTTTTTAATTTATTTTTGGCTGCGTTGGGTCTTCATTGCTGAGCACGGGCTTTGTCTAGTTGCGGCCAGCAGGGGCTACTCTTCGTTGGGGTGCGCGGGCTTCTCATTGCGGTGGCCCCTCTTGTTGCAGAGCAGGGGCTCTAGGCGCACGGGCTTCAGTAGTTGCGGCTCGTGGGCTCTAGAGCATAGGCTTCAGTAGTTGTGGCGCAGGGGCTTAGTTGCTCCGGGGCGTGTGGGATCTTCCTGGACCAGGGATGGAACCCGTGTTCCCTGCATTGGCAGGCGGATTCTTAACCACTGCATCACTTGGGAAATCCCTGCCCCACATTCTTGAAACAAGAGGTGTCAGCTTCCTAATACCCAGAAATACCCAGAAAGTTTCTCATTCTATCACTCCTGACCTCAGAGGTAGATACTTCAAAGGGTAGGGAGGATTGAGAACTGAAACTACATAAAGGAGAGAGAAGACAGATTAATTAACTTATTAAATCCCTTCTCTGTGATAGTACGGATGTAACAGATTCTTTCATGATGAAATACCATTTTCCAGTAGTGCTGAGTGTCTACTATCTGTTTTTCTTTCTTTCTTTCTGTCTTTTTTTTGTCAATCAACTCATTTATTTGACTTCGTCTGTTGGGGGATGGGGTGGGATGGGATCAAGGCTGTAGCTTCGGCCACGCCCACTGGAGTGGGGAGGGGGCCTGTCAGGCTGCTGTTGGAGCCTTGCGCTCAGGAAAGCCTCACAAGTGCACTGTCATGCTCATCTCCCCTGGCCTGGGAGCCAGACCCCAGGGAGAGATCTTTCCCCCTACTACCCACTCTAGAGTCCTGTGCCACACACTGGTGCTGCCCCTCACCCAGACCCGACACCAGCAGGCCTGAGCAGGGTAGGAGAGTAAGGATACGGTGGTGACAAGAATGGCCTGGCGGTGGTTGTGACCCTCCAACAGCCCTCTCTGCCCAGCCCCTGCCTGAGGCCAGACTTGGATCCAAGAAGCGACTGCTGCTTCCCCAGCTGTGCGGGCAGGTGTCTGGGGAGGGAGGCCAGCTCTGTGGTCCCAGCTCCCCCTCAACATGGGTGACAGTGGGCACAGGCTGTTTCAGCCACCAGGTCCCTTGGCCCTATTGAAAAATAAAGTGACTTGGACTTCCCTGGTGGCGCAGTGGTTAAGAATCCGCCTGCCAATGCAGGGGACACGGGTTCGATCCCTGGTCCAGGAAGATCCCACACACCGCGGAGCAACTAAACCCGTGTGCCACAACTACTGAGCCTGTGCTCTAGAGCCCGCGAGCCACAACTACTGAGCCCGCATGCTGCAACTACTGAAGCCGTGCACATAGAGCCCATGCTCCACAACAAGAGGAGCCACCCCAATGAGAAGCCCGTGCAACCCAACGAAGAGTAATCCCCGCTCGCCGCAACTAGAGAAAGCCCGCAAGCAGCAACAAAGACCAAAGCAGCCACAAATAAAAACAAATAAATAAATTTTAAAAAAAAGAAAAAGAAAAAGAAAGTGACTTACAAAAATATATACATTTTAATCCCACATAAATTACTGCCAATAGACACAAAGTGGCAGCTGGAGGTGCGTGCACTCAGCAGGGGGACAGAGGAGGTAATAATTTAGGGGGGAGTATATCTTCACGTTATACCTAATCCATGGCTCTAGAGGTACTCACAAATTTGCACAGTTTTTGCAACCATGACAGTTGAGTACTTTGCAACCTTAACAATTCATATGGGGCTTCCCTGGTGGCGCAGTGGTTAAGAATCCGCCTGCCAATGCAGGGGACACGGATTCGAGCCCTGATCCGGGAAATTCCCACATGCCGTGGAGCAACTAAGCCCGTGCACCACAACTACTGAGCCTGCGCTCTAGAGCCCGCGAGCCACAACTACTGAGCCCATGTGCCACAACTACTGAAGCCCACGCACCTAGAGCCCATGCTCTGCAACAAGAGGAGCCACCGCAATGAGAAGCCTGCGCACCCCAATGAAGGGTAGTCCCCGCTTGCCGCAACTAGAGAAAGCCCGCGCGCAGCAACAAAGACCCAGCGCAGCCAAAAATAAAAAAATAAATTAAATTAAAAAAAAAACGATTCATATGACTTTTAAATTTGTAAATATATTGGTCTACATCTAATGCATATGATGCATGATCCCAGTTCTTTACTGTTGGCAGCTAAATGAGTATTAAAGGCTAGAACTGTGAAAAGTTTTAAGTTTATAGATTTATTTTTTAGATTTTATAGACTTAATCAAATCTTTACAAAATTAAATTAAAAGTCAGCTTTATTTAAATGATTTTGACTTCAAATGTTGATATTAACCCATCATAATGTGTATTTTACTCTTCATTTTAACAGAGGATTTTGACTATTTTAGAAGACAACTTTTTTTTTTTTTGGCTGTGCCTCATAGCATGTGGGATCTTAGTTCCCTGACTAAGGATACAAACCAAGCCACCTGCAGTGGAAGTGCGGAGTCCTAACCACTGGACCCTCAGGGAATTCCCTAGAAAACAACTTCTTAAATTGTAAATACTAAAATAATTTGAATTTTTTATTTTGATTTACTGTTTTTGATAAAATATATTCAAAATTTGTACCCTGTGAACACAATTACATTGTATTTTTTAAAAATAAATTTATTTATTTATTTGGCTGCATTGGGTCTTCATTGCTGTGCACAGGCTTTCTCTAGTTGTGGCGAGTGGGGGCTACTCTTTGTTGCGGTGCGCGGGCTTCTCATTGTGGTGGCTTCTCTTGTTGCGGAGTATGGGCTCTAGGTGCACGGGCTTCAGTAGTTGTGGCACGTGGGCTCAGTAGTTGTGGCTCGCGGGCTCTAGAGCACAGGCTCAGTAGTTGTGGCGCACAGGCCTAGTTGCTCTGTGGCATGTGGGATCTTCCTGGACCAGGGCTCGAACCCATGTCCCCTGCATTGGCAGGCGGATTCTTAACCACTGCACCACCAGGGAACTCCTACATTGTATTTTTAATGCTGCAGAATTAAATAGATCCCACCATCTGTTTTTGTTTTGTAAATAAAGTTTTATTGGCACACAGCTACGCTCGTCATCTACAGGTTGTCTATGGCTGCTTTCCTGATACAGTGGCAGAGCTGAGTAATTTTCACAGAAACCGTATGGCCCACAAAAACCTAAAATTTTTACTATCTGGTCCTCCATAGAAAAAGTTTGCCAACTTCTGCTTTGGATGTTTACTGTCATAACAGTACAAATTATGTGAAAATCTTTAGTATGTCAATATAATTTTGCTGAAATGAATAGAAAAATATTTTTATGGGGTACATATACAAATCTTATAAATTGTGTATGTCTTTATTTGATTACTCATCCAAACATCACTCACTGGCTACTCAACAGAACACCCAGATACGTGCAGTAATAATTAAATTCTGTCACCTTAACAGTCTGCCAACTTTCAGCCATATAAAAGTCAGAGCTGTTCCCATATTTTTCAATTTTGTAGGAAGATGTATTATTCAATATGAGATATGTGTACTCTTGCCCCAGACTCTGCAAATACAGCGTCGGGCCTGCCAGCGGCTGCTCTGAAACCTGCCTGTGTTCTGGGGCACTGGGGGCTGGGCCTGGATGCTGAAGCCTGGGAGATGGACCCTGTGCCTTTGATGGTAGTTCGTATGGAGGGTGCAGGGTTGGGTGGCTGCCAGGACATTTGGACAGACACAGCACCTTCTGTGTCTCCTCTCCCCTTCTGCAACAGACCAGGTGGGACCAGCTTTGACCCTAGAAGCCCATGTAAGCTTCCAGGCCAGGTGTGTGGGAGGCTTGGCCCTGGGAAGAACTCCTGAGGGACCGTCAGGGCAGAGACGGCTCTCCCGCCCACACCCGCAGCCCTGCGTTTCTTCCAACAGCTGTGGCCTTCTGGCCACTGTCCAGGCTCTGAACTTATGTGCCAGCAAGAGCCGTTGCGGCCTGTGGCGACTGTGCAGCTAAAAATGTCAGGCTGGTGCTCAGGGCCCATCCATCCTGGGAGTGGCAACCGTTTACAAAATGTCGGCAAATCTTTCCTTCACTGATGCCCAGATTTAGCAAATAAAAATACAGGATACCCAGTTAAATTTGAATTTCAGATCAACAACAAATACTGTTTCAGTACGAGTATGACGCATGCAATAATAATGCATAAAATGATATAAATATCTCATGAACAATATTGCATAATATGATATGAGTATGTCCCATGTGTCACTTCTCAGACAAGCAGTGGGGCATTTAAGAACCAGGCCCTTGGGACTTCCCTGGTGGTCCAGTGGTTAAGACTCTGCGCTTCCAATGCAGGGGGCGTGGATTCGATCCCTCATCGGGGAACTAAGATCCCACATGCTGTGTGTGCTGGCCAAAAAAAAAAAAAACGATGAAGAACCAGGGCTTTTAAGGATCATTGCTTTTTCCCTGCTGAGGAGACTTTGGAGGCCGTGTTTTAGATGGTATAACTACAAGATGGAGGATGGTTGCCTGGTTCATAGAGATGAACTTTTATTTATTGTTGGAAGCTGTGAATTTTTAGGGTTTATCTGTTATCACAGCATCACCTACACTCTCTTGACTATTACATCATTCAAGACCCTGCCCAGACTTCACTCTGGCTCCTTTCCCTTCCATTGTGCTCTGCTGGTGTTTTATAAATACTTTCTTACAGTGCTTAATAAATGCCTGCTTAGTTATTTCTCTCCCTCTAACCGGGGCAAGGAGCCTTGTCTTATTCGACCTTGTGACCCCAGGACCTCACATAGTAAGTACTTTACCGTGTACTGAATGAATGGCCAATAATTTCCCGAGTTTGGAGCCAGAAGGTATGTTCATATTCGTCTTGGTTTCACCAAGGACGATACCTCTCCAGGTTTTATCTCTGTTGTTCCTTAAATAAAGGATCACCTCCCTTTAAAGGTCTGCAATCTTGGGAAATCGAATTACTTGTAGCTGCGTTATTTACATAGTGGCTGGTAATCTCTTCTGAGCAAGAGATGGTGGGTGATACATTCACTCATAGTCACAAATTAAAAGAGAAACATGACAATGACCTTTCCACTGTGAGAGTAAAGGTCACCTGGCATTCAGAAGCCCTAATTGCAAGGCTGTGTTTGCATTCTAATCGTCTATACTTCCTGGGGATGTCATTGCTACTGGTGCAGAAAGTCTGGGTCCATAGTCTACTTAGAAGAAAGAAGGAATTATTATTTCCCTAAATGTTTACTCTCTTTAGATCAGTGATTATCAACCAGGGGGTGGGAAGGGAGCATGTCAGACTCTCAGAATGGGGGGGAAACACAGAAAATATTTTTATTTTTAAAAAACTCACTTCCTAATACAAAATACAGAGATTCAAGTGTGACACTTTAGGGTAACAGGCCCATGGAGAACATGGAATGAGAAAGCATTCAGAACAAGCTGCGGGACCAAGATGGCGCTCAGCAAACATCTATACTGCATGTTTGGTACCATCTGTGCAAACACAAAGTCAGTATTCTCTGTTTGAAGGGGAGTGTAGGTTTTTATTTTAAAGCAAGTTCTGATTTTGAGTCCTTCCCATGCACAAGAGAGGGGGCTTTGATGAGTGTAGGAAGATGAAGAAGCAGAGACCATTCTGTTTGGAAGTCTGGCTGTGAAGGGGAAGATGAGATGTAGAATGGTAGGCAAAGGAGCATCAGGGGTTTTATTTCCTTGTTTTAAGATTGGAGAGAGTTGAGAATGTTTAAAAGGCTGACAGCAAAATCCAGTGAAGCAGATGAGATGGAAGAAGCAGGAGAGACGAGCCAATGGATACAGATAATGGATGGTGGATAGAGTGAGATCTCTGGGGAGGTAGGAGGGGATGAGAACCTGGTCACAGGAGGGAAAGAGGAAAAAAGGGACAAACAATGGGTGTGGCTGCAGTAAGTTTTAGAGTCGCTGGCAGGTTGCCATCAAGGCAATCAGGGGGTGGATAGAAAACGACTGGTTTATTGGCCTTTTTTGTGAATATCTGAATGACGGTGCCAAATTTGTACAAATTTCTTCAGTTCCATACTGAAGTTTGTGGGTGGCCAAAGAAATATTCACTTGGCTAAATTTAGAAACTATTACCCTACTTTAGGGCGAGGCTAACTTTTGCAAAATTTTCGAAAAAGCCTAACTTTGCAGTGGAGCTTGTTTTGCTTGGAATATAGAATTGAAGCCCTGAAGACATTGAATCTGAATTATAAAGGGTCAAACACCAAACTTGCTTGTTCTTGTAAGCATTTATAACAAAAATCCATTTCTAGATTCAAGCTGATATCGAAATGTCTTTTCATTTTCTCATCTTGATGATGTTCTAAAGGACAAGGATTTTGAGATTGGCTTCCAAGAAAAACAAATTCCAACCCCCTCCAGTCCAGCTGCAGGATAAATTCAGGATAACTTTTCCTCGTGTCAGGGGTAGACCCAAATTTCCTTTGGGAAACTCCGGGGGAAAACTCTTCCTTCCTGATATTCAGTCTTTGCCAGGAAATATCTCAAGAAGGGTTGAAATGAACACAAGTTTGAGTCAGTTACATAAGAGAACATTTAGAAAAGCATACTGGAGAATTTAGGGCTAAAGTAGTTCCCAGTTTATCACAGAGAAGAGAAGCAATTTGTGTGCCGTTATATCATTTCCAACACTGTACACTTGCTAAGCTGATTTGTGCACCTCTGGCTATGCAAACCAAGCAGGCGCAGACTTGACTTAGAAAATGCTTTGTCTTCCACACTGCATAAGACTCAACGCTTTTATGGGGAGCTGTACTGTACACTCAGTGCTCACATTGATAACCACCTTAATAAGGTTAAAAAACATGGATTTTTTAAAAAGACCAATATACATTTGTTCTCAAAAATTGCTATTGCTTTATTTGTTTTTAGCTATGATGGTTACATTATTATAAACTTTCTAATAACCCTAAAGGGGAGCATGAGATTTGCATGTTTATCAAAGGAGAATAAAGAAGAGTTGAGAAAAACTGCTGTAAATGGAAAAAATAGTGCTGAAAAAAGACACTGGTAGAGGGATAAGGAATAGCTGTCTGCAGAGGCTCCACCTTGTTGACAGCACCCTGTTTAATTCAAATTTCTGGTTTAGTGGGAGGGTGTGGATCATTTCCTTACAGGAAGATGAAGGTCAATCATGTGATCGAGGACCTGGATGAACAAATGACTGTTCAATAACAGATAGCTTTTGAAAACAAAAAATAGATAGATTTTGGATAACATTTAATATGTTCAGGCACTGTTCTAAGTACTTTATGTATAGTAACTCATTTATTCCTCACAATAATTTTATAAGAAAAGTATTATCATCCCCATTTTATAGAGAGGCAACCAAAACGTCAAGTGTAATGGACTGAATTGTGTCCCCCCAAATTCATAGGTTGAAGCCCTAACTTCCAATGTGACTATATTTGGAGATAAGCTTTTAGGAGGTAATTAAGGTTAAATGAGGTCATAAGAATGGGGCCCTAATCCAATATGACTGGTGTCCTTAGAAGAGGAAGAGGCACCAGGGATGCATGAGCACAGAGGAAAGGCCATGTGAGGACACTGCAAGAAAATGGCCATCTGCAAGCAAGGGGAGAGGCCTCCAAAGAAACAAAATTTGCTGAAAACTTGGTATTGGACTTCCAGCCTCCAGAACTATAAGGAAATAAATTTCTGTTGTTTAAACCACCCAGTCTGTTGTATTTTGTTATGGCAGCCTTAGCAAATTAATATACCAAGAAACTAAGAAATTTGCCCAGGATCTTTGCACAGCTCTTCTGAACCCAGACAGTCTGGATTCAGAAATCATGCTCTTGACCTTCTTCTGTCTTCATCCAGTGAGTTAAAGCAGCACTGTCCAATAGCAATATAACTATAGGCCACAAATTTGAACCTCACATGTAATTTACAACAGTCTAGCAGTCACATTTTAAAAGACAGATGAAATTAATTTCAATAATATATTTTATTTAACACAATATACCAAAGTATTATTTCAGCATGTAATAAATATGAAACATTATTAATAAAATATTTAACATTCTTTCTTTTGTACCAAGTCTTCAAATCCAGGGTCTATTTTCTACTTACAGCACTTCTCAGTTTGGACTAGCCACATTTCAAGTGCTCAGTAAGCCACATGTGACTAGTGGCTGCCATACTGACAACACAAGTTAAAGCACTTTCATGGTTCTCCACTGTGTGCAAGATAAAGTCAAGTCTCCTTAAACGGACAGGTAAAGTCTGTCCTGATGTAGCCAGGGCAAAAGTGACAGGCCCCAGTATTCTCAACATGCCCCATCTGAGAACAAGCCTCCACTCCATGATTAGGGGCTGGGTGGAAGAACAAAGCCCCCACATCTTGACCACACTCGGGACTTAGTCTCAGCAACAGATGGCTGCGGGTAAGATGAGAAAAGCTGTTGTTCTGCAGCTCCCAGGAAGAAAATCCTCTGCGCGCCGGGAGATGTTCTTGGCTGCAGCTGTCTGCCTGGGAGCTGGGACCGGGGAGACAGGAAGCCATCTTGGTTCAAATACCATAGACTCTGACCTTTCTTACTAAGTTTTTGTAGATGTTCTTGAATACATGTTTCTTTGTGTGCTGTTTATCTTTAGGACCATTTCCAGAGTCCTTAAACCATTTTGTTTTTTTTAAATTTTCACCAATATTACTGGGGAGCAGGTCAGCGGAGCCCCTCATGCTGTCATGCCAGAAGCCAATCTTTAGAACTGCGTCTCTTAAGGTCCATGGCTGGCAAAGTTGTTCAAGGAGACTCAGGATAAATGACAATATGTATTAGATTCTGAGTGATGACTTTATTCATGCAAGAAAAATAAAACTTTGAAATAATACCAAATGATGATTAGGTGACTAACAATCCTATAATGTTAGAGGTTAACTTGTAGAAAACTGTTAAGGATGTTTTGTTTTGTTTTGTTTTTAAGTATCTGGAAGAGAAGAGAACCTCAAATGTTATATGGTTTAATTGCTGCAGAAGATTAACTGGTTTTATATTTAAATTAGAAATCTCATTTCAGAATTCCTTTCCCTACTAATTATATGAAACCTAGTTCTTCTAATTCTTTTCTATCCAGCTCTGTCATTCTGCCATCTCCTTCATTAATGAGTTAAATAAAACTTAAACTCATGCTATCTTTGGTATAAGACTTATGTTTTTAACAATTTAAGAATTTTGCTTTTCAAACATCTGCAATGTCAATTCTCTTTTTCCTGCACAAAGAGCACAGGCCCCAGTCAATGAGATTAAAGAATAGGCAGCTTTTCTCAGAGTCTTGCTGCTAAGGTCCTGAAGATTCTTAGCAGTGCCATGAGCTCCTCAGGGAAAAATGTGTGCTATCGGCTGAACTGTGTCCCCTCAAAATTCTTCTGTTGAAGTCCTAGCCCCCAGTTCCTCAGAATGTGACTGTATTTGGAGATAGAGCCTTTAAAGAGGTAACTGAGGTAAAATGAGGTCACATGGGTGGGCCCTAATCCAGTATGACTGGTGTCCTTATAAGAGATTAGGACACACACAGAGAAGAAAGCAAACCTGCCGACAACTTTGATCTCAGACATCTAACTTCCAGAACTTTGAGGAAATAAATTTCTGCTGTTTAAGCCACCCAGTTTGTGGTACTTTGTAATGGCAGCTCTAGCAAATGAATACATTATGCAAGGGAATATTTTGGCTTCCTTCGGATTGACCATATCTGGGAAATCTATGCTTTTAGCGGTCATGATGGAACAAGTTATGGCTACCCTGAAAATGGATAGTTCAGAGGCAATAGTTCCAGTAAGGGTAGAAATCTGTGAATACATACACTTTGTTGGAGTTTGTCACCAAATTCCCAAAGCCCTAAAGTGGAGGTGGAGAGTAGGTGTTTTTGCAGGTTGAGGCAGGGCCCCCATCTCCTTCTGTATTCACTCAGCTCCCTGTGTATTTCAGTGACCAGCTGGCAGCTTGGTTTAGACAAAGTATTGGTCTATAATAACCAGTTTTCTGTCTACAAAGTCACCAGAAGCACCAAGGTTCTATCTATAATGGTCTCAGTAGTTTTACTTCACGGGTGAAGGATGGGGACTGCCAAGGGAAAAAAATGGGAGGCTGCTTCCACCAGAAGCTCCTACCAGCTGTAAGGAAATGCAAACCTTTATTTATTCAACAGATCATCTACTGTATACTGGTCTCTGCAGGGGTGCTTTAAGGAGAGACTATGCTTGCTTAGTGAATAGGGGTTATCATTAGAACCCTGTAATCTCTTTTATCTTTCTGCCTTTGTGAGAATTTATAGATTAGTCTAGAAGTGAGCTGCCTTTGTCACACGCCAAGCACACTATTTAATAGTTGTTTCTGTAGCTCTAAGAACTATGTTTTTGAAAAAAACAAAAAACTGGAAGCATGGTCTGAAAATACAGAGACTCTATGCCTGTTCTGGAAAATCTGGGACTGAGAGCCACCGCACCATATTCAGAGATGTTTAGAAACACTAGTTGTCAATGAATCAGGTAAATTCTTTAGAATTAGTTTGTAAGCTAGTATCATGCTGCAGGAAATGACATACCAGTGCTTTACACACTTGATGGCATGGTTAGAATAACTTTTACTACTTTGGACCCTCTAGTGAACATATTTGTCTATCAAATCAGCCTACACAAAGGCAGTACAGGAATAAAAGGTATGGGAGAGAGAGAATCATTGGGACAATCCTAAACTTTTTTTTTTTTTTCAAGTAAGTTTTTATCCCTACCTAGTTTTATTTCACTCTCAAGCCCATATTTATTGTTTTTGTGATAAGGGATAGATATGCAGTGGAAATCCTTAGGATAAACAAGGCAATCAAAGCAGACAGCTATGATTAACACACCAAAAGTCTTTTGCAGAAGAACCACAACATATCAATAAATCCAAAGACAGCATTTAAAACAAAAATTAATGAACTAAAAAATAAACTTACTTGGGGGATCAAAACAACTGAAAAGCAGGTTCTTAAAAATTATTCTGGCAAGATGACTGAAGAAAAAAAAAAGGCACAGCAGAAAAAACCAGCAATTAAAAATGGCTATAATTACCAATTAGGCATAAATTTTTTTTTAAGAAGGATATTTATTTATTTATGGCTGCGTTGGGTCTTCGTTGCTGCAAGCAGGCTTTCTCTAGTTGCATTGATTGGGGCCACACTTCATTGCAGTGCGCGGGCTTCTCACTGCAGTGGCTTCTCTTGTTTCGGAGCATGGGCTCTAGGCACGCAGGCTTCAGTAGTTGTGGCTCGTGGGCTCTACAGCACAGGCTCAGTAGTTGTGGCGCGTGGGCTTAGTTGCTCTGCGGCATATGGGATCTGCCTGGACCAGGGCTCGAACCCGTGTTCCCTGCACTGGCAGGCGGATTCTTAACCACTGCGCCACCAGGGAAGTCCCAAGGCAGAAAATTTTAAATATTATATACAACTTTTTACCAGTTTGAAAACTACTGTGTAAAATGAATTAAGTCAATAATTTTCCAAATAGAAGGACAGAATGAGTACGGTTATAGAAGATAAAACACTGAATATGAATGCATAATTTAGGTGACAGGAACATGAGTTTCATTGTGCTAATCTTTCTACTTTTAAAAATGTTTGAAATTTTCCATAAAAACACAAGTTTAAAAAAACCAAGGTAAACAAATTTTTGGAGCATGATAGGAAACAAAGTAATTATTTCAAAAACAGGCAAGTGAAAGAATCAAGCATTTATCTTGTCTTTCCTATAGAGATTGTACCTCAGAGTAACCAAATAGTTGATATTGGGAAGTTTCTCTTATTACATAGAAGTAATCCAAATAAATCACACAAAAAGACAGAACTTTGCCATTTTACAATCCCTAAATATTAATTGACCTATGCAATGATCAGCAATGGCTACTACCATCACAAGAAAAGACACATTATATAAGTGCCCAGTGCCATCTATGAAATATTCTTGCCAAAAAAAAAGAGGGAGGCAGGCAGGAGGTAAGGAAAGCAGCAGCTCCCAATTTACAGAAAATTTGAGGTGGGGAGACCTATTAAAGAAATAATATCATGGGGACATAATCAGCGAAATCCAGATCGTTAGAATTTTCACAAAACAAATAGTTCAATTTCTTCAACAAATAAGTTGCAAGGGGAAAAAAGGATGGAAAGGAAAGCTATATATTAAAAGACTGTATCAACAATTGCAATGTATGGATTTATAAATACTGAAATATTTAGAGATGAAATTATATGAAGACTAGGATTTGTTTCAAAATAATCCAGGGAGTGGATGAAGAGTAGATGAAACAAGATTTGCCACTAGTTGCAGTTGCGTATTGGGAACACAGGGCTCCATCCTACTATACTAACTAGTATATATTTAAGAATCTTAATGACAAGAAGTTCTGCTAAGCCTTTTGTATAAAGTCTCCTCGTAGGATGCCAGAGAGCTAGGTAGGTTTTTCTGGCTTTTCTTGATGAAAATGCATAAGGGGTTAGATATCAACCTACCAGATCAGGCTTATATTTGCAAAAACAAAACTAAAATGTATTAATGAAATCTTTTCTGAAGCTAGTGGGGTGTAAAACCACTCAAAATGGTAAAATTTACTTGAAAACACGGTGTGTGATTTTTGTTTTGTCAGAGAAACATTTTTCCCATAGGTATGCCATGGTCAGAGAAATGCAATATACAGATATGCAGGAGAGTGCCATGATGAAACTCAGTGCATGGTATCTTGAGTACTTTATAACATGGCCTTACTTACTGAGTAGAATAATCAGCTGATTTAAGAAGCTAGGAGAATGGTTTACAGTTCCTTGCTCAATTACAATCATTTTTCAAAATCCTTTTAAATTGAAGTACAATACACAGATAAATGCACAAATCCTAAGTGTACAAGCTCAATGAATTATCAGAAAGTAAACACTCCTGGGTAACTGGTACAAAGGTTAAGAAATAAAACATTAACCACAAACCAGAAACCTCTCCTCAAGCCCTCAATTACCTCCTTCCCAAAGGTAACCACTACCCTATTTCTGAACTTGATGTAAATAGAATTATACATTACACATTCTTCTGTGTATGGCTTCCTTTGTTCAACATCACATCTGTGAGATTCTTCCCTGTAGGTTTTATGTAGCTTTATTGTGTTCACTTGTATCAAGTGTTCCACTATAAAAATACATCCTTATGAAATTTCTTTCTCTCTCATAGTGCCTGTTGCCCTAACGTGTACTTTGTCTAACATTTATATAACTAATACCGGCTTTCATTTGGCTAAAGACAATCTCTTAACAGGTTAGAATTTGACACTTGTTTTCTGTAGGATCAAGGACTTAGATAATTCCATAATTTTAGGCATAGAACAAGGATATAGGTGCTTACTTAACTGAACTGTGGGCAATTTATTCCAACAAAACCAATGAGTTTTTCCTGTTACCCTATGTCCTTAGAACAAACATAGGAATGAAAGAAAATAGATAAAGGGATCTTCATGGAACATTAGACTCATTAACTTTTCCTACGCAATTATACTTTTTTATAATAGCAGAGGTAGGAGTTCTACATCCGAACCCAATGATTACAAATGCAGTAATTCCAAGAAAACTGTTATAGAATTTTATAAGTTCAACATAAATTGTTTTGATAGAAACATATAGTGAAGAATTTCCATTGGAAGTAGACAACAGAAAAAAATTCATTGATGTAGGATCACACAAACAGTAAACAAAGTGGGTTTAATACTCTTAACTATTCCTAACATAGCATCCAGTTTAATTACCTACAAATGTTGGGCATTAAAAATTGGGTACAGCTTGTTTGACAGTACCCTCTTTGATTATTTCTGCAACTGTTCTTCAAGTAATGGCATATGTCTTAGAAATGATCATTGCTCTGAAATGACATTTCTTAGAGATAATTATTGCAGGGTATGTGTTCCTACATACTCATAATTAGCTGTAGGATAGCTTTAGCCATGTGTATTCTGATTAGAATGGCCTAGAGAGAGGCCTCATGATCCATTTGGGGGGCTTTCCATTGAAAGCAAGAGTTCAAGACTATTTGATTTATGGATTTAGGCTGACATTTCCACTAGATTACACAGTTCTAAAAGGTAAATCACCACATCCCTAACTTTTCATTATCTTTCCCAGCACAAAGCTCAGTTCTGGTACAATCAGTACTTGGTGAGCTGAAGGAATAATTTTCACTAAACAGTGTTAAGGGCTGAATTACCTCCTGTCAAAATTCTTCGTCCCAGTATCTCAGAATGTAACTGTATTTGGAGACAGAGCCTTTAAAGAGGTAATTGAGGTAAAATGAGATCAGATGGGTGGGCCCTAATCCAATATGAATGGTGTCCTTATAAAAAGAGATTAGGACACAGACACATACAGAAGAAAGATCATGTGACGGTACTGGGAGAAGATGGCCATCTACAAGTCAAGGAAAGAGGTCTCAGAAGAAATCAACCCTGGTGACACCTTGATCTTGGACTTCTAACCTCTGCAACTGTAAGAAAACACATTTCTGTTGTTTAAGGTGCCCAGTCTGTGGCACTTTATTATGTCAGCCCTAGCAAACTAATACATATACTGTAGTAACTACCTTTTTTAAGAGTTAGCTTTCTCAAATTTGCAACTTGAAATTACACTTTTATAGTTTTCAGAAGTAGGTAGGCATTTTTACTCTTCAGCAGAAAAAAACACCCCCAGCACTTAGGCAATGCCTTTAAATTGGTTTTGGCAGTTCTCAGAAGAGTATATAAACGCCCCAACCCCATGTACAGACCTTCAAGAACACGACCCTCACAGCACTTGGCAGGACAGAACTGCAACACCAGGGTGCGATGGAGAGTACTGGATAATGTTAAGGAGACCTGGGCTCTAGTCCAGACTCTGCCATTAAGTGGCATGTGGCCTTGGGCAAGTCACTTCCTTCTCTGAGCCGCTTATCTTTAAAAGGTGGAAATTGAACTAGGTAGCCTCTTAGATCCATTTATGCTCAAAACTTTGTGACTGTTAATGATGGTTACAAGCCTCTGCTATGTAAATAAGCATTTCATGGTCAAGCAAGTTTATAAAAACCTATTTGGCCATAGGGTTATTTTCTTTTCCTGATAAAAATGCCTCTAGATCTTAAAAAAAAAAAAAAAATTGATCTAGTTACGTTCACGGAGACAATAGATTTTGGATGAGCCAGCAAAGATCAGCAGTAGTTACCTAGTTTTCTATTCCATTAAAAATAAATCCCACCCCCCGCCCCAAGAAAAAATTCCCACTTGTAAAAAGATCCTAGAATAGGGACTTCCCTGGTGGTCCAGTGGTTAAGAAACCATCTTCCAATGCAGGGGACATGGGTTCGATCCCTGGTCAGGGAAGTAAGATCCCACATGCTGTGGGGCAACTAAGCCCGCGTGCCACAACTACTGAGCCCATGTGCTCTAGAGCCCGTGCACCACAACTAGAGAGAAGCCCATGTGCCGCAACTAGAGAAGCCCACACGCAGCAACAAAGAGCCCACGAACCACAAGGTAAGATTCCACGTGCGGCAACTAAGACCCTACGCAAATAAATAAACATTAAAAAAAAAAGATCCTAGAATAAAAGATTAAAATAAATGACTGCTTAGACTCCTACAATCCAATAACGCTTCAAAGAACCTAGGAATAAAACATTTGCCTATGGAAAAGCAATATATAGGCAGCTGGTAACTGTGTTACCCTTTAATCAAAAAAAAACACAAACTTGGTTTGAGGTCACACCTCAAAATGTCTCAAAATTTATGTATACTCATCCCCTAGGGAAGTCAAAAACTGAACTGGAAAAAATGTTCCAACTCTTCTTTGGCATTGCACATATACTGTGTGTGTGTGTGTGTGAGAGAGAGAGAGAGAGAGAGAGAGAGATGCACAGAGAGAGCGAAAGACAGCACTCATGCAAAGATGCCAACATGTACTTGTACAAAGGGGGCGTGCCCCTGAAGAAGCTGTTTGTAGGACGGTTAGAAAAGCATTCTGTTTCTCAAAATGAGAACTGTTCCTTAACTAAAAGAGAGGTGATTAGTAGACTTAAGGTTTTTCAGTTTTTAAAGTGGTATGAATATGTGCTTGCTATGCTCTCACTATAACAAGTTTAGATGGATGGCTATGACAAAGAAAATATGACATCATTAGAATTACAGGTAAGACAAGGGGAAACCCAAAGTACAGACAAGAACACAGAAATATTTTTAAGAGAGTACAGATGTCATGACATTTATTAAAAGGCATGCTACAATGCTATATTTGTTAGGAAAGAGATTAGAGATATCAAGTAATAGTCAGCAAATATACAAACTGAACAAAAATGGAATATATTGTAGTGTACAGAAGCTTGAATTAACCATGCACTACGCACTTAGAAAATATGTTTTTTAATATTTTATCTTCTCTTCGCATTTATAACATAATTCACTTCAATAATCACAGAATCCTTTTCTTCCAATGCCACAAACTGTGTTACAAATGAAAGCTGGTACTGCTGCTTATCAAAATATACAAGACAATTGATGTTTTATATAAAACCACTTTATATGTTAACTTGTTCCCAAAAACCGTTTTTTTTTTTCTTTTTCTTTTTTGGCCTGGTTTTAAAAAATGTTGTTACAAATATTTACAGCATTTTCTTCTGTTAGATGAACATTCTTATAAACTGAAAAAGGGAATTTTATGAACAGACCACATAAAACACGAGACAATGTCAGAGGCTCCTAGCTGTGCTATTTTTTTTTTTTTCTTAAATACAGTACTGAAAATGCCCATAAAACCCATGTTGTCCTAATCCATTCTGTTCACATTTAAACTCCCATTTTCTCTAAGTAGTCTATTCGCCGATAGGAAATAGAAAGTAAAGGCCGCTTTGCACTGGATCTTCTTTCAGAAAGGAGCTTGGGAAAAGAAATGCTTAACAGAAAGGAGTCAAAACCAAAACAGTCAGTCTTTGGTCAGAGCAATGAGGTGACATTTTGATGCAAAACTTTGCTTGGTCAGCAATCTTTATAATTAGTACTTTTTGGATGTGGGATGAATTTTTTAAAGATCTGGGTAACAATGGTAAGGGGGAAAAAAGGCTAGAGTATGATTTTTTTTAATGACATCAAAAATAGCTATTTAAGTATTTGTTATTACAACTACTACATAGATTAAAGAACTAAAAATAATGTAACAACAACAACAACAAAAATCTGTTTACAGTGCTGATTTAAGCTTGCCATGAGCAGCTTTCAATCATGACTATTATCACCAAGGTCACTGGACCAGAAAAATATCCCTGTTCTCTGGAACATATGCGTCAGGTTACAGAAACTAAGATGACTACCACAAAGATTAAGAGCAGCTCTGTTCTTGGACCTGCTCAATGCTATATAATGAATATTATGTGATGAAGGCAAAAAGTATAACTGAGACTTCATTTTACAGTTACAACTGTTTGCTTGAACGGATGGTGTGTGGGACAACATTCTTTTAAAACTATAGTATGTATTTCCTGAAAACCAGAATACTGATACTACCTTAGTCTCAAATAGGAAGAAAAGATCAATTAAGACTACTGAAGAAGGCACATAACCTTTGGTCCTGTTTTGTTTTTCTCCCTCTATAAAACCCCCAAAACTAACATTTTAGTAATTTTCTATTTTTTAAATCATTCACAACTAGCTGTTAAAATTTGCTCTGAAAAAAGACTGCAAATAGTCTCGTAGACAATAACACAGCTCTTAAAAGACAGCTGAGTTATATTTTCTTCAAAGAAAAAGTTCTGTGCAATCTAAATTGTATTTCTTTTAGCACAATAGTAGAATATTTTAAGTCTGGCAGTTTTATTCTTGTTAACAACAGATCAAGACAAAGGAAAAGTTAAGAAAAATGCTTTTACGCATAGTCATGCTGTCTTTTTGGTTTTAAAAATAGCAGTACACACTAGGTTTTCTAAGAGATAGGCTGATAGTTTGGCAAACAGGGCTTTTAAGTGACTCATTGGGGGGAAAAACACATACTTTTGAGCTTGTCATCTTTTGTCCAAAAATACTTAGTGGAAACAGAAGAGGAATTACATGTTAATATAAATGTATAACCTTTGCTGCCTAATGACACGGAAGCTTTTAAAAGTTTATATAAAACTGATCAGAGACATTCATGAGAGTTACTTTTAATCAACTGAAGCAGAACCTATAATCACCATCCTAGGTGGAGCCAAAAAAAGGCATTGCTTCCATAAGGAATAAGCAGGCAAAAATTGTGCCTCTAAAAACTGTGAGATTTGCAACTTTCAGCAAAATCAGAAACATGACTACAAATTAACATTACAATATTTAGCCTTAAACAACAAATTTATGGCATTCTGCAGGAGCTATTAGGTAGGTAATTCTGATACTCTCTTGTAAGTTATCAAATTATTAAGGTTATTTTTCTAGTTGTATCTCACAGGAAACACAATTTACTGCTATGCAAGTTATTTAAATCTCAAAGTAGAACTTTTTGGCATAAATTGCTACTGTTAAACGTGTACTGCTATTTTTTAATGAAGTCCTGAATATACATATTTTGTGTCAAAGTCAGACACCTCCAAAAATAAGACAATACTCCTTAAAATTAAGTAAATAAACTTAAAAATAGGATACTATGACAGCTCAACAGCAAAATAAACATCGCTCAGAAGATATCAACTAAATGCATGCCAAAACGAAAAATACAAAGATCTAGTTTTTCCACTGCCCTGATATTTTTAAATCTTTTTACAGAAACTATACCAACACAAATACTGTAGACCTCTATAATTCAAAGAGCAAATAGCCCAATATGGACAACATCCATGTGCTACAGCTAATTTTAGACACAAATTGATGGTTGCAAACACACTATTTTAAACAAGAATATCTCACCTTTTCCAAATCTTAATTTGATTAATGTTCTTTGTCAATAAATTAAGATGTATGTAATGTGCATATGTATGTACGACACTAGAAAAGTGTATGTATATACACTTATCTATACACACACACATACGTGCGCACAAATCCCTGAAAAGGATTCAAATGTTCTCTCTCAAATATAAAGGCCATTCCCTACTTCAAAATTACATTCAATACCATTGTGATCTCCCTTCTGCTACACTTCTGCTACACTTACACTGACTGTTATAGGAATCATGAATTAAAACTACACAATAATTCCTAACTAAAAAAAACCCAATTTAACATGCCACTGAAAATTATAATAGTGCCTGTATGGAAGGAAAAAAATGAAGCAATTTGGGGAGATTTCTTAAAGAAATTGTTTTTTCCCCTTCCCTCTTACTCAGTGTTTTGGTAAAAATATATTTCATAAGTGAAAAAATAAAAATTAGATAAATGATTACACCTATCAGCTAATATTAAAACTGATCCATTTGAAAGATCTCAATATAGTGTCCTCCTTTGTATTCTACCAACTAATTGTTGCTCAGCGTTGAGTGAATTCTGCTTTTTAACAATTATCTTTTGTAGTCTCCAATTTTTTATAAAATTTCTTCCTGTGTTCAAATTAATGGCTGGAATATAGCAAAGAAATTGAAATATTCTTTTAAAAGGTGAGATGAGCCACTCTGAGAATCTGAAAAGTGTAAAATGGGTGGACAAAAATGACCCTTTTAACAAATTCTGCTTTAAAAAAATCCGATCAAGCACTGAAGGAATAATTAACAAAAGCAAAGTATCTAACTAAAAAGAAACAATTTTACATTATACAATCACTGAAGCAACATTAACATGTACTCTCACATTCAACTAAAAAGAGGGACAGAGTATGAGAAAGAATCCACCTTCTCATACTCCATATATGTGGGCACTCAGTAATGAAGTCACATTAACAAAGAAAAGCAAGTTCTCACTTGAGTATACGACAAAAACCAAGTACTCCTGAGACAAATTCTAATGCGTGATAAAGATCAGACAAGATCCAGAACTGAGACTGCATGTTATAGCCCCAAACTGGTATGCTATAACTGGCAATGACCACTATTGGTCACAATATGAAGAGGCCTACAGGTGTGCACTGAGTTATTCCCAAAACCGTTTAACCCTTCCTCACCCCATCTCTACACCAAAGCACCAAAAAATTTGAATAGAAACTATTAGTTATTGAAAATCACTTAAAATTGCAATGAAAAAAACTTTAAAATCCTTACCAAAACAGGGAAAGAAAAAACAAATGCTCACCAAGCCCACAATATAGCTTTCAAGATACTTAGATAAAAGTCTAACCTATTATATCATAAGCACATAATAAGGCACATAATAGGAAATTAAGTAAATACACAGTAATTCTGAATAAGTATTAGAGATTATAGTGGTACAAAAAACCCTTGAGATTGATTTTTTTCTAAAAGAAGACTTTACCAAAAATAACTTTTAAAAAATCTGTCAAACCATATGATAGACCTGAATATTTTCCTTAAGACTGTAAACTTTTTTCTGAAAACAACTATAAAAAAGTAGTTTATAAGTAGGATTATTTTTCTTTTTAAATTTTCCAAGATCATATATTATTAGGCAAGTGTCATTTTGAAATTTAAAACATGATTTTTCCTAATAAAATTATTAATTATTCTGACATCTTAATAGATCCTGGTTGAATTCTACTTAATTTCCCTGGAGATAGTTGAGACACTTCATTCTCCAAATAGTCTTAAAAAGTTAAAGATATGCAAAGGAGTGTCTTACAGTGGAAAAAAAAAATTGAAAGAAAACACGCAGATTTATAAATTTGCTTCCAATACAACCCAATTTGTTTATGTATAGTAAGTATCAGTATATGCCAAATAACTGATGTAACTTATAAGGGAACACAGTTTCCTAGAGGAGTCAAACTTCTGATTCATACAGTTAAAAACTTGGTTGTAGGTAATTTAAATTACTTATGTCAAGTAATTTTAAAAGTCTGTATGTTTAAATTTTTCAAACTACAAAGGAGTTTAGAAATGTTGTATAAGGCTGATCTGGACCCAAACGAAAAGAAAGACTGTCCTCTTGAAATCCAATTTAATAAAGGGAATTGAATTATTGAAAAATTATTTTTTCCTGATTCTTTTTTCCTGAAGATTATTTTCATTTTAGAAACTATGGTACAAAGGAAAAACACGCCTCTGATGATGTATTGGCAGAGGGGAGAAAGGGAAAAGAGAACATCGTATGATTTTTTGAATATACTTGAATATCAAACTCAGGAAGAGTTAATTTTGTGAAAGAGGCAGAATTGGTCTTGAGCTGCTTCAGTCTATGTCTGAAGGTTTTACTGAAATTATGGTCCAGTCTTAGGAGAAAAATTCACAGAAAAGTTAGATTGTAGATTTTGAGAAGGAAACTCTGAGGTGGTGATTTTCTCCAAGGTCATGGTTATGAAGTTCAATGAGAGCCTGGATTGCTTCTTCCACAGATCCCAACTGAATGAGTGCCATTTTGCGATCTTTCCTGAAAATGGTAGAAGAAATAGAAAAAGCATATAGAATTAATTTTGCCTACAAACCTCTTCCGCAGCCCTAGAAGACTTCATTAAACTACCTTAAACATTTGCAGATCATATTAAATAATGTTAATATATTTCTTAAAAGCATGGACTTACTGAAAGAATTTAAAAGCCTTCACTGAACATCCGGCTTCTGTGAAAAGGTTCTTCAGATCATCTACTGTAACAGAGGGGCTGTGAAAACATTACAGAGAGAGTCAACTATCTTATCCCTAATTTTCAAATGATGCAAAGATTAACTCCTGAAATCATCAAGTCTCCAGAATATTTCACATTTCAAAGAGCATAAAGCCACGCAATGAAGATATGATTTGCAAGTGCCCTGAAAGATGTTCAAGGTTGATGCATACATGTTCTCAAACGATGGAATTTTGTCTCAGATCTTTTGCACAGGACATGGGCAGTATATAAAGAACAAGAAAATCTTTCTATATTTATTCTTTCAATGGGATTATTACCCACAATTAACTCTAGTACTTCCAAAGATACTTCCCTAGCTCTGACTTGTCTTCTATGGTCCAGCGTTTTCCACTACTAGGCCAGTAGATTTTCAATTACTTTCAGGGTAATTATGAACATGTGTATGTGGTAACCAGGTTCTAAGATAGCCCCCAACTACTCTTGCCTCCTAGTATTCACACTTTTGGTACTCCCCTCCCATATCTAATAAGGATGTCCTCTGTAACCCTCAGGGTATTGTAGAAATGACACATGTGACTTCTGAGGCTGAGAGACACTGAGATTTCCACCTTGCCCTCTCTTGAATCACTAGCTTTGGAAGAAACCAGCTGCTATTTCACGTGGACAATCAAGCAGCCCTATGGAGAACTCCTTGTGGCAAGGAACTGAGGCCTCCTGTCAACAACTAAGCATACGGTGAGCCACTTTGGAAGTGGAGTCTCTAGCCCCAGTTAAGCCTTCAGATGCAACCTTATGAGAGATTCAGCCAAAACCACCCAGCTAAGCCACTTCTGGATTCCTGACTTACAGTAACAATTTGAGATAATGAACATCTACTACTGTGTTAAGCTGTTAAGTTTTGGGGTGATCTATTACGCAGTAGTAGATAACTAATACAGTGGTCTATCACATGAGAGTCAACTGACTAAAAGTAGACTCTTCCTCATCTCACAACTCCCAGCAAGGATGGTGTTATAGAACAATAATTGGCTCTGCAAGGAGACAGATATAAGTTCACATTCTATTTTTCATTCACCTGGTATGTAACTCTTGAGTAAGTTACTTAATCTGAGCCTCTCACTTTCATTGTTAAAATGAAACTAACGACCTTTACTCCAAATGCTATTATGGATAAATTGCTAGAGACAGAATGTAGAATAGTGGTTACCAGGGACTGGGGGTAGAGAGAAACAAGGAGACATTGTTTAATGGGTACAGAGCTTCAGTTTGAGATGATGACAAGGATCTGCAGATGGATATAAGTGATGGTTGCACACTATGAATGTACTTAATGTGAATGTACACTCAAAAACGGTTAAAATGGTAAAACTTAGGTTATGTATTTAACCACAATTTTAAAAGAAGGTTATTATGGAGATTAAATGAGGTAACACACGTAAAACACCACCACAGTGCCCAGACTTGGCAGATGGTTAAAAAAAGTATTAACATCCTTTCTCTCTTCTACCTACATGTCCGATGCAGGTTGCAACTTGAGACCAGCTCCTGGATAAATGTATTTAAGAGGGAGCCTGCTTTAGTATTTAAATATGTTGCCTCTCTCCCTGACTCTGCAGTGATGAGGTGCTAAATTTCTAGATTTTTTTCTCAAGTGACTCTTCCAGTTGCCTGGCTGGCATGAGGTTTGAGCCATTGCCCAATTCGGATTCAAGGTTTTTCCATATAGCCTAATTGGAGACTAGCTAGGAGCCTGGGCATTCAACAGCATTTTGAATAATTATTTTCTCTTCCTATTCAAATCCCATTCTCATTCTCAGAAATATTCCAGAACTGTACCCTTCTCCATTCCCTCAGTCTTTAACTTTTCACACACGTGCTCACACACAACTATACCCCACAGCTTTTACCCTTCCTTCCCAAAGCTTATCCCTCTTCATGTATTAGATTAAGTTATATAAAATTGCCACCTTGGCACTTCCCTGGTGGCGCAGTGGTTAAGAATCCGCCTGCCAATGCAGGGGACACAGGTTCGAGCCCTGGTCTGGGAAGATCCCACATGCCGCGGAGCAACTAAGCCCATGCACCACAACTACTGGGCCCGCGCTCCGCAACAAACAGAAGCCACTGCAATGAGAAGCCCGCACACCACAACAAAGAGTAGCCCCTGCTCGCCACAACTAGAGAAAGCCCGTGCACAGCAACGAAGACCCAACACAGCCAAAAAGTAACTAACTAACTAAATTTATTTATTAAAAAAAAAAAAAGTTAAAACTGCCCCCTTTGTAGGTCAAGGATTTCAAGAATTAAAACTGGGGTTGCCAGGTGCTTTCTATAAAGGGCCATACAGTAAATTTCTTAGGCTTTGATGGCCATACAGCCTCTGTTGTAACTATTCAGCTTTGTTGTTATAGCTCAAAAGCAGCTATAGCTAACACATAAATGAATAAATATGGTTGTGTTCCATAAAACTTTATTTATGGAAGGTGAAATTTTAATTTTATGTAATTGTCTCAAATCACAAAAAATTTTTCTTTTGTTTTTCCCTAACCACTTGAAAATGTAAAAACCAATCTTAGCTCATGGGCCTTACAAAAACAGATGGATTTGGCCCCTAGGCTATAGTTTGTCGATCTCTAAGTTAGATGATGACCAAAGAACAAGTCTGCTACAACACTGGTTAAATACAGAGTGGTTACAAGAAAATTTTTAGCTTTTACATATATATATGGCTTTGCAGCATGTAGGTAAAAATAGAGAATTCAGTTTTACCAAATTCTTAGATACATAAATTATTTGATTTTGCTATGCTGGTCACTAAAGGGTCTTTACTTACACAAAAGGATGACTAAGTATACACCAATGGAATATTTCTGCACAGATTTTTGCCATTCTATAACTGAAAGGTAACTTAGTTGCTAATTCTCTGTTTGGAAAGAAAAATTTAAAACATTGCTATCTTTCACTTTCATAGTGTATGGTTAGATATAAACTTCTTAAGGCATGATGGCAAATAAATCATCTTACGAGAAATTAGTGAATAGGACAACTGCTACGTTAGAATAATTTCAGTTTTTACCTCCCCAAACCATATACTGTAGATTATTAATCATCTAAATGAATAGTAACTAATTAGATACATACGGGATGTTGGAAAGATGCAGAGTAGCTGATGGTGGAAAAATATTCTGGAAGTTTTTAGAGCCAGGCTTTTTAAAGCGATGCAAAGGACTATTGCTAAAATCCTTAGTCAGACCTTGGTCTTCTTGTCCCTCTCGAGGAAGCTGAACTGCTTGATGTTTGGACAGTGTAGCACGAAGCACTTTCCCATAAAGTCTCTGACCACTCAGATGGTTCATTGCTGGTGCATAAGAAGAAAATAAGGAAAGTCTGGGTATTAAGATAGAGTCTCTGTAAAACTGTCTATCATAATTCTTTTTATTTAGTCATTTAAAATTATACTGTCAATTTGAGGGCTTAAATGGCTTTAAATTTAAAAACTCTTATATACGAAAATGTATTACATGACTCTGTTTTTCTGTAATGAAAGAAAAGCAATATAACAAAAAGTAACTATTTTCCTAGCAGAGTGCTAGGAAGTTCCAGAATGCCTGAAACATACCACATGCTCAGGAAATGATTATTGAATAAATTAGCTTAATCTCAAGTAAATTTTATTTTTTTAACATCTTTATTGGAGTATTAACTGCTTTACAATGGTATGTTAGTTTCTGCTGTCTAACAAAGTGAATCAGCTATACATATACACATATCCCCATATCTCTTTCTTCTTGCGTCTCCCTCCCTCCCACCCTCCCTATCCCACCCCTCTAGGTGGTCACAAAGCACCGAGCTGATCTCCCTGTGCTATGTGGCTGCTTCCCACTAGCTATCTATTTTTAATCTCAAGTAAAGCTTTTTTTAATAAAAAATCTGAGTAGTAATATTTCAACAGCCACTATAATAATAAACGGGGAGATTGCAGAATGACACTTTCTTGCACCATCAGTATGAAGTATTCCCAAACAGTTATGCCATGCAACAGTTCTAGAAAACTTAATTTGAAAGGAGAATAAACAAGCAAACAAACAAATAAAATGAAAGAAAACAAGTCATGTTTATTAGTTTAAAGCTAATGGAAAAACCCTAGAGTCAAAGCTCTAAACATCAACAATATATTCAAATAGATAAATGAACTTCAAAGAATAATAAATATTTTAAAATCTTAAAATATAAGCAGATCCAAATAATGGAGACATTAACATAAGGAGGTATTCTTCCTACTAGCCATAAGTTTATTTTATAGGAAAATTCACATACAAAAGGGGCAGGTTATCATTATTATTATTAATCATTAGTACCTAGCTGAGCTTGATTTGCATCTGCCATCTGAACCAATGCATTTTCTTTCTTATTAAACATTATCTTCACTCGATGTACATCACCATATACTCCTAATTAAAAAGACAAAACAAAACAATGTTTTAATGCTGATTGTGTAATGTTCAATTAACTTTACTAATATATTTAAAGAAAGCTTCTTTTCTCATACTATATGCTTTCCCTGGGCAATTTCATACATAGGCTCCCAAATTTGTATCTCTTCTATGTTCCAGATTTATTAATCCAGTATCCCCTTTCACCTGGATGTCCCACCTGCTCTTTCCTGCACCCTCCTGTGTTCACTAACTCTGTTGATAAACAGTACCATCATGCACATATTTGCTCCAGTCAGACATCTGGGAGTCATCTTTTGACTTACCCCTTTCCTTAGACACTTACATCCAGTCAACTACCAGCACTCATTGATTCTATGGCTTAAATATCTCTCACATTTGTCCACTTCTTCCCATCCTCACTACCATCAAATCTATTATCACCATTTCACATCTGGACTATCATCATAGCCTCCTAACTGATCTCATTACATCCATTTTTTCTATGCTAGTGTTCCCCAAAGTGGGTCCCACATCCCCAAAAGCAAGCAAAATGATTCACTGGGGTGTGGGAGGAAAATAAACTTTTACTTATCCTGATTTGTTTATATAAACCAGTATGAAAAACTACATTTTACTAATTTTCAACATATAGAAGAAATTATACACAGAAGTTTCTACAATATGAAGGGCATTCTCTCATTTTTTAAAATTTAATGTATTAAAATATATTGCAATTTATGTGGAACAGGGTATCACCAATATCATAAGAATAAGATCTTTAAACAGTAGCATCATTACCATACTTTGTAATAGGATGAGAGAATGACTATGACAATCTTCAAGGCACACAAAGGAGTATTGGTTATCTTGTGGGCAAGCCCCTAAGAGCAAATAAACTTACAAGATGAATGGTAGTTTTAAAATTAAAAAAAAAAAAAAAAGACAAGTATTCCAAATTTGCTGTCCTTTTCAGAAATGACAAGTGGCTGAAATAGATACTCCGTAAAAAATAACACACAATTTGTTCTTCAACCTGAGGGTGATATTTTTCTAAAGGAGTGAGAAATTAACTACTTTTGGAAAGAAATGTGCTCTGGCTATTAAAGAGACATATGAAAATTTAGCATTAATAAATGATTTTGTTAAGGAAAATTACATAAATGTGTCATGAATAAAAACTTTTATAGTAACTGCAAATGAGTATAAAGCTTCTCCGTGGGGTGATAGAGATGTTCTAAAATTGGACTGTGGTAATGGCTGCACAACTCTGTAAATTTACTAAAAATCACTGAGTTGTACATCTGAAGTCAGAGAATTGTAATGGCTGTAAATTATAACTCAAAAACGCTGTTAAAAAAACCTATTACCCACTCAAAAAATTTGAAACAATTTTCCATCCTCTTAAAAATTCTTCCACATGAAGAGTACTAGTGAGTTTTAACCCTCTTATGCTAATGTAACAGTTTTCAAGATCAACTAATTTAACAAGAGGAAAAATGGAACTTTTCTAGGTAAAGTACAACAAAATTTAGTGGATTAGACTGAAAAATTAGTATCATAATTATTTAGTACAGCAACAATGAAACACTTCCATTCAAATTGCCTATCTTTTTTTTTTTTTGGCCGTGCCCACGCAGCTTGCGGGATTCTCAGTTCCCAGACCAGGGACTGAACTCAGGACCTGGCAGTGAAAGCACTGAGTCCTAACCACTGGACCGCCAGAGAATTCCCTCGCATATCTTTATGAGGTATCTTTTTCATTTATGACAACCATTAAGATCAAGTACTAAAATAAAGTGAATTTAGAATCAGTTCTTGGGATACTGAATCAAAATGAAAAAGGTTTTTGAAAATAATGAAGCATATTAAATCATACTTCTCACTAAATGTTAATAGATTTTTATTTTAAAAAGTGTCATAAGAAAAATCTTTAAAATATTAAATATCACTTCATTGCTCTTATATTTCTGTTTGTACATATTATGCTAAAGAGTGTAGTAAAAGATGGATGAAATTTATGAATAATTAATCATATATAGATTAGGAGTACATGCTAAATATTTTTTTTAACTGAGAGAGGCACACTATTGGAAAGTTAGGGGATTATTTTTAAAATCAACATCTCATTATGACTCTCTCCTGTTTAAAACTAGTCAATGGATTCCCACTGTTCTTAAGTTAAAAACGAAGCTCTTTAATATAGCTTACAAAGCTCTTAATGACCTTGCCCCTATCCATCTGCCCAGCTTCAACATGTCTCTCCCTTACACTCTCCATTGAGCTTCCTTCATTTCTATGTTCCACGAGTTCTGTCTCTCACTGCTACTATCTGTGAAAGGACATTTGCCCTCCCTTTCTGCCTGGCTAATGTGTCCTCATTTTTCACAAGTCAGCTTAACTATCATTTCTACTGGTACATCATCTTTGATTCCCTCAGCTAGGTTAGGTCTCCCAGCTGTATGTTCCTATTACAAGCTCTATTTCCCTTTTTATAAAACTTTGTTCTAACTGTAATCACTTAATAAGTCTTCCTTGCTATTCTATCCTCAGTGTCAAACACACTAGTAGGCACATAGCAGTAATAAATATTACTGAATGATGCAATATGCTCAATTCACATCATAGACGATATAAAAAACAGCAAAAAAAAAAAAATTACTTACCAAATAGGATAAAAAGTCCATGTGGTGTAATAAGCTGTTTGAAAAGGATAACACAAAATATCAGTGTCTAAGTAAAAATTTTAAGTAAGTTTACTTGTTCAAAGCACTGACTTTTTACATGCTGCTTCTATATATACTAGTGATGAATTTTAATAAAAATTCTTAAAATAAACATTTTCATTGAATTTAACTCTAGGTCAGAAGCTACAATACCTCCTCCTGAAAGACTTTTTACATATAATACTTTTCAACTCACATCAGGATTAAGATTGGTGACAAGTAGAACAGAATTTCCCGGTATACCACCAGCCCCAGGAATGGCCATCCTTCCAGTGACAGCAGAGGAGGTGATTGTGAGAGGACCAAGAGCTCCGGGACCTAGTCCAGCTGGGACTGACAGACCTTTTCAAAACATCAAAAGCATTTCATATTCTAGTTATCTGGAGAATTACAACACTTAATACAACTTAAGTAAATAAATGAAGACAAAAGCAAAAATAGAGAAGAAAATGTTTCAAAGCTACCATAAGGATAACAAAGGTCAGTTTTCTCCCCTCCAGAGTCTGTCTGGAAGTAGAGCTCTTTATTCACTGATACTATCATACTTAGTACTTTATTATTTATACAGTGCTTTGCAGAGCAACCAAATTCCCTGGTCTTAAAAGCCATTAGGTTTTTCAAAGGGTCTATAACTACAAGTACTCCTTCTATTTCTTGAAATAAATATATTCCAGCACATTTCTCTGAAGTAGATGTTATTTTCATATTGACTTCTACCATAAAACCAGATACATATTTTTGTAAAAAGTCCTTCAGCAGAAGTCACATATATGCATGCTAGGTAGTAATGCATGTTCTAAAATTGGACTGTGGTAATGGCTGCACAACTCTGTAAATTTATTAAAAATCACTGAGTTGTATATCTAAAACAGGTGAATTGTATACATACATTCTGCATGGGGAAAAAACATTTTGTAACCTTGTAAAACATTATTACCATCAAGAACAAATTTATAGAATTCAATATTCTTTTGCAGCAAGAATTTTCAGAGCTCTCTACTCCCCCAGATATTTCAGAACTACTGCAAGTTCTACAATACTGGAATATTGACACTATATACTATACCTAAAACACTACACTTCCTCAGAAGGTCCCACTATTTGTATTCTCAGCTTAAAAATTATCTAAGATAAAATCTCTAGTTGATATAAAATGAACCAGTTCTTTAATTTATTGATTCTTTAAGCTCAAAATTCCTTATAATAGACAGAGTCTGGCCAGTTTATCACAAATTATGTAATTAAATTGCAATATAGTTTACAATCATACTATTCTCCTTGACAATCTAAGGAAAGTTATTACTACCATCATCTTGCTGAATTTTAAAACTGTACAGATCACCTTCTTAGGGTGGATGCTTTTCCATGAAATCTATACTCAGTAGTCTTTTGCATGACCTCTTCCCATGCCCCTGCAACTTTTGAATAACTTCCTTAAGACTATTATATACCGCCAACACTACACCTTAGCTACACTGTAGGGTATATACATGTGTGTATGTGTATATGTACATCCCCCTGCTACACCTTAAAAGTCTTATCAACTCAGGAGCCCTCTTTACACATTTTTTCTCTTTCTTAACATCTACTACAGTGTTTTATACATACAGTGTGTAGAAAGAAATAACTAAAATGAGGGAAACCATATATCACTACCTCCAAATGTATAAAAATTAAACTTTTGGGAGCTTCAAACACATAAAAACAATGTATAATGCCTTCATTTTAATGAGATAGGTAGAATTACTCACTTAATTAAACATACGTTAAGATGTCTTAAAACCACCAAAAACCTAAAACTTAAATGAACCTCAACCTTTTAAATCACTCTTTTCTTTTTAGTTAACTTCATCCTCTCCAGTTAAGAGAGTAGTTAAAATTCCCAGAATTAGAAAGGTAGGATACAAAGATTATTGCCAGAAAGCAACTATGTTGCAATTTAAAACAGTTATATTCATAAATCAGCTGGAAGCTGTAAAAAGGTACTGTGTAGACTAGGCTTAACACTAAGCCACTCTTCTTTCTAATCACCAACCTCAAGTGTATTCGTTAAGCACCAGCAATAAAACCATAAAGTGTTTTTTTCTCCTCCATAAGCTATGATCAAATTCATTTTGTTTACTATTTGGAAAAGAGTCAGAGAGTCATTATCAAAGTATTAACTGATTGCTATCTCTTAATTATTTCTATTACTTAAAGAAAAAAAATATTTTTTTTCTGAAATAAAACAGCATGCATACCCTCTACGGTAATCTTCTAAACCCATTAATCAAAAAAACAAAAAAAGAGGATTTACAAATAAGTTTAACAGTAAATGTTTATTAATTCAAATGTTTGCTGACTGCATACTATGTATTAAATGCCATCAAAGGCATTTAAGGACACAAAGATAAATAAGACACAAGTCTGTTTAACATGTAATTGATAAGCCTATAAGCAAGCAGTTCATATATTTTGTGTAATAACCAAAAAAAGGCAAATCAGAGATTATTTAATATAGTCAACCTACAGTTATCTGTGCCAATGGCAAGTGTAAATGATGCAGAATATACAAGGGAATTTTGGAGTTGAGAATGGAACCAGAGAGAATTATTTATAAACACAAGGAAGCTGTGCATCATATATTGTACATGAGCCACTTCCATGATTGAAACACCTAATGCTTTTATTATAAATCCTTCAAATATGGTAATATTTTTCATTTTGATAAGTTCCTGGAAAATATAGACCATCATTAAGAAATCATTTCAAATTCAACTTTAGAGTTAGTCACCTGTAGCTTGAGGAAATCCAATGGCTGGGGCAAATCCAGCAGCCCCTGCATATGGTGAGGAAATTATTCCTGGTGCACCTAACGGGGAAGAGAAGCTAAAATAAATATACTACCTTCTATAAATGTGGTTATCATAGCAATATAAAATGGCTATATGAAGGTGTATTACTGATAAAGAGATTCTGTTACAGAGTAAAGATTTGTTCAACAGGTGATCCTTAATGGTAAGTAAAGAGCCTCTGCCACTTTCAGAAACTAACCCCTTTCAACTGGGTTCAAGGTTCAAGAGTACAGCTAAAATATTATTTAATTTTGAGTTATTAGTTTGCTACTTAGTTTTAGTTTATTTAGTTTTGTTATTTAAGTTGATATTCTTTTCCTTATTTAGAGCATTGTTTCTATGCAAAAATCATCAAATATTTATTAAATTGTACTGTACCTGGGGGGTACTGTGCTGACAAAAAGAAATATGAAATAAAAATCCTTGCCTTTGAGAGGCTTTACAAACTAAAAGTATGAATTACAGGAGATTCACATGCTGAGGATCTAGGGGTTTAAATACAAATATACTGCAAGTGGTCTAACAAGAAGGGATTGCAAAGGATCACTATGATTGTTTGAAGGTCTCTCAGGAGGTAAAACTTGAGCTGGACATTCAGTAAGTGAAAAGCAGTGCTTAGTGTGCACTGGATGCTAAACAAAGGCTGGTATTCCCTCTCCTTTTAGAAGCCTGGCGACTGTGAACCATCAATAAAAACAAGAGTTAGTTCCAATGGAGGACTCAGTACTAGTAGGAAAACAATTTGGTTTGGGACAAGTTAAGGTTGAGGTGATAGTAAGACACTCAAATGGGAATGCCACAAGTGGAAATGAGGGGGCAAACGCAGAATTTCTAACTATTACAAGACACAGATTTGTAAATCATCTATATAGAAATAAATGTGAAAGCCATATGAATGAGAGCTCCGCTAAAAAGGGCACAAGGCAAGAAATGAAGAAAGCTAAAAATAGAACCTGGGAGTATTAGTACACTTAAGTGGTAGAGGAAGGAAGAGGAACATTCTAAGGAAAAGAGAAAAAGAGAACAACCTTAGAAAGCAAAACAAAACAGTGAATTATAATGAATTATAGTCCCTCAGGATCCAGAGACATAGAGTTTTAGGGGAGGGGGCCTTCCATAAAAGTCAAAGAGAGTGAGAAATGTAAAAGGTAAACAATAGTTTTAGAGCAACAGTGAGAAGCTACACTGTAAGAGTCAAAGGGAAGGTTTTGGGGTTTTTTACCCTAATGATAGGCTGATATGCATATTTATAGGAAGAAGTATGTAGGCTACATTTTCCAGAGGAGTTAAAAGATCATATAAGTTTATTCTCTTCATTAAAGATAATTATTTAACAGAATTTATTAAATATGTAGCTGTGATTAAAATAATTCAAGAAAATACAGTCATTGAGAGACTTCAGGGACAGAGCTAGCAGAGAGAACCAACAATAAATGAAGACACAGAAAATGAGAATAACTGACAGAGTAAGTGATGAAATAAGAAGGGAAACATATATTTATTGAAAGCACATTAGGAGGCAAGCATTCTTCTAGTGCTGAGGAAGCAATGAATAAAGCAGACAAAAATCTCTGCCCTTGCTAAACTTACATTCAAGTAGGCTCAAGATCATAGGTAAAATGAAAACAGAAACAGACTCACAGACTTAGAGAATGAACTTATGGTTACCAGTGGGGAAGGGTTGGGGGGAGGGATAATTAGTGAATTTGGGATTGACATGTACACACTGCTGTATTTAAAATGGATAACCAACATGGACCTATTGTATAGCACAGGGAACTCTGCTCAGTATTATGTAACAACCTAAATAGGGAAAAGAATTTGAAAAAGAATAGATACATGTATATGTGTAACTGAATCACTTTGCTGTACACTGGAAACTAACAAAACATTGTTAATTAACTATACTCCAATATAAAATAAAAAGTTAAAAAAAAAGATGATAGGTAAAATGATTCACTTTCATAACAGAAATAACTATATTTAAGGCATAAAAGAAGACTTATCAGAGAGGCTTCAGTACAGGTATGAGTTATCGTGAAAATTTACACTAGAAAATTAAATATAGGAAGAGATATGGTAGGGCTTCCCTGGTGGCGCAATGGTTAAGAATCCACCTGCCAATGCAGGGGACACGGGTTCGAGCCCTGGTCCAGGAAGATCTCACATGCTGCGGAGCAACTAAGCCCATGCGCCGCAACTACTGAGCCTGCGCTCTAGAGCCTCCAAGCCACAACTACTGAAGCCCAAGCACCTAGAGCTCGTGCTCCGCAACAAGAGAAGTCACCGCAATGAGAAGCCCACGGACTGCAATGAAGAGTAGCCTCTGCTCACCGCAACTAGAGAAAGCCCGCGCACAGCAACAAAGACCCAGCGCAGCCATAAATAAATAAATAAATTTTAAAATATATTTAAAAAAAATAAGAAGAGATATGGTAGATTGTATTACTGTTGCCAAGTATTCACTTGACCCTTCCATGTAACTCTGGTCAGTCATGTGACTTGCAGTGTCTCCTGTGGGAGGAGCATACATTTCTATGCAACACCCACTGCACTCAGTCATGTGATAGGAACACACGGACAGACAGGACATAAACTGCCTCTATGCAGAAGCTTTAAGAGGCATTATGGGTTTACACCAGCTCTCTTATTTTTTTACTCTCTGCCACAAGAATGCCATGTCTCAAATGTAGTGACACCTTCAGCCTGGACCCTCCATCAAAAAGACATGTGAAGGAAGTTTGCAAAAGCTGATTCGCAGCTGTTTAAGTGTCAGTCATGTGAGAGGAATAAATGTTAATTGCTGTAAACCACTGAGATTTCTGGGAAGGGCAAGGGACGTACTTTTAAAACAAAGAGACTAATACAAATGGCTATGGGGTGGGGGGTATGAGGCAGAAAACTTGTAGTAGGTTTTAGAGAAATGAGGAAAATTCTTGAGATAACACTCACTGAACATTAAATAGCAAAAAATGAAAGAATTGGCAAACAATTACCAGGGCCAAATTTTAAATAATTGTTTCCAAGTAAAATATGATTAACAAGAACATTTGTTAATACTCGACAAAAGAATCATTTGTAAAGTTTCTGTAAATCTACATTCCTCAAATAAGCAGAAACAGAAACATTTTAGCAAAGTAACCAGTTAGGCAATGGTTTACACAAACTTTTAAGAAAAAGGTTTAAGATTTGCATAACTAAGAATACATATTTTACATTTGGAAAAGGTACTACCACAACAGCAATTAAGGTAATACAAATGAAGAGATAACATTTTTACCTATGAAATCAGTTTATCAGTGTTATTTATAATAGGAAAGCCCTAAAGAAACAAGCTTAATGTCTAAGTTGAAGAATTATTATATAAATTATGAGTCACTAGACAAAATACAGAGCCATTTAAAATATTACAAAGAGTATGTACTATGTAAAAAAAGCACAATTATTTTGTTTTTCAAAAATGTTGGTACAGTAGCAGACTAAATAATACAGACCAACCTTACTGTAGATATGCCCAAAGGAAGAGTAAAAAGATCTTAAAAAAAAAAAAAAATCTAAGAGCTAACAAAATGATTAGGAATAAACCAGGCCAAAAACCAAACTCTGTGCAACAGCTAGGTTTTATCAGCCTCATGTGTAATAGACAAGATACAAACCCCAGGGTCAGCCCAAGGAAGGAAGTCAACAGGGGACCTCCATGGCATTAATCTAGAAGTGTAAGCCTAAAATAACCCATCCCATTACCTACTCCTCCTACCTTCAGAAGATTGCAAGGAAAGTTGCCTTGGTGTCTAACAGAGAAGAGACAAAAAAGTTCCTGAAAAGTTAAAAAAGCAAGCTTTCATGCAAATTTGCAGCCCAAATTCACATTTCTTAGGAGTTCAAGGGAAGATTAATAAAATTATAGATTTAGATTGAAATGGTCCCAAACACAGATCCTTTACTGAGGCAGACAAGTAAATTCTTTCTGGAGGAACATACCATCTTGATACTAAGCCTCAAAGAACTCTCACAATTCCCCAAGTAAAATGAGAAACTCAAAAAGAAAAAAAGAAAGTAGAAAAAGAAATACCTAATTGCAGAAAAATAATTGCAAAGATTTCAGATATTGGAATTATCAGATTTGATTTGATTTGATTTTAAATAGTATGTTTGAAGAAATAAAAGCCATGCTGAAAAATATCTGTAGGGAAGATACTTAAAAAAAAAAAAAAGAACCAAGTATCAATAAAATTTCTAGAAATAAAAAGCACAATTATTGAAATCTAAAATTATCAGACAAATTTAACAACAGATTAGACAAAGGTGAAGAGACCATTAGTAAAATGAAAGTCCCTAAGGAATTATTTAGGATGCAGCTCAGAGAGAGAAAGAAATAGAAAATATGAAAGTTTGAGATACTCAGAGGAAGAGAGTAGAACAGGTCTAATCAAAATTCCAGAAAGTAAGAAAAGAAACAGAGTGAAGGAGAAATATATGAGAAGATCATTTCTAGAACCAGTAAAAGACAACAATCCACCAAATCAAGAAGCTTTTTGAGCTCCAGGTAGAAAAAATAAATCCTTAAACAGACACATCATACTGAAACTACAGACATCAAAGATGAAAAAAAAAAAAAATCTAAAGAATAGCCAGAGAGAAAACAGCAGTAATTAGGTTGACAGCTGACCTTCCAAGAGCAACAATGAAAACCAGACTATTGTGTACTGATTTCTCTAATACACTGGAAAAAAAAAACAAAAAACCTGTCAACCCAGAACTCTATATATCTTTTAAAACTGACAACAAAATAAAGGCATTTCTGAGGAAATGAACACTTCAAACATGTTAACACAGACCTTCCCCTTAAGTGAATACTAAAGGATATCCTTCCGGCAGAAGGTAAGCAATCCCAGATGGCATATCTGAGTTGCAAGAAGAAATGAAAGGCCTTAAGAGAGTTATATATGGCTTAATCTAAATGAACATTGATTGTATAAAATAATACTAACAAATTGAAATTTTAAAATCTAAAAAGTTTTAAACATAATAATATCTTGAGTTAGGAGGAGGTAAGAGAAGGTAAAAGGAGTTAAAGTGTCCTAAAGTTCTTGTATTATGTAAGAAAAGATTATAGGTATCGATTAACTCTATATTTTGGTAAAATAAGTATGAAAGTTAAAAATCCTAGATGAAAATACAAAACAGTGTTAAACTTCGAAAACAGTAGTGGGAAAAACCAAATAATAAACATTAATTCAACAAATATTTTTTGGGTCTATTTTGTGTCAGAAACAAATATCAGCAAACTAAGTAGAGAAGAAAAGAAACTACCTTGGTGAAGCTTATTTTGACTGATGAAAACATAATTAAACAATAAACACAGTAAATAAGTTAACTGCATATGTAAGAAGGTGATAAATACTACTAAAAAAATAGAACAGGAAGAAATCAGGAGTACTGAGGGAAGGCTGGTCAGGGTAGGTCAAAGAAGGCAGCAGGAGCAAAATCTGAGGGTATCTGGGAGAAAAGCCCTCCAGGAAGAGGGAATAACTAGTGGAACAATCTGGAGGTGGGAACATACCTAACATGTTTTAGAGGGATGTCAGTTTGGTGGGCAAAAGGAGCAAGGGGAGAACATCAAAGGAGATATGTCAAAAGAGTAAAATTGGAGTGGATGGTATAGGGCTTGCAATCCAATGTAAGGATGTGGGCATTTACTCTGAAAGAAATGGGAACCTTTCAGCATTAGACTGAAATGATATGACTTATTTTTCTTTTCTAATTTACATACAATAAACTGTACAAGTACAAAAGGCAACTGATCTGCTTTCTGTCACTAAAGATTAGTTTGCATTTTATAGAATTATATATAAACAGAATCATATACCAGGTGTTCTTTTTTTTTTTTTTAAATTAATTAATTAATTTATTTATTTTTGGCTGTGTTGGGTCTTCGTTTCTGTGCGAGGGCTTTCTCTAGTTGCAGAGAGCAGGGGCCACTCTTCATCGCGGTGCGCGGGCCTCTCACTGTCGCAGCCTCTCTTGTTGCGGAGCACAGGCTCCAGACGCGCAGGCTCAGTAGTTGTGGCTCACGGGCCTAGTTGCTCCGTGGCGTGTGGGATCGTCCCAGACCAGGGCTCGAACCTGTGTCCCCTGCATTGGCAGGCAGATTCTCAACCACTGTGCCCAGGTGTTCTTTTTTATATGGCTTCTTTCATTCATAATAATGTTTTGTCTGGCTTCTTTCATTCAACATAATCCTGTTGTCCTTAACAATTTATTCCTTTTTATTGCTGAATAGTATTTCATCGCATCGATAAACTACATTTTGTTTATCCATTCACCTGTTAATAGAATATTTCCAGATTTTGGCCATTACAAATAGAATTGCTATGAATGTTTGCATACAGGTATTTGTGTGGACACTAACTTTTTCACTTCTCTTGGGTAAATGACTAGGTCATATTGTAGGTGCACATTTAACTTAAGTAACTGGCAAACTCTTTACCAAAGAGTTTCCTAAATTTTACATTGCCATCAACACAGTATGCTGGTAAAAGATGCTCCACATCCTTGGTACAGGAAACTTTTTAACTCTAGCTGTTCTAATGGGTATGTAATATCATATTACAGTAATTTAATTTCCATTTCCCTGATGACTAGAGATGTTGAGCACCTTTTCATGTGTTTACTGCCATTTATATACCATCTTTTGTAAAATATCTTGTCAAATCTTTTGGCCATTTTTTAATAGTTTGTTTTCTTATTACTGAGCTATAAGAGTTCTTTATATAACTTGATATAACGAATTTGTCTTATATATATGTGTTGCAAATATTTTCTTCAAGTCTATAGCTTACCTTTTGGTTTTCTTGATGGTACCTTTCAATCAGTGAAATTTTTAAATGTTGATGTATGTACAATATATAAATTATTTCCTTTTATGGTTTGTGCTTTTTGTGTTTTACCTAAGAAACTTTTGCATATCCCAAGGTTACAAAGATTTTCTAAGTTTTTTTTTTTTTTAATATAAGATTTATTTGTATGTTTTGTTTTGGCCGTGCCACACAGCATGGCATGTGGGATCTTAGTTCCCTGAACAGGGATCGAACCCACGCCCCCTGCAGTGGAAGCTCGCAGTCTTAACCAGTGGACCGCCAGGGAAGTCCCCTCTCCTATGTTTTATTCCAGGAGTTTTATAGGTTTAAGTTTTACATATAGGTCTAAGATCCATTTCAAGTCAATGTGTCAGTATGGTGTGAGATACGGATCAATGTTTATTCTTTTTCCAATATGGATATCCACCTGTCCAAAAACTACTTGTTGAAAGATTTTCCTTTCCCTATTGAATTTTTACACTGGCAATTTTGCTCAAAATCAACTCACTACATACATGGGGGTCGATTTCTAGACTCTATATGCTGTTCCATTAATTTTATATATCTAACCTTTCAACACTATCAAACTGGTTTGACTACTACAGCTTTATATTAAGCCTTGCATTTATTTCCTTTCACTATTTTAGATACTTTTCCATTTCTATGTAAATTTTAGAAGTTCAGTGCATCTTACTAAAGTAAGAGAAAAATTAGAGTAGTTAGAGAAAGAAATAAGAGTTTATCAAGGTTGCTGAATATGAAATCAAGAAACAACAACACTGCATTTGTATATTAGCAACAGTTTAAAAACCAAATAACAGTGATGGCTAAAACTTACAGGGCACCATTCTAAGCTCTTTACATATATTAGCACATTTAATACTCATCACAACTCTTACCTGTTAAGTACTATTATTATGTTCATTTCACATATAAAGAGACAAAAGTACAGAGCAGTTAAGCAATTTGCCCAAAGTTACACGGATCATAAAGATTGGTCTAGAATTAGAATCTAAAAAGTATGGCTCTTAGGAATAATTCTAACAAAACATATGCAAACCTTTATGGGGAAAAGTCACCAAACTTTACTCAAAGACACTAAAGAATATACAAATGAATGGAGATATGTACAATATTCAAAGACTGGAAGACTCTATTGTAAAGATGTCAATTATCTTCTAAGTGATTTATAAAGTCAATATAATCCAATCAAAACCCTAATAGTGCTTTTTCCCCCCTTTGAGGACTTGAAAAGCTGATCCTAAAATTCCTAAGTGTAAATGGTCAAGAATTGCCAAGATACTCTTGAAGAATAAGTAAAGAGACTTAACACTATCAGATATTGAGACTTGTGGTAATGACAAAAAGAAAGACAGATAAATAGACCAATGGAACCATGCTCAGAAAACTACTCATGCATATATTAACCTCAAGTTAATGGTATGTGTTAATTCTGAAACTACTTTTTGTGTATTATAGGATTGAGCAAATAAGTAAATATGTTGAGGCTAATGGAAACTAGATTTCTCATTCTTGAAGAAGGGAATCACCAATATGAAAAAAAGGGTGCTGAACTGGAATTGGAGTTATCAGTTAAAACTTGTGGTTTTTTTTAAACACAAACACACACACGCACACACACAGAGAAATATATTTATGAAGTACACATACACATATATCCTAGTCATGTCCATTTAAAAGTTCCTAGAAGCAGTGACACCCTATTAGCAATAAACACATATAATGCCTTGATACTGATTTCCAAATACTATTTCCTACTAAAAGGAACCAGGGCTCACTGGAGTAATGGCTGACTGCAGTGTTATGGCAGGGAAAGTAAAGAAGATCTGAAATCTCTTCTGCCAGAAAGTAAGGAAGTGTTCAAACAATGATGACGATATGTCAAAAGGCCACAGAAGCTACTGTGAAAGGGCTCCCACTGGCCAAATCTGGGAGAGTTTGAACATAAAATGAAAAATGATACTATGAAATTAATACCCATAGAATAAAATAAGAACCTACAAGTTCCTACTAACATGAAAAAATAAATACAATGAATAGTAAATAAGCCACAGAGAGCTAATGTACTGTATAATGAATACAGACAACAATATTATACTAAAACTGTGTAATGTGATAAATATCACTACAACTGAATATTACAATATATAAATACATCAAAGTAGCACATTATAAACCTTAAATTCACACGAATTTATGTAATAAAAATGAATGAATGAATGAATGGAGTGGTGGTAAGAAAAAAGTTCTTTATAATAAAATCTCAGCTAATAAATGAGAAGGAATGACAGAATTAGCAAATCACCAATATAGCAACAACTACCAGGGTAACAACTAATTTAAGCAATGGATGTTAAAACTAAAGGGTGAAAAGTCATAAGAAACAGGCTATTTTTATAGTCTCAACATACCCTCCTTACAAGGATATGTTGTTAATTACAAAGAGAAAAACAGTAACTTTACAGGGAAGAAACTTGGCAGAAACCACCTTAAGTGATCAAGGTTAATATCACCAGGAATAGGATAAACTGGCAATATGTGTCTCCTGATGTAATGAAATGAGAAAGACACAACATTATTTCAGCCAAAAAACCAGACACGCATGTTGGGAGAAATTCTATTATATACCCAACCCTGAACTCTTCTAAAATTTAAAGGTCATAAAAGACAAAGAATGAGGAAATGTTCCAAATTAAAGGACTCCCAAGAGACATGACAAATAAATTAACCTGATACTGAGAAAAATTTTCGTATGAAGAACATTATTTTCACAACTGGCAAAAATTTTAAAAGGTCTATGGATTAGATAATAGTATTGTGTGAATGTTAATGTCCTGATTTTGATAATGGTATTTAGGTAAGAATGTCTTTGTTCCTGGAAAATATACAGTGAGTATTTAAAAGGGACACCATGCCTGCAACTTATTCTCCAATGATTCAGAGGAAAAAAACAACACCACCACACACACACTCACACACACATATAAACAGATGATAAAGTAAATGTGGCATGATGTTAATAACTGGGGAATCTGAAGGATATTAGGGAATTCTTTGAACTATTCTTGCAACTTAAAGTATTTCAATAAAAAGTTACTAAAATACTATCAACTTTAAAATATAAGTATTTATAATGTCAAAGTAATAAAGGATTTCTTAAACATGACACAAAAACACAAATATAAAGGAAATGGCAAATAAATTTGACTACATAAAAATACCATGGAGAGAATGAACCAATAAGCCAAAACTGAGAGAAATTATTTGCAACACATAATACCAACAAAGGACTAGTGTCTAGGATATATAAAGAATTCCCACAAATAAACAAGAAAAGACAAGAAACCAAACACAAAAACAGGCAAAAGTATTAACAGAAAATTCATAAAGGAGAATGGCCAATAAATAAATTAAAGTAAGTTCAACCTCATTGGTAATCAAGAAAATTTCGCAGCAGCACTGTTCATAATAGCCTCAAACTAAAACAACCCAAATGTCTATCAACAGTAGAATAGATAAACAAACTGTGGTATATTCATACAATGGGAATCTATACACTTGACAGTATTGACAATGAATAAGCGATAGCCACATATGTGAACATGGATGAATCACAAAAGAAAATTATCTTGGAGCAGGGAGAGTGGGAACACAATAAATGAGAGGGGTACAAACAGTGCTTCTTCAGTATGTGTAAACATTTTATTTCTTAATCTGGGTAGTAATTACATGGGTATTTAAAACTGTATTCACGTGTTTTACAAGCTTTTCTATAGGTATAATATATATCTCTAAAAAGAGGGACAGAATGCTCACAACTTAGCCCTAAGACCTTTAAACCGTAATCTTTAAAAGAAAGGAAAGAAAGAACAGCCAGTGAGGTAAGGAAAAAAGTCATGGAAGTGTGGTGTTTCTGAAGCCAAGAGAAAAAAAAGAGGGAATAGTGAACTGTTCAAATATTTGTGAGAGGCAGAGTAAACTTTCACACAACACATAAAAAAGTACTGTTCTCTGTTTGATGAATTATTTATCTTAGAATGTAGACACTACTCTGCAACGACAAAGGATTTATTAATACAATAAAAAAAGGATGGTAACATTCTGATTATTTTATATTCAGAAACCCAAATTTTTAATTGTATTTTTAAAATGTCCTCCTCCCACAATGCAGAACATTAATTATACCAACAGTATGTATTCAATTACTGAAATATGTGCAGTTCTGCATTTGATAGCTAAGTTTTGGCAAACTTGAGTGATAGCCCCAATTTCTATCATTTGTTATTAAAATGGTAATAACAAAGACCTTTGGCTCTCCCAAATTGTACATATGAGTAGGGGCTAATAACAAATACAGTCGTCCCTCAGTATCCACAAGGGATTGGTTCCAGCACACTCCCCAACCCCCCACCCTGTAGACACCAAAATCCAAGGATGCTCAAGTCCCTTATATAAAATTGTATAGTATTTGCATATAATCTCTGCACATACTCCTGCATACTTTGAATCATCTCTAGATTGCTTGTAATACCTAGTATGTTGTAAATGCTATGTAAATAGGTGTAAATACACTGTAATGCTATGTAAAACAGTTGCTGGTACAAGGTAAATTCAAGTTTTGCTTTTTGGAACATTATGGAATTTTTTTCCCCCAAATATTTTTGATCTGCAGTTGGTTGAATCCACAGATTCCAAACCTGTAGATATGGAAGCCCAACTGTATAAAACACAAAAATTTGTTCAGACTAAAACAGAAACTTTAACAATTTAGGAACATGAACTGAACAATCCACTTGACTTTTTCAGTTATAAACAACAAAAAGCTTTTACACTAAATTTACCATCTGTTTTCTAGAAAATTTTGGACAACAATTTGGCTAAGGATTCTTTTTTCTCACTTATAAAATGAAGATAAACTAAATATCACTTAAAGTCTCAACTAATATTTTATGGTGTCATCTCGGAAAGAAAAATCAATCACAAAGGGTAATAAAATTAAAATACTTTATCTAAATAATAAACCACACTTTGAGAGTTGCAAAACCAAAAAGTATATTAACCTAATGATATATCCAAGTAGGCTCTCCACTACTTTTCCCTTTACATAAAGGTTTATTTTAAAAGTTTAAATTATTGAGAACTAATTTTAAATAAAAGAAGGAAGCTCTCCAAAGCAACATTTGCATGAGTAATGCAGAAGACTACTTTTATTAGTGCAAAAATGCAACTTCACACAAACTCAGGGTAAAGATGAAAAGTTCTGATGTTTAAAAAACAAAAACAAAAAATTGTAAATCCTCTTCTTTGAATAAAGAAAGAACATACTACTAATTTAGGTCCTTGTTTTAAAGTATCACTACTTAAAAAAGGAAAAGTATTTCTCTCAAGACCACTTACACCAATATTTTGCTGGTTATATTGGGCTGGCCAAAAGGTTCGCTCGGTTTTTTCTGTAAGATGCCTTTAGTAGCACTTAGTTGTCTTAACTTCATTTGAAACAGTTTTGTTAGATTGTATTGTAACAGCTGTCAGACCAGCGTGCATTTTTAAAAAAACTTATCAAAATTGGTGAATTTTTGGGTAGCCATTTTAATATTGAAGATGGAAGAAAAAAAGCAACATTTTCAGCATATTATACTTTATTATTTCAAGAAAGGTAAAAATGCAACTGAAACACACAAAAAGATCTGTGCAGTGTGTGGAGAAGGTGTTGTGACTGATCAAACATGTCAAAAGTGGTTTGCAAAGTTTCATGCTGGAGATTTCTTGCTGGACGATGCTCCATGGTCAGGTAGACCAGTTGAGTTGATAGCGATCAAATTGAGACATTAATTGAGTACAATCAACGTTATACCATGTGGGAGACAGCCGACATACTCAAAATATCCAAATCAAGCACTGAAAATCATTTGCACCAGCTTGGTTACGTTCATCGCTTTGATGTTAGGGTTCCACATAAGCGAAAAAAAACCTTCTTGACTGTATTTCCGCACGTGATTCTCTACTTAAACGTAATGAAAACGTTTTGTTTTCAAAAAAAATTGTGACAATGAAAAGTGGATATTGTACAATAATGTGAAACGGAAGAGATTGTGGGGCAAGCGAAATGAACCACCACCAACCACACCAAAGGCTGGTCTTCATCCAAAAAAGGGGATGTTGTGTATATGGTGGGATTGGAAGGGAGTCCTCTATTTTAATTAGCTCCTTCAGGAAAACCAAATGATTAATTCTAACAAGTACTGTTCCCAATTAGACCAAATGAAAGCAGCACTCAACAAAAAGCGTCCAGAATTAGTCAATAGAAAATGTGTAATCTTCCATCAGGATAACATAAGACCACATGTTTCTTTGAGGACCAGACAAAAACTGTTACAGCTTGGCTGGGAAGTTCTGATTCACCCGCTGTATTCACCAGACATTGCACCTTCGGATTTCCATTTATTTCAGTCTTTACAAAATTCTCCTAACGGAAAAAATTTTCATTTCCAGGAAGACTGTAAAAGGCACCTGGAACAGTTCTTTGCTCAAAAAGATAAAAAGTTGTGGGAAGATAGAATTATGAAGTTGCCTGAAAAATGGCAGAAGGTAGTGGAACAAAAGGGTGAATATGTTGTTCAATAAAGTTCTTGGTGAAAATGAAAAATGTGTCTTTTATTTGTACTTAGAAACCAAAGGAACTTTTTGGCCAACCCTATAAATCAACTTATTTAAACCAGTGGTAATATATAAGACTATTAATTTCAAGCAAATGGTTGTATGGTTTATAAAGAACGAGTAATGTTAATGTTAGAAAATAAATTCAATTTCAGGTATCCACTTGTTTTTGCCAACTAATAGAATCTACTAATATTAAGATTCAATTAATGAACACATTTTTGTTCCATGATTCTCGCTTTTCTTTAGAAATCCTGAGAGAATCCAAGAAGAAACCACCTGACATATATGGATTAATAAATGAAACTTTTAACTTCAGAAAGCTTGTTCTGTGACCCAAAATAGAACTACTCACCAAAAGCCATAGGGGGTTCAAGGGATGGCTGGCCATCACCAGTAGGAAGGTCTAAGCGAGTGAAGTCTCTGCTTTTGTCATTATTATATTTCACATTAAGGCTGGTAAGCTTGGAGAAGTCAATACGCAGAGTGCAGCATGCATTATAGATATTCTGGCCATCCAGAGCCTAAAGCATGTAAGAAAGGGACTGATGTTTTGCAAGATAATAACAATAATAAATCAAGTAGCCTCTACTTTGATAGAGTGGCAATCAGGCATAAAGCAAAGAGGACTAAACTAAAAGCCAAAGACCTGTGTTTACTTTTACCTCTGTCACTAACTGTGTGAGCCTAAGAGAGAAAATGAAAATCTCTATTTCTCAGTTTTTTCATCTGTAAAGTAAGGACAATAATCCCTATCTTGTCTATGATAAGAGCAAACGGAAGAGGAGAAATGTACAAGCTTAGAAAACTATTATACGTTATTGTACATTGTACTATTATTATGATTATTTTTTAAATGTTTAAAGATATTTAAATTTTACATTTCATCTTAATTCGTTTTAGTGTAATTTATATAGGTTAAGATGAAATAAAGCCTTTGTAAATGGTACCTGTCAGAACCACAATATGTGAAATATTATCTACCACTTATTGATTTTCTTGTAAGTTTATTTTCTTTGAGTAATAAACTTGAGGGAAGTTTTGAGTCAGATCAGATACAAGACCAAAAATCAGCAATCCCTCCTTTGAAAATAATAAAGACTTACCAAAGGGATATTTATAGCCACTTATGACTTCCACAAACACTTCAATTTATAAAAATAGATACCAGAAACCAAAACATAAAAAATATCAATAAAACAAAAACATACAAATATACAAAAACCCCTGACTTATCATAATAGTTATTGACCAGTATGCCATCATAAAGGTACAAAATAATATATGTGGGTAGAGGGTACAGCACATATAAATGTTATTCCTAATCAAGAGCTAGACACTTTGTGATACACAGAAGTACTATAAACCTTAGTCCCTATCTTTGGAAAAAAATTAGAAATAATTCAGATACCAATACAAGATAGAATTAGAGTTAGGGATAGATCTCAATAGGAGATGGGTCAAATGTAACCAAACTGAATGTGAAGTGTTACATCCTGTCAAAAGTCAAGCACTCATGTACTAACAAGAAGACAATATGAATTGAAGGCAGCATATTTCCTAAGATTTAATGTCTTTAGCAATTTAGAGCTCAATGAGATTCAACAGTGAATACAGTTGCAAAAATATTGAAATCAATCAATCTTTGGCTCACTTAATAGAAGTAAATGAGGCACTAGGGTAAAGATAATTCTACTTTATTAGTCAGATTATATCAGGAGTACTGTGCTCAACTCTAGACTTTAAATATGACAAACAGAAATGAGTCCCAGAAATCTGACAAATGATAGGTGATTTGAAACCATTTCATATGAAGAAAGAAGTAATTTTTAGACTGTAAGAAGAGCATATGGAACAGTACTTTTAAAAATGGTAAATTTTAGTATGTATATTTTATTACAATTTTCAAAAAAAAAACACATGGTAAACTACAGCAAAGGAGAAGACACGATGGCTTTCTTTGGTATCACTGAAGTGACTGATTAACAATTGAAAAATGAAAAAAAGATCATAATTACCATTTTGGCATAATGTGCATTCAATGGGTCAGCATACTGAAGCAAGGCTTGAAACTGATTATTCTTTGTAAAGGTGATAATCTTTAAGACTGTGCCAAATTTAGAAAATATCTGGAAAAAAGTTCACATTAGGTTAAATTTAAGGAAAAAAATTTGCTAACATATCTTTATAAATACAACTTGATTCATGAATCCCAGTTTTAAATGAAAATAATTTCCTCTATTAAAACTACTGGTACCAAAATTACTTAAATCAAGCCTAAGATGTCCATGTTTCAACACTCATGCATGGCTTAAAACAGTGCCTGACACATAACAGGCACTAAATATTTAACCTATTTTATAGCATGTCATAAATGGCACAATACTGAATCAGGAGGTTACAACAGGAATTAATTAATGCTGTGCGATGTTGGTGTTACAAAGCATATACCTGGAAGTGGAAGAGTCATACAGATAAACTATTTCAGCCTGAGAATCAGCATCTACTTCTTGAAATTTTTATAGACAGGAAAACTATAAAATATTCAACAAAATGAACAACAAAATGTTCAACGCTCTATTAATTCATCAAATACTCATAGAGCACTGTTCTAAGCTCTAGAAACTCAGCAGTGAACAAAACAGTAACAAGAGTCTCAATATGGGCTCATCAATTTTAAACAATAGTACCATACTAATGTTAATAATAGGGGAAACTGTGTACGTCTGTGGCGGTAAGGAGGTATATATATTCTGCTCAAGATTTTTGTGAACTAAAAATGCTCTAAAGAATTCTAGTAGAAAACAAAATGTGAAACAGGAAAAAAAAACCTAAAAAAGGCAGAAAGAGAAGGGGGAAGAAACAACAAACAAGTAGGAAACAGTTACCAACCTGGCAGATATAAGTCCAACTATATAAAAAATCACTTTAAATGTGAATGTTCTAAATATGCCAATTAAAATACATACTTGTCAGAGTGGGCTTTTTAAAAAGCACAAACAAAACCCACCTCCAGGTTATTCATGAGAAACCCACTTTAAATATAAAGACTCAAGCTAAAGGGAGAGAAAGATACACCATGCTAACACTAATTTTTAAGAAAAGCTGGTACAGCTATAGTAATTTTAGACAAAGCTGATTTTTGAAGAAAAATTATCAGGGATAAAGAGGGAGGGTATATAATAATAATAGGGGTCATTTATCCAAGAAGACATAACAACCCTTAATATGTATGTGCTTAATGAAAAAGAATCAAAATACTTAAGAAAAAAAGCTGCTGGACTATAAAAACAGTATTGTAGCTGGAGACTTTAACACCGCTCTATCACTAATTGACAGATCCAGAAGTCAGAAAATCAGTAAGGATAGAGCTGAACTGAATAGCATCATCAATCAACTGGATCTAATTGACATTTATAGAACAGTGCACCCAATAACAGAATACACATTCTGAATTTTGCATGAAACATTGACCAAGATAGACACATTCTGAGCCATAAAACACACTTTAACAAATATAAAATAATAGAAATCATACACTGTATATTCTCAAACAATTATAGATTTAAACTAAAAATCAATAACAGAAAAAAAATACCTGGAAAATCCTCAAAGAAAGAAACGAGTCTCTGCTCTCATAAGGAAAGACAGACGATAAACAAATAAGCCAATAAATAGCAATGTCTGGTCATAAAAAAGTGTTTTGTTTTAAAAATAAAAGGGAAAGGGATGAGAGTGAACTGGAATCCAAGTTGGGAAGGTGCAAGGGTGCTCAAGGAAGGTGTCTCTAAAGAGTCTTTAGAGAAGTGGAATAAACAGAGTTGGGGGAAGGTTTCCTGACAGACCCCTGGTTACCAATGCTCTTACAACACTTGTTATACTTCCCCACCACAAGTTCAGGGCCAGGGTTACTACAATGCATTTTGCTTTCCTCTGACATCCCATTTTAAATCTGGATTTTAATGAGCCAGAAACTTGCCCTTCTGCTTCTAAGGATAAAAACGTTAATTTAAAAATTTAAAACTTTTAATAAAATGTAGTTAATTTCATTATGGTCATATTTCAGGGTTTAGAACTTTGAGACCTTAACCCCTCATTATAGCTGTATTTTGAAAAACACTAGGAAATTTTTTGTTTTGTTCTTTTAATGAAAACTTTGGTCTTATAACAGGTTATTTCCTCAGTACACCCTCATGTCCTAGATACTATTCTTAAAGTTTATAGAAGAATACCAAATTTACTTTCTTCTCAGCTGTCAAAGATTTTATGTTGTATCTTTCTTTAAGATATAGGTATAAGCATTCTTGGGAAAAGGTATTATGTTTTCTTAATTTCCATCCTTGGTGATACTATGGTGTTACATGCATGCACACACATCAATCTATATATTGTAAGTGCATCAATTGAGGTTTGGTTTTTTTTTTCACCTTATAAAGTATAACAGACTTAATTAAAAATGTGTATGTAAAAAAAATGTGTATGTATATATATAAAAGGAGATATAATAACTGCCTAACCTCCCTCCTTCATACTGCAGACACAAGTAGTGTTCTAAAGTACAAGTCAGATTATACTTTTCCCTGCTTAAATTCCTCACTATCTCCCCATTATCTACATGGTAAAATCCAAGCTCTTTGGTATAACATACACAATCTCTCCCTGGTGTACCTCTCCAACCTCATTTCCTGACACTTTTTATACCACACTATTTACATCAACAATAGGGAATTGTCTATAGTAGTTCTCCAGATACACTAAGTGGTTTCAGACTTCCATGCCTATACATGTGGCTTTTCCCTTTTCCTGTAACTCTTTACGTAATATCTAGTAAATTTTCATTTATCTTTTTCAAAACTCAGCTCAGGGAATAATGCCACCAGAAAATTCTTAGCCTCACCCAAATCTCAATAGAGTTCATTCTCTAGTACCAAATATTAATATCCCCTCTTGGCTTCATACAAATATTTATCTAGCTGTTTTATTTACGTTGGTCTATACATTTGTTTATATATGTCTCCTTTAATTAGACTGAAAGCTCCTTGAAGGTATATACCTTGTCTTAATCATTTCTCTATCATTGAGTACAATTCCTGGCATATAAGAGGCACAGAGTAAATGCTTATTATTAATTGATAACAAATTATACTCTGAGACCTGACTGAAAAATTATGGCAATATGCAATTTTAAAAATGATAAACATTTTTGATGTAAAATATCTTGTTAATGAAGTAACAAGAGCATATAATTTGCTCTAAAATTTGGGATTTTATACTGTATTATGCTATAGAACCTAGTTAATTTCCACTTAACCTTCAGATTTTAACAGTTCGATTCCTTTCCCTCATTTAACTTGAACAACAACCTGAAGCATATCCTCCCTGACAGACGTGTTTAGCTGTGTAATTTTCATCTGAATGTGCCAAGAGAATATGAATGAACTCAACTGGCTAACCATGGATAGCTCTCTAGAGCCCCCTGGATTGTATTTACTGAAAGAGTAGCTGCAAAAATCAATCTGATACTTTTTTTTTTTTAATTTATTTTTGGCTGCATTGGGTCTTCGTTGCTGTGCGCGGGCTTTCTCTAGTTGCAGTGAGCGGGGGCTACTCTTTGTTGCAGTGCGCAGGCTTCTCATTGTGGTGGCTTCTCTTGTTGCGGAGTACGGGCTCTAGGCACGTGGGCTTCAGTAGCTGTGGCACGCGGGCTCAGTAGTTGTGCCTCGCGGGCTCTAGAGCGCAGGCTCAGTAGTTGTGGTGCACGGGCTTAGTTGCTCCGCGGCATGTGGGATCTTCCTGGCCCAGGGCCCGAACCCATGTCCCTTGCACTGGCAGGCGGATTCTTAACGACTGTGCCATCAGGGAAGTCCCCAATCTGATACTTTTTGAATAAAGTAAGTGAGCACCAACATTGGGGAATTCAGGAATGCCTGAAGTGTGGTTTTTAACAACTTTTTATAATTATCAAAATACTCATTTTTAAATAGATTTGGTCTCAAAAGATCAATGTTTAGGAAAGTTTAATATATATTTTTATAGATTACAAGGTCTTTGACTATTTCCTAATATATTTACTTTGCTGTCATAAACATAAGAAACACATAGACTCAACTCTTGACATTTCTTGTGCATTTTAATCTTTTCAGACTTTAAAATGGGACTAATAAAATACTAAAGATCAAATTCCGATAAAATTAATCTTCAGGGTAATGTTTATAAAGAGGGCTTGCCAGAAACTGAAAATGTTCACCAGTATTCACTTGTAAAAAAAGAATTATTTATATTAGAGCTTTTTAAAATAGCAAGCACATTGGCCACAATTTGTTTATAATAGTTTTTGTACCTACTCCTTCAGTGCACAAAGAAATTTTTTAGAATGCTGGGTTGAGTTTATGTAATGGAACAGTTGCTGAATGCCTTCTTTATCTACAAATACTCTCTAAGTGATGCCATCCAATCCAATGGCCTTAATTACCACTCATATGCAAATGATTACCAATTCTCCAGCGTGAATTCTTATGCCCAATCCAGACTTATTTCCCAACTGTCTCTTCAACATCTCCCACTTGGATGTCTAACAGGTATCTCAAATTTAACATGTCCAAAACACACTCTTGATTCCTCCCCTTCCTCCCACCCCTGCCCTAAATCTTTTTTGCCCTCAGTCTTTACTATCTTAGTATAAGATAGCTCTATTTTACCAGAGGCTCACATCCACAATCTGGAAGGCATTCTTGATTACTCTCTTTCTCTCCATAACCCACATCTACTAAACCCATCAGCAAATCATTCCAAATATATACTTAATCACCATGTGCAGTGCCCACGTTCCCACCTGGGTCACCACCATCTCTCATCTGGACTATGATAAGAGCCTCCACTTATGCCTACAGTTTATTCTTAACATAGCAACAAGAACATTAAACCTATCATCTCCCTCCTCTACTCAAAATCCTCCATGGCTTCCTATTTTACTCAGTGTAAAGATTATAAAGGCTTTGCATCATCTAGTCTTAACACCTTCTCTGAGCCTATCATTTATGGCTTTCCTATTTTTTACACTCCAATGATATAGTCTTTTTTCTGATATTTGAACACATTAAGCACACTTCCATTTTAGGGACTTTGCACTTGCTGTTCTTTCTGACTGGATCATTGTTCTACCGTATATACACATAACTTACACCCTCACATCCTTCAAGCTTCTGTTCAAATGTCATCATACTGTAAACACTTCCTTTAACCTACCTCATTTGAAATAGCACCACTCCCATCTCAGTCATTATTAATCGCCTCACCATGAGCTAAAGGAAAAACACTAGCTTCCATAGATGTTAGAGAGCAGTTTAGCTAATGTCAACTCTACTTGCTAATTAATTATAACATGTGCAACCAACTCCACACTTCCATGTATTTTCCAATCACAATATTTATCACATTTTATGCTATTACTTATGAAATTACATCTTACCCACAAGACCACAAGAGCAAGGATCAGTTTCTTACAATGCAATTTACTAGCATCTGATAAGTACAGCTAACATTTCTTGAGCACTTACTATGTAACAGGCACTGTTCTAAGTGCTTTAAATGCATTAACCCATGTGATCCACACAATGAAGGTATAAAATAGATACCATCTTCATCCCCATTATATAAATAAGAAAAAGACACAGAGGGAGTAAGTTACTTGTCCAAGGTTATAGAGGTAGTAACTGGTAGAGCTAGGATTCAAACCAGCTCCAGATACTGTATCCTTAATCATTATGCTATACTACATTTTAGTTGGCTAATGGAATAGAGTGTCGGGGGAGAGGGCTTAATTAATGTAATTAGAGAAAGACTCTCTGAGGAGGTGAATTTGAGCTGCAAATGGAATGATGTAGATTCAGCTAAGTGGCTATCTCGGTAAAGAGTGTTCCAGGCCTACGAAATAGAAAAGAGAAATGGACAAGGACAGAAATAAGAGGGGGGGAGGGGGAGAGGGTCAAAGGGCCAGAAAAGCTAGGGTGCTAAATAAGCAGAAGAGTTAGGAAGTGAGGTTAAAGAGATGGGGAGAGGTCTGTATATGGGGCCTTAAGTGCCTTGCTAAGAAGTTTTGGTGTTTTCCAACAGCAATGTGAAGAAGGATTAAACAGGAGAGTGCCATAACTAAAGGGCTGAGAGTCCTATCCCCATGGTTACTATTGAAGACTCTCAGTTACCTCTCTTCACCTGAAGGACCCATGATCTTTTGGGAGAGAAACAAGGTTTGTTACTGGTCTGAGGGAAATGATAAATGGAATGGCAAGACAGGACCACACAACCTTGACTAAATTCACTGCTGACTGATGGCAATGTTGAGCCACAGGTGCAATAACATCTTTTGTAAAGCAGTAGAAGTTAGCAGTAGCTACAGTGCCACAGTAGCAAAAGCAAACAAAAAATGCTGATGGATCACAGAGGGTTCAATGCCACTTTGTGGGATAAACAGTAGAAAAGAACAAAGAAACCAATCACTTAAGTAACTGCTGAACACTTTTAGGAAACAACGGTGGCTACGGATACCACTGCTAAAACCCTCCATGGGACATGCTTCACAAATGCACATATTTAGAAAATGGTACTCAGGAAACTATCACAGGGAATAAAGTAGGCATAATAAATGGTATATTTTGATATTTACATGCATAGCACATGAACCATATTAGGAAATATATCTGAGTTCTATCACCAATTGGTACAATGACTGTGGGAAAAATAACAACTTCTAAGGTCCCCAGCACCCTTACTTGTAAAATGTGAGAAGAGGATAGGATACATTTCAATTCTTAAATACACATGCACACACACACCCCTATGACTCTTCATTCAGTAGTACAAATCCAAAGGTTTGGAAAGCAGTTAAATGAGTCTAGACTGGCCTGAGATCATGCTGTTTAATATATAATGAGATATAAATATGAAAATAGGGACTTCCCTGCTGGCACCGTGGTTAAGAATCCACCCGCCAATGCAGGGGACACAGGTTCGATCCCTGGTCCGGGAATATCCCACAAGCCACAACGAGCAACTAAGCCCGTGCGCCACAACTACTGAGCCTGAGCTCTAAAACCCACAAGCCACAACTACTGAAGCCCGTGCGCCTAGAGCCCGTGCTCCGCAACAAGAGAAGCAACCGCAATGAGAAGCCCACGCACCACAACGAAGAGTAGCCCCCCACTCGCCGCAACTAGAGAAAGCCTGCACGCAGCAACGAAGACCCAACACAGCCATAAATAAATAAATAAATATGAAAATAAGCATATAATATGTTTTAGTGTTTTAAAATAATTTTTATACTTAGTTTGTCAAGTATAATGAAATGGAATACTGGAGTTGACATTAGGGGACTTGAGTTCTAACTGGTTCTTCAATTACTCTTTACAATATTCAACTCACCAAGTATCTGAGCCTCAGTTTTATTCAATACAAAATTATGTAACTAGGTGATCGATCTTCCAGTTCTTAAATTCTATATCTTCACAGTAGGCCATGATGTGGTACACTGCCTCTTATCAAGACAGTTTAGACATAGTAATGGGTAGTCTATGAAAGCTATGTTGAGAATCAGTCAGTATTTAACATGATACTTCCTTATTTAAGTTACTCATATTTTTCTTTCAGAGTTTTTAAAATAAAAATACTCAAGTGTAGGGAGGAGTCAATAGAAATAGATTAGTTGTTTTCTATATTGATGTTACTTTCTGAGGAACAACTACTACCGGTGCTTTTTATAGGAGTCTGTGCTTTGTTCATTTTCAAGCTTAGGTATAAAAAAATTGAATTCTTACATACCTTTTTAAATCAAGTATTTAAGTTAGAAAATGGAGGCTTTCAAAAAACTATCTCTAATTGATATTATTTCTTGCATGAAACAGGATGCTGAAGATTTTTTTTTTGTTATTTAAACAAATACATTAACCAAAATCAACAACCTGAAAAACTAAAGACATAAAACATCCAAAGTTACAGAGGTCATATTTGACTCTGCTTTCATAAGAATGTTCCTCCTTACCTGATGAAGAACTTCCAGGGTAACAGGATAAAAGAGGTTTTCAATAATTATTCGGAGCACAGGGCTCTGCCCAGGTAGGACTGTGCCTTCATTAGCAGGAGCTCCAGGAAGGGCCAGACTTCCTGACTGGACAGCACTGACAGCCTGCAGTGCAGCTTGGGCTCTCTATTTAACAATCCAAAATGAGAACTTGTGGTTACACAGAAGCATTATATAATCCTTAAAATTAGTTGATGTAAAGTAATATGAAGTAATAGAGTTAAATAAAAATATACATATCTACTTTCTCTGGATGCATATATCCTAAAGAGCATTACTTCTGTGACATTCCTGTCAAAGCTACATACACTGAATCTAATCACAAGGAAACATCAGACAAACTCAAATTGAGGGACAACCTAAAAGATAAGTAGGCCCATAATTTTCGAAAGTGTCAAGGTTATGAAAGTTAAAAAAAACCTGTAACTGTTTCAGATAAAAGGATACTAGAAGATGTGATTTCTAAATGGAACACGTGATTATGAATAATGCTTATTTTGCTGGAATAAACATTATTGGGACAACTGGAAAAACTTGAACGGGGACTGAGGATTGGAGGGAAGTAATGCATCAAATGTTAATTTCCTGATTTTGACCACTGTTTTCTGGTTGTGTAGAAGAATATTCTTCTTTGAAGGAAATGCACACTAAAAAGTTTGGCCAATGAACACAGACCAGATTAACAATTTATTCCCAAATGCCTCAAGGAATCAACAGTTCTTTGTATATATCTGTAACTCTTTTTAAATTTTGTGACTGTCTCAAAATTTAAAACAATTATTTAAAAAATAAAGTAGGTGAAAGAGGAGAAAATTGAGGAGAAAAAAAGCACGGTTAATGATTATTGAAATTAAATGCAAGTTTTCATCAGTCTTTTGTTCCGTACTTATAATTTCCTAAGAATGGTGATAATTAGTAAAATGTTTGCGCCACAAAATGAAAAAATCCTACCACTTTAATGCACATTCTTTCATTTCTACATATTGTACTCACTTGCAATTTTAAAGAACATAGTAAGTACTTTGTCACAGTACTTTGTTTTTTATATGAACATTTGTTTTGTTTTCATGACTTTAATTTTTAATTTACTATTTATTATACCACCTTTCTAATGTGAGATGAGTAGCTTTCCAACATTTTGCTATGAAAAATAACATTAAAATAAGTATCTTTCTGGAAAAGTGGCAGTCTTTTACTTTCTGTATGCTTAAGAGTTGAACAACTTCCACTTTTATATACATTTTTTTTTTTACCTTTTAACAGCATTTTTATGTCACATACAGACTTTTATGTATCAAGTAAAACACAAACTACCAAATGCTGTTTCCAAATCATCTTTGAGAACAATATTATGAATTATTTGAATATTTTATATCATTAGCTTTCAAAACTATGTTCTAGTAAAGCCAAGTGTGTGGAATACTGAGCATCCTAATTCTGCTTCAGACATGGCAGTTTATCTATTTTATACTGGGCTCCCCAATAAGATTTTATTTGGAAAAAAGGGTTGTACTGCTTTCAAATTTGAAAACTGGCTCACATTTCCACTTTGAGCCTTTAAATAGGCAATGATGATGTTGGGAGGTCATTCAAAAAAGACTCAGAATTAACACAGGGATTAGAGTTAGCAGAAAAGAACATTAAAGTAGTTATTATAACTGTATTGCGTGCACACACACACACAGAAAAAAGAAAGTTTAAGTAGAGACATGGAAGACCAACAGTGCTGTCCAACAGAATTTCCTGTGATAATGGAAATGTTCAACATCTACAGTATGCAATATGACAGTACTAACCACAAGTGGCTAGTGAGCACTCCAAATGTACCTAGTGCAGCTGAGGAACTGAATTTTTTATTTTTTAATTTATTTAAATTTAGCCACATTTAGCTAGCAGCTACCATACTGGACATCACAACTTTATAATGTCTAGGAAAAATCATCATAGTGAGGCTCTCAATGGAATAATGGTGCCTTTTCTTCTTGTATCAGGATGATTAAATCTTATCAAAACTAAGGCTGCATAACTGAAAGTAAACTTAACCTCACTAACTTTTTTACGGCCGCGCTGCGTGGCTTGTGGGATCTTAGTTCGCCGACCAGGGATCAAACCTAGGCCCTCAGCAGTGAAAGTGCAGAGTCCTAACCACTGGACCGTCAGGGAATTCCCAACCTCACTGACTTTACTTCATTACCCATCAATCATTCTATCAATCCTTTTTATTAAACAATTCTATATATATGCTTACTGCTGCTATATTGCTGTTATTGTTGCTACTGTTGTTGTTTCTCTTCCTTCACTCTTTCCTCCTTGGCACAGAAGATACCACAGTGGAGAAACATGAGAAGCCATGGTATATATTGTCCTAATCATTCTAGAGTTGTCAATATACTTTGCATTAGTACTTCACAGAGCATTGAGTACAAAAGTCTCTGCATAGCAGGCATGCAAAAAAATTCTTTTGACAATAAAAATCTGAGAAAAAGATTTATTTAATAAGTAACTCTATAGTTTCAATTTTTAATTAGGCAAAAATATTTAAGTAAAAAAAAATGAAAGTGGAGGCATACTTTCCACTGAGGACAACAGAAAAGTGAGGGGGAAAAAAAGAAATGTCTTCTTAATATGAAGAGATATTTCAGATACACAGAAGACATATTTTCTGTGTATCTGATACTAAACATTATGAGGCAGCAGAATTCTTATTATGGGATAGTTTTAAATGTTTCAGCAACAAACCCTCCGGAATGGTTACATTAACTAGTAGTAAAGGAAATAGCAGTAGTATGATGGAAAAATCAACAAATATTTTATTGAGGTGGGGGAGGTAAATATACTTCATGTAAAATTTAAACATGCCTGGATAATGTGAAGAAGACATTTCTAAAATTGAGATGGAAATGAATATACAACAAAATTCACAGATCTTAAGTGTTCATTCAGTTGGATGATTTTTGGGGAAATTTTTTAAGGGAAAATCCTTCCATGGTCATCTCTTTGCAAATTTATAAACTTCCACCCACAAGGTCAAGAAAAACTGTCTATACAAAAATGACTCCTATTAATACAACCACTCCTCAAATGCTGTACCTCAAAATAGGATCTAAATTTTTTAGCTATAATTTTAGCTTAAACCAAGGGACAAAGATACTTGATATTCACCTGACCCTCTGCCAAGTATGTCCATAAGCTGGAAAAGAAGTTATGTGCATGTTTTGGGATATCTTGCTATTCAAAGAGAAGAGAATGAAACAGTATTTTATCAGTTTCTGAGGGCTGTCTGAATAAAAAAACATCTGGTACATTTTATATATGCAAACAGGACCTTCAATTTTGACTTCAGCTTTGGTGTAGGACTCTGAATAAAAGAAAAATATTATTTTATCAAACACCAATGCAAAAAATGGACAAAAGTAACAAAATGGAAAGGGTATTGGGAAGAAATCAAGGCTATCTAAGAATAAACTAGGTCATTTGGGCTGGCTTTGGTTGCCAAGCAACTGGGATTTCTCACTGTTTCCCTTTGGAATAATCCAGTCTTTAAGAGTTTTATTAAATTGTTTATTTCGTCTTCAAGACTTTAACATATTTAGGAATAACATTAATGAGAAAACTGCATGACTTACATGAAGGAGAATTAAAAATTCTTCTGAAAGATAGGAAATAAAATATAACTTCCTCAAGAGGATCAGTTAGCAATACAGACATGTTAATTATCTACAAGTAAATCTATAAAATCAACCCAATTCTAACTGTGTCTTTTGGGGTTAGGAGTTATCAAAATAATTCTAATATATCCTGAGAAATAAATAAAACATATTATCCATTTAATATCTAAAAAGAGAGGGTAAAGAATAGGGCCTTGCCCTACAACATATTAAGCCTTAGGGACACGGAATTAGGAATGGAACAGAACAGAATCCAAAAGGTAGTCCAGATTAGACATGGACTGCATACCATGTGAGCCACACACACATGAAGGTAGATGGGGGTCACGCAAGCAGAATGTGTAGTTGTGTCTAACAAGTGTATATATGTGTGTTGTTAAGTATGCATAGTCTGTGTATGGAAAACTAGACCATGACAAAAGACAAGTTTCACAAGAGTGGATTTTTTTTTTTAAGATTTTTTTTGATGTGGATCATTTTTTAAAAAGTCTTCATTGAATTTGTTACAATAGTGCTTCTGTTTTATGTTTTTTGGCACGAGGCATGTGGGATCTCAGCTCCCCGACCAGGAATTGAACCCACACCCTTTGCATTAGAAGGCAAAGTCTTAACCACTGGACTGCCAGGGAAGTCCCATGAGTGGATAATATTGATAAATGGGTTGTTCAACTACAACAAAAGAGAAACTGGTCACTGGGAGTAAGAGAAAGACCAAAGTCTCACTCTCCACCCACAAAATATTCTTAACAAAACAGATTTAAACACTACAAATAAAAACCAAAACATGAAAGTATAAGAAAACATAGGTAAAAAAAATGTTTTTAATCTTGCTATACTGGGTTTTTATGAGTATGGCACCCATGTCAGAGACCATAATACAACTTCAGAGATTTGACTATTATATAAAAATATTTTTAAATTGCATTAGCAGACAAAATTCGAGACAGAAAGTATATAGAGTGGTGGCTGCCAGGGTCGGGGTAGGGGAAATGAGGAGTAAGTGTATAATAGGTATGGAGTTTCAGTTTGGGAAGACGAAAAAGTTCTGGAGATGGGTGGTGGTGATGGGTTGCACAATGAAAATGTACTTAATGCCACTGAGCCATACACTTAAAAATGGTTAAAGTGGTAAATTTTACGTTATATATATTTTACCACAATTGAAAAAATGGGGGAAAAACTGCATTAATAGAAATCACTATAAATACTTCACAAGTTATTAAATAAAAGAGAGCAAACAATAAGATACAATTTGTTAACTAGCATATTAACACAGATGGACAGGAAAACTGCTTGCTCATATATTATCAGTGGCACCCTAAATCAGCAAATAAGCTTTAGAGAAAGCAATCATGCAACATATATTGAAACATAAAACATGCATAGGCTTAGTCCCAGCAATTTTGTTGCCAGGAACATAAATAAGATAATGCTGCATGTGTGCCAAGATATGTAAGAATGCTGCTATAGTACTATTTGTAAGAGCATAACATAGCAAACAATCTCAATCTAACAACAAGAGACTGGATAGCACAGGACAGGGATATCAGCTCGGTGCTCTGTGACCACCTAGAGGGGTGGGATAGGGAGGGTGGGAGGGAGACGCAAGAGGGAGGGGATATGGGGATATGTGTATACATATATCTGATTCACTTTGTTATACAGCAGAAACTAACACAACATTGTAAAGCAATTATACTCCAATAAAGATGTTAAACTAAAAAAAGAAAAGAAACGGGATAAATTATGGCTGCCCTTTTGAAGACAGTATTATGCAGTCATTTAAAAATTATGAAGTAAAAAAAATAAAATAAAAAGTATGAAGTAATTCTGTATTTGTTGTCATGAAACAACATCCCTGACATATTGTAGAGAAAAAATAGTTTTCAGTAGTTTTCAAACTATTAGGATTCCATTGGTATAAAATTATATACATAGACAATAACCTGAATAGAGAAGGGGTACACAGTGAAATGTTAGCAAAATGTTAGTTAATTAGTTATATCTGGGTAACTGGATTGTTTTGTTTATTTTTTATTTTTCTGGATTGTTTGAATGTTTTACCATGAGCATGTATCCTATTTACAAGGCAATTTTTCATTAAAAAAAATTATACTATTTAAAAATAGCTAACATTTCATTTACTCTTAAGTTTAGATAGTTTATTATAGGCCATTAATATCTCTTGGATAAGTTAAGGATTGTGTGCAGGAAATGTCACTGTTTTTAAAAATGTGGAAAACTATAAATTCAGCAGCTTGCATTATAATGACTTTCAACACAGAGTCAAAGAGCTGAAGGAGTTCTTTTGCCTAGAGCAAGAGTATCACGGCCAAATTGCTCTCAACATAATTAAAAAAACCTCTTTCTTAAGATGTACTTGCTTTGTGGATAAATTTTTCCTACCCTGAAGTTACTTCAAATTACTATTTTAGCTACTTAAAAATCAACCTGGAGAGACACAGAAGTTTGAACATGAATTGTATCAAAATAAAAACTGGAAAATGAGGTAAGAAATGTTCATATTCTATATTCCACATTCATCTTGGAGAGTCAAAAATCATTTAATGAACATATCTATACAAATTCTTATTAACATCTTAAGTTCAGTTACTTAACATCACAATAGAAGCATCACTCAACTTCTCAATGCCTTTGTTACATATTCTGTAAAAAGAAAAGGACTGACTTCTGCAGTTCCTTTCAGATCTGAGATTTTTAAGAGAGACATAACAATGTATGTTTTTTTCCACTCATGAAAACAGTTTCAAGGGAAAACTAAATATCTGCCATTTCTAACACCATATCTTCAAACTTACTTCCAAATGGCAGTGCTTTCTTATTCTTAAGTCTTTGGGTAAGAATTTACATAAACAATCTTTACCAGTAGAGCATTCTAAGATGAAGAAAAACACATGATTATTCTTCCTCTGAAAAATAGAAAATTATATTTAAGTTATTATATCATGTGTTCTTATAACTATTTTTAGAAATGCCTTTAATACTTACAGCTTGATTAGGTAGATTGTCAGTCTTAAGTTCTCTGTGATTGGAATACTGAATAAAAACAGGCTGGCTTCGAAGGTGAGGAGTAACAGGAGTGTAATAATTCACCATAGTAACAGCAGCTTCCTCAGAAGCCATTTCTAAGAAAGCCTGCAATAAACACAAGAAAGTAAAGTGAAAGCTCATGTTTTTGAAAGGCAGCTAAGAACTACTTTGTCATTCCAGCTTGCTCTAAACTCGTGTATTCTCAAGAGAAATCACATTGCCCCCAAGGGGATGAAAAGACTTGTTTCAAAGTGTATTACTGACAGTAACTGAAAACATATTTGAAAAAAGTTGGGTTCAATAAACGATTTGGGATTGGGAAATTGCCAGTTGATTAAATGATTTTATGTGGTTTTTGGTTTTCTTCTTGTTTCTTCTAAAATCTAGAAATAATTAAAAAGGCAAAAATAAACGTGTGCATCACTACTATAAATAGATGCTTTCAGTTTCTTCCTAAAAAATTCTCAAACAGAGATGAGGCATAATGATTTGCTCTTCTTTACCTTTTTATAAAACAGCCATTTATGAATACAATTAGAGCATTCAGGTGCAAAGGCTCAATTGTACAAATTAGGGAAATGTGAGAACTTCCTACATTAAGTCAATATTGCTTTGGGTCATTCAAGTGACCTTTTCTGGATATTGGTAATCACTGTACTAATATTAGCTATTTGAAGACTAACACAAGAAGAACTGAGATGGAAAATGCTCCTTGGTATTTATGCCTTATTCTGTATAAAGCTTCTCCTAGCTGTCAGGACTCCAATTAACTTATGACAGGAATAGGAAACTTACAGACCTTTAAGGTGGCAGGTTTTATCACCCTATCTTAATGGTTAAGAAGATAAAATATAGACATCTACTAAGTATTCTGAGCCCTCAGAACTACCTATAAGAACATCTCAAATTTAAAATGCAGGAAGAACCCCTGATCCAAATCACTATCTTCGAGGAATGAAACAGACTTCGAGTCATTTATACTATCTAAAAGGTACAGATGTCCACGACACACTTTAAAGTTGCTATCCAATTGTATCAATAATACACTTTTTCTAATATTTCTAAGAGAAGCGGATAAAAATGATCAAGGTAACAAAAATAGCTATGGCAATATTTCCTAACTATCTGGTTTTTAATCATCTTTTCAACAAAGAATTTGTAAACTGTATTCTAATAATATTCATTATATGGGGAGAGTCTCTTCCTGCAAACTCCTTTCTAAATGTTTCTAAACTCCTGCAATGTCTAACATCAGTCACACAAAGGAAAAGCTGAACAATGTCTTTGGAATATGATTCTTATCACAGGAATTTTTTCCTAAATGTATATACAACCTAAAAATTCAAACAATTCATATGTAAAAATAAATTTTCCCACATGGAGTCCAGTAAAAGAATTATTTATGTTTTCCCAAAGCATCCAAAGGGATCAATTTTCATAATGTAGGGTGGAGAGAAAACCGAAAGTCACTACCCACAGAAAGGCTGGTGAAAATAACCCCTACTCTGTCCTCAACACTCCACCTACAAGAACCATGGGAAAGATTATGCTTACAAGTACTACTAGTGACTCACATCAGAATCTCCTGCTGAAGTAATTACTAACAAGATATTTTCTAAACAGGATTTATGATCAAAAGACAAGCAATTAACATAACAGTCAATTAGCACTACAGATAAATATAAACCTAGAACCAACTGCAGAAACAAAGGAAAGTGTGACATTGCCTGCTGCCTCTCAGAGCTATTTGACATAAAACATAGGATACACTACACGAAACACGATAATGTACATAACACATGGCAGTTAGACATTTCACAGCCATTAGACACGGTCATGTTGGCCCTTTCAAACCGTGCAAACCATACTATTCTCAATAGTGGCATCTGTGATAAAAAGATCCAAGTGCATGCACTATCTCCAAAAGATGTAAGAAAAATGTGTAAACACAAGGGCTGAATACTAAGACATATTATTTAACTTCTCCAGTTCTTAATAACCTCATCTGCATTAAACAGGGATGTTAAATAGTTTATTAAAGATAGAGGAGTCTGAATCAGACATCATTATCCAATCTCTGATGGTAATCAATCCAATCTCTTCTGATAATCACAGGATATTTTCATAAACCATTTTGTAATTAAGAATATAAAATATGTTTGTTAACAAGTCAATGAATAAGAGATAATCCTGTTTCCTATATTAACATTTTTGTTTGTTGCTTCCTGTCATTAAAAAGTTCTATTTTAAAAACTATTTAAATAGAATGAAATTTAGGGGAAAAAAAAAATGTTCAAGAAAATAAAAATCTTTTTTTTTTTTTGGCCACACCTTGCGGCTTGTGAGATCTTAGTTCCCCCACCAGGGATTGAACCGGCACCCCTGGCAGTGAAAGTATGGAGTCCTTACCACTGGACTGCCAGGTAATTCCCCTAAAAATCATTTTATCACTAACACCCAGAGATAATAACTGTGGGTCAATCTTTAAAACTTACATACCTGGCTTTTTCCTTTCAACATCAAAAGATTAGTTACTTTGCCAAATGGTAGACCTAATGATATGACCTCTGCTTCGGTGACATCACTTGGAATTTTGCGAAGATGGAGAACACGGGAAGGCGAACAGGGAGGTCTATCTCCTTTAAATTTCTTGTTGTCATTCCCATTAGCTAAAAAATATAAGATTTTTAAAAAAATTACTGAAACTAATTTGGGTTGACATATTACATTAACCATATCATCACATTTGACATTTGATATTCCAAGAGTTTCAGGTTTTGAAATTCAGGAACTACAGGGCTGATGGGAGAAGAGTAGAAGACAGTGGAAAACAAAACCATCCACCTTTCAATGAATGGGTTGATTTTTCACTGCAGGTATTATATTTTTTTTAAATTGAACTCTGATTTTTAACTTCAAGGAAAAGTGCTGGGTAAATGAATTACATATTTAGAGGTATCAAAACCTCTAAATAGTCAACTATTTGTTGTGAATAGAGAACAATATTTATAATATCTTTAATGTATTTTTAAAGGTATTTTTCTAATTTGTCCTATTACTAATTAAACAAATAAGAATAATAACTTTTAGGAAAGACAGTAATAAAAATGTTATATTTATCACACCCTACGAGGATTTGGATTTGAGACGCATGTTTATGAAAATAAGTTTATTTCTTAGGCATCATGTAATTTTTACCAATCTATTTTTTAAAGTGCTTTTAGAACCTAAACTGTGGTTTCCTAGGATAATCTTATTCCTTATGATACAGGCAGTTCTTAATATAAGCATCATCACCTTTCTAGAAATGCAAATTTTTAGCCCCACCTCAGACCTACTGAATCAGAAACATCCCAGCAACTGTGTTTTAACAAGCTCTCCAGATGATTCTGAAGCAACCTAAAGTTTGAGAACCACTGCTGTAAAATTAAGAAATCCATTATGCCAGTTTACAGCCAAATTTTATTTAAAGCCTATGTTTTAACAGTGACAATAACTAGAACTGACAAGCCTGTAACGAGTACTCAAATTTATGTACATAAGATTCAGAAATGTTTTTCTCCCAGAAATAACACCAAGTAAGACTGAATGCAAATTATCTGAAAGCCAAAAGTTTCATTACAGTGTTGTTTTTTTAATACTAAAATACTTAGCAGTATTAGGAGGAAAATATAATCTTTCCAAACACCTAAGATTATCATTTTTCTAAACACTAGTGGAACTTTACAAACAGGTGTGTGATCCTAAATAAACAAATTTCATGAGGACCACATAAAAATTATATGGCAGTATTGTGTACCCATAGCTGTGGCACAGAACTCAACTTGCTTGCAGGTAAATAGGTTGACTTAATACCAAAACCAGCACTTGCTCCCAAATTCTCTATGTTCATGAATGCAGGCAACATCCTACCTGGACCCAAATACCATCAATTCCTAGAGGTCCTTACAGGTCTGTGCCTGTATATAACAAATGCCTAGGAGAGTGCGGAAAATAATCAGCAAATATTTGTTGGAAATTAATCTGGGAGGCAAGAGGTTCCTTCTCCTTTCTCATTAATCATCATGAAATACTGATTTTTCCCTCCAAAATGACTGACTCCATTTTCATCTCCACTCTCAATGTCACCTCACCTATGATCTTGGCCCCTTCTACTCTCCCTTCCTCTAGTTTCACCCCTCCCCCACTTCCACTCAGATCCAACATCATATCAATCTAAACAGATGTATCATGTCTTTATCCTGCTCTAAAAACCCTGACAGGATTCCAGCTACCTAAAATGTCCATTAGTTTCTAGTTTTCACGCTGCTTTCATTTACACTGCTTCACTGGAGTTGACAAAAATATACTAAGTTAAATATTATTAATTTTAACAGATGAAGAGACAGGTTCAGAGATTAAATAATTTTTGTACACAGCTAGCAAGTGATAAAAGCATTATTCAAACTTAAGTTTAAAGGTAATTTTCTTAACCACAAAAATCTCAAAGTGTCTTACCATTCGTAGAAAAAAGTAAGCAACCTGACAGTGACAATAAATTTTCAGAGTATGTGCAGGTTTATGAGGATTATAATGATAATACTGTCACTAGATTAAATGCCAAATATCACCTCCTGGACAGGAGTGAAAGCCAAGCATGAAGTGCCTTTCTGCACCCTCCCTCCCTGTAAGCCTAGATGGCTAGACAACAATACCACCACCTTGTGCGTTCTTAAGCAGCACAAAGTGTTAAAGACTAGAAAAACATACTAAAGGCCAAAGGCTTTTGTAAGTTTACCCAGAATATTCCAAAATGAATGAATGAACATTAAGAAGGTTGTTTCTTTAACTGAGGTGTTCATAATCTCCATAAAACTATGTGTGAGAAAAAATGAATACCTACACAAGCTATTTGAGCTTGCACTGAACTATCAAATAAAGACCTATGGCGACAAATTTTTATCAAGAATTATGCAAATATATCACCATTTTAGGTTGTTAATTGTTCTGCATTATAAAAGTGCCTACGCTACGTTCAGAGTATGGGCTATGAAATCAGACATCTTGTTCTGACATAACTGAGCCTGAGATTCTTCTCGGATAAAATGAGTATAATAACAGTATTTGGAAAATGTAGTATGAGTATTTAGAAAATTAAATATGATAACATTTAAATGCTAGGTGCAATGCCTAGTACAAAGTGATCAATAATCTATGTCTTCATTTTCTTAGGAGGGCTTATTTTACCTGGAAAGTATGTTCTTTCTACTTTTTTGGTGCTAAAATAATGATTGTGGACAACAGTGGATTTTTTTCTCTTGATGTTCTTACTTTGCAAAATTGACATTGCTCAAAATTAATTGAAAATTTTATTATTCTGCGTAATCTAAAAGCCTAAGAACTACTCATCTAGATGACCCAAAAAAGGTTATATCTAAAGACTTGATAAATATAACAATCTAAAAATGAAAAATGCATATAAGCAATTATATGGAATTATAATTTAATAAAAGAGGAAACAAGAAAATTGCAATGCACTGAATACATAACTTTGACAAATTATTCCCTGTACAAAAGGATACATCACAGACTTTCCCAAAATTGTATTATGAAAATAAGCATTCAAAATACTTAGCTTGCATAAATCTTGTATTTTTTTAATATAATGAAAAGTCCTGAATGCCTACTACATATTAATTATGTTCCAAAGGGATAAGTGGAAGAGGCTTTTTAAAAATTCATATATTCCCATCTCAAAACTGAAGGGATCTACCAAGAAAACTATCCTAGAAATATGGATCTTTTTAAAAATTCAACTTTATTAGGGTATTCTTTAGGTATAGTAAAATCCACCTGCATTTTAAATGCAGAGTATGACAACCTTTGACAAATAACCCATATGACCACAAAAAACCATTGAACCTGGACTTTTTCATTATCAATTTGATTTTTAAAACAAGTACAGGGCTATTTAGGTTTTCTATTTCTTTTGCACCTGTGTTTTTCAAGGAATTGGTCCACTTCATCTAAACTGTCAAACTTATTGGCTTAAAATTGTTCACAATATTCACTTGATATCTATCTTAGCCTGCTCAGGACACCATAACAAAATACGATAGACAGAGTGGCTTAAACAATACAAATTTACTTTTTCACAGTTCTGGAGACTAGAAGTCCAAAATCAAGGGTCAGCATGGTCACTTTCTAGTGAGGATTCTTCCTGGCTTATAGACAGCCACCTTTTCACATGGTCCTCACATGGCAGGGGTGGAGGGAAAAAGCAAGCTCTTTGGCATCTCTTCTTATAAAGACATTAATCCCAGTGAGGGCCCCACTCCAAAGGCCCCATCTCCAAATATCATCACACTGGGGGTTAGGGCTTAAACATATGAATTTTGGGGGTACACAAACATTCAGTCCATAACAATATCTTTTTAATGTCTACAGGATAGTTCTTGATATTGGTAATTTCTGTCTTTTTTTTAATAAACCTACCTAGAGGTTTATTAATTTTATTGATCTATTAAAAAAACAGCTATTGGTTTCATTAATCCTCATTTTCTGTCATTAACTTTTGTTTTCATATTTAATATTTTCTTTTCTATTTACTTGGGGTTTAATTTGCTCTTCTTATGCTACACTTAGAAGCTTAGATCATTCATTGTAGACTTTTTTCTAATAAAATATTTAAAGCTGTAAATTTCCTTCTAAGAACAGCTCTAGCTGAACCCTGCAAACTTTAGTAAATTGTGTTTTCATATTAATTCACTTCAAAATATCTTCTAATTTCCCTTGTGACTTCTTATGTGATCCATGGATTAAGTGTTACTTTCTTTTTCCAAGCAACTGGAGATTTTTTTCTCACATATTTGAGGATCATTTCTTAAAACTGCTAATACAATTCTAATGCATAATTTTAATGCATTCATATTTACTGAGACTCAAGGACCCAGCATACAGTTTTTACCTTGCTGACCATTTCATGTGAACTTGAAAAGAATATGTATGCTGATGGTGTGCGGGAGACCGTTCCATATGTCAACGAGGTCAAGCTGGTTGATAGTGTTGAAAACTTCTATATTAGGTGATCTACAAACTTCTTCTAAAGGGTCACATAAATATTTTAGACTTTGTGGGCCATACAGGCTCTGAACCAACTATTCATCTCTGCAGTTGTAACATGAAAGCAGCCGTAGATGACATCTTGCAGAAAAACCTGAACGAACTTTTTGGCCAAGCCAATAAATAAGTACGACTGTGTTCAAATAAAGTTTTATATATAGACAGTGAAATTTAATTTCATATAAGTTTCATGTATCAGAAAATTTTCATGTATCAGAAAATATTCTTTGTGCTTTTCACCATTTAAAATGTAAAAATCAGGACTTCCCTGGTGGTCCAGAGGCTAAGACTCTGCGCTCCCAATGTAGGGGGCCTGGGTTTGATCCCTGGTCAGGGAACTAGATCCCACATGCTGCAACTAAGAGTTCGCGTGCTGCAACTAAAGATCCCGTGTGCTGCAACAAAGATCCTGCATGCCGCAACAAAGACCAGGCAGAGCGAAATACATACATACATAAATAAATGTTTTTTTTAAACAAAAATGTAAAAATCAATCTTAGCTCATGGGCAATACAAAAATGGGCAATGGAATGGATCTGGCCCACAGGGCAGAGTTTGCTAATGCCTGCTCTGGATCCTTATTGATTTTTATCTACTACACTATCAATTACTGAGAGAGGAGTGTTGAAATCTCCAGCTGTAATTGTGGATTTGTCTATTTCTCTGTTTAGTTCTATTAGTTTTACTTTATGTATTCTGAAGCTCTGTAATTAGGTGAATATATATATTTAGGATACATATATTTATCAAGAAATATAAATAAATGGAATACAAAGTAATAAATGACAAATAAAATGGAATATAAAAAATAATCTAAAGAAAGCCAGGAAACAAAGGAAAAACAGAACAAAATATACGGGACAAATAGGAAATAAATAGCAAGATGGAAGACTTAGGGGGGTGCGGATACAATCCCCGGCTGGGGAACTAAGATCCTGCATACCTCATGGCCAAAAAAAAAAAAAAAGACTTAAACCCAACTACATCAATAATTATATTAAGTGAAAGTGGCATAAAGATTCCAATTGAAAGGCAGAGATTATGGTCTGGATAAAAGCAAAACAATTATAAGGTGTGAATAAGAAACCCATTTAAAATATAAAATCCAGGTTAAAAGTAAAAGGATGAAAAAACATAAATATGTAAACCCTAATCACAAGAAAGCTGGAGTGGCTGTACTAATATCAGACAAAGTAGACTTCAGGAAAAGGAATATCATCAGGGATAAAGAGAGAGATTTCATAATGATAAAGGGATCAATTTATCAAGAAAACATAATATGTCACACATAAAACATGCACATAAATGGCAGATAATCTCTGCTTTTTAATTATAATCTTTACTTTTTTTGTTTACTTTTTTTTAAGCGACTGCTCTGGGGTTAAATTGACAATTCATATCTTTAACTTACCCCAGTCTACCTTAAAATAATATTATAACACCTAGGTATTATGTAAGAACTTTTCAAAGTATATGTCTATTTCCCTTATCATATCCTTTGTGTTACTATCATATATTATACTTTTCACATATGCTATAACTCCCCAAATATATTAATATTATCTTGCTTTAAATAGTCAATTACCTTTTTTTCTTTTTGTATCTTATTTTATTCACTTATTGTGTCTTATGGAACTTTCCATAGAGAGCATTCTATACTTTTTTTTCAAATAATTTTTTACTGTGGTATAATACACATAACATAAAATTCGCTATCTTAACTATTTTTAAACGTAGAATTCAGTGGTGTTAAACACATTCATAATGTGTAACTATCACCACCATCTAACTCCATAGCACTTTTCACCTTGTAAAACAGAAACTCTATACCCATTAAAAAGTAGTTCCCTATTCCTCCCTTCTTCCAGCCCCTAGCAACCACCATTCTATTCTGTCTCTAAGATTCTGACTACTCTAAGTATTCTTTCTTATTTCCTTTCGTGCATATCATATAGCTATTTTCTTTGTGGTTACCATGGGGATTACATTTAACATCCTAAAGTTATAACACTTTAATTTGAATTTAGACCAGCTTAACTTCAATAACATACAAAAACTCTGCTCCTTTACAGCTCTGTCCCCACCCCTTTCCGTTATTATCACAAAATTACATCTTTATACAACGTGTGCCCAGAAACACAAACTAACAATTCTTTTAATGCATGAGTCTCCTAAATTATTTAGAAAACAAAATGTGGAGCTACAAACCAAGTCACTTGGTAGCTTTTAGATTAATAATTTTTAAAAAATGTATTAGCCCCTTAAATCTGCAGAAAACAAAAAGTAGATAACGAACCATTGTTAGAATAATATTGGCTTTTATAAGGGCCTTCACTGAGATCTTTATTTCTTCATATGGCTTTGAGCTACTGTCTGGTGTCCTTTCATTTCACCCTAAAGGACTCCTTTGAATATTTCTTGCAGGGCAGATCTAGTGGTAATAAAATCCTTCAGTTTTTGCTCATCTGGGAATTTCTCTCTCACTTTTGAAAGAAAAATTTACCAAACATAGGATACTTGGTTGACAGTTTTATTCTTTTAGCACTTTGAATATATTGGCCCACTGACTTCTGTCCAAAGTTCCCAAAGAGAAATCGGGTCATATTCTTATTGAGGATCCCCTGTATGTGATAAGTTGATTCTCTCTTGATACTTTCAGGATTCTCTCTTTGTCTGACTTCTCAAAGTTTGATTATAAAGCTGTCTCAGTGTGGGTCTCATTGAATTCATCTTACTTGGAGTTCATTAAGCTTCTTGGATGTTTATATTCACGTTTTTCATCAAATTTGGGAATGTGGTAACTCTGGAAATCAGATTCTTCCCCTTTCTAAGGGTTTTCTCATTTGTGTTATTGTTTTTATTGTTTCTGATTGTTTTAGACTGTGTTTACGCCAAGAATCAGCTTGAGGTGTAAATTTAAGTTCTTCTCAGGTGTCTTCTGAGCCTTTTCCTGGGCATGCACTATCAAATTCTAATTTTCCCTGTAGATGCAGCTGTTTTTTAATGTCCTAGTCTTCAATATTTGGCTCCCAAAAGGGGAAAAAAGGGAAAATGAAGGGGAGGAGGGTGTGGAAAGCACCAGCCCTTTATATGCTCTGGAAGTCACATATATTGGGAGTGGGGCGTGCTGGCTTGCAACAATAGGGGGAGATGCAAGAACAATGGCTGCCTACCTCTTTGTCTGTACCTGCATGATCAGAAGAAGCAATCAGCAATCAGAGCACAGACCCCTTGAAGTTGAAGGACAAGGTCCTTTTTGCCTACCCTGGCTCCTATTTGTAAGCTGCTCTGGAACCACACAGTTGCCTGCCATGTGACTGAGGGTGAGGGATGGGTAGCTGCTACTGCGCTAAGAGCTAAAATTGACCAAAATTAACCACAATTTACCTTCCAAGTCTTCCCCTGGAACTTGCAAGCCTTCAAAAGACTCCAGAGTTCTAAATTAGCTATAGACAGATTCTGCCAGTACAATTGTTGTCTAGGTAGAAAGACAGACTCCTGGTGCTTCTTACTCTACCATCTTCCCAGAATCCCTCAATTATCTTTTAAATTAACCAAAAAAATGAGAAAGAAAAGTCACATATCCACATATTTACCACTTTGTGTAGACCCAAGTTTCCACCTGGTATCATTTTCCTCAAGTCTGAGGAATTTCCTTTTCCATTTCATAAAATGTAAGTCTGTTACTAACAAATGCTCTCAGCTCTTGTGTGCCTCAAAGAAGGCTTTATTTTAACTTTATTTTTGAAAAATATTTTAACTGGATATAGAATTTCAGTTTCATTGTATTTATCTTCAGTACTTTAAAGATGTTGCTCCATTGTCTTCTGGTTTGCACAGTTTCAGGCAAGCACTCTCTCATTACTCTTTATCTTTGTTTCTCTGAATAAATGTGACTTTTTTCCTCTGGCTACTTTTAAGATTTGTTCTGCATTCCTGGTTTTCAGCAATTTGATTATGAGGAGATTTGGTGTGGTTTTCACTGTGTTTATTCTGCCTGTGGTTCACCGAACTTCTTGGATATGTGGCTTTACAGTTTCCACCATATCTGGAGTATTTTCAGTCATTATTTCTTCAGATATATTTGTTTCCCCACCCCCAACTTTTTTTCTGGAACTTCAATTATACATATGTTTAGACCACTTAATTTTGTTCTACAGGTTATTAAGGCTCTGTTCATTTCTTTTTCAGTCTTTATTTATTTATTTTTTTTGGTCTATGTGCTTTAGTTTCTATTGCTGTCTTTAAATTCACTGATCATTTCTTTTACAGAATATTAGTGCTGTTACAGCCATGCCATTTTTTTTTTTAGATATTATAATTTTATCTCTAGAAGTTCTATTTGATTTTTAGCTTTCATTTTCTCCCTGTTATGTTGATATTTTCCTTTAAATCCTTTCACATACTTTAATAACTGTTCCAAAGTACAAATCTGCTAACTTCATCATCTGTTATTTTCTAGGAGTGTTTCTGTTGACTGATTTTTCTCCTAGCTATGGGTTGCAATTTTTGATTGAATGTTCAACATTGTGAGCACTGGAATTGTTTTATTCCTTTAAAGTGCCAGTCTCCTTTCTGGAAAAAAGTTAAGTTACTTTAAGATCAGGTAATTGTTTTGGAGCTTGTTTTTAAGTCTTGTTAGGGTGGGTTTAGAATAGCCTTTATGCTAGAGCTGATATACCACCCCTACCAGTAAGGCATGTGTGGCTTAATATTCACCAATAGATTCAAGGGCAGGTTTCTGGAGCACTTTTCTCACAGATGGAAGCTAGAACTCCTACAGGCAGCAAGACGAAAGAGGAAAAAAACATGCAGAGATGCCCCAGAAGTAACACTTCCACTTATATCTCGTTAGACAGCACTTAAAATCACATGACCACACCTAGCTATAAGGAAGACTGGAAAAGCAGTCATTTAATCTGGGTGGCAATGTGCCCAGATAAAAATTAGAGCTCTGTTGCTAAAGAAAATAGAAAGTATTGGGGTACCCAACAAACAATCTCTGCCATAATTCCTAAGATTAAATTTAGGAGGAAAAGCATATGATTTATGTAGAAAAGTATAAAACATTTTCATAATTACCAAAGGACATAAAATAAGACCTAAAACCATGGACTCACATGCCATATTCCCAGATGGAAAAATAATTATACAAAAAGATCAACATTTCAGAATCCCTAAGATCTTATGGGGAAAGAATGGGGAATGAGGGGCTGTTTTAGAACTACACAAAATAATTTAAAGTTCATATGTCCATTATAGGCTAAGAGACATTCTTAAGGAATATTAATATCTAAGCAGAACGACCAGTTTGCCTGGGACAGTCACAATTTGGCATCATTGTTCTAGCAACCTGTACAGTTTAACATCTTCTCTTTTGAAAAAAAATTATTAACAGTTGCACTGAAATAAGCTAGAATAGGCTTAGTAGATCCAATTGATTTTTTTAACTTCCAGTTTTTGCCATGGTCTCCTCTAATAGTTTATAAACCACATGTACAGTGATTAAATCTGAATGTTAACCAATGTTAGCCAGTGAGACGGAATCTCTTCATGACTTTTTCACAGACAACACACAGAGTCTTTGATTTAAAAAGGAAAGAAGGGAAGAAGGGAGGGAGGGAGGGAGGAAGGGAGGAAGGGAGGGAGGGAGGGAGGAAGGAAGGGAGGAAGGAAGAAAAAAGAAAAGAAATGCAGTGGCAGTGGGGACTTCCCTGGTGGCGCAGTAGTTAAGAATCTGCCTGCCAATGCAGGGGACATGGGTTTGAGCCCTGGTCTGGGAAGATCCCACATGCCGCAGAGCAGCTAAGCCCATGCGCCACAACTACTGGGCCTGCACTCTAGAGCCCGCAGGCCACAACTACTGAGCCCGCGCGCCACAACTACTGAAGCCCACATGCCCTAAAGCCCGTGCGCGGCAACTACTGAGCCCACATGCTGCAATTACTGAAGCCTGTGTGCCTAGAGCCCGTGCTCTGCAACAAGAGAAGCCCCTGCAATGAGAAGCCCGCACACCGCAATGAAGAGTAGCCTCTGCTTGCCACAGCTAGAGAAAACCTGCATGCAGCAACAAAGACCCAACATAGCCAAAGAAAAAAAAAAAAAGAAAACAATTTGAAAAGAAATTTTTAAAAATTTTTTAAAATTTTAAAAAAATTTTTTAAAAAAGAGAAGAAATGCAGTGGGACACAAGTAGCTAAGGATAGCTCCTAACTCCTTCCATCAGTATTCAACCTGCTACCTATGCTATTCATTTGGCTGCCAGGCTGCCAGTCTGTGGAAAATGTGGGAATTACAGGCCAGTTACACATGAAATACAATTCTGTTTATAATCATTCCATTTTATATCTTATAGTAAATCCATAAATCTGTAATTCTGAATTAATTTGCAAAGTTTCTTCTCCATGTGTAAACAATAAAGTGTCAGGTGTTAATATGTTGACACCACTAACAGAACTTTGCAAACAGTTAAATTATATCAGTTTTATCATCATCTGCTAACATTAGAAAATCAGTTATTACCCAATAATGGTATAATATTAAATACTTTCAATGGAATAAAAGGAAAGTTTTTGGGAAGTCACTTTTGATTTCTATCAAAAGTGAAATGTGTGACACTAATGGAAATTCAGTTTAAAAAACTCAGCTAAAAATAAAACTTCTTTGGGGTAATAATACAAATATAAATTTTGGTGCAGCACGATGTCATGGCAAAAACAGTGTTCTGACAGTCCCATGAAGTAGACATGTATCTGCAATCGATTTGGTGCACACATAACTTGTTACCAAACAAGCAATATTCTACAGATAGAAAGAAAAATTATAGTCGTCAAATTTTACAAATATTTTAAAATCCACATTTAGATTAACTGAACTACAAAAATTTTGTGATGAAGACTATACTGAATACAAAAAAGATCTTTCAACACAATATATGGCTTTCTTTTAGCTATGCATTATCAATGTGATTTTTTAAATTATTTGTGTCTTTGAAGAACTACTTAAGTAACTTACAAAGGGATTTAACTTGTTTATAAACGAACCCTAAAAACTTTCTGACACAATTTGTTTAAAATCAATTAGAAATATTTATTCAAAGAAGTCAAGGAATGGAGTACCAAAATCTTTAGTTTTTGAAGCTTTTAGAGAATTGCAAATACTGAATCAAATATTACAGAAGTATTTTTAATGTATAGGTGACCTAAAAAAAGAAAAGTTTTTAGGTATCAACAGGCAAACCCTTCAGCAGGCCATCCCCTCATAAAAGGCAAACTAAAATTAGAAATTTTCCACGTATCACAGGTATTTAACAAGAACGTCTTATCTCTGTTCATGGATTTGAATGTAAATGTCTGGATTTTTAATTCTCTCTTCCCTTCTGGTAGGAATCCCCAAAGCAATAAATTAACATATACATTAGGACATGTTAGGTGCTGGTGATACCCTAGCAAGTCTAGCAGAGCAAACACAAAACTTCCCTGAAGATTCTCACAGAAGAAAAAAATAATTCAGCTAAAGATTACCTCACAACCAAAAATTATGAATCAAGGAAAAATAATATACCATAAGCAAATACTAGCAGACACAAAACCCAGTAATATTAGCACCCCCAAGAACTCCATAATTGTAAAATCTGAGACTATAAAAATTTTGTTTTAAATAATTAAAAAATTAGGGGAAAAAAGCAATAGAAACCATAAGAAAAGAACACGATACGGTTTTTCTAAATAACAACAAAACTAGATCTTTAAAAATGAATCAAAACAGAGAAAAATGAAAAATATATGCCTTGAAATCAATTACTCAATAGAAGGATTAAACAGCATATTAGACAAAGCTGAACAAATAATGAGTGAATCAGAAAACCATTTCAAGGAAATTATCCAAAATACAGGACCTTAATGAGAAAAAGGTGACAGTAAATGTAAGAGGTTAAAACAATTGCAGGACTAAATGAGGTGGTCCTATACATGTCTAACTGGAGTTCCAAAAGGAAACAATTCTTTGGAAAGTAGGGTCACTCCTAGACAGAATAAATGAAAGTAAGTCTGCAGCAATGGTCTTCAACCCTGGCTGCACCTTACATGTATCACCTAAGAAACTTTAGAAACAAATTAAAAACAGTGCCTAGGTCCCCCTTCCCCCTCCTGTAATTTTGGAATCGGTGTGGAGTAGGTCAAGTTATCTGTATTTTCTTCAAAGCTTCCCAAGCTATTTTAGTGAACATCCAGGGTTGAGAACTAGTGATCCACACCTAGACACAGCTAGAGAAACCACAGAACAAAATTAAAGAGAAAAATGTTAAAACAACTACAGAGAACTAATACTATCTACAAAATAATAAGCTAGACTGACAAAAGACTTCTCAACAACAGATGCCAAAAGAATAATAAAACAGTACCTTCAAAGTACTGAGAGAAAATAACTGTCAACCTGGAATTCTAAATAGCTAACTACCATTCAATAGTAATATCAAAAAAGACATTTTTAGTCAGTCTAAGAGGTTACCATTTATAGAGTTTTGCTGAAATAGTTACTAAAGAGGATGTGCTTTAAGAAGAAAAACACTGAACCTAGAATGGAATGGGATACAAGAAGAAACTGAAAACATAAAAGCAAAACACAGCAGACTACTGATGCCAGTTAAACTCACAGCTCATACTTCTTTTCCTAAGTAATCAATCAACCAGGATGTCAGTCTTTCTGGTCATCCATCCCAGTAGTTTGTAAACATGACCAAACAAACTGACCTCAGTTTTAAAAATAAGAACAGGGCTTCCCTGGTGGCACAGTGGTTAAGAATCCTCCTGCCAATGCAGGGGACACGGGTTCGAGCCCTGATCCAGGAAGATCCCACACGCTGCGGAGCAACTAAGCCCGTGCGCCACAACTACTGAGCCTGCGCTCTGGAGCCCGTGAGCTACACCTACTGAGCCTGAGTGCCACAACGGCTGAAGCCCACGTGTCTAGAGCCCGTACTCTGCAGCAGGAGAGGCCACCACAATGAGAAGCCCGTGCACCGCAACTAACCCCGCTCGCTGCAACTAGAGAAACCCACGCGCAGCAACGAAGACCCAATGCACCCAAAAATAAATTAAAAAATAAATAAATTTATAAAAAAAAGAACAAACACATGGGTCCCACCCTAGATGTACTGTTAACTCTAGGAGTAAGGGCCGAAATTTTCTTAAAAGCCTACCAGATCAAGAGGATAATCAGATTTAGGAACTTCAGATTTCTAGCATTTCCTTCATTCAGCAGGTTCTCTTAAAGTGTGGTTCCTCAAATGGCAGCATCATCATTACCTGCGAACTTGTGGAAATGCAAATTCTCAGGACCCACTCCAGATCTACTGAATTAGAAATTCTGAGGATGGACTCTGCAACTGTGCTTTAACAAGCCCTCCGGGTGATTCTGACGCCAGGTCAATTTTGAGAAAGCCGCTTTAATCTCCTGCTCTAAGTACCCTGTTCACACTTCCACATGAACAAACCCCCTGCTGCTGTCCTGCCTACAAAATCCTTCCATTTAGTCTTCTAGAGCAATGTACCATGGCTGACCAATTCCCAAACATTCTTAATCTCTTCACTGGATTTTCTTTACATCTTTTGTCTTAACTGAACCTGGTTCACTTCTCTTACAGGGTCTTCACATAAAGGCTGTTCACTCTCCCAAACATCATGTAACTCAGGGTCTGGAAAGTGAGGTCTACTCATTCCCTAACTCCCTATAACACCAAAACATCTGGATAAAAATCTCACCTTTTCTGAGACTCTCCACTCTCATGGCTTCAGTTGTTAAGTGTATATGATACTGACTTCCAAATTTCTCTTTATGATGTTGAGACCAGAACCCACTACCTATCTCACACTTCCATCTGGATATCCCCAGAGGAACCTCAAATCAATATATAAAAATCTGGGGACTTCCCTGGCGGTCCAGTGGTTAAGACTCTGTGCTTCCAATGCAGGGGGTGCGGGTTCGATCCCTGGTCGGGGAACTAAGATCCCACATGCCACGTGGCCAAAAAAAACTGAACCTGCCATATTGTCCAACCCTGTTCTTCCTGTACTTTCTAATATAAATGAAGGCACCACAATTCACCTATCCAATTATCTAAGTCTAAACCTACAAATCATCAATGGAATTCCTTATTCAAACATTCGATTAATCACCAATTACCATCAATTATTTCACCTTCTGTTAAGTTCTCTAATTCTCTCCATCACAACTACTACTGCTATAGTACAAATTCTCCCCCCTTACTAGGATTTCCTATACAGCAATAGCCTCCTAACTGCTCACTCTCTCTCAAGGACTGCACTCCTCCAATTCATTTTACAGTCCTTAAATTTCAAGAACATTTATTTTTAAAATCATGTGAACTTATAGTTTTAATACTTCTACTCTAAATCCATCATCATTCAACACAAGTTTTTAAATCTAGCTCTTTTACTCAATAGTTCTAGATCACCAACTTACTGATAATTTTATCACAACTATGTAACAAAGAATGTCAGTCAAAAAAGGAATTATCTAATCCAATCCAAATTAATGCTTAAAATTTAAGAGTGCTGTAACTAGTAATTTCATCTATATGAACTTCACTGCCACAAATTTTAGTTTTTGTTATAAATAATAGCACTCCATGTTTATAAGATGAGCAAAATAAGAACATTGTGAAAAAAAAATTTTTGAAACCCAGAGAAAGACAACATCTCAGATTTTGAAAAAATGAAAACTCACCATACACACCTGCAGAACGAGTGGAATTGTTCATGGTAAAAGGTCCGTTAACGACGTCGGAAGAAAGAAGCTCATCAGATCCCCGCTGAAAAGCAAGAGCAATATTCTGTTAATAAAACAAGTCTTGGATAATGGTCCATATTTACTACTAAAAATATTAAAAGCTAATATTACTTAATCTGAATATCAGGCACTTAAGGGGAAGTCCTCAAGAATCATAAAATCTAAAGGTTGGAAGTGAACTTAATAGTAAACAAAAATTATTGAACATCCACATGACTGTTAGTTATAAAAAAGAGAACTGCCATCACATAATTGGGGGCATAATCCCACAACCCTTTTGAATCAAACTCAATTCTCCGAGATGTTACAACTGAAGTATCAAAACCATATTTAGGGGTTGAATCCTGACATTGTTTTTGTAGTATATTTTTAAGTATATTTAGTATATTTTAAATACATTTTGGTATATTAAGTACGTTAGGTTTTGTAGTATATATATATTTTTATAAAGGACTGATGACTTTTTTCTTTTGGCTGCGTTGGGCCTTTGCTGCTGCGCGTGGGTTTCCTCTAGTTGCGGTGTGGGGACTACTCTTCACTTCAGTGCGCAGGCTTCTCACTGTGGTGGCTTCTCTTGTTGCGGAGCATGGGCTCTAGGCGCGGGCTTCAGTAGTTGTGGCTCATGGGCTCTAGAGCACAGGCTCAGTGGTTGTGATGCACGGGCTTAGCTGCTCCGCAGCATGTGGGATCTTCCCAGACTAGGGCTCGAACTCATGTCCCCTGCATTGGCAGGTGGATTCTTAACCACTGAGTCACCAGGGAAGTCCTGTAGTATATTTTTAAGTATTTGCGTGCAAATAATTTGTGTAGCACTCTCTGACTTTTTCATAGATGTGTATTTTTAAAAGTTGAACACAAAGATGCAATGTATTTCTATATTGGTCAAATCCTTTAAGTAAGTGATTTTTTCATTCATTAATCCTTAAAATGATCTTTAATGTGTACTATTTCTTAAACAACTACTGTTTAAGTAATTTAGACTTTTTTTCAGGTAAGAGTTTTGACCAATTCCAGAGTTGAACTGTCAAAGCTGAAAGACAAGTCAGTCTAGCCTTTTCATTGTAAAACCATAAGGTCTTTTACCAAGATTAAAATGTTTATACCTAGGAAGTACAATAAACACCGTGTATAAATTTAAAAACAACTTATTTCAAATGGTAGTTTGTTCAGCTCTCGGTCAATTTTTTTTTGGCGGTGCCATGCGGCTTGTAACATCTTAGCTCCCCAACCAGGGATCACACCCCGGGCCCCCGCAGTGGAAGCATGGAGTCCTAACCACTGGACCACCAGAGAATTCCCAAGCTCGGTCAACTTTTAAGAACAAATATTTCAGTCTACTAGATGATAAAACCTAATCCCCAAACTATCCTACAAAAGTTATAACATCAACAGTGCTCCAACAGATATTTAATGTTTAGGAGTAAGGACCACTCCTGCAGGGAACAAACCTCAGCCTTTGCTGAAGAAAAGCAAACCACCAATGTGTTTGCATAATATAAATACAATTATTTAAACAATTCCTGTATTAAACATCCAGAAATTACTCCCTTTGGTCTTTCACCCGTAAGTTTATAGAGACAGTTTGGAATAAGAGAAAGGAACTAAGTGAGCACGTGAGATGAAATAAAATTGAAAATCTCAAATTCCAGAAAGACTTGGATTATGACCTCACTAAAAGCAAAGGTCTTCCTGAGAATATGTGAAATACAGGCAATATGTGAAATACAGATATTGGCAGACAAAGACAGACTTTGTATAGCTGCCTGCCAGTGGATACGGAAAGGTGAATTTTTGCAGTTTTAAATGTAGTAAAAATTTAAACATGCCCAACATGTTTTTATATATGAGGAATTTGATAAACTATGTGTTACTAATAGATATATTTTCAACACATATGAGTGTAGTGTCAATATCAAGTATCAATTTTCTACATGTAAATTGAATTAATTTGGTCTTAGAAACCACTTAGAGGGACTTCCCTGGTAGCGCAGTGGTTAAGAATCCGCCTGCCAATGCAGGGGACATGGGTTCGATCCCTGGTCCGGGAAGATCCCACATGCTGAGGAGCAACTAAGCCCGTGCGCCACAACTACTGAAGCCCGTGTGCCTAGAGCCCGTGCTCCGCAACAAGAGAAGCCACTGCACCACAACGAAGAGTAGCCCCCGCTCACCACAACTAGAGAAAGCCTGCAAGCAGCAACAAAGACCCAACGCAGCAAGGAAGGAAGGAAGGAAGGAAGGAAGGAAGGACGGACGGACGAACTTAGAGATCACTTGAGCTCTTTTCTAGACTTGCAGGAGTATGTTAAAATGTCAACTAAATATTAATTCTAGGTGGACTGCAGATTGAAACGTAAAAGACAAAACAATAAAGACTCTAGGAGATAACAGAAAAAAGCATCTTCATAATCTTGTGGTAGGGAAAGATTTCTTAAACAAGAAACACAATTATTTAAAATAACTGATAAACTACACAAAAATGAAGTTATTTTTATTTACAATATATACAAATATTGAATCATTATGTTGTAGATCTGAAACATAATGTTATTTATCAATTATATCTCAATTTTTAAAGAAAGAATTTTATTAACAAAAGATGTCATTAGGAGATTAAAAAGGCAAGTCATAGAATGGGAGAAAATACTGCAGTACATATAACCAACAAAGATTGTATACCCAGAACTTACTAAGAAAAAGAAGAAAGGCTGGCGGGGGGTTACCCCACTAGGAATGATGTGAAAAAAATCAAGGTAACAGAAAATGACAAGAGAGTTGAACAGGCACCTCACAAGTAAAGTGGTATACTTTATTACTGTTCCAGAGTATTTGTGTCCTTCTTTTCCTGTGAAAGAACCATTCATCCCCATCTATGGCCATGTGACTTGCAATGCCTCTGAGTGGAGGATACCTCCCTGACCCACTGACCTTGAGCACAGTTTTGTGCTATGCTTTGGCCTATGGAGTATGTATGGACATGACCTACATGACCTAAATCCAAGCAGAACTTTTGAAAGAATTAGTTTCTGCCGTTTTTCTTCCTTTTCCCCTCTGAAACAAGAGGGGCATATCCCAAATAGAAGCTGCTCTTTCAGCCTGATTCCCAGAATAAAAACACAACTGTATAGTTCCATAATAGCCACCAACTTTGTAAGTACACAAGAAATGTTTTTCTAAACCATATCTAAATGACTAATACCACACCCAATAAACGTATGAAAAGATGCTCAACCTCAATGGTCATCGGGGAATGCAAATTAAAACCACAATGAAATATAAACATATTAAAAGGGCTGACAATATCAAGTTTTGATAAGAATGTGAAGTGAGAGAACTGTTGTATGTTGCTAGTGGAAGTGTAAATTGGTACAATTGATTCAATATACTAAAGTTGAATATATAAATATCCTAGGATCTCTTTTATTCTATTCCTATGCATACACTCAAGAGATTGCCTGCTATGTGCACCTATACATATGAGAATGTTCTCAGCAGCCTTATTTCTAGTAACCAAACTGGAAACAATCAAATGTCATCAACTATAGAATGAACAAATCTTTGTAAATTCATTCAATGATTTACAGCAACGAGAATCAACTACTGCTCTACACAATAACATACAAAAATCTCACATTAAGAAACCCATCACAAAATAATACATACTACATTGTTGCATTTATATAGAGTTCAAAAAGTAGTCAAAACTAAATTATATATCTAAACTATGTACCTACTTGCAAAAGATGAAAATTGGACCCCTTTCTCACACCATATGCAAAAATTAACTCAAGAAGGGTGTATACATAAATGTAAAACTATAAAACTCTTAAAAGGAAACATAAAAGTAAATCTTTGCGGCTTTGGGTTAGGAAATGGTTCCTTGGTAACAAAAGCACAAGTGACAAAAGAAAAAAAATAGATTAATAAAAATAAATAAATTGAACTTCATAAAAAATAAAAACTTTTGTACTTCAAAGGACACCATCAAGAAAATGAAAAGACAAGCCAGAAAATGGGAGAAAATATTTGCAACTCTATTATCTGACGAGGGACTGGTACCCAGAACGTAATCTCTTATAACTCAATAATAAAAAGACAAAATAATGCAATTTAAAAATAGGCAAAGGATCTGAACAGACATTTCTCCAAGAAAGTATACAGACAATAAGCACATGAAAAGATGCACAACATCGTGAGTCACTAAGGAAATGCAAATCAAAACCACAGAGATCACTTCAAATAAAAATTAAGAGCATGACATCACCACATACTTATCAGAACAGTTAAAATAAAAAATAGTGACAATGCCAAATGCAGGTGAGGGATGTGGAAGAAACTGGATGTCTCATACACTGTTGAAAGGAACGTAAAATGGTACAGCCACTCTGAAAAGTTTAGTGGTTTCTTAAAAAACTAAACATAAAGAGCAATCTCAAAAGATCACATGCTCAACACAAAAACTCACATGTTCTATGATTTCATTTATATAACTCTCTCAAAATAACAAAATTATAAAGATGGAAAACCGACTAGTAGTTGCCAGGGGGCAGAGAAGCTTGGGAGAGATAGTATGATTATAAAAGGGTACCATGAGGGAGATCTTTGCGGTGATGGATTAGTTCTGTGGTGAAAATTACATGAACCTACACATGCAATAAAATGAGACAAAACTATACACAGGCATTGTATCAATGTCAATGCCCTTGTTTTTTGTTGTTGTTTCCTTTAAATAAATTTTTAAAATTTTATTTATTATTATTTTTTTAAACATCTTTATTGGAGTATAACTGCTTTACAATGGTATTAGTTTCTGCTGTATAACAAAGTGAAACAGCTATACATATACATATATCCCCATATCTCTTCCCTCTTGCATCTCCCTCCCACCCTCCCTATCCCACCCTGTTATTGTTTTGGGTTTTTTTCCCCAGAAAGAGCATCTTTACTAAACAACAGGAAACAAAACGTGCCAGGAATCTAACCAAACACACAAAGCAGCGGGTGAGACTCCTCATAGGAAAGAATGACCCCCAATGGAACATAAATAGATCCCCTCGAAGTACATATATTTCGCATGAGTATGTACATCCATATGTAATATATTAAAAGAAATTTGGTTTCTATCACGAGAAGTTACTCAGCAATAATAAATCAACATCTCACCTGAGGCTGGGAAGTGAGGGCGCTGCAGCCACATTATAAACCGAGGCGCACCTCACGCCCGCACACGCCTCCCCTCTGTGCGTAGAAAAGTGAGCCAGGGAAGGCAGGTGGCCGTGTGGCCGCGGAGCCCATCCCGCAGAGCCCAGGAGCTGGCTGCAGCAGGGAGGCAAATGCCAGGCTGCGCCTGCCTGGAAGGCCGCGTCGGCTCTGGGGTGAACGGCAGCGCTCAGGACCCCAGCAACAGCACGACAGCGCGCCTGGTTTCCAACTGCGAGCCTGCCTCTGGGGTCCACCCAAGGCCCTCCAGATCTGTGTAGTTTGGCCAGTGGGGGCTTCTCCTAGGATCGAATGGCTTTTGGGAGGCGAGTAGAGTTTCTAGACCCACCAAGGCTCAGCCCACATACACACGTGCACATGCCCACACACACACGTGCTTCAGCGGAGGTCAGCAAGTTGCAAGCAAGTATTCTACAGGGGCGTGCTCAAATAGTGCCTGCTTCGGAGTCAGTTTTGTCAACTGCATTCTGAGTTGTCCCCATGCCAAAGTGGACTTGTTCAAAAGATACGAGTTGCTGGAGGCTACAGAGACACAAGATGTGTTACATACTGGGGGGGGGGGGGGGATGCAACCCTCTCAGGGCTTGGCACAGTGTTTTAGTAACAAAACAAACAGAAGAAATGCACAGGAACCCAATGCCCTTATTTTGATAGTGTAAGTATGTAAGAGGTAACGATTGGGGGAAACTGTGAAAGGTACACAAGACCTCTCTGTAGTACCTTTACAGCTTGCTGTGAATCTCTAATTTTTTCAAAATAAAAAGTTAAAAATAAAACAAAACACAACTATGAAGAGATAACATCATTCTGAGCCAGAGGCTTCCTACTTACTTGAAAGACTTGTTGCCAGCCTAGAATAGTCATTACCATCATCACTGTGTTCAACCCTCAAGAGTGGATAAGAAAAGACTGGTCAAGCTGTCAATTACCACAGCTCATTCTCAGAGCTCATCTCTCACACTCTCCTTCTATACAATGGTGGTCCAGAAGGTGTCCCTCCAAAAACAAACAACATTCAAAGAACAACCACAGGAGTTCCTTATGGGAATCTATACATAAGGAAAAGGAAGGAATCAAAAGATAACATATAACAGAAAAATGACACAACTTTATGTTATGAGTAAATGGTTCTTTGTAAAATGAAAAAAGTTTTTAGGAAAATATTATAGCCTCTCCTAAACAAAATACAAAGCGATACAACAGCTCAAGGGAGAGACAAATGAGAATTCTACCAAAGGAGTTAAAAGACAGATCTGTGAAAAACAAGAATAAAACAGTGTCACAAAAGTCAGATGTTTCAAAGAGAGAATAAGAGAACCAAAAGTGCAAAACATATTTCCACCCTCCAAAGAAGTTACCTGCTGAGAGGAACCAACTCTTACTCTATAATTTCATTATCAAAAAGCTGGAAAGAACAAATTTTCAGGAAAGCACTTTCTTGGAGTTACACGAGATTACTTAAAAGGCATCTAGAGAAGGTGTTAAACTGTTAACACAGGTCTGCCCCAGACAAGGCTTGCCAGCTAAGAATCCAAAAAGTTGTGGTCTTCTTAATGTACACATGCCATTTCAGTTTCAATATGAGGAGAAATGAGTTACTCATGGTTCTTTCTGTTTCTATCTCATTCAATAAACTCTGTTACCTAATTTCCTAACAAATAAATCTCCAATCAACTATTAAAGTGAAATTATTCCTTGTTGCTTACTGAATCAAGTCTAAATGTATTGTGGTGGTGATTAAAAGCTCCTTCTAATCTGGACCTCCTACTCACAATAACACTCCTGTCTTGTAATTTTCCTCAAATACATCATCTTTATTTCTGCTACTTTTTATGCTATTCTCCTGCCTCAAACACTGTCTCTTCACAACATATCCAGTCCTACCTACTGGTCAGAGATAATTAATACCACATCTGGAAAATTTTTCAACCCCAAAGTGAAGAGATTGAACTGAATTTTGATTGTCTTTCAACATTAAAATATGCAAGATTCTAGGTTTTAGTACACTTAACATAATATATTCTTCCCATGTATATAACTATCAATATCACACATTTTGTCAAATATGTACACAGTTTTTTCCCAGCTACTTTGAGGTCTATTATTGTGCCTTATACTTCATTATATTCCCCCATGCCCTATAGCATAGTGTCAGGTACAATATAATGGCTCTCTGCCTTGGCTATAGACTAAAATCACATATCCAAGTTTAAAATAAATACTATATACCAGGTCCTACCCCACAGATTCTTAATCAGTAGCTCTGGGCTGAGGTTTGAGCACCTGTATTTCCAAAGCTCTAACGTGTAGCCAACTGAGAACTACTATAAACAGATGCTGTAACGAACACAGAAGCGTAATAGTATAGCAGTTTAAAATGTAGTCTTCTGGAGCAGACCAGATCTAGGTTTGAAAATGCTCCACAAACTTACCTTTATATTATACTACATATTATTTAACCTCTCTAAGGCTCAGTTTGTTCACCTGCAAAATGAGGGTCATAATGGTACCCATACTCATAGGTTGCTCCGAGGATTGATATTTCTAATATACACACCTCTCATTAAACAGTGGCAAATAAATACTAATGATTCATTACTCAATCCTCTTCAAAAGCTATATATGCCAATAGTTATATGTATGCAATGTAATTAGTATTGAACAGCAATCTCCTAAATGTGAAAGATATTCTTTCAATAAAGGAAACTTTCTAAAGTTTTAGAAAGAAAAAAACTTTTTGATACTAACAAAAAGGAAATTTCCTTCTGTCAGATGAATTGATAAAAGACTGGATTTTAATAAAATCAAAATGTACAGGATTGCAAAGGAGATTTAATAAAGTCCCATTTATGATTAACCTTTGAGAATGAGGAAGAATAAAGCATGTGGGCATTAGAACTTTTCCTGCAGAACACTGATGATATTTGTTTATAGAGAAAAAGGAGGTCAAATTTTTCACTGTAACCATCCTCATTTAAGCATCTTTGCATACTTATCCAATTATCTCAGGAAAAGATCTGTAGATGTTAATTAGCTAGATCATTTTTCATTTTGATAGTTCTGTTTTATCTTAATATGCACTGTACAAAGTTATAATATGAATCTATGTTCCTCTCTGTAATCCTTGATAAGCTTTTGTCACCTTGTTACAGTCTCCATCATAATTATTTTTAATGGATTCTTAAAATCTATAATTGCATACTAACTATTCCCCTATTACTAAATATTAGCATCACTTGTAATTTATTGATACCATAAGTTATGCTGTATTAATTTAGAATATAGCATTTTCCATATTTTATATTCTATCCATAGAATAAATATTAAGAAGTAAAAGAGACAATTTTTTTCTTTTTGAGTGAAGGTAAAAGATGGTAAAACTGCAAGAAATCTCAAATTTCTGCTTAACAGTATACTGTAACTTCAAGTTCCTACTACACTACAAGTGACTAATAAGAAGCATTTTTACTTCTATAGAGGTCTTTCAAATATTGTTAGAGTTGGCACATGACTCTAGCTCTGGACATTTTAATACTACTCAGAGTTTGGCTCACAGTCTGTAGAAGTAAAGAATTTAACCCTGTTCAAAGAGAGGTCTGGCTTTTGCCCTCTCCTTCTGGGAGGTAATCTCTAAACCCCTGTAAGGTCATGCCTGAGAAAGTGTCTTTTTTTTTTTTTTAACTCGAGGGGCTTTGGGTCACCAGACAGTCTTAGAGTCAGGGTGGACCACACGCCTGGAGGGGCTGGAGGAGACTTAACTAAGATCAGCCTCAAGAGCAATCAAGTATGCTTACATAAAGGAGCCCCTCAATAAAAATGTAATCACCAAAGCACGGTAAGCATCCCGGTTTGACTCCATGAGTACTGTCACACACTGATGCTGGGAAAGTAATGTGTCCTGACACCATAGGGAGAAGACAAAGGAAGCTCTGTGTTAGATACTTCCCCAGACTTCTGCCCTATGTGTTCCTTCCCTTGGCTGATTCAAATCTATATCCTTTCCCTGTAATAACCAGTAATGAAGAGTACAAAAGCTTTCAGTGAGTTCTGTAAGTTCTTCTAGCAAATTATGGGACCAGAGGGTGGTTTTGGAAACCCCCAGAACTTACAAATTCTGTCAGAAGTGAGGGGAGTCTTTCGTGGACTGTGTTCCCTAACTTCGCAGTTGGCCTAATTCCTCTCATGGAAAAATGATGAATCAGTAGAGCAAATATAATAAAACTATTCATTTAACAGATTTTTTTAAAACTTTATTCTTCACCTCTAAATTACCATTTGGATTTCTAACTGTAAAAGAAAAATTTAGTCTAAAAATATGATCAAATAGTCAAACATAGAAAAACTGGAAAAACTAACTTAAATTTATATGGCATACTAAGTAAATTAATGCAACATCTTAACTGTCACATTCAATGTTTCCACACAAAATATAAACTATTATAATAAGGAAATGGTTAACATTAGAGTCTTCAAACTAAAATCATTTAAGTCTGATAATTCTACTAGATCTTTCAATAGTAACAGGAAGAGCTTTCAAAAAGAATATGCCTAAAATAATGCATGAATAACGCAAACCCTATAGTATCCAGTGAAGTGCTGGAATGCCTATTTTTATTTTTATTGTCTTATTACGCAATAAGAAAAATTAAAATATTTGATCCAAAAGTTTCACATCTGGAAATTGTTTCATATCAGAGATGGGGTTTACCATTTAACATACAGAATAAACAACACACAATGTCAAATAATTATGATACTTTAAAAAAACTGGTAACTTTTTGACCCTAATAATTTCAGGATATGATAAACGAAAGAGAAAAAAGAGCTTACATTTGAAAATGCAGTCATAAAAAAAAAATTCTGATAATCAAAATTTACTGGCTAAGCTTTTTTCCCCCAAGGATTCATTTTCAAATTACAGAAAATAAAGGTTTTTAAATATTATAAAGTTCAAATCCCAAGAGTCATATTACTTTGTAAGCTTTGTAAAAAGTGAGAAAAACACAATCAGTTCTGTTAAAGATTCCCTTCTTTAAAAAAAAAAACAAAACTTTTCTTTCCTAGACATAAATTCTTTCTCCTGAAAACACAACACTGCCTATAATTACAGACTACTTCAATATAAAACAAAAAGTATTTCTGAAAATTATGCTTAATAGTTATATCCTAAGTGTGTGAAAAGTAATTTTCCATTATAGTCAAGGAAAAGCAATGCAGACCTAGGTAAAACTGAGTGTCTAGTAGGGGAGGAAAACTTTTGCCTTCTTCCCTTTTAGGTTCTTTGGCTGGTCTAATAATTAAGCTGACATGAGACATAATAACAGGAGAAAAACAAAATTTAATTTCATATATACAGGAGCTCATAAAGATATGAGACTCCAAGAAGTGACAAAAGCATGCAGTTTTTATACCTTTTAGACAAAGAAACAATTATTTGTGAAGATTTGACAAAACAAAGGGTCTGGGGCTTGGGGTAGCAAATTAATAAAGAAGTAACAAAGTTTGTTTAGTCACCCTTCTCTGCCTTGAATTTCCTATCTCTGGTGATAAGGATGCCTTCTACTCTCCTAGTATAAGGAGGATACTTTCACATGAGAGATTTATTTCCTGCTTTCAGGGGGACCAAGGAGGGTCAGTGTCCTTCTTGCACCAGCTGTTTCTTTCCTCTTTTTTTTTTTTTAATATTTATTTATTTATATATATATTTGGCTGCGCCGGGTCTTAGTTGCAGCACGTTGGGATCTTTAGTTGCAGCATGCACGATCTTTTACTTGCAGGTATGCAGGATCTTTTAGTTGCGGCATGCACGATGTTTAGTTGCGGCATGTGGGATCTAGTTCCCTGACCAGGGATTGAAGCCGGGCCCCCTGCATTGGGAGCACGGAGTCTTAGCCACTGGACCACCAGGGAAGTCCCTGGCTGTTTATTAAGTATTTTTAATTCAAAATAATCAACATGCCAAAGGGGCATATTTTATTCCACCTCACTCTCAAAAGGTCTAACGGCTATGATAAGAGATTATAGTTTAAGAGATAGATGGAAGATAAGCAGAATGAAGACTCTAAAAAATAAATGATGGAAAGCTTATTTGGATGAGTGACTATAGATGATCAACAAAAGAAAATTGTTAAAAAGTGAAAGAAAAAAGAGTCTGTACCACAGGTAAACAAATTAACATTAAACAAAAAGGCTTTAACAAACCAAATCATGAAGACATCATGGAGTGGGGGTGGGGCATGAATAATACTGGATCAACAGTCTCCTTAGAAACACACAGTAAATTTACATAAGTGCAACAGTTGTTCTGTGGACTTGTTAGCTCTCTGGCTAAGTCAATACACCAGTCAGCTTCACTGCCTCAAGTATCAATTACTGAAGCTCTCTCCTGCTAAAGAATAATTAAATACACTGGGCCAACAAAGCAAAAGAATACTGTAATTAAGCAGCACAAATAAAGTGTTTTATTATCAAATTTGATGGGAAGTGGTTTTATTTAGCATTAAAGTGAGATTATTAATATAATAAAAGGCAGTCCACACAACTGAGAAACAGCCAGTAAAATAACATGTAAGGAAGATTCTGAAAATAAACCATTAACTCATGGTTAAACTTGAGACCATACCTAAAATGCACATGAAATTCAAGAATAAGACATCATTTGTTTTAGTCTATCAAGATACTATGACCATAAAAAAGGAGCTATCAAAAAAAACTTCACAATTTTCCAGATCTTTTTTTTTTAAATAAAAGAATCTTAAATACTGAAATTAATATTCAAGTCCTACCTTAAAGGTAAGGTAGCCCCCTCTGTAAAATTTCTAGCAAAAGGTCTAGTGACCCTTTGTAAACACTTCAGAGAACAGAAAACTCATGTTGATCCTGCTCTGTTACTATGTTTTTCCATAAACAGAAAAACATATTATTATGTAGAGTCTCACCATACTATATACACTTGCTGATGACTCACCTTTATATCCCCCTCTACAGGAGCTAATAATGAAGTGGAATCTGTGTTCAAAACTTTTTTGCTTAAAAAAGAGTAATAATTATAAACACAAGGGAATAAACTGAATATTCAGTAAGGGTTTCAGAGTAATTGTGAGGCAGTACGTGATAACTCCAAGTTTTTTTTTTTAACATTTAGGTTTTTGTTAACATTCACCTTCACAGCTCCTATTGCTCTAAACACACCCAAACCCCAAAGCCTCACATATGACTTGGAGATCATATCCCCACAAACTCTGTGGCCCCATCAACACTCTCATCTACTAAGTGAGTGTGATTATCTCTAAACATATTTCTTAAAGAACAGTTACCCTAAAAAAAGAATAGTTACCAAATTGTTTGTGACATTTTCCTTTCCAAAGCTGCCACTGTTGAGATTTTAAGACAATGAGAATAAACAAGGTGGTAAAGATGGTGTAAATTCTTCAAATATACAGCTGTGACAATGTTTACAATCTCATTTATGACACAGTTTCAATAAAATGGTTTTTATTGTGTTCATTTTATATGAACATCTTAGCAATAAATAGTAACACTTTTTTTAATGACTAGCAAAATTATTCCTCCAAAAGCCTTTTAATTCATGACGTCTAATCAAAATGCCATTCATTTGAATATTTATTTAGTTCCTACTATATAGGCATAGATCATACACATTGACTTCAATATGTAAAAGTGTTTTAGCAATATTCATTCACTCAACAGATCCAACAAATATTTACTGAGCACCAAACTATATGCCAGGGTCTTTAAGCACTGGGGAAAATCCCAGTGAACAGACAAAAATTCCTGCCCTTATCATGTGGAGTTTACAATCTTGCAGAAGGAAACACATAACAATCAAATTAAGAAAATTGTGTACTATGTTTTAAAGTCATAATGCTTTTTAAAAAGCAGGATAAGGAGCAACGAGGGGTAAAGAGGAGAACTGCGATTTTTAAGTAGAGTGGTCAAGGAAAGATTTAAGAGCAAGTGACATTTAAGTGTAGTCTTAAGGAGGTAAGGAGCAAGCTATATAGGTATCTGAGGGAAGAATGTTGTAGGCCGAGGAAACTGAGATAGAATGCCTTGCATGTTCTAGAAAACAGTGACGAGGCCAACTGTGACTGAAAGAGTGTGAGCAAGGAGAGAAGAAAACTAAAGAGACAAGGAGGGTATGTCATAGCATGTGGTGCCTTGAAAGCCATTCTAAAAAATGTTACTGAATGAAATGAGGGACAAAGAGTTGTGAACAAAGGAGTGCATGATCTGATTTACTTTTTTAAAATTTATCTTATTTATTTATTTTTGGCTGGGTTGGGTCTTCATTGCTGCGCACAGGCTATCTCTAGTTGTGGAGAGCAGGGGCTACTCTTTGTTGCAGTGCGCGGGCTTCTCATTGCTGTGGCTTATCTTGTTGCGGAGCACAGGCCCTAGGTGCGCAGGCTTCAGTAGTTGCAGCACACGGGCTCAGTAGTTGTGGCTCAAGGGCTCTAGAGCACAGGCTCAGTAGTTGTGGCGCACGGGCTTAGTTGCTCCGTGGCATATGGGATCTTCCCAGACCAGGGCTCGAACCCGGGCCCCCTGCATTAGCAGGCAGATTCTTAACCACTGCGCCACCAGGGAAGCCCTGATTTACTTTTTAACCGATCACTCTGGCTGCAGTGTTGAGAATAGTTTGTAATGAAGCAGAGAAAGATGCAGAGACTCCAGTAGGAAGCTAAGGTGATAATCCAGATGAGGGGCAAAGGGAGTGTTACTGGGGAGAGTGGTTGAATTATGAATACACTTAGAAAGGTTTGCTAATAATTAGACATGGAGTGAGAGAAAAAGAAGAAGTCAAAGATGTCCTGGATATCCCAAATAGGCCTAAATGTAAAATATTCTGTCCTATAGTCAGTGAACAGATATTTTAAAGATTTTACTATACGTATTCTCCAATTCTCACAACTCTGCAAAGTAGGTATTATTATCCCTCAAAGAATCAGAGGTTATATTATTCGACGTAGGTCAGAGAGGGTAGGTGGTACAATTAAAATCTAGGTCTGGTTTATTTTTCACCTGACATACCTGTTGCTCTCCAGTCTAATAAACAAATTTCCTCTCAATATCTTATGCCAATCCTTTGATTCATTTATTCCACATCTAGACATTTTATATTAGAACTGTACGTGAAGATATGTACATGTAATCATCCTTTACAAGAACAAAATAAACAAATACAAAGATAGCTAATACTGACTGCTTAATATGTGCCAGTACTGTTCTATGTGCTTTATCGAACATATTTCATGTAATCTAAGAAGGCTTCAAGTGTAAGACTCCATAATTTTATCTAATATCCAGAAAGAAAAAGTGCTGTCAACCAAACTGTAGTACATTATCAACACTAAGATGCACCCTGATGTCAGAAATGTTAATATGGAAAAAAAAAAGGGGGGGCCTTAGAATCAATGAACTATCAAATGGTCATAAAATGCTAAGCACTGAGCAATATTATGGTGATCAGTGTTGGTTCAAAATATTACATCTCATACCTCATTCATTAAAAATACTAGTTCTATCCTTTTCCTTTCCACATTTTAAGTTCTAAACCTCTTTCAACTCTCTTTTTACCCCTCAAGGTTGTAACTAATGGAATATTAGTGCTTAACTTTGAAACCACAGGCACTATTGAACTGCTTGTGAAAAAAATCTCTGTAAGACAAGGATAAAACATCCTCTTCCAATACAGCTGCAGAAAAAGACACAATTCTGGTCATAAAACTGCTTATAAATAAATGTTATTTCTAACAAAGATGTCCTGTGATCACCTGAATTCTGGAAAGTATAGCTATGTCCCATAAAAATGACAAGGTCTGGGTTTTGGTTAGTTGTCATACTTAATAACTTACTGCCCTAATATTATATTGACACCTATTTTCTGAAATACATATAAACTTACAAATTTTTTTATTAAGCCTATCATTGAAACTTCCCTCTTCTCACACATTCATAAACAAATCCTAACAATTTTTTAGATTCTCATAACACAGAGTTGGAAAGCCTATTAACATTTTGTGAATGAGAAAAATAAGGCATAAGTGAGTTAAGTAGCTTATATAAATTACACTACAAGTAAAGAGTTGGGGTCAGGATTCAAACCCAGGCAGGCCAATTTCAGAGTCCATGCTTTTAACTGCTATACTAAACTACTAAAATATTAAACCACCACTATGTTCATAATAAGAGATTAGTTACATGAGTTACAACAGATCCATGCAATGAAATACTAGACGGTTACTAAAATGATAAAGGACCAGACTTATCAACCTGATATAAACTCACAAGATATTGTTCATTTTGAAAGCCATATAAATTAGTTATAACATGTATTATGTTTCCATTTTTGTAAAGCAAATTAATAATAAATATGCACATATACTGTGAGCATATATGAAAAGGTCTAAAAGCAAACTCACCTAAATTTTAGCAGGAATTATTATTTCTAGCTTTTACCTTCTCCTTTACACTTGTCGCATTTAAACATTAATTAATCAAAGGGAAATGGGCTATTTTCATTTTGAAAAAAAAATGAACTTTAAAAATTTTGCCAACGTTTGTTTTAAGCTCCATACCTGGGTCTTTCAATCAAATATATTTCATGGGAATTTTTGGTCAATTCTACGGAACATATTTATCATTGCAAAAATGTTTAAAATTTTTTTAAATTTAAAATTCCTTCTTGCACCATTTAATGATCTGAAGGCACCTCTGAATTTTATAATAGCCACACTGTATGAACATAGGCTAGTTTTCATATTACTTTAGTTGAGAAAGAGCAGACTGAATGGCTATGGGTCTCAATGGATGGAATTCCAACGCATCACAAAAACAGGGTTGTGGGACTTCCCTGGTGGCGCAGTGGTTAAGAATCCGCCTGCCAATGCAGGGCACCCGGGTTCGAGCCCTGGTCCGGGAAGATCCCACATGCCGCGGAGCAACTAAGCCTGTGCGCCACAACTACTGAGTCTGCGCCCTAGAGCCCACGAGCCACACCTACTGAGCCTGCGTGCCGCAGCTACTGAAGCCTGCGCACCTAGAGCCCGTGCTCCGCAACAATAGAAGCCACTGCAATGAGAAGCCCGTGCACTGCAATGAAGAGTAGCCCCCACTCACCGCATCTAGAGAAAGCCCGTGCGCAGCAACAAAGACCCAAGCCAGCCTAAAATTAATTAATTAATTAAAAAACAAAACAAAACAGGGTTGTACTCCAATCTCCTCTTCACCTTAGTGAAACTACAAGTATATTTCACTGCTTTAGCAGACTGTAAGCTATGCTTCCATCTCTAACACAGTGGTATACTATTTTTATCCCAGAACAAACCAACATCCAAAAATAATGGAGCTTATTAACCAAATACTATCTGGAATATTAGTTTTCCTAAAACCAACTGACACCAAGGGGTAAAAAACAGAGCATTGGTTTTGGAAACAAACCTTTGTTTGAATCCAGCCCCTGTCACTAGGGTATTAGGTTTGACCTAAGGTATCATGTTACAGTTAACACCACAGGTTTTTTTCTTCTGTAAAATTAGTCTAATATTATAATAGATATGCAAAGTTTCCTTTTAAAATGACTTCTTATATACTGATACCCAGCAGGATAGGGATAAAATGCAGTTTTTTAATCTGGGAGAGGGAGGCAAAAGCAGTACTGGTGAACAGAATGTTGATGTTCTGCCTACTTATCCCATCAATAATTAAGAGAGATCTTGAAATCTATGACTAGTTATGGATGTGGCTATTTCTTCTTTCACCTAAAACTGCTATACAACTCCTCAGGACTCACAGGAGTCCTCTCTTGAATGAAGATTTCCTATGTTTTGGAGAAAAAAAAGTGCAGAACAGTGCATAGAAATATGCTGTCTTTTATATTAGAAGAGGAAGAAAAAATATGTACAGTTGCCTGTATTTGCATTAAAAAGGTACTAGAAGGGTAAAGAAAAAACTAATAAAATTGTTATCTTTGGGGAAAAGAAAAGAAGGGGGACAACAATGTGAATGAGAGATCTCCCTATACACACAGTTGAATTTATTTTTTGGTGAATTACTTCTGTCCTTTTAACTTTTATTCATGAATTTAATTTTTATTTTTATCAAATACGTGTACTGTAACAAATTTTACACAATAGTCTATATGATAAAAGCAAATCTCTCCACCCAAACAGAATCTTTAAACAGTTCTTATTCTAATGGTTGCCACCACAACATTAGATAATATGCTTATACCACTACTTTTAAGTTATCAACTTTAAAAATAAACTGGCTGACTTCTAATATGAAAACTTAGTTTACCTCTTATAATTCCTTTTTCTGTTCTCTCAATGTTTGAAATATATGCTCTTAATTTTAATTCTTGTGTAAGTATCTTTGAACTTTAAATACTACACGTGTATCTTTACTGCTTGTTTTGTCAATTTGACATTACCTCTTGATTCTCCAAAAGAGAGCTTTTGGGGCTAGTAATCTATTCCCTCCCTCCCTCCCTCCCTCTGCCAGCTTCATTTTTACTTTTATTGGTATGCTTGTTACATTCTGCCCTCCAACAATAGCATTCTGGGCTTTGTCCATTCCTGTCCTGTCCAAAGGTTGACTCAAAGTTGAAAATCAATACACAGCATTTACACTTTTATTACAATATAAATATTGTTCAAGGAAACATAATCCTGGAACACTTCACTTTTTACTCTATGCGTCTAATGTCACAACCTTAGAACCACTTGAAAAAGACTATTCTTAGAATCAAGATCAAATGGATTCTTTATTATGCTCTACCAATTTCTTAACATCATGCTACATTCTAATTTGGTTCATAATTAGACATTTTTATTTATTCATTCATTCATTTTTGCTTTCCGTGACATTTTTAAACTGTCTTTATTTTCCTCACACTATTATCCTTTATTATATCATCATATTTTCCCCAAACTCTTCATGGCACCACTCATTCTATGTAGTCCTCATTTTTCTTCCTAAGATCTCCCTCCTAAAACCCTCTTTTCTCCTGCTGCAATCTAGAATGACTGCTCTCTAGGACTTCTGAACAGCTATTAACTTAAGTCTTCTTTTCACTTTTCATCTGGGTTGGCTCAACTTTTTCCTGAACTTCTGTCTTCCTTGTCCTTAGTTCACATTATTATTTTGCTGGAGTACAACCTTAAACAACTACCTAAATGATGGTAAACACCAAGGTAAACTTTCTGGGTCCATGCATGTCAGAAAATTCTATCCTCATAATTAATCATTTGATAGCAAAGAATTCTGGGTTAAAAATTTTTTTTCCTAAGAAAATTAGGAAAAGATTCACCATTTTCATCTAGCATATAGTAGGGCTGGTAAGATGCCAGTCTGACATTCATTTCTTTGAAGTTGACTTGTTTTCTGCCCCCACCTCCCCGGAAGCTTTCTGAATCATCTCTTCATCGGTGGAACTCTAAAATTTCACAATAACATATCTAGGTGATAGTCCTTTGTACTCACTGTACTAGGTAATAAATAGGTGGGTCTGAAGCCTGAAACTAGAATGAGTTGGTCTGAAGCCTGAAGCTACCACCGTCCTTTGTACTTCCTGTACTAAGTAATAAATAGGTTGGTCTGAAGCCTGAAGCTAACATGAATTGCTAACTCCCATCTCCAAAATCAACCATGGAGGAGCTGTAGAAGCTGAAGGGATATGTGGATTTCAGGAACCAAAATAATGAGAGAAAAACCTTGATGAAATGTCAGGGAAAAAGATAAATCAACAGTTGAATTGAAATTTTAATACATTTCTCTTAGAAAGTAATAGACCAAACATAAAAAATATGACCAGAAAAAAAAAATACAATCAATAACTTGAACTAATAGATACACTGAATGCAGAACCAGACATCCAGCTAAGAATAAACATTTATAAAAACAGACATTGTATCAGGTTGGCAAACTTTATATGTAAAGGGCCAAATAGTAAGGGATTTTAAACTTGGTGGGCCATACAGTCTCTGTCATAACTCACAAAAGCAGTCATAGACAATGTGAAAATGAATGAGCATGGCTGTGTTCCAATAAAACTTTAATTACAGACACTGAGATTTGAATCTCATCTATTTTTCACCTGTTACAAAGTATTAATCGTTGGATTTCTTTCAAGCATTTAGAAGTATAAAGACCATTTTAGATTGCAGGATGTATAAAAACAGATGGCAGTGAGCCCTATTTAGCCCTTGGGCCATAGTTTGCCAACTCCCATATTAGTTCATAAAAGAAGTCTCAATATGTTCCAAAGGAATATACTGAACACACTATGTTCTCTGCAATAAAATTAGAAACAAAATTAAAAAGAGTGGCTAATGTTTGGGAACTAAACTTTTAAAGCCACTAAATAATCCTGGAGTTAAAAAGGAAACTTCGGAAAGATACATGCACCCCAATGTTCCTAGCAACACTATTTACAAGAGCCAAGATGTGGAAGCAACCTAAATGTCCATCAACAGATGAATGGATAAAGAAGTTGTGATATATATACATAGGAATATTACTCAACCATAAAAAAGAATGAAATAATGCCATTTGCAGTAACATGGATGGACCTAGGGATTATCATACTAAAACGAAGTCAGAAAAAGACAAATATCATATGATATCACTTACATGTGGAATCTAAAAAATGATACAAATGAACTAATTTAAGAAACAGAAACAGACTCACAGACATAGAAAACAAACTTATGGTTACCAAAGGGGAAAGAGGAGGGAGGCATAAATTAGGAGTTTGGGATTGGCAGATACAAATTACTATATATAAAACAGATAAACAAAAGGCCCTACTGTAGAGCACAGGGAACTATATTCAGTATCTGTAATAAACTATAATGGAAAAGAATCTGAAAAAGAGAATATATATACATATATATAAATAAACATATATATGTAACTGAATCACTTTGCTGTATACCAGAAACTAACACAACATCGTAACTCAACTATACTTCAAAAATAAATAAATAAATAAAGGAAATTTTTAAAGAATCATAAGTAAAATATAAAAATACTTAGATATAATAAAAATGAAAACACAAATCCAAAACTTGTGGGATCCAGCTTTAGTACTTTAAGATAAGTTTATAGTTGTAAATACATTTATGAGAAAACAGATTTTAAAATATATGAGTTAATTATTAACTCAAAAAAGAAAAAAAATAAAGCAAAAGAGCAAATCCAAATCCTAAAATTACTGTGAGAGGAATAAAAAACCTGAATTGACCATAAGAATTAAAGAGAGTGAAGTAATAGACAACGACATCCCTATCCCCCACTACCAACCCAGGTCCAGATGACTTTGCAGGTGAGATCAACTAAACTTTGAAGAAAAAAGTTGTTCCACAAAACAGCAAAAGAATGAAAGTTAATCAGTTCATTTTAAGCAGCTAGTGAATGAAATCTTGAGTCCAAAAATAAAATTAGAAAATCACCTCTTTGCAACTATCATTATAATAACGAATTAAGGCAAGAAGCATCACATAGATGCTAAAACTAGTAGGTTAAAATTTGAGAATTAAAATAATATTAGCATGGCCTTAAAGTACTACTCCACAAAATACTTACTAGTTGCAAAGAGAAAAACAGTAAATTTACAGCAGAAAACCTGGCAAATACAGCTTTAACCAAGTGATCAAAGTTAACATTACAAGTTATAGGACAAATCAGCATCCTCTGCCTTCTGATAAAATACACTGAGAATATAACATGACTTCTGTGGTATTCCTGCAAAAATACATAACCTAAATTTACTTATAAGAAACAGATAAACTCAAAGTAAGGGATATCCTACATAATAACATGCCTATATTCTTTTAAAACGTCAATATCATGAATCAAAAAGACTGAGGAAACATTTTAGATTAACTTCCAGATTTTGATAATTATGCTACAGTAATGTAAAATGTCTTTATTTTTAGGCAATACACTCTAAAGTATTTAGGGGTTAAAGAATAAAGTAAAATAATGTAGCAATGAAGTTTCAAGGAATCTCCTTGACAAGCTATTAATTACGAAGGGAAAATTAGTAACTTAATATAGTGGAGAAGCTGGGCTGACAATCATGCTAACCAAATGATGATTCAGAAAGTGAAAAAAAGAATATAGAGAGATATATGTATATCTACAGAAAGTAACATACACATACGTATAAAGAAAAAGAGAGAAACACTATAAATGAATAATAAAACAAATGGGGCAAATGTGAATTACCTGGGTAATGGTTATATAAGTTTTTATACTATTCTACAAACTTTCTGTAAGTTTGTACTAAAGTTTTAAAAAACTAAGATATCAATGAAATTCACCACATTAGTATACTATGAAAAAACAAAATCTTTAAAAAGGAAAAATCAAAGTATGTGTAAATTATGGTAAGCTATTAGAGAGAGAGAGAGAATGTGGTTATAAAAAAGTCATATGCACAGTGATTTACAACCAAAAAAGTATTTGCACTTACATGATCTTACTTGGACATGAATAAGCTATTTTATTATTCATTTTTCAGTATTTATTCACTACTTTGAGTTAGGTAGTTGTATTAGTTATGAATGGATGCATAACAAATTACCCCAAAATCTAGCAACTTATAAAAACAAGTATTTTTAAACTCAATTTCTGAGAGTCAGGAACCTGGGCATGGCTTAGTTAGGTCCTCTGGCCCAAAGTCTCTCACAGGCTGCAATCATCTCAAGGCTCAATAGAGGAAATGGAGGTCCCACTTCCAAGCTCACTCAAGTGGTTGCTGGCAGGATTCATTCTGTAAATGGGCCTCTCCATAAGGTAGCTCACTTTTATCAGAGTAAACAAAGAGAAAGCAAGAGAAGCCAGTCCTTTGGAACCTAATCCTTCAAGTAGATTTAAGCCTACCATCTTGCTATTTGTTATCTCTTTGGCTCATCCATCCTTTAACCTATCTTAAACACAGACAGATTAAAAGAAAAGGAAAAGGAACAGAAAAAAGATATACCCCACAACTACTAATCATAAGAAAACTGGAATGACTAGAATGACTACATTACTATCACACAAAGTAGATTTCAGGACAGGAACTATTACTAGATAAAGATATATATTACAAATGATTTTTTTAAAGGTTAATTCATCAAGAAAATATAACATTCTTAAATGTGAATGCATCTAATAACTGGGCTTTAAAATATATAAAGCAAAAACTGACAGAACTACAAAAAGAAATTAAAAAAACACAACTACAGATGGAAATTCCAATATTCTTCTCCTCTTTCAGTAATTAACAGAATAGAAAGAAAATCAGGAAAGTTAGAGAGGACTTGAAACTTCAACCAGTTTATTCTATTGACATTTATAAGGCACTACACCCAACAAAAATAAACTATACATTTTTTTCAAGTGTACATAGAACATTCATAAAGACAGACTATAGCTTGACATTAAAACAAATCTCAGAAAATGTAAAGAGGTGAAATGGTATACAGCATGTTCTCTAATCAAAGTAGCATTTAAAAAAATAGAAAGGGACTTCCCTGGTGGCAGTGGTTAAGAATCCGCCTGCCAATGCAGGGGACATGGGTTCGAGCCCTGATCCGGGAAGATCCCACATGCTGCGGAGCAACTAAGCCCGTGTGCCACAACTACTGAGCCCGCATGCCACAACTACTGAAGCCCGCATACCTAGAGCCCGTGCTCCGCAACGAGAAGCCACTGCAATGAGAAGCCTGCACACCAGGACAAAGAGTAGCCCCCACTCACCACAACTAGCATAGCAACGAAGACCCAACGCAGCCATAAATTAATTAATTAATTAAATAAATTTCAATAAAAATAAAAATTAAAAAATTAAAAATAGAAAGAAATCCCAAGATTTGGCTTTGAAAACCCCCAAATATTTAGAAATTAAATCATGCTTATAAATAATCATAAGTAAAAAGAGAAATCACACTAAGAGTAGAAAATACTTTGAACTGAGTGAAAATTAAAATCCAGCACACCAAATTTCGTGTGATGCAATGAAAGAAAAAAATCTGAACAGCACAATACCTATTTTTTAAAACTGACTTCATAATTAAAAACCTTCCTGCAAAGAAAATGCACCCACAAATAGCTACACTGATGAATTCTATCAAACATTTAAGGAAAAAATACTACCAGTCTTATACAAACTCTCGTCAACAGACTGGACATGGCTGAAGAAAGAATTATGAGCTTGAAGACATTTCAACAGGAACTTCCCAAACAGAAATGCAAAAAGAAAAAAGAATTGGAGAAAAAAAAGAAAGAAAGAGAAGAAGAGAGAGTGAAGTAGAAAAAAACATTTCAAAGTAATGAATGACCAAGAGCTTTCCATAATCAATTACAGAAACCAAACCACAAACCCAGGATCTCAGAGACCACCAAGTAGAATAATACCAAAAATATGCACTTCAGCAGATCATTCAAACTGCAGAAAACCAAAAACAAAGAGAAAATCTTGAGGAAAAAAAACCTCTTTACCTACAGAGGACTAAGGATAAGAATTACAGAGGTTTCTTTCTCATCATCATGGAAGCAGGAAGAAAGTAGAGTGGAATATTTAAAGAGTTAATGGAGAAAAAAAAACCCCACCAACCTAGAATTCTACATGAAAAGCATCCTTCAAAAGTAAAGGAGAAATAAAGACTTCTTCAGACAAAAACCAAGGAAGTGTATTATCAGTAGACCTGCCCTACAAAAAATGTTAAAAGAAGGTCTTTGGGGAGAAGAAAAATTATATAGATCAGAACTCAGATCTACGTAAGGAAAGGAAGACTGTTGGAGAAGGAATAAATGAAGGTATTTTATACTTCTTAATTGATCTAAAAAGCCTGTTTATTTAAAGTAATAATAGTAACAATGTATTGGGTGATTACTGCATATGGTTAAGTAAAATGAAGGATAACAGTGTCCTAAGGGACAGGAAGGAGAAATTGGGAATGCTTTGTTTAAGGTACATGCACTATACATGAAGCAGCATAGCATTATTTGAAGGTGGACATAAAATGAGCTGTAAATGTATACCGCAACCATTAAAAAAATTTTTTTAAAGAGGTATAAGATGCTAACAGAGGAAATAAATGGAATCATATAAAATGCTCAATTAAAACCAGAGAAGGCAAAAAAAAATGAGAGTGAGAAGATAAAAACAAAGAACAAGCCAATGAATACAAACAGTTATGAACAAGGTACTTATTAACTAAATTAATCATCCCTTGAAATGTGAATGGTAATGGCCTACATACACCAATTAAAAGATTGCTCAGAGTGGATTTAAAAAAAAACAACAAAAAACCTAACGATAAAGTTGTCTACAAGAAACCCACTTTAAAAGAATAGGCAAAAAAGTTAACATTCATAAAAGAAGGTAAGTGAATGGCTAATAAGCACATGAAACGGTACGCACCACCATCAGTCATCAGGTCAATGGAAATTAAAACTATAATGAGATGCTACTAGGCATTCTGGTTATACTCACTAGAATGCCTAACAGTAAAGTGTGGGCAAGGATGTGGGGCAACCTGAACTCGAATACAAAGCGGCTCTAAGTGTAAAGTGGTACATTTTAAAAAATAACCAAGTTAAACATACACATATCCAATTTTACTCCTAAGCATAGTGTACAATGAAACACACATTTACCCAGAGACACACACAAATGTTTACAGTCGCTTTATTCATAGTAGCTCAAATCTGAAAAGAACCCAAATGCCCACCAACATGAGAATGGATTTTTAAATATTGTGATATATTCACACAATGGAATACTCTCGTTAATAAATAAGAAAGAACTACTGATACACAGAACATAGATAAATCTAAAAATCCATTTTGCTGAGTAAAAGCCAGGCATCAAAGAGCTTATGCTGTATATATGGAGTATGAATATTTATTTCACTTATATGAAAATCAAACACGCAAAATTAATCTGTGGTGACAGAAATCAAAAGAGTTGCCTAGACTGGGTCTAGAAAAGGGCAACAGGAAACGGGGATACATTTGTCAAAATTTATTGCACTGTACCCTTAAGACCTGTGCATTTCACTCTATGTAAGTTACTGCTCAGTTTAAAAAAAAAAAAAAAAAAGATTTCTGGCAAACGCCTTTTCTGTAGTTCAAACACAGCAAGCAGTAGGTGCATTTTTTCTGCAAAGGGTCAGAAAGTAAATATTTTAGAATTTGCGGTCATATGGTCCCTGTTATAACCCTTCTGTCATTGTATCGTTAAAGTATCCAGACAATATGGAAACAAATGAGCATGGCTGTGTTTCACTAAAACTATTTACAAAAACAGGTGGCAAGCTGGATTTGGTCCACAGGCTGTAGTCTGCTAACTCCTGGTGGAGCAATAGAAAATTAATCTTCAAAATTAATTTAAATACACTGTAGTGTTTTTTCCTATATAGTGACAGGCATGATAATTATTAGAAGCCAATTATAGACCTTCCTAAATTTGTAGGTTTTTCTATACTCATCTAATCATTTAAAGTAGAAAGGTAAACTAGAAAATGACTAAAATATATTTAATATGGAAGATCATTTTAAAAAATCATTTAATGGCCACTATAGTATTCTGAAAAATTATCCAGGAATGTGAGAAATATTTGAATTTAAGATACACTAGCTAGTAATAATTAAAGTATGAACTAGAAATTTAAAATACACTTAGTTACACACACAAAAAGCTATGTTACCCACAATGCTGATGCTTTGATTTATCTGGTATAATAAAGTTCTTGAAACATGCCCAGCATCAATCATCATCACCTGGTTCGTTCTTTATTTAAAAGAATTGAAAATTAAGAACAGCAATTACTTCTCGCTGTTTTTAAAAGCATTTCAGAATACAAAATAACATATGGAAATAAAACAAATATTTTATGAGAAGTACCAAAAGCTAATTTTTTGCCTAATTTAGGCAAGGCTCAAAAACTGATACCCTGCAAAGAACATCCAGGGTATACAACTAGGTATAAATAAATCTCAAATACAGCACAGCCCTAAGTTGCCTGAAAATGTTTATCCATCTTCAAGAAAATTCTAATCTAAAAAAAGAATTTAATTCTCTCTCACCATGGTATATACCTATTAGAAGAAACACTAGCAAAATCAGAAGGCTTGGCTCCAGTATAAGTTTGCCACCTAATTGATTGTGTGAGAATTTGGCATCCATTCATTCATCAAACATTTCTGAGAGCTTACTATGTGCCAGACACTGGAAACACAGTAGTGAAGGAAATATCAAAAATCCCTGCCCTCATGACATAGTCTAGTGAGTCACTTAATCTCTAAAAACAATTCAGTTTTCTTTCACTAAGGTAATGGACTTCATATTTAAGGGTATTTTCAATTCTCTAAAATAAAATCCATATTACTTTCTGCATTCGGGAAAGCAACTGATGGAGCATAACCTGAAATCCACTCTTGCACTGGCTAAAACTATTTCTTGTGTCATTATACTCAGACAGCAAATAAAAGAAAATAAGTGACATTCTTGAAGAATTTATTTAAATTCGCTAATTTTGGCTTATACAATCTAGAGGAAATATGAGCCTTATTGGCCTATTACTTGGTAACTAAACTTCCTTGGATGGGATCCAAGCTTTGAAGCAGAACAATCTTATGAGAATTTTCTTCATATAATGAATAATTTTACAGACATTTCCAGTATTGCCAAGTGAATCAACTAATCAGCTTATCCTTTCTTCAGAGTAGGATCTGATCTTTGTTTCCAAAGTGCTTGCTGCAACACAGGTAGTCAGAGATCCTAATTGCGTATTCAAATCTAGTTCCTGAGCCTTACATTTAAATTTTTCTCTTATCTATCATCAAGATATATTTTTCCCCAAAATAAAACAGGCATGACAGTCCTTCAAGCATAACTCAACTCCCAAATGTAAGTTTTTTAAATGTTTCATGTATTCATTTTTCCCAGATAAACTCTAGAATCACAAATTACATTTCTGGTAAGATCAAAACAACTCTCACTTTAAATATCCCTTCCCTCACAGACCCCTACGGAGATGCCAAAAGGGATCCAAGACATAAGCATGCAGTTTCTAATCTATGAGTATCATTCCCAAATGAGAAATTAACATAAGTATCTACCAAAAAGAAAAAGTATATCCCACCAAAAGAGGTTTCTCCATTTATTTACAACTCATAAAATATGTTCGAAGTTTGCTAAAGCAAGCTAACTCCATCCAACTTCAAAAGACAGTATAAGCAGTAGTCCCCAATTATGCTAATCTTGAACATCCTATTGTTAGTCTAAAACTCTGCTATCTTTATGCTTATATTTTAAGATGTTTTAGGAATATGAGCACCACCATCAGATCCAATAAAACCACATGCAGAAGTGTTGAAATTGTTAGCTAGAGATGATGGACAGAAAGCATCAAAACAACTTTACATAAAATACATATAATATACACATGAATTATTTCCATTTTCTACAGTAATATGAACTGTAAGTGGTCTCTAGAACTAGATTCTCAACTCAGCTGCATCAAATACCAAATTGCTAAAAGAAATCTTAAAACTTCCATTTATATTTTAAAAGCCTCATATTGATGAACTCGATTTGTATTTTAGAATCCAGTAAATGAGAAGATTTTGACAAAACTGAAATGACTTATAACTCAGAAGAATCATTACTGTAAAATATTAATTATCCAGCTCTCCCGCTGTTCACCTTTTAGACAGTACCCTCATTGCTGGCAGCGAGGTACAATGAAAAAAAAGGTCAGGTTTGGAACCAGAAAGACATGGGTTTGAACTCTGGTGCACCACACCTTGAACACAAACTTTCTGAACCTATTTTTTCATCTCTAAAATGGGAATATTAATACCTACCTTGAAGAACTGTTTCAATTATTAGTGAAATATATGTAAAGCATCTTGCATATAATAGGAATTGAAGAAACTTTAGCTGCTATTATTACTTTATTACTCATAAATGCATCCAAGACAAGATAAAAGAAAGGACATGACAGGAAAATAAATCAGAGCCTAGGTTACATGTAACTGCTAAAACAACAAAAGCAAATAAATACCCTGATAGTTAAAGCGAAATTTTGGGCTAAACATTTTGTTCACATTTTATATAAACAAGATAATATTGTAACCACTCTTTATAAACACATAAAATCCAAAATTAGCTACAGGTCTACTTATGTTGGAGCTAAATAAAAATGAAAGATTATTATCATACAATAAAACAGATAATTTTATGAACAGGTGAGATGATTTCACCATTGGAAAAAAATGCCAAAACTAAAATTTAAAAATGCTTATGAAAGGATATTAAAAGATTCCTACCTTTAAACCGACTGCTATAAGATCTGTAACAACACTGTATGGAAAAAGTAAAAAGAGAAAATGGAAAACAAAGTTAGAGAACAAGTTTTAAAAAGACAGAGATAATAAGATAAAGAAAAAAAGAAAAAGCATTATAATAACAAATAATAAAAATAAGAATGTGATGAGTTGTGAAATGTTAATACAAAGAAAAGTGATGGGACAGTCTAGCAACAGCAGAGTGTAAAAGCAAAGCTTTAATAGCAATGTAAGAAACAAATAATAAATTCTCTTTTGGTACGTGTTTATCCATTTACCTCTATTTAACAAACCCAAACCAAAACTTTAAATCACCAAAGTTCATTCTTTTAAATCACTGGTATGAATGATCATATTTAAAGTTTTAAATGAAACAAAACCAGTGAGTGGATTTTACAGAAATAGACGGTAACTTGCAAATTTGCATCTACCACCCAAAGGGCTCACCAAAATATAGCTAAGACAGTCTCTCAGAATTAAGAACACAAACATCAAACTTCAGACATCAAAATTTTCAAAGATTTGCTTTAAAAAAAATTCTACCACATCAAAACTGTGTTTAAGTATCAATTATCTCAGGAGGAAATGAACACACACACACACACACACAAAAGACAGTTGGGATTTGAGGTAGAACTAGAAAGATATGTTGACTGGTGGTTTGTTTTTTTAACTATCCAAAATAATGAAAAAGGACCTTTTTCAGGCTATGGAAGAATGTAGAAATTTAAGTAGCCTCCTAAAAGCATAAACTCACTGTGTTCAAAACCATATCCCTTAATACCAAGATGTAAAAAACCCACATAGTTCTGCCAAGCAAAAATCCATCTCTTCCAACTCCCCAAAAAACCGTCTTCAATTAAGTTTGTCTCCATATCTCCTAAGAGAAAGCTATAATAAAATTCTATATATTGTTAATAACCTATGTCATCATTACTTAATAAAAGTAAACAAGTTTGTTTAATGATGCAAATTTAACTTTTAAACAATAACCATGTAGAGTTAAAAGTTTTTCTTTTGAAACTTAAATTTTGTTTGAAATTTAAATGTGATAACTGACATTTGTGCATAAAAAATTAGATTGTGTAATATGTACTACGATATTGGTCCCGATGCAAAGAGTAAATCATGCTGCTACTTGAACTTCCAAATGAACTTACCTTCCAGTATGTCTTACTGCCCCACATATTTAAACCAATAAACTCATTCTTAGCTTTCAAACCACATTTAGGGTGAAGAGAAAGTTAACTTCTTAAACACTATCTGAAAGAGTAAGTCTGCACTTCACAGTTGCCCAAGAGTTTAACAGTCAAGATGCATAAGCCAAGAGTCCTCTTTCTTATCACTATAACTTTTCCAGTACAAAAAGCTAGTCTGCTTCCATATCTCAAGTCAAACCACTAGTCAAGACAATTCACTACACATAGTGAAATACTACTTCCACAGCCTTTCTCAACTGAAATATTGGCATAATTATACAAATAATTAAGATAGCAAAATTCTGCACACATGTAAAGTGTAATTGAAAAAGGTGGTGTGAAATGAGTTTTCAACAATGCTCTCAGAGAAGCTTCAATTAAACAATAAAAACAGATTCAATTAAATTTTTAAAATACTTTGGAGAACATCACCACCACAAATGAAATCTAAAATTGCACTTTGTCTAACGTCCGTAACAGTGTGCAATGTACATTCAAATGAGTTAATCCAATATATTATCATATAGGCTTATTATAAAACTAGGATAAACGAAATCTAATGAAGGCAAAAATTGTTCGAACATTCCATCGTCTTTACACAGCATAATTACAATCAACTATACGGCAACATGTACGCGGCTTTACTGTTCAAGCAAGTTCCGTATACTCCACAACCAAGAGGTCTACAGAAATCTTGTCATCAAAATCAAGTAAAAGGCCAAACAAAATCTCAAGTGCATAATGAAAATAAATAAGTGGATTTGCAGGCTCTAATAGAGGTGTTTTTTTTTTGGATCTTGATGCACATAGACTACGACCTTCAACTAATTAACCAAGATCTTAATCTAGTTGTTTTCTTAATCATTCAAATATCTGTCTGGTCCCACCCCATAATCCTGGGTCCCCAGAGAAACATTTATATCGGTGATCCTAAATCTTTATTTTGGCCACAGACCTCATTCACTTTTAAAGCGTTTCAAAGCTCTCCGAAAATCGCACTTATGCAATATTTTGCACACATCGCAGGGAATTCACAAGTTTCTTGGGGGGCGGGGGTTTGGTAGGGGCACGCGTCCCTGGTCACCGAGTCCAGACGCCCGGTGTACGGTAATCGTTAACAGAGCTCCCAGCACAAGCCCGGAGACCGCGTGGGACCCCGGCTCCGGGACCGGGTCGCCGTCCAGACGTGTACCCGCGCGTGCCCTCGCCGTCCGCCACTCCGCGGCCACTCGCCTCCCCGCCAGAGGAAGCTCCAGCGCCCGCCCCACCTCCCCGGTAAACAGCAACTCTCCGAGCGGGAGGACGCCCGCCCCGAGCGCCGCCTCCGCCTCCCCCAGCGCCGCGCACCATTTTCTGAGAGGAAGTGTCTGGAGGCCGGGCCGGGCTCCCCTGACTCTCGGGCAGAGGGCGGACCTCGGCACCCGCGGGCTGCACCGGGCTTTCCTCCGCTTCCTTGGGCGAGGGTGTGAAGAAGCGGACATTACGGGGGCGCCGCGAGGGGGAAGGAGAGGCTGCGGCGGACCGCCCCTCCGGGACTCGGGACTCCCCGAGGAGGCGCCCGGAAGCCCCGCCGTCCGGCTCGGCCCGGGCCGCTCCTCGGGCCGCCGGCGCCGCACCCGGCTCCCCCGCTCCGACGCGTCCGACCGAGAGCCGAGAAGAAGCGGGCAAGCGCAGCCCGGTGGCCGCCGAGCACTTACCCATCCATGGCCCACACGGAGGAGCGCACAGTGCGGAGACTGACGGGCCCACCGCGAACGGAGGGAGGAGGCAGCGGCAGCAGGGCGGCTCCGAGTACCGACAGGCTGTGCTTCTCCGGAGCTCCGGCCGGTCGAAGGTGGAAAGAGAGTGGAAAGCAGGGGCGGAGACCGGGGACGCTCCCGCCACCGCCGTGCCCCCGCCTTCCCCACCCCCCCGAGCGCGTCCCCGCCTCGCCTCACCCCGCCCCTCAGCGTCGACGCCCTCCCTGGGCCCCGCCCACAGCCGCCCTCCGGCTCGGCTCCAGGGCGCCCTCTTCCTGCGGCCGCCCTGAGACTCCGCCTCCGGGTGCCCCGCCCCGGCGCGCGCGCCCCGCCCCCGCCTCCCTCCTGCGCTCACGGGAGCGCGCGCCTTGTGCTTCCCGCTTCGCTGCCCCGCCCGCGCTCCCGCGGGCTCCGCCGGCCTTCCGGCTTCTCCGCCCGGGGCGGCCTAGCTTGGACACCTCCCTCTACCGGCGGGAAAAGCGTTGGGGACCCGACTCCGGAGAGTAGGTAGGAGTGTCCCGCGAGGGCCCCAGAACCGCCACGGAATTGCCCCGGGTGGGCAAGGCTGTTGGCGGCTCGGCCCGGAGCAGGGAGGCCCGGCGCGGGCTGTGGTCTTCGGAGCCCCAGGCCTTGCAGCCCCAGGAAGCGCCAGTCACCCGCCCGGTGACCCTCACCGGCTCCATAGGTGTGGTTGGGATGAAGATGAAAGAGGGGAAAGAGACTGCCCCGAACTTGAGAATGTTTGCATTTTTATACAGTTTTAGTCTCTGAGTGCTTTTCGACCTCGACTGTCTGGGATCGAATTTATGGGAAATATTCATCTCAGGATATGGAATGACCACTGTATTGCTAGCATTTTATAAAAGTTTCCACATTCTCCCTGTAAAACAACAACAAAAACCTACGAGGGAGTGCTTATTCTCGTTTTTCAGATGAAAATTTAGACATGAATAGAATGATTTGCCTACAGTTTCACACCCGCTGAAGCCCTTTCCTCTTAGTCTGAGCAAAATTATAAGCACATAACTAGTGGCAACTCGCTTTTTTTCCCTTTTATATTCAGTTTGGTTCCGAAATTGAATGATTTTTCAATTCAGAGATCGCCAAAACGTGAGCCACTAAACGCTGTCCTCCACCAAATTCTTAACCTCCTGAGTAGAAAGAGGGGGCCGCTCCCTCTCATCCTCATTTGAAAAGCCAGTAACGAGAAGCTCAATCATCTATCCTTGCTATTATCCCGCTTTTTAAAAGTGGGTGCTACCTAAAAGATTTAAACTGTCGATTCATCCATCATTCACTTAATATTTATTACTTACTCTGTGCCAAGCACTGCAGGGCTATCCAAGAAAATCAGGTCCCAGCCTTTGCGGTTGCATGGATTTCTCTCTTAGTTTATTTATTATTTATTTATTGGCAAAACAGTTTTCAAACAGCTCAGGTATCTTATTCAGAGAGATCATTTTTAAAATACTGTATCTAACCTAAATCCCACTTTCCAAAAGGTCAAATATATTTTGTTTTGTATGTTAAATCTAAATACTAATTGCAGTTGTAAACATTGCCAACCTACATTGCTAGATGGATATTAAAAATATCAGCAAGATAAGTAGCTGATGTGGTCTTGCTATTGTTGTTTTGGGAATATATTCTGTTGATGAAATTTCCTTAATTTTTTTTTTTTTTTTAGCTACACAAGTAATAATATGCATACATGCTCATTTGGAAAATTCAAGCAATATTAAATATTAAAAAGTTATAATTATTTTTTTTCACAAGCCACCCACTGCCCACGATAACCAGTGTAACAATTGTGTGTGCATCCTTCCAAGACCCTCACCGGTTTTTGCTTTTCTCACGTAAAAATCCTGGAGATTCTTTTTTCATGTCAGTACTTTTCATCTACTTAATTCTTTTTAATACTGCATAGTATTTCATAGTTTCATGTGCCATAATTTTATTTAACCTTTTCCAAAATAGTGGAAATGTACAGTTTCTAATTACTCAAAATAATTAACAGTATTGCAAAGAATGTCATGAATGTATGAACATCTTTGCACACATATATCTGAGGAATAGATTGCTAGAAGCAGAATTGCAGAACAAAGGGCATAAGCATTTTCAGATTTCATAAATATTGCCAAAATGATTCCCAAAAAGCTGAACCAATTTACTCTTTATTTTTTTAAAAAGTTCTATTTCTCTTAGCCAATGCCTTAAGATAACTAATAAATTTCAATATTAAAAAATAAACGTTGTCTATCTCAAACTCACTGTCCATGTTACTAACAATAACTCTGAAAAGTCTCCAGTGTAAAGTATACCTGACTAAAATGAATAGAACTGTATGGCATTTCCTAAACACTTAACATCCAGTTTTACAACAGAAGCCTAGATAATCAGAAAACTACTCAGGACAGAAAACAAGGTGAAACCCTGCCCTTTCCCCTGCCTCTTGGTCGTAAGTTTAAAAGACTTCTTATGGATTCAGCTCCACAGGTTTGTGAGTTCCTCTGATTCAAGAACAGTAGATAGTATGGAATTTAGTTATGCTACGACACTTTTAGAACCCTAGCTATCCCCATAATCCATATGGCATTGGAAAACCGTGGCCTTCTATAATGTCAGCAGAAGTTTCTGAGTTTCTAGAATGATCAGATATCACCCACATGACCTGGCTTTGCATGAGAGCTTTATGTTCTGTATACTGGCTTCTTGATGGTAAAGAGGATAACACATTCTTTATTTGCTAATTGCTCTATACTTTTGAAAAGTAAGACAGTTACAATAATTTAGTTTATAAATTTTCTAGCATTTAACCTTCCTGTGTTTTTATTCTAATTTTTTTTCTTTTTTTTATTCTAAGAAATTCCCCTGAAACACCTTCATCTGATAAGAGACACCCCTTCCCCCTCCATTATTATGTTTGGGCAAAATGTAACCTTTGAACATTTCCCTTAAGGCATTGCAATATGCAGTGGTAGTTAACATTTAACCAGCATTATTACCCTATTCATGTTTATAGGTAAGACTCCTTAAGACAGAAAAATAATACAGAGATGCCAATATAAGTCAGAAATAAGACCAGCCATTTGATGAATCTGGGAGGTGGACATTTTAATATCATTTTATCCCCTGATAAATATAAAATCATAATTGTTAACATATATATGCTAAGACACAAACATATGAAATTATACTGAGTGAAAAAAGCTAAACTCAAAAGGCTACAAACCATATGATTGCATTTATATGACAGTCTCAAAATGACAAAATGACAGAGATGGAAAACAGATTAGTGGTTGCCAGGTGTTAGGAAATGGGGGGCGGGGGGGGTTGGATATGGAGCGAGAAGGAGATGAGTGTGACTATAAGGGAGTAGCAAGGGGGATGTTTGTGGTGATGGAGCAGGTCTGTAGCTTGTGGGGTGGGTTATACAAATCTACACATGATAAAATTGCACAGACCTTTAGACACAAGTGCATATAAAACTAGCAAAATCTGAGTAAGATTTGTGGATTGTACCAGTGTCAATTTCCTGGTTTTGTTACAGTTATTAAGACGTTACACATTGGGGGAAACTGGGTGAAGAGTACATGGGACCTCTTTGTACTTCTTTTAAAACTTATTGTGAATCTATAATTATTTCAAAATAAAACAATAAAAATAAAGAAATATTGCAAAGTGTTCCCTTAATACATGTTATTTGTTCAGTAGTTAAGCAATAACTTCAAAGGCTTAAGAAAAATGTGTAGGTGTATAATTCATATTTTTCAGGCTCTATCAACTTAGTAGGCAGACTAGGTTATAATAGCTGACACACACTGAGTCTTCCCAGTCTGTTGTATGATGAGCCTTCCTTCAGAGTCCTTCCCAACTGATTGAGTAGAGTTGAAAGTGTTTCCTGCATACTCACTGACCTCTCTGCCACCATGAGTTATGTCCATTTCCCTCAGCCTGTTCCTGGCCCTGATGTAATCATTTCCATGTAAAGCTGCTAGCATGACCAGTGCTTGGTTCAGGGCACTCCAGCGTTTGCACCGAAGATGCTGTCTCTCGTCACTGTCCTATAGTAGCAGTTGCCAGCCCAGTTGCTCAGCTGAGGCATGGACATTGAGCAGTGGATTTTCAAGAGTAATTTTTCTATCACCGAGGTCCCAACGTCTCTCAAAGTTTTTAATAAAACAGCCCTTTCCATTTTCATTCTCAGAAAATCCTTTAAGATTTAGGCATGAGTCTGGGACAAGGCCGGAGAACAATCTGCATGATAATCACTACCCTCTTTTAAGAATCATCATTCCCCTTAAGCACTGACCTTTTGTCCTTAAGACTGGTACACTCTACTCTCTACCCTGAGGGTGTGTTCTCACCTAGGAGTTTCCTTGGCCCCTTTTGTCCTTAAGACTGGTACACTCTACTCTCTACCCTGAGGGTGTGTTCTCACCTAGGAGTTTCCTTGGCCCCGCTTGGAAGTAGATCTCTTAGAAATAGAGGACAACATACCTCTTCAGAGATGCTTAAGTATATTTGATCCTGCCTGATTTCAAACTGAGGACCCTCCCCCCCATGCTCACAAAAAGAGAGGAAATTCTATTCGCTACAACAAAGAACTAGAAAGGGGCACTGTTTGAGTTAGGTTAAGGAACACCTCTGAAATGAATAGTACTGTATGGTAAAGAGTGGTCTAGAGCCAGACTAGCTAGTTTAGAATCTTAAATCTTTGTGAAGTCTGTGCAGCATTGCATTGCCCTGGCCAAGCTCACAGTGGAGCAGAACTTCCCATCCCAGCCATTACCACCCCTGGAAGGAGTGGCTTTCCCGGTATCAACAGTTTAAAGATTCTCAATGATGAATTCTTGTGGCTACCAACCTATTCAGCTGACGCATGGACACTGAGCAGGTGAACGTTGCCTTTAATGACAACATTCCTGAGGATTCTGACACCTACCTACATTATGTGGCCAGATCAGGCCATTTTGGCACCAAGGGCTTGGCATCACACTTGTGTCAGGTGAGAATGATGCCAAGATCCTCAGTGATGGGCAGGATCACTTTGAGTTCAATATTAATGAACTCTGATGAGGTAGACATCTCCTCCTACATTGGATAGACCCTTTAGAGGACACACAGGTTGGGGGTGAAGTAGACACTGCTGCCACCTACCCCTGACAATCCCCTGTCCCCACCCCAAGGCTTCCCTCTTTTGCATCACCACCACTCCTAAACCCCCATTTCCTGATTTGTCAGAATTTTTTTAAACAAAACTTTAAAAACAAAACCAAAAAGTTTATAAACCAGCACTTCACTAAAAGTGTGAACTGGGACAAATTACCCAACTTCTCTGTGCTTCAGCTTCCTGAAGAGGGGATAATAATAGTACTTTTCTAATATCTTTTAGGGAAGGTTTAAACAGATCAATTCATGAAAAACACTTAAAACAGTGTTTAGCACATGGTAAGTGCTCAGTAAGTTTATACTTATTAATAATTATTATTTCATATTACTATTATGAGCTTACAAAGCATCAGAATTCCTTGAGAACATAATTCAAGAATCATTTGTTTGGTGAGGACTGTGAAAAGGTGCTGGTTTATAAATTGTTAACTAGTCCCTAACAAGGTAAGAATGGAATATGAGAATAAGAGTCTAGAAACTTTCATAGCAATTTGACAGAAATATTTTTCTTGAATCTAATAATAAAATTGGATTAATATTCTGTTTTTTTTTATTTCAGTTTTTAGTTATTTTTATTGTATTTTTACAAAAGCATTAACCCACAGAGTATTGGAAAATTTTTTTCAATGGTTCTTTACCACAATTTTAGATTTTAAGTTCAATTTTTTTCTTTTTTTGGCCGTGCCACGTGGCTTGCGGGATCTTAGTTCCCCAACCAGGGATCAAACCCAGTCCCATGGCAGTGAAAACGCTGAGTCCTAACCATTGGACCCCCCCAGGGAATTCCCTTATGTTCAATTTTTTTTTTTTTAGTCTAGTTTTTTGTTTGTTTAATTTTTATCTCTTAGCCATGTGGCATGTGGGACCTTAGTTCCCCGACCAGGGATTGAGCCCGTGTCCCCTGCATTGGAAGCACACAGTCTTAACCACTGGACCGCCAGGGAAGTGGCTTTTATGTTCAATTTTTAACTTTTTAATTTTACAAGTAATATATGAATATATTCTCTTTTTGAGATTTTTAATCTTTTATTGTGGAAAATTTTAAACATAAAAATAAATGGAATTGTTTAATGATCCCCAACTACCAATCACTGATAATTTTAAAATTATCAGTGTACAGCAGTAGTTCTCAAACTTTAACATGCATCAGAATCAGCTGGAGGGCTTGTTAAACAGAAATTGATTGTTTCTGCTTCAGGGGTGGGGCCCAGTAATTTGCATTTCTAGCTGGTGCTGTTGCCACTGATAGTATGGGAACCAAACTTTGTCCTTGATGTAAAGGGCTAAGATTCTTCTGTAACCACTACTTGACCAAAAGCTGTTTATTTTGCAACCCCTAACCCTACTACCCCTTAGCTTCAAGCATGTGTTTCTTGCTAAACCGAAGGCAGACTATATTCCTAATAACTTTTTTTCTCCTAACCTGAACCCACAGAATGTACTTTTCCACAGTTACTCTCAGGCATCTACTTCGGAGAACTGATAACAGAATTTTTGCCTTGTCCCCTCTTCACATTGTTGCTTCATCGTCCATTTTCCTCATGAGCAACTTAAGTGTCTATGAAGTTTTCTTTCTTCTCACTTGTTTTCTAATAGTCTTACTCTAGGACTTTCTACATCAATATTCTGACATTCTTTTTTCATCTATAACATCACCCACTCTCCACCATTCCATTCAATTATTTTCTTTTAGGTAAAATTTACATACATTGAAATCTACAGATTTTTTTTTAAAAAGGATGCATCCATGTAACCTTGTAATTTACACATCTGGACTGCTTTTTCTTTTTTTTAATTTAATTTTATTTATTTATTTATTTATTTTTGGCTGTGTTGGGTCTTCGTTTCTGTGCGAGGGCTTTCTCTAGTTGCAGCAAGCGGGGGCCACTCTTCATCGCGGTGTGCGGGCCTCTCACTGTCGCGGCCTCTCTTGTTGCAGGGCACAGGCTCCAGACGCGCAGGCTCAGTAGTTGTGGCTCACGGGCCTAGTTGCTCCGTGGTATGTGGGATCTTCCCAGACCAGGGCTCGAACCCTTGTCCCCTGCATTGGCAGGCAGATTCTCAACGACTGCGCCACTGGGGAAGCCCTGGACTGCTTTTAAAGAAAAGAAGATAAGTAGTTGACTTAAAATAATTTTCTAACCATTGATTGAAATAGTTGCATTGACTAAAATAGCATTGACTTAGTTTTATTATAATGGCAGTTAAATATTTAGAAACATTAGACTAGATTCTTACCCAACAGTAAACAAAATAGATTTAAAAATTAAATGTAAAAATTCCAAAGCCTATAGAAATCCAAGTTAACAGTTATTAATTTCAGAAGACAAAATCGTTTGACTATTAAAAAAAAATCCTTGTTCACAATGTGAATATAGTGCTGACTCCTGCAGCAGAGGTTCTTTGGCCAGTGATATGGGAGATGCTCAACATATTTAGTAACTGGCACTAATTGGGTATCAACCATTCAAAATTAATGTCCTTAAACTACTAGTAGGGCCAAAACTTTGTATATTAGCTGGATACCAGCATAGATATAACTTCACGACAGTAGGCGATGTGGCAGACTCAGTTGTATCAATAACTTTCTATGTACCTTCATTTCTTAGCATGCCATGGTATTTGCCCTCTATCTGAATCAAATGCATCATCTACATATCAAGCCTCTCTGCTCTTTTCTCATTAGCCCAAGACAACTAAAGTGGCACTAGTGGGTAGGAAAGCAAATAGAAATACGAACATTGGCACTAAATTCACTTGGTAGTACTTTGTTGTGAAAGTAGTGTAGTTATCCACCTGATCTAGAGTATCATTATACGATGTTTTAGATGTTATAAACACAAATGTGACAAATTGAAACATTGTTGCAGAAAACCCTCAGACCTCCATGAATGTATTCACAGGCCTATTTAAGAAACATTTGCCTGAAACAGTTCTCAAACTTGAGTCATTCCAATACCAGTTCCATAATTCTTACTCTATCCATGTACCAACTTCACTCTTGTTTACTTAACATTTTTCTTTAAATCACCTCACTTTTTTACCTCAATATTTTTATTTTAAAATTATTTTCTTTTATATCACTATCATAAATGGAAAAACCACAATCACTTGCCATAAGAGCTGTCATAAATAAAAACAAATACAGTGAAAACAGGAAATGTTATTAAATTCTACCTAGATACTATTATCTACTGAAGGTTCTGGACCAGAGGTCTATCTCTCCTTTTAATAAAAAGGGAGAGGGACTTCCCTGGCACTCCAGTGGTTAAGACTCTGCGCTTCCACTGCAGGGGGTGTGGATCCCTGGCTGGGGAACTAAGATCCCGCATGCAGCAAGGCATGGCCAAAAAAAAATTAAACATTAAAAAATAAAAAGGGAGATTACCAACAAAGTATTGATGTAAGAAGTATACTAGCACCAAAGCAACTATACTCCGATAAAAATTGATTAAAAAAAAAAAAGTATACTAGCACCAAGAGGAAGCTTTTCTTCTGTCTCTGTAACCGAGCAGGACACTACGGGGCCTTCCCAGGACAGACCCCTCCCGCATATCCTCTGCTTTAGCTCCTCTCTGAAGTACCCAGATAATAGTGTTTGGGGAGTTCCCTGGTGACCTAGTGGTTAGGATTCGGGACTTTCCCTGCAGTGGCCAGGGTTCAATCCCTGGTTGGGGAACTGAGATCCTGCAAGCCGAGCGGCCAAAAAAAAATAGTATCTGACGCACATTTCCTGAGTTGTTTTACAGATGCTAAAACCACCATCAAATGGAAGAAATTGACTACTTGATGATCATGAGCATAGCCCCCAGACCTACTGGCACATAAGGATTGATAATGTTGGCCCCTGTGACACTGCCCTGTTACCTCACCATCAACCAATCAGAGAATGTGCACGAGCTGATCACAGACCCTGCGACCACCCCCAGCCCTCACCTTGCCTTTAAAAATGCCTTGCTGAAACCCATCGGTGAGCTCAGGTGTTTTGAGCACTAGCTGTCCTAAATTCCTTGCTTGGCGCCCTGCAATAAACGCTTCACTTTCCTTCACCACAACCTAGTGTCGGTAGATTGGCTTTACTGCATGTGGGCCTGCAGACCCAAGTTTGGCTCAGTGACATTTCCAGCTTTCTAAGAATTTCATCAGGTAGATAATCAATTTAACACATCAAGTAGATGTTGAATTTTGGCATTTGAAATTATCTTGGTAATGGGGTATATGATTGTGAGATAATGGTGTAGCTTTTCTCCTTATTTCATTTAATGCAGCAAATTATTGTCATAAATTTCTTCATGTCAAGCCATTCTTGCATTCACAGAATAAACCCTACTCTGTCAAGGTACATTTAAAAAAATACATTGGTACATTTGTTTTGCTAATATTTTTTATTACGGTTTTAATATCTCTATTAATAAATGGGATCACTTTAGAGTTTTTTGTGGTCTCTCTGTACAGTTTTGGTATCAGAATTCTGGCAACTTCCTCTGGTAAATTAGAAGACCTAGTTTTAGTTCTAGTAATGATTATCTTTAAATAATATACTTAAATCATCAGCTTCAGAAGCAAAAATGTATTCAATTCAATGTACTCCACTCTGAGAAATGAAAGAAAATAGCCCTCCACTAACTCTCTCCCTTCTTTATAGTCAGTTTTGCCAGGGGATTATTATTTTCACATTATGTAAATTTTCTATGGAGTCATAATCCACATTAAATTTTATAAATAATCACACTTATTTAGATATAACTGACAGTGTTGTGTTTTTTAACTTCATCTTTCAGTTAGTAGAATAAATTTTCAAGATTTTTTTTAGACGGGATCTTGGGTTATCTGTTTCCTGAGTCCTTACATATTCTATTATTATCTAAGGTAAAACTTAAGTGGATGAAGAACTATTGAGTCATTCCCCAGAAAACTCTATAGCTATAGCCCTTCTCTCCTTCAGCATCATTAAACTATGGTGGAAAAGACTGAAGCCAGTCTTTTTCCTTCTGTATAAACTTTCTTTGGGCAGACACTTGGAAAAGTTTTTCTTCATCTTTGAAATTTAGATACTTATTTAGGATATGTCTTATTTTGAATCATTATTAATTTTTCTAGAAACAATCTTATGGGCAATTCTCAGACCCCATCTAAGTCAAACCATCCGCAGAAGTTGACAATTCCCTCCTCCTTGATACACTTTCTTCACTTGGTTCTCAGGACACTGCATTTTTGTTATGTTTTTGTACTTCTATGGCCACTCCCATCTTCTTTCCTGGTTCTGAACTCATGGCATTCAGATACTTTCAAGATTCAGTCTTTGACCTTCTCTTACTATACTTACTCTCTTGATACAGTTTCAGGGTTTTAAATACCATCTATAGCCTGATGATTACCAAATTTTTTTCTCTAGCCTCGAACTCTTCCTTGAACATCAGATTGGTAGTTCCTAGTTGGGACCCGTCAGGTTCCCATCTCAGAGCCCTTTGTACCTTCTGTTCCCTCTTCCCGGAATGCTTTTCCCCACATGGTTTGCTCCTTCCTATCCTTCCTCACATGTCACTTTCCCACTAAGACCTTTCCTGACCACTCTATTTGGAATGGGAAATCATGCATACTCACCCTACTATCTCTCCTCCTCCCTGCTTTATTTTTCTCCATACTCTAACATATATAACTTACTCATTTTATTTATTGTTCATCTCCCTTCGCTAAAATGTAAAATCAGTTAAAGCAGTGATATCCGTGTGTGTTTGTTTGCAGATGTATTCTTAGCAACTAGAACAATGCCTAGCACATAGTAGCCAGTATCTTATTAAATGAATACATGAAACAGGTTGTACCTTGCAGAGACAATCTTTCTTTTGATTTGGAAATTATTTACTGTATTCAATTTGTGTTAAACTTGTTCTATTTTCTTCCTTAGCATTACTAACTAGTTATTTATTGGTCTCTGATTGATCGTTTCCTTATTTTTATTTAATGTCATATTTTTTCCCTTAATATTTTGTATGATTTTCTCAAGCCTATTCTTTCCAACCATAACTCAGATTTCTATAGTATTAATTTGATTCCTTACTATTTTTAATGTGTTTTAAAATTATATAATTTAATTTTTCTCTTTATTCTTTCACTAGCTCTGCCAGATTTTTTCTTTTTTCATCTCATTATTGTCTTACATACATACATTTTTTTTTTTGGCCATGCCATGTGGCATGTGGGGATTTTTAGTTCCTCGAACAGGATTGAACCCATCCCCCTGCAGTGGAAGCATAGAGTCTTAACCACTGGACTGCCAGGGAAGTCCCATATTTACATTTGTTTAATTGAAGTATAGTTGATTTACAATGTTGTGTTAGTTTCTAGTGTACAGCAAAGTGATTCAGATACACACACATATATATTCTATACATATATATAAAATATATATATATTCTTTTCCAGATTCTTTTCCATTATAGGTTATTACAAGGTACTGAATATAGTTCCCTATGCGATACAGTAGGCCCTTGTGTTCATCTGTTTTATATATAGTAGTATGTATCTGTTAATCCCAAACTCCTAATTTATCCCTTCTCCTTTCCTCTTTGGTAACCATAGGTTTGTTTTCTATGTCTGTGAGTTTGTTTCTGATTCATAAAAAAGTTCATTTGTATCATTTTTTTTTAGATTCCACATATAAGTGATATCATATGATATTTGTCTTTCTCTTTCTGATTTACTTCACTTAGTATGATAATCTCTAGGTCCATGCATGTTGCTGCAAATGGCATTATTTCATTTTTTTATGGCTGAGTAATATTCCATTGTGTATATATACTGCATCTTCTTTATCCATTCATCTGTTGATGGACATTTAGGTTGCTTCCATGTCTTGGCATTGGGGTGTGTGTATCTTTTTGAATTAGAGTTTTCTCTGGATATATGCCCAGGAGTGGGATTGCTGGATCATATGGTAGTTCTATTCTTAATTTTTTAAGGAAACTCCATACTGTTTTCCATAGTGGCTGTACCAATTTACATTCCCACCAACAGTGTAGGAGGGTTCCCTTTTCTCCACACCCTCTCCAGCATTTATTATTTGTAGACTTTTTAATGATGGCCATTCTGACCGGTGTGAGGTGATACCTCATTGTAGTTTTGATTTGCATTCTCTAGTAATTAGCGAAGTTGAGCATCTTTTCATGTGCCTGTTGACCATCTGTATGTCTTCTTTAGAGAAATGTCTGTTTAGGTCTTCTGCTCATTTTTTAATTGGGTTGTTTGTTTTTTTGATATTGAGCTGTTTGAACTATATTTTGGAAATTAATCCCTTGCCAGTCACATGGTTTTCAAATACTTTCTTCCATTCTGTGTGTTGTCTTTTTGTTTTGTTTATGGTTTCCTTTGCTGTGCAAAAGCTTATAAGTTTGATTTGTTTATTTTTGCTTTATTTCTTTTGTCTTGAGAGACAGCCCCCAAAAAACATTGCTACAATTTATGTCAGAGAATGTTTTGCCTATGTCTTACCTATATTTTAAAATGTCATGTTTCAGGGAATCCTTGTTTAATTACCTAAATAGGGCAAAGAAGTATTTTTCCCAAAGGTTTCCTCTTATCCATGTTTGTTCTTCTTTAAAAGTACAGTTCTTATGTTTTCACATATTATATTCTTCTACTTCATTTGTGATTGTTGTTTTTGGCATGGGTTTCTGCTAGAATTGTTTTTCCTTGTCTGTGTAGGACAGGGAAGGGTACATTATTTTTGAGTGATGGTAGTTCTACTCTGATCTTAAATTTACTAAAGAACAGTGTGAGTTATTGAGAGATCATAAATCTCCTCTCCACTTACCTGTGAATTATTGATTTTTTTTTTTTTTTGCTTTTGATTCAGCTAGAGGGCTAGATATCAGTGGTTTATATTCTCGTTTCACCTTTCAACTACTTGGTGGGTATAGTGGAGGGGGAGTGACTATGTCAGGGTTCAGATCAGTAGACTACTGGCAAGTAAGGTATGCCTTCTCTCAACACCTTTTCACAAAATACTTTGAATATTCTGCTAAGTACCCACATTTGGTTGGGCACCTTTCCCTCCACTCTTATTAAGATAAGAAGGTCCTCCTCACAGAGGACTGGTTCTATTCTATAACATACAATATAGCACAATTAAACATAGATGTGTGTGTAGGCATGGGTAGGTATATATACTTATATTTCCAAGCTTTACCTGCTGAGAAGGCTGAACAATGACACGTCATTAACTTATGCCCACATTTTAGTTTCTAAATACTGTTCCCCAGTAAAAAGAACCAGGACTCCTCAGAGAAGTCATTGTTTCCAGGGCTGCAGAAGCAAAAATACTAAATGAGCCTAGAGTATCTTGAGGCACTAAAAAGTAAAGAAGTACTTATAAAATGATAGGGACATGCCAAAAGGGCACAGGAGTCTACTGAAAGATCTCCCAGTGACCAAAAGGGAAATAGTTTGAGCAACAAAATAAGTAACAATAGTATTGTATAACCCATAAAGTAAAATAACCATGAGCCAATACTGATAACAAATAAATAGTTGAAGAAACAAATAAGTGAAGGAAAAGGGATAGCTCTTCCTTACAGATGAATTCTAATTAACACGCATAGACAGAATATGGGAAATAGAAAACCATCGTTAGAATAATTGCTGCAGACAAGATCCACCAATGGTTGCTAAAATTAGTGAGCAAAATTTTAAGAATAGGATGGCATAGTCTCAAAGTATCTCCCCTGAGATATTTATTAATTATAAAGAGAAAAATAGTAATTTTGCAGTAAAGAAACCCAGCAGATACCATCTTAGCTAAGCAATCAAGGTTAAAATTAACAGTAATATGACATGTTGACATGAACTCTTGATAGACTGCACTGACAAGGTTACATTGCTCCTATGGTATTTTGGCCAAAAATACATAACTCAATCTAATCCCAAGAAAACACTAGACAAACTTGAAATTCAACAAAATATTTTTTGTTTGTTGCACTCTTCAAGATTGTCAGTATCATGAAAGACAAAGACTGATGAAATGTTACAGATTGGAGGTTACTAATGAGACACTGACAACTAAATGCAATGTGAGATCCTGCAACAGAAAAGGGACATTAGTGGATAAATGGATAAAATACAAATGATATTTGTTTTCTGTTGTTGTGTAACAAATTACCATGTGCAAACTTAGAAGCTTAAAAGAATACACATTTGTTATCTCAAAATTCTGTAGATCAGAAGCCCACAGATCAGAAGCTTGACTGGGTCTCTCCTTAGTCTCACAATGCCAAAGTTAAGGAATTGGCCAGCTGAGTCTTTTATCTGGACTGTCTGGGAAAAGTCAGCTTCCAAGCTCTTTCATGTTGTTGTAAGAATCCAGTTCCTCATGAATGTAGATCCAAGATCCCTGTTTCCTTGCTGGCTGTCAGCCAGGGATTCTTGAGGCTACCTGTGTTCCTTCTTAGGTGGCCCCCTCCATTTTCAAAGCAGCACTGGTGAGGCTAGTCCTTCTCATATTTTGAATCTCTCTGACTTCTTCTGCCTTCCTCTTCTGCCATCAGCCAGAGAAAGCTTCTGCTTTTAAGGGCTGTTATCTGGGTCAGGTAATCTCCATTTTCTAAAGTCAGCTAATGTGGAACTTTAATTACATCTGCAAAATCCCTTCCAAGCAGTACCCACAATTAGTGTTTACAAAACCAGGGAATGGGAATATTGCTGGAGGGAAAAACCTCTAGAATTCTGCCTACCACACGAACAAAGTCTGTAGTTTATTTAATAGTATTGAGTGATTTAATTTCTTAGTTCTGATAATTGTATTCTGGTTATACAAGAGATTAACATTAGGGGAAGCTGAACAGAGGGTATTCCGGAATGCTCTGTAGAAATTTTACAATTTTTCTGAATGTCTAAATTTTTTTCAAAATAATTTAATACATAAATTAGTAAGCATAATAATAAAATGACCACCAAGGAGAACTTGAGAAATTGATATCAAAGGCAAAATTGAAGGTCCTTTTATGTCCTTTTCTAATCCCATTTCTAATCTCTCCCACCCCAGTGTAAAGAGTGGTAATCCTATACCCTTGCTTTCTTTATAGTTTTAAGACATTTGTGCAAATTCCTAAACCATAAGAACTTTATATAAATGGTTGAATATTTTAATATTCTTCTGCCATTTGTTTTTTCACTCAATATTATGAGTCTGTGATCAATTCCATGTAATTCATTAATTTTCAATGCTGTGCAGTATTTCTCTATGAGAATATGCCACAATTTATCCATTCTCTTGATTGATATTTGAGTGGTTTCTAGTTTCTCCTTGTTGTCATTGTGCTATTATAAATATTTTTTCTCTGAATATTCTTGTACCTATCTCCTGAGGCACTTACAGAGATTTCTCTAGGTCCTACAGGCTAGGTTTTACGTTCAGGAGTGGAATTGCAGAGTCATGGAACTTGCTAATCTTCATCTTTACTTTGTTTCCAATGTGATTTTATCAATTTTCTCTACCACTATTATCAAGTGTTTGAGAGCTCCAATTGCTCATACTCTCAATTGGTATTGTACAATTTTAAAATTTTGCCAGTGAGTTTAAAAATGCCTTGTGTGCCCTAAATTTTCATTTTCTAATTATTAATACAATTGAATATCATGTCATATTTTACTGGCCAATCATGAATCTTCTTCAGTATAATATCTGTAATGTATTTTACCTATTTTTTTCCATTTGACTATTGTTGTTTACTTATTGGTTTTTAGGTGTCCCTGGTAATAACTATAGTAGATATCTTCTTCCAGAGTGTGGCTTCTCTTTTCATTTTCTTTATAGTGTCTTCTGCTGAACAAAATCTCTTAATTTTAACAAAATAAAATGTATCAATCTTTTTTTATTTATGTTTTGGGCCTTTTGCTTAAGTTTCTATTCAGTATTATACCATAGTTCCTGTACAGTAAGACAAGAAACAGAAGTAAAAGATGTGAATATTGGAAAGGAGAAAGCAAATTCCCATTATTTGCAATTGATATAATTATATAGAAAAATCCAAAAGTATGTCAAAATTGTTAAAATTAATGAGTTTAGTAAGCAGTCTAGGTATGAGTACATGAAAATCAGTTGCATTTTACATACCAGCAACAACAATTAGAAAATATCACTTAGAGGGAATTCCCTGGAGATCCGGTGGTTAGGATTCCACGCTTCCACTGCAGGGGGCACGGGTTCGATCCCTGGTCAGGGAACTAAGATACTGCAAGCTGAGTGGCATGGCCAAAAAAAAAAAGAAAGAAAAAAAAGAAAATATCACTTAGAAATGGTAATCCCATTGCCACAGAACTATACACTTAAAAATAGTTAAAATGATAAAATTTGTGTTTTGTACATTTTATCACTCACACACACAAAGGATGCCATTAAATTTTGTATAAAAACAAAAATAAAAGGTACTGAGGAATAGATCTAACCAATATCTGTAATACCTTATGGAAAGAAAAACGAAACTGTATTAGGAAAGACCCAGCCTAAAGAAGTGACGTATCATGTATGGAGTAGAAGACACTAAATTGTAAAGATATAGTTTCCCAAAGTGATCTATGGTTTCAAAGCAATCCCAAGCAATATTCCCAGGAATTTGATGAAATGATTTCTAGAATAAGACAATCTTGAAGAATAACAATGTGAGAGGATTTGCCTCACCAAATCTTAAAATTTATAAAGTCAAATAATCAAGAAAAATGTAGTATTGCCATAGGGATAGACGAATTATTTAATGGAACAGATGTGGGCATATATTAAAACTTGATGTAGGACACAGAAGGCATTTAGATCAATGGGGAAAAGAGTGGAAGTTTATCTCTACCTCATTACAAATATATCAATAGATATCAACCTCATACCCACATACAATGAGCAGCTCCAGGTGACTCAAAAAGGAAAGGCAAAATTTTTAAGCTTTTAGAATAACATTTAGGAGACTATCTTTATGACTTCAGGACAGAAAATGAGTTCTTAAACGTAATTTCAATTTAAAGACATCCATACTTTAGTAATTCCACTCCTATATGTACATAACCTAGAGAAACTTGAAATGTGCATTAGGAGACATATGAAAGAATATTCATAGCACCACGGTTCTATATAATAAACATGATAACGCAAATAACCCAAATGTCCATCAACAAGAGAGATGGGCAAATAAATTGTGGCATAGTCACACAATGGAATAGTATACAGCAGTGAAAAATGAATAAACTACAATAGGCAATGATATGGATAAATCAAAACAAAATACTGAATGAAAAAGCAAATCAGGGACTTCCCTGGCAGTCCAGTGATTAAGACTCTGCACTCTGGGGGCACAGGTTCAATACCTGGTTGGGGAACTAAGATTCCACATGCTACGCAGCGTGGCCAAAAAAACCCAAAAAACAACAAAAAAAGTAAATCTGAGAAAACTATATATACTAAGATACCATTTCTATAAAGTTAAAAAGGAAGCACAACCAAGCAAAGCTAACCAATATATTATGTACACACACACACAATTTTATAAAAGATGACAAGGGAAAGATAAACACAAAACTGAATGGTTACTTCTCGGGAGGAGGCAGGGAGATGGAATCCAGAGAAGCACGTGACTCATCATTTTCAGTCCTTTAGCTGGGTGATGGTTTCACAGATGTTTATTTTTATCTCATGATTTACATATATATCATACATATTTTGAATGTATCTTATACACACACACACACACACACACACACACACACAAAATCTAGCCTGTTTCTGTCAGCATTGATATAGGTCCCCAAACCTCATCAATTAGGGCAGCATTTTTCACCCTCAGCACATTTTGGATGGGATATTCTCGGGAGGATGGGATGTACTGTTCTGTGTATTATAGCATGTTTAGTGGCATCCCTGGACTCTATTAACTAGATGCCAATAACATCCCCCACACAAACGTGACAACTAAGAATGTTTCCAGACATTCACAAATATTCCCTGGGATGCAAGTTCCATTAAGAACCATTGCCTTAGGGATATCCGTATTTTCTTCCAATTAATCCAATCATTTAAAATGGTGGGTTTTTAAAAATTTATGTAGCATTATTATAAGGTTTAAAAATTTTAAAATAAGCTTTATTTTTTTTTGAATTTTTGAATTTTATTTTATTTTTTTATACAGCAGGTTCTTATTTAAGCTTTATTGTTTAGAGCAGTTTTAGATTTACAGAAAAATTGTGAAGATAGTACAGAGACTTCTTATATGCCCTACACCCAGTTTCTATGGTTAACATCTTACATTAGTAGGATACATTTGTTACAATTAATGAAACAATATTGATACATTGTTATTAACTATCATCCATACTTTATTAAGATATCATTAGTTTTTACCTAATATTGTTTTTCTGTTCCAGGATCCCATCCAAGATACCACATTACATTTAGTCATCATATCCCCTTAGGATCCTCTTAGCTGTGACAGTTTCTCAGACTTTCCTTGTTTTTGATGACCTTGACAGTTTTGAGGAGTACTGGTTAGGTATTTTGTAGAATGTCCTTCAGTTGCAATTTGTCTTATATTTTCCTCACAATTAGACTAGAGTTATTTATAGGTTTTGGGGAGGTTTATAGAGAAAAAGTACCATTTCATCACATCGTATCAAGGATACATATTATCAACATGGCTTATCACAGTTGATGTTGACTTTGATCACCTGACTGAGTTGGTGTTTATCAGCTTTCTTCACTGTAAAGTTATTTTTTTCCCCTTTTCATACTGTACTCTTTGGAAAGAAGTCACTATGTACAGCCCACACTTAAGGAATGGAGAGTTATTCTGTACCTACTTGAGGAAGCTGTATTTACAGAAATTATTCGGCATTCTTCTGTACAGGAATTCTGTCATTTCTCCTCATTTTTAATTCAATCATATAATTATATCACTATCAACTCATGGATATTTATTTTATACTTTATAATCCAGTACCACTTTATTTTGTTGCTCAAAGTGTTTCAGTTTTAGCCATTGAGAGATCTCTCAGTTGACTTTTGTACTCCTTTGACATACCTCCATCAATGTGGGGTGTTTTGTTTTGGGTTTGTTTATTGGTCTGTTTTGAGTACTCCCTTACTTTCTGGCACTACAAGATGCTCCAGGATCATCTTGTATATTTTCTGTCCCAGTCCTAAAATGAGTCATTTCTCCAAGGAACCCTGGTTCCTTTTATTGGAGTATAGGGTTAGAAACCAAGATCTGAGTATGAGACGTACTCATTTCTACTGGAAATAAGATTTAAAAGAAAAAAAATCTTTTTTTAGTTTGAGTGTTTTGGAGAGACCCAGCCTGTTGTAGGATTTTTATCTTATAATCAGTGTTTATTTACTCTGCTCAGTTTACTTTGGTCAACAATTGCACACCTGTCTTGCAGGTCATTGTTAACCCTTCAGCAGCCCCTAACTTCCAAGTTTCAGTTATGGGTCAGGAAACTGAGTCCTGGAAAACCAAAATGTACGTCATATTGTCTCTTCTTCTGTTCTACCTTCTTTACCATCTTGGAATAGACCTCCCAAGGGTGGTGTTCTTAACTTTTTCCTGGTCCACCCAAGTCACCAGTCCTCATTTCTTCGAATTTCAGATTACTGCTGGACTTTTAGGACAATCTCATTTACTTTCTAAAAAATGGCACTGAGTTATTACTTAGAAGAAATGCTTGTCAAATCTCACTGCTTTCCTTAATTTGGATACAAATTGGAAGGTATTCTTCATAGTTTTTGGTAGGGTTGTGTCAGTTTCCTAGTTTCATTATACTTGAAATTTCTTCTCTGGTTTAGGTTCATTTTTGTTCATTTTTGTTCACTTCCCTGGAAGTTTTGTAACAATTAATGACTTTGATTAAATATTTCCACTCTTCTCAAGCAGCCTTGAATACTGTCTTTCACCAGCCCTTATCATGATTCTCCCTTAACTTACCTATTCCTAACCAGTTAACTAATGTGTGATTCACCCCAATGTTTTCAAAGAAGCGGAGGTGGAGGAATAGCTGTGAGTAGGATAGCAGAAGAAAAAGGACAAGTCCTTTTTTCCCCCCTTTCCAAGAACCTGTTACCTATAACTCTTGTGCCCTGAACTGAAGTTAGCTTCCTATAATAAGAGTTGATGTGCCTTTCCTTGGTATTCCATTTGTCTACAGATATATGAAGTTGATACATATTATAGATGCCTATAATATTGTAAATGTTCTTATATGGGACAAAATAGTCCCTTCTTAGGAATCTGAGACCATATCTTTAATAGGATATATAAATTTTATTTGCGACTAGAACAAGGCCTTTGCTCTGGCCATTAAGTGAAACCTTCCCCTAAAATTTTTGATATAACTGTTTAACAAGGAGTCAGATGGATTGGTTAGAGTATATCTATTTTATTTTTACTTATTTGCCCTTTGTGGAAATAGTCTTGTGCAAAAATCTGATCATAGTTTACAAGGTCAGTGGAAAGGTTCCTGCAATGCCAGACGACTGGATAGAACTACTGCTCTCCCTCCCCAGTATGGTTCTAAAAGATGTTTACATCATATGATCCTGCAGGGCACCAGGCAAATATTCAACCTTGAACAGGCAAACAAGCAAAAGGTCAGTAGCAGAAAAGCAAAACAAAAGAACAATCTGGAGGACTTCTCTATGTGAATATGTTGCTCATGTAACTGGAAAAGCAAATCTCCTTCCCACCCCCCTTAGAGGTGGAGGATTACTTGTATCAGAGGATAATAAGTCTTCATATAGCCTGTCTTCTACTGGAGCAGTAGGAGTATGAGACCTTAATCAAGAATTTAATTTAGTAGAGGGTAGTAGGAGGATGACACCTACAAGAATTTAATTTGGCATAGAGGAAAGACATGGGGTAATTCCAAAGTTTGGTATTTGTGTAGCAAAGTAGTGGCCATTAAGAGATAGATGGCTCAATTATGGGACTGATTCTTAAGCTAACTTCAAATGTCTTTTTTTTTTTTTAAATGCCTGGTAGGCACAGTTTGAAAGCTAGAAGATTAAAAAATAACTGGTATTGTTCTGCAATATAAAATCATAAAATGCTATCTTTATAGTGAGCAGGGTTGAAGCTATGTTGATAACAGAAGAATCAAATGTTTCTCTTTCTCAGCTTGGAAAGAGTACGTGTACTCACAGTAGAGTACTGTGTCTCCGAATTTATGCCTGAGTTTGGGAGATGTGGGTGTGTTTGACATAATAGTCACTTACTGGACCCCAGGAAGAATTAGGGGGAAATATCTCCAAGGGAATTGGACTTGGAACACCTACACCCACCGTGGACTCTCTTGCTAAAGTCATATTCTAAATAGAATGGGTAATTTATGCTTGGGAAAATGTTTGGCTTAGGAAAAGAGGATGGATCTTAATATATGAGACCAACTCCTTTGAGCAGGGCATGGGATTTCCTGAAAGGGGGTAGAGATATTAAAGACAATTTTAAAGAAGGAAATTTGAACAAAATTGATACTCTCAGGGAGAAAAGCAGATATGAAGACGAGGAGCAACGCTAGGGATTTGGCTGTGTTTAAGAGGGAACCCCTTGCAGTGGTTTATAGTCTTTTGATACTTTTGCCTTGAGACAAAGTATCATTTAAGAGTTAGGTCCAGATGCATGTAACAGAAAACCAAAAATAACAGTGCCTTAAACTAGATAAAAATATATTTATCATGCAAAAGAAGCCTAGAAGTAATGGTTTCAGGGCTGTTATGGCACTCCATGTTCATCAAAGATCCAGTCTCCTTTTTGTTCTATTACATGAGTATATGGCTTTCAGTCTTAAGGTCACAAAATGTCTGGAAGCCCTTTAAAGAAGTTTTCCCATAAGTCCTCCCCAACATCTTCCACTTACCTCATTAGCCATAATTTGGTCACATGGACACCCCTAGTTGCAGGGGAGGTTTGAGAGATGCACTGCTTTTGCTGGGCATACTGCCAGCTCTAATAATAGAGATATACCGTTAATAAGAAGTGGAGAATGTGTAATGGGTAGGCAGATACTCTCTGACATAGCAGTTGTTATATAAAGTTATTATTTATATATAGATAGATAGATAGATAGTAATTCCCTCATATAAACCTCAACTCTTTGGCAAAGAGTTGTGTGGGGATGGTGTAGTAAACAAACCAACGGGCTTCCCTGGTGGCACAGTGGTTAAGAATCCACCTGCCAATGCAGGGGACACGGGTTCGAGCCCTGGTTCGGGAAGATCCCACATGCTGCAGAGCAACTAAGCCCATGTGCCACAACTACTGAGCCTGCGCTCTAGAGCCCGCAAGCCACAACTACTGAGACCACGTGCCACAACTATGGAAGCCCACGCGCCTAGAGCCTGTGCTCCGCAACAGGAGAAGCCACCGCAATGAGAAGCCCATGCACCACAACGAAGAGTAGCCCCCACTCGCCGCAACTAGAGAAAGCCCACACGCAGCAACAAAGACCCAATGCAGCCAAAAATAAATTTTTTAAAAAAGGAAAAAAACCCAAAAAGCAAACCAACAGAGCAAAAAAGTGGAATATGGCGTGGTCCACACACCCACTCCACTACTTGCACTCATGAGAGGGAGCAGTTGTCTGCTGAGGGAACTGTTTCCTGGAATTCTACAAGATGGCCAAGCTGCAAAGTGAGGAAAACCCACAGTGTGCCTTTGAGCAGGGGGAGAATTAGAAAGCTAGGTGGGAGACTCAGGAGGGTTCGGAGACAACTGCTCCCCAACCCCAAACTTTCTTTCATGTATGTTATAGGAGAAAGTTCACCCTTGAAGGAGCTATGGAAAGGGGAAGGTTAGTTCCACTCGTGGTTGCGAGATAGATGCAGCTGTTCCAAGCATCACATCCAGAAATAACATTAGAAGAAAAGAGGCAATCTATTCTGTGGTCTCTTTAAGAAAGAAAAAACTTTAAGAAAAGAAAACCTTTCCCAGCAGACCTCACATTTGCCAGAACTAGAAAACACCAGCTGCTAAACAAGGCATTGACTGGTGAACAATGATGTACACACAAAGGCTTTTATTGCAATATTGTTTATAATATAGACAATATTGAAACACCTTAAATGTCCATCACAAATGGTAAAATTAATATGGAGTATATTCATGTAAAAGAAAACTATGCACCTAAGATAGGCTGGGAACTGGGATGTGGGACCCTTTACTGGACAAATGTCTCCTCCAACAACAGAATACAAAGAAACTATGAGGGACTAAAAATAACTGCATGCATGGCAGTGGGGTGATTATGAACAATGTTACAAAAAGGCCACAAACCGACTGCCACTTGTGAAGTGCCTGGAGCAAAAGCAGGGTACTGCGCATGATCCCTGCACACAGCACCACCACAGGGGTGGGCAGACCACCTAACCCGCCCCTCCTGCCCGATTCACCATCTGCCCCTACCCTCGCTCTATTTAAGGAACCAGCCCGCCCTCCTTGGAGAGTGAGCAAGGGCACCTGTTTCTTGTTTTCACTCCCAATAAAGCCTTGCCTGAATTTCTCCTCTGGCCTCTTATCAATTTCTATTGATTAAAGAGTCCAAGGACCCAGGTTGGTAACACACCTATGAAAAAAAAAAGTTAAGGTGAACTTTTGGGTATAAACTTGGAAAGATGTTTATGATACATTAAGTAAAACAAAAAAAGTTTCCAAAACAATAGAATATATATAATTTCCCCTAGGCTTTTTTTAAATCAATCAAAATCTATATAAAAATTTCAAAGTCTTAAAGGATACATGCCAAACTGTTAACAATGATTATCTCTGAAGGGTGATATTAGAAACTTTCACTTTCTCTAGATATTGGAATACTGTATTATCAGAAAAATATAGACATTAAAATACAGCAATGAAGTTAATATCCAACAGTTACTAATTAAATGACTGGCAACAATTCACTGAGCAATAAAAGGTGCAGTTAGGGGTCCTATTGGGAAGATTTGGTACCATGTCAGAAGTAATTGCTATACCCTCAAAACCCCAAGGATTTCCCTTGGGGTGAAAGGAATGGAAAGTTTCAACAGATCCCTGACTCTTCCAACGCGCTTGAAAGCATCTGCTGTTAGTCACATTGGATTGCTGGCCTTTGACCAGCAGTTAGTAATTTTATATTTGACTGAAGAAGCCTAGAATATCTTAAAAAGCAAGTTGAAAAATCACAATGGCAAATTACAACACACTAAAGCAGTGTTTTCCAAATGGTAGGTTATGATCCAAGAATGAGGCACTGAAATAATAACTTTGTAGGTTATGATCAACTTTAAAAAACAAAAAACAGGGTACTACATAATAGATTCAAATAAAATAGAAAACCGTGTACAGGGTCTGGATGAGAAATTTATGTATGTTGGCTGTGGTCAACAAATTTGAATTCTACACTGCATTCTACACTTTAAGAAAATATACCCTTATGCAAGGTCAGGGTTAGAAGAGTCCTAATTTGACAGTAAGATTACACTTGTTTTCAGTGTCATATCCTTTGATATTTCAATTCAAGTTGGCATTTTCAGTCCCCTATGTATTTGAAAACCACTTTTTAAAATTGGAGAATTAAACTTGATAGGGTTTTTTTTGGCTGTGCCGTGCGGCTTGTGCGATCTTAGTTCCCCGACCAGGGATCAAACCCCCACCCTCGGCAGTGAGAGTGCAGAGTCCTAACCACTGGACCGCCAGGGAAGTCCCAAACTTGATAGACTGTATTTATTTATCTATTATTTATTTATTTGGCTGCGTCAGGTCTTAGTTGTGGCACGCCAGATCTTTGTTGTGGCAATGCGGGATCTTTCGTTGTGGTGCTTGGGTTCAGTAGTTGTGGCGCAAGGGCTTAGTTGCCCCACAGCATGTGGGATCTCAGTTCCCTGACCAGGGATCGAAACTGGAAGGCGGATTCTTAACCACTGGACCACCAGGGAAGTCCCTTGATAGACTTTATTAGTCACAAAAAGTGAAGATAAGTTTGACTATTTTATGACAATTTGTTCTAATGATAAAAAGTATTACTTTCTTTAAGGAACTTAAAATTTATGCCTCCTCTTATTTCCCCTTTATGAGGGTCCTATAAGGAACCTCATGCTATTTTTGCCTTAATCCAAGTCAGATTATAACGTCACAATATTGTTAATAAATTAACATTTTGTATTGTATAACTGTGAATTTTAAGATACCAGTGCCATCTAGTGGTTACTCTCAAGAAGTTTCCTCTCTCTTGGTTATCCACTCAAGAGTGGAATTGCTCTTTTGTAGGTAGATACCCAGTAGCTGGTAACCGTACTTTAACCTTTGGGGGAACTGCAAAACTGTTTTCCAAAGTGACTGTGCCATTTTACATTCCCACCAGCAATGTATGAGGGTTCCAATTTCTCTACATCTTGGCCAATACTTAGTATTTTCCATCTTTTCTATTATAGCTATCCTAGTGGGTGTAAAGTGGAATCTCACTGTGGTTTTGATTTGTATTTCCCTAATAACTATTGCTGTTGGGCATCTTTTCATGTGCTTCCTTGTTCGTTTATCTTCTTTGGAGAAATGTCTATTGAGGTCCTTTGCTCACGTTTAAATTGGGGGTTGTTCATCTTTTTGTTGCTGAGTTGTAAAAGTTCTTTATAGATTCTGGATACTAGACATTGTCAGATATATGATTTGCAAATACTTTCATTCTGTAGGTTGCCTTCACTTTCTTGAATGAGTGGAGAGTAAACTTTTTCATCTAACAGTCCCTATCAACACTCTCTAAAATACCTAACATTTACAACAGTCTAAAGAACACATTAGTGGGGACTTCCCTGGCGGTCCAGTGGTTAAGAATCTGGGCTTTCACTGCAGGGGGCACAGGTTTGATCCCTGGTCGGGGAACTAAGAGCCCCTATGCCGGCCAGTGCGGCCAAATAATAAATAAATATGAAGATAACCTTTAAGGAAAAAAAAAACAACACATTGGTTACTCCTTGTTCCTTCTATATAGGCAGAGAACGTGCCTTTTTTTGCCCCACTGTATCTCCAGTGACCAGCACCCACTCGGTGCTAATATAAGTAAATTCCTCCAGAGTCTCTAAGGACCATATCACAGACCTCAAATTCAAATGCCTATGAGACTGGCAAGTGATATAAATGAATAAATAGAGACATTTAGGTCTTGTAATAAAAGAGAGAGTACATATCCTATTTCCAGGTTACTTTCTTTATCTACTCACATAACCTCATCATCCTGCTCTACCTCTTCAAAATAGAATTTCTTCACGTCTACCTAAAAATATTATGCCGGTCTCTAGTTCATTAGAGTAACTGAGTTATGTCCAAGGTATACTACCAAAAGCAATACCGGCTCCCAGAGTTCATCTTATTCCACCACTGAGTCTGGGAATTTCCTCGCTGAGATATTGGCTAAGAGTCGAAAAATCAGAGTTAACTCAGTTCTTCGGTGCGACTATTGCAGATCTCTGATCCAGAAACTGCTCCTCACCACAGAGCTGTTTATCTATAGTCCGGCCGGCTTTAGTCCAGATTCCGGGGGAGAGTCGAAATGCGCCGCTGGCCGGAAGAGTGCTTATCTGCCCAGGAAAAGCGTTCCTAAGAGGGGTCTCCGAGAGGGCGCGCGTGCAGCTGGGCAGGCGTCCAGGTGCCGGCGTGGACGGCGAGGGGAACGAGAGCCAAAGTCCGCTGAGAAGCCGCACCTCAGCCCTCAAGGTCCCTGGTGCACGACTCAAACGCCCCCCACGCCCCCAACCCGGCAAAGGAACTCAGCGCTGCCGCGAGGAACCCTTCACAGGCCGGGAAAAGGTGTACTCAGCAGCTGACGCGTCCAGCATTCTAGCCGCGGGCTGGAGACCAATTGTCACCGCAGAGCCCCCGCAAGAGGGGCGGGGCGGAGTTGTCTCTCACAGCGCTTGCGCGTAGGGTCGGTTTCCAGTGGCCAGGCAGGCGGGAGGCGGAAACCAGCGCCGAGCGCCACGGAGGCCCACTGCGTGCGCAGGCGCACTCAGCCACCTCCCGTTAATTGGAGCGCCCAATTCCCCTGCAGGCCTCGGGGCGGCGCCCCGGGGGGTCGGGGTCTGGGGCGGGGCTAAGTGCGGGGAGGAAGTCACGCTCTTCGTATCCGCTCACTGAGGCCGTAGTGGCCACCGACTCCGACGTGCGACAATCATGTTGCCCAACACGGGGTAAGGGGAATCGGGAGCCGCGGGGAAGAAACCCCGCCGGGCGAAGTGGATGGCATGGGTGGCCCGGCCCCCGCGGTGGGAGGGTTAATGAAGCTGTCCGGCGAGGTCTGGAACGCTGGTCCGCGCCGGACACAGTGTTCCTCGAATCTGCGGTAACTTGTGAAAAGTAACGCAGAGTTGTGTACTTCAGGGTGGCAGTCATGTTACAATCTCTTCCACAGGTAAAGGATCCAGAGTGAGGTGTCTCGCCGCCCCCAAGGCGGGTCTCACTTTGGGTTTAGCAGTAGCTGCGTGCCTTGCCGAAGGCCGCGAGTTCTAGGTGAAAGGTCACTGGAACACTCGTGCGCCTAATGAGTCTCCACTTATTCGGAACGCTCGATTCTGGAAGAAGAAAATAATGGGGTGTTTAAAAAGGGATTTCAAATGAGTAACAAACTAAACTAATCTTAAAGTATGGGTATCTTTTGGGGGTACTTTTTTTCACTTTAAAACGATATTTAGTTGTGGTAAAATACACATAAGGAAAAATCTGCCATCTTAACCATTTTTAAGTGTACGGTTAAGTAGTGTTAAGTATGTTTGCACTGTTGTGCGACCAATTTGCAGAACTTTTTCGACTTGAGAAACAAACTCTATACCAGTTAAACTACTCCTCTACCCCCGTCTCATTCTGTTTTGTTTCTATACTGTATGGGTGTTTTGAGCTGAGTGCCAAGTCCGTTCTGTAATTTACTTGAAACATATAGGTAAGTTGCCAAAACACTTAAACAGCTCAGAAGGTTGAGTTTCCTTATCCTTAACTTTCAGCCTCCTACTTACTTTCTGGTAGGTTTCCAAATATATTCTGTGCATTTATAAATATATTTGGGTACACAGTCCTAAACGCACACACCCCACTTTAAAAAATAGTAGCAAAGTCCCTTCTGGGCCTTGGTATTTTTAGCTAGTATGTCTTGGAACATATTTTCAGTACATGTTGATCTTCCTCCCTTTTAATGGTTACGTGGTGTTCTGTTTGTTTAACTAACCCCCTGTCATTGGATACCAGATCATTTCTAGTTTTTTGTTACTCCATCTTGCTGCAATGATTATCCTTGTATTCACCTGTTTGCACATATTTGAGTGTATCCATATGATAAATTCTTGGAAATGAAGCTGTTGGATCAAAGAGTAGAGGTAATTAAAATTTTGATAGCTAATACCAGTAGCCCTCCAAAGAGATTGCACATCCAAAAGGATGAATGAGATTTCCTAGTCCAACACGTTGGCAAACAGCAAAATGTTTGATAATAAAAATATTTGTTCTGTTAATAAAAATCTAACTAGAGAAAAAAATGGCACCTCATTATAGTTAAAATTTGTATCAAAGAGTGAGGATGAGGATCTTTTTATACGTTTAAAGCAGCAGTTCTCATCAAGGAGCAATTTTGACCCCCATAGGACATTTGGCAATATCTGGGAACTTTTTTTTTTTTTTAATTAATTAATTTATTTATTTTTGGCTGTGTTGGGTCTTCGTTTCTGTGCAAGGGCTTTCTCTAGTTGCGGCGAGCGGGGGCCACTCTTCATTGCGGTGCGCAGGCCTCTCACTATCGCGGCCTCTCTTCTTGCGGAGCACGGGCTCCAGATGCGCAGGCTCAGTAGTTGTGGCTCACGGGCCCAGTCGCTCCGCAGCATGTGGGATCTTTCCAGACCGGGGCTCGAACCCGTGTCCCCTGCATTGGCAGGCAGATTCTCAACCACTGCGCCACCAGGGAAGCCCATCTGGGAACATTTTTGATTGTCACAATTGAGGGGGGTTGCTACTAGTGTCTAATAGGTGGAGTCCAGAGATGCTGGTAAACATAATGCACAGGATAGCCCCCTTCAACAAAGAATTATCTTGTCCAAAATGTCTTTAGTAGTGTAGAGATTGAGAAATCCTGGTTTAAAGCCAGCTGTGTACCTTTTTCTTTGCCTGGCTTACACAGTTAGGTTTTTGATTGATCTCTAAGCTCTCTAGTGTAAAAATATTTGTTCTATATCATATGTGTTAGAAATATTTTTCTCTGTTTTTTTCATTGCATCGAGTTTGATTATCCAATTTGTTTATCACGCAGAAACATGTCCTTTTATCGAGTCAGAGTTATCAGTCTGTTCTTTTTTTTTTTTTTTGGCTGCACCCTGTGGCATGCGGATCTTAGTTCCCCGACCAGGGATGAACCTGCGCCCTTGGCAGTGAAAGCACGGAGTCCTAACCACTGGACTGCCAGGGAATTCTCCTCAATCTATTCTTTTAAAGTTTTTGTGTTTTTGTGACAAAGCTATAAGGCCATCTTAAACTAAGTTTTTTGTTTTTTAATTTGTAAGTATTCTTTTAGTATTTCTGTGGGGTTTTTTCCCCACTCAGATTTTTATCTACCTGAAATGAAATACTGTTTTGCATACTATTTTGCCATAGGAAGTGAGTTAGGAAACCCACTTATTTTTGGTTCAGATGGCTGGCTGTGCAGTTGTTCCAGCACCATTGACTGACTAGTTATTTTTTTTCTTTCTATTAGAAATTCCACCTCTGAATTCTTGTATATCTAGGGGTCTGTTTTAAAATTCTGTTACGTTGGTCTGTCTATTCATGTACCAGTACTAAACTATTTTAATTTCTCTAGTTTTATAAAATGCTTTAGTATCTCGGAAAGCTAGTTCCTGCCTCATTTGGATTTCTTTTCAGAATTTTAAGTGATTGTTTTTCTTTCGTAAAACAGTTAAAAGTTTCATCACATTTACCATGATTTTGAGGTCCCAGAGAATTTTGGTAAATTGTAGTGTAGGTTAACTCTACTTTAGCAAGTTTTAGGCGTCTACCAATAGTACTGAGGAATTTGGAACCTTTTTTCTTTCTTGCCTTCTATACTCTGGTTCTAATGCTTTAGAGATGGAGGAGTTCCTTAGTAGTACGGCCTGGTCTTCAGGTTAAGAGGAAAGCTGCCTTTGCCCTTCTTTCTGCCAATTCCTGAGACCTTGAGCATGAAAATGTCCTTTATCCTACTGGGAGTCAATCCAACTAAACCAAAGGCAAAGGGGTAGAGCTTTTTTTTTTCTCTCTCTCTTTGCTTCCTCATTTCTTTTTTTTTTTAATTTATTTACAAAATTTGTTTTTATTTATTTATTTTATTGACGTGTAGCTTATTTACAATGTTGTGTTAACTTCTGCTATATAGCAGAGTAATTCAGTTATACATATATCACACACATGCATTCTTTTTCATATTCTTTTCCATTATGGTTTATCACAGGATATTGAATATAGTTCCCTGTGCTATATAGGACCTTGTTGTTTATCCATCCTGTATATAATATTTTGCATCTGCTAGGGATAGGGCTTTTTAAAGCAACAATTGGGACATTTTCATCTAAATACTCACGTTTAAAGAAATCATTTTAACACTCTATGCATACTACCTTTTGTATAAAAAGAAGGGAAAATTATACACACACACACATGATGTGTCTTATGTATGTGTGTGTGTTTGCATATTTTTCAAAACAAAAATATGAGAAGGATAAGCTAGAAATTAAGGAATCTAGTTACTTATAGGCAAGGGATTGAACTTCTTTGAATATACACATTTATAAGTTTTGACTTTTAAACCATGTACATGTTTTACAACATCCCTCATCAAAGATGAGGGGAAAGAGATAAGCTAAAATGGAATGTTACCATAAACAGAGGAACTTGACTATATGTCAAGTTTTTCACATAAACATACATAGAAAAATAATTCAATTCTTTTTGATACTTTTAGCTCTCCAATTAAAGATTGTTTACTTGCTTATCTATTTATCTATTTATTATTTATTTTGGCTGTGCCAGGTCTTAGTTGCAGCATGCAGGATCTTCGTTGCAGCATGCACGCTTCTTAGTTGCAGCACGAATAATTTTAACATAGTAATTTGTGCCCTCTTAGAGGGATTTGCTCTAAAGACAAGAGTGCAAAGAGGGACTGCCCTGGTGGTGCAGTGGATAAGACTCCGTGCTCCCAATGCAGGGGGCCCAGGTTCGATCCCTGGTCAGGGAACTAGATCCCACATGCATGCCGCAACTAAGAGTTCACATGCCACTGCAGAGGAGCCCACCTGCCGCAACTAAGACCCAGCGCAACCAAATAAATGAATAAATAAATAAATAATGAGAGGAGAATGGGGAGCATCTATGCAAAAAAAAAAGTATAACTTTAAAAGAAAAAAAAAGAGTGCAAAGAAATCTTGAACTTTACTTAGTAGATTTATTATTGGTAGTGGTATTAGTGTAGTAATTTGAATACCATTGTGTCTTATAGTATACAGTGTACCTACCTCTTGTTGGTCTGCTTCTTTAACAAAAGAACAGATGAGGATCCTTACTCCCCTCAGCCACGGGCGAGAGTGCTACTAGAGTCTTTTTCTATCCCCTAACCTGGCTCTGGGGGCTCTTGTCCTTTTTTCTTCCAGAAAGCCATGTCTCTGTCAGGATCCCATTCTTGTCACAAAAACTGTTAAAGTCTTGGATTTCTGTTTATCGTGTTTAACCTAGAAAGTTTAACATGTATATAACTTACCAATGTCTAAAGTAAAAAAGTTTTACCATTTTCCCAAACAATACAAGTACCTAGAAAAGTTGAACTCCAGTCACTCAGTTTTTAACTTATGTTATTGTAACAATATATTTTAATTCTATCTTTTTAATCTCCAAAATACTATTATTTATTATATTATTTATATTATTATAATTATCATTATAAATACTTTTTTAGATTTCTGTACTTAATTTACTAATATCTTTGGCTTTTATTCCTTCTAGCATAGCACCTCAGACCTTCAATCTGGGAACATTCAATCTTTCTTTAGTAAATAAGGCATGAGAAAGAAAGAAAAAATATTTGGATTGGACTGAAAGAAACAATGCTGTCATTATTTGCAGATAATATGATTACATAGAAAACCAAAATAATGTATAACTAAATTATTAGATTTAATAAGAGTTTGACAAATTTTCAGGATACAAAAGTCAATGAGGAGAATTAGATTTCTGCACACAAGCAAAAATCAACAAGAAATACAGTACAATGGCAATAAAAATGAGAAGTTCAAAATCCAGACTATGGGCTATACTACAGGACAAATGATCTATATTTTTCAGCCAATAAATGGCATAAAGAAAATGGAAAGGGGAGCTGTTATAGATTAAAAGAGACTTATAAGATATGCAGGCATACCTAGTTTTATTGTTTTTAACCTTTATTGTGCTTTGCAGATATTGTGTGTTTTACAGACTGAAAGTTTGTGGCAACCGTGCTTTGATGGTTAGCATTTTTTAGCAATGAAGTATTTTTTATTTAAGGTATGTACATTTTTTTTAGACATAGTACTATTGCACACTTAACAGAGTACAGTGTAAACATAACTTTTATATGCACTGGGAAACCAAAAAATTTGTGTGACTCGCTTTATTTCAATGTTCACTTTATTGTAGTGGTTTGGAACTGAACTTATAATATCTCGAGGTATGTCTGTAACAAATTAATGCAATGTGAAGTCCTGACAGGATCCTGATTTGATCAAACCAACTGTAAAAAGACATTTTTGAGATAGTTGTTAAACTTTGCCTATGGATAGGTACTAGTTGATATTGAGGAATTATTGTCAATTTTTTTAGTTGTGATAATGATATTGTTATATAAAAGTTAGAGATGCATACTGAAGCATTTATAGGTGAAATTATATGACTTCTGAGATTGGCTTTCTGATTATCACTTTCAAATTTTGATAATTGTTGAATTGTTAAATTAAAATGGGAGCTTATTTTAGTATTTTCTCTATTTTTGAATATATTTGAAAACATCATAATAAAAACTTAAAAATGGTCTTTAAGCATCTTTGCGTTGATTGTTAGTTGCAAGGGAAAGAATAGTAATTACACAGTGGAAAAATTGATAACACCATGGTTGGATGGTCAAAATTAACATTACCTTTGATTACAGAGAGACACTGTGTAGTTTCAGGTGTGAAATAGAGAGCAATACCATGTTCATGGATTGGAGCACTCAGTGTCATAAAGATATCAGTTCTTCCCACGTTGAATTATAGATTCAGTACAGTTTCTGTCAAAATCCCAACTGATTTTGCTTGTGCAATTAAATAAGCTGGTTCTAAAATATATGTGGAAAAGCAAAGGTCCAAGTATATCCAAGAAAGCTGTTATATTTAAGAGAGTGCAATCCATGTAGCCAAATGGAGCAGAATAGAGAGCCTAGAACTGTATATTTAGGAAGACTTAGTCTATGACAAAGCTGACATTAAAGATCTGTGGGAATGGACTTTTCAGACTGGGACAGTTGGTTAACCATATGGGGGAAAATGTAGTTGGATCCCTACCTCAATTCATATACAAAAATTCATTCTATGTAGATTAAAGACAAAAATTTAAAAGATAAACCATAAAATTTTTGGAAGACAAATTAATACAATTGTGGTTAAAGATGGATTTCTTAACCCCAAAAGCATTGGCTGTAAAATAAAAGATTCATAAATTCTGCTCTATGAAAATAATTTCTGCTCATCAAAATATACTATAATGATTGTGAAAAGGAAGCCACAAATGAAAAGATTGCAAATCTTTAAAAGCTTATAGGGCTTCCCTGGTGGCGCAGTGGTTGAGAATCTGCCTGCCAATGCAGGGGACACGGGTTCGAGCCCTGGTCTGGGAAGATCCCACATGCCGCGGAGCAACTGGGCCCGTGAGCCACAATTACTGAGCCTGCGCGTCTGGAGCCTGTGCTCCGCAACAAGAGAGGCCACGATAGTGAAAGGCCCGTGCACTGCAATGAAGAGTGGCCCCCGCTTGCCACAATTAGAGAAAGCCCTCGCACAGAAACGAAGACCCAACACAGCCATAAATAAATAAATAAATAAAATAAGTTTAAAAAAAAAGCTTATAGACTTCTATGAGTCATTAGGAAAAAAGTCAACCATGTGGAAAGATGAGCAAAACAAATTAATAGGAATTACACAGAAGAAAGAACATAGTGACTATTAACATATGAAAATATATTCACCCTTATTAGTAATAAGGGAAATGTAAATTAAAAGCATACTGAGATACTACTTCATATCTACCAGATTGTCAAAAATTTTAAATGTCTGACATCAAGTGTTGGGGAGGTGTGGAGCTGCAGGAACTCGTACTCATATATTGCTGCTGGTAGGAATATTAACCACTTTGAAGGAGGTTTGGCATTATTTGCGAAAGTTGAACTTCAGCATGTGTTTCAGTTATCTATTGCTGTAACAAACCACCCTAAAACTTAATTGTTTGAAACGACAATGCTTTATTATTATTCACAGTTCTCTGGGTTGACTGGGTTCTTCTGCTCTATATAGTATAAGTTGAAGTCATTCATACGGCTGCTTTTAGCTGGGTTCTTGGTGCGGCTGAAACGTCCTAAATGACCTCTTACCCTCCAGGGCCTCTCTCCCATGGCCTCTCATCAGTTGATAAGCTGTCCCTCTTCTTTACAACATAGCATTTGGCTTCAGGAGAAAGTGGAAACTACCAGCCATTTTATAGCATGGGCTTGGAAATTCCAGAATATCATTTCATCATATTCTATTGCTCAAAAAAGTCATAAGGTGAACCCAGACTCAAGGGGAAGGGGAAAATATACTACCTTCTCTTGATGGAAGGGATGCCAAAGGATTTGTGGTCATGTTTAATCTACAACTGTGTCCTGTAATCCAGCAGTTTCACCCGTAGGTGTATGCCCTAGAGAAACTCATGCACATGTGACTGGAAAAAGTGTACAAGATTATTTTTAGCACCATTGTTCATAATAGAAAAAAAAAACCCTGGAAACCATACCCAAAGTCCATAAACAGTAGAATGAATAAATACTTTATAGTATGTTCATATGTGAAATATTGTATATTAATTAAAATAAGTGTAACTATTTGCACCAAAATATGGGTAAGTCTCCAAACCATGTTTTGTGAAAGAAGCAAGTCATAGAATAACATATACTGTATGAATCTATTATATAAAGTTCAACATTAGGCAAAAATTAAACAGTTTATTGTTTAGATCATGGTTAGGCAAACTCTATCTGTAAAGGGCCAGATAGTAAATATTTTAGATTTCCTGGGCAAGAGGCAAAATTGGAGATACTATGTAGGTGTAAGAGATGTATCTATAACATCACATATAAGAGATGTATGTATAATGAGAGAAAACCAATTTCCACAGTATTTTTTAATTGGTGAAACTCAAAATAAGTACTTTTTTTGTAATACATATCTACTAGTGACAAGAATGAAATTCTTTTTTGGGGAGAAGGAAGAGTGTGTTGGTTTCCTAGGGCTGCCATAACAAAATACCACCAATTGAGTGGCTTTAAAGAAATTTATTTTCTTAAAGTTCTGGAGGCTGGAAGTATGAAGTCCAGGTGTTAGCAGGACCATGCTCTGAAATTCTGGGTAGAATCCTTCCTTACCTCTTCCTAGCTTCTGGTGATAGCTGGCAGTCCTTGTGTTCTTAGCTTGTAGCTGCTTTATTCCCGTCTCTGCCTCTGTCATCATGTGGTATCCTCCCTGTGTGTCTGTCTTTACATAGGCTTTCCTCCTCTTAAAGAGACACCAGTCATATTGGATTAAGGATCCACCTTACTCCAGTATGACCTCATTATAACTAATTACATCTGCAACAACCCTGTTTCCAAATAAGGTCTCATTCGGGGGTACTGGAGGTTAGGACTTCAACATATCCTAACATTTTGGTAGATATAATTCAATCTATGACAGGGAGGTACAATTGTATTTTGGTGAATACAGTTCAATGCATAACAGGGAGATAATGTTTTGCTTAATTGGGGTTCAAATTTGGTGTTCCCTATCATCAAATTGATCATAAATGTTCATCTGTGAAAACGATTCTTAGCTCTAGGACTATGCACAAAGCAGATGGAGGGTTGGGTTCAGTCCTGGGCTTAGACATAGATATATAGGTGTTAGGAATAGTAAAAAAACAAGGGAATGAGTAATAATATTTAAAGTAGTTGTGAGAGGAGATTGGTTCAAGATGGTGGAGTAGAAGGATATGCGCTCACTCCCTCTTGGGATAGCACTGGAATCACAACTACCTGCTGAACAAGCATCAACAGGAAGACACTGGAAATCAACAAAAAAGATACCCCACATCCAAAGACAAAGGAGGAGCCACAATGAGACGGTAGGAAGGGTGCAATCACAATAAAATCAAATCCCATAACTGCTGGGTGGGTGACTCACAAACTGGAGAATAATTGTACCCCAGAAGTCCACCCACTGGAGTGAAGGTTCTGAGCCCCACGTCAGGCTTCCCAAGCTGGGGGTCTGGCAACGAGAGGAGGAATTCCCAGAGAATCAGACTTTGAAGGCTAGTGGGATTTGATTACAGGACTTTGACAGGACTGGAGGGAACAGAGACTCCACTCTTGGAGGGCACACACAAAGTAGTGTGCGCACCAGGACCCGGCAGTAGGAGCAATGACCCCGTAGGAGACTGAACCAGACCTACCTGCTAGTTTTGGAGGGTCTCCTGCAGAGGCAGGGGGCAGCTGTGACTCACTGCAGGGACAAGGACACTAGCAGTAGAAGTTCTGGGAAGTACACCTTGGCGTGAGCCCTCCTGGAGTGCGCCATTAGCCCCACCAAGGAGCCTGTGGGCTCCGGTGCTGGGTCGCCTCAGGCTGAACAACCAGCAGGGAGGGAACTCAACTGCACCCATCAGCAGACAAAGTTTTACTGAGCTCTGCCTGCCAGGGCAATACCCAGCTCTACCCACCACCAGTCCCTCGCATCAGGAAGCTTGCACAACCCTCTTAGATAGCCTCATCCACCAGAGGGCAGACAGCATAAGCAAGAAGAACTACAATCCTGCAGCCTGTGGGAAAAAAACCACATTCACAGAAAGACAAGATAAAAAGGCAGAGGACTAGGTACCAGATGAAGGAACAAGATACTGCCCCCCCCCCAAAAAAAAGACTAAATGAAGTGGAGATAGGCAAGCTTCCAGAAAAAGAATTCAGAATAATGATAGTGAAGATGATCCAGAACCTTGGAAAAAGAATGGAGGCAAAGATTGAGAAGGTGCAAGAAATGTTTAACAAAGACCTAGAAGAGTTAAAAGAACAAACACCTAGGAGAATTAAAGAAGAAACAGATGAACAATACAATAACTGAAATGAAAAATACACTAGAAGGAATCAATAGCAGAGTAACTGAGGCAGAAGAACAGATAAGTGACCTGGAAGACAGAATGGTAGAATTCACTGCTGCAGAACAGAATAAAGAAAAAAGAATGAAAAGAAATGAAGACTGCCTAAGAGACCTCTGGGACAACATTAAATGCACCAACATTTGCATTGTAGGGGTCCCAGAAGGAGAAGAGAGAGAGAAAGGACCCAAGAAAATATTTGAAGAGATTATAGTCAAAAACTTCCCTAACATGGGAAAGAAAATAGCCACCCAAGTCCAGGAAGCATGGAGAGTCCCAGGCAGGATAAACCCAAGGAGAAACACACTGAGGCACGTAGTAATCAACTTGATAAAAATTAAAGACGAAGAAAAATTATTAAAAGCAACAAGGGAAAAATGACAAATAACATACAAGGGAACTCCCATAAGGTTAACAGCTGATTTCTCAGCAGAAACTCTACAAGCCAGAAGGGAGGGGCATGATATACTTAAAGTGATGAAAGGGAAGAACCTATAACCAAGAATACTCTACCTGGCAAGGATCTCATTCAGATTCGATGGAGAAATCAAAAGCTTTACAGACAAGCAAAAAGCTAAGAGAATTCAGCACCACCAAACCAGCTCACAACAGATGCTAAAGGAACTTCTCTAAGTGGAAGAAACAAGAGAAGAAAAGGACCTACAAAAACTAACCCAAAGCAATTAAGAAAATGGTAATAGGAACATACATACCGATAGTTACCTTAAATGTGAATGGATTAAATGCTCCAACCAAAAGACACAGGCTTGCTGAATGGATACAAAAACAAGACCCATGTATATGCTGTCTACAAGAGACCCACTTCAGACCTAGGGACACATACAGACTGAAAGTGAGGGGGTGGAAAAAGATATTCCATGCAAATGGAAATCAAAAGAAAGCCGGAGTAGCAATACTCATATCAGATAAAATAGACTTTAAAATAAAGAATGTTACAAGAAATGAGGAAGGACACTACATAACGATCAAGGGATCAATCCAAGAAGAAGATATAACAATTATATATGTGCACCCAACATAGGAGCACCTCAATACATAAGGCAAATGCTAACAGCTATAAAAGAGGAAATCGACAGTAACAATAATACTGGGGGACTTTATAACACCTCACACCAATGGACAGATCATCCAGACAGAAAATTAATAAAGAAACACAAGTTTTAAATGGCACAAGAGACCAGATAGATTTAATTGATATTTATAGGACATTCCATCTGAAAACAGCAAATTACAGTTTCTCCTCAAGTGTACATGGAACACTCTCCAGCATAGATCACATCTTGGATCACGAATCAAGCCTTGGTAAATTTAATAAAATTGAAATCATATCAAGCATCTTTTCCGACCACAACGCTATGAGATTAGAAATCAATTGCAGGGAAAAAAGCGTAAAAAACACAAACACTTGGAGGCTAAACAATACGTTACTCAGTAACCAAGAGATCACCGAAGAAATCAAAGAGGAAATCAAAAAATACCTAGAGACAAATGACAATGAAAACACAACGATGGAAAACCTATGGAATGCAGCAAAGGCAGTTCTCAGAGGGAAGTTTATAGCACTACAATCCTACCTCAAGAAACAAGAAAAATCTCAAATAAACAATCTAACCTTACACCTAAAGGAACTAGAGAAAGAAGAACAAACAAAACCCAAAGTTAGTAGAAGGAAAGAAATCATAAATATCAGAGCAGAAATAAATGAAATAGAAACAAAACAGTAGCAAAGACCAATAAAAGTAAAAGCTCATTCTTTGAGAAGATAAACAAAATTGATAAACCTTTAGCCAGACTCTTCAAGAAAAAGAGGGAGAGGACTGAAATCAATAAATTTAGAATTGAAAAACGAGAAGTTACAACAGACACTGCAGAAATACAAAGCATCCTAAGAGACTACTACAAGCAACTCTATGCCAATAAAATGGACAACCTGGAAGAAATGGACAAATTCTTAGAAAGGTATAACCGTCCAAGACTGAACCAGGAAGAAATAGAAAATATGAACAGACCAATCACAAGTAATTAAATTGAAGCTGATTAAAAATCTTCAACAAACAAAAGTCCAGGACCAGATGGCTTCACAGGTGAATTCTATCAAACATTTAGAGAAGAGCTAACACCCATCCTTCTCAAACTCTTCCAAAAATTGCAGAGGAAGGAACACTCCCAAACTCATTCTATGAAGCCACCATCACCCTGATACCAAAGCCAGACAAAGATACTACAAAAAAAGAAAATTACAGACCAATATCACTGTTGAATATAGATGCAAAAATCCTCAACAAAATACTAGCAAACAGAATCCAACAGCACATTAGAAGGATCATACACCATGATCAAGTGGGATTTATCCCAGGGATGCAAGGATTCTTCAATATATGCAAATCAATCAGTGTGATAAACCATATTAACAAATTGAAGAATAAAAACCATATGATCATCTCAATAGATGCAGAAAAAGCTTTTGACAAAATTCAACACCCATTTATGATAAAAACTCTCCAGAAAGTGGGCATAGAGGGAACCTACTTCAACATAATAAAGGCCATATACGACAAACCCGGAGCAAACATCATTCTCAATGGTGAAAAACTGAAAGCATTTCCTCTAAGATCAGGAACAAGACAAGTATGTCCACTCTCACCACTATTATTCAACATAGTTTTGGAAGTCCTAGCCACAGCAATCAGAGACAAAAAAGAAATAAAAGGAATCCAAGTTGGAAAAGAAAGTGTAAAACTGTCACTGTTTGCAGATGACATGATACTATACATAGAGAACCCTAAAGGTGCCACCAGAAAACTACTAGAGCTAATCAATGAATTTGGTAAGGTTGCAGGATACAAAATTAGTGCACAGAAATCTCTTGCATTCCTATACACTAACAACTAAAGATCAGAAGAGAAATTACGGAAACAATCCCATTCACCACTGCAACAAAAAGAATAAAATACCTAGGAATAAACCTACCTGTAAGGAGGCAAAAGACCTGTACTCAGAAAACTATAACCTTATCTTTGACAAAGGAGGCAAGAATGTACAACGGAGAAGAGACAGCCTCTTCAATAAGTGGTGCTGGGAAAACCAGACAGCTACATGTAAAAGAATGAAATTAGAACACTCCCTAACACCAGACACTTGCAGGACTTCCCTGGTGGCGCAGTGGTTAAGAATCCGCCTGCCAATGCAGGGGACACGGGTTTGATCCCTGGTCTGGGAAGATCCCACATGCCACAGAGCAACCAAGCCCGCGAGCCACAAGTACTGAGCCCGTGTGCCTAGAGCCCGTGCGCTGCAACAAGAGAAGCCACTGCAGTGAGAAGCCCGCGCACCGCAACGAAGAGTAGCCCCACTCACCGCAACTAGAGAAAGCCCACGTGCAGCAACAGAGACTCAACACAGCCAAAAATAGAGAAAGAAATTATTAAAAACAAAAAGTTAGCTCATTAAAAAAAAAAAGACACATGTGCCTCAATGTTCTTTGTAGCACTCTTTACAATTTGCCAGGTCATGGAGGCAACCTAAATGCCCATCGACAGATGAATGGATAAAGAAAATGTGGTACATATATACAATGGAATATTACTCAGCCATAAAAAAGAATAAAATTGGGTCATTTGAAGAGACGTGGCTGGACCTAGAGACTGTCATACGGAGTGAAGAAGTCCGAAAGAGAAAAACAAATATCGTATATTAACGCATATACATGGAATCTAGAAAAATGTTACAGATGAACCGGTTTGCAAGGCGTAAAGAGACACAGATGTAGAGAACAAACATAGACACCAAAGGGGGAAAGCGGAGTCGGGGTGATGGTGGTGGGATGAATTAGGAGATTGGGATTGACATATATACACTAATATGTATAAAATAGATAACTAATACGAACCTGCTGTATAAAAAATAAATAAATAAAAATAAATAAAGTAGTTGTCACTTTGTGGGTCGGGAGGAAGAAGAAGGATAGTTAGAGAGGAATAGACAGGTGGCTTCTGGGGCGTTGGTAATATTCTATTTCTATTTCTTGGTATTTATCTTATTTTGTTCTTTAAACTATACACATTAGTTTATATGCTTTTTGTGTGTTTGCTGTTTCACTAAAAATAGTTAACACCCCTGTCCCTTCCTCACTTCTCCACTCCCCTTCTTTCTTGCTAAACCATTTATTCCTTATTTTGAAATCCTCCCACTTTTACCTCTTAATTTGCTTCTAGAGTGTAATCCTCCAGATCTTGGCAAGAGCTTTATGTTCTTTTGTTAACAAGCCTACTTACCTGTTACCCCTGTCTCTGGTTACTGTCCCTTTTTCTCTTTGTCATTGTCACTTTTGCTGTCCTCTCCATCCTTCTCCTTAAACAAGCTTTTTATTTGCCTTTAGAAAGTAAACAAGAAAGTAGGTTTCCCTCTCTGTTATCTGACTTTATACAGGTTTTCTTCTCATCTAACAACTGAATAATTAGAAGGTTAAAATTTAAGGTTGGTGGATATAAAAAAATTAATGGACCCAGAGAACTTTCCTAAGTACATTTGGATCAGAGAATCTTTTGAACAATACCCTGAGTTCTTTGCCAGCTTTCTAGGTTGGTTTGTTTAACAGTATTACTGAGATGTAATTCACACACCACACAATTTACCCATTTAAAGTATACAATTAAGTGGTATATTATATATTTTTAGTATATTCACAGAATTGTACAACTATCACCACAATCAATTTTAAAATATTTTCATCATCCCAAAAAGAAACCCCATACCCCTCAGCTGTCAACCCCCAAATCCCCCATCCCCAGTCCTAGGCAACCATCAATCCTTGTGTCTCTATAGGTTTGCCTGTTCTGGATATTTCATATAAATGGAATCATACAATATGAGGTCCTTTGTGACTCTTTCAACTAGCATAATGTTTTCAAGGTTCAACCATGTAGCATAGATCAGTACTTCATTCCTTTTTATTGCTGAATATATCCCATTGTATTATGTATATATCACATTTTATTTTTCCATTCATCAGTTGATGGACATTTATGTTGTTTCCACTCCAGCTATTATAAGCAATGATGAGCATCTGTTAAACAATTATTAGCTTTTACATAATTCCTTTTAAGTGGTATGTATTCATTGCAGAAAATTTGAAAAATCCTGAAGAATATAAAGAATATGATACAATTTATTCATAATCCCACCACTCAAAAATAAGCTCTTTTTAAAAAATTTTCAAGAATAAGCTTTGTTAACACTTTTTCTGTCGGAAAAATACGTTTATGTAGTTTATTAATTCCTCATTTCTCTTTAAGATTTACTTCTCATTTGAGCAGATTTTGTTTGCCAAGTCACAGCAAATCTGGCCGCTGCAGTTGTAATAATTTGTAAATCATTGTACAATAGGAGTAAAGTAGAGTTATTAGCTATCAGATGGGGAGGGAGGAGGGTTTAGAGAAAGTTTGATAGAGGAGGAAACATGTTTTGTGACTATGTGCATGAATTCCTGAAACTGGTAAGTAAATAAAAACATTGAGCTTTCTAATAAGGTCACATTTGTTCTGTTGTAGGAAGCTAGCAGGATGTACTGTCTTCATCACAGGCGCGAGCCGTGGCATTGGCAAAGCTATTGCTTTGAAAGCAGCAAAGGATGGAGCAAATATAGTCATTGCTGCAAAGACCGCCCAGGCACACCCCAAACTTGCAGGCACAATCTATAGTGCTGCTGAAGAAAGTGAGTTTCAATACATAGAGAATTTGCTGGAAAGTTTAATTATATCTATCTGAAGTCTACCCTAAAAATAATTTTATCTGGTTAAAGAAATATTTTGTCACCTTAGAGCAGTGTTTGGGAACCATTTTTCTCCCCAGCACTTTTAAGTGATGGGAGAGACTCCCGTTAAATATCATGTCTCATGAGGGCAGTGGTTCTTGGATGGGAGCAGAGAGTAGAGGAGTGGATGTAGAGGAAAGAATTTGAGAGGTGGATGGTGTGAACACTTTGAAAAAGCGCTCCATGTTACTTGTTCTCTGCATAATTCGCAAGTCATTATTTTAATACTTGCAATTCACAAGTAGCTATTGAGTGCTTATATTCAAGGCACTGTGCCAGGAGTAATGGCTTAAATTTCAGCTTCAGTTGATATTGCTAGTTTTGTTAGTTACGTTAATAGTATTGTGGTTATGCTAGGGGAATACATATGAAGCAATTATGAGTGAAATGATGCCTGAGGTTTGTTTTGAAATACACCAGCAAAAAACAAAATGAAATTGGGGGTAGATAAACAAATTAAATGACTGGCAAAACATTATCAATCATTGAAGATAGGAGATGGATTCATGAAAGTTCATTATACTATTCTTTATATTTTTGTACATTTTTGGAAATTTTCCATAATAAAGGTCTTTTAAATTACCTTCCCCATTTTAATAACATTTTAAAAAATTACCTTCCTTTTTGGTTTTTTAATAGAGTTGGCCTAGCTAGTCTGCAGCTGGATATGGATTCATCAGTCTGTCCTACTGTAGGGCAGAGTTGCTAGTAGTTATAAGACATAGTTATTTATACTGATTTTCTGAAAATGGGGTACTTTTTTCTTTTGACTCTTGTGTCAGAGGTTTGATATTGATGAAAGGTTTAATATTTGAATGCTTTAATGTTTCTTTGTTTATCCTTTGTAGTCAAAGCAGCTGGAGGAAAGGCCTTGCCATGTGTTGTTGATGTGAGAGATGAACAGCAAATCAGCAGTGCAGTGGAGAAAGCAGTTGAGAAATTTGGAGGTAGAGCCTTCATTCTGAAATAATTATTGAATATTGGTAAAGTATAGGTGTAACTATAATTTTATATTTAATTTTCTTTTGATTATTTTTTACTGAGTCTTTTTGAGTATAATCAGAAATGGGTATTTGTTCATATAGAAGCACAGCTTAAAACCATCTGATGATGAATTGAATAATTATTAAAAATCATTATGGATAGTATAACAAATTTACCATCCAAAATAAAGTTAAGACCTTGACAATAACATACATCTAGCCAAGTGGTTCGCCAGATCCCATCCACTTGTCTCTCCCCAGTTCATGTAACCATCATTTGATGACTTTTTAATATTAATTGAATAAAGTGCAGATGACCTCTTGGCATTCAAGATCTTTCACATTCTGGTGTTAACAGACTTGTTTTGGTTTCATCTTTCTTCTACACCCCTATGTAAACTCCCTCCTTCAGCCAAAATTGTTTACATCCATTTCCTTACCTTGAATTTTTTTTGTCTCTTAGCTTTTGCTCTTACTATTCCTGAGGCTCCTCCAGTGCCCACTTCTCCACCTCTGATCCTTCCTGAAATGTTCCCTTCTTTGTCTTTTGAAATCCTACCTTTTTGTGCTTTAATCTCATCTCCTTCACGAAGCCAGTTTCCTGACTTATGCCAACTAATCAGAAGTGTACATTTTTCTTTCTCTGAATTCCGAAAACATTCCTTTGATCCTTATCTTGTACAACTTTAGATCTTAGTATTTCTTTTTTCTCCCCAATTGGTTCATAAGCTTCTAGAAGGCAAGTGTTGGGAGTTGAACTGAGACTTTGATGGCATTATAGCAAGGCACGTAGCCATGTCCAAATCCTGCCCTATTACCACTCTCTCCCTATAATATTCCAGAGACTATATGTACATGCAAAGGATATTGGCCAATGGGAAACAAGGTTAATGCTTTATTGTTAGCAAGGCTCGTGCTTATAACTCCCAATGTGGAGTGCTGTGTTATTCTGGACTGGAGCACAAAGCTTTGGCTCAAATGGGGTCTCTTCCTTTAAATCCAAAATCTTACTCCTGGTTGGCAGCCTTTCCCAAAGTAATGTGAATGCCCATGAGAGAAGAGGAGAGAGAATGCAAAATTACTGGGTATTTTTTTTGTTTTTTGTTTTCTTACTGATCGGGCTGCAAATATGAAAGAGGAAGGAGAGGAAGCCACATTCATGTGCAGGACCTTTTATCTAAAATGACTTCACCTACTAGTAAAAGTGAGCAATTAGTGCCAATTAGGACTTAACCTAATTAGTTTAGCCATTCATTTTTAGGGAGGAATTAAGGGATAAGGTGGGTGAGGGTGGAAGACTGGAGCTTTTCCTTTCTCTGTATTCATCCAGTTTTAGTTCTTTCTGTTGATCCGTTGGGTTTATCAACTGAGGGCAAGTTTATCCTTCTTGGAGAATGAGATCATCAGAATATTGGGGAGAGCTGCTACCAGCTTTGTCTGAGGCCTTTCTCTATCTTCATTTCTGTCCTGTAATTCTGTTAGAGAACATCAGCAGTTCAGCTGTTGTCTGGTATTGTCCCAAGAAACCTCTGAAATGAGTCAAGATGGACATTAGTTAAAGATACTCAAGACCATACTATATAGGCCCAAAATTCACCCCCCATTTATTTATTTTTTTAATTTGAGTTTTTAAACTTTTAAAAAAAATTTTTATTTATTTTTTGGCTGTGTGGGGTCTTCGTTGCTGCACGCGGGCTTTCTCTAGTTGCGGTGAGCGGGGGCTACTCTTCGTTGTGGTGCACGGGCTTCTCATTGCAGTGGCTTCTCTTGTTGCGGAGCACGGGCTCTAGGCACACGGGCTTCAGTAGTTGCAGCACGTGGGCTCAGTAGTTGCTCCCTAGAGCATGCGAGAGTCAGTGGTTATGGCTCACGGGCTCTAGAGCACAGGCTCGGTAGTTGTGGCGCACAAGCTTAGTTGCTTCACGGCATGTGGGGTCTTCCTGGACCAGGGATCGAACCCGTGTCCCCTGCATTGGCAGGCGGATTCTTAACCACTGCGCCACCAGGGAAGTCCCCCCTTTTATTTTCATTTTTATTTTTTAATTTTATTTTTCTTAATTGAACTATAGTTGATTTACAAAGTTGTGCCAATCTCTGCTGTCCAGCAAAGTGACTCAGTTATACACATGTATACATTCTTTTTTTAATATTCTTTTCCATTATGGTTTATCACAGGATATTGACTATAGTTCCCTGCGCTATACAGTAGGACCTTGTTGTTTATCCATCTTATATATAATAGTTTTCACCCGCCTTTTAACTTCCCGTCTTGAATTCTAGCTGCATTGTCTAATCTGGTTCACCAGAAATAGTTACACATTATGTACTAATGACAGCATAGTCCAAAAATTTGTTCGTGTCAAAATGTGAAGCAGCTCCACTTTCCAGAGTTGGGATCCTCCAGAATAAACTGAAGTCTCACAAATTGATTTCTTCTCCTGTTGTTGCCACAGAGAATTTAAAGAGCCAAACTGAAATCTCTTTCTTGGAAGAATTAAGACCCAGAAATCTGTCCTCTCCAATTTTCTAACTCTATTTTGTCCCAGCCAAGGAGGTTCACTCAGGTGCATGGATGCTCTGCATTTTTTTAGCCACTGTAGCTTAGATTGTCTTCCATTGAACCTGGTATCATTCCTTCAGCATCTTCAGTGTTGGATTAATTCACCTTTGTCTATCATGTGATCTACTTTTCCAGAAGTAGACAGAGAAAACTATAAGGACAAAAGCAAATCTTGGTTTTTGTTTCTTCAGAAGCCAGTGGATCCAGATTATTGATTTGGCCTTCATGTCCTAGAACTTAGCTCAGTTGCTAGAAATCTTCAGTTAAGAAGGTATGCTTTTCATATCTTTGGGGAAAAAAATCTCCCAATGTACTTTGCTACCTATTGTTGAGATGGGCATCTGAAACACTTCTTCTTTTTTTAAATTAATTAATTAATTTCATTTTTGGCTGTGTTGGGTCTTAGCTGTGCGTGGGCTTTCTTTATTTGCAGCAAGCAGGGGCTACTCTTCATTGTAGTGCCTGGGCTTCTCATTGCCATGGCTTCTCTAGTTGTGGAGCACCGGCTCTAGGCACGCGGGCTTTAGTAGTTGTGGCACGCGGTCTCAGTAGCTGTGGCTCGCGGGCTCTAGAGTGCAGGCTCAGTAGTTGTGGCACATGGGCTTAGTTGCTCCACGGCATGTGGGATCTTCCTGGACCAGGGCTCAAACCCGTGTCCCCTGCCTTGGCAGGTGGATTCTTAACCACTGCGCCACCGGGGAAGCCCTGAAATATTTCTATCTTCTTGCTAAATTTAGAAATTGGTGGTGGAGTTACCTTTATTTTGGAATCTATCCTAACATTTCCTTCCCTCCTCCTTAGGATCCACTTTGATGTATTTAAAGTGTTTTGCTTTCTATTTGTCCATTAACTTCTGCTTTTCTGGCATAACAATGCAGAATCTTAATTCTTAATTCTTCAGTGAGCTCTGTTCAGCATCTCAGCTTCTGTTGTCTCCTAATCAGGAGGTATGCCACATTTATGAGATGATTCATAGCCTGCTTTTTTTTTTCCTCTGTGTTTTTTTTCCACAGATCTCCCAAGTCTTTATTTTTTGCTCGTTTGGTTTTAGTTCCATACTGTGGTTGCTACTGATATGGTCTGGTTTGGAGTTTTGTAGGCCTTTGAAGTCTGCCTTTTAGGGAACACTCTACCTTTGTCCTGACATTTCTCTCTGCTGGGGAATTATCCCTAACAAAATCCTGCACAGTGGATGGTGCTTTCTGACCTGTGCCCTGGGGGGCCTCTGCCACATGGTACTCCCTATCATCTTGCCTTCCCTCATCTTCAGAGTGTTTCAGGCCTTGAGTAAATTATGCTATTTCATAAACCACAGATGTAATCTTTCCTGCCACCTTTTTTTTCTGCAGCAGGCCTACATATATGCCTTTTCTATATCATTTCCCACCATTGTTCCCTGATCCATTTTAATTTGGCCCATCTGAGTTCAGAAATTTTAAGATATCTCTTAATTGGACCTAGTTTTTTTCTCTTTATCACAGGCAAGTCAAATACAGTTTGCCCAATCAGTATATCTTCATTCCTCATCTACTTTCTTTTGCTTTTGGGCCCAGATGTTTGCTCTGCTAACATAGCTGTCACTTATTATCACATAGTGAGAGATAAAGTCAATAAAGGTTGGATTTGCCCAAGGAATCCATTGATTGGATCAACCCTCATTAGCTTCATCGCCTTAATTAGGGTAATTCTACACAGGTGGTTTGCATACCCATCAGTCCAGCATCTCACCCAGACCCACACTCAATTTGCTTTGCTCCCACCTGGCTTTTTCTTTAGTGAATATTATCTTCCTTGTCTCTTAGGCCCTAGCAGCCTGCCTTATACAGAGTAGCCCCTCAGTGATTATCTCTTAGTGATGAGATTGAGCAATATCTAGTTTTGTGAATTGAGAAGCATGTTGTGGATTTAAAAATTCCTCTCACTGGTCTTTGCCACTTGTGAAGGCAAACCATCATCATTTTGTTTATTCTGGAAAGCTGGTAGTCACAGGACGTGAAACTTGTCCAATATATACAGGTGATTTACTTGAGTTTGAGTTTTGTTATAATGAAGCTATAAAATGTAATATAGTTGAATCCAAAGTTATTCTAAGGACACGTTTTAAGAAAACATTAGTAGTGAAAACACTATGCTAAAGAATATGGAAATTGAGGAATGAGGACGTGATCAGAATTTTATAATGTTACTATAAATGAAGAAAGGGAGCTTATGACTAATATGTTGTAAGTATAATACCCTTATTTAAACCATTTTCCACATATTGTGAGAGAGGGACAAAGCAAAGTTAAGAGGATAATAAAAGATGTTTATGGCAACAGTCTAACCCCAGCAGTAGAAATTGTCATATATCTATTTGATAGAATATTAAATGCTCTTTAGAAAGAATTATGGCAGCAACATGGATGCAACTAGAGATGATCATACTAAGTGAAATAAGTCAGAAAGAGACAAATACCATATGATATTACTTATATGTGGAATCTAAAATATGACACAAATGAACTTATCTACGAAACAGAAACAGACTCACAGACATAGAGAACAGACCTGTGGTTGCCAAGGGGGAGGGGGAGGGGGGAGGGATGGATGGGGAGTTTGGGGTTAGTAGATGCAAGCTATTACATATATTGAATAGAATGTATAAACAACAAGGTCCAACTGTATAGCACAGGGAACTATATTCAATATCCTGAGATAAACTAATGGAAAAGAATATAAAAAAGAATGTATATATATCTATAACTGAGTCACTTTGCTGTACAGCAGAAATTAACACAACATTGTAAATCAGCTGTACTTCAATTTAAAGAAAAAGAATTGTGAAGGCCATGTAGAAAGGCAGAAGTGTGTTTGAGATGCTTTTGTATTTTACCATTTTCATTTAACATTATTTAAGCTTGTAACCATAAATGTTACATATGGATAAGGACTGGATAGAATATGCAGAAATAATCATTATTCTAAATTGATTTTGTGTATAAGTTACCAAAACAAACTTGATCTATTTTCATGATTTGCCTGGAATTTAAACTCTAGGTCATTTCTCTTTTCCCAGTTCCCAAGAACAGAAAGGAGCTCTTCCATTTAAGTAAGGGCCTTCGAGAGGAGGGAGACCGGTGTGCTTGGAAGGGAGACAGGCCTTGGAAAGATGATGGGGGGGAAACTTTAAGGAAATTGACCTAAGGTTCTTGGAGACAAGGAGGGAAGACCAGGAAGTAAGAGAACAGATAATGATGGGAGCTACAAACCACTAAGGACTAAGCTTCCTTGCAGTTTCCTGTGGAGCCCTGGTGATGGTCTCCATGTGCCAGTGAAAATCATTTGGGTGCTGTTTTGACATAGCTACTGAGTCTTGCATTGGTGTATTGGTCAGTCATATTATCTAAAAGAAGTGTTTGTGAACTCGGGCTTCAACTATATAGAGTAAATGTTTTTTTATTTTTTTTTGTTTTAACAAAAACATTGACATTACTAAGAAGTTGATTATTTGAATACAGGAATTGATATTTTGGTGAATAATGCCAGTGCTATTAGCTTGACCAACACATTGGAAACACCTACAAAGAAAGTGGATTTGATGATGAACGTCAACACCAGAGGCACCTATCTTACGTAAGTTAAAGACCTGTGGGAGAGAGTGTTGCAGTGTTTTGTCAGAGAACTAGTTGTAAACAGATTTGAATAGGTTAGGAATACAGTTTAAAATCTAGTCAACCCTTATAAAGGCCTAAAAGTGCTCCAAGTCAGTAGATAGTATTTTAAATAGTTTTATGCAGAGTGCCTTTTCTCTGTGAATCTAATAAAGACTAAAGTATAGCTCAAACATTTTCAAACATTTGCATGAGTAAATATATATATATGCATACCAAGTCTTCTGGCAAACCTGCAGTAGTCTCTTCTTCCTCTGAAAAACACTGGAGTTTTAGTTATGTAAATAACAAGAAGCTCATTATGAATCCCATTTTAATGTAATTGAAAAAGGCTAATGCTATCTTGGGCAGTGTCAGGGAAAATATCAAATATAGAATGAGAGCAAATGTAGTCCTGTTGTGTTCTGGATTGGTCAGACCTAGTCCACTCTTGTTTATCTGTCCATTTGTTTATCTGTTTATTTACTTTCGGGTTCTACCATTTTTCATGTGGATATAAGGACAGATCAGCACAGAACTTTCTTATCTGCCTTATATGTACTTGTGTGTATCTGCCTTATATGTTTGCATAGAACAGGTGGTTAGGAGCTTGGACTTTGGAGGCAGACTCCTTTGAGGATTCAAATCTCACCCCCCACCCTTCATGACTCACTATCTTCATGACCTTGTACAAGTAACTTAACCTCTTGCAGAGTCTGTTTTCTCATTTGTAAAATGGGGATAATAGAGAAGTATGTCATAGGATTGGTAATAAGGGTTAAATGTAAAATTTGTCTTTAATTCTGAACTTTGCCCTTGGGTGTGTTTTTTTGGATCTGCAAAACTTGGCTCTGACAGTGTTAAACATTTTGTTTTTATTAGTTACCTATATTCATAATTTCATTAGTTGCCTACATGAAAAAAATCAGGAGATTTACACAAAAATCCCGATTTCTGGCTTTTCTTGAAACATTGGCCACATAGAGACAGCGTTCCCACATGGCAACAGTTAGCTACCATAGCCCAGTGGCAGAGTATCAACTGCGTTATCAGATGGGGACTGGGTACAATTGTCTCTGGATGCTGAGGGCAGGCTAAAAAGTTGCCACTTATCATTGTGCTTGCACTTTTTCTTCTTATATTAAAGGAGAAAATAAAATATTTCTCATACCCATGTCTATCTGAAGTGGGAAAATGAGACATATGCCAAGAGGGCCATATGTGCAAGTAAAATGGTTGAGAGCTTGCTTCTTTGTAGATGTGGGGCATATTTCTATAAATTCAATGTGTAACCTATATTTCTTCTGAATGGAAACCATAGAGAATCAAACCATAGTAAAATCTGTGGCAAGCATATTGAAAAGATTGTGGTGAAAAACATAATGAACTAGAAAAAGGACTAACATTTCAATAGGTTTGTGTTTATTTTCAAATAAAATAAGCAATGCTGCTGTGTGATGCAGTTATGTGTTACAAGAAGAAATTATCTGGGCATGAAAATATTTTACAGCTGGTAACTTTGTGAAAGAATTTTGATTGAATGTAAACACTCATTTAAATAAGTGTTTAAAAATATAAACCTAACCAGGAATACTATTCCTGCTGAATTAAGGGTTAGAAGGGCATGATGCATGAAAAACTTAAATCATTTGTCGCAGTTTCTATTGTAGATGATGAAGCCACAGGTATAAATAGTCCACCCACCCAGTTATATTTATTTATGGTGTCAGGATAATTTTGATGTGATTAACGTTTTTTAGACTGGATACTCATGACATGAACATCAGGAAATGACTTGAGGATTGAGAAATGTTTTAGAAAATGTAATGTGGGTTTATCAAAAGTGGTAATCAGGACTTCCCTGGTGGCGCAGTGGTTAAGAATCCGCCTGCCAATGCAGGGGACACAGGTTCGAGCCCTGGTCCAGGAAGATCGCACATGCCGCTGAGCAACTAAGCCCGTGCGCCACAACTACTGAGCCCGCGAGCCACAACTACTGCAGCCCGCGTGCCTAGAACCTGTACTCCACAACAAAAAGAAGCCACCGCAGTGAGAAGCCTGCACACCGCAACAAAGAGTAGCCCGTGCTCGCCGCAACTAGAGAATGCCTGCGCACGGCAATGAAGACCCAATGCAGCCAAAAAATTAATTAATTAATTAAAAAAAAAAAAATCCACCTGCCAGTACAGGGGACACAGGTTTGATACCTGGTCCTGGAAGATCCCACGTGCTGTGGAGCAACTAAGCCTGTGCACCACAACTACTGAGCCTGTGCTCTAGAGCCCGCGAACCACAGCTTCTGAGCCCACGCACTACAACTCTGAAGCCCGTGTGCCTAGAGCCCATGCTCCGCGACAAGAGAAGCCACCGCAATGCAAAGCCTGCACACCTCAACGAAGAGTAGCCCCGCTGGCTGCAACTAGAGAAAGTCCGTGCGTAGCAACAAAGACCAAATGCAGCCCAAAATAAATAAATTAAAAAAAAAAAAAGTGGTATAGACAGTGTGGCTGTGATGGTCAGGATTAACTTTAAACTTATACAAGTCTAAACTAATGTAGAAGTGTTTCACAGAGGTATAGAAATTAAGTTTGTTCATTGTGTTGTTCACTAGGAATTGCTCTTGCTAAAAAGTTAAAAACGGGCATTATGAATTCTAAGAATTGAATAGACTTCCGTGGTTTGAACTACGGACTGTTCAGTGCTTTACTCATGTTGAATACAAAGTGATTGTTGGTTCTGTGACAAGGTTGTCTGGTTGTGGTGTATTGTTGTAGAGATTTTGTTTTTGATTAGAAAGAAATCAATTCTTTTTTGTCACCCAAGAGAAAATTCCTGACTCAGTTCCCAAGCAAAGATTGGGTCAAAGAATTGGCTTTTTTAGCTGACATTATGACTTATGGAAACACAAGTATATGATTCTCATTGCTCATTCCTTGTGAAATTATGTCTTTGGAAAACCCATTTGTCAAGAATAATTTGTCCCCTTTCCTATACCAAGGTCATTTTCCAAAAATGAAAGTGATGGCCTAAACTACACTCCTGTTTGTAGATTTGTTTCAAAACAAAACCAGAAAATTCCGATATAGGAAAATGAACTAACCTTTTAAAATTACCTTTATCAATGAAAACTATTTGTGTAGTTGAAGAACTACAAATGGAATACATAAGCTGTAGGGCACTAAGGTACTAAAAACTAAATATGAGTACGTTGGAGTAATAGATCTACAAATATCTCAGGAATAGATACCCTAAAATAAAACCCTTTTTTAAAGCAAAGATTCTATTCACTGTTGAAAGTTCCTATATTTGTTAACAGCTATTTTTTTAAAATAAATTTTATTTATTTATTTATTTTGGCTGCATTGGGTCTTTGTTGCTGCGCAAGGGCTTTCTCTAGTTGTGGTGAGCGGGGCCTACTCTTTGTTGCCGTGCACGGGCTTTTCATTGCAGTGGCTTCTCTTGTTGCAGAGCACGGGCTCTAGGCGCACGGGCTTCAGTAGTTGCGACACGTGGGCTCAGTAGTTGTGGCGCAGGGGCTTAGTTGCTCTGCGGCATGTGGGATCTTCCTGGACCAGGGCTTGAACCCGTGTCCCCTGCATTGGCAGGCGGATTCTTAACCACTGCGCCACCAGGGAAGTCCCTACTAACAGCTATTTTTAAATAAAATTGTTCCCAGTTAAAGGCATTTTACAATGCCAATTGAAAGACCTGACATTGACCTTTGACCCCAAAAAAGGGTGTCAGGTTTTTGGCCCTCTATGAAAGGCATACGTTATAAAAGAGAAACTCATAATGAGACATTTCCATTTAAATTTTTGTTTTGTTTTTTATTTAGTGACACTCATTTCATTCCTGGAAGATAAGTACAGATTGTTTTCTCAGGGAAGCCTGAGAAGCATCCTCAGGGAGAGAGTAGGGGAAAGCCCAAAGAACTGACCTATTTGGAGATTTCAGCAAGGATCTGGAGCTGCTTCCTGATCCCTGGTGCCCAGGGCCCTGTGGCCTATGTCTTGTGTTCTACTGGTTTAAAGAAAAAGGGTTGGAAGACAGGAGGTAGAATGCAGATCCTTATTTCTATTTCTAAGTTTTAATTAAATATATAATCTCCAGTATTATATGTGTTTGTATCATGTTAAATGCTTATAGAAATTCAGTAATAAGGCTCAATTGTATTTCTGAACCGTTGCTCTTTCTTATACCCAGCTCACTTTATTCATTTACTCAAATGCCCTATAGGCCTTGGAGCTTACAACCCTGATTAAGTAAAATAATTCATGTGAAGGTAATAACTAATAAGTGCAGTGCCTAGCATACGGTAAGTTTCTAGTGAACTTAGCTATCTGATTAAGCTCAAGGTATTAGTATCTAAGCGTGGTGCTAAGAGTTTTCAATATAATGTGTAAGATAGGGCATGTTGCTGTGGAAAACGTACCTGATTAGGATTAGTAACGCTGAGGGTTAGGCAAGCAAAGTGCAGGTGGAAACGTTTTGTCTAATAGATCAGAGAAGCTCATGTTTGTAATGTAAATGAGATGAACTCCTTCCCTTGAGTGTGAAATATGGTCTTATTGCTTGGAATAGGTTGTTTGTTTCCTGTTGATGCTTTGACGTGCAGCTTCAGTGTTCTAATGACAAACAGCTGTAATATTGTTTGCCCTTCTCTACCTCACCCCCATAAAAGTGAAGCGCCTTTGTAACAGAAAAACAATATGTACAAAAACCCTTTAGTGATATTGATTGTTTTTGGTTTATAAACTTAAAAAGACATTGCAGATGGTAACAAGAATGTTGTACATTGGTAATAAAGAAACAGACTTAAGAAGAATGGACTAGTTTCAAGTCCTAGAAGTTATTGAATGTGAAATAAAACTAAAAACTATAAAATTATTAAGCTACAATATGTTATTAAGCTGTATACTATAGCTTAATAATTAAACATTTACAAATATTGGACCTGTATCTTTTGTAAAATAAATTATCTACCTTTTTGAAAGGGTTTAAAAAACAAACAACTTAATATTGCCCGCAAAGGAACATTGCATTGCATATTGGTACAAATTAAATTTGGTAATGTATTGGGAGTTCATGTTATTAAATTACAGTTCCAGTGTGGTAGGAATACTATACCTACTAAGATGAAAAAAAATCAGAATATGTAATACTAATAATAGCAGCTGTTTATTTCATGTTTAATATATGCACTGTTCTAAGTATCTCATATATATCATCTCATTTTAATCCCTTGGTCAATCCTAGATAGTAGCAGGTATTACCAACATTTACAAATGAGAAAACTGAGAATTACAATACTATATATTTTGCCCCAGATCACACAATGAAGGGCAGAAAGAGGATTTGAACCCAGGTCTGTCTGACATGGAAGGATGTAGTTGAAGATAATCTAAATTGGGTTTAAGGCTAGTGTGCCACGGATTTGATTATTTTCATCAAGCAGATCATATTGTCAGGCCATTATGCATAGCTTCAAAGGATGAATATTAGTTGCTTTTCCTATCTACATTCCAGGTAAGTGGGGGAATAACAACAAAAGAAACCAACAGAAGTACCCTACCGGTTATTGAACAAGTTCAGTTGCTCTGTAGAAGTAGTTTAAAATATAACTTAAGAAAGTAATGAAGCTGTTAGAAAGCTAGTAACTTGACTTGTGTTTTCTTTTGCTTTCAGATCTAAAGCATGCATTCCTTATTTGAAAAAGAGTAAAATTGCTCATATCCTCAATCTCAGCCCACCGCTGAACCTAAATCCACTGTGGTTCAAACAGCACTGTGGTAGGTGTTAGGATGAGGGGATGGCTTGTTTAGTCAATTCGTTTTGTATTAAACCAGTGTATCTATGATGTAATCACAGTTTGTACATAGCGTTCAACATTAAATTTTCTATGCAGAAATTGATAGCATTTTGTAAGTAGATTCTTAATCTTTTATCTTTAATTTAAAAAATTGAGGTATAATTTACATTAAATAAAATGCACAGATGTTAATGGTTCAGTCTGATGAGTTTTGACAAACGTATACACCTGTATAACCAATACACAAATGGAGATGTGGATATCCCTGTCCTAGAAAGCTCTCTCAAGTCCCAGTGGGTGTGTTTTATTGTATGTAACTTATTCTTCAGTAAAGTTAGTGAAAATGATCCATGGAATACTTTACCTTTCACAGAAAACTAGTGATTTAAGGTGAGTATGCTAAATAACAAGATTTATGTATAGGTGCCTCCTTTGAAATAGTTGTGTCAGATACTTAGTCCTTATTTCAACGTAATTCAGTAAAATTTGGAAAGGAAGGCAGTTGAAGTAGGAACCCATAGAACAAAACTAAAAGGAGTTCTGTATTAATCGACTAGGTTACATGAATTTGCAACCTTTTGTTTATGTTTTACTAGTAGTAGTTTTCCTTTAAATGGTCACTTTCATTTTTTTAAAAAAGAAAAGAAAAAAAAAACAGATTAAGAAACAATAATGTAACTTACTCCCATAATATTAAGAGAAGTGAAAGTTTATTACTGTCTTTTTTATTTGAATCTAATATTAGGATGGAAGTATGTATAAGTGGTTCATCCCTGATATATATAAAAACCATTTCCATAAAACTACAGTTACTTCTATAAAAACTGTTCTTTTAAAAATAGTAAATTAAAATTATGTTTTGTATTATGATTAAATAATTCTGAAAAAATATATCGAGGAAGAAATAGTAATAGAAAGAAATTGGTTATTTTAATTCACAGATTATTTTCTTTCTTAATTAAATTCTTGGTGGTTTCTTTCAGCTTACACCATTGCTAAGTATGGTATGTCTCTGTGTGTGCTTGGAATGGCAGAAGAATTTAAAGGTGAAATTGCAGTCAATGCATTGTGGCCTAAAACAGGTATGTACTTACAAAAAATCCATTTATTGGATTCTCATTTATTGTCTTTGACATTCTTTGCTGGGTGGGGTGGGGTGCGAGTGAGTAGACTGTCAAAGGTAACCTCAGTCTGTCTGTTGGGAAAAAAGTTCAACTTTTTATTGTGCATAAAAGGCCCTTTTCAATCATCTTCTAGCTTTGACTTGATCTGCATTACTACATGATTGCTGTACTAGAAACACTGAACCCAGGAACACTTGAAGAGTCTCATTAAAGCCAACAGGAAGCCATCTGCGTTTCCCTAACCTTTTTTCCATTGCTGTCTTTGGTACCTTAAAAAATTCTACAGATTCTCATACTTTTGTTTTCTCCTCACACATCCCAGCAAATGCTTCTTTACTTTCTGGTATTCTTACTACTTTGTCTTTTTCCTTTATGAAAAACCAACTTTTCTGTACTTTCACATGAGTTCTGAGTTCACAGAGTGCCTAGATCCCCTTTAGGTGACAGAATCACCTGCATATGGCTGGGTATGCAGCTTTAGAGTTAAATGTATGATGGAAGCTGATGGGTGCAGGCTAGGGAATATGTTGTATAAACATGAGGGAAAGTCAGTAAAAATGGCAGAAATGGAAAGCTTGTCCTTGTGGGTTCTTATTCTCCACTTATATATCAGAACAGCTTAACAGAGGTAAAAGACAAGACAAACTATGTCTATTATACGTTTTTTCATATATTTAATAGATAATGCCTGTGAAAACCTTAACTACTTTCATCTTAAATATAAATGACAATCCTACCCCACAAAAGTATGATAAAGGGAAAACGTAGTGGGAATCACTTTTTCATTTTATGTATTTAACAGAACCTTTGTGGCACTAACATCAGTACTCCAACATGTAAATTAGTGTGACCCCTTTCCAAGGAAACTCCTTAGGGGTCAAACTGGTGTGTCTGCTCCTAGGACAGTGCCCTCCATTCAGTGGTCACTTAGGTGTTTTTTGAATGAATGATCATTTTGGATTCCCTTTGAAAGTATCTTCATATTCTTCATTATATTCCTTGAAACATACAGATTGCAGACTGGAATATTTTCACTTATTTGAGGGTACAGGGGGTTTCTGAGAAGGTGACTGTTGAAACTTATGGCCTTTCTGTCTACCCTTTCCAACGACCAGCAAACTCCCCGGAGTGGAACAGGTGTTGGGGTGGCAGGCAGGCAGGACATGGAAGGAATGAGCAAGACATTGATTCTGTAAGAGGAGTAACTGAGAAGCTTGAAGGGGGTTATTCCCCTCTGGGCCAGAGGACAGAATGGGGCCAGTAGAGAGCATTGGAGGGAGAATTAATACTCAGAAGTTCCTGGAGGGAGCTCAGCCCATGGAGATCTGAGGCCCTCACCTGGGTGATTCAACAGGTGAGATAAGTATTTCCTACCCTTAAGGCTGAACAGTGAGGAGACCAGGGAGAATTCTCCTTTAGGCCTCCAAATGGATTCAGTAACTGATACATCTCCTGTATTACCCACCCGTGGGGCAGAGGCCACTGCACTTGCCCCTGCTGCCAAGGTTGCCGTTGTTTAAATTATCTAAGGGTGAGTAGAGCAGTGAAGAGACAAAAAGTGCAGTGCAGCTAAGGGGATCCAATATCCAGACACAGGAAGAATAAACAAACACTGCTGTCTGTTAGAAGAACACTTAATTCAGTATTTTTGCAAATTATGATAGCCCTAGAGGTACTCTTGAATGGAACTGCCTCATATAGCAGTGTGAATTGTACCCAGAGTTGTAGCTTAGAAACAAATGAGGGATTTCTTTTGCTTCCCATCTGCTGTGTACTAGGTGAGGAGATTTCCTCAGCGCCAGGCAGGAGTGAAAGACCTAATGGTCTATGGTATTGAAGCTGGGAGAACAAGGGGCTGTGGGTGAGAATTTATGGAGCCCTGGGATATGTTGCTAATGCAACTCTTAGGAAAATTTAGCCGTTGCAGCCAGCTCTCTAGTCACTATCTTTCTTTTCTAATAAGAACTCCAGTAATCAAAAACATTTTTTAAATGAAATATAGTTGATGTACAATATTATGTTAGTTGCAGGTGTACTGCATAGTGATTTGACATTTGCATACATTATGAAATGATCACCACGATAAGTCTAGTAACCATCTGTCTCCGTACAAAGTTATTACAGTATTAGTGCCCATATTCTTTACGCTGCATATTACATTCCTGTGGCTTATTTATTTTATAACTGGAGGTTGTACCTCTTAATCCCTTTCACGTATTTTTCCCCACCCTTCACCCCACTCTCCTCTGGCAACCATGGGTTTGTTCTCTGTATCTATCAGTCTGTTTTCATTTTGTTTTGTTTGTTTATTTTGTTTTTCAGATTCCACATATAATTGAGACCATATGATATTTGTCTTTGTCTGACATTTCACTTAGCATAATACTCTATAGATCCATCCATGTTGTCACAAATGGCAAGATTTAATTTATTTAATGGCTGAGTAATGTTCCATTGTGTGTGTGTGTGTGTGTGTGTGTGTGTGTGTGTGTGTGTGTATCACCACATCTTCTTTATCCATTTATCCATCGATGGACAATTAGGTTGCTTCCATATCTGTGTTATTGTACATAATGCTGCAGTGAACATTGGTGTGCATATATATTTTTGAATTAGTGTTTTTGTTTTCTTTGGGTAAATACCCAGAAGTGAAATTGCTGGATCATATGGTAGTTCTATTTTTAATTTTTTAAGGAGGAATCAATTTTTTAAAATTCCATCTGAAGTTTGACTAAGATTCTTTATGCCCTGACCTACTGTGGGATCAGAACCATGATTTACTGCTTCTTCGTTTCCCTTGTTATTGTAGCAGACACAGTTCTTTTAAGATTTTCTGGAGAGTGATATTTGTTGCAGTGAGGCAAAGATGAGAGTGAAAAAACTGCTTCTACAATATTTTTCAAACTACATGTCAAGACTCATTGGTGAGTCACGAAATCAATTTAGTGAGGCATGAAATCAATTTAGTGGATTGTGAAATCTACTAGGTAGCAGCCAGAATTTTGTTGTTGTTTCATTTTATTTCTAATTGAATAAAATAGAAAATATTAGAGAGCATTGCATATAGTAAGAGTCAGTGTTGTTTCATAAACTTTTTTCATATATAAATGAAATAGGTATATGTTTGTGAGTGTATATGTGTAGGTATTATGTGTTTTTAGTCATGCTGATAAAAAGTGTTACTTGTGAATCACAGTAAAAAAATTTAAAAGCTCACACTTTATTGTGCCTCTTTTTTTTCAACTTCTTTTCCTTCTCTCATCCTTTCTCAACCTCTTCCCCCTACCTTAATCATTGCTGTTACTAAAGTTGATAGATAGTGAGAGTCAGGCAGTTAGTTAGAAAGGGAGGTCTCTGAGATAAAGTCTGAGCATAGTGTTTTCCCTCTTGGTACCTCTATTATGTTACTTGACGCTTTATATTCATTCATCTTCCAAACATTTTTATATGCCAGGCACAGTTCTCTGCGCTATTTATTCCTTATGTATTCAACAGATAATTTATTAAGTATCTACTATGCACAAGGTACCTGGGGGTACTAAGATGAATGTGATGCAGTCCTTACCTTCAGAGAGTTTACCACTTAATGCGAGAGATGGAAGAGTTTGTTGCCATCATTTACACTTTGTCCTTCTTTCCTTGCCTCCACTCCTCTAACCTTTAGGTCTTTGGGATTCTGGGGTAACAAAGTGAGAAAAAGCCTAGTCTAATGCTAAAAATTTGAGATTTTATTCATCAGCAAATATTTCCTGGACACCTGTTATGTCCTAAGCTCTGTTCTAGTTGCTTAAGATACAGCAGAGAACAAAGTGGACAAGAATATCTGCCATTATGGAACTTATAGTATAATTGGGAGAGACACAATAGACATTTAACATAATGAATAACAAACTATATAATATGCTAGAAGGTGATAATGCTATGGAAAAAGTAGAAGAAGGTAAGGGAGATTAGAAGTCTCAGGTGTTGGGGAGGATAAGTTACAATTTTAAATAGGGTAGAAAGGTTTGGCCTTTTTGAGGTGACATTTGAGTGTAGAAGTCTTCAAGTAAGGAGGTGATGGAGTTCGCCTTGGGGATGTGTTAGTCAATGGGGTATTTGAGGGAAAAGCATTGAAGACAGAAGACATAGGCCCTTGGAAGGTCCTCTGAGGTGAGCCTGCTTGGCAATGATGAAAGAGCAGGCAGAAGGCCAATGTGGCTGGAGTGAGGGGAGAGTGGTAGGAAGTGAGGAGTTGATGCTTATGAGGAAATGGTCAGACGTTGTAAGGTTCTTGCCAAGACTTGGGTTTTTACTCTATGAGTGAAATGAGCTTTTGCAAGGTTTTGAGCAGAGGAGGGGCCTGATTCTTTTAAATCTGTAGAAGAATCTCTCTGGCTGCTCTGTTGAGAATAGATTCTCATAGGGCAAAAGGAGAAACAGGGAGACCAGTTTGGAGGCTATTGGAGTAACCTAGGCACAGATAATAGTAGCTGTGACCAGGGTGATAGCAGAGGCAGAGAGTGGTCAGATTCTGATATTTTTTGAAGTTAGAACCAACAAGATGTGCTGATGGATTAGATATAGGATATAAAACAAAAAGAAGAGTCAAGGATGACTCCAAAATTATTTTGGCTTTAGTAGCTGGAATAATGGAGTTGCCGTCAACTGAGATGAGGGAATGCTACAGACAGGGGAGGTTGGGGAACAAATTCAGTTTGGGGCATTGTGATTGAGCATCCAAGTGGAGATGGTCAGTAAGCAGTTGGGTTTGGAAGTCCGGGGGTCATGAGGGAGGTCCAGGCTGGAGATGGAAATTTGTGGATTTTCAGCATATAGATGGCATATAGAGTCACAAGGCTAGATGATGTCAGCTAGAGAGTGAATAGAAGAAGAGAAAGGATCATTGGCCATTGCAATGTTAAGAGGTTGGGAAGAAGAGGAAAAAATCCACATAGGAGAGTAAGGTAGGAAGAAAATCAAAGAGTATGATGTCCTGAAAGCCAACTGGAGAAAGTGTTTCAAGGAAGAAGAGGAGTGATCAGTTGTGTCAAATGCTGCTCATAGCTCTTACAAGATGGGGACTGACCACTGGATTTAGTAATCTGGACATCTCCTTCATATCACTTATAACATTTGAAATTAAATTGGTGATTTTGTAACTATAATTGTTTAATGTCTTTTTTTGGGGGGCTGTGTTGGGTCTTCATTGTGGCATGCAGGATCTTCATTGTGGCATACGGGATCTTCGTTGAGGCATGTGGGATCTTCGTTGAGGCATGAGGGATCTTTCGTTGCGGTGCGTGGGCTTCTCTCTAGCTGCGGCGTGCGGGCTTCTCTCTAGCTGCGGCGTGCGGGCTTCTCTCTAGCTGTGGTGTGTGGGTTTTCTCTCTCTGGTTGTGGTGTGGGCTCCATAGCGTGTGGGCTCTGTAGTTTGTGGCACGCAGGCTTTTTTGTTGAGGCACATGAGCTCAGTAGTTGTGGTGCGTGGGCCTAGTTGCCCCGCAGCATGTGGGATCTTATTTCCCTGACCAGGGATCGAACCCGCGTCCCCTACATTGGAAGGCGGATTCTTCAGCACTGGACCACCAGGGAAGTCCCTGTTTAATGTCCTTCTTGCTAGAAAAGCTTCTTGAAGGTAGAGACAGTATCTGTTTTGTTCATTTTATTACAGTCATTGTAGACATTAAATAAGTGTTTTATGAATGAATGAATGTGCACTATGATTTCCTTCTACCTAGGTCCAAGATAGGCATTCTGAACAAAGCTTATATAAGGAAGGGGGAGAACATTGTATGACAGGGAATGTGGAGGACGGTATCAGGATTGGAAAAAGAAATCAGCTGACTGCTGAGACTTTGCTTTAGCTTTGAGATGTTCGTTTTAGGTTGACTAGACATCTTGGAACCATTGGTATCATTTGGGTCCTAGATTTGTATAGCATAGTGAACTCAGTTGACGGTCATGTTCCACATGATACACGGCATGATGAATTATGTACGGGATACTTTTAAAACGTAGCAAGAGGGCCATGTATTTCAGATTAAAGGTTAGGAAAGGTTGTTTTCTAATGGAACAATTGAAATGAGACCGCAAGAGGATATTGGAGTTAGCAAGAAGGAGACTGGGCAAGGCATTCCTGGCAGAGGGAACAAAAAAGCCTGCAGTATGGGAAAATACCATGTGTTTGGTGGAACTACAAGGAGTTTAATATAGTGTACCTATGATGGGGTGTGGGCTGCTTATTACCCTCTGAACTTGAGTATCTGCAAATGGGTTCATATTGGCCTGGATGTTGGGGGGGTATGAGGTTGTGGGGAAGATGGACAAACTAAGCCCATGGGGCTTGATTGCCAGGTTTAGGAGCTTGAATTTATTCAGCAGAGAGCCACTTTAGAATTTTAGAAGCAAGAGAACAATAATAAGAAGGAAAAGAGGAGTGGTGGTTTGTTGATGAGGTTTAGGAAGTTTAATTTGGCATCTGAATATAGGGTGACTTGTAAGTTTGTGGAAAGAGGAGGCAGTAAACCTAGTTAGAATATTGCTTTATTCATGATGGAGGCAATGAAAATGGATTTGAGAGGGTGTTCATGCTCCTGGCTGTTTGGGAGGCCTCTACTTAAAAAACACATCTCTTCTTTCTGGACTGTGTAGAGTGGTTCTTTCTTTATCCTTGCTGGAACCAGAAGCAATCTCCCAACATTACTGCCCTTCCAGGAAGAGGAGATTTATTGCACTTAATGAAGTGAGTACAGTGTGACATATATTATCTACAATCAAAACAGTGTCCTGGTCCACACTGTTCGTCCTCTCTGGCTCGGTGTTCCTTCTCTACACTGGCTACATTACCCCTTCTGGGTCTAGAACTTTCACACCAGTGAATTCAACACATCCAGAAAAGGGACTAGAAAGCATGCCTTTAGTAGTTCCACAACATGAGGATCTCAGGCCCCCGACTATGTCACCTTCAAAAATATAATTTTCTGTCTTTACAAAACCCATTTCATAGTTTCTGTGGATGTGGAGGGTGGGGAGGGGAGGAGGGATGAGGGCTGCTATTGAAAACGCCTGCTGCGTCTTGCATCTGGATTGGTCAGAACAAGTGTGGTAGAAGAGGAAAGTACACTTTTTTTTTTTTAATATTTATTTATATGGCTGTGTTGGGTCTTAATAGCTGCACGTGGGATCTTCATTACCACGTGCGGGATCTTCATTGCAACATGTGGGATCTTTTTTTAGTTGCGGCATGCTGGACCTTTAGTTGCAGCATGTGGGATCTAGTTCCCTGACCAGGGATTGAACCCAGGCCCCCTGCACTGGGAGTGCGGAGTCTTAGCCACTGGACCACCAGGGAAGTCCCAAAGGTCCACTTTTGGATAGGTTTCATGTGAGCTGGGGTGGGGAGTCTGGAACTGGTGGCTCCTGATCTTGGCAATGGCGGTGGAGAGGAAGATAACAAAAGCATCACAGAATAGCTGCAGCCCTCTGTCACCTGGACCACATTACATGTAGACATGGGAACTCAGCTAACCAGGGAGGTCAAGGTGACAAGGTGGCAGCTGGCCTCTCTTGGTACTAGAAACCAAAACTGGTTTCCGTTTATCAAGGGACCTACATACCAACAAGGTTAAGCAGTTTATACCATATTTCATTGATTCTGAGATGCCCATGTTTTCACATTTTTACATCTTTGATATCAGGTTGCTCTTACAGTTGATGATATATTGTAGTTTAATTGGCAGGGTTTTTTTCCTCATTGGTACACTGTTTTTTAAGTTATTTATTTATTTATTTATTTATTTATTTATTTATTTATTTAGGCTGCGTTGGGTCTTTGTTGCTGCGCGCGGGCTTTCACTAGTTGCGGCGAGCGGGGGCTACTCTTTGTTGCGATGCGCAGGCTTCTCATTGCGGTGGCTTCTCTCATTGCAGGGCACGGGCTCTAGGTGTATGGGTTTCAGTAGTTGCAGTGCATGGCCTCAGTAGTTGTGGCTCATGGGCTCTAGAGCGCAGGCTCAGTAGTTATGGGTGCATGGGCTTAGTTGCTCTGAGGCATGTGGGATCTTCCCAGACCAGGGGTCGAACCCATGTCCCCTGCATTGGCAGGCGGATTCTTAACCAATGTGCCACCAGGGAAGTCCCTCTCAGTGGTACACTTTATAATCAGTGGTATCTTTGGTTCGGTGAGTACATACAAGAATGTACGTGTGGGGCTTCCCTGGTGGCGCAGTGGTTAAGAATCTGCCTGCTAATGCAGGGGACACAGGTTCGAGCCCTGGTCCGGGAAGATCCCACATGCCACAGGGCAACTAAACCCGTGTGCCACAACTACTGAGCCTGTGCTCTCTAGAGCCTGCGAGCCACAACTACTGAGCCTGCGTGCTACAAGTACTGAAGCCCACGTGCCTAGAGCCGGTGCTCCACAGCGAGAGAAGCCACCGCAATGAGAAGCCCGCGCACCGCAACGAAGAGTAGCCCCAGCTCGCCGCAACTAGAGAAAGCCCGCATGCAGCAACGAAGACCCAACACAGCCAAAAATAAATAAATAAATAAATTTATTAAAAAGAAAAAAAAGAATGTACGTTTGTGTGTGGGTACAGAGAACAGAGTAGTGGGTACCAGAGGGGAAGGGGAGGGGGAGGGTGAAGTAAGTAAAGGGGATCAACTATATGGTGATGAATGGAAAGTAAACTTTTGATGGTGAACATAGTATAGTGTATACAGAAGTTGAAATAAAATGTTAAACACATGAAACGTCTATAATTTTTTAAAAATTTATTTTCTTTATTTTTATTTTTTGGCTGTGTCTGGTCTTAGATGCAGCATGTGGGATCTTCGTTGAGGCATACGGGATCTTTTTCATTGCGGTGGAACACCGGGAAGTCCTGAAACGTCTATAATATAATAAACAAATTTATTTAAGATGTTATGGAAAAACCAGAACGAACTTTTTGGCCAACCCAGTAAATTTTTTAAAAGATATTTTGAAAAGTCTGGGAATGAATGGTAGTAATAGTGGCACAACATTGTGAAAGTACTTAATGCCAAAGAACTGTACACTTAAAAATCGTTAATCTGGGACTTCCGCGGTGGTCTAGTGGTAAAGAATCTGCCTTCCAGTGCAGGGGACGCGAGTTTAGTCCCTGCTCAGGGAACTAAGATCCCACATGCCACGGTGCAGCTAAGCCCGTGCACCACAACTACTGAGCCTGCACGCCTCGCCTACAGAGCCCATGTGCTTTGGAGCCCGTGTGCCACAACGAGAGAGAGAAAACCCGCATGCTGCAACTAGAGAGAAGCCTGCACACCACAAGTAGAGAGAAGCCCACACACAGGAAGTGGAGAGAAGTTCGCACACCGCAACGAAATATCCCGCATGCCACAACGAAGATCCAACACAGGCAAAAATTAAAAAAAAAAAAATTCAATTAAAAACAAAACTCTTGGCTAGTTAAGCCAAATGTTTAAAAAAAAAGGTTAACCTGAAAACCAATAAAATGCACCCAAGCCATCAAAAAGAATGGTTAAAATGTATATACATGTGGTTAAAAATGGTTAAAATATATATTTATCTCCACAATAAAATACTTAAAAAAAGAAAATAGAGAAATGCAAATCAAAACTACAATGAGGGGGCTTCCCTGGTGGCGCAGTGGTTGAGAATCTGCCTGCCAATGCAGGGGACATGGGTTCGAGCCCTGGTCTGGGAAGATCCCACATGCCGCGGAGCAACTGGGCCCGTGAGCCACAATTACTGAGCCTGCGCGTCTGGAGCCTGTGCTCTGCAACAAGAGAGGCCGCGATAGTGAAGAGGCCCGCGCACCGCGATGAAGAGTGGCCCCCGCTTGCCGCAACTAGAGAAAGCCCTCGCACAGAAACGAAGACCCAACATAGCAATCAATCCATCAATCAATTAATCAATAAAATAAATCTTTAAAAAAAAAAAAAAAAAAAAAAAAAAACTACAATGAGGTATCACCTCACACCAGTTAGAATGGGCATCATCAGAAAATCTACAAACAACAAATGCTGGAGAGGGTGTGGAGAAAAGGGAACCCTCTTGCACTGTTGGTGGGAATGTAAATTGATACAGCCACTATGGAGAACAATATGGAGGTTCCTTAAAAAACTAAAAATAGAATTACCATATGATCCAGCAATCCCACTACTGGGCATATACCCAGAGAAAACCGTAATTCAAAAAGACACATACACCCCAATGTTCATCACAGCACTGTTTACAATAGCCAGGTCATGGAAGCAACCTAAATGCCCATCGACAGACGAATGGGTAAAGAAGATGTGGTACATATATACAATGGAATATTACTCAGCCATAAAAAGGAACGAAATTGAGTCATTTGTTGAGACGTGGATGGATCTAGAGACTGTCATACAGAGTGAAGTAAGTTAGAAAGAGAAAAACAAATATCGTATATTAACGCATGTATGTGGAACCTAGAAAAATGGTACAGATGAGCTGGTTTGCAGGGCAGAAGTTGAGACACAGATGTAGAGAACAAACGTATGGACACCAAGGGGGGAAAACCGCGGTAGGGTGGGGATGGTGGTGTGCTGAATTGGGCGATTGGGATTGACATGTATACACTGATGTGTATAAAATTGATGACTGATTTAAAAAAAAAAATTTATTGGATCCCTCCCAAAAACCAAGAGGCTTAATGTGTTTGTTTGTTTTTAATTTATATTTTATTGAGGTAACATTGGTTTATAACATTATACAAGTTTCCTGTATAGAAACATTATATTTCTACTTCTGTATACACTACAGTGTTCTCACCACCAAAAATTTAGTTTCCATCCATCACCATATAGTTGATTCCCCTTTACCCATTTCTCCCTCCCCTATGATAACCCCTACTTTGTTCTCAGTGTCTACGTGTTTGTTTTTATTTGGTTTGATTTGCTCATTTATTTTGTTGTTTGCTTGTTTTTTGTATTGCACATATGAGTGAAATCATATGGTATTTGTTTTTACCTGTGGTCTCTCATCCGACCTTCCCAGTGGATCAGTGAGATTATTGCTATTATCCACACTTTACAAATGAGGAGACTGAATTAAGGGGAATAAAGTAGAGAGGATACGTATAAATTAAAAAAAAAAGAAAAGCCATAATTATTTCTTGTGCTTAGAAAACATAAAGAAATTTATTCACATACTTTTATTCACATAAAACGAGCTGTAATCAGGGACTTCCGTGGCAGTCCAGTGGTTAAGACTTCGCCTTCCAACGCAGGGGGTGCAGGTTTGATCCCTGGTTGGGGAGCTAAGATTCCCACATGCCTCGTGGCCAAAAAACCAAAACATAAAACAGAAGCAATATTGTAACAAATTCAATAAAGACTTTAAAAAAATGGTCCTCATCAAAAAAATCTTTAAAAAAAAAACAAAAAACAAGCTGTAATCAGGAGAACCACTCAAAAGGTAGCAGATACTTTTCCAATTATTCCTTAATAAGACTTAAGTTTTAGGGCTACTTTTAGGATTCTTGTGATCCGGGGTGTATTACAGATCTTGAATATATATTTTTTTTTGCCAGAAATCATCAGGGAATTTGACTTGATTGATCATGTTGTTAATCTGTTTTTATGGTCAGTTTTATAACCTGTTGGGTTGGCCTGTTCACATCGTAGAAACTTTGTTGGGAATAACTACTTGGCTCACTTCCTGATTTGGGGGGTTTATTTGTGCCTTCTTTGTATCTTCCGTAGAAAGGTCATTAAAGTAACAGTAGGTTGTTTGGGAATACCATTCCTTGTTCTTACATTGTGTGTGTGTGTATGGATGCACACACACATGCATGACATGTATGTACTTACATGACGTATTCTTAATTAATAATTTTTAAGAATTTGCATGCCAGTTATATAGTCTACAGTGAGACTGGAGTGTGTATGTATACCTATAGTCTTATTGTAGACTATATTGAAATATTTACAAAAAAATTCTGCAGTTTATGGGAGTAAGATGATAACTGAACTCAAAACTGTTGGTTAACAAAGTATGCCCATTAGTCACATGGTGGCTAAGAGCCTGGCTCTGGAGTAAAGCTGCCACGTGTTTGAATTCTAGGTCCTGTAACCTTGGACAAGTTCCTTAACCCCTCTGTGCCTGAGTACTGTCATCTGTAAAATGAGAATAACAATAGTACATACCTCATGGAATTCATTCAGATAATGTACGTAGAGTATGTAGCAGCATGCCCAGCACAGGACACACATAATAAATGTTAGCTGGTTTTTTTTTTTTTTTTGGCTGACTTGGGTCTTCGTTGCTGCACGCGGGCTTTCTCTAGTTGCGGCGAGCAGGGGGCTACTCTTTGTCGTGGTGCGTGAGCTTCTCATGTGGTGGCTTCTCTTGTTGCAGAGCACAAGCTCCAGGTGCACGGGCTTCAGTAGTTGTGGCATGCGGGCTCAGTAGTTGTGGCTCGTGTGCTCTAGAGCACGGGCTCAGTAGTTGTGGCACATGGGCTTAGTTGCTCAGCGACATGTGGGATCTTCCCGGACCAGGGATCGAACCCATGTCCCCTGCATTGGCAGGCGGATTCTTAACCACTGCGCCACCAAGGAAGTCCCTGCTATTTTTTATTAGTAAGGTACCACGTCAAGAGTGAGGCCAGAGCTCTTGAGCTATTGGTAAAGTAAAAAAAATTATTCCTAGTAAAGACATTTTAGTTACAATATGGAGAAGTATCTTCTAATTCAATGCTATTAGGAAATTCCCCAAGTTAATGTGCACTCTTTGAAAGAGCGATGTGTGCTAGGATGTAATTGCCAGTATGTAATGATTTCAATATGGTTTAATAGTGGAATGGAGAGTTTATCTAAATTACTGGAAACTCTGACACCTAAAGTACATTTAAACAAATTGACTTTCATTGCTTTAAATGTAAGCTAAAATACGTATGTAAATTGAGTTACTATTTACAACTGTGACAATGTGTAATTAATAATGTAGTATTAATGGTAGAGTTTCAAGTTACTTCATAAAAAACATATAATTTAAAAATTAGGGACTTCCCTGGTGGTGCAGTGGTTAAGAATCCGCCTGCCAGTGCAGGGGACATGGGTTCAAGCCCCGGTCCAGGAAGATCCCACATGCCATGGAGCAACTAAGCCCGTGCACCACAACTACTGAGCCTGTGCTCTAGAGCCCGCGAGCCACAACTACTGAGCCCGTGTGCCACAACTACTGAAGCTGGCTCGCCTGGAGCCTGTGCTCCTCAACAAGAGAAGCCACCACAATGAGAAGCCCACGCACCACAACGAAGAGTAGCCCCCGCTCGCTGCAACTAGAGAAGGCCCGTGTGCAGCAACAAAGACCCAACGCAGCCAAAAATAAATAAATAAAATTTAAATTTATATGCACTGAAAGCAGTGGGAATTATATGCAAATATTGATAGTAATTATTTGGGCTTCCCTGGTGGTGCAGTGGTTAAGAATCCGCCTGCCAATGCAGGGGACACGGGTTCGGTCCCTGGCCCTGGAAGATCCCACATGCCACAGAGCAACTAAGCCCGTGAGCCACAACTACTGAGCCTGCGCTCTAGAGCCCGCGTGCCACAACTACTGAAGCCCAAGTGCCTAGAGCTGGTGCTCTGCAACAAGAGAAACCATGACAATGAGAAGCCCACGCACCGCAACGAAGAGTAGCCCCTGCTTGCCACAAGTAGAGAAAGCCTGCACATAGCAACGAAGACCCAACACAGCCAAAACTAAAACCAAATAAATAAATTTATTTTTAAAAAAGGTAATTATCTCTGGGCAGGGAGATTATAGATAATTTTAAAATTCTTCCTTGGGACTTCCCTGGCGGTCCAGTGGTTAAGACTCCACGCTTCCACTGGAGGGGGTACAGGTTTGATCCCTGGTCGGGGAACTGAGATCTGGCATGCCACAGGGTGTGGCCAAAAAAAAAAAATTTCTTCCTTTTAATTCTCTTTATTTTCTAGTATTTCATAAATGAAAGTAGTATCTGAACTTAAAAGGGACCCCCATGTCCAGCCAGTATCTATTGAATGTTTATGGTATATTTGTCATTGTTTTAGGCACTAGGGATACAGTGATGAACAAGAAAAACTGTCTCTATATTCTAGTAGAGGAAAAAGAGAAAATAAGCTTAGGAAAGGAGCTCCATATTTTAGAGACAGGAAACTGAGGCCGAAAGATGTTAAAGTAGTTTGCCGAAAGTCACGGCATAGTTGGCATAAAAATGTCAGTCATCTGATTTACAGCTCAGTGCTCTTGCTGTTATTCCTCACTGGCTTTCTTGTCTCTCAAGAATGGTATGCAAATTCTTTGAGCATTCTTAATCAGAAATCTAATTGAATTTTGCCATGAGTCTCATGAAGGAGTACTGTATAAGGCAGTGTTGTGTAGAGCAAGGAACATGTGTTGTCCACCCAGTTATGTCAGTAAAACATTTGGCAAATCCTTTAAGCTCTCTGGACCTTTTTGTTATCACCTGAGTTATAAAGAGATTAGTTGTCTTGCTTGTTACTCCCATAGTCCTATTACTCGATTTAGAGTTACGTATGTGTATGTTTGTTTTCTCTACAGCCATACACACTGCTGCTATGGATATGCTGGGAGGATCTGGTATCGAAAGCCAATGTAGAAAAGTTGATATCATTGCAGATGCTGCATATTGCATTTTCAAAAAGCCAAAAAGTTTTACTGGTAACTTTATTATTGATGAAAATATCTTAAAAGAAGAAGGAATAAAAAATTTTGATGTCTATGCCATTACACCAGGTAATGCATATAGTTTTCAAAAGTGGTGATGTGTTTTTCCACATTTTCTGCAATGGACATACATCTGTTTTGCGTGCATGTTTATGTGATTATAAAATTAATATGCTCTTTTAAAAGCTGTCCTCCTAGTGAAAGGAAAAACCCAGACCAACACAACTGGAAAAAAAGAGAAAGGGAAAATAGAAGTGAGTTGAAGGCTTTTTAAGTGATGCACAGATAGAGAAGGTCACATCAGCTTCTAACCATTTCCAAATCTTGAAACCAAAAATGAAAATTAGTTTTTAAAGTTGGCCTTAAAATCACACAGTAAAGATTTCCTTCAAGGATATGGTAACAGATGATACAGTGGTGAGTTTTTTACAAAAACTTTTTAAGATTATGGGCTTTCCAAATGTTGTCTCTTAAGTGCAGCCTGAGAGTAACTTCATGATGAATGGTGAAGGTGAATGAACAGGGTCTACCCCATGTACAGGGGGTATTTGAGAAGTTCTCAGAAGGCCCCTTGTTCAAAAATAATTCTTACTGTTGTAACTGTAGGTGATGATGGTGATGATAATGCATTTTTACTTTATGTATAAAGTATACTATATAATAGACAATATAGCCCCAAATGGGAGTCGTATTTATTTGTGCAAAAGTGTATTTTAAGTATTATTCATTAGGTTGAGCTTCTAGGTGACAGAAACCACGTTTCTATTTGTATCATCCCTGTCTCTTCAGTTTGAACTGAATTGAATTAAATAGCTCTTTGCAGTTTTAAAAAACACTTTTATATACAGTATCTGTTTAGCCTTCATAGCAATCCTGTGAGGGAAGCAATACTGTATAGTGATTAGGAACAAGTGGAGTTTGGGAGGAGATAACCCAGTTCCCATTTCTGCTCAGCTGCTCACTAGCTGGGCGGCCTTAGGCATGTCACCTGTTTTCTCTGAGCCTCACTTTCCTTATTGGTTAAAATAAGGGAAGGATAATTTCTACACGGGATTTTTGTGAGAACTAAATGCAATAATGTATATAACGTGCTGGGCACGGTACCTGGCTTATGGTACAATCATAGTATTCAGTAGTTAATATTTATATAAGTACTGAAGTAATTATCACTTTAGGTTTTAAAGACACAATGTCACTGTGCACAAAATTTTAAATTTGATTTAAATTAAAAATCCTATCAAGTGTTGAGAACTTAATATGAGTATGGAATTATGATTAAGTGTTAGGATATAACAAAGACTGGTGCATTCCTGCCCTCCAGTTTTTTTAATCTTCTGAGAGGGAAAGACAGACACACATTGACAGAGATGGGAAACAAGTTCTTCTTAATGAAGAACCCCCTTCTTTCTGGGGCGCCAGGTAGGAAATGAGTCCAGAGCATTTTGGAGGGATGTAGCACAGAAGGGTTTCATGGATAGGTGAGAAGGGGCAAAAGCTCTTGGGAGAGCAGTTAAGGGCTTAACATAACAGGCAACTCTTTGGTTGGATCTTAAAGATGAAATTTGTTGAAGGCGAGGAGGATAACTGGATTACAGGAAAAGTGTTTTAGCTTAATGAAGGTCAGATAGTTTGACACTTCTCATGGGAGTCTTTTCCACAGCACCAGAATGATCAATAAAATAAAAATGTAACGTTTATTAAACAGGTGTTAAAATCTTAATATACCGAAGTTGTTACATTAACCTGATTATTTTTGGGGTCAACTTTTCAGGCCATCCTTTGTTACCAGATTTCTTCCTGGATGAACAGCCAGTTACAGTTACCAAGAAACCGGAAACACATGGTAAGACGTAGACCATATTTTCTGTAGGAAAATAAAGTTACTAACTTATGTATTTCTTCCAAAATGTAGAATTGAACATTTCTGCCTTCTGCTTTTAAGCTTTTTCTTCTTTTCTTTTTTTTTTTTTTTTGGATGTGCCATGAGGCTTGTGGGATCTTAGTTTCCTGACCAGGGATAGAACCTGGGCCCCTGGCAGTGGAAGTGCCAAGTCCTAACCACTGGACCACCAGGGAATTCCCTATTTTGTAATTTAAACTAGACAAGTAATGTCTTAGTTAATTCTAGCAAAGAATTTTTTTTTAATAAATTTATTTATTTTTATTTATCTTTGGCTGCATTGGGTCTTTGTTGCTGTGCTCAGGCTTTCTCCAGTTGCGGCGAGTGGGGGCCACTCCTCGTTGCGGTGCGCGGACTTCTCATTGCAGTGGCTTCTCCCGTTGCGGAGCACGGGCTCCAGGCGTGCAGGCTTCAGCAGTTGTGGTATGTGGGCTCAGTAGTTGTGGCTCGCGGGCTCTAGAGCACAGGCTCAACAGTCGTGGCACACGGGCTCAGTTGCTCCGCGGCATGTGGGATCCTCCCGGACCAGGGCTCAAACCTGTGTCCCCTGAGTTGGCAGGCGGATTCTCAACCACTGTGCCACCAGGGAAGGTTGTCTTTTCCTTCTACCAGTAAGAAGTTTTTGATGTATTCTTTTCATTTGATTTAAAAAAAAAGTTGTCTTTAAAATACACCTTTTTAAAGGTTTTATTTCTTTTCCTTGGCATTGTTTTTAGGTGTTTTGTGTTGATACTTTATTTTGAGGAAAAATGTGTCACATCAAAATACATCTGACACCATTCTCAGAGTTTGTGCTGTGTGACTACTTTATGGGAGAAATTACCTGCAAAGGAGGTTTGGGTTTTGCTTTGTTTTGTTTTTGTAGTTTAGAAACAATAGCTTTCTTGAATTGGTCCAGAGTTTACATTTTAATCTTTGTGTTCTGGCACGATGCCACTAACTTACTGAAAGATGTCAGAAGAAACACTCTACAGTGAAACCCCATGAGAAGAATTTCTCTTGTGGTTTATTTTTTTTTTGGCTGCACTGATCCTAGTTCCCCTGCCAGGGATCGAACCCATGCCCCCCACAGTGAGAGTGCAGTGTCTTAACTGCTGGACCGCCAGGGAAGACCTCTCTCATGGTTTATTAACAAGAATAGCAGTGCTTCTTCTGGGCCCTTACCTTATTTTTATATTATAGACTCTGTGAATCTCCTTAGTGACCATAGATTCTTTAGGTGGAGGCTAGAAAGTTTAGGAAAACATTTCTTCTGTACCTTTAGGAAACCTATAGAACCTTACCACAATGCATTTCGGTGACAAACTTTATTTCTAGCTTAATCTTATCTTTTCTATCTTTATCTTTTCTTTGTCCAAATTTTTGGAGGCAATTTCAAAAAATTAAGTAACAAAAAAGGCAACTTTTCTTTTGTATTATAGAAAATATGAAAAATATAGAAGGGAAAACGGTCACTCATAATCCCATCACCTAGAGATAACTCCTTTTAAAATTTAAGTTTTTAAAAATTAGATCTTTGATTTGGTTGCCACATGGATATATCAGAGTATTAAAACAAGGCTGTTGGGCTTCCCTGGTGGCGCAGTGGTTGGGAATCTGCCTGCCAATGCAGGGGACACGGGTTCGAGCCCTGGTCTGGGAAGATCCCACATGCCGCGGAGCGGCTGGGCCCGTGAGCCACAATTACTGAGCCTGCGCGTCTGGAGCCTGTGCTCCACTACAAGAGAGGCCGCGATAGTGAGAGGCCCGCGCACTGTGATGAAGAGTGGCCCCCGCTTGCCACAACTAGAGAAAGCCCTCGCACAGAAACGAAGACCCAACACAGCCATGAATAGATAAATAAATAATAAATAATAATTTAAAAAAAACAAAAACAAAAACAAAAAAAACAAGGCTGTCAATCTTTTCCTCAAAAGGGCTCATACAGAATGGCAGAAGTTAGTCAGAGAGCTTATCAAAGTCTAGAAGAGTCTATCTTCAAGATAGGCAAGTCCGAAATACAGATTTTTGCCCAGTACCCTAAGATTGGATCTATGTTTTAGAGGAAGATGCGTATAAGCTAAGCTCATTTAAATACCAAATTTAAATAATAAGAACCACTTATCAATCACATACATTCATGTTGTTTTTCAACAAATATTTATTGGGCACCTACTATATGGCAAACACTGTGCTAAGTACTTTGCATGCATTGTCTCATTTAATACTTACAATCCTACAAGGCAGGTATCATTGTCCTCATTTTACATTGGAGATCACAGAGCTGGCAGGTGGCAGAGCCAGAATTTAAATACGTATTTTTCTGATTCTAAAGGCCATATCCTTAACCAGTAAACTTAATTTCCTAACTCCTGAATACTTGAAGTATTAGCATATTTTCCCCCCAGTAATCCAATTTATTTTATAATGAGGAGTTGCCATCTCATGGACTAAACATGGAGTTGCTGTGAGCAGCTCGTTCTCTCCCTCTGGGCATAATGACATAGAGAACAGAATCATAGTCAGAAGATTGTTTCATGACCATGGACTCAGAATAAGATGGGTTAGATAAGCAGAATGTAAGATAAATGTTTACTGACATCAGGCTTTGATAGGAGTGATTTTTGTCTTTGGGATCAGAATGTCAGGTGCATTGACTGCAATCCCTATATCCATCTCTACAGGCGGGATGCCCTCATCTTTGAGGTCAGAATTCTCAAATTCCTTTGGCTAAAACCTCTCTTCCCTGTGCAAAAAATTAAGTGGAGAAGTGATGTTTCAGTCAACTGTAATTCTACTTGATATTTTCTGTAGATACATTAATATATTCATATAGGTAGTAGCTCAGTATTTCTGGCCTGAGATCTAACTTAACTCTTTCAGGTGATTTTTTTACATCCATATCCAGATCTATTGTATGTTGATTTCACAGTGTCTCTCCCAGAGATCAATGTGTATCCCTCATTTCCAAAGGGGGAGGAAAATATTGACAGCCTTGTACTTTTTCTGGTATTCGTGCTTTGTGTATTTGTTTTGTATAACATATATGTAATTATTATTTTTTTCAATAAATTTATTTATTTATTTATTTATTTATGGCTGTGTTGGGTCTTCATTGCTGTGCACGGGCTTTCTCTAGTTGCGGTGAGTGGGGGCTACTCTTCGTTGCAGTGCGTGGGCTTCTCATTGTGGTGGCTTCTCTTGTTGCAGAGTACGGACTTTAGGCACGCGGGCTCAGTAGTTGTGGTTTGCAGACTCTAGAGCGCAGGCTCAGTAGTTGTGGCGCACGGGCTTAGTTGCTCCTTGGCATGTGGGATCTTCCCGGACCAGGGCTCAAACCCGTGTCCCCTGCATTGGCAGGCGGATTCTTAACCACTGGGCCACCAGGGAAGCCCTCTTCATTGATTTTTCCTGCCCATTGCAACACAGGGAGTTCACTCAGTCTTTTTTTTTAACCTCTGGTTTATTTTTTCTTTTTTTCTTTAGTTATAGTCTTAATTGCTTCTATTCCAATTTTTCTGGATTCCCCTCAGAAACACTTAGTCTGGCTACCCTGTCCCTTTCCCCTGTAGTTTTCACTATCTTTTGTTACTGTTTCCATATTTTTGTTCTTTTCTTCTGCATTCTGAGAGACCTTTTCAAGTTTGTACTCTGTATTACTGATAAGATTTTAGACACATTCATCTCTCTTCCATATTGCCCCTAATGTTTAATTCTGCTATTATACTTTTTGTTTGTCATGTTTCCCATTTCCTTTTTCATTTTATTTTATTGTTTTTTCATCTCAGCCAATTATATATGACTTTCTGCCCTTGTTTTATATTAGTTTTCATGTAAAGGAGTTCTTGTGACATTTCTGTGACATTTCTTAATCATAGTTTTGGGAGTCATGATGTCTCTGGTTTATGATTCTCTGGCCAGGTGGTCCACGGCTCAGGGACCTGTTAATTCATCTTGCTCTGAGTTTGTACAGTAATGATGCAATCTACAGCAGCAGTTTTAGTACATCAATGATGTTATCGACAACAGCAGTTTTAGTCATCTGACTCTGGTTGATTAGTGTTCAATTAGCATAGGATTGAAGTCAGACTGGACAAGAAAGGCACTAAGGTCAGAGGAGACAAGCAAGGGAATAAAGTTTTGGGGCTTCCCTGGTGGCACAGTGGTTAAGAATCCGCCTGCCAATGCAGGGGACACAGGTTCATGCCCTGGTCCAGGAACATCCCACATGCCGAGGAGCAGCTAAACCCATGTGCCACAACTACTGAGCCTGCGCTCTAGAGCCCACGAGCCACAACTGCTGAGCCCGTGTGCTGCAACTACTGAAGCCCGCGTGCCTAGAGCCCGTGCTCTGCAACAAGAGAAGCCACTGCAATGAGAAGCCCCTGCACCGCAACAAAGAGTAGCCCCTGCTCACCGCAACTAGAGAAAAGCCCGCGCACAGCAACAAAGACCCAACGACGCAGCCAAAAATAAAATAAATAAAATAAATTAATTAAAAAAAGAAAAAAGAAAGTACTGCTTGACTGAGAAAGACAAATATCATTAAAAAAAAGGGAATAAAGTTTTAGATAGAGAGACTAATCATAAACCTGGTAAACTTGTTTTAGGGGAACTTGGTTTCATTTGTTTCCCAAAAGTTTCCATATTTGTTGTGTACTGAATGTACCTTTCATATATATTACTGGTTTGTTTGTTGTCTCCTAAAGTTTTATTCTCTTGTGCAGAGTCATCATGCTATGTCTAAATATTTCAGGTGATAAATGATGCAGTTTATCTCTTGGCAAGTGTCTTTAAAGGCTACACTGAAGTTTTTGCTGCCATCTCCTTGGCGTCTCAGATGATAAAGATGATATATTGATTAATAGACACATCACCTGAAGTAGGAGTTCCAGCAGTTATTATATGACAAACTTAGTTCTGTCTGGTATTATACCTACTAAAACCAAATACATTCCTATATATTTCCTGCCTCCAGAAACTTGAAGGAAGCCTGTGTCTTTGCTTTCCTCACTTTTAGCAGCCTCTGCTTGGTCCAGTTCTGCTGAGTTTAGGTCTTGGTTCTCTGCCCAGCCTTTATGTTGGCTATATAAAATTACATAGTTAGACATAGAAGAAAATGTAGAGGAAGCATTACCCAGTCAGACTGCCTGGGTTGGAATTCCTGCTGTGCCACATACTGCCATGTAACCTTAGGTGTGTCACTGAGTATTCCAGTTGCCATTTTAAAACCTCACTCACTTCTTTTTACTTTAATCTTGAATTGTGTTTATTTTATTAAACATATTGAAATGCTTTCTGAAACAAGACACATTATAAATAAGAAGGGGGAAACTAACTTTTTATATTTATTTTATATCTGGTCACCTTCATGAGTTTTTGTCTTGTTTTAGACTTCTAATAGTTTCTAATAGAGAGACAGTTACTGAAAGCATAGACTTTGGGATAAGACAGATCTGGGTACAAGTCCTGTCCCTGTCACTTAAATCTGTGACCTTGGACAAGTCACTTCAGCTCTCTGAAACAGTTTTCTCAGCTCTCACTTTCCTTATGTGAGTATCATGTGGATTAAGTATAATAGATAGTGCATCATATTGTGAAATTTATATAGTAAGTCCCCTATAAATGTTAGTTGATGTAATTATCATTGAGTAATTATCTTGAATTTCCTAAATGCCCAAACTTACTGTCTACATATAATAATAGTATCTTACAGGATTATTTCTGGCATATATCTTAATATACTGACTCGAACTTCCAGAAGAATTTGGAAATATTTATTGAAACTATTTATTTTAGATATTCTTATTTTATTCTTAATTTTAAAGGGAAAATCTTTAGATTTTACCCATAAGTAAGGTATTAGATGCTGGTTAAGATTTTTTTATCAGTTATTTAGATTAATGTCTACATTTTTATTATATATTTTCTATATTTTATTTTTTGTTATATTTTGAGTATGGCAGTCAATTGGGTAACTTCCTTTTTCTATGTTCTTTTCCTTGAAGGTTTGACATATCTCACCTACTAAGTTATTTGAGTCTTTTCTGAAGTTGTTTCTTTGAAAATGTTTTTATTTTGTCATTCAATTATTGGCTTTTTCTAAAATAAAAAAACCAGAACTATCCATTTGAAGTTTTAAAATTTATTTAAGGGTTGACATGTAGTATTCATTTATAATTTAAAATTTTTCATATTTATTTTATCCCTTTTCTCTTTTTAAAGTTTTTTTTTTCCCTTTTTCTTTGATTAAATTGTCCAGAAAGTTGCCCAATTTTACTGTATCTTATTGTTTTTTCTCAAAAGAACCAGATTTTAAATTTTATTTCATTTTTCATTCTACTGCTTTTCTCTTTACTGATTCATTATTTCTTTTTATAACAGCTTTGAGGTATAATTTACATATACCAAAAAGTCACCATTTTAAAGTATGTAGTTAAGTGATTTTTAATATATTCACAAAATTCTGCAACCATTTGATTCATTACTTGAAAAATTTTTGCTTTATTATTTTCTCTTTTCTGCTCTCTTTGAGGTCACACGTTTTTGTTCCTTTTCTTGCTTGTTAGGCTAATATTCATTTTTATTCCTTTAAAAATAATAAAATAATTTTGACTGTGCATTTACCCCCTTAATATAACTTTGGCCACATCCAATAGATTTCGTAATGTAATTTAATCAATTTTGATACCATTTTAAATTAATTTGTATAGAAAAGCTTAGTACAGAAAAGCATAAAGAAAATTTTTTAAATCACATGTAACCCACCATCCAAGTATAAATACTGTCTGTATTTTGGTTTATTTCTTTACAGTCTCTTTTATTTTTTGAAAATATAACTTAAAATTCATATCCACAAATATATACTTTACCTGATTGGATCATATTATATTTAATTGTATATACTTCGTTTTACTTAACATTATATTGTGAATATTATCCAGGTCTTCAAAAACAAATTTTTGAAATTGGCAACTTAGTATTGTATCACATGAATAATATTTATTTTAGTGGTTTGTAATTGTTTCATTTTATAAATGTTACAGGATTTTCTTATAGTGGATCACTAAAAGTGGATAATCAGGCAATGGGAGGGTTCCTGATACATACTATGAAACTTCCTTCCAGAATTATAAATATTGGCATTATATGAGTACCTCCCTCACTACACTGTCAGCATTAAATATTGAAATACATATCTGAATTTTTAAACTGTCTTCAAAATACCATAATAATAATATATTCTTTGCTCCATTGGATCTTAAGTATTTCATCTTTAATATCTGCTGAACTTTGTGAGAAGGGTTTTACTGTTTATTTGTGTCTGGAAACATCATAATGGAAGGCAGTTTATATTCAAAAAATTTAGGATACTTTTGAATTGGTTATGTTGTACTCTGGAGTATCTTTATGCTGTCAGTTAGATTTTATTTAATAACCTTTGGTGAGTTATATTGGACAAGATGGCTGGGTATAATTTGAGCTGGGAGATAGATGGAGAGTTAATCTTCAGCCTAGAGTACAGATTGTCCTTTGAGTTAGTTTAAATAACAAATTATTCTCAGCTGTTTCTGGGGGCAGCCAAACTGCCCACAAATAATTCCAGGAGGATGAATAAAGACACAGAGGTTGGTATTGGGGGACAGCTTCATGCTATGGGATTCGAACTGTCCTATGCACTGCAGATCTCCCCTGGCTCATCATATGCTGAATGGTTATGGCCAATGGTTTAAGTGACTACAAAATTTAAAATGTTGCAACCTCTATTCCCCTGACCTTGCGTTTCTAGGTAGTGGGGCCTTCATGAGACTAATACATGGTTTGACCTACCTCTTCATCTAGTGGGAGGGACCAATCTGATTGAGATTGGGAGAAGAAACGAGTTAGTGTGGTTTAGACCCTTTTGAGCCTTCTTTCTTTCAGAGTAGACTATCCTCAGTTTTCATGTGATCTTTACTTACAGAGGCATTTCCATTCCTTGATGGGAGGAGGCAGGTTCAATCCAGGGATGAAAAGACTAGGTGAATATGTTTAATTTAGAGGTAAAGTTATTGAGAAGTTCACTTGGCTGTTGATTCAAGCTACAGTCGCCAATTCATTTCCACTCATTTACACAGTTGATATTCTGATCTCCATCTTTCTGACTCCACGGTCTTCTTTTCTCATTTGGTTTTGGAACTCAGGGACGATGATAAAGGAGTGATTAATTGTTACCACTAAAACTCTAATAGGTTGTTTAAATCTGTTTATTATAAACACTGTATAAATTAGTGGGTTTTTTTAAAAGCTAATCTGAGAGGTGGTCTTTTACTTGAAGAGTATAAACCATTTACATTTATAATCGTAACTGACGTGTTTGGCTGTTATTCCATCAGTTTGATTTATGCTCTTATGCTTTAAGATGCCACTGAATATATTTAAGGTCATTTTGGTTAAATGGGTCTAATTGGTAGCAAGTCTGTTTGCTAATTAATTAATTTTGTGTGTGACCTTACATTGCCTAGGCTTTAAAGGTACTTATATCAATAACATTTTATAGGTGCTCTTCCAGAATTGAAAGAAGAGGAGGCGCAGCCATCACCAAAACCACGTTCTGGAGCTGTGGAAGGAACATTTAGAATTGTTAAGGACTCTCTCAGTGATGATGTTGTTAAAGCCACTCAAGCAATCTATCAGTTTGAACTCTCAGGTAAGGGTTACTTCTGGTAATCTGGAGCTTTTATGAAACAAAGTAGGATATTTCCCTTGAAAGTATATCAGCCTCCAGTAGTAATAACCTGGAATAGTTGGCTATATCCAGACCCTTACCCGAGAATGTAGACATTTAAGAGTAGCAAATAACTACTGGTTTGTATTTTTGTGTTCTTTTCTTTTTGATTTTTGTCCATCTGTTAAGTTTCTGATTTGTGGTTACCATGGGGTTCATATATGTTGACCCATAATTATATCTATGTGTTTTAAACTGGTATTTCCACATATAAGTGATAGACCTGTTTTCTACTTGTTTTTGTAGTTCTTCTCTGTTCTACTGATTTGTATTTTTAAGTTAATATCAGTGCATATGGACATATGTAAAATAAAATTTCCTTACAGATACTTCCAGTGTTAAGTAACTCCTTAGTGTATGTAATTGAGAGAAAATCCTATTTAGAAGGGTATATGGATCATGACAGGTAGTATAATACAGTCATTTATCAACCATGTGCACCTTGCCTGTTTTTTGGCTGCACCACGGGCTTATGGTATCTTACTTCCCTGACAAGGGATTGAACCGGGGCCCACAGCAGTGAAAGTGCCGAGTCCTAAGCACTGGACTGCCAGGGAACTCCCTTGCCATTTTTTATCTTTGATATTATTCAGGTCACTCTGAATGCAGTCAGCTTTTAAAACCTCTCAGTATTTTTCTTCTCAAAAAAAAATGCATTAGTATTAATGCATGTTAACAAGAGTTTTAAGAATTAGCTACCACAGTCCCATTGTACGCAAACTTTGACATTATCAGTTCCTTTATACTTTGTCACCTCTATTTTATCTTAATCCATCTGCATCTTCCTGTTTTTACTTCCTTTCCTTAGAACCCATGGTCCATTGCTTCAATCACTCTTTTACCTGTATCCTAAACTTCCTGACCTGGTGCTTATGTCACCAGCTGTCAAAATCCTAGTCCTGGATGATCAAACTCTCTGGCTGCTCCACACTTGCATCCAGGTTGCTAAGTCTTGCTGGAGAAATGGCAGGGGGTGGGGGGTGGAATCACACCACCCAGTGAATCTGTACCAGTAAAAATTCATCACTGCTCCTCTCCAATGTCAGAATTCTGTGTTTCTGTGGTCAGCTTATTGCCTCATTTTCCACAGTGACTTTTTTAAACCTCTCAGTGTTCCTCAAATCTCCCATCTCTCCCTTCACCACTTCCCTGCCAGTTTCAGCAGATAAAGTGACCTCCTCTTTCACAGAGATAAGGGAAGCCTACAGACAGGAATTGCTTCAGCTTCCTGCCATCTGATACCAAACTGTTGTAGGCATTGACCTCTCTTCCTCCTCTCCCAACAGGCAGAGCTCAACTCCACATCCGTGCATCCTAAGCTTTAATGTCCATACTGATCACCGCTGGGCATGCTAAAAATGCAGAATCTGATTCAGTAGGTTTGAGGTAGGGTCTGAAGTTTGCATTTCTGATGTGATGACAGTACTGCAGTTCATGGATCACACTTTGAGTAGCAAAGTTCTAGATCCCATTTCCTCTGGTCTCCTCAGGAAATGTGTGCTGTCTCTTCCACCTGTTCATCCTAAAGCCTCCTTCCCAGTGGTTTTTTTTAACATTCCCAAAGTCTATTCTATCTTTAAAAAAAACCCAGCAATAACAACCTTCCCAATCACACCCCCCACCCCCCATCTTTCTTCTCCCTTTCAGAGCCAAACTTATTTTCATCTACAGTTCACTCTGTTCTGGTGTCATTTTTCTGCATTCCACTGAATTTGCTCTCACCAAGGTCCTCGGTGGCTTCTGTGTCACCAGTGGGCACTTGTCATTCTTACCTTGTCGCCACTCTGCAACATTTGATGCTGTTGACCTCTCTTTCCTTCTGGAAACGCTCCATTGCTTTTTTCTGTGTCTCTGTGTCTATAATCATGTCTTGTCAGTCTCCTGTGCTAGATGCTTCTCCATCCTTTCCTTAAATGTTGATATTCTTCAGGTCACTGTCTTAGCACTCCTTATACTCTACAGACTTTGTCTAGGAAAACCCCAACCCGTCACATGGCTTTAGTGACCATAGTGGCTGATTCCTTATGTATCTATCTTCCTAGCCCGGTCAGACTTCATTTGACATTTTCATTTGGCTGTCACAAAGGTACCTCAGTCTGAAAATGTCAGTAACAACTCACCATTCCTAATACCTGCTTTTGGCACTACTTGTTAAATCTGCTCTTCTTCAGTAGTCCTCTCAGTAAAAAACACAGCAGTATTTACCCAGCTTCCCAAGCCAGAAACTAGCAAAGCAGATCATTCTTCTGCACCCTCCCTACCTTTTCCTCTTCATTCAATCAGTTACCTAGTTTTGTGATATTGCTTTGAAGTTCTCTCTCAAATATGCGGACTTTTTTCCATTTCCACTGCTGCAATCCTGACCCAGGCATACATCCTCAAGCTCCTGAACAACCCCAGTACCTTCCTAAATTGTCCTCTGTATCCTCTTTATCCCTCTTCAATATCTACTCTACACTGCTGTTAGGCTGGTCTATTTAAAATACAAACCTAATGTCATTCTCCTTCCATGGCGTATGGATGAAATCAGCGAACCCTTTACATGGCTTACTGTGCTCTGCATCTGGACTGCCTAACAAGCTCATCCGAGGCCACCATCCACTCTCTTTGTACATTCCAGTCCTTCTGTTCCTTTTTTCAGTTCCTCATCAAGCAAATATTATTTATTTATTTGGCTGCACTGGGTCTTAGTTGAGGCATGTGGGATCTTCGTTGCCACATGCAGAAGCTTTAGTTGCAGCATGTGGGATCCTTAGTTGTGAACTCTTAGTTGTGGCACGCGAACTCTTAGTTGTGGCACGTAAACTCTAGTTGTGGCACGTGGGATCTAGTTTCCTGACAAGGGATCAAACCTGGGCCCCCTGCATTGGGAGCACGGAGTCTTAGCCACTGGACCACCAGGGAAGTCCCCCATCTAGCAAATTCTTACTTAACTTTTTTTTTTTACTTAACTTTTAAATCTCAGCTGGGCTTTCCTGACTCCACATCACCCTCCACTTCCTGTTTTGTAAGAACCATGTTATTGAGGAGTCTTCAGAGCCTAGCCGAGTGCCTGGCCCATAATAAGTACTTAATAAATATTGGCTGAATTTGTTAGAGGCCTGGGGATTTCAACCTGGGTAACAGCATTATATATGATTATTCTAATTGTACAGTTATTAACTTTAAGAAAAACAGGGCTTCTTTAACATTGATTTCTACATCTTTCTTTTCTGTGTAGGTGAAGATGGTGGAACATGGTTTCTTGATCTTAAAAGCAAGGGTGGCAATGTCGGATATGGAGAGCCCTCTGATCGGGCAGATGTGGTGATGAGTATGTCTACTGATGATTTTGTAAAAATGTTTTCAGGTGAGTTTTAACTTTACTTGTTTACTGATTGTTCAAGGAAAATTCTGTTAGGTAGGCTTCATTTCTACTAGTTGGACTAAGATATCATTTCCAGTAACACCTTGGTTACCAGAGGTGCTGAACTTAGCTGCAGCTTGTTTATCAAGAGTAAGATCATGCTTCAGTCTTGCCAACTATTTTAATAGGAAACTGCAGCCATCTCCCGTGGCCCAGTGACCCTGCTTTCTGTGGAATCCATCACTAAGAAGAGCATCTGCATAATTTTCTGCTTTGCCCATGTATCTCTAAATGTGCCAGAAAAATTTTAAGGGTAATTTTTTTCTATTTTCTACTCTTAAAACACTACTCCAGATGGTAAGTTAATTAACACATGTACTTATTAGAAGCAGCACTTTAAAATTTTTTTCTTAATTTATTTATTTTTGGCTGTATTGGGTCTTCATTGCTGCGTCCAGGCTTTCTCTAGTTGCGGAGAGCAGGGGGCTACTCTTTGTTGTGGTGGGTGGGCTTCTCATTTCAGTGGCTTCTCTTGTTGCGGAGCTCGGGCTCTAGATGTGTGGGCTTCAGTAGTTGTGGCACGTGGGCTCAGTAGTTGTGGCTCGCGGGCCCTAGAGCACAGGCTCAGTAGTTGTGGTGCACGAGCTTAGTTGCTCCTCAGCATGTGGGATCTTTCCAGACCAGGGATCGAACCCATGTCCCCTGCATTGGCAGGTGGATTCTTAACCACTGCACCACCAGGGAAGTCCCAGAAGCAGCACTTTAAACAAAAGTATTGTAACATTTTAATCTGAAGATCCTAAAGATTCATTTAATGAGTTATAAACGTTATTTATTCTTCATTCTGTTTTAATCTTCATAAATTGAAGATCATAGTGTATTCTGTGCCCTGTAAGTCTCGCTTTCCATTTCTAACCCAGGATGCTAATGGCCTACATACTACCTGAGCCAGTTTGTGTGTGATGTTACTAATGACTGAGGTTTCTTCAACTTTCCCGCCCTTTTTTTAAACAGTAGTGCTAAATATTCATGGTACAAAAATTAGAAAATATGCTTCGGAAAAAAGAAAATAAATAAAATTATTTTTTATTGTACTACTGAAAGAGAACCATCAGTTGATTTTTGGTTTAAAGTCATATATATATTTTTATGAATGTATATAAATATATAAGTGTGCTTATAAAAACAAGATTATAGCATTGCTGCTGTTTGGTAACCTTTTTCACTTAGTACTTAGTACATTATAAGTACACTAGTACTTAAAAGTACTAGTGTACTTAAAAGTACATTAAAAGTACTTAGTACATTACAACATCTTTTAATGATAATGAATAGTTATCACTTTAATCATTTTTTTAAAATAAATATATTGATTGATTGATTTTTGGCTGACTTGGGTCTTTGTTGCTGCGTGCAGGCTTTCTCTAGTTGCGGCGAGCAGGGCCTACTCTTTGTTGCGGTGCACAGTCTTCTCATTGCAGTGGCTTCTCTTGTTGCGGAGCACGAGCTCTAGGCATGCGGGCTTCAGTAGTTGTGGCTCGCGGGCTCTAGAGCACAGGCTCAGTAGTTGTGACACAGGCTCTAGAGCATAGGCTCAGCAGTTGGGGCGCATGGGCTTAGTTTCTCTGTGGCACACGGGATCTTCCTGGACCAGGGCACAAACCTGTGTCCCCTGCATTGGCAGGCGGATTCTTAACCACTGCGCCACCAGGGAAGCCCCTCTTTAATCATTTTAATAGTTTCTTTAGTGTTTGTTTAGTGTTTCAAAATCTCTTTCTCTGTAGGGCTTAAACATAGTGCTTTGGATGCTAAATAAATGTTTGGTAAATTTGAACCTTATAAATATGCAATATTTTGAACTTAAAGACCTTTAAAAATAAAAAAATTATTGTCAATTTCCAAACAGAAAATAACAGTAATTTTAGCTAATATGTATATGATTACTATTGAGTTAAGCAATATTCCCAATAATGGTTTGAGATAAAAGATTTTCTCTATTTTATAAAAAGGGAGACTGAAGTATTGCTTAATTAAATAATAAACCCAGAGTCACTTGGTGGGTGAGTCAATGTTGGAGTTAGAATTCGAATCCAAGCTAACTCGCCAGCTCATACACTTCTAAATCATTATGCTATTTTGCCCTCCGAAGGTGAAAGAATCAAGTTACCTCCTTAATTTACGTTTTATTTGTGTAGCATAAACTTATAAGGGGCTTTCCATTTATATCTTTCTGTCAATGTGCTCCTGGATCGGCTAGGGGAGGTCAGTCAGCTAAATGAGTGATTAAAATATATATATATTCTTATAAGGTTTATTTTATTTTATTTATTTATTTTGGCAATGCCAAGTGGCACGTGGGATCTTAGTTCCTTGACCAGGGATCGAACCCACACTTCTTGCAGTGGAAGCGCAGAGTCTTAACCACTGGACCGCCAGGAAAGTGCCTTATAAGGTTTATTTTATAGCAGCAGTTCAGATTGGGAGCAAATAACTTTGCTTCTGCTTCTTATGTCTTTTCATTCTTATTCTTTATCCCATCTACTCTCCTTTGAATGGGCGCAATTTAGACCTTATATCCTAAGCATTCTCTTTTAAGAAGCCATAGCCATTTCTGTGACCTAATCTATAGAGTGGATATGTTATAAATTTAAAAAATTAAAGCAACTACTGATCAACTAATCAAAATCTCTCTTTTTGGCCAGTAGAGGCCACTGTAAAGCATTATAATAGAAAGAAAATATATTGTACAAGATTACCTGATTAATATATTGGGAAGAGAAATATACACACATACACATACATATAAAATTGTTCTTACTAGTAGTTTTAAAGTTATTTTTTAGAACAGTTTTGTTAAGGTATAATTTACATACCATAAAATCTACCCATTATAAGTATATATGATTTTTAGTAAATGTATAGGGTTGTACAACCATCACTTATAATCCAGTTTGAGAACATTTCTATCACTCCCTCCAAAATTCTCTGTCTCTTTGCAGTCAATCCCCCTTTTTACTGCCCAGCCAGCCAGACACTAACCTGCTTTCTGTCTCTATAGATTTGCTGTTTCTGGACATTTCATATAAATGGGATTATAAAGTATATAGTCTTTCGTATTTGGCTTCTTTTACTTAGCATAAGGCTTTTGAGATTCATCCATCATGTGGTAGCATGTATCAGTAGTTCAGTTCCTTTTTATTGCTGAGTAGTATTCCGTTGTATGGATATACCTCATATTTACCCACTCACCAGCTGGTGGATATTTGGGTTGTTTCAAGTTTTGGGGTATTATGAATAATGCTGCTGTGAATATTTTCATACACATATTTGTCTGGATATATATTTTCATTTCTGTTGGGTAGATTTCTAAGAGTCTAATTGCTGGGTCATGTGGTAAGTTGATATGTAACTTTTTAATAAACCACCAAACTTTGCTAAAGTGGCTGCACTAATTTTATATTCTTGTCAGCATTGTATAAAGGTTCAGGTTTCTCCAAATCCTCACCAGCACTTAACTAGTGCCTTTTATTTTTTTACAGTGTTATTGAGGTATAATTGATAAATAAAAACTGTATATATTTAAGGTATATAACACGATGACTTGGTATTTGTATACACTAGGAAATTACTATACTCAAGCTAATTAACACATCCATCACCTTGCATGGTTACCTTCTTTTTGTTGTCATGAGAACACTTAAGATTTACTCTCAGGAAATTTCAGCAAATTTCAAGTATACAGTACAGTATTATTAACTATAGTCGCCGTGCTGAACATTAGATCCCTAGAACTTATTCACCTTATAACTGAAAGTTTTACCCTGAGACCAACATCACACCATTCTACTCTCTGCCTCTGTGGGTTTGACTTTTTTAGGTTCCACATATAAGTGAGGCCATACAGTTTTTGTCTTCTTGTGTCTTGCTTATTTCATGCAGCATAATATCCTCCAGGTTTATGCATGATGTCACAAATGGCAGTGTCTTTGTTATCATAGCCATTCTAGCGGGTGTGTGGTGGTATCTCGTGCTTTGAATTTTCATTTTCTTAATGATTAATAATGTTGGGCATCTTTCCATGTGCTTAATAGCTGTTTATATTTGATGAACTGTCTATTCAAATGTTTTGCTCGTTTTTATTTATTTATTTATTTATTTATTTAATCTTTTTGGCTGTGTTGGGTCTTTGTTGCTGTGCGCGGGCTTTCTCTAGTTGTGGCAAGCGGGGGCTACTCTTTGTTGCGGTGCGCGGGCTTCTCACTGCAGTGGCTTCTCTTGTTGCGGAGCACGGGCTCTTGGCACACGGTAGTTGTGGCACGCATGGTCAGTAGTTGTGGTGTACGGGCTTAGTTGCTCCCTGGCATGTGTGATCTTCCCAGACCAGGGCTCGAATCTGTGTCCCCTGCGTTGTCAGGCAGATTCTTAACCACTGCGCCACCAGGGAAGCCCTTTGCTTGTTTTTAAATTGACTTGTCTTTTTATTATTAAATTGTAAGAGTTCTTTATAAACTCCAGATGCATGTGACTTGAAAATATTTTCTCTCAGTCTGTGACTTATCTTTTCATTTTCTTAGTGGTGTCTTTTTTTTTTTTTTTAAAGTTGTGTTTTTGTTTTTTTTTTTTAATTATTTATTTATTTATTTATTTGACTGTGTTGGGTTTTCGTTTCTGTGCGAGGGCTTTCTCCAGTTGCGGCAAGCGGGGGCCACTCTTCATCGCAGTGCGCGGGCCTCTCACTATCGTGGCCTCTCTTGTTGCAGAGCACAGGCTCCAGACGCACAGGCTCAGCAGCTGTGGCTCACGGGCCCAGTTGCTCCGTGGCATGTGGGATCCTCCCAGACCAGGGCTCGAACCCGTGTCCCCTGCATTGGCAGGCAGACTCTCAACCACTGCACCACCAGGGAAGCCCAGTGGTGTCTTTTGAGTTACAAAAGTTTTTAGTTTTGATAGTCTAATGTGTCATTTTTTTTCTTTTATGGTTCATGCTTTTTTCCCCTAAGTATTTCATTCTTTTTTAATGCTACTGTAAATGAAATTATTGTGTTAATTTTATTTTTTAATTATTTGTTGCTAGTATACATAAATACATTTGACTTTTGTGTAAATTTTATATCCTATGAATTAACCAGTGAAGCTACTTGGGCCTGGGATTTTTTTGTGGGAAAATTTTTAATTACCAATTTGACTTATTGTTCTATGTCAATAGCTTTTTAAATTTTTTATTGATATATAATTCACATACCATGTAATTCATCCATTTAAAGTAAACAATTGACTGTTTTTTTAGCATATTCACAAATGTTCGCAACCATCACCACAGTTGATTTTAGAACATTTGCATCACCTCAAAAAGAGAAACCCAGGACCCATTAACTGTTAATCCCATATCCCCCATCTCCTGCCCCTAGCCCTAAGCAACCACTAATCTACTTCCTGTGTCTGTAGATTTCCCTATTCTGGACTTTCATATGAAGAGAATCATATATATGGAATTTTTTTGTGTGACTGGCTTCTTTGCAGTGTGTTTCTTCTTTTAGCTTGTTTTCAGGTTTCATTCTTGATGTAGCATGTATCAGTATTTAATTCTCTTCTTTAAAAATGGAGATGAAATTCACATAACATACAATTAACCTTGTAAAGTGTACAGTTCAATGGTATTTAACTTAGTGCATTCACAATGCTATGCAACCACCACTTCTCTTTAGTTTCAAAACTTTTTCATCACCCCAGAAGAGCACCCTATACCATTTAAGTAACATCCCATTCCAGCTTCCCACCTCCCATGGGAACTGCTAATGTGCTTTCTCTCTCTGTGGATTTGTCTATTCTGGATAGTTTATGTAAATGGAATCATTAAGTATGTGACCTTTTGTGTGTGGCTCTTGTCACTCAGCATAATGTTTTCAAGGTTCATCTAAGTTGTAGCATGTGTCAGTACTTCATTTCTTTTTATGACTATCTGTTGAAAGATATTTTGTTTGGCTGTTATAAACAATGCTGCTATAAACATTTGTGTCCAAGTTTCTGTGTAGATTTATGTTTTCATTTCTCTTTATTGCTGGGTCATATGGTAATTCTACGTTTAACTCTTTGAAGAACTGCGAAAATGTTTTCCATAGCACCTGAACATTTACATTCCTACCAGCAACGTATGAGGATTTCTATTTATCTGTATCCTTGCCCTCACCAACACTTGTTTTTGTTTTTTGTTTTTTTACAATAGCAATCCTAGTGAGTATGAAGTAATATCTCATTGTCGTTTTGATTTGCATTTCCCTAATGACAAATGCTGTTCAACATTTTTTTCATGTGCTTATTGGTCATACGTGTATATTCCTTGAAGAAATGTCTATTCAGGTCCTTTTCCCATTGTAACTGGATTTTTTTATCTGTTTAATTTAATTTTTTTTTTGAGTTTTAAGAATTCATTCTCCCTGTGTCAGATTACCTGTCAGTGTACTTTTTTTCTGGAGCTCTTTGTCTTCTTATTACAATCCAAACAGATAGCTCATGGGGAATTCCCTGGTGGTCCAGTGGTTAGGACTCCATGCTTCCAGTGCTGGGGCCCCGGGTTCAATCCCTGGTCAGGGATCCTGCAAGGTGTGTGGTGCAGCCAAAAAAAAAAAAGAAAAGAAAAGAAAAAGAAAAAGAAATGGGTTCTAAACAGATAGCTCATTAAGTCTGCTACACAGCTGTGATCCTAGAAATTTCTGTAACTCTCTCCTGCATTGAATCTCCTGTTTCCTGTATCTCTTTCTTTTTTCTTGGTTTACATCCTCATTTTGGTGGCACCCATTCTCCAGTAGCTTCATTATAAAGGATACATAAGAGGCAATTTTTGTGAGTATCTAAAACTACCTGTATTCTCCCAACACATTGATTATTTGTCTGGGTAGAGATTTCTGTGTTGCAATTCATTTTCCCTCAGAAAATGAAGTCATTGAAGTCATTGTTCCACCTTCTAAGATTACGATGGAGGATTTGATACTATTCTTAATCTTTTGTATCCACCACTCCCCTTTCTGAAAGTTTTGGAATCAAAATGATCTCTTTCTCTGTAGTGTTCTGAAATTTCACAATGATACAAGGTTTTTTTTCATTCATCTTCCTGGATACTTGATGGGCTCTTGGGGAATGTATCTTATATTATTTCTTTGATAGCTATCTCAGTTTTCTCAGTTCTCACTTTCTGAAGAAAACATTAAATCTCTGATTTAATCACCTTACACTTAGGGCCTTATTCTTTCCTTTAAAAAAAAAATATGTATATATAGTAAGGAAAATTTTATTTCAAAAGATTATTGTGGCGGGGGTGGGGGGGGTGCTGGTTCATAGAGAGAGCCTTCTGTAATAGCGGGAGGGGGAATTTTGCAATAGAGAGACTGCTGTGACCAGAAGATTGCAAGTGTCTCCTTTCTATTACATTCTAATATTGTGGATATATCAAAATCTTAATTTCCAAGAGTTCACTCATGTTTTCTCAGCTTATTTTTTCTTCTCTTACTGCCCCCTTCTTCCTCCTCACTCTACCCCATTCCATTCACCTTCACCTGCTTCTCCCACTACCTCTCTCTTCAATACCCATTTCCTGTGCTTCTCCTCCTTACCCCTTTTCTTAGCATCCTGTTGTTGATACATTGTAACAGCTTGTCTTATCAATGAGGACATGAATTACAGAACTTTTAATTTGTTCATTTGTTTCATTTCTGTTTCTTCTATGCCTGCAGTCTCTGTTTCCCCCAAATTGCTTTGATTTGTTTTTGGTTTTGGGGTGATTTTTTTTTTTCCTGGTCTCCATTTGCTGCCCATTCATCTTTAACAAGCAAGGCTATGTAAAGCTGATTGGAAGCTGTGTATGCATGAGTGGGGCTGTGGACTGGTGGGTTTCACTGCAGAGTGAGAGAGCAAGGAGCCAGTTTTTTAGCTGAAGCCTAACAGTGAAAAGATTGGGAAATGAGAGTAGCAAATAAAAACAAAGTTCCCTCCCTTCATGGAGCTCCTATTTATTATATGTTGTTATTAGCTACAATTCTGTTTTAATGCCCCATTTTACATTCTGGCATTTCTGTGGTTAAAATACTGCTAAGACGTACTTCTGTGTCCATACACTATACTTTTAATGTCATTTCTTAAGAAAATTATATGCATTTATACCATTTGACTTTTTGACTCAACTTGAAATGTTAAGAGTTTAATGAACTATAATAGATTGGAAAATAACTAAAATAGATAGTATTTGTTTACTACAATTCATTTGAGGGCCATCTATTCTTCAGTGTACTGTGCATGTTGCATCTTCTGCTTTTTGATGTAATCTTTTGTTGATTGTTGCTTTTATATTATCTCTCATACTACAAGATATAGTTAACATCTAAATCTAGGAATTGGGATTCCCAAGATACTGATAAAAAGATGCTATAAAAGAAATTTCTGTGTTTCAGAGGTTTATAGAACTCAGAGATTCTTTTTATAAGCATGTTCTTGAAGCGGTACATCCCTAAGGGCACTAATGGCTGATTTTTCCTCTCTCATTTTCTCTTTTTAGGGAAACTAAAACCAACAATAGCATTCATGTCAGGAAGATTGAAGATTAAAGGAAACATGGCCCTAGCAATCAAATTGGAGAAACTAATGAATCAGATGAATGCCAGGCTGTGAAGAGAAAAAAAATGTTGACCGCTAAGCTCAAAAATAAAAGGGTTCAATAGTTAAAATTGAATGTTTGTTTTCATCCCTATTATATGATAAGGATATGCATGTTTGTTCTAGAAAAAATAGAATTTCTGTATCTGTAAGAGTTGAAATTGTAATTAAAACAGCTAGCCAACCAAACATAAGCATCATTAAGTAGAATTCTAAGACATTCTGTTTTTCTTATTTTGTGAGTTTTGCCCTCTGAGTCCTGTATCTCATACACCATCATCTTCTGGGAAAAGTATTATTAGTAATCAGTCAGGGTCAAGCAGCAACATTACTCTTTTATATCTTTTTCCCATGTAAAATGAGACTAGTCTGTTTTAAACTTTTCAGTTTAGGATTGTATACTAATGATATTTTAGATTTTTATAAATTTGTTTTAAAGAAAATCTTCTATATTACATTTTCACAGAAATCACATAATAAACTACTTAATAAATACTATTTGTGAAGACAAATTAAACAAAAAGTATATTTTGTTAACTACCTAAGTGTAAGGTATTTTACCTATAGGAAAATATTATTCATGTAATTCAACTAACTGCAGTATATATATCCTATTTTAAAGTATGTAAAAATATCTATCCTAAGATAATTCCTCCCCAAAAGTGTGCACTTGGTCACAGTGTTTTGAAATGAGAACATTAGAATAGATGGTTGTTATGGGCTGAATGGTATGCCCCCTTCATATGTTGAAGTTCTAACCCCCAGAATCTCAGAATTGATTGTATTTGGAGATAAGATCTTTAAAGAGGTAAGTTAAAACCCAGGCTTTTAGGGTAGGGTGGGCCATAATCCAGTCTGACTGATGTCCTTATAAGAGGAAATTTGGACACAAAAGAGAGACCAAGGAGGCACACACTAGGAATGACCTAGTGAGGTCTAGTGAGGAATGACCATGTGAGGACCAGCAAGAAGGCAGTCATTTGCAAGCCAAGGAAAGAGGCCTCAGAAGAAACCAAACCTACTGACACCTTGATCTCAGACTAGTCTCCAGAATTGTAAGAAATTTCTGTTGCTTTAGCCACTCAGTCTGTGGTATTTTGCTATTGCAGTCCTAGTAAACTAATGCAATAGTTTGTTTGTATTTCTGTTACGAACACAAGTTCCTGTGCACTACACACAGTGAGGCCAAACAAACTGAAACATTGGCGTTTGTAGCAGAGAAAGGTTTATTACAGGGCCAAGCAAGGAGAATGGGTGGCTTGTGCTCAGAAAACCCAAACTCCCCAATGGTTGTCAGGGAGAAGTTTTTATAGGCAGAATTTGGGGTGAGTGCTGTGTGACTTTCTTCTGATTGGTTGGTGGTGAGGTAACAGGGAGGTGTTTTAGAAATCTTGTGCTCAACCTGAAGTTACTATCCTCCACCTGGGTGGGGGCCTTAGTTCTTACAGAAGAACTCAAAGATATTGTTATATATATTCCTTGAGGAGGCACCAGGACCCTGCCCCAAGGCTGCACTATTGTTTCTTGACTGCTCCTCCCCTGTTTCTGCATTCCCTCCCTTCCCTGATTAGCAACTGTTTGAATCTGCCCTTTGTAACTCAGTGAAGGTCAAGGAGGCTGAATGAAGCCTATTTCCTACAAACAAGAAATAGGGGACACAGAAAGGCTTTGTACCTAGGATGGCCCCACAGGGTCCTTCTCTGTTTCATTTCTTGTTTTAAAAAAGTTAAACTTTTTTTTTTTTTAAGCTCCTATCTTTCCTTTTAATCAGTTAAAAATACTGTTCAGTGTAATTCTTTCACTTCTCACCTTCCACTCACTAATATTATTGTGCTGTTAAGCAACTTAGCTAATTCTGACATTTTGTAGAATCATAACATTAGGAGCACTTAATCTGTATTTTACAAATGAGGAAACAGAGGATCAGAGATAGGAAAGGACTAGTCCAAGGTCAAAATTAACAAGCCCTTTCCAACAACCTCCCAGTACATTGGCCTTGGATAGAACTTGAAGACCGCACTTCCCCCTCGGTGAAGCCCAGATAGATTGACTTTGATGTGGCAGCCTCACAACTCCCTTGGCATCTCCCGTTCATTTCCAGCCACATTAGGATCCCTGTCAGATGTTGCCAGCAGACTCCTTTTCTACTGAAATTTTCTAAAGACTTTTCTCCTTTCTCTGCATTTTCCACATGGCTTCAAAGCTTTGGGAAAATAAAAACTAGAAAATATTGTGAGGCAGGAATTCTGGAGTTTGGTTACTGAAACATGAACTTGCTAATTAAAAGGCTTTAGGATATCAGAAGAAAATCTTTCCACAGGGCCCTGGTTTTCATATCAGTAATTGAGGGAGTTGGATGAGGTCATCTGCAGCCTCTTTTTGCTTATTATCACTAAGACGTAGTGAGCAGTCTGTACTGCTCACTATAAATAAAGGTACCACAGCTACATTCCTAAAGCTTTCTCTCTTGCCACATCCCCCAGCTGCCTTAATGAATGCATGTGTTCCCTTCTCTTGGATCTTGCCCATTAACTGCACTGAGGTTGTAGAGTCTCCCAGAAGTTTTGAATGTCCATTTTGTGTGTGGTTCAGTATCCATTTGACCCCTGTTTCTGAAATGGAATGGTATGGAGGGAAACCATGCCATTCGGCTTTTTAGTGTTTGATGAAGTTATTTAGGCATTTTAAAGATGGTTTGTTGATCCCTGGTGTCTAGACAACATCCCAGGACAATTAAATCAGAATCTCTTGGAGATTAACCAAGATGGCGGAGTAGAAGGACGTGCTCTCACTCCCTCTTGCGAGAGCACCAGAATCACAACTGGCTGCTGGACAATCATTGACAGGAAGCCCCTGGACTTCACCAAGGAGGATACCCCACGTCCAAGGACAGAGGAGAAGCCACAGTGAGACGGTAGGAGGGGCGCAATCAGAGTAAAATCAAATCCCATAACTGCTGGGTGGGTGACTCACAGACTGGCGAACACTTATACCACAGAAGTCCACCCACTGGAGTGAAGGTTCTGAGCCCCACGTCAGGCTTCCCAACCTGGGGGTCCGGCTACGGGAGGAGGAATTCCTAGAGAATCAGACTTTGAAGCCTAGTGGGAATTGATTGCAGGACTTTGACAGGACTTGGGGAAACAGAGACCCCACTCTTGGAGGGCACACACAAAGTAATGTGTGCATCGGGACCCAGGGGAAGGAGCAGTGACCCTGGGGGAGACTGAACCAGACCTACCTGCTGGTGTTGGGGGGTCTCCTGCAGAGGCGAGTGGTGGCTCTGTTTCACCGTGGGGATAAGGACACTGGCAGCAGAGGTTCTGGGAAGTTCTCCTTGGCGTGAGCCCTCCCAGAGACTGCCATTAACCCCACCAAAGAGCACGGGTAGGCTCCAGTGTTGGATTGCCTCAGGCAAAACAACCAACAGGGAGGGAACCCAGCCCCACCCATCAACAGTCAAGTGGATTAAGGTTTTACTGAGCTCTGACCGCCACAGCAACAGTCAGCTCTACCCACCACCAGAGCCTCCCATCAAGCCTCTTAGATAGCCTCAACCACCAGAGGGCAGACAGCAGAAGGAAGAAAAACTACAATCCTGCAGCCTGTGGACCAAAAACCACAGTTACAGAAAGATAGAGAAGACGAAAAGGCAGAGGGCTATGTACCAGATGAAGGAACAAGAAAAAACCCCAGAAAAACAACTAAATGAAGTGGAGATAGGCAACCTTCCAGAAAAAGAATTCAGAATAATGATAGTGAAGATGATCCAGGACCTCGGAATAAGAATGGAGGCAAAGATTGAGAAGATGCAAGAAATGATTAACAAAGACCTAGAAGAATTAAAGAACAAACAAACAGAGATGACCAATACAATAACTGAAATGAAAACTACACTAGAAGGAATCAATAGCAGAATAACTGAGGCAGAAGAACGGATAAGTGACCTGGAAGACAGAATGGTGGAATTCACTGCTGCGGAACAGAATAAAGAAAAAAGAATGAAAAGAAATGAAGACAGCCTAAGAGACCTCTGGGACAACATTAAACGCAACAACATTCGCATTATAGGGGTCCCAGAAGGAGAAGAGAGAGAGAAAGGACCAGAGAAAATATTTGAAGAGATTATAGTCGAAAACTTCCCTAACATGGGAAAGGAAATAGCCACCCAAGTCCAGGAAGCGCAGAGAGTCCCATACAGAATAAACCCAAGGAGAAACACGCCGAGACACATAGTAATCAAAGTGGCAAAAATTAAAGACAAAGAAAACTTATTGAAAGCAGCAAGGGAAAAACGACAAATAACATACAAGGGAACTCCCATAAGGTTAACAGCTGATTTGTCAGCAGAAACTCTGCAAGCCAGAAGGGAGTGGCATGATATACTTAAAGTGATGAAAGGGAAGAACCTACAACCAAGATTACTCTACCCGGCAAGGATCTCATTTAGATTTGATGGAGAAATCAAAAGCTTTACAGACAAGCAAAAGCTAAGAGAATTCAGCACCACCAAACCAGCTCTACAACAAATGCTAAAGGAACTTCTCTAAGTGGGAAACACAAGAGAAGAAAAGGACCTACAAAAACAAACCCAAAACAATTAAGAAAATGGTCATAGGAACATACATATCGATAATTACCTTAAACGTGAATGGATTAAATGCCCCAACCAAAAGACATAGACTGGCTGAATGGATACAAAAACAAGACCCACATATATGCTGTCTACAAGAGACCCACTTTAGACCTAGGGACACATACAGACTGAAAGTGAGGGGATGGAAAAAGATATTCCATGCAAATGGAAATCAAAAGAAAGCTGGAGTAGCTATACTCATATCAGATAAAATAGACTTTAAAATAAAGAATGTTAAAAGAGACAAGTAAGGACACTACATAATGATCCAGGGATCAATCCATGAAGAAGATATAACAATTATATATGCACCCAACATAGGAGCACCTCAATACATAAGGCAACTGCTAACAGCTATAAAAGAGGAAATCGACAGTAACACAATAATAGTGGGGGACTTTAACACTCCACTTACACCAATGGACAGATCATCCAAAATGAAAATAAATAAGGAAACAGAAGCTTTAAATGACACAATAGACCAGATAGATTTAATTGATATTTATAGGACATTCCATCCAAAAACAGCAGATTACACGTTCTTCTCAAGTGCGCACGGAACATTCTCCAGGATAGATCACATCTTGGGTCACAAATCAAGCCTCAGTAAATTTAAGAAAATTGAAATCATATCAAGCATCTTTTCTGACCACAACGCTATGAGATTAGAAATGAATTACAGGGAAAAAAACGTAAAAAAGACAAACACATGGAGGCTAAACAATACGTTACTAAATAACCAAGAGATCACTGAAGAAATCAAAGAGGAAATTAAAAAATACCTAGAAACAAATGACAATGAAAACACAACGACCCAAAACCTATGGGATGCAGCAAAAGCGGTTCTAAGAGGGAAGTTTATAGCTATACAAGCCTACCTAAAGAAACAAGAAAAATCTCAAGTAAACAATCTAACCTTACACCTAAAGAAACTAGAGAAAGAAGAACAAACAAAACCCAAAGTTAGCAGAAGGAAAGAAATCATAAAGATCAGAGCAGAAATAAATGAAATAGAAACAAAGAAAACAATAGCAAAGATCAATAAAACTAAAAGTTGGTTCTTTGAGAAGATAAACAAAATTGATAAGCCATTAGCCAGACTCATCAAGAAAAAGAGGGAGAGGACTCAAATCAATAAAATCAGAAATGAAAAAGGAGAAGTTACAACAGACACCGCAGAAATACAAAGCATCCTAAGAGACTACTACAAGCAACTTTATGCCAATAAAATGGACAACCTGGAAGAAATGGACAAATTCTTAGAAAGGTATAACCTTCCAAGACTGAATCAGGAAGAAACAGAAAATATGAACAGACCAATCACAAGTAATGAAATTGAAACTGTGATTAAAAATCTTCCAACAAACAAAAGTCCAGGACCAGATGGCTTCACAGGTGAATTCTATCAAACATTTAGAGAAGAGCTAACACCCATCCTTCTCAAACTCTTCCAAAAAATTGCAGAGGAAGGAACACTCCCAAACTCATTCTATGAGGCCACCATCACCCTGATACCAAAACCAGACAAAGACACTACAAAAAAAGAAAATTACAGACCAATATCACTGATGAATATAGATGCAAAAATCCTCAACAAAATTTATCCCAGGATTTATCCCAGGGATGCAAGGATTCTTCAATATACGCAAATCAATGTGATACACCATATTAACAAACTGAAGAATAAAAACCATATGATCATCTCAATAGATGCAGAAAAAGCTTTTGACAAAATTCAACACCCATTTCTGATAAAAACTCTCCAGAAAGTGGGCATAGAGGGAACCTACCTCAACATAATAAAGGCCATATATGACAAACCCACAGCAAACATCATTCTCAATGGTGAAAAACTGAAAGCATTTCCTCTAAGATCAGGAACAAGACAAGGATGTCCACTCTCACCACTATTATTCAACATAGTTCTGGAAGTCCTAGCCACGGCAATCAGAGAAGAAAAAGAAATAAAAGGAATACAAATTGGAAAGGAAGAAGTAAAACTGTCACTGTTTGCGGATGACATGATACTATACATAGAGAATCCTAAAACTGCCACCAGAAAACTGCTAGAGCTAATTAATGAATATGGTAAAGTTGCAGGATACAAAATTAATGCACAGAAATCTCTTGCATTCCTATACACTAATGATGAAAAATCTGAAAGAGAAATTAAGGAAACACTCCCATTTACCATTGCAACAAAAAGAATAAAATACCTAGGAATAAACCTACCTAGGGAGACAAAAGACCTGTATGCAGAAAACTATAAGACACTGATGAAAGAAATTAAAGATGATACCAACAGATGGAGAGATATACCATGTTCTTGGATTGGAAGAATCAACATTGTGAAAATGAGTATACTACCCAAAGCAATCTACAGATTCAATGCAATCCCTATCAAATTACCAATGGCATTTTTTACGGAGCTAGAACAAATCATCTTAAAATTTGTATGGAGACACAAAAGACCCCGAATAGCCAAAGCAGTCTTGAGGCAAAAAAATGGAGCTGGAGGAATCAGACTCCCAGACTTCAGACTATACTACAAAGCTACAGTAATCAAGACAATATGGTACTGGCACAAAACCAGAAACATAGATCAATGGAACAAGATAGAAAGCCCAGAGATTAACCCACGCACCTATGGTCAACTAATCTATGACAAAGGAGGCAAAGATATACAATGGAGAAAAGACAGTCTCTTCAATAAGTGGTGCTGGGAAAACTGGACAGCTACATGTAAAAGAATGAAATTAGAATACTCCCTCACACCATACACAAAAATAAACTCAAAATGGATTAGAGACCTAAATATAAGACTGGACACTATAAAACTCTTAGAGGAAAACATAGGAAGAACACTCTTTGACATAAATCATAGCAAGATCTTTTTTGATCCACCTCCTAGAGTAATGGAAATAAAAACAAAAATAAACAAGTGGGACCTAATGAAACTTCAAAGCTTTTGCACAGCAAAGGAAACCATAAACAAGACAAAAAGACAACCCTCAGAATGGGAGAAAATATTTGCAAATGAATCAACAGAAAAAGGATTAATCTCCAAAATATATAAACAGCTCATTCAGCTCAATATCAAAGAAACAAACACCCCAATCCAAAAATGGGCAGAAGACCTAAATAGACATTTCTGCAAAGAAGACATACAGACGGCCACGAAGCACATGAAAAGATGCTCAACATCACTAATCATTAGAGAAATGCAAATCAAAACTACAATGAGGTATCACCTCACTCCTGTTAGAATGGGCATCATCAGAAAATCTACAAACAACAAATGCTGGAGAGGGTGTGGAGAAAAGGGAACCCTCTTGCACTGTTGGTGGGAATGTAAATTGATACAGCCACTATGGAGAACAATATGGAGGTTCCTTAAAAAACTAAAAATAGAATTACCATATGACCCAGCAATCCCACTACTGGGCATATACCCAGAGAAAACCGTAATTCAAAAAGACACATGCACCCGAATGTTCATTGCAGCACTATTTACAATAGCCAGGTCATGGAAGCAACCTAAATGCCCATCAACAGACGAATGGATAAAGAAGATGTGGTACATATATACAATGGAATATTACTCAGCCATAAAAAGGAACGAAATTGAGTCATTTGTTGAGACATGGATGGATCTAGAGACTGTCATACAGAGTGAAGTAAGTCAGAAAGAGAAAAACAAATATCGTATATTAATGCATGTGTGTGGAACCTAGAAAAATGGTACAGATGAGCCAGTTTGCAGGGCAGAAGTTGAGACACAGGTGTAGAGAATGGACATATGGACACCAAGGGGGGAAAACTGCGGTGAGGTGGGGATGGTGGTGTGCTGAATTGGGCAATTGGGATTGACATGTATACACTGATGTGTATAAAATTGATGCCTAATAAGAACCTGCAGTATAAAAAAACAAACAAAACGACTAATACTAAAGTTTCATTGGGTTATTTGTATGGAAATATGTTAATATAAATGTTTCAGACATTACATGAAATTTCTAAAAATCTTATATTTGTATTTGTATGGAAATATGTTAATATAAATGTTTCAGACATTACATGAAATTTCTAAAAATCTTATATTTGTATTTGTATGGAAATATGTATGGAAATATGTTAATATAAATGTTTCAGACATTGCATTAAATTTCTAAAAATCTTATATGTTCTGGTATAATGTTATAAGTAATAATCCTAGTTATTATTTTAAAATGTATATCTCAGAAATAACTAATTTTCTTGTCAACTGCATTATTATGAACTTTCATCAAATCTTTAACCGTGGTCATTTTTAAGTCTTTTGTCATTTACAGACAGTTCTGGGTGTACTCTGATGATTTTCCAAATATGTTCCTATAAAAGGGTTTCATCTTCAAGAAATTCATGGAAAAGACTCTGACAAGTACAGGTTTCTGGTAACTGACTGTACTGCTGAACTGAATGAATAAGCATTTTCAGAACTCTAATGAAAAACTGATGAACTCATAAAAGTGCTAACAAAAGATCAAGATGAAAAAAAAAATTAATTACATGGGACTGAGTGAACTGATGAGGATGAGTATAATTTGTGTGACTTTCTGTCTGAATTAAAAAAAAAAAAAATCCCACAAGGACTCAGAGGCAAAGAATATACAAATCAATTTTCACTGCAAAGTAAAGGAGCTGTTACAGTGAAGGATTACTGGACTGAATGTCAATATTATGACATAGTATGAGTGTGTTTCATGTTTGGTAATTGCAATCATTGTTGCTTTTGTTGTGGTCATCCATGTACAATGCTTGGTGTCAGTCTATTTATCTCTTGTAAAAATAAAATACAGTGTGTGTGTGTGAAAAAAAAAAAAAAAGAATCTCTGGAGGTAGCCTTTTTTTTAAAAAAATAAATTTATTTATTTAATTAAAAAAAAAAAAAGATGGTTTGTTGCTAGTAATCCTATATTTTAACAAATCCTCTTAAATAGTGCCTTTTGTTTGTTTGTTTTTTTCTTTTTTTGGCTGTGCCACACGGCTTGTGGGATCTTAGTTCCCCGAGCAGGGATTGAACCTGGCCCCAGCAGTGAATGCACCAAGTCCTAACCACTGGACCACCAGGGAATTCCCTTAAATAGTGCCTCTTAAATAATCCTCTTAAGTAGAAGAAAAGAAGTCCTTTTCCTCTACCTATCTTAAGTTTTCAGTTGGGGCCCTGTAAATTAGACTAACAAAAGATAGATTAGCAAGAGAAAAACAAATAGAAGTATTAACATATGCATTGCACATATACATGGAAGCATTCAGACATGAGTAACTCAAAGATGTGGTTAGAACTTGAGCTGATACAACAATGAACAATAAATTTTTTTGTGAAGGAACAAGACAAAGAGGACTTTTGAGTTTCTAGGATAGGAAACTGTAGGAAGGAAAATATATGTATTGTACAGTAAGAGTGAGTTTTGTAAGAAACTGCCAAATAGAAAAACTGTCAAAAAAAAAAAAAAAAAAGAAACTGCCAAATAGTCTTCCAAAATGGCTGTACCATTTTGCATTCCCACCAGCAGCATGTTGCTGTTGCTCCACATCCTTGTCAGCACTTGGTATTGCCAGTTTTTTGGATTTTAGTCATTCTAACAGGTGTGTGGTAGTATCTCATTGTTGCTTTAATTTGCCATTCCCTCGTGACATATGACGTTGAACATCTTTTCATATGCTTGCTTTCCTCTATATCTTCTTTGGTGAGATGTCTGTTGAGGTCTTTGGCCCATTTTTAAATCAGGTTATTTGTTTTCTTATTGTTGCATTTTAAGAGTTCTTTGTATATTTTGGATAACAATCCTTTATCAGATGTGTACACAGCCAAAAATAAAAATAAATAAATAAATAAATAAATAAATAAAGTCATTGCCATACCCAAGGTCATCTAGGTTTTCTCCTATGATATTTTCTAGGGAGTTTTAGTTTTGCATTTGACATTTAGATCTGTAATCCATTTTTTTTTAATTAATTAATTAATTTATTTATTTTTGGCTGTGTTGGGTCTTCGTTTCTCTGTGAGGGCTTTCTCCAGTTGTGGCAAGCGGGGGCCACTCTTCATCGCGGTGCACAGGCCTCTCACTATCGCGGCCTCTGTTGTTGTGGAGCACCGGCTCCAGACGCGCAGGCTCAGTAATTGGGGCTCACGGGCGTAGTTGCTCCGCGGCATGTGGGATCCTCCCAGACCAGGGCTCGAACCCACGTCCCCTGCACTGGCAGGCAGACTCTCAACCACTGCGCCACCAGGGAAGCCCCCTGTAATCCATTTTGAGTAATTTTTGTGAAAGGTGTAAAGCCTTTATTTATTTTTATTTATTTATTACTTTGCATGTGTATATCCAGATGTTCCAGCACCATTTGTTGAAAAGACTATCTTTGCTCCTTTGTCAAAGGTCAGTTGACTATATTCATGTGGGTATATTTCTAGGCTCTCTATTTCCTACATTGATATATTTATCCTTTCACCAATACCACGCTACGTGGTTACTTTAGCTTTATGGTAAGTCTTGAAGTCAGGTAATGTCAATCTTAACTTTGATCTTCAATATTAAGTTGGCTATTCTGGTTCTTTTGCCTCTCCATATAACTTTAGAATAAGTTTGTTCATATTCACAAAATAACTTGCTGGGATTTTGATTGGCTTTGAGTTGAATCTATATATCAACTTGGGATAAACTGATGTTTTGACAGTATTGAGTCTTCCTATCCATGAACATGACATATCTCTTCATTTATTGTTATTCTTTGATATCTTTCATCACAGTTTGGTAGGTTTTCTTATATAGATCTGCGCATAGTTTGTTAGATTTGTATCTGAATATTTAAATTTTTTGAGTGCTAATATAAATGGTAATGTGTTTTACATTTCAAATTTCACTTCATTACTGGTATATAGGAATGTGATTGACTTTTGTATATTAACCTTGTATTCTACAACCCTGCTATAATAATTTACTAGTTCCCAGAGGTTTCTTTGGTAATTTTTACAGCTTTTCTATATAGACAATTATGTCATCTGTGAACAGAGAGTTTTATTTCTTCCTTCCCAACCTGTATACGTTTTATTTCCTTTTATGTTACTGCATTAGCTAGCACTTCCAGCATGATGTTGAAAAGCAGTAGTGAGAGGGGACATCCTTGCCTTATTCATGATCTTAATGGGAAAGCTTCTAGTTTCTCACCATTAAGTGTGATGTTAGTTGTAGGTTTTTTGTAGATATTCTTTATCAAATTGAGGAAGTTCCCCTCTATTCCTAGCTTACTGAAATATTTTATTATGAGTGGGTGTTGGACTTTGTCAAATGGTTTTTCTGCATCTATTTTTATGATCGTGTGATTTTTCTCTTTCAGCCTGTTGATGTGGTAGATTACATTAATGGATTTTTGAATGTTGAACCATCCTTGCAAACCTAGGATAAATCCCACTTGGTTGTTTTTATGGCCTATATGTTCTTATGCCCACAAATTTCATATATTGAAATCCTAACCCCCAAGATGATGGTATTAGAAGGTGGAGCCTTTGGGAGGTGATTAGGTCATGAGGGTGGGGCCCTCGTGATTGGGATTAATGCCCTTATAAAAGAGACCTCAGAGAGAGTTAGCTGGTCCCTTTCACCAAGTGAGGACATGGCAAAAAGGTGCCACCAGTGAATCAGAACTCAGGCCCTCACCATACACCAGATCTGCCTGTGCCTTGGTCTTGGACTTCCCAGCCTCCAGAACTGTGCAAAATAACTTTCTGTTGTTTTTAAACCACCTAGTCTCTGGTATTTTGTTATAGCAGGCTGAACAGGCTAAGACAACTGTGGTATGTAAGTCTTTTTATATGTTGTTGGATTCAATTTGCTAATATTTTGTTGAGGATTTTTGCATCTAAGTTCATGAGAGATGTTGGTTTGTAGTTTTCTTTTCTTATAATGTCTTTGTCTGGTTTTGGTACTAGGGTAATGCTGGTTTCACAGGGTGAATTAGGAATATTTTCTGTTTCTGTCTTCTGAAGGGGACTGTAGAGAACTGGTATAATTTTCTTCCTTAAATGTTTGTTAGAATTCATCAGTGAACCCATCTTGACCTGGTGCTTTCTGTTTTGGGAAGTTATTAATTACCATTTGCTTTATTCCATCTGTTCTGTATATCTTTGTTCTTCTTTTCTGGTCTTCTTCCATTTCTTTCTGTCTTCCTTGAAAGAATCTCACAAAATATTTCCATTTCCCATTCCCATCCTTTGTACTACTTTGTCATACATTTTATTTCCACATATGTTTTAAACTCTACAGTATATTTAATATTTTTGTTAACAGTGAATTATCTTTTTAAAGATTTAAAAATGAGAAAAAAAAGTCTTTAAATTTACCTATATGTTTACTTTTTGCACTGTCAACCTATCCATCACCAACTATCCAAACACATGAACATATCCAAAAGTTTCCTCCTGCCCCTTCGTAGCCATTTATGCCCATCCTCAATCCCATTTCCAGCAAGTACTGATCTGCTTTCTATAACTACAGATTAGTTTGCATTTTCCTGGAATTTACATTAATGGAGCCATACAGTATATATTTTCTGTTTGGCTTCTTTCAATCTACATAATTACTTTGAAATTTGTTCTTGTCATTACATATATCAATAGTTCATTCCTTTTTATTACTGCTGAGTAGTTTGCCATTATATGAATACACCACAGTTTGTTTATCCATTCACCTGTTGATAGACATTGGGGTAGTTTCCAGCTTTTGGCTATTACAAATAAAGCTGCTGTGAACATTCATGTACCAAGTCCCTGTATTCTCTTGGGTATGAAATTACTGGATCATATGGTGTGCATATATTTAACTTTTTAAGAAATTGCCAAACTTTTTTCCAAAGTGGTTATACTATTTTACATTTCACTAACAATGTATAGGATTTCGTTTCTTCACATTTTCATCAACACCTGATATGTACAGCCTTTTAAATTTTAGCCATTCTAATAAGTATGTAGTAGTATCTCATTGTATTTTAACTTCCATATCCCTGATGAGGATGAGCATCTTTACATGTGCTTATTTGACATGTGTATATCTTCTTGATGAAGTGTCTGCTCAAATCTTTGCCCACATTTGTTCCATTGTTTGTTTTATTATTGAATTTTGGGAGCTCTTTATATATTCAGGTTACAAGTAATTTTTCAGATATTTGCAAATATTTTCTCCCTTTCAATAGACTGTCTTTTTATTCTCTTACCAGTGATACAGGAATAAGAAAATTTTTTTAAATAGATGAGGTTCAGGCTTCCCTGGTGGTGCAGTGGCTAGGAATCCACCAGCCATTGCAGGGGACACGGGTTCGAGCCCTGGTCTGAGAAGATCCCACATGCTGCAGAGCAACTAAGCCCATGCGCCACAACTACTGAGCCTGAGCTCTAGAGCCTGTGAGCCACAACTACTGAGCCCACGTGCCACAGCTACTGAAGCCTGCACACTTAGAGCCCATGCTCTGCAACAAGAAGCCACCGCAGTGAGAAGCCCGTGCACTGCAACGAAGAGTAGCCCCCACTCGCCGCAACTAGAGAAAGCCCACACAGCAACAAAGACAAAACACAGCCAAAAATAAAATAAATAAATAAATTTTTAAAAAAATAATGAGGTTCAACTTATCAATCTTTTTCTTTACTGGATCATGCTTTCAGTATAATGAAGAAATCTTTGCTTAACTGAAAACTTCTGGAAGTTTTACAGTTTTAAGTTTTGCATTTAGGTGTATTTAGCATTTCAAGTTAATTTTTGTACATGTGCAATGTGTGGATCAAATTTCATATTTCTGACTAGGGATATCCAATTGTTCCAGCATCATTTGTTGAAAATCAGCAGATTAAAATAAAAATAGAACTTTAGAAATGAAAAATATAATACATTAAAAAACTTTTCCATAATACAAGTTGAGCTTTCCATTACTGTAAGGTTAATGAAAAATATTGTTTAGTCACGAAAAGCACAAAAGCAATGTTAGTGCAACTTAAAAGTATACGCAATTGACCATATATTTATCTGAGAAAGTACCAAGTGATTACAAGGCAGTCACATCCTAGCCAGTCTCTACTACTGAAAGTCTAAGAACTTTAATTCTATATAATTCTTTCCAGCACCATGAGACAGCCAAAGATTTCTTAGATTTTTTTTTTTTTTTCCTGTTAACAACTGCTTTCTGCTTGATTTCCTGGCTTCTTGCCCCTTGCATGAACAGGCTAGGAATCAGCAAATGCTTTGAGGGAAAATATGTAGAATGACTGACTCCTTTACTGTGATTGCCTTTATTCTGGGATCTTAGCATCTCAAGCCCTAGCTACCCTGATAGACTTGACCTCCAAAATTTGTACCTCCAGCCCAATCAGACTATTGAAAGCTCTAGGATGCCTCTCTCAGATTTCTATACTCCTAGACACAAATCAACAGTGCCCTGAGGAGGAAACATGGCTTAGGATGGAGCATTCACTTCATCGTGTTTCCCTTCTTGCTGGGCTCTTGGGAATCTCACGCCTTGGCTGCCTGGCTTGCTGTATAATAGGTTTAAACAGCCTTTTATTTTTTTTAAATGCAGCTTTTTATAGCTTTTAGTGGGAGAGTTAGTTTGTTCAACAAGGTACTCATCATAGCTGTAAGCCTGCATCATTTAAAAAACTCATCAAGATAGAAATATGCTTTAAACAAATGGGACTGCATTTAAAAAGTTAATTGTGGTAAAAAAACAAATAATACAAAATTTATCCTTTTAACCATTTTCGAGTGTACAGGTCAGTGGTTTATCCTCACATTATTGTGTATCAGATCTCTGGAACTTTTTCATCTTGCAAAACTAAAACTCTATACTCATGGAACAACAGCTCTCCATAATCCCCTCCTCATTCCCTGGCAACCACCATAATACCCTCTGTTTCCATGATTTTGGCAAATTTAGGTACCTTATATAAGTGATTTTGACAACTCTAGGTACCTTATGTACAGTATTTGTTGTTTTGCGGCTGGTTTATTTCACTTGGTGTAATGTCCTCAAGGTTCATCTATGTTGTAGCATGTGACAGGATTGCTTTTTTAAGGCTGAATAATACTCTACTGTACGTATATGCCACATTTTGTTTATCCATTCATCCATCCTTGGACATTTTGGTTGCTTCCATCTCTGGGCTATTGTGAATAATGGTGCAGTGAACATGGGTTGCAAATGTCTCTTTAAGTTCTTGCTTCAAATTCTTTTGGATATATACCTAGAGGTGGGATTTCTGGATCACATAGTAATTCCATTTTTAGTTTTTTGAGGACCCTCCACAGTGTTTTCCATAGTGGCTGCACCATTTTACATTTCTACCAGCAATGCACGGGATTTCAATTTTCCCACAGGATTATGTACTTGAAACATGCGGCGATTAACTGTTTTTTCTTTTTTCTAATAAATCTATTTTATTTATTTATTTTTGGCTGCATTGTGTCTTTGTTGCTGCGCATGGGCTTTCTCTAGTTGTGGCGAGCGGGGGCTACTCTTCGTTGCGGTCCACGGGCTGCTCACTGCGGTGGCTTCTCTTGTTGCGGAGCACAGGCTGTAGGTGTGCAGGCTTCAGTAGTTGTGGCACGTAGGCTCTAGACCACAGGCTCAGTAGTTGTGGCGGATGGGCTTAGTTGCGGTGGATGGGCTTAGTTGCTCTGTGGCATGTGGGATCTTCCCGGCCCAGGGATCGAACTCGTGTCCCCTGCATTGGCAGGCAGATTCTTAACCACTGCACCACCAGGAAAGTCCCTGTTTTTTTCTTTTTTTGGACACATTATTTATCAAAAATGTTCACAGATTTTAAAATTCAGCCTTGACCAGGAGGAGTGTTGATAGACAAAGGTGTTAGGAATCCTTTCTCCTTTGTTCAGAAGTTAGTCTCTTTTTCTGCTCAGTCATACTCTTCTCTCCCCTCACTTACCCCAGGGTAGGAGGGAATGAGGTTTCCCTGTCACAGCTGGGGTGAGGCCAAGATGTGAGCACTACATATGGCTAATCAGATATGCTTTAAATGATAGTTATTGCCATTATTATTATTTTGGAGATGCTTAGGGCTGTAAATAGAAAGGAGCACGGAGACAGACTGCCTGGGACGAATCTGGGTTCCTCCTGCTACTATGTGATCTTGGGCAGCTTTCTTACTGTCTCTGTGCCTCAGTTTCCTCATATGCAAAACAGCAATGCTAACAAGACCCACTTCATAGAGTTCTTAGCATTAAGCAAATTAGTATTCGCTAAGCACTTAGTGTAAGTACTATGAAAGTGTTTGGTGGATAAAATAAAGGTGGAGGGCGCCTGGTCCAGCCTTACCTCCCTTGTGCCGAGCTGTGCAGGTGGTGTTACTATATGCTTCCCGGTCTTAGTGTGTTTTAGGTGTTATTCAGCAGCCCGGCTCCCTCCACGGGATGGGTGCGTGTGGTTGTAGCTGTATTAGAAACTTCCACCGGGCAGCGGTGACTGTGGGTTTTACGTCTGTCGATCGGGGGTGTTCTTGCACATGCCTGGATGTAGAGGTGACTCCACTCAGCGCGTTAAAACAGGTATCACACGCCTGACAACCCCAGGGTCTTGCAAGGAGGTCTGATCCTGGCGTTTAGGTGGAGCTGTACGGAGTTGCGAAGGGCAGCGGGGGCCGCGGGCCTGGCGCGTGTGGCAGGAGGGGGTGTTGCCCACTTGAGAACGCAGAGGGGATCGTGGCTCCCACGCCTGTCGGGCTGCGGAGACCGAGCTCCTGGTCGCGTGTCTGTAGCAGGAGGGTCGGTCCACACCTCCTTCGGACAGCCTCCGCCGCTAGCTCGGTGCGCGTCGTGGGAGGTGCCGTTACACACTTCCTGTGGGTCTCCCGGACCACAGCGCGTTTCCGGTGCCGGCTGGAGGCCGGGGTCCGAGCCCCCGCCCCGCTCGCCGGCCCCGCCCCGCCCGCGCCCCGCCCCCCGCCTGCCCGCCGCACTCGGAGTCGGGCGAGCGGAGCTCGAGGCGCACGGAGTGGCGCGCGCCGGTCGGCGGAGCCAGGCTGGCGCCCCCGCCCCCAGCCCCTCAGTCCGTCGCCCGTCCGGCGCCTTCCCGTTCTACTTACCTTCGCTCCCCGGCCCTGTGGCCGCGCTCCCTCTCTCCCCTCCATCCCGCCCCCTCCAGCCCTTGCTGCCGGGCTCCTACAGGCCCCCTCGCTGCCCGCGTTCCTATGGACAGACGCACAGACACCTGCAGGTGGGTGAGAGCCCGCGCGCGGGGCGGGGAGGAGCGCGCCGACGCTGCGCCCGGGGCCGGGAGCCCCTTTGTGTGGGGGGCGGTCGCACTGGCGTCCGCGCCGCTTTCCCCCCACTCGGCGGCCTAGCAGTGACCCGGCTGAACCCTCCTTTTGTTCCTCTGGGCTTGCGGGGCGGGGGGGGCGCGAGGAGGCCGAGAGTCAGGGCTGAGAGCCGGGCGGCCGGACGTCGCCGGCGACGGCCTCGGGGGCGTGAGGGGGTAGAAACCCCCGGCGACCGAGCGAGCGGCGGTCGCGGCTCTGGGCTGTCTCTCTGGGGCCGGCCCGCCGCCCAGCGTCTCCTGTCGCCGCCGCGGCAGCGGGCGCGCTGCGTGGGTCTGGCTCGCCCGCTCCCTCTCTGGGATTTGTTGGAGGTGGGAAGGAGGGCGGGAAAGGGGAAAGAAAAGATGTGCTCTCTTAGTTTTCAAGTCTTGAGGAGGTTATGGAGAGAGAGGGAGAGAGGTGTTTCGGGGCTTTGCCAGACTTGTTTCCCTCCCGCGAGGCACGCCAAGGTGCGTTTGGGGCGTGTGTAAAGGAGCGTGCATCGCTTGGGTCCCTTATTTATTGTTTCTGACGGAGGAGGGCTTTCTCCGAAGGGCTTTTCCGCCCCCCCCACCCCGTCTGAGGCTGCGCACAGTGATTTGTGTTTGTTATCAAATACATCGAGAAATAGATTTCCCTCGCTAGGAGAAGGTTGGGCTGACCAAAATTAAAGAGTGTTTTTTAGTATTCTGATGGCTTTCCTTCTTTCTTTCTTTCTTTCTTTCTTTCTTTCTTTCTTTCTTTCTTTCTTTCTTTCTTTTTTTCAGATAGGGACTTAAAGGCAAGAAATAAAAGATGAATATGGCTGTGATTGTTACATATATGTATAACTTTTGGAGGTAAAGTTTTGTTATTTCCCAGACTCCTTAGGTTTAACATGACAGAATCTTCTACCTATTAAATAAACAGTTCACAAGCAAGTCACTTCCACAGTGGAGGTTAGACTGGAGTGCGATAAACAATTCTCTAACTTTCTGTCCAGGCTAAAACCTTTATTTTTGCTGGCTTAAGATATGAGATCTTTCACGACATATGGGGAGAACATGAACGTTAGAACTGATAATTTCTCCCTGTGATTGTGCTTTCTCTATTCTATTATATGTATTTATGTATTCTCTGTTTATAACCCAACAACTGGGTTGTATATGGTGGATATAACTTTTGAAAAGTACTGTAAGTGATATTTCTGATGTGTATTATTTATCTAAGTTTTTTATGAACAATTGCTATGTATTTGTAGATACTCAGATAATAAATGAAGTTGCATAAGCACCCAGAAAATTAATTTTCCAGATTCAGTTTTTTTTAATGGGACTTTTTTTTTCTTAATTTATTTTTGGCTTCATTGGGTCTTCGTTGCGCGGGCTTTCTCTACTTGCGGGGGTGGGGGGCTACTCTTCGTTGTGGTGGGCGAGCTTCTCATTGCAGTGGCTTCTCGTTGTGGAGCTTGGGCTCTAGGCGCGTGGGCTTCAGTAGTTGTGGCACGCGGGCTCTAGAGCACAGGTTCAGTAGTTGTGGGGCACGGGCTTAGTTGCTTTGTGGCATGTGGGATCTTCCCGGACCAGGGCTCGAACCCGTGTCCCCTGCATTGGCAGGCGGATTCTTAACCACTGCACCACCAGGGAAGCCCTTCCAGATTCAGATTTTTAACGCAGTTGTGGATTTATATCTTTGCATTCACCTCTATCTACTGCTCATTTCTGGAGACTTTTTTTTTTTTTTGCTTATTGTTTGAGAATCCGTATTGACAAACTTAAATCTGATGGTTACCAAGGAGATCAAAAAAGAAAACACAGTTTTGGGGACACGCAGTTATATGTACAGCTATATGTAGGAAATGTAGTCTTTCTTAAAAAATAAAAGTATTATCATCCAAACATGAAGGAAAATTATTATGGTGGAAAAAATATTTGCTATTTAAATTTTTGTCAAGTAACATGTAGAAATTTGTCAGAAAACAATATACAATTTAATATAGTGTTAACTAGGCAAACTGATTTTTGTCATTATAAAGAGGAGACAGTTTAGTATGCCTAAAATAGTGGTCTTTTTCTAGGAGAAAAATGTATCCTAGATTCTTGTCCTAGTTTTACATTAACAGATTAATATTATTTCATGCCTTATTTTGTAAATGCCTGGAGTGTACATTTTTGTACACTTTACTTAAAACTTAGAAGAGGCTACATCTAACAAAGGTCATGCCAGCCTCTTTGATTAGTTCCTGTTTTGACTTCTGTTCTAGATTAGATAAATGAATTTAAACTCTGCACAGAGCTCAGTGTCAGGGGCTGGTGGGCCCTTGGGCAAGATACCTCTTCCTTTTCTAATAAGGATGGCCCAAAGAGGCTAAGTGTTGAAATTTGTTCAGACTTTATCATGAATGGTGGAATAGAGTTCTAAAACACTTCCAGAGTTTCAGCTCTTTAGATACAGACTCCTCATCAGCTCTTCCCAGTATGAAAACAGATAAGCTAACAAATTGAATTGCATGTTTATGTATTTGTTTACATGGCTGTCAGTTGTAGCATTAAGGTTTAACGGAGTCACTGTGTAAACTAAACATTAAGAGTGTGGCCTGCATTGAGAATTGCTTGGCAAAGTTGTAGCTGTGTCTGACAGTTTTCTGGGATCGGCATGGTGTGTTTACTTAGGCTGGCTAAAAGATAACACCTGTTTTTTTTGTTTTGTTTTTGTTTGTTGACTGTGATATGTAGATATTAATTTTTTTGTTTTGTGTTTTGTTTTTCTATAATTAACTATTTTAGTTAATCAGAAGCATTCCAGAGACTCCTTCATATTTTCATTTGATTTTTCGTCTGGTATGTTGGTGTTTAGGAAGGCATGTAAATTATTTTTCACATCTCATGTTTGAAATTTTTTTCTGCTGCTTTTGATACTATGACAAATGCTTCCAGAAATTTTGAATTTGCATAAAGTTGGGTTTTAAATGTATCAATAGCTGAGCAGTAGAATCTGATATTTACCAGTTTTTGTTTTTTGTTTTAACAACACTAAGCTTTCCACGGTTAAATTTGATAGGCTTTAAAATCCATAGACTTTTCTAGTCTTTTCCTGTTTGTTAGTTATTAGTGTGGTACCATTAAAAGACACTTAAAATGTTCACTTTATGTTTGGAACCCTCAAATGACTAGTATTATCATTAGTAATAACCAGGGGGAAAGCTGAAAAGTTAACAGTTTTATTCTTTATAAAAGATCTGTGCCTTTCAAGTTCTTTTTCCTGAAGTTTTTTGTAGCTTGGGAAAGTAGGCCTGACTGTGAGAGGTGCGGACAGTGACCTCTCATTCCAGCCTTTATCGTCCTGCGTTGTTTAAGAGCAGTACATACCCTTGCTGCTTGCCGAAAATGCAGAATTCATTCTTGGACTAATATTCTGCTACCAGATGTATGAGGCTGGCTCTAAAGAAGCTTTTTCTCTTAAATACTGTCAAAAATAGAGAAGCTGAAGATTGGAGAGAAGCCATTTATTTTGAACAGTTTATTTTTTGACAGTTTGTGTTTGTAAAGAAACCTGCTCATAATATTTAGTGAAGAGACCTACATAGTTGCCTGAAGAAACCCCACAGGTTTCTTTTTTGCCTTGAAAAAAGTTTCCATAGAGCTTAACTCTTCCATGGTACTTCTTGACTTTGCTTCTGATTAGTTGATTTATGGACTTTATTTACCAGCATGATTGGAGAATTCTTTTGCTATACTGAAATTGCACTCTGCCTGTGCTCTCTTCTGTTTCCTAGGTAACAAATGCACTGCACAGATTCCATAATGAGGACTGTGGTTTGCTAGTTACAGTGTAAATTCTGTTGTTTGGTAAAGCTTAGTCTCAAATTCAAATAAAGGTCAAGAAACCAAAAGTACTGAAAATGCAAATTTTTGCATTTTATTTTGTATGCAGTGTCAACAAAGTGTAATACCCTTTTCTGGAGAAAGGCAAATTATGCAGCAGTATTCATGTTTGTTTTGCAAAGTCTCACACTTAAACCGTTGGAGAGCTTTTTGAGTATTGCATATTGGTAAAACCAGTGTCTCTAGTGACAAAGAAGATGTATTTCAGAAACACTTTATCACACTTAAAGTAATATAGAAAGCAAAGGGATGTGGTCTAGGACATCAGTAATTGGACCTTTTGTACTGAAAGAAAAGTAGCATCAAAAGATGTCTCAAAAGATAAATTGTGCAACTTTATGTGAAGTATAAGTTTAAAAAACTTGAAGAAGACATTAAATTATTTAAGAAACTTTTTAAAACATTGAAAGTCTTACCACAAAATGGTGCATTTTTCTTCCAGCTTTTTCCCCCCTCTGATCTGCCTGAATGTTGACCGGCCTGGCACGAGAGAGCAGGTCTTCAAGTTGGAGAATTGCTTTCCCCTCCACCTTACTTCCTCTTGGGCCTCTGTAGCTCTGGATGCAGGGCAAGAAGTAGTGCAACTGCTAGTAATTATTACCTGTTTGTTAAAAAACAAAAAACACAAAAATAACTTTCAAAGAATTCCATTAATACCCATTGCAAATATCTTTTCATTTGATGCCTGAAAACTTTTTTTTATTTGTTAATTATCAAGGATTCCATTAGCTGAAATTTTTTTAAAAAATTCTTTTGAGTTCTAAAGAATTATCCAAAGTTGCCTCCATTACTCTCCCTTCCTTGGCTGAATTGTTTTTGGGTTATTTTATTTACTTTTTTAGTTCATTAAAATGTCAGGAATAGGATATATCTTGGTTGGATTTCTCTCTTCTTGATTTTTCTCAAAACTGACACTACTTTAACCTCTTTCGTCCTTTTCTACTTGCCAATATTGTGTCCCTTCACTTTTCCCTTGTCAATATCTTCCCTGTTTTCCCTTGTAAATACTTACTGTTTAAAAAATTTTATTGTTGCATATAAGCCATAATCACCACATAGCAAAAGCTCTACTTTTCTGTTACAAGGCTTCATACTTACTGGAATATTATCAATATATGTGGACTCTTACCCAACTAGGACTACTTTCTCTCTCTAGCCTGTATTCATTTTCAAGGGCTGCTGAAACAAAGTATGACAGACTGGGTGGCTTCTACAACAAAAATTTATTTAATTTTTACAGTTCTGGAAGCTATCAGATGTTGGCAGGGTTGGATTCTTCTAAGGCCTCTCTCCTTGGCTTGTAGGTGGTTGTTTTCCTTAGGTATCTTCACATGGTCCTTCCTATGTGCCCCTCTGTGACCTAATCTCCTCTCTTCCTGTAAGGACATCAGTCCATATCCTTAGGATTCACCCAAATGACCTCATTTACCTTAATTACCTCTTTAAAGGCCCAGTCTCCAAATACAGTCTCATTCTGAAGTACTGGGGGTTAGGACTTAAGTGTATGAATTTGGAGGGAACACAATTCAGCTGATAATACAGCCTATTCCTCCACCATTGTCTTTCATACATATATACATACATACATACATACATACATACTTCACGCCATATGTGTAATTTTATAGTGGTTTTCATCTTTTATACCTTTTTTATTACTCTCTTGGCATTTTTTCACTTGAGTGCAAGGTCCAGTAGACAGCAATATGATCAACTTCGTATGCCATTAAAAATAATTAAAGGGCTTCCCTGGTGGCGCAGTGGTTGGGAATCTGCCTGCCAATGCAGGGGACACGGGTTCGTGCCTTGGTCTGGGAGGGTCCCGCATGCCGCGGAGCGGCTGGGCCCGTGAGCCGCAATTGCTGAGCCTGCGCTTCTGGAGCCTGTGCTCCGCAACAGGAGAGGCCGCGATAGTCAGAGGCCCGCACACCGCGGTGAAGAGTGGCCCCCGCTTGCCGCAGCTGGAGAAAGCCCTCGCACAGAAACGAAGACCCAACACAGCCATAAATAAAAATAAAAATAAATAAATTAATTAATAAAAAAAAATAATTAAAGTGGGGAGTTAAAGGCTTTAATTTGTTTTTATTCATTCTTCATATTCATTATTTTTAAATACTTTATTTTGAATAGTTTAAAGTAGAAAATTCTTAATCATTGGTTTCAAATGCAGGAGAATCTCAATGTAGCCAAATTTAGTGAAACTGCTGATGCTGTTTTCTTGTGAATTCTAAGGACATGTTTCTTTTGGTGCTCTTTTTCAGATATTGGCCTTGCTCCTTGCACGGTAAATTACACGCCATTCTGATCAGTTCACACCTTCCTTGGCTGATGTCTCTTGAATCTGATATCCACTCAGGGCCTCTCTGCTGAAATCCAGATGTATACAACAACCAACTGGACACAGTCATTTGATATGCCACAAACACTTCACATTCAGCATGCCCAAAACTTGATTTATCTTTCTCTTCACATCTGTGTCTTTTCTTGTGTTCCCTAGCTTAGTGAGTGGTACTATCTCCATCCATTTTCCCAGTCCAGAAATTTAGGAGTTATCTGTGACGCCTCCCTTATTCTCAGTCCTGTCTTCCATACATAATCAAGTGCCTAGAGCAGTCAGTTCCTGCTCCCCAAGATTTCTCAGTTCTGTCTGTTCACCCCATACAAGTCACAAACTACTCTGTCACCTTTGCCCGTCATTGGTTTTAGTTCTACAGTTGAATATATTCAGTTTACAACATAAATCTTTGTGCTAAGGCTTCTATAAGCATCATTTGATAGTCTGAAGCTCAATGAATCCTCATAAATAGCTTGTGTGAGAAATATCTTCTGTCTTTCATACTTAAAACTGTTCATCTGTGGCTTTTAAACTTGAAGGGCAGTTTGGCTGAATATAATTACTTAGCCTGCATTTTCTTCCCTCAAATACCTTTTTTTTTTTCTTTTAATGTTTGCATCTCTCTTTTTTTAAAAGTAATTTTATTTATTTATTTATTTATTTATATATGGCTGCGCTGCATTCGGGATCTTAGTTCCCAGACCAGGGATCGAACCTGCGCACCCTGCAGTGGAAGCTCAGAGTCTTAACCACTGGACCACTGGAGAATTCCCCTTTCCTCAAGTATCTTAAATATGTTATTCTGTTTTAAGATTTGACAAACCTTTTCTTTAAAAGGCCAAATAGTAATTATTTTAGGCTTTGTGGGCCATAGGTCACTGTCACAATTATTTAACTGTGCCATGTCAGTGCAAAAGCAGCCATAGAGAATATATAAATGAACAAGCATGACTGTGTTCCAGTAAAACTTTATTTACAGAACTGGACAGTGGGCTAGATTTGGTACATAAGCCATAGTTTGTTGAGTCCTACTATATTGTATTCTGATAAAAAGTGTTGTTAGAGTCTAATACCAATATGATTTTCTTTCTTTTTTAAGCGTCTTTATCTTTTTTCCTAGATGCCCAAAGGACATTCCTCCCCCTTTAAAAAAATTTTTTTTTTTTATTTTGGCTGTGCTGGGTCTTTGTTGTAGCACATGGGCTCTTTGTTGCGGCGTGCGGGGCTTCTCTAAGTTGTGGTGCGTGGGCTTACTTGCAGTATGTGGGATCTTATTTCCCTGATCAGGGATCGAACCCAGGCCCCCTGCATTGGGAGCACGGAGTCTTAACCACTGGACCACCCACCAGGGAAGTCTCCCTTCATCTTTAAAGGCAAATAATTTTACTAGAATACGTCTTAAGTGTTGGCTGTTCTCTGTTAATTTTTCCAGATACACAATGGATGTTTTATTATGTTGGCTCAAATGTTTTTAAAAAGTATTTTCATCAGTTATATTATTCTTTTCCATTATTTTTATTTTCTTCCTTGAAGTCTTCTGTTACATATGTGTTGAATCTTCTTTGCTTATCTTTTATGTCTATACTTTATTCAGATTCTTTTTATTTTATTTTTTATATTTGCTGTATTTTTTTCTTTTCCTCTTTTAGTCTCTTTAATGTACTTTCCATGGTGTCTATCTATTAAGCCTAGTGTACCTTCTAGTTTTGTCTTCCTTTTGAATTTTTTTTTCCTTTCGTATTCCATACTGAACTCTGTCATTTCTCTTTTTAAATGTTCTTGTTATTTGGCCATTGTCATTTTTTTTTAGCTTTTCTATTTCTGATGTATGCTTTCTTTAATAGCATCCTATCATTTCCTTAACTTCTTTCAATTCATATTGAAATATTATGTTACAGTTTTCATCTGCTTTATGGCCATACTTTTGTGACGTTCCTTCATTGACTACTGGTACGTAATTTGGTTCTTTTTAATCTTTTTCTCACAGTACTTTTCATAGGGTTATATTGTATTCTTTTCTCTTGTTCATGTATAAATTAGAGGGATTTACCTGTACTTCAGGAGGTTTCTGTGATGGGGGTGGAAGTGGACCAAGGTAGTTTTCTTAGTTTCAAGGTTTGAAATTTTCTCCTTGGTTTCTTATGTGAAGTATTTAAAAATATGGCCATTAAAAATCAAAGTGAGATACCAATACATACCCACTAGAATGGCTAAATGAAATAAATGAAAAATACCAAGTGTTGGTGAGAATGTAGAGTAATTGGAATTCTCATGCACTGCTGTTGGAAGTGTAAATTGGTGTAGAAATATAAATGGATACAAGCAATTTGGAAGGTTGTTTGGCAGTATCTACTAAAGCTGTGCATATGCATATCCTATAGCTCAGTAATTCCACTTGAAGATAAATGCTTACCAAATAAATGTACAAGAATGTTCATAGTACTGTTTGTAATGGCCCCAAACTGAAGTGTGCCCAAATGACCATCAGTATAATATGTGGTAGGGTGTTACATTGATGACCCCAAATAAATCACATCTCCTGGTGTCTACAACCTTGTGTTGTCTCTTTCCACAGTGAGTCTAATTTTGGCCACATAACTTACTTTGGCCAATGGACATTAGCAAGCTTGATCCGTTGAGGGATTAGTGACTAGAAAGGAGAAAAGTGGAGGCTTCTGGAGTGCGGGTAATATTCTGTTTCTTGATTTGGTTGCTGGTTACATAAATGTCTTCTGTTTGTGAAATGGTGAAATATGAGCAGCTTGTTCACTTATTATTTCTGCCCTTTTCTAATGGTATATTATATTTCAACATACAGGAATAAATATGTTCTCTTTATCTAGTCTCTGCTGTGATATTCTCTGAGATTGGCCTCCTTTTGGTATCTTTATCCTTTATCCTTAGTGATGCCTCTTTGTTTGATTTAGATTTTAATCCCAACAGTTTTCTTTTTTTAAATTTTTTTCTTTTTTTGGCTGCGTTGTGTCTTCATTGCTGCGCAAAGGCTTTCTCTAGTTGTGCTACTCAGGCTTCTCCTTGTGGTGGCTTCTCGTTGCGGAGCACGGGCTCTAGGTGCACGGGCTCAGTAGTTGTGGCACACGGGCTTAGTTGCTCTGTGGCATGTGGGATCTTCCTGGATCAGGGATGGAACCCGTGTCCCCTGCAGTGGCAGGCAGATTCTTAACCATTGCACCACCAGGGAAGTCCCCTTTTTTAAAATTTTTATTATTTTAATTTAAAAAATTTTTCTGGCCGCGCTGCACAGCTTGTGGGATCTTAGTTCCCCAACCAGGGATCCAGCCCAGGCCCACAGCAGTGAAAGTGCCAAGTCTTAACCACTGGATCAACAGGGAAGTCCCCCAACAGTTTTCTTTCTAAGGCCTCTTAGTAGGTCCCCATGGTCTTGTAGTCTTCTCTAGAAGCCTGAGAAGCTTTACTCTTCTCTCATCCAGTTTCATTTAAATGGGATCCTTTCTTTTTGAGGGTAATTGTTGGTAATTTCTTGTTCCAGTTTATATAATTATCAGAACTTCTCTTTTTTTCTCTCCTCACCTGCCCAGTTTTTGATCCTGTGAGTCCTGTTTATGTGAGTATTTTAGCTTCTGCCTGCTCATCTCGGGTTCATGGGGCTACTTCATCACCTAATTCTGTTGATCTTACCTTTTGTTATCCTAGTTATTTTATCTGCCCCCACCCCTGCCATCCCATATACTTGTAGATTCACTTGCAATTGTAAGAAATAATAGATTCTTTGCATACTTTGCTGTTTCCCCTGATGGTTAACATTTTGTAAAACTATACTTATAATATCACAACTAGGCTGTTGACTGTTATGGGCTGAATTGCATTCCCCCTGGTTCATATGTTGAATCCTTGATCCCCCAGTGCTTCAGAATGTGACTGTATTTGGAGCTAGGGCATTTAACGAGGTGCTTAAGTTAAAACGAGGCTGTTGGGGTGGCCATGATCCATTCTGACAGGTGTCCTTGTAAGAGGAAATTTGGACACAAAAAGAGACACCAGGGATGTGTGTACAGAGGAGAGACCATGTGAGGACACAGTGTGAAGGTGGCTATCTGGAAGCCACGGAGAGAGGCATCAGAAGAAACCGGATTTGCCAACACCTTCATCTTGGATTTCTAGCCTTCAGAACTGAGAAAATTAATTTCTGTTGTTTAAGTCACCTAGTCTGTGGTATTTATTTTGTTATGGTAGCCCTAGCAAATGAATACATTGACATCTGTACAATTGTCCACTTTTATTCAGATTTCCAATTTTACTTTTACTCATATGTGTGTGTATTAGGTTCAGTACAGTTTTATCATCTGTGTATATACTTGTTTCTACCAGCCCCTCCATTCTCCCACCCTGCCACCCCTTCCCTAACCCCTGACAACCATTACGAGGTCTTCCATTTCTGGAACTTTGTCATTTAAAAAAATGTTATATAAATGGAATCATACAGTATGTAACCTTTTGGGATTGGCTTTTTCCACTAAGCATAATTCCCTGGAGATACATCCAGGTTGTTGCATGTATCAGTAGTTTGTTCCTTTTTATTCCTGTGTAGTAGTACATGGATTTATCATACTTTATTTAAGCATTCATCTGCTGAAGGACATCTAGGTTGATTCCATTTCTTGGCCTTTACAAATAAAGATATTATGAACATAACTTTTAATTTTTTCTGGGAAACATACCCAGGAATGTAATTGCTATATCATATGGTAATTACACGTTTAATTTTTTAAGTAACTGCCAAACTTTTCCAGAGTGACTGTGCCATTTTATATTCCCACCAGCAATATATAAGTGATCTAGTTTCTCCACATCCTTGTTAGCATTTGATGTTGTCCCTGTTTCTTTTTTTTTTTTTTTAAACTGGCTGCAGCTGTGGGTTGGCTGCTGCTTTTTTTTTTTTTTTAATTTATTTATTTTTGGCTGCTTTGGTTCTTTGTTGCTGCGCGCGGGCTTTCTCTAGTTGTGGTGAGCAGGGGCTACTCTTAGTTGCGGTGCACGGGCTTCTCACTGCGGTGACTTCTCTTGTTGCGGAGCACGGGCTCTAGGCATGCGGGCTTCAGTAGTTGCAAAACGTGGGCTCAGTAGTTGTGGCTCGTGGGCTCTAGAGCGCGGGCTCAGCCGTTGTGGGGCACGGGCTGAGTTGCTCTGCGGCACATGGGATCTTCCCGGACCAGGGCTCGAACCCATGTCCCCTGCATTGGCAGGTGGATTCTTAACCACTGCGCCACCCAGGAAGCCCGTCACTGTTTCTTATTTTAGCCATTCTGATGTGTGTTTAGTAATATTGTGGTTTTGGCTAATGGCTAATGTTATACATCTTTTCATGTGCTTATTTGCCATCTGTATATCCTTTTCAGTGAAATGTCTGTTTATGTCTTTTGTCCATTTTCTAATTGAATTTTTTTGTTGGCTTGTTTTACTGTTTTCACAGTTCTTTATTCTAGATACTAGTCGTTTGTCAGATATTTGGTTTGTAAATGCTTTCTTCTAGTCTATAGATGTCTTTTAATCCTCTTCACATGTGCTTTCACAGAGCAAAAATTTTTCATTTTAATTTTACCAATTTTTCCTATTCTGGATCTTGCTTTTGGTTTCAAGTCTAGGAACTCTTTGCCTAGCACCAGATCCCAGCGATTTCCTTGTATGTTGTTTTATACCAGTTTTTGTTTAGTTTAGTTTATTGTTTTACAGTTAAGTCTCTGATCCAATTTGTGTTAGTTTTTATTTAAGATATGAGGTTTAGGTTGAGGTTCATTTTTGCCTGTGGATGTCCAGTTACTCCAGCACCATTTGTTGAAAAGGCTATCCTTCCTCCATTGAATTTCTTTTGCACCTTTGTAAAAAGTTAGTTGAGCATATGTGTGAGTCTATTTCTTGGTCTGCTCCATCTGTTTTTATGAATAGATACGAGGAGAGTCCAGAACTAAGCTTCTGATTCTATCCTGCTTGCTTAGAAGTCCTTATTTATTCCTAGAATGATTTTTTGTTATTATGTTGGAAACTATTTTTTTCCTATTGATCAAGGGGGACAGATATCTGTGTAGGTTAAAAAAAAAAAGTAAGGTATGCAGTAATTTGATTAATAGCTTTTGTAGTTTATCTGCTTTATAATATAGTGATAAGCCCATATATATTTGTTGCAGAGAGTTTAATTCTTTTATGATTTACTCAGATTGTTAACATTCATGACAATTACAATTCAGTAATATTCTTCATTTATCTGGCATCTTGAGAAAACAAGAAACTCTACATTAATGAATTTCTCTATAACTAAAGTTTAACTCCTGGATGAAACTTAAGATTTTAATCATTTTTAGAGAAAATATATCCCAAATGTAGTTTAAGTAAAGGTAGCATGTCAGTTGCTTTTGGAAATTTGCCAAAGTAATCCTTTTCTGGCATCTGGATGAATCCAAGCAGATATAGAAACATTTTCAAGATTTTTTTCACTCCCCCCAAAATTCTCTTAACTTTTTTTTAAAGAAGTTTAAAAAACTTTTTTTTAGTTTCGCAATTTTAGACTGGTTTTGCACAACTAATGCAAGGAAGGATTCATCTACCCAACTAACATATTCATCAGATTCACTGATTTACCCAAACCCTGTTTAAAACAGCCTTTGACCAAACAACTAGACTAACAGAGAACTTCAGACCCCAGGGAATATCAGTTGAAGTGAGGCCTCCTGAAGGTTCTCATCTCAGCACCAAGACCCAGCTCTATCCAACTGCCTGCAAACTCCAGTGCTGGACGTCTCAGGCCAAACAAGCAGTAAGACAGGAATATGGCACCACCCATCAAACAAACAAAAAAAAAAGAAACAACAAAAAAATATGTTACAGACGCAGGAGCAATGTAAAAACGCACCAGACCAAACAAAAGAAGAGGAAATAAGCAGTCTACCTGAAAAAGAATTCAGAATAATGAGAGTAAAGATGATCCCAAATCTTGGAAATACAATGGAGAAAATACAAGAAACGTTTAACAAGGACCAAGAAGAACTAAAGAGCAAACAAACAATGATGAACAACACAATAAATGAAGTTAAAAATTCTGTAGAAGGAATCAATAGAATAACTGGGGCAGAAGAACAGGTAAGTGAACTGGAAGATAAAATAGTGGAAATAACTGCCTCAGAGCAGAATAAAAAAGAATGAAAAGAATTGAGGACAGTCTCAGAGACCTCTGGGACAACATTAAATGCACCAATGTTCGAATTATAGAGATCCCAGAAGAAAAAAAGAAAAAGAAAGGGTGTGGGAAAGTATTTGAAGAGATTATAGTTGAAAACTTCCCTAACGTGGGAAAGGAAATAGTCAAGTCCAGGAAGCACAGAGAGTCCCATACAGGATAAATCCAAGGATAAACACGCCAAGACGCATATTAATCAAACTATCAAAAATTAAATACAAAGAAAAATTATTAAAAGCAGCAAGGTAAAAGCAACAAATAACATACAAGGGCATACCCATAAGGTTAACAGCTGATCGTTCAGCAGAAACTCTGCAAGCCAGAAGGGAGTGGCAGAACATATTTAAAGTGATGAAGGGAAAAATCCTACAACCAAGATTACTCTACCCAGCAAGGATCTCATTCAGATTTGACGGAGAAGTTAAAACCTTTACAGACAAGCAAAAGTTAAGAGAATTCAGAACCACCAAACTAGCTTTACAGCAAATGCTAAAGAAACTTCTCTAGGCAGGAAACACAAGCAAAGGAAAATACCTACAATAACAAACCCCAAGCAATTAATAAAATGGTAATAGGAACATACATATTGATAATTACCTTAAATGTAAATGGATTAAATGCTGCAACCAAAAGACACAGACTGGGTAAATGGATACAAAACAAGACCTGTATATATGCTGTCTACAAGAGAGCCACTTCAGACCTAGGGACACATACAGACTGAAAGTGAGGGGATGGAAAAAGGTATTCCATGCAAATGGAAATCAAAAGAAAGCTGGAGTAGCAATTCTCATATGAGACAAAACAGACTTTAAAATAAAGACTATTACAAGAGACAGAGAAGGACACTACATATTGATGAAGGGATCAATCCAAGAAGAAGATAGAACAATTGTAAATATTTATGAACCTAACATCAGAGCTCCTCAATACATAAGGCAAATGCTAACAGCCGTAAAAGGGGAAATTGACAGTAACACAATAATAGTAGGGGACGTTAACACCCCACTTTCACCAATGGACAGGTCACCCAAAATGAAAGTAAATAAGGAAACACAAGCTTTAAATAACACATTGAACAAGGTGGACTTAATATTTATAGGACATTCCATCAAAAACCAAGAGAATACACTTTCTTCTCAAGTGCTCATGGAACATTCTCCAGGATAGATCATATCTTGGGTCACAAATCAAGCCTCAGTAAATTTAAGAAAATTGAAATCGTATCAAGTATCTTTTCCGACCATACCACTATGAGACTAGATATCAATTACAGGGAAAAAAACTGTAAAAAATACAAACACATGGAGGCTAAACACTGTGTTACTCAGTAACCAAGAGATCACTGAAGAAATCAAAGAGGAAACCAAAAAATACCTAGAAACAAATGACAAACACGACGAGCCAAAACCAAATGGAGACAGCAAAAGCAGTTTTAAGAGAGAAGTTTACAGCAATACAATCCTACCTCAGCAAACCAGAAACATCTCAAACAACCTAACCTTACACCTAAAGCAATTAGAGAAAGAACAAAAAACCCCCACAGTTAGCAGACGGAGGGAAATCATAAAGATCAGATCAGAAATAAATGAAAAAGGAATAAAGGAAACAAGAGCAAAGATCAGTAAAACTAAAAGCTGTTTCTTTGAGAAGATAAACAAAATTGATAAACCATTAGCCAGACTCATCAAGAAAAAAACGGGAGAAGACTCAAATCAACAGAATTAGAAATTAAAAAGGAGAAGTAACAACAGACACTGCAGAAATGCAAAGGATCATGAGAGATTACTATAAGCAACTATATGCCAATTAAATGGACAACCTGGAAGAAATGACAAATTCTTAGAAAATATAACACAACCTTCTGAGACTGAACCTGGAAGAAGTAGAAAATATGAACAGACCAGTCACAAGCACTGAAATTGAGACTGTGCTTAAAAATTTTCCAGCAAACAAAAGCCCAGGACCAGATGGCTTCACAGGTGAATTCTATCAAACATTTAGAGAAGAGCTAACACCTATCCTTCTCAAACTCTTCCAAAATATAGCAGAGGGAGGAACACTCCCAAACTCATTCTATGAGGCCACCATCACCCTGATACCAAAACCAGACAAAGATGTCACAAAAAAAGAAAACTACAGGCCAACATCACTGGTGAACATAGATGCAAAAATCCTCAGTAAAGTACTAGCAAACAGAATTCAACAGCACATTAAAAGGATCATACACCATGATCAAGTGGGGTTTATCGCAGAAATGCAAGGATTCTTCAATATACGCAAATCAATCAATGTGATACATACTAACAAATACCATATTAACAAATTGAAGGATAAAAACCATATGATAATCTCAATAGATGCAGAAAAAGCTTTTGACAAAAACCACCCATTTATGATAAAAACTCTCCAGAAAGTAGGCATAGAGGGAACCTACCTCAACATAATAAAGACCATATATGACAAACCCATAGTAAGCATTGTTCTCAGTGGTGAAAAACTGAAACCATTTCCTCTAAAATCAGGAAGAAGACAAGGTTGCCCACTCGCACCACTGTAATTCAACATAGTTTTAGAAGTTTTAGCCATGACAATCAGAGAAGAAAAAGAAATAAAAGGAATCCAAATCGGAAAAGAAAAAGTAAAGCTGTCACTGTTTGCAGATGACATGATAGTATACATAGAGAATCCTAAAGATGCTACCAGAAAACTACTAGAGGTAATCAATGAATTTGGTAGAGTAGCAGGATACAAAATTAATGCATAGAAATCTCTTGCATTCCTATACACTAATGATGAAAAATCTGAAAGAGAAATTAAAGAAACACTCCCATTTACCTAAAGAAACACTCCCATTTACCACTGCAGCAAAAAGAATAAAATACCTAGGGATTAAACCTATCTAAGGAGACAAAAGACCTGTATGCAGAAAACTAAGACACTGATGAAAGAAATTGTAGACGATACAAACAGATGGAGAGATATACCATGTTCTCAGATTGGAAGAATCAACACTGTGAAAATGACTATACTACCCAAAGCAATCTACAGATTCAGTGCAATCCCTATCAAACTACCAATGGCATTTTTCACAGAACTAGAACAAAAAATTTTACAATTTGTATGGAAACACAAAGGACCCTGAATAGCCAAAGCAATCTTGAGAAAGAAAAACGGAGCTGGAGGCATCAGGCTCCTGGACTTCAGACTATACTACAAAGCTACAGTAATCAAGACAGTATGGTACTGGCACAAAAACAGAAATATAGATCAATGGAACAGGATAGAAAGCCCAGAGATAAACCCACGCACATATGGTTACCTTATTTTTGATAAAGGAGGCAAGAATATACAATGGAGAAAAGACAGCCTCTTCAGTAAGTGGTGCTGGGAAAACTGTACAGCTATATATAGAAGAATGAAATTAGAACACTTCCTAACACCATACACAAAAATAAACTCAAAATGGACTAAAGACCTAAATGTAAGGCCAGACAGTATAAAACTCTTAGAGAAAGACATAGGCAGAACACTCTATGACATAAATCACAGCAAGATCCTTTTTGACCCACTTCCTAGAGAAATGGAGATAAAAATAAACACATGGAACCTATTGAAACTTAAAAGCTTTTGCACAGTAAAGGAAAACATAAACAAGACGAAAAGACAACCCTCAGAATGGGAGAAAATATTTGCAAACGAAGCAACTGACAAAGGATTAATCTCCAAAATAAACAAGCAGCTCATGCAGCTCAATATCAAAAAAACAAACAACCCAATCCAAAAATGGGCAGAAGACCTAAGTAGACATTTCTCCAGAAAAGATATACAGATTTTCCAACAAACACATGAAAGGATGCTCAGCATCACTAATAATTAGAGAAATGCAAATCAAAACTACAATGAGGTATCACCTCACACCAGTCAGAATGCCATCATCAAAAAATCTACAAACAATAAATGCTGGAGAGGGTGTGGAGAAAAGGGAACCCTCTTGCACTGTTGGTGGGAATGTAAACTGATACAGCCACTATGGAGAGCAGTTTGGAGGTTCCTTAAAAAACTAAAAATAGAACTACCATACAACCCAGCAATCCCACTACTGGGCATATACCCTGAGAAAACCATAATTCAAAGAGTCATGTACCACAGTGTTCATTGAAGTACTCTACAATAGCCAGGACATGGAAGCAACCTGTGTCCATTGACAGATGAATGGATAAAGAAGGTGTGGCACATACATATAATGGAATATTACTCAACCATAAAAAGAAACAAAATTGAGTTATTTGTAGTGAGGTGAATGGACCTAGAATCTGTCATACAGAGTGAAATCAAGAAGAGAAAAACAAATATCATATACTAACAGAAATATGTGGAATCTAAAAAAAAAAAAAAAAGGTTCTGATGAACCTAGGGGCAGGACAGGAATAATGACACAGACATAGAGAATGGACTTGAGGACACAGGGAGGGGGAAGGATAAGCTGGACGAAATGAGAGAGTAGCATTGACATATATACACTACCAAATGTAAAATAGATAGCTAGTAGGAAGCAGCTGTAAAGCACAGGGAGGTCAGCTCGGTACCTTGTGACCACTTAGAGGGGTCAGATAGGGAGAGTGGGAGGGAGACACATTTCCATCATTACAGAAAGTTCTGGACAACACCACACTACATCTTTATGATGGAAAGCGTCTCACTTTTCCGTAGCATCATAAAAGAGCTCTCTGTGGATGGATGGTAGTGATGGTAGCAGAACAGTGTGAATGTACTTAATGCCAATGAACTGCACACTTAAAAAGAGTTAAGATGGTAAATTTTATGTTATGTATTTTACCCCCTCTCCCCTGCTGCAAAAGAGCAGTTCTCTCAGTTACACTCTCTCCTTATATTCCAACGTGTGGCACAAATTGCAGCTGGTTACTAAATTGGACCTCCTTCAGGTGTGGGCTCACCAAAACTAAGAATTTATTTACTTATTTATTTTAATTAAATATTTATTTATTTAGTTTTGACTGCATCAGGTCTTCATTGTGGCACACAGGGTCTTTCATTGTGGCACGAGTGCTCTTCGTTTCGGCATGCAGGTTTGTCTCTAGTTGTGGCGCACAGGTTTCAGAGCACATGGGCTCAGTAGTTGCGGTGCATGGGCTCTCTAATAGTGTGCGCAGGCTCCAGAGTGCATGGGCTCTGTAGTTGCAGCACGCAGGCTCTTTAGTTGTGGTGTGCAGGCTTAGTTGCCCCGTGGCATGTGGGATCGTAGTTCCCCAACCAGGGATCGAACTTGCATCCCCTGAATCGCAAGGGAGATTCTCAACCACTGGACCACCAGGGAAGTCCTAAAGCCAATAATTTATAAGTGGTTGTAAGCATATGAAAAAAACCCAATGCCTGCTGTCCATTTCTACTTCCTATGCTTTGGCTTTGAGTTTTTACATATTCTTGGTTGGATCCATCCACCTTTTATTTCAACAGCATTGTTATTAGACCCTTCTCAAATCTTCCCACACCACACAGTCCTCTCCTTCAGAGATATGTTAATCCCTCAGCACTAATATCAGTGCCACCATTACATCTTGTTGACTATGTATACATGGGAATAGGGGTGAGAAACGATCGATCAATACTGAAAAAAGAGCTGAAATCAACAGAGGAAATAAGATGGGGTAGAGGGACACACCAAAAAAAAAATCCCATTCTTTAGAAATTAAAATTAGAAGTGGTAAATCAGTTTGCTAGAAAGAACAAGAGCAGCAAAAACCTTGTGTGTGTGCGTGTGTGTGTTGCCGGGGTTGAGGGGTCGACAAAGGCCCCAAAGTAACAATAACTCAAAATCTCTGTAATGCAGTCTGCAATTGTGCTTAATCAACTACAAACCTCAGTGCTCCCTCAGTTATGAAATCTTACTCCAAAGTCCTGCTTTAAACCTATCGGGATTTGCATATAGTGTATAGTCTCCACTTGGGGCAGTTTGATATATGCAGTGACTTCTAGGAACACAACTCCCCACATAAACAATGCCTACCCACCCATAGGTCCAAGAATAAAACCAGAACCATCTGAATCAGAGCTAACTTTATCACTATATTTTCATCTTGGGTTTCAATTTAGCATTTTCTTTTATATACAGTGAAATGCTAACAACTTTGTCAACCACGTTTAGGTCATATACACTGAGTTTTCTGTGGTTCTGCTAAAATACCCACACTTTTTCCCAGTCCCGTGGGTCAGCAGTCTATAAACGTGGAACAACCTGCCTTTGAAAGAAGGCACCTCTGCTGAAACGGCGTCATATGTGCGATGTGGGCCTGAGTGTAACCATCTGGCAGCCCACTCACATTCACTGTTGGATGGATGCTGAACCTACCAGCTCTCATTCCGTCCTCAAATCTTAAACCTAAGAGCTACTTGCAGATTTCCAGTCAGGGCAAAGTTCCTGTTAAATCTGTCTGTTAAGACAAAGTGGGATGAACTTAGAGGCATTTTTTTTTTTTTTTCTAAAGGAGAATTCAAGAAAAGAATTCAAGATACACATCACCCCATAGGTCTTATCTTACGTGCTGTACACAGTGAGTCAATACACCATGCACAAGCTCTGGCATCAGCCAGACATGTTTCATATCTTGGCTCCAGCAACTACTAGCTGTATAACTTTGAAGAATTCACTTAACCTCTGAGACTCAATTTTCACATTTTATAAGATGGAAATAACAGTAACAGTACCTTAGTTCTGTGGATGTAGTAAGATGACATATGTAAAAGACTGACAACATATCCAGCAAAAAAGGCTTTTAGAAACTTCTCTGCACAACTGCCACTGTCCAGTCCAGCCAACCGCCTCTCCAGTTTTGCTGTATATTCAGCACTCAACTCAGCTCACATAGTCTGTCCTCAGTAAGTGGTAGCTATTATTAACTACGCTCCTCATCCAAACCAGCTCTATCCCCTGACCTCACCTCTGCTAGTTTGCAGATTCACTGACCCCATCTACTCACTAATTATGGCATCTCAGAGGACACTCTACAGCCAGCCAATGCCCCCTTCTTCTCTCCAAGTGGCACCCTGACCCCTCCCTCACCCCGCATAGCTGATTTCATCAGTGCCTGCTAATACTGGGCCAGTTCTATGCAAGTCTAGACTAATGACCTGTGCTAAAATGACATTAGAGCATGTGTTCATACACATACGTTCCAGAAAGATTTGTTCAAGGGCTCATTCTTAATCATTTTTAGAAAAATATTTCACTAAGAAATTCTAAACTACCTTCCTTAGGACTTTCAAAAGTATAAAACAAGGTGAGGAAATTCCAGGCCAGAGACCAGAACTGACATATGGCTTAAATTTCATGTAATCCAGGCCACAGCTTCTAAAACCACATGGTTGGTGCTTTAAAATCAACATATCCAATTATGAATGTATCTGAAAGGTTTTGGCGTCCTTCCAGAACCATCCTCCACCCTTAGCATCTGATTCTGACATCACTTCTCAAATTAGGTGTCATGAGTAATAAAAAGAAACCAATTTCTTTTTTTTTTTAATAGATCTTTATTGGAGTATAATTGCTTCACAATACTGTGTAGTTTCTGTTGCACAACAAAGTGAATCAGCCAAATGCATACACATGTACCCATATTTCCTCCCTCTTGAGCCTCCCTCCCATCCTCCCTATCCCACCCCTCTAGGTCATAGCAAAGCACTGAGCCCATCTCCCTGTGCTATGCTGCTGCTTCCCACCAGCCAACTATTTTACATTCAGTAGTGTATATATGTCGATGCTACTCTTACTTCGCCCCAGCCTTAGCCCTCCCACCCCATGTCCTCAAGTCCATTCTCTATGTCTATATCTTTATTCCTGTCCTGCAACTAGGTTCATCAGTACCTTTTTTTTTCTCTCTTATATTCCATATATATGCGTTAGCATACGGTATTTGTTTTTCTCTTTCTGACTTATTTCACTCTGTATGACAGACTCTAGGTCCGTCCACCTCACTACAAATAACTCAGTTTTGAAGAAGTCAGTTTCTAATTGGTGGTTTTGTTGATGGTGGCTATGATGGTAGGTGGCTTTGCTGTAGGTAGGAAAGATATTGCCCAGTTGTCTTTACACAGCCCTGTATCTTGCTAATTCAGGCCACCCACACTTGTCAGCTTGAAGGTACTCCCACCATCCACTTGACTCTAAAAGAAGTCTGGGGCGTTTGCGATCCTGCTTCTGTGGCGATGCCGGTTCACCCAAAATATTGGGGCCGGGAGGCCAGTCCTGAGATCAGGTGGTATTACCTCCATTTTACAGATACAGAAACGTGGCCAGAGTTGCACATGCCACCAGACTAGATCCGTCGATCAAAACAGAAACCTAGCTCAGCGAATCCTGCAAGAGAAAGTGGATGTTTTCTACAATGGTGAAAACAGTCCTGTTTACAAAGAAAACTGAGAGGCAGAGAAGAGAAAGCAAGCAAGGAAAAAAAGAGCAAAGGAAACCCTAGAGAAAAAGAAACTCCTGAAAGAACAATGGGAATCAAGTAAAAATGTGCCTGGAGAAAGAACTGCAGATTCTGACTGAAAGAACTTGCTGGATGCCTCCAGGGATGGCAACTGCGAGCTCCACCACCAGCGCAGCTGTGACGGGCTCCAAAGACAGCAAAGTTTCTAAACAGCAGACAAACTGTAGTGAATAGCGATGCACACTTTGAGAATGAAACTATAAAGAAAAAAAGAGTCTGGGCCATGTTGATTCACATTTCCATTCTGCCCACTGTGACCAAGAGACAGATGCTGAATATTAGGTCCACATAATGAGACGGAGTCCTTGCACCAGTGCCATGGGCAGCTGTACCAAAGACCCACTAGAGGCTGAGCCAAGTCCTTCTGAATTAGTATGTTCATCTTGCCCAGCTGTAGACTCAGGGCTGGGTAAGGGGGGTAAGCTTTATGCCATACCCAAGGATCAAGCCACAGAAAAGCAGATATAGCAAGTGGAAATAAGGAAGCTGATCCCAGTGGGTTCAACAAGGGTCAGGGTCTATGTCAAAGCAAGCAATGAGAATGACTACACATTTCAAGTCAATCATATCTGTGGTATGGAACCAAGGAGGAGGTTGGTTCCAGAATAGAACTTGTTGGACCAAGAATCATTCGTGGTCCTTTCAAAGGCACCAGGAGCTGAGATAGGTGTATGAAGAACAGGGACTGGATAGATATCAAATGTGATTCAGGTGAAAGGAAAGCAGGCTTTAAAAACTACTACTTTAAATAGTAGTGTGTAAACTATTTAGAAATACAAGACACTAAGAATACCACACATTAAAGCCCAAGGAGAACAGGCAAAGCAATGGACCCGGGAAGATGTTTGCCTTATATGCTTTTATTAGAAAAAATGTTTAAAGATTGAAGAATAAAGTAATTAAATATTCAACTAACAAGCTTGAACATGATTTAAAAAAAACAACAACAGAAGAAAGGGACTATAAGGTAAAGGAGAAATTAATACAATCAAAAACAAAACAAATGGACTTCCCTGGTGGTACAGTGGTTAAGAATCCGCCTGCCAATGCAGGGGACACGAGTTCGAGCCCTGGTCTGGGAAGATCCCACATGCCGTGGAGCAACTAAGCCCATGCACCACAACTACTGAGCCTGCACCCTAGAGCCCGTGAGCCACAACTACTGAGCCCATGTGCCACAACTACTGAAGCCTGTGCGTGTGGAGCCCATGCTCCGCAACAAGAGAAGCCACCGCAATGAGAAGCCCGCGCACCACAATGAACAGTAGCCCCCGCTCGCTGCAACTAGAGAAAGCCCACGCGCAGCAACAAAGACCCAACGCAGCCAAAAATAAATAAATAAATACATTTATAAAAACAAAAAAAAACAAAGGAGGAGATGGCAGTCTCATCACAAGCAAGTCACATCATAAGGGGGAAGAAAGATCAAATATAAACATCATTTATTAAGCACCTCCTAGCTCCAAGTACTGCATGCCAGGTGCTAGGGACAGTATTGAAAAGGACCGACATATGCTGGCTAGATCCAAACCACAGATGGTCTAGAAAGGTTTATTAGAAGGAAAACTCAGGATATTAGTATTTCTAGCTTCCATTTTTAATGTTTATAGTTTGACTTTGTTCTTATTGGAAAGTAAAAATTAACATTTATTTGTATCACTAATATAAATTTTTGATGATCTAGATTTTTCCCTCTTTTAGAATACTTATAGTGAATACAGTGAAAAAAATCCATGTATTTCTCACAGTTTCAAACCTTGTTTATTTCTCTGTTCCTTTAGTTTTCTTTTTTATCAGTGCTTCTGCTTCCTCTGCCACTCTCTTACCTGTAGTTTAAGCTTATGGGTATTAATTTACAAAGGATGCCCACACCTCTTAACTGTAAAAAAGTTAACGTAGGACCAATATACCCACTTACTTGGAGTATAGAGTTATCATGTAAATGGTGGTGAAAGCATCAGGTATATGCTGTTGCTTTATCAGACATACTAAATAATGCACAACTACTGCAAAATATCAATTTCATTCTGTCTCTAGTTACTTGAGATTATGCCACATGCATTATCTTATCTACAACTGAAGGTAGTACTTATACTCAAAGCCATTGCTAAAGACTGAATTAAATTTTCTTGGAGGTAGTACACATGTAGCTTATCTACCTCTGTCTTTTATATTTTCCATCTTAAGTGTCTTCAGAATGTAAAAGCAATTTAATTTGCTGCTTCCTTTCTATTAGCCAGTTTAATCGATCAAGCCAAGTGTAAAATGGCAAAAAACTTTTCACTTTGCCATTTTCCCAAACACATGAAACTTAAGAACTCCTTGATCTTAATTAAGATGACATATCACCAAGGGGACTGAATCACCTCTTTTCTATTTCACTGGTCCACTTCCCACAATATTGTATAATTGGGAACAAGAGACAAGGTGATGCATTTATATCAGCACTTACTGAAATACTAATTAAACGCTTTAATAATCCAACAATTACATGAACGTAGTCCAGTGCAACCAAATTATTCCCATGCGGTTACTGTTTTATCAGAAACAAGTTAGTATAAAAATGTTTTTGAACTACAAAAGGTATACTCCATTTCTCATTACTATGACTTATAGCAGTAATATGTATCTGCTGGAAATGCCTGAAAGAACTGTAGGATTTGGAATTTATTTTCATGATCACCACACCTATTTTGCTTCTCTTACACAATATTTATTCTTTCAATAATAATCACTGAGCACCTATGTACCAGGCATGAAAGAAGGCAAAATAATGTATAGAAATGTTCAGAAGAGACACAAGGATAATTCAAAAACACAACAAATTCCTAAAGGCCATCTATATTTGTCTTTGATTCGGCTTTTGTTATTGTCAAATTATATTTAAATACCAGAACGTGATGTCTTGCTGTGTCCAACACGTAAAAACTAGATCATTACTTGCCATTTGTGACAACAGGGATGGTTCTAGAGGGTATCATGCTTAGTGAAATAAGTCAGACAGAAAGACAAATACCATATGATCTTACTTATATGTGCAGTCTAAAAAAACAACATAAATAAACAAAACAAAGTGAAAACAGACTCACAGATACAGAGAACAAACTGGTGGTTGCCAGAGGGGAAGAGGCTGAAGGGTTGGGCAAAATAGGTGAATGAGGATTAAGAGGTACAAACTTCCAGTTATAAAATAAATAAGCCAAGGGGATATAATATACAGCATAAGGAATATGGTCAGTAATAGTGTAATAACTTTGTATGGGAACAGATGATTACTGAACTTATTGTGGTGACCATTCATAATGTCTGTAGATATCTAATCAGTATGTAGTATACCTGCAACTAACATAATATTATACATCAACTTATGTTTCAATTAAAAAAAAAAACTAGATCATGATACTTTCAAATGGATCCTGAACAGTTTGCGATGCTATGAGCATAAGTTCAGACATCATAAACACCTAATTTGTGTTAAATCTCATGTTAGTATAATAATAGTATAGATTAGTAAAAACCACCTGACATTTTATAGAGCAATCAATAGAGAAATAATGAGTTAAAAACAGCAAAGAATTATATTTCTTCTGCTTTCTTTGGCTGTCATTTATTCTAATTCTGTTTATTCTATTTGTATTTATTTTATAGTTTTAGCTCTTACATATTGTTGATCTGTTTTGAGTTAATTTTCATGTTTTTTGGCAGCTACTATGTAAAATATTATGGAGGTTCCTCAAAAAACTGAAAATAAAGTTACTATATGATCCAGCAGTCCCACTCCTGGGCATATATTCAGACAAAAAAAAGGTACATGCACCCCTATGTTCACAGTAGTACTATTTACAATAGCCAAGAAATGGAAACAACCTAAATGTCCATAGACAGATGAATGGGTAAAGAAGATGTGATATATATATATACAATAGAATATTAGCCATAAAAAAGAATAAAATAATGCCATTTGCAGCAAATGGATGGACCTAGAGATAATCATACTAAGTGACGTAAGCCAGACAGAGAAAGATAAATACCATATGATATCACTTATATGTGGAACCTAAAATATGACACAAATGAACATATCTACAAAACAGAAACAGACTCACAGACATAGAGAACAGACTTGTGATTGCCAGGGGGGAGAGGGGGTGAGGAGGGAAGGATTGGGAATTTGGGATTATCAGATGAAAACTATTATATATAGGATGGATAAACAACAAGGTCCTACTATATAGCACAGGAAACTATATTCAATATTCTGTGATAAACCATAATGGAAAAGAATGTGAAAAAGAATATATATATATATATATATATGTATGTATAACTGAATCACTTTGCTGTACAGCAGAAATTAACACAACATTGTAAATCAACTATACTTCAATAAGATTAAAAAAAATTTTTTTTAATTTCATATATATGGTATGAGGTAGGAGTCCAATTTCATTCTTTTTGTATAGAAATCCGGTTGTCCCCAGCACCAAATGTTGAAGAGGTATATAGTAAGCTGAGGCAATCATGGAGTTCCCTTTGTTTATTTCTCATCTCTCAGAAATCACTGTACTTCATTGCCTGATATCCAATGTCTTAAAAATCACCATTTACTCTATTTTGTCTGGTTTCTTAATTGTTTCAGTTGGTATGATGGTTAATTTTAGTGTCAACTTGACTGGGCCACAGGGTGCCCAGACATTTGATCAAAAGTTTTCTGGCTGTGTCTGTGAGGGTGTTTCTCAATGAGATTACATTTGAATCAGTAGACTGAGTAAAGCAGATTGCCCTCCCTAATGTGGGTGGGCCTCATCCAATTAAACTAAGACCTAAAAAAGCTGAGTAAGAAGGAAACCTCCTGCCAGACAGCTGAGCTGAGTCATCAGTCTTTTCCTGCCTTCTGACATTGGTTCTTTGTGGGTCCCAGGCCTTCAGGTTCAAACTGGAACTACATCATAGGCTCTCCTTGGTCTCCAGATTGCTATTTGGAGAACTTGGGAGTACTCAGCCTCCATAACTATGTGACCCAATTCCTTATAATAAGTACACCCGTGCACACACACACACCCCATTGGTTCTGTTTCTCTGGAGAACCTGAATAATACAAGGGAGTTGATAAATCTGCTCCTAGTTACTTCATCTTGGCCAGAAGCATAAGTCTAATGTATTTTTAAGACAATACTTTATGACAGGACAAGCAATTACAACAATAGTCATGAATACTTTTTTCTTACTTTTCTGCAAGATTCATACTTTTGCCATAGCCATGAGTCATGGTTCTTTGTGAAACTGAGCAGGACCCTGAGGTTGCCCTCTGGGATACAAAAGTCTTTCCGTGTCCCCAGTTTCTTATTTGCAGGATAAAGGCCTCATTCTCCTAGACCTTCCTGAATACCAAAGAGCAGATTCAAACAGTTGCTAATCAGGGAAGTAAGGGAATGCAGAAACAAAGGAGGAGCAATCAAAAAAAAGGTAATGCAGCTACTAAAGCAGATGCTGGTTCCTCCTCAAGGGATATACATAACAATATCTTTGAGTTCTTTCGCGGGAACTAAGGCCCCCATCCAGGTGGAGAATGGTAACTTCAGGCTGAGCACAAGATTCCTGGAACACTGCCCTGTTACCTCACCACTAACCAATCAGAAGAAAGTCACACACCCTGCAGCCCTCACCCCAAATCTTGCCTATAAAAACTTTTCACGAAAATCATCAGGGAGTTCAGGTTTTCTGAGCATGAGCCACCTGTTCTCCTTGCTTGGCCCTGCAATAAATGTTTCTGTGCTCCAAACTCCAACGGTTCCTTTTGTTTGGCCTCATTGTGCGTTGGGCACATGAACTCATGTTTGGTAACAAGATGATAGTTATGGAGACCCTTGACTGAAGGAAAAATACCCAGAATTTGGAATCAGTCAAATCTGTGTGAGAATTCCTTTCACTGACCTATTCTTTGATTCACTGGGACCTAAACTCAGTTGATCCCACCATGTTTTCACTGTCCCAGTACCCCATCCTCGCTTCTTTCTTTATGCAGCTTAGATTTGATGGTACTGGGCTGGCCAAAAAGATCATTTGGGTTTTTCGTAAGATGTTCTGGAAAAACCTGAACAAAACTTTTTGGCCAACCCAGTACATCATTTAAAACAATCCCTTGTACACTCTCAATTCCCTCATCCCTTTCTTTCTTCAACATAACCTAATGACTGTTTTCACTTTAAACTTATGACCACTAAACTCAAGTAAGTCCTTAGGGCTACCTAGTGATTGTACCTACCTCCCTATTCCAGTGGTCTCAAATGTTTTTGTGCATTAGAATAACCAGAGGGCTTGATAAAACAGAGCATTTGTCCCAACTTTCAGAGTTTCTGATTCAGTGGGTCTGGGATTGATCTTGGGTGGCTGTGGGGTGGCTGCAGCGTGCAGTGGCTTGAAGCAGGATCTCAGTTCCCCAACCAGGGACTGAACCCAGGCCACAGTGGTGAAAACACCAAATCCTAGCTGCTAGACCACCAGGGACTAGTAGCTAGGGCAGGGCCCTGGCTCTTTGTCTGCTTTGAAGAAGGAATTCAGCAAAGAGACAGAAAGTAGTGAAACAAGTAAAGTGTTTATTAGGAGAAAAAAATTATGTGCAGATAGACACACCGCGGGCTCAGAGAGAGAGTTACATGCTTTTGGGGTAGTTTAAATCACTTATATGGGGGCAGTTCTTCCAAGTGTCCCCTGTTGCTTTGTCTGGCTCTGGGTCCATATTTGGTCTGACTCAGGACCCTGCCCTGTGTGCACGTGCATCTTTTAGCTAAGCTGGATTCCAGCCCAAGAGTCTCTGGGAAGTTGACAGAACATATTATGGTCTGGCACCCCCTCTCTTCTCTGACCCCTGAAGAACTTTTTTGTGCATGTGTAGTTTGGGAGGTCTCCTTGACCTCAAGAATGAGAAATATGTGGTCTCTTTATATTTTATCCAAGCAGGACTCAGCTCCTCCTTGCTCCTGCCATTATCTTTATCTTGGAGTATCTGTCCACAGGAAACAGATTCCAGCTGCTCAGCCTGGGGCCCATCTATCGCCTGCCTCAGGATGAGGCCCAAGAATTAACATTTCTAGCACATTCCCAGATGATATTGGTGCTGCTGGTCAAGGGGTCACACTTGGCTCAAATCCATTCACTCTCCCACTGTCCTAATTGAACATCTCTTCAAATCTCCAATTCCTTCTGCTCCATAGTCACTCTCACTGAGGAAAGAGAAGCAATCAGAAGATAATTTCCACATGCTCCCAATGTCCCATCTACCTGTCTGACATGGTTCCCTTCTTGGTCACTTTGTCCCATCTGCAAAATCCTCCTTGCTTTTCCTCAAATGCACCAACATTGCTCCCACTTCAGGGATTTTGCCATGGTTGCCTGGATCACTCTTTTCCCCAGAGAGTTGCATGATCTACTCCTTCACTTTAGGTCTGCTTAAGTGTGTTCTTATTAGAGAGGCCTTCTCAGACCACCCTAAAAACCTCCCTATGTGTGCCTGTCATTTCCTATCCCCCCTAACCTGGATTACTTTTCTCTAGGGCACGTATTACCACCTGATAGTTTACTTATTTGTTTATTTCTCTATCATCTACATTTAGCTTTAAGGAGACTTTGAGGAGGAGGGAGGTAGTGGCAGCTGAATTCTCTGGGATGACACTAAATTAGTGATAACAACAGATAGCACTGTAATCTGTTTATCTAAGAAATCTGACTGTGAAAGAAAGGAGAGAAACAGGAACATGAAGCAGCAGGCTCAAGCAGAGGTTTCTTAGGATGCAGGTTGAAGGAGCAGGGGCCAGACCAGTGCAAAGAGAAAGTTTAATATTGAAGGTATGTATGGGAGACAGGCTTGCTTAAATATGTCTCACAGAGCACAGAATTCTGCTTTTGTTTTTAAAGCAGCTATCTACTAAGAACAGGGCACTGTGGGAAATAGTTCACACTCCTTGCCACATCTGGTTAATCTCCATAACAAACCTAAGAAGGAGGAATTATCACCTAGGTCTTTTCTATATAACTAGACATTCTACTGAGAGATGTTAACACACAGGCTTCCCTGTCCAGTTTCATCCTTCCTTTCTCCCTTACCTTACTTATAATTGATCCTGTTGGGTCTCCAACTTCAGGTATTCATACAGTCAAATGTCAGATCTCAGGAGCAAACTTTTGTGGAAGGGGCTGAACCACTTCTTTACTACCTCAGGCGGTTATCAAGCTGCCCACAGGTAATCAATTATTTATGCTCAGAGAATCCAGAAGTCACTCTGACTCACAAGAACCAACCTCTGCTGACTGACTCCACAGTGTCTTCATACCAGTTCACCTTCTGTTTAACTCTTAGAACTATTCCAAATAGTTTTTCATCACAGTATCTACTCCAAATCCTTTCTTTCCAATTTCACCCTCAGCCCCTCCACTTTTAGCAGAAAGCCTTCATTCACCAAAAACATAGATGGCACCCAACAGAAAATGTTTCAAGCTCCCTTCCCTCTACTTCAACTGTTCATCTTTCTCAGGAATGTTCCTTTCCTCTGTCCCATCATGATTCCTGCAAACGGTGATAACTGTATGGCTTCCTTTCCAACATCTGTATCCCTTTTTCTTGCATTATCTTACTACCCTGACTGGGACCTCCAAAACAATGGTGATAACAGACATTCTTATCTTGTTCCTGATTTAACCTGCAGACCTTCAGTGTTTTTCCTCATTTGGACAAAACTTCAGTGTTTCCCGTAACACTGGGCTTGGGTGTTGGCTTATCACAACAATGTTTATTTTAAATGCCTCAAGGGTGAAACATCCATAAGGAGCTGGTTCCAGGCTCACCGAAAGCTTCTTCACTATGATAAAGCGTAACCATACACAATTCTGCTAACACAGAGAAGATATTAGACATATCTACATTACCTTTTTAAAAAACCATATATAATCTTTGCAGGCGTTTTAATCACAAGTCAGCTATTTGTTGAAATCTTTATTTTAGTGTCTTCTTTATCACCAAATAATTTTCTTTCTATAATGACTATAAATGCAGTCTATGTTTGCTCATTTCTCAAAAGTACAATATAGGTGAGTGGTCTATAAAAATGAAAAAAATTTAAATTGAACCATATAGTGGCCAGCAGGACCAAATAATCTTATAAAAACCTTATTAGAAAAAAAAATTAGACAATCAGTTTTATAGTACAAACTAGCCAAGAGAAAACCAATTTCAAAAACAATTCTTGTGAAATAAGCCAGAGAAAGACAAATACCATATGACCTCACTTATATGTGAAATTTAAAAAACAAAACAAGACAAAAAAACAAAATGAAAACAGACTCACAGATACAGAGGACAAATGGGTGGATGCCAGGGGGGGAGTGGGTTGAGGGTGGGGGTGGAATGGTTGAAGGGATTGAGAGGCACAACCTCCAGTTATAAAATAAATAAGCCACAGGAATGTAATTCGCAGCATAAGGACTGTCGTCACTGATATTGTCATAACTTGTATGAGAACAGATGGTTATTAGACTTACCATGATCATTTCATAATGTATGCAAATGTCAAATCACTATGTAGTACACCTGAAACTAAGATAATATTGTACATCAACTATATATTTTTTTAAAAGCAATAGCAAAAGTAAGAATATATTAAAAAAAGAACAAAAATAAAAACAATTCTCAAATGTTTAATAATATATATATCTATGACATGACTTTCAGCTGTTGTTTCACCTTCCAGCTAGACTGAATCAGACTTTAACCACCCTTCCAGCATTGTACATATGCAGGGAGCAAACACAATCTATTGAAGCGAAGCAGTGTGTCTAAAAGGGCTCAATTAAATGGTGGAATGTTTCTTGTAAATTAAAGCCCTACTGAATAATCATCTTCCGTGCAAATTATCTTTCATGGGGTGTTCCAACAATGTGCCATCATCATATGTAGCCGCTTTAATACATGCTTATTTGTAATACTTGACATAATGAATTCTCCCTCTTTATTCCCGTAGAAATGAGAATGAGAATTTAAGCTTTTTAATTTTTCCTTGCTAGACTGCCTTTGTGAGTGCACCAGTAGACACTATTTTTTCAAAACCTTCAGTGCAGAAGAATGGTTTAACCAGATGCACACTACCAGTACATTTATCAGAAATAACATTTTGAATGGATTTCTGATGAAAAAAATACCATGTTATCCTTTCCTCCTCCAAAAAAGTAAAACTTCCCTGGATGCCCATAAGCTCACTCTCCTAATCCTTATCTCAAATGTTTAAGGTTTCTATCCTTAGACAAAAAGTCGTATGCTAAAATGTAAATACACAAAATAGAGATTGTTAGCATAACGCATTGGGGGGGCCACATATTTCCTAAAATTTATACAAAATCATATGTTTGTGTACAAATGTGCATTTTCTGAAAAGAGAGTGCAAAGTTTTTTCTCTTTTTTCTTTTTTTAAAATTTTTATTTGAAGTATAGTTGATTTACAATGTTGTGTTAATTTCTGCTGTACAGCAGAGATTCAGTTATACATATTTATACATTCTTTTTTCATATTCTTTTCCATTATGGTTTATCACAGGATACTGAATAAAGTTCCCTGTGCTATACAGTAGGACCTTGCTGCTTGAGAGTGCAAAGTTTTTAATCTGACTCGCAAAGAGGTCAAAAAAAGGCAAAAAGATTAAGAATTACCAAGTAAAACTAAAAGATACACTATCTCAGAGGCATACTTTGATCTTACAAGTACAGAAGGTTTGACTGATATCCCAGTGGATTCAGATTTAGTTCCCTTGGTGCTAATATGCTGCACATTTATCACACAGAACAAAAATTCCTATTCAAAAGAATCAAACTAAACTATTCAATCATAGTCATTTCTTAAAACCGAAAGAGAGATTCCACACATCCTTCCTAAGCACTCCAGATTTATTATGTGCATTTGATGTATCAACCTAAACCCTGAAAAGAGTAACTGACAAGAGTGTTAAGGGGGAATCTGAGTCATATGCTACTCCTTGGACCAGAGCCTGGTGTACCAGCAGAGGGCTGGTAAAGAAAGGCTAATTCAGTAGCACAATTTCATGTTTCACAAACGTCTCTGTAAATGTATGGTTTCCTTCCCCCTCCTCGGAAATGTTCCTAGAAGTCCTTAGCTTAACTATTAACTAAATCATAAATACTGAATTGCATTAAAAAATTTTTTTTGTCAGAGGTCTTTCCACTCACTTTAATATAATGGACTAGGAAGATTCCCAGGGACCTTCAGATTCAATTAAATACCACAACTGCTACAACAGCAATGTACTACTGAACATGTAAGTACCTGAGTGCTGTTAGGAACTCACTACCAAAACTGCTACACTTCTAGTTGTTAATAAGCACAATCCCCAGGTTCTATTCAAAATTAATGTGCTCACAGAAACCCTAAGTAACAACGCATGATTTTGCAAGGAAGGTAGAAACTTTCTTATAAAGCTAGTGTGGCAGAAACACTGCTGTCTATATCTGCATTGATCTAAATATGTTTTAAAAAAAAAAAGCTTGAGCAAGGAACACTTCTGAAGGCTTAACACTGAAGAAAACAATATCAACATTGCAAAAAAATGTCAGATTTTTCCAAGTATAAAGCAATAGAATCTTATGTAATCCCCAAATGAGCAAAAGCACAAAATACATTAGGGACACTCTATGTATATAAAATTATCCTTAAATAAATGCCACAAAGAAAAATACATTTAACTTTTTTCACACAAAAAAATTGTTTTTACAAAATGTCACAGTACTCTATAAGTTAAATTTCATTTCCTTCATATTTCAAATTTTACCAAAAGCTTTACCATATGGTATTTCAGAAATCGTCATTTTCTAGAAAAAAAAATTTTAATTGTTAATTCTTAACTATATCCATTATGTGAGTTCAATGGCCTTCAGCCTCTTTGAGTTTAGGGGACACTCAAATACTAGAATTTTCGTTGTACCCCTCAAAGGACTGAGTCACATCCTCATGCATCACTCTCTACTTGATCCCCTTTCTTTAAATAGAGCTCTTTACTGTCCTGACCTATATACTCACAAAGCAAAGTTCTTGCATGCTCCAGTAAACAAGCAATCTTTCCTAGAGCTGGCTGGACACTGTCCTTTGCCTTTTACCACTCATCCTGCCCCATGTTTCATCACATGACCCACTTAGACCTAACTCATGTTTCTCTTATTAAAATAAAAGTAAACATTGTTTTCTCCAAAATCTGATAACCATCTATAAGAGTTTATAGTATAAGTGCTACAACAGCACACTGTTTGAAGCCACTGTGCTAATTAGAATGATTAGCTTTAAAATGTTCTTAATAAACTGCTACATGTTAGCTATGAAATCAAAGTAGAGAGACATATATAGACTTTCAATAATATAAGTATTGCTGAACTCAATTTTCTCTGGTGTCTAGTGTTTAAATACCTTCCCTTGTAGATATTTAAACCTCAATGATAATTTGTCCTATGTGCCTCACTCTATACTCACATGAATTCATTTAATGCTCACAACAACCCAATGAGGTATATACTTAGTATTATATCCTGTTTATAAATGTGAAACTAAAGCACAGAGAGGTTAAGCACTAATAAGGGCCAGAAACAAGATTTAAACCCAGGTAGTCTGAGTCTAAAGTCCATGTTCTTAACCAGGGTGCTAGCCAAAAGAATTCGTTATTAGCACATATTTGCTACAGTAGTTTTGGCACTGGGAGAATTTGGACAAAACAGATTTAGGTATTATTATTTGCAAGGATTTTCTTTAAGTTAAAGATTAGGTAAATTATTAATCACAAAAATCACTAAAGTGCTGGAAAACCTCACATCAAATGATGATGAAGCATACAAACACGAAAAAGAACTAGAAGCCCCAGTTCCTTCTCTCCTCTAGATCATTTCCTTACGCATAAAATAAAGGGGCTAAACTATAAAATAGATCATTCCTACAATTCCTTCTGGGTCAAACACTGAAAAATTAATAATTAAAAAAAGCAGCTACTGGGAATTCCCTGCCAGTCCAGTGGTTAGGACTCCCCGCTTTCACTGGCAAGGGCCCAAGTTCAGTAGATCCCACAAGCTGCACATGGTGCGGCCAAAAAAAGGAAAACAACTACTCCTCAGATGATTTAAGACACTGCTGCCTGCTAGCAGATTACAGTCAACCTGGGGAGGATCTAAAGTACTTGATTTCTAAATTATTCAAAGACAAAGATAAGCAAAATCCTTTAAGTTTTTAAATATGTTTTTTATTATAAAATATAGCCAAATTATAGGTGTTGGTAGTATAGTGGTGAGCATAGCTGCCTTCCAAATTATAGAAAGTTTAACAAAAAGAAAAATATAATTCATAACCCCGGCACATTAAAAATGTTAACATTTTAGGGTATTTTCTTCCAATCTTTTCCTTATGCATTGCTTTACATAACTGTCATTATTGAGCAGAGAAAGAGGGAGGGAAATGGAAGGGAGAAAGAGCTTTTTTTTTTTTTTTTTTTTGAACAATTTATAGTAGGGATTTTTCATGTTGCCACAAGGCTCTGTGTGATCTATCATCACCCCTACCCACCAGTTACCTGTCCAACCTCATCCCTTGCAACTCCTCCCTCCTTCTGTCTACAGCAGCCCTTCACCTTATTGCTATTCCTAGAACACATCAGGCACATTTCCAAGTCTGGCCCTTTGTACTTTCTGTTCCCTCTGCCTCAGATGCTATTCCTCCAGCTACCTGAGTGTCAAGACCTTTCACTTATTTTAGGTCCTTACTCAAAAACCATTTTCTCAGTGAGGCCTTCTAAATCTAAAATGTCAAGCCCTCACCCTGAAATATTTCATATCTCGCTTCCCTGCTTTGTTTTTTTCCATCTTAGCACTTATCCCTTATGTGTTATTTTCTGTATTTATCTTGTTTATTCTGTCTCCTCTACTAAAAGTTCTATAAGGGCAGGAATTTTTCTCTCTACTGATTTCTAGGCATCTAGAAAAGTACCTAAAGTAGCAAATGCCTAATAAATATTTGTTGGATGAATAATCTCTCTAATCGTCATTTCAAGTGGCTATGTCCTATTCCATTAAATCCTTACACCAAGGATTCATTTAATAATTCCCCTTCTGATGGATATATTGGTTATTGCCAATCTTTCACTATTCCATATATAATGCTCTATTGCAAGGGTCATCAAGCTTTTTCTGGAGCGGGTCAGATAGTAGACATTTTCTGCTTTGCAAGGTCTCTAACAACTAAACTCTGGCATTGTAGCAAAAAAAGCAGCCACAGACAAGGAATGGTTGTGGTTGGATTAAGGCTGCATCAGGCCAGATTTAGCCTGTGGTCCCTGGTCTCTGCTTCCCTGAATGCTTTTGTGCATGTATCTTTTTATATCTTTGCAGTTATTAGAATCACTAGATAAACGGGTATGAATATATTTATGGTCCTTGATACATTTTATCAAACTGCTTTTCAAAATGATAAACATGAGGAAGGGGGACAAAAAGAAAAGGGACACACTGATGGTGGTGGTGTGAATGGATAGAACTACTTTGGAAAAGTAACAATATCTACTAAAGCTGAACATATATACCCTATTACTCAGCAGTCAGTCAGGATATTTTTCTTCAGAAAGGCTATGTTAGATACTAGAAGGAACACAAGAGGTTCCTGCGGGGTGCTGATAATGTCCTGCTTATTGATTAGAATGCTAGTCACACGTGTTCAATTTGTAAAAACCTATCAACTGTACACACGATACATTCACTTTTGTATGTATATTATACTTCACAGGGGTTCGGAACATGCCACCGCCAAAAATATGCCACTTTGGCATACTGATTATTTTGAGCTGTTAGCATTTGAGAATCACAAATGCAGAAAGGGCTCTCTGACCTCCCTCTTTCTACCTAAAAGCAGGTCATATAGTTTCCCATGAGAAAGGTGCCCTCTTTATACAGGAAAAGAAGAACATTCTTATCACTGGTAACTGCAAGTCAACGCCAAAATGGATCTAAACAAACAAACCTGCTAAAATAACCTTTATCGTCCATTAATTTCCCCCATTTATTTCTTAGTCACTGTCTGAGAATTTACAGCCCCAAGCTAAAACTCCTTTGTCTTGTGTCTTCTCTACAAATTTATCATTTCTTTGTTTAAAATATGTATAAGCTCTCAATCCTAACTGCTTCTCTGGGTCTTCATTTTCCTTATGAAGACTCCTGTGTGCACATAAAAAATATTAACCAAATTTGTATGCTTTTCTCCTGTTAATCTGTCTTATGTCAGTTTAACTCTTAGACCCAGCCACAGAATCTAGGAGGGTAGAAGGAAGTTTTTCCTCCGCTACAACTTCTAAGTTTAAAACAAACAAACAAATAAAAACCCCCACTAGGTACCCATCAGCAATAGATATGAGAAGAAGTTCCTCCCCTCCTTACCTCTCATCAGCAATGGGGCATTATCTCATTTTATGTTTTTGCTAATTTGATAGACTTTTTTTTTTTTTAATTTTATTTACTTATTTATTTATTTATGGCTGTGTTGAGTCTTCATTTCTGTGCGAGGGCTTCCTCTAGTTGCGGCAAGCGGGGGCCACTCTTCATCGCGGTGCGCGGGCCTCTCATTATCGCGGCCTCTCTCGTTGCGGAGCACAGGCTCCAGACGCGCAGGCTCAGTAATTGTGGCTCACGGGCCCAGTTGCTTCGCGGCATGTGGGATCTTCCCAGACCAGGGCTCAAACCCGTGTCCCCTGCATTGGCAGGCAGATTCTCAACCACTGCACCACCAGGGAAGCCCAATAGACTTTTTTTTAAAGTATTGAGATTCACATATAACTTTATGTTTAATTATCATTGAGGCTGAACATTTCTCTTGTTCTTCATTTTATCTATAAAACTGGAGTTTTATTACATTTTTGTAAATCATGAAAGTGAAACAACAATACAATGCCATAAAGACCTCAGTTCTTTGTCTATCATATTGTTGCAAATATTTTCTCCAGACTGTTGCCTTCCTTCTTAATTTACTTTTTAAAAACAAAGTTTTCATATAGCCAAATTATTATATTTTTGTAAATCATGAAAGTGAAACAATACAATGCCATAAAGACCTCAGTTCTTTGTCTATCATATTGTTGCGAATATTTTCTCCAGACTGTTGCCTTCCTTCTTAATTTACTTTTTAAAAACAAAGTTTTCATATAGCCAAATTGCCTGACCTTTTCACCTACGTACCTCTTTCTCAAAAACATTATATTGAACTGTATTCTTTCATTTTTAACAAAAATATTGTTTCTTATTACATAATGTGTAGGGATATCCTTATTTCTCAGGCCATTATGCTCTTAAAAAGACAAATAAAATATCTATTTGGATGATGAATGGGAAGGCATCAACAAAAAAGGTATTAAGGCAAATCTATAGAATAAGTTTTGACTCCCAAAATAATCTTTAATAAGAAAAGCCCTAAAATTCTAAGGCAATTACTTTATTAATGGAAAGTTCAGATTTTATGCCTTATCAGTGTATAAACACATCATTAAACAAAAGCGAAGTATACAGGAAACATACTTTGTGTAAGACTTTAGTTTGTCAGAGAGAAGCCAGCCAGTTAATCAACAAACAATGTAAGAATATATTATTACATATCAAGAATATATTCATACACCAAATATATTCATAACAAAATACATTCATTGTCATACTGTTATTTATGAGTATACAGTTTTCATTGAATACATTCATATATATTAAATATACTCAAAAAGAAAATATTTGTAAGATGACTATACTATCATATGATCCTTACCTTTAAAAAAGAGAACATTCCAAAAAAAAAAAAAAGAGAACATTCCCTAAAACACTTCAGCTAAAACTGCACAGAAATCTTCAAAGGCTGATTTTTTTTTCTTTTTAAATTTTTAATTTTGAGCTAATTTTCGACTCAGAAAATTTGCAAAAATAGGGCAGAGTTTCCACACCCCCCTCACCCAACTTCCTCTAATATTAACTTACATAATCATAGTAAAATTATCAAAATTGGGAAATTAACATTGGCACAATACTATTAACTAAACTATAGACCTTATTAGAATTTCAACAGTTTTCCACTCATGTCCCTTTTCTGATCCACCAGCTTACCTAGGATCCCACATTGCATTTAGTTGTTATTCCTCTTTCATTCCTTCTATAATCTGTAACAGTTTTTTAGTCTTTCCTTGTCTTTCACGATTTTGACACTTCTGAAGAGTGTTGATCAGTTGTTTTGAAAAATGAACCTCAGTTTGGACTTGTCTAATGTTTTCTCATTATAGAAGTGAGGTTATGCTTTTTTGACAAAATTGCCACAGAAATGAGGTTCTGTCCTTAGTGCATCTTACTGGTGATAACCTCGATCACTTGGGTAGGTGGTATCTGCCGAATTGCTCCATTGTAAAGTTACTATCCCTCCCTTTATAATTAATAAATATCTTGGAAGACATATTTTGAAACTATGTAAATCATTTTTCTCTTCTGAATTTTGACCACTAGTTCTAGCATCCACGGTGGATTCTGTTTGCAACAGTTGTTTGCGGCGTTGGCCTGTTGATGTCTGTTTCTTCTGTGCCTTCTACATTTGCTAATTGTAGAATATTATATTGTGTCTACTGTAAGGTAGAGCTAGAGACATAATCTTGATGAAATATATTATTCCTTAATCAAGTCTTTATTTCAGAGCAGTAGCTCTTTCCAAAATATGATATATTTATCTCCTTAGACCTCTGTTGGTTTCCTATTTGTGCTCACAGAAAACTTGGAAAAATAGTACAGGTTTCCATACACCCCCCCCAGCCAACTTCCCCTAATATTAACATGTCACATGTTACATGTTATTAACATTAACGCGTTATCAAAAGTAGGAAATTACCTAGCTTATTTGGAGGCTATTAAAACAATTACGCAAGAGATAATGGTGGTTTGGGTCACCTGGATAATTGGGGAGATGATGAGAAGTGGTTGGGTTCTGGATATATTTGAAGGTACCATGAACAGGATTTGTGAAAGGATTGGATGTGGAGTGAGAGAGGAGAGGAGGAGTACAGGATGGCTCCAAGATTTTTTTTTTTAACATCTTTATTGGAGTATAATTGCTTTACAGTGTTGTGTTAGTGTCTGCTGTATAACAAAGTCAGTCAGCTATATGCATACGTATATCCCCATAGCCCCTCCCTCTGTGTCTCCCTCTCACCTCCTTATCCCACCCCTCTAGGTGGTTGCAAAGCACCAGGCTGATTCCCTATGCTATGCAGCTGCTTCCCACTAGCTATCTATTTTACATTCAGTACTATATATATGTCAATGCTACTCTTTCACTTCATCCCACCTTACCCTTACCCTGCCCAGTGTCCGCAAGTCCATTCTCTACATCTGTCTCTTTATTCCTGTCCTGCCCCTAGGTTCATGAGAACTTTTTTTTTTAGATTCCATATATGTGTGTTAGCATACGGTATTTGTTTTTCTCTTTCTGACTTACTTCACTCTGTATGACAGACTCTAGGTCCATCCACCTCACTACAAATAACTCAATTTCGTTTGTTTTTATGGATGAGTAATATTCCATTGTGTATATGTGTCACATCTTCTTTATCCATTCATCTGTCGATGGACACTTAGGGTGCTTCCATGTTTGGGCTATTGTAAAGAGTACTGTAGTGAACATTGTGCTACATGACTCTTTTTGAATTATGGTTTTCTCAGGGTGTATGCCCAGTGGTGGGATTGCTGGGTCATATGGTAGTTCTATTTTTAGTTTTTTAAGGAACCTCCATATTGTTCTCCATAGTGGCTGTATCAATTTACATTCCCACGAACAGTGAAAGAGGGTTCCCTTTTCTCCACATCCTCTCCAGCATTTATTGTTCGGAGATTTTTTAATGATGGCCGTTCTGACCCGTGTGAGGTGATAATCTCATTGTAGTTTTGATTTGCATCTCTCTAATGATTACTGATGTTGAGCATCTTTTCATATGTTTGTTGGCATTCTGTATATTTTCTTTGGAGAAATGTCTGCTTAGGTCTTCTGCCCATTTTTGGATTGGGTTGTTAGTTTTTTTGATATTGAGCTTCATGAGCTGCTTGTATATTTTGGAGATTAATCCTTTGTCAGTTGCTTTGTTTGCAAATATTTTCTCCCATTCTGAGGGTTGTCTTTTCGTCTTGTTTATGGTTTCCTTTGCTGTGCAAAAGCTTTTAAGTTTCATTAGGTTCCATGTGTTTATTTTTATCTCCATTTCTCTAGGAAGTGGGTCAAAAAGGATCTTGCTGTGATTTATGTCATAGAGTGTTCTGCCTATGTTTTTCTCTAAGAGTTTTATAGTGTCTGGCCTTACATTTAGGTCTTTAGTCCATTTTGAGTTTATTTTTGTGTATGGTGTTAGGAAGTGTTCTAATTTCATTCTTCTACATGTAGCTGTCCAGTTTTCCCAGCACCACTTACTGAAGAGGCTGTCTTTTCTCCATTGTATATTCTTGCCTCCTTTATCAAAAATAAGGTAACCATATGTGCGTGGGTTTATCTCTGGGCTTTCTATCCTGTTCCATTGATCTATATTTCTGTTTTTGTGCCAGTACCATACTGTCTTGATTACTGTAGCTTTGTAGTATAGTCTGAAGTCCAGGAGCCTGATGCCTCCAGCTCCGTTTTTCTTTCTCAAGATTGCTTTGGCTATTCAGGGTCCTTTGTGTTTCCATACAAATTGTAAAATTTTTTGTTCTATTTTTGTGAAAAATGCCATTGATAGTTTGATAGGGATTGCACTGAATCTGTAGATTGCTTTGGGTAGTATAGTCATTTTCACAGTGTTGATTCTTCCAATCTGAGAACATGGTATATCTCTCCATCTGTTTGTATCGTCTATAATTTCTTTCATCAGTGTCTTAGTTTTCTGCATACAGGTCTTTTGTCTCCTTAGGTAGGTTTAATCCCTAGGTATTTTATTCTTTTTGCTGCAGTGGTAAATGGGAGTGTTTCCTTAATTTCTCTTTCAGATTTTTCGTCATTAGTGTATAGGAATGCAAGAGATTTCTGTGCATTAATTTTGTATCCTGCTACTCTACCAAATTCATTGATTACCTCTAATAGTTTTCTGGTAGCATTTTTAGGATTCTCTATGTATACTATCATGTCATCTGCAAACAGTGACAGCTTTACTTTTTCTTTTCCGATTTGGATTCCTTTTATTTCTTTTTCTTCTCTGATTGTCATGGCTAAAACTTCTAAAACTATGTTGAATTACAGTGGTGCGAGTGGGCAACCTTGTCTTCTTCCTGATTTTAGAGGAAATGGTTTCAGTTTTTCACCATTGAGAACGATGTTGGCTGTGGGTTTGTCATATATGACCTTTATTATGTTGAGGTAAGTTCCCTCTATGCCTACTTTCTGGAGAGTTTTTATCATAAATGGGTGTTGAATTTTGTCAAAAGCTTTTTCTGCATCTATTGAGATTATCATATGGTTTTTATCCTTCAATTTGTTAATATGGTATTTGTTAATATGTATCACATATCACAGTTTGTTAATATGTATCACATTGATTGATTTGCGTATATTGAAGAATCCTTGCATTCCTGGGATAAACCCTACTAGATCATGGTGTATGATCCTTTTAATGTGCTGTTGGATTCTGTTTGCTAGTATTTTACTGAGGATTTTTGCATCTATGTTCATCAGTGATGTTGGCCTGTAGTTTTCTTTCTTTGTGACATCTTTGTCTGGTTTTGGTATCAGGGTGATGGTGGCCTCATAGAATGAGTTTGGGAGTGTTCCTCCCTCTGCTATATTTTGGAAGAGTTTGAGAAGGATAGGTGTTAGCTCTTCTCTAAATGTTTGATAGAATTCACCTGTGAAGCCATCTGGTCCTGGGCTTTTGTTTGTTGGAAAATTTTACATCACAGTTTCAATTTCAGTGCTTGTGACTGGTCTGTTCATATTTTCTACTTCTTCCAGGTTCAGTTTCGGAAGGTTGTGCTATATTTTCTAAGAATTTGTCATTTCTTCCAGGTTGTCCATTTAATTGGCATATAGTTGCTTGTAGTAATCTCTCATGATCCTTTGCATTTCTGCAGTGTCTGTTGTTACTTCTCCTTTTTAATTTCTAATTCTGTTGATTTGAGTCTTCTCCCGTTTTTTTCTTGATGAGTCTGGCTAATGGTTTATCAATTTTGTTTATCTTCTCAAAGTTTTATTTATCTTTGCTATTGTTTCCTTCATTTCTTTTTCATTTATTTCTGATCTGATCTTTACGATTTCTTTCCGTCTGCTAACTTTGGGGGTTTTTTTTCTTCTTTCTCTAATTGCTTTAGTTGTAAGGTTAAGTTGTTTATTTGAGATGTTTCTTGTTTCTTGAGGTAGGATTGTATTACTGTAAACTTCCCTCTTAGAACTGCTTTTGCTGCACCCCATAGGTTTTGGGTTGTCGTGTTTGTCATTTGTTTCTAGGTATTTTTTGGTTTCCTCTTTGATTTCTTCAGTGATCTCTTGGTTATTGAGTAACATAGTGTTTAGCCTCCATGTGTTTGTACTTTTTACAGTTTTTTTGTGTGTAATTGGTATCTAGTCTTATAGCTTTGTGGTCGGAAAAGATACTTGATACGATTTCAATTTTCTTAAATTTACTGAGGCTCGATTTGTGACCCAAAATATGATCTATCCTGGAGAATGTTCCATGAGCACCTGAGAAGAAAGTGTATTCTCTTGTTTTTGGATGTAATGTCTTGTAATTATCAATTAAGTCCATCTTGTTTAATGTGTCATTTAAAGCTTGTTTCCTTATTTATTTTCATTTTGAATGACCTGTCCATTGGTGAAAGTGGGGTGTTAACGTCTCCTACTATTATTGTGTTACTGTCAATTTCTCCTTTATGGTTGTTAGCATTTGCCTTATGTATTGAGGAGCTCCTATGTTGGGTGCATAAATATTTACAATTGTTCTATCTTCTTCTTGGATTGATCCCTTCATCAATATGTAGTGTCCTTCTTTGTCTCTTGTAATGGTCTTTATTTTAAAGTCTGTTTTGTCTGATATGAGAATTGCTACTCCAGCTTTCTTTTGATTTGCATTTGCATGGAATATCTTTTTCCATCTCCTCACTTTCAGTCTGTATGTGTCCCTAGGTCTGAAGAGGGTCTCTTTTCGACGGCATATATATGGGTCTTGTTTTTGTATCCATTCAGCAAGTCTCTGTCCTTTGGTTGGAGCATTTGATCCATTTACATTTAAGGTAGTTATCGATATGTATGTTCCTATTACCATTTTCTTAATTGTTTGGGGTTTGTTATTGTAGGTCTTTTCCTTTGCTTGTGTTTCCCACTTAGAGAAGTTCCTTTAGCATTTGTTGTAAAGCTGGTTTGGTGGTGCTGAATTCACTTACCTTTTGCCTGTCTGAAAAGGTTTTAATTTCTCCATCAAATCTGAATGAGATCCTTGCTGGGTAGAGTAATCTTGATTGTAGGATTTTCCCTTCATCACTTTAAATATGTCCTGCCACTCCCTTCTGGCTTGCAGAGTTTCTGCTGAAAGATCATCTGTTAACATTATGGGGTTTCCCTTGTATATAATTTGTTGCTTTTCCCTTGCTGCTTTTAATATTTTTTCTTTGTATTTAATTTTTGATAGTTTGATTAATATGCGTCTTGGCGTGTTTATCCTTGGATTTATCCTGTATGGGACTCTCTGCGCTTCCTGGACTTGATTATTTCCTTTCCCATGTTAGGGAAGTTTTCAACTATAATCTCTTCAAATATTTTCCCAGACCCTTTCTTTTTCTCTTCTTCTTCTGGGACCCCTATAATTCGAATATTCGTGCATTTAATGTTGTCTCCGAGGTCTCTGAGACTGTCCTCAATTCTTCATTCTTTTTTCTTTGTTCTGCTCTGAGGCAGTTATTTCCACTGTTTCATCTTCCAGGTCGCTTATCCGTTCTTCTGCCTCAATTATTCTGCTATTGATTCCTTGTAGAGAATTTTTAATTTCATTTATTGTGTTGTTCATCATTGTTTGTTTGCTCTTTAGTTCTTCTAGGTCCTTGTTAAACATTTCTTGTATTTTCTCCATTGTATTTCCAAGATTTTGGATCATCTTTACTATCATTTTTCTGAATTCTTTTTCAGGTAAATTTCCTATTTCCTCTTCATTTCTTTGGTCTGGTGGGTTTTTACCTTGCTCCTTCATCTGTTGCATATTTCTCTGTCTTCTCATTTTGTTTAACTTACTGTGTTTGGGGTCTCTCCTTTTCGCAGGCTACAGGTTCGTAGCTCCCATTGTTTTTTGTGTCTGCCCTCAGTGGGTGAGTTTGGTTCAGTGGTTTATGTAGGCTTCCTTGGTGGAGGGGACTGGTTCCTGTTTTCTGGTGGGTGGGGCTGGATCTTGTCTTTCTGGTGTGCAGGGCCGCTTCCAGTGGTGTGTTTTGGGGTGTCTGTGAACTTAGTATGATTTTAGGTGGCCTCTGTGTTAATGGATGCAGTTGTGTTCCTGCCTTGCTAGTTGTTTGGCATGGGGCATCCAGCACTGGAGCTTGCTGGCCGTTGGGTGGAGCTGGGTCTTAGTGTTGAGACCGAGATCTCTGGGAAACCTCTCGCCAATTGATATTATGTGGGGCCAGGAGGTCTCTGGTGGTCCAGTGTCCAGGATTTGACTCTCCTAACTTGGAGGCTCAGGCCTGACACCAGGCCGGGACACCAAGACCCTGTCAGCCCCACAGCTCAGAAGAAAAGGAAAAAAAAAAAATTAAGAGAAAAATCAAATAAAAAAGTAAATAAATTTAAAAAAGAGAGCAACCAAACCAATAAACAAATCCACCAATGATAACAAGCATCAAAAACTAAACTAAGGTAAACATAAAAATCAGAAACAAACCAGTCACAGACAACAAACCCCAAGTCTAGAGTTGCTTCCAAAATCCACCACCTCAGTTTTGGGAGTATTCTTTGTCTGTTCACATATTCCACAGATGCAGGGTTCATCAAGTCGATTGTGGGGATTTAATCTGCTGCGCCTGAGGCTGCATGGAGAAACTTCCCTTTCTCTTCTTTGTTCGCACAGCTCCTGGTGTTCAGCTTTGGTTTTGATCCCGCCTCAGCATGTAGGTTGCCCTCAAGTTCCCAGCCCAGACAGGAGGGGGTTAAAGTAGCAGCTGATTAGGGCTCTCTTGCTCTCTCAGGCTGGGGAGAGGGAATGGTATGGTAGTTGTAATTGGAATGCTGGGCGAGCCTGTGGCGGCAGAGGCCAGCATGACATTGCAACAGCCTGAGGCGTGCCGTGTGTTTTCCTGGGGAAGTTGTCCCTGGATCTCCGGACCCTGGCAGTGGCGGGCTGCACAGGCTCCCCGGGTGGGTGGGTGGGTATTGACCTGTGCTTGTACACAGGATTCTTGGTGGCAGCAGCAGCAGTGTTAGTGTTTCATGCCTGTCTCTGAAGTCCGAGCTGATAGCCGTGGCTTGCGCCCATCTCTGGAGCTCGCTTAGGCAGTGCTCTGCCTTCTGTGGGCACATGGGGAAGGAATCCCCTCTCCTCGCGCACCCCGAAACAATGGTCTCTTGCCTCTTAGGCAGTTCCATATTTTTTCCCGGACTGCCTCCCGGCTAGCTGTGGCACACTAGCCCCCTTCAGGCTGTGTTCACACCGCCAACCCCAGTCCTCTCCCTGGGATCTCAACTCCGAAGCTGGAGCCTCAGCTCCCAGTCCCCAGCTGCCCTGGTGGGTGAGCAGACAAGCCTCTTGGGCTGGTGAGTGCTGGTCGGCACCAATCCTCTGTGCGGGAATCTCTCCACTTTGCCCTCTGCGCCCCTGTTGCTGCGCTCTCCTCTGTGGCTCTGAAGCTTCCCCCCACCATCCCCCCGTCTCCGCCAGTGAAGGGCCTACCTAGTGTGTGGAGACCTTTCCTCCTTCACAGCTCCCTCCCACTGGTGCAGGTCCCGTCCCTATTCTTTTGTCTCCGTTTTTTCTTTTTTCTTTTGCCCTACCCAGGTATGTGGGAATTTTCCTGCCTTTTGGGAAGTCTGAGGTCTTCTGCCAGCGTTCAGTAGGTGTTCTGTAGGAGTTGTTCCACATGCAGATGTATTTTTGATGTATTTGTGGGGAGGAAGGTGATCTTCACATCTTACTCCTCCGCCATCTTGAAGGTCCCCCCCTTAATTGTATTCTTTACCAATTGATTTAACCATGTTTGGACCTCAGTCTTCTTGAAGAGACTTTCCATGTGTTTTATTTTCCAGATTCCCTCCATAAAGGGTTATAACACAAATAAGAATGCAAGACTTATTTAATACATGTTGACTCTTTAACTGGTGTGTCAGAGATGATTTCATCAATGAAGGTATTTGGTCAGGTGTTCTACATACTGAATAAGCAGAGAACATCTTACTGTTCTGGCTCTGAATTGACATTTGACACATTTCCTTTTCTCCTTTACTCTGATTTCTCATCATTCACCCATTGCCCATTCTCTCAGGACCATAAACTCTAGAAGTACATTCTGTCCTGGAATTCACAGCAGTTGACCTCCCTGTAAGCAAAGAAATCTTGAGAAAATGAGCATTTCCTGTGGTTTTCATGTATTCATAATGGTGTGTTCCCTGTAATGGTGAAGTAGACTGATTCTGGGGACCACTGGTGGTCTGTTCATGGCCTGAATTATTTGGGTGTTCCTAATGATGCCGTTACTCTTGCTTTATTGGTGTTTATTGGTATAGTTATTCATATATAAAAGTAATTTTGCCGAGTACCTATTATATGAAGGGGAATTGATTATGTCCTTCTTTTTTATGTAATTTTCTAGTCCTCATAGGTTTCCACAATTTTGCTTCCTCTGAATGAGAGAAGCCACATTGTGTCCTTGATTATTGTTGCTGTTTTGCAGACTTATTTCATTGCATAGTCAAAATAGGAACAAATAGACCCTCAACTTACTCAACCTGGGTGACCACAGAAGAGAAGGAATTCAGGGGCTGTAATTAAGGGCCTTGGAAGTGGGAGAAGTTGGAAAGCTCCCTTTATGTTTTTTATTTGGCATATCCCCATGGATGAATTCTCCCAGTGCCATCCTAATCTTTGACTGTCAGGGGTCTTGGTGTCCATATTTATCTAAGTTTCTCTACAGAGTTTAAGAAAAGGAATCCCCTTTGTACATCTCTGGGAGATGCTAAACAGGTTGAAGTTACTGCTTCTAAAAGCTTGGGAGGTGTTTGTGATAAAGTCATTCAGGCACTAACACGTTTACATAGCCCACATTTTCATCTCAACTTTTAAATAGACCGTATTTTCTAGGCATTAAGACACTCTCCTGCTTCAGTATCTCTACACTTAGTGTTCTCTTTGCCTGGAATTTTCCCCTCACTCAGCTTCACGACTTGCTCCTTCATATTTCTCAATTCTCAGCTTAAGAGTCAGTTTTTCAGAAAGACCTTACTGGACCGTCCTAATTTAGTCTCCTATATAATTCCCTATCATATAGAACCTTGTTTAAGTTCTTTTCCAGCATTTACCACATCTGTGATTATTTAGCATGCCGTTATTTTATCTTAAGCCTCTTCTCTGATTGACCTTCAGGTTTCTGTATCCACATACCTGTTGGACATTCATGCATTTATTTATTCCTGAATATTTATTGAATGTCCACTGAGTGCCAGATGCTAAGATGACAGACAGTCCTGGCCTCTGCCATATTTGTGAAGCCACCTACTTGCTAACATTAATTTGTAACTCTGAAATTAGTACTTGCAGCACTTTTGTAGTCATTCACAGACATGCACAGAGTAGCGAAAAATTAGAATTGATGCACACATTCCCAGCTGAGGTTGAACAAGGCAATGTTTGGCCTTCTTATTTCAGCTCTCATACTATAAACAAGTCTCCTTTTCATGGTCTATTTGGTGCCACGTTTTTTGCATGTTTGTGCTTTTTTTGGTCCTTTCACTGTTTATGGCCCCAAAGCGTAGTGCCAGAGTGCTGTCTAGTGTTCTTGAGCACAAGAAGCTGTGATGTGTCTTACAGAGAAAATACTTGTTAGATAAGCTTTGTTCAGGCATGAGTTATAGCAGTGTTGGCCATGAGTTCAGTGTTCATGAATCAACACTATACAGTGTAGTGAATAGGTATCTTTAAACAGAAACACAGATAAAACAAGATTATGTGTTGATCAGTTGGTGAAAATTTTTTGACCAGAGGCTCACAGGAACCTAACCCTATATTTCCTCTGGGAGTTCAGTATTCACTAATTCAGTGTTCACAGTGACTTTACAGAACATAACTACTGCAGATAATAAGAATCAACTGTACTTGCAAATTATCTTAAGTGCAAAGAAGGAAACAGGTTGCTGTGATGGAGAGTAATTGGTAGTGATAAGACAGAGACCTTCTTTTTAGTTTGGGCCTCTTTGGAAGTAACATTTAAGTGGAGGTCCATGGAACACATAGGACAAAGAACATATCAGCCATAAACAATGGCTGTAAAGTAGGAAGGAGCCTGATATATTTAAGGAATTGAAAGAAAAGCATTATAGCTGGAGGAGGGTAGCACAGGATGAAGTTGGAGAAGAAAGCAGGAACTCGATTATATTGCCTTTTGGAGACCACACTAAGGAGTTTAGTTTTGGAATATGTACTGTGAAGGCATGGGAAGGTTTTAATTGGGGGAGCGAGATGATATGCTTTATGTTTTAAAAAGATAATTATGTCTGCTGTGGGGGGAATGGATTAAAGAGGGCAAGGGGTGAAATGGAGAAATGAGTTAAGAGGCATCACCATCCATATTCAGTAATTGCCATATCTGCCTTTATTACCTCCTAAATAGTTCTCAGCTCTATCCCCTCCCCACTGTTGCACTTCACCATCTTTGCCTGATCTGCTCCCACAGCTTTGTAACTGATCACACTCTGCCTAAACCCTGTCTACTGTGTGTCCAGAGAGATGCCATCTATTGAAGCCACTCATCTTACCATGCCACTGCCCTCCTTAAAACCCTCCAGTGACTCCCTAGACGTCTTGACAGTCTGGTGCCTCTTTGCCTTTCAAGCACCATCCAACACTATGCTTTGTACCTATAGACAGGATTTTTCTCTGTCTCCCCACACATCAGTTGTTTTGGGCCTGCTTGACTTCCTTTGCTTATGAATCCTTCACCACCTACCATCTCATGCAGGGTTAGAAGCCCTTGGTATGCGCTCCTATGGTACCCAAAGCAAGAACCTTATACTTAATCATTTTCTGTCATTATCATCTATGTATCATCCAGGTCCTTAACTTTCTTCCTCAGAGTTAGACTGTGAATTTCATATATTTTATTTGTTTTTGAATCCCCAACATCCATCACAGTTTTTAGATTCTAGTAAAGATATAATAAATGTTTGTTGAATGGACCCATTAATGTTAATGTTTTCTAATTTCTTGGCCAGTATTAGGTGATACTTTACCTTTATACCATATTCTTTTTATAGAAATAAAACCAGTGTCACACAACATAAATGTTCATTTATTCATTCCAAAAATGTTTATCGAGTCCCTGGAGGTGTTCTAACAATGGAGTATAGAGTAGTGACCAAAACAAAGTCCCTGCTGTCTTGGAACTTAGATGTGTGTATGACCTATCTATAACTGTATGTCTATTTTGACCTCTTTCTCTCTCTCTCTCTACACACACACACACACACACACACACACCCCGTTGACCCTTGAGCAACACGTGTTTGAACTGCACGGGTCCACTTATACTCATGTATTTTCCAATAGTAAACACTATAGTACTACATGGCCTTTTGGCCTGCAGTTGGTTGGATCTGTGGACATGGAGGAACCATGGATATGGAGGGCTAACTATAAATTATATGTGGATTAGCTACCATATTGTTCAAGGGTCAGTGGTGTGTGTATGTGTGTGTATGTGTATGTATATGTATATATGCACATGTATCTGTATATGCACTTTTAATTCTGAATAGTTTTCAATTTACAGAAAAGCAGTGAAGATAGTACAAGGAGTTTTCATATGCCCCATATCCAGTTTCCCTTATTATTAACATCTTACATTAGTAGGGTACATTTGTTACAATTAATGAACCAATACGGATAAATTACTATTAACTAAAGTCCATTCTTTATTCAGAATACTTAGTTTTTTCCTAATGTCCTTTTTCTGTCCAGGATCGCATTCATGACCTCATTACATTTAGGAATCATGCCCTTTTAGGCTCCTCTGAGCTGTGACCGTTTTTCAGACTCTTTGTTTTTGATGACCTTGACAGTTTTCAGGAGTAATGTAGAGTGGAGAATGCCCCTCAATTTGGGTTTATCCAGTATTTTTCTCATGATTAGATGGGGATTATGGGTTCTTGGGGAGAAGACTACAGTGGTAAAGTGCCATTTTCATCACTTCATATTAATGGTACATGCTATCAACATGCATTATCACTGTTGAGGCCTTGATCACTTGGCTGAGGTAGTGTTTGTCAGGTTTTTACAGGCTAAAGTACTCCCCCCTACCCCTACCACCGTACTTTTATTTTTTGGAAGGAAGTCTCTGTGTGGATCCCACATTTAAGGGGTGGGGAGTAATGCTCCACCTTCTTGAGGAGGCAGTATTTACATAAATTATTCTGAATTCTTCTATACAGTAGACTTGTCTCTACTCTCCCATTTATTTTTTTAGGCAATCATTTATTTATATCAGTATGGACTCATGGATATTTATTTTATATTTTGGTTTATAATCCAATACTACTTTATTTATTTTGTTGCTCACGTTTTTCTACTTTTCTACTTTTGGCCATTTGGAGCTCTTCTGTGTTCCTTTGGCATACTCCCATACATTTGTTTTTTGAGCACTTCCTTATTTTCTGATACTATAAGGATACTCAAGTATCTTTTTTTTGAAATTTTAAATAATTTCCCCTCAATGATTTCATATAGAGTTTGAAAATAATTTGATGTGCTTATAAATTCGAGATTATTATTAAGTAGATAAAACATTTTTCAATATTGGTTTTATTTTTTGTGATGATTTATAAAGCTACTTTTCAAAGATGAAAATATATATGAGTATGAGTTTTCTCAAAATATATTATGTTTATGATCAGTTTTATGCTTTCAATTTGTTCAGATATAATTTTTTGCTTTGCACATCATATTAGAGAATTTTTACATTTCTCTGGGCTTCAACGATGTTTATGGTTGCCAGTAGCTGAGCAGATATCATTATGCTGGAAGTGTTTCAGTGATTATATATGCTGAGTGGTAAGCTTGCTTAGTCTAAAAAAAGGACTCCATAATATTTGGCTTTTGGTTATAATTACCAGTCATGGTTGCCAGAAATTAAGTTTAGCTTTTAGAAGCCTGGAATTCTTCATATGTTTATCTCTAACTAAATATTTCAGAGACTGTTATGAAACTGTCAGTAATTCCATTATGTATTATATGTTCAGCATATTCTTGAGTTACAGCTGATGGAATAACGAATGACGTGATTGTACAACAATATGAGAAATGCTTAAGATAACAGGATGTAAATAGTAATATTTAGTTTGATTACAACTTTGTTTAAAAGGAATCTGACTGACCCCAAATACAAATGAAAGACTAGAAGGAAAATACCAAAATGTTAATATTAGTGAATGCCTATTAGGTAGTGTGACACAGCTTTGCTGTTATTTTCCAATTTTAAAAAATTGGCATGTGTTACTTGTTTAATGAGGAAATGAAGGCACTTTTAAAATTTAGGAAAAAACACATTTTACAAGGATTTCTATTGGGTGATAATTTGTTTGCTCCATTCTAGATATTGAAAGTTAAAAGGCCTTTAAAAAAATATTCCATAACTCAAGTTGGTTTCCTCCACTGATGATCTGGTGAGCCAGTTCTTATTTTTATAATAATAATACTTTACAGTTTACAAATTTAGAATATATTCTATTTCATTTTCAAAAATCTTTATTTGATGGATTTTTACTTCATTTATACACACAAATTGATCAGAGTATAAAGGTGAACACTCGGTGTTTATGTATTGAAACCATGACTTCAGTAATGTCTGCTCAGCTGGAGCAAAGTTGGAGACCCAGGGGCCCAAAGGCCACAGAGCCTGGGCTTTTTGCTGCTGCTGCTGCTGCTGCCGCCGCCGCTGCTGCTAACAGACAGACCACATTTTGAGGGACAGCCTCACATTCCTCTCATAGGAGACTGATAGCCTCAGTAGGTACCTTGGGGAGCCTCTTTGGATTAAAAATACCTATGTTATCTATTTGCTTTTGATTTTTTTTAAGCTTCTGGTGGTGAAGGGGAGGTGAACTGAGGCTTGGAAGTTGCAGAGTAGCTTTTGCAGGCTGATGTCTCTGGGTGTCCTCAGGATGGGTCATAGGTAGGAGATTGTGGTTTACAAACGATACATTCCAGTCTCCAAAAAATTTGCAAGAGTGCCACAATAAAAGGCAGATGCATTTAAAATCTTTTCTTTTTGTAAAGCCTTAAAAAAAAAATACTTTTCTTTCTAACTTAATGTATAGAGATATATTCAAAGGAACATTATTTTGGCCTTAAGCCAGAGGAAAATTTCTTTTTTTCTAATGTGACCCTTGTCTGTCACTGGGAAGTATCTTGACATGCAAGAGAATGGGACTGGAGTGATCATTTCCTTGGTTGCCTCCTGGGGGGTAGTCTGTTTCAGTAGAAGATTCTGATGTGTATATAAAATAGTGGTGGCATTCCCAGCAGCATCTGGTAGCCTAGCTCTGGAGTTAGGATTGCAACATCAAAAACAGGGTCTGCATTCTAGTAGCAGTCTCATTTCATGCTGTTAGTGGGATTAGTTCTTCCAGTCTGCTAGTGTGCCACTGTGTGGTATCAGCTTGCCTTGTGTATTGATAGGAGGGTGTACAGTACACTAAAATGATACACTAAAATGATAATTAAGAATTGCAAAACTGTAATGCCTCTTTTCTTAATAATGACCCTCAAAGTAGCCCTTCAAAATCATTGCAACAAAACTTAGCTGTTCACAAAATTATTTCAAAATTAAGAAATAACTATATATCATATAATAAAAAAAACTATGGTTAATATTTGGTTATATTTGCTTTATCCATCTTTATGTGTATGTACATATATGTATGTATGAAACTGTGTGTATGCATATACATACTTTCTTACTGAACCATTTGAAAGTAAGTTGCAGACATGACACATGATGGGTTTCTTTTTTTTTTAAATTTATTTATTTATTTATTTTTATTTGTTTATTTTTGGCTGCACTGGGTCTCCATTGCCGTACATGAGCTTTCCCTAGTTGCGGTGAGTGGGGGCTACTCTTCGTTGCGGTGCGCGGGCTTCTCATTGCGGTGTCTTCTCTTGTTGCGGAGCACGGGCTCTAGGCACGCAGGCTTCAGTAGTTGGGGCACGCAGGCTCAGTAGTTGTGGTTCATGGGCTCTAGAGTGCAGGCTCAGTAGTTGTGGCTCACGGGCTTAGCTGCTCTGTGGCATGTGGGATCTTCCTGGACCAGGGCTCGAACCCGTGTCCCCTGCATTGGCAGGCGGATTCTTAACCACTGTGCCACCAGGGAAGCCCTGTGGGTTTCTTTTTAAGTGCAGTTTGTCTAAATAGTCCTTATATTGCATGGCTACTACTCCCTTCCCCTCTTGTCACCCTCTCCCTACATTAGCACCCCCTATCTGGGTAACCCATATTGACAACCCAGTATATATCCTTCCATATTTATTCCATGCTTAGGTAATTACATGTACACATATTCATATATGCAGTTTTGTCATTGTGTTACAGAAATGAAATCATACGCACATTTTTCTGCATCTTGCTTTCCTTACTCAAGTGTACTTTGGGGAATGCCTTTAAAAAAAGAAGTCAACTGATATCACTGTAATTAATTTCTTGTTTTTAATAACTTTCAGATATATTTCACATACTATAAATATACATATTTAAACTGTATAATTCAATGGTTTTTAGTATATTTATAGAATTTTGCAACCTGATCACCCACAATCAATTTGAGAGCATTTTTGTCACCCTAAAAAGAAACATGGTATCCAGTAGCATTTACTCTCAGTTTCCCCCCAAACTCACTCCTGGTTTTAAGCAAACAGTAATCTACATTCTGTCTCTATAGATTTGCCTATTCTATCTGTTTCGTAAATGGGATATGTAGTCCTTTTCATATGACTTATTTCATTTAAGATACTATTTTCAAGGTCTGTCCATGTTTTAGCTTTTGCTATACTATCTGAATATTTTACTATAATCAGGTATTAGGAAAAAACCAAAATACTTAAAATTTACATTATAATGTTTTATTATGTTAACAATAGTTGATTCTATGTGAGGGTTATACGAGTGATCATTTTACTAGTCCATCAACTTTTATCTATGTTTTAAAAATTATTCTTGAGTGTCTGAATTTTTTTTTTTTTTTTTTTTTTAAATTTTTATTTTTGGCTGTGTTGGGTCTTCGTTTCTGTGCGAGGGCTTTCTCCAGTTGCGGCAAGCGGGGGCCACTCTTCATCGTGGTGCGCGGGCCTCTCACTGTCGCGGCCTCTCTTGTTGCGGAGCACAGGCTCCAGACGCGCAAGCTCAGTAGTTGTGGCTCACGGGCCCAGTTGCTCCGCGGCATGTGGGATCTTCCCAGACCAGGGCTCGAACCCGTGTCCCCTGCATTAGCAGGCAGATTCTCAACCACTGCGCCAGCAGGAAAGCCCCTGAATTTTTTAATTAAGGTATAATTTACACAGAATGAAACACGGTTCTTAAGTGTTGAGGTTTTTTAGTTTTAGTTTTATTTGGTTTTGTTTTTGTTTTGCCATGCATGTAGCATCCTAGTTCCCCAACCAGGGGTTAAACCCGCACCCCTCCCCCACAGTGGAAGCACAGAGTCTTAACCACTGGACTGCCAGGGAAGTCCCAACTTTTATCTATATTTGATAATAATAAAAATTTAAGAAAAGTGCTATTAGAATGTTTTCTATGATAACATTATTGAAATATTTACATATTAAAAATTTAAAACCACACTTAAATAAATTAAATTTAAATTTAATTAAGTTGTAAATGCCTTAAGCATTCCAAAATTATAAAATTATTTTTTCTAGTCTTTTTGGTTTTGTTTAAATTAAAATTTTAAGCTATTTGGAATTTCAAATTCTAATCCATTTAAAAAATTCATTTTCTAGATAGACAGACATTTTATCTGGAAATAACGATGGTTTTTTAATTCTTCTCCATATTTTTGTCTATTATCTTGCCTCATTGCATAGGCTAGCACATTTTTTAAAAACTTGTAATTTCTTGCTCTGTGTATCCGTTCTTCTCTTTTTAATATTTATTTATTTATTTGGCTGCACCGGGTCTTAGTTGCAGCATGTGGAACCTTCATTGCCGCATGCGAGATCTTCGTTGCGGCATGTGGGATCTTTAGGGCATGTGGGATCTTTAGTTGCATCTTTAGTTGAGGCATGCGAACACTTAGTTGTGGCATGTGGGATCTAGTTCCCTGACCAGGGAACAAATCCGGGTCCCCTGCATTGGGAGGGCAGAGTCTTAGCCACTGGACCACCAGGGAAGCCCCTCTTCTCCCAAGTTTTTTGATCATCTTTACGATCATTACTCTGAACTCTTTCTTGGGTAGATTGTCTATCTCCACATCACTTAGTTCTTCTTCTGGGGTTTTATCTTGTTCCTTTGTCTGAAACATACTCCTCTATCACCTCATTTTGTCTAAATAGCTATTTATATTTTTATGTATGTGGTAGGTTGGTTATGTTTCTCAACCTTGGAGAAGTGGCCCTCTGTAGGAGACGTACTGTGCATCCCAGCAATGTACACTCCCTTCTCGTCACCCGAGGACCAGGGGCCAGCTGGTCCTAGGGTAGTGTCTGGCCTGCATTTGCAGGCTGTGGGACTGTAGTTTTCTTGCTTCTAATATCTGGCCCCTGGTGGGTGGAGTTGGGTCTTGGTCCTCTGGTGGGCAAGGCCATGTCTAGGGGCATGTCTAGAGGCAGCTGTGGGCTCAGGAAGTCTTTAGGCAGCCTGTCTACTGATGGATGGGGCTGTGTCCCCACCCAGTTTGTTGTTTGGCCTGAGGCGTTCCAACACTGGAGCCTACAGGCTGTTGGGTGGGGCCGTCTTGGTGCCAAAATGTCAGCCTCCAAAAGAGCTCACACAGATGAATGCTCCCCAGTATATCTGCCACCAGTGTCCAAGTCCCCAGGGTGGGCCACAGATGCCCCCCTAGTAGACCCTCTAAGACCAGCAGGTAGGTCTGGCCCAGGCTCCTGTCAGATTACTGCTTTTGCTCTTGGTCCCTGTGCATGTGAGATTTTGTGTGCGCCCTTTAAGAATGAAGTCTCTAGTTCCCCCAATCCTGTGGAGCTCCTGCAGTCAAGCCCTCCTGGCCTTCAGAGCCAAATGCTCTGGGGGCTCGTCTTCCTGGGTGCTGGACCCCCTGGAGTTAGGGGGCCTGACCGTGGGACTCAGAACTCTCACTTCTGCAGTAAAACCTCTGTAATATAATTATTCTCCAGTTTCTGGGTTGCCCACCAAGGGGGTATGAGATTTGATTATATCATAAGTCCGCCCCTCCTACCAGTGGTTTCGTCTTTATATCTTTAGTTGTAGAGGATCTTTTCTGGTAGGTTTCAGTCTTTTTTTTTTTTGGCTGTGCCACGTGACTTGTGGGATCTTAGTTCCCCGACCAGGGATTGAACCCATGCCCCCTGCAGTGGGAGCCCAGAGTCTTAACCACTGGACCGCCAGGGAAGTCCTGTTTTCAGTCTTTTTTAATGATGGTTCTGCAGATTGTGCTCATAAGAGGAAGTGAGCTTAGGGTCCTTCAGCTCTGCCATCTTGGCTGCTCTCCAGAATATTTTTAATCATAAAAAAGCGTTAACTTTTGGGCGCTAGTTCTGGAGGCTGGGAAGTCCAAGGTCAAGGCGCCGGCAGATTCGAAGTCTGATGAGATCGCTCTTCCTCATTCATAGGCATCTTCTCATTGTGTCCTTGTATGGCAGAGCTAGGTAGCACATTTAGAACAGTTTGAATAATAATCATGAATAGACTGTTTATTTGTAATTTTTGATGGCAGTCTCATCTCTTGTTCCAGTTTTAAGGTTTTATGTTTTTTGATAAATACTATTTATTAGGTTAAGGAAGTTTTCTTCTAACATTAAAATAGGTAAAACAGAGCAATCAAATCAGAGAGTTAAATGAAAAATAAATCTGATGAAAAACAATTCTAAAAAGTAGAACAGAAATGATTACTGAAGACAGAGAGTAATAATCAGCTGATGGGACTGCTAGAAGTTCTTACATTCAGTCAAAAAAAACCCTGTTAGTCCTGAATATGTTCCAAATCAATGTGTTAGAGTAAAAGAAAAGCAGAGAGATCTGAGAAATACTGGGACACCACTGGTACATGCCCAAATAGGTTTCACTGGGTAAATCCTAGGGCCACTGTATGCTTGGAGATAAAAGCCCTTCTAGAAGAAAGCATGCCAATTCACCAATAAAAACAGATACATTCTTAGCACTGTTTTAAGGGATGTTCATTTTGTCAAAGGTTAAAATTATTGGATAGGTTAGTTGCCTTGTGAATATACTCTTCTTGAATATATACAATGAATATAATTATATTCTTATGAATATATTCTTAACAAACCTATTGATATTCATTAAATTTTAAACAGCTCAAAATTTCACATTATGGTAAAGAGTACAGGCCATGAATATGAATATGTGCTGATGAAAATATGAATATAGTCTTGGGGCTTCCCTGGTGGCACAGTGGTTGAGAATCCACCTGCCAATGCAAGGAGCACGGGTTTGAGCCCTGGTCCAGGAAGATCCCACATCCTGCAGAGCAACTAAGCCCGTGCGCCACAACTACTGAGCCTGCACTCTAGAGCCTGCAAGCCACAACTACTAAGCCCATATGCCCCAGCTTCTGAAGCCTGCACGCCTAGAGCCCGTGCTTTGCAATGAGAAGCCTGAGCACCGCAGCAAAGAGTAGCCCCCGCTCGCCGCAACTAGAGAAAGCCCGCGCGCAGCAACGAAGACCCAACACAGCCAAAAATAAAAATAAATAAATTTATTTTAAAAAATATGAATATAGTCTTAATGAGTATATTGATATTCATTAAATTTTAAACCAGGTTCAAAAATGCCCCAATATGGTCAAGAACATAGCTTATGAATATGAATATAAACTTATGAAAATGTTCATGAATATATTGGTATTTATTAATTTTAACCTGCATTAAAACATTTTCCCAATAGGGCAAAGAAGAATATATTCATGAATATATTCATGAGGAGGATATATTCATGAATATAATCATTATAAAGAATATATTCACATTAACTGAATATATTTGTGAAGAATATATTTATAGGAAAATTAAACCACTCTATAGCTCTTTGCTTTTTACAAATTAAATAGTTCTTAAAATACTGCTATGAAGCAAATACTAAAATTTCACTGGAATCTTCAAAGAATGAAAGTATAAACTTGGTACATTTAGTGAATTGATCTGTTTATGAATAGGCTTCTATTGAATAGTTTTTGACAAATTAACTTAGAGCCCTCTCTGTCAACATGAGATGAATCATTATTTATTACATCTACTCTGGGAAAGCCAAGACAAGAAAGAGAGGATATTGAAAACAGCTTAGGCTATCTGAGTACTCAGAGTAGACTGATTAATGACACTAAAGAAATGATGGCACCTGTTAGAAGTAAGTATGACTGCTATGCCAGGCAGTGGGTGTAGCCAGACACTGTTGTTTCAAGTTCTCTTCATTCTCCTTGGGCTCACATTCATGAGACTGTGTAGTTTAGTAATAAAGAGTGGTATAGGGTTGGACTTCCTACGTTTGAAACCAAACTCCGTTCACTGCCCCTGCACCTTGAGTCCTTTTTAAAAATTAAGGTATAATTTATATATAGTAAGATGCACATATACTACCATTAATATTCTTGTGCTTTTTGTGGACACAGAACTCATGTTCAAAGTCTTTTTTGATGAAAGGAGTATTAGTTATTGTATATTAAATACTAATAGATATTAAGCAACACATCTGCTGTGTTTTGAGACAAATATACTGGTTAAAAGGAAGCTTTAGCAACAAAATACAAAATAATTAAATATGAATACAACTAAAAGGACTGTCATCTAATATTTATTACTGGATTTTAGTTTAGATATGGAATGGAAAAGTTAGAATGGGGTCAGTTTAGAATGGGCTTTCCAGGCCACTAAGGGATCTGGATCTTTTCTTCTTAGTGAAGTGCCGGATAACTAAATAATAGGTGCTTACCATACCTTCTCATTTGACATTCACAGCAACATTAACAAGTGGGTGCCTCTTACATTAGATTGCAAACACATCTAGGGTGTATCTGGGAGACACATCTCTTTCTTTTGCTATAGGATAATTTAACATCTTTTCAAACTTGGAGCTGATGATGCTCTAAAGTTTACTATTTTCTTTTGATGATTTGGTCGTATTTTGGGTCTGGGGAGTTTGATCCAGTTACCATCTGTAAAGTGATAGAACTTAACTCAAAGGAGGGAAACTGGGAAATCGCATGGCTTGCTTTGTGAGTTTCTTACTTCACCTTTGTATTTTGGTAGTTCAGAAAGGAATTCTGAGGCTTCACACAGTTTGCCTGAGATTTTATAAATCAAGCATTCTTCATGGCTTTTGTCCACCTTAAGGAGATTGACTCTCTGGACAGCTTGAACATTGCTCATCCAGACGCGTCCTGTTAGTAACAACCCAAAATTTTCAACCCATTTATAAAAAACACACATTATAGGCACATCTTTTGGGGGAAAAAAAAGCCCAAATATTATTTAAATCCCTTTACATTCAATGGGTACTCAGAAATAACCATCTACTTCACGTACATATCTGAGCAAAAAATTAACCATTAAATGTAAATAGATGCTGAGTGGGCCAGATCTTGTGACCACCTTGTTTATATTGATGTTCTGAATGTGATATTAAGTTTCAGAGGTTTGTATAAAGAATTCTGTAAAATGCTTAACTCCTTCATTAACTTTACTGCTAAACAGCAAGCTTCTTAAGGGCCATATTCATGTCTGATTTATGCTTACTATGGTATAATAGCGTCTAGCACAATTTATTGTACATAGAAGATGCTTAATCTTTATATTTTTAAGGAATAAATATATGAAGTATCTGTCATGGAAATACTTACAATATTTATAAGAGATTTTAGCTGAACTATCAAGTCATTGGAACATAGATTTTCCTACAGTATTTACATTTCTCTATGATGTTTGTGTTGCTGTCTTGCTATTAATTACGTAAAGGAGGTAGATGTGCACCCTTGTCTCTGTCTCTGTTGTCTTAATGAAGATGTCCTCTTTTCTTCTGTGTACCCAATCTTTGTGCACTAAAATTCTGCTTCTCACAGTTTCACAGTATATTAGATTTGTTTCTTAGCCCTTTTCATGTCTGGGGTCTTCTTTACTATAAAATGGAGGAAAATGTCTAGCAACTTGAAAAGTTTTTAAATTTTTATATATTGTTAGGCTTGAAGTAAATGTCAGATCTAAGAGGATCCTGAGAGACCACTATTCAGCCGCTTTATTTTACTGATGAAGAACCCTAAGTTCTACTTCCTCACTATAACGGACATACTGTTTTGTAATTGCTTGTTTAATTGTAGGCATTTCTAGCTGGACTTTAAACTCAGTGGGAGTAGGGATAACAGCTGTCTTATTTAATGCTGCATCTCTGGCACAGAGCACAGTGCTTGGAAGAGAATAGACGTTGAGTTATTGGTGTTGAATAAATAAATAAATGAATCAAGATTGGTGAAGGGACATGCAGCCCACAGCTGTTGCATCCCAGTTCAGCACACTAAAAGTTGGATGTTTGTAATCTACTCTGTCACTCCAGGGAGTCGAGGTTTGTGGAAATGATAGATTTCCTTAAGTCTGTGCCAAAATCTACAACTTATACATTTGCACACATTGGCTTTCAACATGCAGAGGACTGCTGTATGGAACAGCAGTTGATCAAAGAAACACTAGAGGATGTGCTGCCTCATTTTTGCTAGGGTGATATATAAACACATGCTTCATTAATATATAAACTCATGAATGGTTTATGTGGAAGGGGGTGTAGTAAATATCATCTGTTTCAGTCCTCTGATTTCTCCTTCCCAGTAAGGTTCAGGCTCTTTTTTGGCCTTTGTAACTCTTCATGTCATTTCCATTTATTTTTCTGAACTTGTCCTGCTACTTTCCTTAATCTACTACATTCTCAAGCAAATGAAGATGTTTGCTATTCTTTGTGCACCCTGAACTTCCCACCTTCTTGCGTTTACTCAACATTGTTTCCTCCCTGTAATTCCCATGTTCTGCATATCCTAATCCTATCCATTTAGTTAGTCCACAAGTATTTGTTGAGGTTGTTATGTGCCTGGCATGGGGCTCAGAGCTGAGTGTAATGATTAATAAAACCATGCTCAAGGTGGATTAATGAAACCACCTCTATTAACACTCTAATAGAGGTGGACATTTAAGTTTGGTAACATCAAGTCCCAAGGGGACAAATGAAGTGGGAACTACAGAGCCTTTGATGGGGAGGGGTTGAAGAAATGACTCTAAATCAGTGGTTCTCAAATGGAAGTGGGGTAGAAGAAAGCATTTGACAATATCTGGAGACATTTTTGGTTGTCACAACTTGAGTCAGGGGGGGCAGTTACTGGCTTCTAGTGGGTAGAGGCCAAGGATGCTGTAAAATATCCTATGCACAGAACAGTCCCCACAACAAAGAATTACCCTGCCCAAATGTCAGTAGTGCTGAGGGGTGAAAAACCTTGTTCTAAATCAAGTTGCAAAGATTGAGTAGGATGATGTTTAGCTACCATCCCCCCCCCCCCAAAAAAAAGACAGTATTTGTAAAGATCTGGAGTTAAGATACCATAGATTGGAGAACTAGAATGAATCAATATGGTTGGAGCTCAGCTTTTGAATGGGAAGGAATTAAGTTTGAGCAGTCAGCCTCACTGGTAGAGTCTAGATCCAGAGGCCGCAAAAAGCCATGTTGAGAAAATTGCAGTGTCTTCTCTTTGGCTCTTTGGAGCCTCTAACAGAGAGCGATTTTACTGTAGGCAAACCCTAAATACACACTAATGTCAATCCACTAACAGGTAAACAGTTTATATACTCTGGTGTTTTATAACTAGTAACGAATCTCAGTTTATCAGTAGATACCCATGGTGAAGCACTGTGGCTGAGAACATCCATTCTAGCAAGTCTGAACTCTTGGTTACCCATCTACTAAGGATCGTTGATGAGGCTATGTAAGGGAGGTCCTTGTTAGCTGAGGATAACTGGCACTGAAAGGGCATTTAAAGTGAACCCACTTAAAGTAGGGATGAAAATTTTATGGTAGCTAGTGAGGGGACTTGACTGGGGCTTTGTATTGGGGGTCCTCAATACCACTCCCAGGGTTGATGACTTCTTAGAAGGACTCACAGTACTTAGAAAGCTGTTATACTCACAGTTACAGTTTATTACAGTGGAAGAATATAGATTAAAACCAGCTAAGGGAAAAAGCAGATGAGTGAAGTCCAGGAGAAACCATGCATAAGATTCTAGGTGTGCCTTCCCAGTGGAGTCACATGAAGACACACTTAATTCTCCCAGCAAAACATGTCACATATTTGTCAACCAGGGAGGCTTCCTGAACCTTGGTGTCCATGGTTTTTGTTGAGAGTCAGTCACGTAAGCATGCAATGCTCATGTGACTGACCTTAACTACTTAGTCTCCAGCCCCCATAGGTCAGGCTGGTACAATGTGGCCCTAAGTCTCAGGCATACAAAACAGTCTCCTCAGGCAAAATATTCCATGAATTTAGGGGTCACCTCCCAGGAGCTTGTCAAGGATTAATTCTCCTTTCATTGAATATACAGTGTTTGAGCAACCCTAGCCTGCTGAATTAACCTTTTACTGCGTCAGTTTTTGTTTTTGTTTTTTTTTAAGGTTAAGGAAATTATGTTTTATTCCTGCTTTATTATAAGGTTTTTTTAAATGTGGGAGAATATACATAACATAAAATTTACCATTTTAACCATTTTTAAGTGTATGGTTCAGTGTTACTGAGTATATTCACATTGCACATTGTTGTGCAATGCATCTCTAGAACTTTCATCATCTGAAATTAAAAATTTAATGTACCTGTTAAACAGTTACTCTCCATTCCAGTCTCCTCCAGCCCCAGGTTATCACTATTCAACTTTCTGTCTCTTTGAATTTGACTCTTGCAGGTAACTCTTTTTTTAAAATATTTTATTTATTTATTTATTTTAGTTGTGCCAGATGTTAGGGGCAGCACGTGGGATCTTGAGTTGCAGCGTGCAGGATCTTTAGTTACAGTGTGCGGACTTCTTAGTTGCAGCATGCATATGGGATCTAGTTCACTGACCAGGATCAAACCTGGGCCCCTTGCACTGGGAGCACAGAGTCTTACCCACTGGACCACCAGGGAAGTCCCCAAGGTAACTCTTCTAAGTGGAATTATACAGTATTTGTCCTTCTGTGGTTGGCTTATTTCACTTAGCATAAAGTCTTCAAGATTCATCCATGTTGTAGCATGTATTAGAATTTCATTCCTTTTTTAACACTGATACTGTATAGGCTTCAACTAAAAAAAAATTAATAGTTTTTTAAAAATCTTGTATTTAACAAGATCTATATAATCGAAGCTCTGTGCTAATCTTCAGAATGAACAAGAAGTGGCTTGAATGTTCATTTGGGGGGCATAGCTTTTCTGACAAAATTATATAAGCAGAATACAGTGTTCTTCACCAGTTTCATCTCACTGAGCCGGGTCAGGAAAAGCGATGCTTTTGTGGAAATATCCCTTGGTTTCTTCCGTTTTCCTAAGAGAAGATTTTAATTCATTCTTTTTTGAAATATCTGTTGTATCATCTTTGAGAATTCCCCACATTTGCTATCTGGTCTAAGTATGCCAGACATTAATCTGTAAAAATGGCTTTGCATATGATTAAATCAGTTCTCCAGCATTTTTTCAGCAACTTGTTCAAATCCTGCATTTTTGGAAAAGTTTGTAGTTTCAGTTTACATTCATCCTGCTTATATATGGTCAGGTATTTGCAGCATCCAAAAATGAGAGAGTGACATAAACAGGTTCCCAGAAGTAGACTCTAGTATTTAGAGGGGGAGTTTGAATGGGGACTGGGCAGCTCATTAGTGAATATTTTGTGTATGACAGCTTTTGCTTCTCTTCACAGTCTCATGATTATAGGGTCATAGTTAATGTGTCTGGATAATGAGGACTCCGGTACTTTGTGGGAGTAGTGACTGTTTGCTCAATAATTTGTTTGAGAATTTAGCTCACTAACCCATTCAAGGCCCAAACTGAGTGAGTGCTTCTCACAGAAATCCCTGGAATGTGTTTCTTTAAGTTGTCATACTTTGAACTTTCAAAAGTTTAGCAGACTGACAGAGGCTTTTGGGTTTTGAGTTGTAAGCCTTTACAGTTCCCGTGTTTCTAATGCCTTATCTGCTTACATTGTGTTCAGAGTAATCCATCCTTAGTGTTTACAGGCCTAACGTACATGCAAGTATAAAAATAGATTGCCAATAAAAAAAAAAAGAATAAATTGCCAGCCTATGGGCACCAGGTCTGTGTCAGGCTGGGTCATCACAAGAAGCAATCACTCGTAGCTTGAGAAGTCTATAAATCAGAAATCAATGGATTTTTTTTCCCCACACCCTCATGAAACAGTGGTGCTTAATGTTCAAATATGTTATAATGTGGAGATGATTACCAAGAAAGCATCAACATGGGTGAACTGGGGATTACTAATTTTAAAACAAGGAAAGTCCTCCCCCTTCCTTCTCCAGCACCTAGGGGTTATGGAGAAATGGATGCAGCTGTGAAGTGAAAGGGAGGAGCTGTCATCCTTAATATTCCTAAATAACTCAGGAGCTTGAGTCAGCATAGAGCTTGAGTCCCATTCTTTTGGAGCGCTGCAGCACATCATCCCTTTCTGATGGGGCAAGGGGGTGGGGAGCACACTGAGTGTGGATACTGGACTGGGTTCAGGAACATCACCTGAGAGGTAGTATAATGTAGTGGTTAGTAGCACTGACTTGGGCAGGCTACCTTGGTTTGAGTCCTGACTCCTTTATTTACTAGGTTTGAGACATTGGACAAGTTTCTTAAACTATCTGACTTAGTTTTCTCATTCGTACAATGGAGATAATATTAGTACCTCTTCATAAAGGTCAATGCATTAATATATCTGATGTATTTAGAATGAAACCTGGCACATAGTGAGTGCTGTGTCAGTGTGTGTTGTTATCATTATCTTTATTGTTAACTTCAATTCTCAGGGGAGCTTTCTCTGACATTTCTAAATAGGTTAAGTTTCAGCTTTATAAGATTTAATGGCATCATTTACCACAGTGATAATAATAAGTACCATTTACTAGGTTTATTTGTTTGATTATTGTATTAATGATACTGTCTACATAAGCTAGAGTAAGAACCATGTTTGTTTTTGCTCACATTGCTCACAAGGCCTGATAAGTGTTCAAGAAATACTTATTGAATGAATAAGTATTTTTACAATTATAAAATAACTCAAAAAGATGTCATTGGGCTTCCCTGGTGGCGCAGTGGTTAAGAATCCGCCTGCCAACCCAGGGGACATGGGTTCGCTTCCTGGCCTGGGAAGATCCCACATGCCATGGAGCAACTAAGCCTGTGAACTACAACTACTGAGCCTGCACTCTAGAGCCAGAGAGCCACAGTACTGAGCCCGCATGCCACAACTACTGAAGCCTGTGCATCTAGAGCCCGTGCTCCACGACAATGAGAAGCCCGCGCACCGCAACGAAGAGTAGCCCCCGCTCGCCACAACTAGAGAAAGCCCACACGTGGCAACGAAGACCCAACACAGCCAAAAATAAAAACAAATAAATAAATTTATTTTTTAAAAAAATATGTCATTTTACCTCTAAAGTTAGCAATTATTTGAAAAAACAATACTATCATACATAGGCAGAGAGGTAAGGAAATAGATGCTATCAGGTACTACAGTTGGGAGCCATCTGTGGTAGACCCTATCTTGAAGGCAATTTGACCAAAAGAATTAAGTCTCTGCTTTTGGCTCTATGTCTAGGCATTTATCAAAATGACATAGAGGCATATTAAAAGGTTGATATAGAAAGATGTTCATTGTAGCACTTACATTGCATGGAATCAGAGTAAGCAAAATGTCTAAAAGTAAAGGCTTGGTTAATTATACTTTATCCATCATTAAAAAGTCATGTATAGAACCGTGGTTCTCAAATGAAGATTCCTACATGATGGTCACTCAACACTGGATAAAAATAGATGCCTAAGCCCGACCTCTTGGTCAGTGAATCAGAATCAGAATCTTTAGAGTTGAGCTAAGAAACAGGCCCTGTTTTTTCTAACAAGAACCTTAGGTGATTTCCGTGTACAGCTTGATTTGGGAATCACTGTTGCAATGTTTCTCCAGTTGTGCATTGGCTCGCAGTCAACTGAGCTAAAGGTTCTACTCATCTCTTAAAGCCAACTGAAATGCCATGTATTAAAATCTGTGGGAACCCTGGAAAACAAGAAAAGAGGACTTTGGGAGAACAACCAAAAACACAACAATCTGGAAGAAGGGAAGAAGATGGGATCAGACTGACTATTCAGAAAGCTAATTACTGCTGACCACCTTGCACAAGCCAAGGAAAAATCTTCTCCCTGCCCCTACCCCCTGCAAAAATTAGTAGATGAATTTCCCCCAAAAGAACAAAAGATTCTTCCAAAAATTGGAGCAGCAAGGCCTGGTTTGGAGGTGGGAGTCGGGGTTGCTGGTACTATCTCCTGGGCACAGAACATCTACCTTAGAGCTTACCTCCAGGCAGCGTTTTGAAGGGATATCTCATTGAGAGTGAGTGAACTCATTTATAGTTTTAGTCACCACAGACGTTCCTGAGATCCCAGGAGCAGAGGCCAGGCAAGTGAGAGAGTTAAGGAACAAGCAGGCCTCAGGCATTGCAGCACACAGAATTGATGGTCATGATGTTCACTCTCCGACTTCACTAGGTACCTCTTGAGAGCCTAGTGAAGTACAGAATACGCCATGACCTCTCATATCTCCCTTGGTAAGCTAAACTGCCTGTCAGTTCCTGCCCCTATACTTCCAAGAGAGACCTAGCTGTTGGTTTTTCCCTACCATTTTTTTGTACCCAGAGCAACATCTGCTGCCTTCAAAGCCAGTAGCCCCCAGCTGATTTTCTTGGAGTGGAGCGGGGCACGGTTTTACAAAGTTTACCACCTAATACACACACTCGCATATGCACATACTCTTACTTCATTCACAGGCCCGTAGTTTTACTCTTTGATTTTATTGTAAATTGGATATTATTCAGCCTTCTTCACTTAAGACTTCTTTAGTGAGCTAGGCAAAAGATTGTAGCAGGCTTTCTGGGTCAGTTTTCAGTAATGTATGATTACAATTAAAGACGATGCGTACTTGTTGAAGGAGGTGTAGCCAGTGAATATCCCACATGCGTTGTTGACAGCCCACACCCCCTTCTCTGAACTGCTTCTATGCTTCATGAAATCCTGTTCGAGAATGGGTAGGAGTGGCAACTGCTCTTGTCAGGTTGGGCAGGAGGTAGTGGGGCAGAGGAGACACAGTGCTAAAGTTTAGGTGACAGGTAGAACAGGTGGGTAGCATATTTCAAATTAAAGAATTCATGAGAACTCAGTTGAGTTTGTTCATTCAGTAGGTAATCATTCATTACTTGTGCAATATTTATCAAATGCCTTCTGTGTGTCATGCTTGTTAAAGGTGTTGAAAACACAGTGCTGGTCAAGGTTTCTACTCTCCAATAGTCTGCATTCAGTGCTTAGGGAAGGATTACAGAGCAAGAAGATGCCTGGCTCACAACTGTTGAGCCCTCGGGCAGTGTATTTGTGTAAAGATCCTCAAATCCTAAAAAACATTTAGAAATCTAAATCTGGGATTTGGGCTTCAGCAGCTGGGAAAATGGTGATGCCATTTATTGAGATATTAATTAGGAAAATATTGGGAAATATATATCTGCTAACCAGATTGACGGAGGTAGACAAAAACATAATCTAGTAAAACAGCACCATGAGAAGAGTGCCAGAACCACTGATGAAGTTAGTTTTAAAGGTGAAAGAGAAGGTGAGGGCCTAGTGACAGAAATTGAGCAGTAGCAGTAGGAATGCAAGGTGGGTCAACAGTGAGAAATCTGTAAATGTAACTTATGATGTAAAAAAGAAAAAAGAAGATCAAATGTATAGTTGAGTAAATACTTGATAAAATCCAACATTCTTTAATTAAGAAACATAGAAAACATTTTTTAAAATATTTATTTATTTATTTATTTATTTTTGGCTGCATTGGGTCTTCATTGCTGTGCGCAGGCTTCTCATTGTGGTGGCTTCTCTTGTTGCGGAGCACGGGCTGTAGGCACGTGGGCTTCAGTAGTTGTGGCTTGCGGGCTCTAGAGCACAGGCTCAGTCGTTGTGGCGCACGGGCTTAGTTGCTCCGCGGCATGGGGCATTCTCCTGGACCAGGGATCGAACCCGTGCCCCCTGCACTGGCAGGCAGACTCCTAACCACTGCACCACCAGGGAAGCCCAGAAAACATTTTTAACGTAGTTAAGAAAATTTATGAGGAACAGGTAGCTAATATCATACTTAATTCGTTAAACATTGGAAGCTTTGCCATAAAAATTAGGAATCAAAACAATTTTGAAAAATAAGGATAATGAGGAGGGATTTACCTTCCCAAATATAAAAACATATTCAGCTACTGGAATTTTAAATGATGCAGTATTAATTGTAAAATAGATAAATATGCAGTGAATCAGAATATGAACTATAGAAATATATGAAAAAGTAAGGAAATTTTTGTGCTTTTGCAAAGGGACCATAATACTCAACCAAAACCATATCAATTTTTAAATTCCTTTGCATTTCTCAGGGAAATGGTCTCTTTCCTTCTTTGAGTATTTTCTCAAATGAATGCTGTGACCTCATATTGGAGGGTTTAGTCCTATTACCAATGCCATGAAATTCAAGTCATCTTGATATCTGTTAAGCCCTTTTCAGAGTTTCTAAAATATTTAGCTTTATGAACAAAAATAGATTACTCACATTCTCAATTCCTGTCACTGATTCACCATCTTATCTGGAACAATTATTACCACTTTCAGTACTCACCATCTTCATTCCTAAAAATGGAAGTCAGAATGGAGGGGCTATTAATATGATATATACAGTAGCTTCAAAATCTCATTCCCAGGAGCAAATATTTCACAGTAATAAAAAAGACCTCTCTTCCCTTCCTGAGAACCAGCAAAGATATAAGAATTAATTTATGTATTATGTAGCTGTATCCATGTATATCATGTAATTATATCCACACTTATTAACTAACTTATTACTACATTAAAAATGTTTATTTAAAGCTTATCCACTATGCATAGAGAAAATGCATCTTAGTCTGAATGTTTCATCTTTTATTACAAGCTTTAGAAGTGTAGCAGTAGTATAAACCAGAAGCTTTGTAAAACCTAGTATTTTGGAAACCAGTGACCAGAGGTGAGGTCTTAGAATTGAACTAGGCCTGCAGGTTCCTCTACATAGAGATGTGCAGGACATATTGGAGTCAAAAGTGACTTGTAGGATTTGGACTTCAGCAGGTGAGGAGATGGTAATGCCATTTATTGAAAATTAATTTGGATATTAATTGTCAGGGTATGTACCTGATAACCGATCTGTAGGGGTGGATGAGAGCATCACCTGGTAAGGCAGTAATATGAGAAGAATTCTAGGACCACTGATAAATTATAGTTTTAAAAGTCAAAAAAAAGATGATGAACCCCAGCAAAGGAAACTGAGAAAATAACAGGGCAGTATCATGGAATGCAAGGAAAGATACAGAGTTTCGAGTAAGGCAGAGAACAGCTCTGCAAGCCACTGAGAAGCCAAAAGAAGAGAACCGAGGAGTGTCAGATGAGGTTGTTGACATGGAGGTTATTGGTGACCTTGGTCAGAGCAGTTCCAGTGGACAGTGGAGTAGTATGTGTTTTTGCATGGTTCTCTGAAATATGGTATCAGCCTGCCTTTAGCTCACTTACCAAGGTGGGGCTGTATTTTCAGCATCTAGGACAGATTCTTCATTATTAGGCCCTGCTACTCCTTAAGTCCTGGAAAATTCCATCAGGAGAATGAGGCTGTGTGAATTTAAAGACAGCTAAAAATGTTAACATCACTCACTTTGAGATAGAATTTCAGTTTTTCTATTTACTGTATACTTCTTTGAATGGGCTGTAAAGCATGAATCATCATGTCAAATCATGTTCATTGACAGGAAAACCACTTTTATTTTTTTTTATTTTTTATTTTTTAAAATTTTATTTTATTTTATTTGTTTATTATTTTTGGCTGCATTGGGTCTTCGTTGCTATACGCAGGCTTTCTCTAGTTGTGGTGAGCGGGGGCTACTCTTTGTTGTGGTGCGTGGGCTTCTCATTGCGGTGGCTTCTCTTGTTGTGGAGCACGGGCTGTAGGCGCGCGGGCTTCAGTAGTTGCGGTGCGTGGGCTCAGTAGTTGTGGCTCACGGGCTCTAGAGCGCAGGCTCAGCAGTTGTGGCACATGGGCTTAGTTGCTCCGTGGCATGTGGGATCTTCACGGACCAGGGCTTGAACCTGTGTTCCCTGCATTGGCAGGCAGATTCTTAACCACTGCGCCACCAGTGAAGTCCCAAAACCACTTTTAAAATGTGATTGAATAATACTGCTAGTCAACACATAGGGAATATTTTGAATGAATGGAATGCCATTGTAATTGTAATTAATTTTTTTCCCACGTTTATGCCTTTTTATTTTTATTTTTTGATGGAATAAAATGTTCTCAGCTTATCCTTTTCTATCTAATGCATTTTTTTAACATCTTTATTGGCGTATAATTGCTTTACAATGGTGTGTTAGTTTCTGCTTTATAACAAAGTGAATCAGCTATACATATACATATATCCCCATATCTCCTTCCTCTTGCATCTCCCTCCCATCCTCCCTATCCCACCCCTCTAGGTGATCACAAAGCATCAAGCTGATCTCCCTGTGCTATGCAGCTGCTTCCCACTAGCTATCTATTTTACATTTGGTAGTGTATATATGTCCATGCCACTCTCTCACTTTGTCCCAGCTTACCCTTCCCACTCCCCGTGTCCTCAAGTCCATTCTCTACATCTGTGCTACTCCTAGGTTCCTTCATAACCATTTTTTTTTTTTTTTTAGATCAGGCTATCATTAATGTCATTTTGTGTGTCCAGTTTTTATCCTCTATATTATGATTGTGCAAAAATGTTCATAGATGTTTTGCGTCATTCCTTTTATCAATCTTTTGATACTGATCTATGTGTCTATCCAGCTGTTTATTTGATACCTCCTTTTGGATGTTTGTGGGTTTTTAAAAATAAATAAATTTATTTATTTATTTTTGGCTGTATTGGGTGTTCGTTGCTACGCGTGGGCTTTCTCTAGTTGTGGCGAGTGGGAGCTACTCTTCGTTGTGGTGCGCAGGCTTCTCACTGTGGTGGCTTCTCTTGTTGCGGAGCACAGGCTCTAGGCGCGTGGGCTTCAGTGGTTGTGGCACGTGGGCTCAGTACTTGTGGCTCGTGGGCTCTAGAACGCAGGCTCAGTAGTGTGGTGCACGGGCTTAGTTGCTTCGTGGCATGTGGGATCTTCTCAGACCAGGGCTCGAACCCGTGTCCCCTGCATTGGCAGGCGGATTCTTAATCACTGTGCCACCAGGGAAGTCCTTTTGGATGTTTTAAAGGCACCTCAACGTAACATGGCATAAACCAAACCCTTTCTCAGTGGCCAAGTCAGAATCTCTAAACTATTCCTTCCTCCCACCTCCCATATCTAATCTTTCATCTTCTGCCTCTTAACTTGGTTTTCAAATCTATTGTCCTTTTAACATCCCTGCACTATCCAAGGCGGGTTACCAATATATCTTAGCTCAATTATTACATTCTGTCTCCTAACTGGATTCTTACTTCTGACTTAGATCTCTTCAAACTATTATCAGAATGATGATTCTAAAGTCACTTTCTTACTTACAACCATAGAATACTTTCTTCTTATCTCTACAATAAAGCCCAAACTTTTTTACACTATCTACAAGATCTTCATGATCTGGCCCTTGCCTGCCTTTTCAGACACATCTTGTACATTCTTCACTCCTTATGGGCCCCTCCTTATGTTCTTCCATTCAGCCATACTGAACAACTTCCATTTTCTCAAACATAGCATGTTCTCTATTTTCTGGGCCTTCAAACGGGACACTTTTCCTGCCTCTCACTAACTTCTATGTGTCCCTTGGTTCTCAGCTTACATAGAAACTAGTGGGGTGAGAGGCAGGTAACTTTCCCTGACTCATCTCAGTCTAGGTGAGATGCCCCTGCCTCGTGTTCCTGTAACACCATGTTCTTTCTCTTTTGTAGCACTTACTATGTTTGATTGAATTTATTTGTTTTATTGTTTCTCTGTCCTCCTAGACTGTAAGCTCTGTGATGACACAGACTATCTGCCTTTGTCACCCTTCTCTTTCCAGGATTCAACCAGCACTTCACAATGCTTAATACATGTTTGTTGAAAGTATAGATGGCAGGTGACACTTTACATTTGACTTAGGGAACTAAGTTACATGAAACAGTGAATCTCTCTGAAGGCACATATTTTATACTCTCACCCAGGAAACCTGATTAAAATGACTTTGAAAGTCTACTGAAATGTTTTCCACTTTTCAAATTACCTTAAATGGTTTTGCAAAGTCATACAAGGCTTTATAGAAAGGCATACTTGTCTATAGGTTGGGAGGTTTTTATGTGTAAGTTGCATAGACTGTTCATGTTATGCCGTTAAAATCAGTGATTCCTGAGTCCATTGCTTTTTAAAGGAAATTGAACAAATCATCACTCCTAGTCTATACGTTTGCTCTTTCTCTTATGATATTTATCTTGATGGAGAACAAATCTATCCTGGCTCTCAAGATAGAAAGCTGGGAATTATTCTAGCCTCTCTTTTCACCCTCATTCCTCAAAAGCAATTCATCACCAATTGCTGCCGGTTATCTTCTAACAGATCTGCCCTCTCTTCCTCTCTTTTTTAATTCCTTAGGCCTCTGGTCTAGACTCCTTTGCCCCTTGCCACCTTTTAATCTATCTGAAAAATGGTCTTTATAAAATACGAGTTTGGCCCATGTCTGTTTTCTGATTTAGGCCCTTCACAAAGTAAACTCCCAAGCTCTTTGTATGGTACACAAGACCATCGTGCTTTTGCCCCTGCATTATTCTTCAGTTTAATCTTTCTTCCATAGTTCCCGTCTTAAAGGTCACAAGCCAGTAATAACTGAATCCTTATAGTTGGCTAAAATCACCATACTGTTTCAAGTCACTGTGCCTTTGTGTAGAATGCCTTCACCCCTTTCGGGAAGCAGATCCTACTTCCTTTGCATTCCTCACCCCAAAAGTAGAATTAATCATTATCCCCATATCTGGAACATTTACTTATATTGTATTATAGTTTATTAATTAATTGACTTACATAGTGTACTATTAAACTTTAAACTTCTTGAAGTCAAGAATGCCAGTTTTATTTCTCTTTTTTTTTCGGAATGCTTCACACAGTGTGTATTAGTTTCCTAGGGCTGCCTAGCAAAGTACCACAAACTGGGTGGCTTAAAACAACAGAAATTTCTTGTCCCACAATTCTGGAGGCTAGAAGTCCTAAATGAAGATGTTGGCAGGACCATTTTCCTTTTGAAACCCGCAGGGAATCCTTCCTTCCTCTTACTAGCTTCTTTCTGGTGGTTTGCTGGCAATCTTTGGTGTTCCTTGGCTTGCAGCTGCATAATTCCAATCTCTGCGTTCATTGTCACATGGCTTTCTCCCTGTGTATCTGTCATCTTTTAAGGACACCAGTCGTGTTGGGTTAGGGGCCTACCCTACCTCTGTATGACCTCATCCAAACTTAACTGACTACATCTGCAATGACCCTATTTCCAAATAAGATAATTCTGAGGTAGTGGGACTTAGGACTAAAATATATCTTTTTGGAAGGATACAGTTTACTCCATAACACAGTGTTTAGCATATAGCAGGTATTCAGTAGATTTTACTGAATTGAAATGTAAATGAAATACATGTTATATATTCCTGGTATGGAATTAAAATATTTTTTACTGTGATTTTTTAAATTATTAATAATGTGGACAAAGTATCTTTAGAATTTGTCTGTTTCCAAAAATTACATAATAGTTACATGGTAGTTGTGACATTTGAAAATTAATAAATACACTATCTTAAAGTAAAAGCAAATATTCTCTGAATTCTTTATTTGTAAGCCCATTTTTAGTGTCTACTAATTTATATAATTTACATATAAATTTTGTTTGAAACAATAGATGTATTTTAAATTTTAGAAAGCACATTCTAGGCCTCAATAGCAATAAATACCCTTTCCATATCCTTTACTGTGTTTTTTTTAAGTAGTATCTCCTTTCTACACATTAATGTTGGAATTGTTTTCTTCAGACTTTTTTGTTTTTGATAAAATCTCCGTTGTTTAAGTAGTTTTCCATATTTAACATATATAATAAATTGTATCCTTTAATGGGAATATGGAGAAATTAAGTTTATATGATATACTTCTTAGATTCTGAGAGTTCTAATTGGTGGGAAAATAAAATAGGAAGTTTACGTCATTCTCAATAAGAAAAAACAGAGTAAACTTATTTCTGTTTTTTTAAAAGAGCTGTTGCTTTTCATGTTCTGTTTTATTTTTGTTGTTGTTTCTAGGTTTTTAAATCACTGGTCTGTTAGTTGAGACATCATCAGTGCTTTTTAGACCATACCCAAGTTTCCTTTGCATTGAAAGTTACTCAGGGAACTCCTGAAAGAAGGTAGCAATGTTGAGTGTGTTTAAGTTTAATGGATCCCTTCTCCATCCCTGCTAAAGCTAGTTATATTCCATTAGCAATTGATATGGTAAAATTTATCAGAATTTTTTATGGCTCGTGCTTTTTGCATCCTAAGGAACATTTGCCTACCCCAAGGTTACAAAGATATTCTCCTGTGATTTCTTCTCAGAATTTTTTAGTTTCAGATTTAGGTCTGTGATCCATTTTGAGTTAATTTTTACGTGTAGTGTAACTAAAGGTTGATTTTTTTTTTTTTTTAATGGATATCCTATTGATCCAACACTGTTTGTCGGAAAGATTTACCTTTACAGTTTTGTCAAAAATCAATTGACCAAATATGTGTGGGTCTATTTTTGGCTACTTCCTCTGTTCCATTGATATATGTGTCTATTCTTTTGTCAGTACCCCACGATCTTGATTACTGTAGCTGGAAATTATTGTCCACGATCTTGATTACTGTAGCTGGAAATTATTGTAAGTCTTGAAATCAGGTAGAGTGAGTCCTCCTACTTTATTCTTACTTTAGAATTTTGCTTTAGTTATTCTATAAGTTCTTTATATTTCCATATAGATTTTAGAATCGACTTGTCAATTTCTACTAAAAAAGCCTGCTAGAATTTTGATTGGAATTGCATTGAATATATAGATCAATTTGGGAATAATACCAACCTAACAATATTGAATCTTCCCAGTCTACAAATATGGTATATATCTCTGTTTATTTAGGTCATGTTTAATTTCTCTCAGCAGTGTTTTGTAGTTTTCAGTATAGAAATCTTGGATTTGTTCCTAAGTATTTAATACATTTGGCACTACTTTGAATATAATTTTTTAAACTTTAATTTTCTAATATTTTGTTGCTGGTATATGATTTTTAAAATATTAATCTTGTATCCTATTACTTTGCTGAATTTATTTATGAGTTCTAGCTGTTGTTTTGTGAATTCTCTGGAATTTTCTACATAAACAACCATATCATCTACGAATAGACAAGTTTTACTTCTTCTGTTCTAATTTTTCTTCCTTTTTATTTATTGTATTATTTCAGTAGCTATGACATCTAGTACAATGTTGAATAAAAATGATGCAAGGGAGTACGTTCTTGCCTTATTCCTGATCTTGGGAGGAAACAATTCAGTCTTTTATATTAAGTATGATGTTGGCTGTAGACTTTTTGTAGATGTACTTTATCAGTTTGAGGAAGTTCCTACTATTATTAGTTTGCTAAGAGTTTTTATCATAAATAGATTTAAAATTTTGTCAAATATTTTGTCTTCATCTATTGAAATTGATCATAGGCCCCCCCCCAGTGGATGGTTAATATGTTGAATTATATTGATTAGTTTTTGGTTTTTGTTTTTATAAATTTTTATTGGAGTATGATTAGTTTTTGAATAAACAGCCAACCTTGCATTCCTGGGATAAGTCTGCATTCCTGGGATTGGTCATGATGTATTACCCATTTTATATATTGTTGGATTCAGCTTGCTAATGTTTTTAAAGGATTTTGCATCAAATTAGGAATATTGATCTATAATTTTCTTTATTGTAATATCTTTGTCTGGTTTTGGTATTAAGGGTTATGCTGGCCTCCTCAAACAAGTTGGGTAGTGCTCCCTCTTCCTCCTAGTTTTTGGAAATATTTGCATAATTTTGGTATTATTTCTTCCTTGATGAGTGATAAAATTTACCAGTGAAATCTTTTTTTTGGAAAAGATTTTTTTTAATTCAATTTATTTTATAGGTAAATGGCTACTCAGATTTTCTGTTTCTTCTTGTGTCATTTTGTTATGCCTCAGTAATTAAGATTTAGTGGTATTAAAACAACAGCAACAACAAATCCTTTAAAAGGTTCAGAACCTCATAAAGAGAGAGACTATAAGAACTGTGGGGCAAATTGTAACTGAAGTCAGGTGAAAGCCAACTAGATATGGTGTTTGACTGGTAGCTCACTGTCGGGCTTTGGAAAAGCAACATAATTTTTTTATACCTTTTTTTTTTCTAAAAAATAGTTTTTCCCAAACTTTTGAAAGAAAAATATTTTCATGAACCTTCTTTATACCTAGTGCTGGCTTTAAGTCATTTTTATCTTGATGTTATTTAAATATGTTTATACATAAAATATATGCTTATACTTCTAATAAACCTGTAAATCAAAACAGACATACAAATTCAACTAAAGTAAACCTGCAAAACCATAAGTTCAAATTAACAACATTAATATGATAAGAAAACCAGACTTGAGACAATATCTTTCTAATATTATAATGCTGGAGGCAGTATAGTATGTTAATTAACGGTGTGGGCTCTGGAGTTAAGACTGAAGTTCAAATTTTGGCTCTACCATTACTTTGTCCAAGTAAAATGAGGATAATAAGTTACCTAATTTATTAGGATTGTTGATATAATTAGGATTATTGATATGTCAAGTCCTAGAGTAGTACCTGGCAATCAGTAATTGTTCAGTGAATGTTAGATATAATAATAGTTTTATGTTGTTCTGAAACCTAATAATTAATGTTAGGTTTAATGGTAGAAAGTCTGATTCTGTATTTAATGTTTCTGATTTTGACTTTAACAATATAAATACTAATGCATAGAATATCTGCCTAAGTTAACATACAATGTGGTGATGATAACTTTATAGCTTTGTTTGCTGATTTAGGATAATCAAATCTCATACTTAACCTACACTCTGCTAGGCAGGCCTCCTTGAGGTTCAATTTTTAATGACATGTCCCATGATAATTCTGTAAAGCTTAGTGTCTAATCCAATCATTGCCCATATAAAATGTGGGAAAATCCTATCTGAAGTTATTTTTCTATTCTTGAAAATGTAGAAGAAACATTATTTTTCAGCATAGAGCTTATCATCAGACTGCTGAAGGAAATTAGTAGATCCTGGAAACTACAGTTGATCCTTGAACAACTCCAAGTTAATCCGTGTATAATTTATAGTAGGCCCTCTGTATCCAGGGTTCAACCAACCACTGACTGTGTAGTAGTGTAGTATTTACTATTGAAAAATATCAGTGTTTAAGTACATCTGCGCAGTTCAAACCCACATTGTTCAAGGGTTAGCTGTACTTATTCTCAGCAGTTTGCAAGTACCTTGATTGTCTTATGGTTGATTCTGTTTTGTATTAAACTTTGAATATATTGCAGTATATTGATAGCTATTCCTTGTCAGCTTAGACTCAATCCATTTAAGTACCTTAAATATTAGCTAATTATGCTCTCATAGCTACCAGTTAACATTGGTTGCCTGGTTGAATTATATTAATAGTAATACTGGAAAAATATTTTCATTTTAGGGTACTCAAGAAAAGTTTAAGAGCCTCTTCATGAGATTGCTAGTAAGTTTCATAATGTAATAAAAGTGACTTATGATTACTACCTGTTGATTCTTAAAGGTTGGTGATTATTATAGAATTAAGTGGATAAGCTTTTAACAAAATTTAAAGTTTTATCCACTTTGCCTTTTATTTTAATTATAATTTTTTCTGGCTGCGGGTCTTCAGCAAAGTTACTATTTTACTACTGTATAGTAGCTTTTACCTGGACAGTAAGTACTTTTGACTTCCTCAGGCTTATACAATTTTGTGTTTTGATTCTGCCACATTTTTTACAGTTTGAACTGTTACAATGACTTCATTCAAATATTGTGCCATAATGTATATGATTTTTTCTATGAGCATATATCATTTATTTCTTTTCTCGTTAGCCTATGACATTTAAAGAGGTGTTTTGCTTCACCATTACATATGCCATTTTCATGATGTCAAATCATAATACTTTTCATTTGAAAATTATTAATGCAGAAGAGTAGTTTTGTATTTATATCTGCTAAAAAGAATACAGCATGAACAGGTTTCCCAACAAATTGGAAGTTGAGTGATGTCACTTTAGTTGATTATGGACACTAATATGAGTATAGATACAGAGGCAAAGGGGAACTAAAATTACAAGGTGATACTTAGATATAAGATTTAGATGATTCATAATATGCTTATATTAATTGTATTTTTATTATGATAAAAATGAAAACAATTATAAACATTATGCCGTAAAATTGTAGACCTCCCAAGATTTATTTGTGGAATCCAGTCTGAGAAACCTAGAGTATAGTGCAAAGAAAATGAAGGATTCTGCTCTAAGGCTTCAAAAACCAGAGGTGAATGTATTATTTTTTGTGTATCAGTTAGTAGTTGAGTTCAGCTGTGTGTAATCAAATACTTCAACAACAGTGGCTTAAGCAAGATCAGGGGTTTATCTTTCCCTTAAGTAACAAGGAATCTTAGGCAGTTCAGAGCTGATGGCAGTGGCTCCACGATGTCACCAAGCTCCTGTGGCTATTCTCTCCCATCCTCAAGTCCTTATTTCATGCTCCTAAGATGGCCTCTGCAGGCCCAGCCATCATGTCCTTATTCCAGGCAGGAAGAAAGGGAAGGACAAAGGGAAAAAGGCAAAAACTGGGACAAGTCTGTGCTTCAAAGGGCTTTTGCAGAAGCCCCACCCAGTGACTTCCGTTTACATATTATTGGCCAGAACGGTGTCATGAGATTTCCCATGTCAAAGGAAGCTGGGAAATATGTTTTAGGTGAGCATATTGCTGCTCCAATAGATTGGGACTCTGTAATGAATAAGAGAGAATGGATACTGGATAGGCAAACAGCAGTCTCTGCCATACCAACTAAACAGATATGTTAAGAAAGCTCAAAAAACAAACATCAGGGAATTCCTTGGTGGACCAGTGGTTAGGACTCCATGCTTTCACTGCCGAGGGCTCAGGTTCGGTTGCTGGTTGGGGAGCTAAGATCCCGCAAGCCGTGCGGCGCAGACAACACACAAACAAACAAACATCAACACCCCCCCCCCCCCAGTCTTTCTGTTTTTCTGCATTTCTACTTTAAAGTTATATGAAAGGAATATAAATGAAGTAAGTTCCTAAATTGCTAGAGTACGAAGGAAACATAAAGATTATAGTCCTGTCATTTTAAGCTTAGAGATAATTAGTGGCTTGTCTGAGGCCACAGACAGGAGTTCCAGGACGAAAATTTGAAGTTCTTGACTCTCACACTAGTCCCTGTCCTTTTGATTTATTGTGCTGCTTCATAAAATCTGGTTGTTCATGTATTACTCTCCTATATACACAAGACAGCTGTGTTTTGGTTACACCACTGGGGAGAAAATCCTCTAATCCCTTGAATGATTACAATAAAAGTCATAGGAGGAAATTTCTTGTTTCTTATTTGAGGATCTTATATGTTTACTTTGTTAGTGTTGATGGTGCTGCCAGCATTTATAAATTCATTCATTCACTCTTCATTCATTTATTCAGCACCAGCAATAGATTATAAGGTCTCAAGAGCAGGACCGTATCTTATTAACTTCTGTATCCCTAAGTAGGTCCTCATTGATGAATGAAAAATTATATCATAGTCCCTGTCCTCAGGTAATGCTCAGTCAAGTCTGGGAAATGGATAAGAATGTCAGTTGATAACAGTACAGCAAAGGCCAAGTTTCTTGAGATAATGGAAGTACAGGAAGAAAATCTAAAATCTCTGAGACTGAAAGAGTTATCTAGAAAGACTTCAACAGCAGGTGGTCCCGAGGTCAGTCTTGAAGGGGTTTTCCAGGTGAAGAAAGAGGAAAGCTACATATCAAGCCAAAGAATGAGTTTTTAGAGGCCCAGTGGAGGTGAGAAACTGTTTAGAGAGGAGACAGGAAATACGGGAAAAGGTCATAGTAGTAGTAGAAAATGAGGGTCGGGAGGTTGACTATAGCCGTGGCCGTATCACAGAGGCCATATCACACATGTTACAAAACATGTTAAAGGATTTGAATTTACCAAACTCTACTGATGGTGTGCCATGGAGGTAGGGCAGAGAATGGTGGCTCATATGCGCCCTTTTGCATGGTCACATGGCATTGTAGTTGGACCTTGGCACCTTAGTGCAGAGCCCACTTCCAGCGAGGTACCTTTTGTCACCCACAGCTGCAGATGACCAGGGAACACACATCAAGATCCTTGTTCCTCTAGAAGAATGGTACAGATGAACTGGTTTGCAGGGCAGGAATAGAAACACAGATGTAGAAAACAAATGTATGGACACCAAGGGGGGAAAGTGGCGGGGGGTGGTGGTGGTGGTGGTGTGATGAACTGGGAGATTGGGATTGACATATATACACTAATATGTATAAAAAGGGTAACTAATAACCTGCTGTATAAAAAATAAATAAAATTCAAAAATTCAAGAAAAAAAGATCCTTGTTCCTTCCTCCCTAGTTCTTCCCAGGATGTCCCTTTTGACAGAGCCTTATTAAACCTTTCTAATCACATGTGGACTCCACGTGCCTCTTTACTTTTTTTTTTTCATCATGTTGTCCTCACTCTTACCCAGTCAAGGACCCATAACAAGTATTCTTTTTGACCTCTTCCCAATAAGGAATGATTCATTCCTCTTTGGTAGTTGATTATATACCAGCTTGGGCGTATAGGAACCTCAGATGGTAAAATACACCAGATGCATGTTTTTACCTCTGAATTGTGAGATAAAGGCAATATTTCAGGAATTTCAGACAGTAAGGAGGTGGGAAGCCTACTCCTAAGATTTGGTTAGGGTGCTGGCACCCGGCCTACCCATCCTTGCTTCTGGTCTACAGCCTGCCTGTGCCCCTGACCCCAGCAGGGGCCTCTAGTGGCTCCCCTCCCGGACTGTTTTCCCATCTCTGTTAAAGACTTTTCTTCCCCACTTCCCAGATATAGCCCCTCATTCTCTTCTTGGGCTCCCAGTAGTGTCATTTGTTTTCTGGTGCCCAGCAGAAAACCAGATTTCCCTTCTCTGACATCCATCCTAGAATGGATCTAAGCCTTTGGTGGCCCTGCCTCTAGTAATGAAGTTTATGGTAGCAGAAGGTGAAGTTAGAAGTTCATCCTCCTGGTTAATACAAATAATACACACATTTTATTATTACAGGGCTGACTGAACCTCTCTCTGTGTGACTTTGGAAGTAAAATGTACTATGAAAAAAGCTTACCTCTTTTTTATTGCTTGGTTTTTTTTTTTTTTCTTTCACTTTTTATTCTTATGTAGACATTATAACAATAAAGGAAATTAACAAAAAATTTCTCAAGTCCCACAGCCATAAACCATCGATTGTTTTTACTTTTTTTCCTGTGTTCTCTTCCAGTCTCTGCCCATATGCAGTGATATTAACTGGATACAGTTTTGAAGTATATTTTTTTAATGCCACATGATCATAGTTTAAGGAAATTGAAGTGATTGAGATATGGGAATATCTTGGGTAATAATAGCTTCTTATTCTGATTATTTTCCTTTAGGAAAGACACTGCTGATCCTGTAACATGGAGGATTGCCTTCATACCTCATCTGAGAATCTATCCAAATTGGTCAGCTGGGCCCACAGCCATGGGACCATTTGCAGCCTCATTCCAAACCTGAAACATTTGCTTTCGGAAGGTTCCCATGGGAACCTGACAGCAATGTGGGGCTGTAGTGCAGGCCATGCTTATCACTGGCCACTGACAGCTACTTGCAGAGCTGGCTCCCAAGAAAGGGTCTGTTTCCAGGATAACAGAAGTTTTAACTCTGATAGTCCCAGTATAATTGGAGTGCCCTCTGAGACACAAACTAGCCCCGTTGAAAGGTACCCTGGGAGACCAGTGAAAGCAAAGCTAGACTGTAATCGGACCAGAGACTCTTGTGACTTCTCTTATTGCAGTGAGCCCTCTGAACTGGATGAAGCTGTTGAAGAGTATGAAGATGAAAACACTCTGTTTGACATGGTTTGTGAGTCTTCTGTTACAGATGAGGATAGTGACTTTGAACCCCAAACCCAAAGGCCTCAAAGCATTGCTCGAAAAAGGCCTGGAATAGTCCCATCTTCTCTCCATTCAAGCTCCCAGGCTCAGATGATTGATGAATGCAGCAGTGATGTGATCATTAAGAAAATCAAACAGGAGATTCCTGAAGATTATTATATTGTGGCGAATGCAGAGCTGACCGGAGGGGTAGATGGACCAGCCCTCTCGTTGACGCAGATGGCAAAACCTAAGCCTCAGACTCATGCTGGTCCCTCCTGTATAGGGTCTGCTAAGCTGATTCCCCATGTAACATCTGCCATCAGCACAGAGCTAGACCCACATGGTGTGTCTGCATCCCCCTCTGTGATGTCTAGACCAATCGTCCAGAAGACTGCTAGGGTATCTTTGGCTTCACCAAACAGAGGACCCACTGGTGCCCATGGCACCAACCAGCAGGTGGCCATACAGATGCCGGTGAGCACATCCCATCCTAACAAACAGATCAGCATCCCTTTGTCTGCCCTGCAGCTGCCTGGACAGGATGAGCAAGTTGCTTCTGAAGAGTTCCTGTCCCATCTGCCCAGCCAGGTCTCCTCCTGTGAGGTGGCCCTTTCTCCCTCAGTTAACACAGAGCCAGAAGTGAGCTCCAGTCAGCAGCAGCCCCCAGTTGCTCCGACCATAACCACTGAGGCCACGGCACAGTGCATACCAGGTATGGCACGTGAGGTGACAGAGTCCCTCATCCACGTACATCAGAGAATTCTGCGCCGTCAGCACTCCTAAAACCACTGGCTCAATTTGCTAGAATTTGGGCCTTTATTATTCTCAGAAAGATAGAAATAATGAAATATTTATACATCCAGGTGATACAGTAAAGGAAAGTCATCTGAAGTAAGGCCATCTATCTGGTCGATGTACCTCAGGGCTGAGAGGACAGCTGTAGGATTGTGCTGTTGATATTGCATGGCTGTATTTAAGGTTTGTATCTGATCTTAAGCTGAATTTTTATAAGTAAAGTTATTTTTGAAAGATTTTTTTAATGCTCTTGGTTACTGTTTGTTTTTGTTTTTTTTTAATTTATTTTATTGATTTATGGCTGTGTTGGGTCTTCGTTTCTGTGCGAGGGCTTTCTCTAGTTGTGGCAAGTGGGGGCCATTCTTCATCGCGGTGCGCGGGCCTCTCACTATCGCGGCCTCTCTTGTTGCGGAGCACAGGCTCCAGACGCGCAGGCTCAGTAATTGTGGCTCACGGGCCCAGTTGCTCCGCGGCATGTGGGATCTTCCCAGACCAGGGCTTGAACCCGTGTCCCCTGCATTGGCAGGCAGACTCTCAACCACTGCGCCACCAGGGAAGCCTTTGGTTACTGCTTTGAGGCCAAAATGATGTTGGTTTAGGAATACGATAAAAATAGACCTGATTTTTTTTCAATATTATTTATTTGAACCAATTTAGCACTTTATTCATTTTAGTTGGTGTGGCAGATTAAAACAAGTTTTTTTAAAAAGCAACAAATATATCTGGAAGAAGTATTTTATTTTTTCTCTCAAAATTTATAATAATCAGATAACTTGCATTTCTGGAATACATGGACCTAACTGGAATGGATTGAGAGGAGAAAGAAATTATTATATGAGGCCCCTATCTGTAATTCTAACATTCTAAATGTTCTGTAATTCTAACATTCAGTATTTATTTAATCTGGGCTATTATTAACCATCACTAGTATCTAATTTCAAAATATTTTCATCACCCCAGAAAGAAACCCCATACCCATTAGCAGTAATTCTTTCCCTCCTCCCAGCCCCAGTCAACCACTAATCTACTTTCTGTCTCTATGGATCTGCCTGTTGTGCACATTTCATATAAATAGACTCTTATTTTATGGCCTTTTGTGATGGCCTTCTTGTACTTAAGCATAATTTTTTTAAGATTAATCTATGTGGTAGCGTCTATCAGTGTTATTTTCCTTTCTATTTCATTGTATGGATAGACCACATTTTGTTTTTCCTTTATCAGCTGATGGATACTTAGGTTGTTTCCATTTTTTGGCTGTGGTAAATAATGCTGCTAATATCATTTATATACAAGTTTTTATGTGGACATATATTTTCATTTCACTTGGGCAGCTACCTAGAGGTGGAATCACTGGGTCATATGGTAACTCTATGTTTGAGGAACTGCCAAACAGTGTTCCAAAGCAGCTTCACCATTTTACAATCTCACCAACAGTTTTAAAAGATTCCTATTTCACCGTATGCTCACCAACACTTGTTATTTTCCATTGAAAAAATTATCCTGCTGGGTGTGTGAAGTAGTAACTTGCTGTAGTTTTGATTTGTATTACCCTAATGACTATTTTTTAATGTGCTTATTGGCCATTTGTATATCTTTCTTTTGAGAAAAATCCATTCAGATCCTTTGCCCATTTTCTAGTTATGTTGTCATTTTATTGGTGAGTTATAAGAGTTCTTTATAGATTCTGGTTGTAAATCTTCTATTAAATACGATTTGTAAATATTCTCTCCCATTCCCTGGGCTGTCTCTCCTTCTTCCTTCCTTCCTTTCTAGTTTTAATTCAATCACTTAATCACAGCGTGGTCTTTGGCCAATATTCACATCATTAGACACAATATTATCTTTATTAGGCTTGTGAAAGTCTTTGTACTAAGACTCTAACTCTTGATACATATCGGATATAAGTAGTACCTTTTCACTTAAATAGTTGTGAATTTGGTTTATTTATTTGTCCCCCTCCCCCCCCTTTTTTTTGTAAAATAGGAGACAGCCTGACAGAGTTTCTACATTCTCACTTAATTTATATTTGAGGGTAGAATTCAGAAATGTATTTTACAAAGTGGTCCAGTATAGCAAAACAGCTTAGTAAAACTGTTGTTTGTATTGTATATCCTTCTAATAATTTATCCCTGCAAAAGCAGGTTGAAAGATTTCCTTGCATCTGCCTAGTGGATATTAGTCCGCTAGTATGTGTATAGTAAATGAGACATTGAGGCTCAAACTAACTGTAACAGGAATTTCCTAAAGAATGATCCTGATGTTTTGATCCATTGTTCTGTGGAAGGATATTATATTGCTAAGATATTATTAGCTTTAGAGAAACACTATTTGGACTGGAAACATCAATGTGACAAATAAAAATCTGATTGATACTTTTCTTTTATGAGAGATATATAAAGTTAACTTATAATTTACCTTTGTTCTGTAGAGCCTGAACTAGGCTCTGTGCTCTAAGAGTTTTATTTATTTATTTGCATATTTATTTATATTAGAATAAATTTATTTTAAACATAGGTTTTTAAAAAAATTTAGAATCCAGCACATCCAAATGTATGTGAATGAATATGTACAAATGGACCTTAAGCACTTAATATGTAGAGCATACTTAGGACTAAGCAAAGAAGAAAGGTTCTGAAAAAACTAGCTAAAAGCAACATCAGGTACTTTTAAAATGGATGGATGTTGTGTAACCTTGGGTCTTTATCAAATCATTGTAGAAATACTGCATATCTTTGAATAATATTTTTAAAATAAATAATTTGACAAATGACTAGGCAGACAGAAACAAAGAGAAATTGTTCCATTTTGTTTAGTTTTACTGACGTCATTTAAATTCTATTTCCTGGCAGTTCCCTGGTGGTCCAGTGGTTAGGACTTGGTGCTTTCACTGCCGTGGCCCCGGGTTCAATCCCTGGTCAGGGACCTAAGATCCCACAAGATGCACAGTGTGGCAAAAAAAAATCTGTTTCCCTATTGGAAAACCGTTCTTATTTCTGTTTAGAACTAAACTCACAAAGTTATAAAATGTTAACAATGTGTGGATAAAATTATTAATTTTCATGTCAGCCCTATTACAATGCTCAACTCAAATCTTAGCAAATAGTCATGAGTAAAGAGGACATACATTATTAGAAGAATTATTGACTATCTCGCAGTGGTTTAGATTCCATTAATTTTTGAGATTTTTATGTAAATTTGGAGCATTTGTCATAAATTTAAATTTTTATTGCATCATGAGTTGGGTTTCTATGTGTATATTTCTTAAATATACATACATACACACAGCTTCTTTTATGATTTTGTGCAAGAACCCCCCCATGTTTATTTGAAGTATAGTTGATTTACAATGTTGTGCTAATCTCTGCTGTACAGCAAAGTGACTCAGTTATACACATGTATACATTCTTTTTTTATATTGTTTTCCATCATGCTTTATCACAGGATATTGAATATAGTTCCCTGTGCTATCCATTAGGACCTTGTTGTTTATGCATTCTGAATGTAATAGTTTGCATCTACCAACCCCAAACTCCCAGTCCATCCCTTTCCCTCCCCGCTCCCCCTTGGTAACCACAAATCTGTTCTCTATGTCTATGAGTCTGTTTCTGTTTTGTAGATAGGTTCATTTGTGCCATATTTTAGGTTCCACATATAAGTGATATATGGTATTTGTCTTTCTCTTTCTGACTTACTTCACTTAGTATGATAATCTCTAGTTGCATCCATGTTGCTGTGAATGGCATTATTTCGTTTTTTTTTTTATGGCTGAGTAGTATTCCATTGTATTTATGTACCACGTCTTCTTTATCCATTCATCTGTTGATGGACATTTAGGTTGTTTCCATGTTTTGGCTGTTGTGAATAGTGCTGCTATGCATGTAGGGGTGCATGTATCTTTTTGAATTATAGTTTTGTCTGGATATATTACCAGAAGTGGGATTGCTGGATCATATGGTCATTCTATTTTTAGTTTTCTGAGGAACCGCCGTACTGTTTTCCATAGTGGCTGTACGAACTTACATTCCCACCAACAGTGTAGGAGAACCCCTTTTATTAGTCACCTTTTTTTCCCAGAAGTCTTATTGTAGCAAGCAATCAACTTTTGCTTTTCACATTTGTAATATATGTGTTTTCTTTTGAAAATCTACATCTTTATCTTTTTCTAATAGATTCATATGTGTTCTTTATATATTAGAAATATTAACTCATAGTCTATCATATATATTGGAAATACATATCCATGTATATTGGAAATACATTTTCCCACTTTACCATTAATTTTTTTATTAATTAATTAATTTTTTATTTTATTTTTTTTGGCTGCATTGGATCTTTATTTCTGCGCACGGGCTTTTTCTCTAGTTGCAGCGAGCAGGGGCTACTCTTTTTTTTTTTTTTTTTTAAATTAATTAATTAATTTATTTATGGCTGTGTTGGGTCTTCGTTTCTGTGCGAGGGCTCTCTCTAGTTGTGGCAAGCGGGGGCCACTCTTCATCGCGGTGCGCGCGCCGCACCTCTCACTATCGCGGCCTCTCTTGTTGCGGAGCACAGGCTCCAGACGCGCAGGCTCAGTAATTGTGGCTCACGGGCCCAGCTGCTCCGCGGCATGTGGGATCCTCCCAGACCAGGGCTCGAACCCGTGTCCCCTGCATTGGCAGGCAGACTCTCAACCACTGCGCCACCAGGGAAGCCCGGGGCTACTCTTTGTTGCAGTGCATGGGCTTCTCATTGCGGTGGCTTCTCTTGTTGCCGAGCATGGGCTCTAGAGTGCAGGCTCAGTAGTTGTGGTGCACGGACTTAGTTGCTCCGCGGCATATGGAATCTTCCCGGACCGGGGCTCGAACCCGTGTCCCCTGCATTGGCAGGTGGATTCTTAACCACTGTGCCACCAGGGGAGTCCACCATTAATTTCTATATAATTTTGTTGATGGGATTTTTTGAGGTATGGATTTTCTTAATTTTTATGAAGGCTGTTCTTTCAACCTCTACCTACCTATCTGTCTAGTTAGCTATCATTTTTTCTGCCTTTGGCATTTTGCTTACGAATTCCTGTCTTGAATCAAATAAATATTTTCCTATATAGTCTTCTGTTTTGTTTTTTGGTTTTCTTTTCCTCGCCTCCCCTTCTGTCTCCTTTCTTTTTTTACCTTTAACTCTACAATCAGAGTATATTTTAGGGTGGAACCGCACTTCATTATTTTTATAGGTAGTCAAATGTTCCAACATCACTTATTGAATAATTCCCATTGTACACTGAATTGATTTATGTATCACATTTTTGTTTATAACTGGGTCTATTTCTAGATTTTCAGTTTTGGGGTTTTTTTAATCTCTTTATCTTTTTTCTTCTAATTTTTACTAGTTGATTATATTTTCTATAAAACAATGCATTCAGAGAAAAATGGTTGTAGTCTAAAGCATTTAATAGAATACTTTTTGAAACCTACTCATGTAAAATTGAGTTCAGTGAGGTTTTAAAAATTAAGTTGCATATTATTTCTAGTTATTTGGTCTGTGTTGACACAAATAAACAATGGTTTCTCTTGTCAGAAACAGAAGATCTGAGTTAAAATAAATGTATAAAGACAATTAACTACGTTATAGTCGAAGGACACATCTTCAAATGAGCTTTTATCCAGGGTTCAAACAATGTCTATAGTTTCTCTCTTACCATGTCTCATCTTAGCTTCCTCTGTATTAGCTTCACCTATAGATACTTGATCCCTGCGTGGTCCCCGAGGTGGTTGCCAAGTGTTGCTGGGATTCATGCCTAGCAGTAGACAGAGCCTGTGTCACCGCCTTCCCACTAACCCCCGAATTAGTCTTTGAAGCATCAAGCTCATACCCTGGGAACTGTATTGAGACCAGTCCTAAGTAGACCCCACAGCTGAGTGTTGGGGTCAGGTGGGAGTGTTCTTCCAGGGACATTCTGGATTCTAATCTTGAAAGAGGCAGCACACCAGAAACACCTACTACTATTTGTGTGGGGTGGGTTTTTGTTGCTGTTGTTTGTTTTTTTGAGCATTTAGTTTTCTTTGTGTGGGCAGATAGAGGAGTTGTTTATATGTGTCATTCAAAGACTAGATATACTAGAACAGTGTTCTAATATAAGGGATAGAAATATGTATAAGTAAACACATGCTTTTATGTCTGTATATATATGCATATGTATACATACATATACATGCATACATTATTTTATATATTTTCTTATCCTACAAGAAATATATGCCTCTTCTTACAAGGTGGAACAAGACTAAATTTGCTTTCTTAGCCACACCCTTTCCTGTACCTTCCTGCAGGAAGACCTGCAACATAAATTCTGAAAGTTAAGAGAGGCAAAATTAAAATTCAGGCTCAGTTAATACCATCATTTCCCTCGTTTTCATAAAGGGGTGCTCATCTGAGGATTGATATGGCAGGCACTGCTGGGCACTGAGATTTTAGAGCTTGGCCACTCAGAGTTTGGGATCAGACATGCCTAGGTTGATTCCCAGCCCTGCCTCCTACTGGCCTTGTGACCTTAGTTAAGTCAGTTTATTTCTCTGAGATTCATTTTCCTCATTTGAAAAGTAATAACATGTCTGTCTCACAGGATTGTTTGACAACCAAATGAAAGTATAGATGAAGCACTAAAGAGAGTACATGACATGTGATAAACATTCAATAAATAATAGTTTCCACGATTATTAATATTTTCATTGTCATCATCATTGCTGCCATTATTAGACTGTGCTCAATACTCTTGAATAGTCAAGCATAATAGATTCTGATTTTATGCAGTAACATATATTCATCTACTAAAATGGTCTATGGACCAGTCTCACCTGGGAACTTATTAGGAATGCAGATTCTCAGGCCCCACCCCAGACCCACAGAATCAGAATTTGCATTTTAACAAGATCTCCAGGTGATCTGTATGCACACTGAAGCTTGAGAAGCAGGGATTTAGGAAATGCAGGTTCCACATTACAGGGCACATTGTTATTCCCTCTGGCCGCACTGTGACTTTGAAAGCTCTTCCCCTTTGAGAGAATTCCCTCCTTTGTATATCTGCACTTCCCCATTGGAGAGGCCAAAAACTCGCTTTTCCAAGTTTATATTTCAGTGAGGGCACAATCTAGTGACCTGAAACTTTGCCAGTCAAATGCACTCACTTTAGACTCTAATCAGAAGTACCTAGGACTTCCCTGGAGATCCAGTGGTTGACTCCATGCTTCCAATGCATGGGGCATGAGTTCGATCCCTGGTTGGGGAACTAAGATCCCACATGCTGGGAGCTTCCCTGGTGACGCAGTGGTTAGGAATCTGCCTGCCAATGCAGGGGACACGGGTTCGAGCCCTGGTCCGGGAAGATCCCACATGCTGCGGAGCAACTAAGCCCGTGCGCCACAACTACTGAGCCTGCTCTCTAGAGCCTGCGTGCCACAACTCCTGAAGCCTGTGCGCCTGGAGCCCGTGCTCCGCAACAAGAGAAGCCACTGCAATGAGAAGCCCGCGCACCACAACAAAGATTAGCCCCTGCTCAGCGCAACTAGGGAAAGCCCGCGCATAGCCAAAAATAAATTTTAAAAAAAGATCTCACATGCTGTGCGGTGCAGCCAAAAAAAAAAAGGAAGAAGTACCTAGAAGAATCTGTTTTTGGTAAATACAGTCCAGTTTCTAGAGGCAGCAGGAGCAGTGTTCCACCGTTAGAAGCCCAGGCTGGAGTTTGGTGGCTGATTTGTCTCCAACAGCGCAAATCTGTGGCGTGGTCACCTCTAAACCTGGTTTCCTGATTGTGTGGCCTTTATTAAGTTCTTTTCTTGCCTAAACTAGCTAGACTGGGCTTTCATTGTTTTAAACAAAGAAGCTGGAGGAATATAACCTCTGAACCCAGGAAGGGTGTTAACCTCTCCTAGATGTTGCATGAAAAATAAAATAATTTTCTTTTTATCACTAGGTTTATATTTTTAGCTAAAATAAATAGCCCCTTGGTAAGTAACCACTAATACAGTATGCCCTATAATGTGTGCTATCTTGCTATACAAACTGTAAGCAACCCGTAAGATGTTGAGGGGTAGAGATAGCTTCTCCTCGCCCTAAACCTTCTCTCCCTTCCCAGTGGGGGTTTTTGCTGAAATATGTGCATTGTGGGGAGTTCCACTGAACTGGGAATGAGAAGGAGGTTACTTAGTACCTTTGCATTCGGCTATGGGCTTTAAGAGCAGTTTTGGAAAAATGAGAGAAAACACAGTTGGAACTTCTTAACACAATGTTGAGTATTTCTTAAAAGTTAATTTTGAAAGATTAGTTTTCTCTTAGGCGTATTCTTTCTCATGTCAGTTCACATGATGCTACTATATCCTGAAATGATCTATTTTATTTCTTTACTATTTCTCAGTTTGATCCCCTGAGACAGAGAGATTGACCTTCAAAATCACCAGGAGGTAGCCCAAATAAGGAGGATATTAGGAAATCTGCACATTGACATTTCATATATTTTATTTCTTTTCTTCCTTTTTACCCTCCATTTCTTTTTCTCTTTGCATAATTTCACCCTTGAGTTGACATCAGTAGTGGGTGGTAAAAATGTGGAAAGGTTGGTAAGATCTGGTAAAAGGGAGTGAGCGTCATTTCATTAGGCCTCTTAGAAGAAAGTAAATGGACTAGATGCTTACCTAATTTATTCGTGTACCCCTTCTCTTGTAATGCTGAGGGAGACTTTAATGGAGCTACCAAGCACCCTTCTCTTGAGTCCCAATGCCTTGTGCATAGTACATATGCAGTCATCCTGTCGATAAGTAGTCAATGTTGAGAACGTGTCCAGGGGGAAAGTTAGGTACCTGCTCCCAGGAGTTTCCAGGACTCACTGCTTGATGTTAGCAACATCATCTAAAATCAATAACTTTGTTCCACTCAACACTCCACTCACCTAACTGCACAGGGAGGAAATCAGGTCCCTCTCTCCCATTATGATATGGGACTGCATGTCCATAGGAAGAGAGAGCAGGTCAAAACCTTGATGAAGCTATAGATCCCTAAGCGTGTTACTGAACACTGTGAACCCTTTCAGATATTACTATCAGCAGCACCCCTTCTAATAGGCTTTTGGAGGCACCTTCCACCCCTCTGCTGAGTATCACAGGTCTCAATTGTTTCTGTACTTGAAGATCACCAGCTGTTGACTGCCCTACTTGAGTGTCACAGGGTCTTCTCTCCCCTACCTAAGTGTCACAGAGCCCCTCCTCCCCAGCTGATCAAAGGGCAGTTCTCAGAGTGGTGGGGGGGGGGATTGTCTTAGGTTTTATCATGTATAGTAGAACTCCCGTGATCAAAATGATTTTAAGGAACTGGTGGTTCCAGTTAAAACTAATCTTTAAGATGGTGGTCTCCAGACTCTGGCTGAGGGGCACTTCCCTCCTTCCTTCCTTCCTGTTTTGCAGTTCTTAGAAAAGACGAAGTTGTGGTTTTAAATTAGTTTTTAGGCTTCTTTTCTATACTGGGGAAGGAGTATGGGAGAGAGACATGAGATTAAGTACAGGCACTCTGTTATGAAAAGAAAAATAATTGGCTATATCGTCATGTCTTTTCAAAATATTTAGGTCTTCACCAACGTTTTACCAAGGCAGTAATGAAAACCCACTATACCTTATATAACATATAATTTATAACATTATTATATGTAACTTATTATAAAGCTGTAGTAATTAAAATGGAATAGTTTGGCAACAAAGATAGACACATAGAGCCATGGAACAGAATAGGGAGCTCAGAAACACACCTGCACATATATGTGAACTGTATGTGAAATAGAGCCATCACAAATCAGTGGGAGAAGGATGGACCAGACAATGAATGATATTGCACAGTTGGTCATCCGTGTAGAACAAAATAAAATTAGATCCTTACGTCACATCAGACGTGAAAATAAACCTCATTTAAAGATCTAAATATGGAAATATAAAACTTAAAACTGCTTGAAGGAAATCTTGCAAAATGGCCTTGGTGTTGGGTACAGTTTTTTAAATGAGACACAAAAAAAAGCACAAACCATAAAGGAAAAGATTGAAAATGCTGACAGCCTTTAAAATCTTAGCTGGGACAGGGATATCATAAAGTTAAAAGACAAACAATAATCTATGAGATGATTTTAATGTGCATAACGAAAAATATTCATATACAGAATATGTAAAGAACTGCCACAAGTCAGTAGGGAAAAGGTCAAATAATCCAGTAGAGAAATGAGCAAAGGAAATGAAGCGCTTCTAATAAGAGGAAACCCATATAGTTAATAAACATATGAAAAATGTTCAACCTCACTGGTTATCAGGGGAATGCAAATTAAAACAACAATACGATACCATTAGAAAGGAAAAAATTTTCAATTTTCACTCCAGACGTTGTTAAAAGTATGGGGAACATGCTGGTGGGAATATAAATTGGTACAACCACTTTGGAGAGCAGTTTATAGTATCTAATAAAGTTAAAGATGTGCATATCATATAACCTTGGCATTCAGTTTCTAGGCATCTATCCTAGAGAAATTTCCTCATATATAAAAGGAGAAATGTGGAGGGGTATACATTGCAACTTTCTTTTTGATAACAAGGAAAAAAATCCGTTAACAACCTCAGTGTCTGTCAGTAGATAAATTGTGATGTATTTTTCAATGGAATATTTGCATCAGGCAGATCTGCATTAATTAATATAGATAAATCTTGAAAATGGAGTTGCTGAATAATATTTAGAGTACAATACCTAAAAAACAAACAGGCATTACTATGTACTGTATGTTACACTCTCACATACCACAGTAATCAATTATGAAACATGGCCTGGAAGGACCCATGATGCATCAGTACATGAGAGTGGTTGCCTTTGGGAAAGAGGAGGGGTGAGAATGGGTACACAGGAAACTTGAATATCTGTGATATTTTATTTTTTTAATTTTTAAAAAAATTTTTATTGGAGTATCATTGCTTTACAATGTAGTATTGTTTCTGCTGTACAGCAAAGTGGATCAGCTATATGTATACATATATCCCTTCTTTTTTTGGATTTCCTTCCCATTTAGGTCACCACAGAGCACTGAGTAGAGTTCCCTGTCTATACAGTAGGTTCTCATTAGTTATCTATTTTATACATAATAGTATATATATGTCAGTCCCAATCTCCCAGTTCATCCCACTGACCCCTCCCCTCCTTGGTATCCATACGTTTGTTCTCTACATCTGTGTCTCTATTTCTACTTTGCAAATAAGTTCATCTGTACCATTTTTCTAGATTCCACATATAAGCAATATTATACGGTATTTGTTTTTCTCTTTCTGACTTACTTCACTCTGTATGACAGTCTCTAGGTCCATCCATGTCTCTGTAAATGGCACAATTTAGTTCCTTTTTATGGCTGAGTAGTATTCCATTGTATATATGTACCACATCTTCTTTATGTGATATTTTCTTTTAAAACCATGGAACAAATATGACATTATTAACATTTATTAAATCTGGCAGGAATATGAGTTCGTGTTATACAAGAGGCAATATAAGCACAGTGCTTAATTGTGAAAATCTGGGCACACAGCTGCCTGGATGCAAATCCCAGCCCTGCCACTCATTTTCTGGGTGACTTTGGCAAGTCACTTAACCTCTCTGTGGCTTAGCTTTATCATCTGTAAAATGAAGAAAATAACATATCTATTCTCTAGGGTTGATATAAGGATTAAAGTAATCCATACAGAGCCCTCTGGTTCATGGTAAGCATAATTTAGTATTCTGCATACTTTTCTGTATGTTTCTAAATGTGATTACTTTTTAAACATAGATCATGAAGCATAAATAAAGTTGATTGTGGAATATTTATGAGATGAAGGCATATGACATTATTGTTTTTACTGAATATAGAGGGCTTTTTGGTAAGAGAGCAAACTTTACTACCATTATCTCCCAGTATACTTGTTTATGCACAAGAATTTGAGAATTATTCTCACAAATTTCACTGTGGCTTTCCTCCTTATGACTATGATGTGATGTTGTCATGGGAGAATTTTTTTTTAAAGTTCTTCTGTTGGAATAAATAAAAACCACAAAAACAAAATGTCCTCTATTATTTATGGATATATAGCACTTTCATTTCCAGGATCAGCACTACTTGAGTTGCATGAAGAAGAGGTTGTTTCCTTCATTTTACTGACAGGAAATGAGTTACAAAGAAACTAGATGATTTGCTTGGAGTTCCAGAGGAAGAAGCCTGGTCTCCTGCTTGTTAACTAAGAGAGAAGGGGTTGGTGCTTTGCACGCTCGTCCCTACCTCTGCTTGTCTTGGTGTAGGAAAAGACTACACCACTAATTGCTTCCCCTTCCCTTTCTTTTATTTTTAGGTCATGCCTATAACTTTTCCAAAGTTTAGGCTGCTAGAGTATATCCTAAAGTGATTATTTTTTTCTGAGAATCATTTTTAAAAAGACCTAGGGTTTAATACAAGGATTTGCTTTATCAGAAACAGGAAACATGTGTCTAAGTCTCTTTTTCTACTAAGCATCTGGACAAGTCACTTGCACTTCAGTTTATCAAACATTTATTTCAAGATCAACCGTATGACAGGACTAGTGAAAATACAAAGATGAATGGCAAATTCCCTGACCCAGTATATCATTGTGTAGAGAAGGCAGCAGACAAACCAACAACTCCAACTCCAAGTATATAGAAAGAGGTATATAAAATGCTGTGGAACATAAGAGGAGCAGTTGACTCAGCCTTTTGGGACACAGGGAAGAGTATTTCAAGTAGATGGAACAACATGAGCAAAGACGTTAAATTAGGGCAGGAACGTACGCAGGGAAGCAAAGATTTGAGTGTGGTGTGAGCGTAGATTTCAAAGCAGTTAGGAGAGTTGGTGCTGGAAAGATGGGCTGGGGTCACCTGTGAAAGGCTTTTCATGTGATGTCACAAACTTAACGTGGGGAGCCGAGGGACACAGTTCATTATCTTAGAAGATCACACTGATAGCAGTGGGGAAGTAGAGATTGGGACTTAGAACTGTTTTATAGGCTATTAATTGCAGTAATCCAGATGGGAGATGGCAGTAAATGCTCGAATGAGGCAACAATAAAGGCATTAGAGTGGAGGAAACAGAGTTAGATGATTTGGAAATTAGACTTGATGACTTCTGAGTGTTTGGCCTCTTGGGATCTCTGTTGCCACCCTCGTATTCTCTGTCCAAAGGCACAGCACTGTTGTAGGTAATGCTGAAAGGTCTTCAGGACCCATATATCTACAATGTAGTCATAATTCTATGCATATAGGATGAAACATCTGTTAAGAGTTCTGAAACATGCCATGACCATTTATTCAACAAATATTCTTTGGAAGCCTACCAAGTGCCAAGTTCAGGCTGGGTACTGCAGGTAACCCAATGAACAAGGCAAAAACATGGTTCTTGCTCACATACGGCCTGCACTCTGAATGGGAGAGACACCTTAACTCCTGCCCTCTCAAAACATTCCGAATTTTTTTTTAAAACTGTTTAAAATATTTCCTGAACGAAGATGCTGTTAAACTGTGAGTGGCTTTCTAAGACTAAATTGGTTGCCTTTAGATAACATATTTATGAAGACTAGGATGATATATGGCTAAAAGTGGTTAAGTGAACAATTAAACCACTATGATAAATGAAAGGCAAGTGTTTCTTAGAGGGAAATTAAAAGTGCAGAGGCTACAGGCAACCCATTCCACAATATAATTTACTCAAGACACTTTCTACATATTTAAAAATAACATGAGCCTAGTTAAATTAAAATTGTATTATTGCTTATTTTTGCAGACAACTAGTGATCTGTCTTTAAGAATTAAAAATATAATTGTTTACTAGTTTTCTGAAAGGCAAAAGTAGAAAATCAAGTTAATTGCTCTCTGTTGTACAAATGCATAATTTTCTGAGAAGTTAATTAGTTTTATCAGCATTTTTTCCAGTGCTTGCACTTCGTAAGTGTCATTTGTCTTAATATTTTACAAGAAAATCTTCCTAGTTGACTTTTTATTTCTTTAAAATAGAAGCATTTTTTGTACTATACCATTGAAGTAAAAACTGTTTTTATATACTTAAAGTTCACCTACATATAATTGAGACCTCCTGATATGCAGAATGCACCCAAATATAGCAGACAAGCAAATTGCTGTGAACCTCAGAATATAATTCTCTTCAGTGAATTTGGATTTGACTAAGACTGCTAGGAAGCTAGGCGCCAGTTCAGAATTGAAGAGGCATTGACCTTGATTTTCTAGCCTTGGTATTCATTCCTTGTGGTCTGAAGAGATGAAATAATGTACAACCCCTGGACAGACAAGTCAGTGTCAGAGTACCGCAGTCTTAGCTTCAGACATCATCCCTGTATCTGTTTTCCTCTGAGAAGCAGCAGATTCCTCCTGCTCCTCACAGACTGAGCTGCCTGACCACCTTGGGTCACAGCAGGGACGGACAGTATGCAGGTGATCCACTGTAGTTTAGGCCCAGCAGTACCTCTCTTTCAGTCTAGATCTCATTTATGTAACTAATGGCTTGTGTTCCCAAGGGTGTATTAGACCCAGAAGAAGTGTTTATATAACATGGCAAAAATGATGAATTATGCTTCTGTGGCTACAAGGTGATTTAAGCTTTATTTTAGGTGAGAACAGTGATCAGTACAGTGGTCAGAGAACAGTAAATCTGAGTTGATTGATGCATCTTAGGTGGTTTATTTTTATTTATTTATTTTTTTGCATGTTTTTTTTTAGGTGGTTTATTGACTTCAGTTATGATACACATATCAGGCTGATTCTTCAGTACTGCCTTGAAACTATAGGATTGCTTTCTTAGACAAAAACAATAATTTTATTGCCTTTTTCAATGTTCTTCATTTTTGTCAAAGTTATTCATGTACACAGCAATCCATAAAATTTGCTGAACAATAGCAGTCTCGCCTCAGCTCTCATCACCTCATAATCCCACTCTTCAAAGGAAACTTCTTTTGAGCCTTTCTATTTTCAGTTCTTCCAAAATTTTAAACAAACTTTTTATACTTCTGTTTCTTGATTTTTTTTCTTGATTTATCAACTTCAGAAAATATCTACAGACTCCTTGTTATAAATGATGATTTAATTCAGTTTCATTACCCTCCCATTATTTGATTGTTATGCCATTAAAACACATAAGTTACCAATAGAAAAACTAAAGATAATGAAAGATGAAATAAATATGCTTTCTCAACCTAAGGGTGAAGATATTAGTGTCCTTATCCTACCTTCGTCTGTTCTCCCCTCCCTTCTTACCATCTTCTTAATTTCACAAGGTTGTCAATATTTTCATTCTCTTCTATGGCCATAACTAAGTCTTTTCTGCTTTATCCTTAGGTTGACTCTAAACGTTCAAAACCAATAACACCATTTATATTATTTTGACAGTGTAAATATTGTTCATAGCTGTTAGTGTTCTAAGATTGAATTTCTTTTCATCCTGATGAATTTCACAACCTCTGGGACACTGAAAGGAGAATGTTCCTAAGGGTTGTTATGTGGATAAATGACTTAATCCATATAAAGGGTTTAGAACAATGCCTGGTACAGAGAGTAAGTTCTCAATAAGTATGTCCCAGCATTATTATTATTATTATTATTATTATTACTACTACTGTATTTCATTGCATCTGAAATATCATTGATTGTAAGATGTACCATTATTTTATGTTCCACAGAGAAATAAAAAGCATGCTACTAATTAAGCTATAATTCCCAGGAATTATGAGACAAATTTCAGAGATGTTAAAATGTGAAGAAGTGCATCTCACAATCAATGAAATATGGTATTATTCTAGTTTGGAGGTTTTGTGTGCGCGTGTGTGTGTGTGTGTGTTTGTGTGTGTTTTCCTAAAATTTGTGATAGCACTCTTTGACAAAAGAACAGTGTGCTCTTATCATATCTGTGTGGTCCCTCCAAGATTCCTATTTTGGGCCTTCAGTCTTCCTGCTGCAGTTTGGACAAGTTGATTTAATGTAAGCCTAAGGTAACCATCCCACCCACTCTGAGTTTTCCCCTGGGTTGCAACCACTGTTCCCTAGATTTCATGTTTCCCTTTACTTTCTCCTTTTTTTTTGCTGGAGTTCATAAAATAATTTCCCAAGAAGGGATAGGTGGGAAGTAAACTTTGAGTCTTTTTTTTTTTTTAATATTTATTTATTTATTTGGTTGTGCTGGGTCTTAGTTGCGGCTCACCAGCTCCTTAGTTGTGGCATGTGAACTCTTAGCTGCAGCACATGTGTGGGATCTAGTTCCCTGACCAGGGATCAAACCCGGGCCCCCTGCATTGGGAGCGCAGAGTCTTACCCACTGTGCCACCAGGGAAGTCCCAAACTTTGAGTCTTTAAATTGCTTAAAATTCCTTTCCTCTAATATGATTTTTTAAAGTTTTCCTCGGGACTTCTCTGGTGGCGCAGTGGTTAAGAATCCGCCTGCCAGAACACTCTATGACATAAATCACAGCAAGATCCTTTTTGACCCACCTCCTAGAGAAATGGAAATAAAAACAAAAATTAAAAAATGGGACCTAATGAAACTTAAAAGCTTTTGCACAGCAACGGAAAACATAAACAAGACAAAAAGACAACCCCCAGAATGGGAGAAAATATTTGCAAATGAAGCAACTGACAAAGGGTTAATCTCCAAAGTTTACAAGCAGCTCATGCAGCTCAATATCAAAAAAAAAAAACCCAATCCAAAAATGGGCAGAAGACCTAAACAGACATTTCTCCAAAGAAGATATACGGATTGCCAACAAACACATGAAAGGATGCTCAACATTACTAATAATTAGAGAAATGCAAATCAAAACTACAATGAGGTATCACCTCACACCAGTCAGAATGGCCATCATCAAAAAATCTACAAACAGTGAATGCTGGAGAGGGTGTGGAGAGAGAGGGTATGGAGAAAAGGGAACCCTCTTGCACTGTTGGTGGGAATGTAAATTGATTCAGCCACTATGGGAACAGTATGGAGGTTCCTTAAAAAACTAAAAATAGAACTACCATACAACCCAGCAATCCCACTACTGGGCATACACCCTGAGAAAACCATAATTCAAAAAGTCATGTACCACAGTGTTCATTGCAGCTCTATTTACAATAGCCAGGACGTGGAAGCAACCTAAGTGTCCATTGACAGATGAATGGATAAAGAAGATGTGGCACATATATACAATGGAATATTACTCAGTCATAGAAAGAAACGAAATTGAGTTATTTGTAGTGAGGTGGATGGACCTAGAGTCTGTCGTACGGAGTGAAGTAAGTCAGAAAGAGAAAAACAAATACCGTATGGTAACACATATATATATGGAATTTAAAAAAATAAAAATAAAAAAGTTCTGAAGAACCTAGGGGCAGGACAGGAATAAAGATGCAGATGTAGAGAATGGACTTGAGGACATGGGGAGGGGGAAGGGTAAGCTGGGACGAAGTGAGAGCGTGGCATGGACATATATACACTACCAAATGTAAAATAGATAGCTAGTGGGAAGCAGCCGCATAGCACAAGGAGATCAGCTCGGTGCTTCATTGTGACCACCTAGAGAGGTGGGATAGGGAGGGTGGGAGGGAGACGCAAGAGGGAGGAGATATGGGGATATATGTATATGTATAGCTGATTCACTTTGTTATAAAGCAGAAACTAACACACCATTGTAAAGCAATTATACTCCAATAAAGATGTTAAAAAAAAAAAAAAGAATCCACCTGCCAATGCAGGGGACTCGGATTCAAGCCCTGGCCCGGGAAGATCCCACATGCCGTGGAGCAACTAAGCCTGTGTGCCACAACTACTGAAACCCTAGCACCTAGAGCCTGTGCTCCGCAACAAGAGAAGCCACCGCAATGAGAAGCCTGCACACAGCAGCGAAGAGTAGCCCCTGCTTGCTGCAACTAGAGAAAGCCTGTGTGCAGCAAGGAAGACGCAGTGCAGCCAAAAATAAATTAAAAAAACAAGTTTTCCTTTAGTACTTGTTTCTTTTATGAGGATTATAATTATAATAATCTATCAAATCTCTTTGAGAATTTTAATTAGAGAGGTTTTTAAAAAATTATTTGGTCTTTGAATTATCTCTTCATTTTTTATGTTTCTTTTTATTCATCATTCTCTTTAATGCTGCTACTTTTCTTCTGACACCTAGTCTAATTGTTTGTTCACATTTAAGAACACAGGACAGGAATCTGGTGTTGGTTTCTTCTGCAGTTGTGTAAATAAGTTTGCTTCCCCTAGGCCCTTTCCTGAGTGAAAAGTAGGTATTGCCAGGCAGGACTCTTTGTAGAGATAGCGGGTGGAGAATTGGTGGCTGGTCAGCAGGCCTCCAAAGACAAGTCTCAGACACGAGCACCCACATTAGAGGCCTCAGCTCTCCCAACATGATGGGTTCAATTTCCTTAGCAAAGTTTTGTCTGAGTATAGGGCCCTTTTAGCATCTCCAGTTGTGTGAACAGGAGCATTTCCTGCTGTATCCTTGGACCTGCAGGCCTGTTCCTGTGATGGGGCTGGAACCAACTACAGGACCCCTTCAGAATTTCCAGGGGCGCAGACGGGAGTGTCTCCTGCCAGGTCCCTGTGTCAGCCTGTTGGTGACTGTGGCTAGGATGGGCTAGACCCCTGTTACAGGCCCTTTCAGAATCTCTAGTCTGAGTTTGGTGGACTTACCTCTGGGGCTCCACACCACAGCCAAACGGAGCTGGAGACACTTAGGGCCCACAGCCTGAACCAAGGTGTGTATGCCTATTACTCGATGTATGGGTGGTCATGACTCCTCCTGGGTCCCTTGGCATATAGTGCTGGTGACAGAACCAAAGCCAGATGGGGCTGTAACTGAGTCCCTGGCGATATGGAACTGTTTCTGGATCTGTAGCCAGGACCATGATCAGCAAATCAGTCACCTGGGCACAAGCCTGCCTTCTCAAAACAGCTGTCCTCAGTCTTGGACTGTATCAGGGTTTTACAATCTCTGACCCAGTCCCGAGCCTGCCACAAAGGCACTTTTGTACATGGATGGATGCCAAATTATTTTGGGGGGTTGGGGTGGGGATGTCTTACTTGGCCACGTTCCTGATGTCACTCCCCTGAGAAATTTTTTTTTTAATAATTTAAGTATTACTTAATTTTTCACCCCTAACTCCATTCAGCGGGAAAAATAATCTTTATAATCCTAGAATGTGCTATTTCTGTGAATTTGACTTTAGGGCTTGGTTCAATAAATATAAGTACATATTCCTTAAAAATAATACCTGAAATTATATTTTATATAATATTTTTAGTCTCTAGAGTATATTAAGATTTATGTTACAGGTCACTAGCTTTTCAGCACCTTCATACTGTTATAATTACTGCTGCTAAATTATTATTTTATGTAATGGAAAACAGCTATCTCATTGTTAAGAAAAAAGCTTTATTTTCCTGTTTTGCCTGTACTTATAATGTGTAATAGAATGCCAATCCATATAGAAAAATACTTTAATTTTTATTTTATAATGAGCTTTTCAAAAATATGTTTTGTTATTATCCACTGACACAATTAGAGAAATTAGCATCCTCCTATCCATTAGGTTATTACTTCTTGGATGGAATTTAATGAATATTAATAGCCTAACTCAGAAAAGGAGGTAATTTATTAGAGTTTTGTGCATTTTTATTTTTTGTGTTATTTGTTTTCCTTTACTTATATGCCATACATCTTTTGTTTCAAGTTGATGAATAATTCCTTTGTAGTTTTTACTGTATTATGCATTTTCAGTAAAAGATGCCTTCACATTTTGATCCTTACTAGTTAAGATATGCAATCCTGTAAATTGAATGTAAATTTAAAGGAAGAAATGGTTTCTAATCAAAAGTTTGTTGTAACTATTTCTATTGTGGTATAGCATTTCATCTCTTAAATTCATCAAATGTTGCCTCATGTATTGTGCTTAAGTTTGTTCTCACTCATCGAAGCCATAGAATTTTAGCAAACTCATGAAAAGTGCTTTTCAGATACTCAGTTCTGACATACTGATGAACTATTAACAAATGGTGATGACTGTTTTACTTCCAAGATGCTTTTCAGTAGGCAGGGTCATATGCTGATAGCTCTCTGGTTACTGTATACAGAATAACAATTATAATAGCCAATACTTACAGAATGCTTATTATCTCACTGATTACTTATGGTAACTCAGTTCTTACAACTCTATGAAGTTAGGACTATGATGCACTCCATTTCTCAGATGAATAAACTAAGGCAAAGAAAGGTTGAACTTGCCCAAGGTGACACAATAAGAGGATGGGAGAGCTGGGATTCTCACCTAGGCAGTCTGGTTCCCAAGTTCGTGCTCTTAACCACTAGGCTCACTGACCATGGTGATGCTTCTCTTACACATTTCAGCATCCATCCTCTTCTAGGACCTGGACCAACTTTCCCTTAGTTTTCTTCATTTCTCCAAAACTTTGCCAGGACTTCTACTTTTGTTCATCCTTTTCTAGTCCCAGTCTCCGTCTGCATTTATTGTCTAATTGTCTCCACAACGAGGGAATGAAAATTAAAGTGTTTAACGCATCTGTACAGATGTGTTTAGGCACATCTGTATATGCTTGAGGAAGCATATACAGATGTGCCTGAAACAGTGCCTACCGTGTTGAGGTGCCAAATATATTTTTGTTGAATGTTGAAGCAAATATGCAAATACTAAAATTTCCAGAAAGAATATGAGATTACTTTCATTTCCTCTGCTTTCTTTTAGGAAAACTCACTTAGGCTTCTGTATGGAGAACAGTTTGAAAGGGAGCAAGAGTGGATATAGGGAATTCTCAGTAGCTAAGAAAGGAATTTCTTTGTCACCAGTAGATAATAAATCCAATGCCAAACTCTTATTCGAGTCTTAAAATATGTCATTTTAGATGATCAAAAGGAATATGTCAAAAATAGTAACTTATCGAGGTATTACTGTGTTAACAGTTTTCCTCTTAAACATAGACAAAGCAATATTTCCAGAAAAAAATAAAATAAATCACAAGAGAAGTGTACAGTTAAGACAGAATGGATTAGTTCTTGGTTATTAAAGAGTAATATTTTTAATTAAAATTTTAAGTTGGAAAGATATATACCAAAATGTATCCAGTGGCTGTCTTTCAAGGATGAATTTATGGGCAGTTTTGCTCTCTTCTTTGTATTTTTATTTTCTGGGGAAAATTTTTATATTAAGTGTGTTACTTTTATGATAAAATGATTTTTATTTTATTAGGGGAAGTATACTTAAAATAATATTTTCCTCATTTGAATAGTTACCCATGTGAATAAAGGGCCATTAAACCATATGTTTTTTAAAGTTCAGATATTTCTAAATTAGAAGATGCTTATATATGCAAAGCATATTTAAGGGTATGTAAACTCACTGAGGTGAAATGCAGTCATGGCTGAATTCCTGAACTGTGCAAGGACTAATTTTTACTTTTGAGAATAAGTTAAATTCATTAAAGTTTTACTTAAGAGTCAGATTTTGAAAGACAATGAAAGAACATGTAGAGGTTGATGAAATAATGCCTGTTTAACAGTATTCTGCTCTATATACTAATGGAGTCGTCATAGAGTGAACTGAATAGGAGAGCCATGTGTGTAAAGCTGGGACTTTATGATTGAAACCGTGGAAAATGTAAATGTCACATCTATAATGAATCCATGTATCTTCTACGACTGCCCTAAGTCCAGAAAAGTAAGAATTCAAAAACAAGTTCTTTTTGGAAATTGTGTATGATGTTTTGTATATCAAAGTCTGATAGCAGCTCACTGTATATTTTATGTATCACACCAGCAGCAGATATTTCAGACACATCAGAAGGTACTCTTGATTCAGTGTCTCTGGCAGTATAATAAAAAACTGCACGAGAAATCTCTAGTCTCTAATAAGCAATGTATCAGTGCTGTCAGATTCTGTAGAAAATTCCACAACATGATTTATTACATTAATTACAGTCATGTGGGTTTCATGCTGCTAAGCTTGAAAATGCAGCCACATTCTAAAGTTGATTTAAGAATATATTTTGGCCAAGACGAAAGTCTCCTTACTGTGATTAATCCAGTACAATATTTATTCTCTTGTTCTATTCTTTTCACCTTCGGAATGCTTAATTTCTTTTATGTGACTTGAAATTAAGTTTGAGATTTGAGAAGCTTCATCTGGTTTTTATTCACTCCTGTCATCTGGTCTCCCTTTTGCCTTTTGTGTCTTCTTAATTGTCACTGAATGCCACATCTCCTCTATTTGTGAAGCCTGTTTGAATTTACTCCCTTCTAAGCAAATGTGGCTAGCCTCGAGCTGTCCCTAGCTAACAGGGCTGCCCTCAAGGCTTATTAGGTCTCACCTGGGATGCTGCGTCTCTTTTTGAGTGGAAGGAGCAATTGAGGAGAAACCTTCATTTTCTTCTTTAGTCCAAAAGAGCAGCATTCTTAGAAGAGAGAATTCCATGATTATACCTTTGTTTATTACTGTACTGAATTCATACAGTCACATAATGTCTCTTCTTATAGTAACACACTAAGTGTGTCAAATCACAGGATTCTAGGTCATGGACTTCCCTGGTGGCGCAGTGGTTAAGAATCCGCCTGCCAATGCAGGGGACACAGGTTCGATCCCTGGTCTGGGAAGATCCCACATGCTGCGGAGCAACTAAGCCCCTGCACCACAGTTGCTGAGTCTGCGCTCTAGAGCCCGCGAGCCACAAATACTGAGCCCGTGTGCCACAACTACTGAAGCCCACACGCCTAGAGCCCGTGCTCCACAACAAGAGAAGCCACCGCAATGAGAAGCCCACGTACCGCAACAAAGAGTAGCCCCAGCTTGCCGCAACTAGAGAAAGCCCGTGTGGAGCAACAAAGACCCAATGCAGTCAAAAATAAATAAATACATTTATAAAAAATAAAAAAAGGATTCTAGGTCATGTGGAATGGAAGGTCTCCTGAGAGCTGTTTTAGATATAGATATTAACTCCAGTTGTTTCCATGTGCCCATGGCAGGATATGTTCAGTTTTGCACAAATGCCCAACATTGGTGGCCTTTATAGATCTATCTTCGAAGAATTAGTAAATATTTGTTGCAAATTAAAGCATCAGTAGAGGAGGACTCAGGTGAAGTAGGAAGACTTTGATTTAGTGGGTTGGAACACATTTCTCAGCAGCAATATTTATAAAGAGTTGAACTAGATGATTTATGAGTCCAACACTGAGCTAAGTGGTTTGCTTTCCTACCTTAATTCTCACACAACTCTTAAGAAATGGGTACAATTATTATATTTATTTAACAATTGAAGAAACAGAGGCTTAAGTTTAAAAACTTATACAGATTCACATAGATGGTTAAACAGCAGAGCTGGGATTTGAATGTAGGCATTCTTATTGGCAAAGCTGGAGCCATTATCCATTAACTACACTACCTACGTCAACTGCCCTGAAAGGGACCAGGCAAGGTTAGATTTTAAAAATGATCTTTGGCAATTAGGGAGACAATGTTGAACTTAATAAATTCGAGACATTATGAAAGAAAAAATCTGAATCCAGTGGGTTTCAGAGGGAAGTAATTGTTTGACTCATTCATTATTTTGTTGACTAACAAAATTAGTTAGTCCAGTATGATTTTTGATAGTATTTTTCACTGAAACAGAAGCCACTTTTAAACATTTATTATTTATTCATGAAGCAACTGTTCTGCCTGGGACATAAAAACGTTCAGATCTGGAAATCTGCCATCCCAGCTGTGTGTCACCTGCTGTAACTGAGGCTTGGGCTGAGACTTATTTGAAAGAAGAGTCATTTTTTAGGCCTTCTAGGGGGAAGGAGAGATGAAGCTCTGTTTTTCAAAGCCTGGCCTTAGACCGAAGCTGTATTAGAACTACCCGAGAACTTGTTAAAAATGGAGACTCCTGCACCCTGTTGGCCATAAATTAATTCCTTGTTGCGAGGATCTGCAAGGTTAGTGCCTAGTCTTTACACAAGTGATGTCTCACCTTACCTTCCAACAAACACAGCACCTTGGCCTGATTTAATTCATATATACAGACAACAGTGAATATAGGTGAGGAAGAGGTTTTTGCCTGCACTTTATTTAATAAATACTGGTGGGCTTCCCTGGTGGCACAGTGGTTGAGAATCTGCCTGCCAATGCAGGGGACACGGGTTCGAGCCCTGGTCTGGGAGGATCCCACATGCCGCGGAGCAACTAGGCCCGTGAGCCACAATTACTGAGCCTGCGCATCTGGAACCTGTACTCCGCAACAAGAGAGGCCGCGATAATGAGAGGCCCGTGCACCTCGATGAAGAGTGGCCCCCACTTGCCGCAACTAGAGAAAGCCCTCACACAGAAACGAAGACCCAACACAGCCATAAATAAATAAATAAACCCAAAGTTTAAAAAAATAAATAAATAAATAAATACTGGTAATTTTTGTGCCCTGTTTTATTTCTAAATTTTTATCAAGGAGAGAATTCTCCAGAGGTTCTAGAGTCACATGACGTACAACCAGGAGAAATGAGCAGGTGACTAATGTTTATTTAAGTGATATCTCCTTCAGTGAAAAATACTATCAAAAATCATACCGGACTAACTGGTACTATTGTGCTAATTTTTCATGCTCATGAATGTGTATGTAAGAAATGTGCTTTACTTCCATTATTGGAGAAGATTAACTGAGCATAAAAATAATTTGCTGGTCAGACAGCTATAATAGCATACAAGTCTGGCTTCAGTTAGTGATGTTAACAATCCTAGAAAATAGCCTGCGTTTTAAAGTTTTAGGAAAAAGCATTGAAATGCGCAACGATTTGGGTATTTAAAGAAGGAAGACACTGACTTTTTAATACATTTTATGGTAGTTATAAGGTAATCTCAATTTGTTTTCCACCTTTAAAGTAAATATACCTCACTGTTTTTTGAAATAAATTTGCAGGGGTTAGGAGATATTGCTATTTTAAAAAATGAAACATGAATGTTGGCAAATACGAGTTTTGTAACCCCTGACAAATAAAATTGAAGTAGACCTATTCGTAAGATTACCTACCAGGGCATATTTTTTTTAATACCAAGATCATTTTCGTTGAACATAGAGTCATAAGAAAATTTACATCAAATGAATATGTGTGTAGAAGAAGTACCTAATAGATGACACCATAATGTCAGTATAATCTCTTTTTAAAGTGGAGGTCAGGGGACTTGCCTAGTGGTCCAGTGGTTAAGAATCCGCCTTCCAATGCAGGGGACCCGGGTTTGATCCCTGGTCAGGGAACTAAGATACCACATGCTGTGGGGCAACTAAGGCCGCGCACTGCAACTACTGAGCCCAAGTGCTCTGGAGCCCGTGCACCACAACTAGAGAAGCCTGCACGCCACAACTAAAGATCACGCATACCACAGCGAAGATCCCACGTGCCACAACTAAGACCCGAGGCAGCCAAATAAATTAATTAATTTAAAAAAAAAAGGGCTTCCCTGGTGGCGCAGTGGTTGAGAATCCGCCTGCTAATGCAGGGGACATGGGTTCGAGCCCTGGTCTAGGAAGATCCCACATGACGCAGAGCAACTAGGCCCGTGAACCACAACTACTGAGCCTGCGTGTCTGGAGCCTGTGCTCCGCAACAAGAGAGGCCACGACAGAGGCCCGCGCACCGCAATGAAGAGTGGCCCCCGCTTGCCACAACTAGAGAAAGCCCTCACACAGAAACGAAGACCCAACACAGCCATAAATAAATAAATAAATAAATAATGTAAAAAAGAGAATCTGCCTTCCAACGCAGGGGATGCGGGTTCGATCCCTGGTCGGGGAACTAAGATCCCACATGCTGCGGGGCAACTAAGCCCGTGTGCCGCAACTAGAGAGCCCACGTGCCACAACTACAGAGCCTGTGCGCTCTGGAGCCTGCACACCACAACTAGAGAGAAGCCCACGCACCACAACGAAAGATCCCACATGTCACAACAAAGACCCGACGCAGTCAAAAATAATAAATAAATAAATATTTTTAAAAATAAAGTGGAGGTCAGCATTGGAGGGAGGGAGCTGTCCCTTGATTTTATGGATATATTAATTCTGGTATGGACTTTTGTTAAAGTATTACTTGTTTTTTCCTTATCCTGATAGTTAAGATAAAGATATTGTCTTACAGCAATTTGTGTGAGAGCTGATAGGTCCTTATTTCCTGAGAAATTAGCCCTGGGAAAAGCTTCCAGTGGCCTTATAAATCATTTCATTATTATAGACATCCAGATCACCTGCCCTGACCACAGCTAACTCTGAAGAACCTTAATAAAGGATAAGGTGACTTTGAGATTCTGATTGTGGGACCCAAAATTTAATTTTATGTCACCGATTTTTATTTTTAGTCCTTTCTCAATGCAGTCAGTATAGTTGGTCTAAAGTGGATTGTGTAATTACACACATAGAGTTATCTCAGTAACTTTCCTTTCAGCTTTGTTGTTATTTCAGTCAACAAATGTTTATTGAATGCTACTACTTCTCAAGTGCTTTTTCAGACCCTGGGAATAAGGCAGCGAAGTCCTGGCTCTTATAGAGCTCACAGCCCACTGAGTGGGCAGAGACAGATGCTAAACAAGTTATCAAGTAAATATGTATTATGTCAGATGGTAATAGGAGTATGGAAGAAGATAACAGCGTAAGGGGAGTAAAGAATGTCAGAGGTAGAGAAATGGGGTGTTGATTTATTTTTTTTTAAAGTACCTTCAAATGTTTGGCATGTGGAGGTCCTTTGCACTTAGCATATTCAGTCTCCTCTCCTTGGTGTATATCTTTATAATTACCATATAAGACCCTCCATTTGTCCATCTCACTGGCCTGGCTTTATTCCCACTCTAACCCCCAAACCAGGATCGGTGTTTCACAGTCCTCATGAGCGCAAGCCTTCCCATACCTTTCCCTTTGCTCATGCAGTTTCTTCCTGGAATGCCCTACCCTCCTGTTCCACTTAACCAAATGGTACCCATCCTTTAGTACCTAACCCAAGTCCCTGTTCCCCAAAACAGAGCTCTAACCCAGCTCAAACTCTTTTTTGACTTCTCTCTCTCTTTTCTTTCTTTCTGAATTCCTATAGAACCTGGAGCCTGTGCCACAAATGTGGATTAGATATTAATTCCAACTGCAGCCTCATAAATACGTCTACTCACCAGATTTCTTTTGCTTTTTTTTACTTTTCAAATTTAAAATATATTCTTATTTAATAAGCTCATGGACTTATCATTCATTGATTTATAAAGAGAATTTAAACATCATTATCAAGTAAAAAGACAAAATACTCTTCTTGAATGAGTTAAAAAGAAGTTAAACATCAGGAAATGTTTCTTATTGCTTCAGATGTATTGCTTTAATAAAATCACAAAAGGGATGTGATAGCTAAGTTTATTTTTTGTTAAATTGAGCACCACAGCAATAGAAGCAAATGGATCTGAATTTAAATCTAACATAAATCTCCTGAAATTCAATGAGAACACAAGATATGGCACTAATTATGTGTTTTTCCATGCCATCTCCTAACAAGGGAGGAAGTAATTGGATGAATGGGGCATGGAGACTATGTAAATAAGTACAGAAAAGCTGTCTGCATAAAAGCTTTACTCAGGCTCTCCAAAGATTCCCTGGGCTGGTGCTGAGGCTCTTCCTGGGGCCCTGCTCCAGGTCACAGATCTCTTGGAAGTCAGTAATCTAAAACTTTTCAGTCTGTTGGCTACGTTTATCCAAGACCCATTTCACTACACTGGGTTTATGGGATGGCTTCTTCCCCTTTTGAGAAACTTCAAGTAAGTTTTAGTAATAAATATTATGGCTCTCGAGGATGGTACAGGCAAGAAATGTGACCACTTATTCAAAGAACCAAGGTCACTCACATCTTCTGCATACAGAGTTTATCCAACCTCCCTACTTAAAACCAAAACCATACTAGTGATACAGTGACAGCCAGCACCACTGAAATAGTAGCCCAGCAGGCTATGGTGTGGGGAGAGGGAAGGTAATACAAACTGAAGGTCTGGGGAAAGGCAGACCTTTTTAGAATACATTTTTGAAAGCCATGCATGTCCAGAAGTTCTCCCTTTTTATATCAAACTCAGGTCACAGCCTGAGATGTTCAGTCATTCAAAATATATGTGGAGGATCTATGGATTTAAAATTCTTTTAATAGTACATATTCAGACAATCTTCATACCCAGTCTTCATTTGGTAGCTCTGCTGTACGGGAACATATGCTGGGTACTCAGGATTCCCAAATGATAAATACATGAAAAAATAATGTAATTAATGGGGCATAGAGACTAAATAAGTATAGAAGAGTTGTCTGCTTTAAAACTTCATACATTTTCTAATAACTTTTCTTTTTTTTGTGGGGGAGGAGAGAAGGGGGGGTGGTGGTTGACTTGGATATTCTCTTGCTCCCTCTGGCTCTGACCTTCTGCTTCCATCAAGAAGTTTCCGATTATGGATCATTTCATTGTCTGGGAATGTTTTCCACCCGATCATCCAGATGTGAACTCAGCCCTACTTATATAAAGCAGAGTTTATTGAAGATTTTCTTAGCATGGGAGGAGATAGGTTTATATGATAACAGAGCAATGCAAATCTGACCATGTAGTTTTCTGAACAACTAGTTTTCTTAGGATAAAATACAAAGTCATTAATAATGACTTAGAGACAAGGCCCGGCGAGATCCAGCCTGTGAGTTTTCAGACCTTTCATTGTACCACTCTCCTTTCGATCACTTCACGCTGGGCACACTGACATTCTTTCAGGTCCTCAAACTCAGTTTCCATTGTAGGAACTTCTCATGTGGTGTTCCCTCTACTCTTCCTCCTATACTTTGTATGACTGGCTTCTCATTTTCAGGTCTTTAAGTGGGTCACTTATTCTTTCTCACAGTACCCTGTTATTTTTCTTCATAGCATTTGTCATTTTGTCATGGTAAATTCCACAAAAGCACTCATCCTTTAAACCCAGTTCTTACTTAATTCCTAACATGTTTTAGTTACTCATTAAGTGCGCATGGAATGAGGTGGCCCAGCAGGACTTGATGGATTAGCTGTAGGAGGGGGGGAAAGCAGGTGTCAAGGATGGTGCTCAGGTTTCAGCTTGGGCACGTAGGTAGGTGGTGGAGGCACTGGCTGGGTGGAAGAGCAAGTTTGTGGAGACAGAGCTAAGTTACGTTTTAGGTCTGAGCACATACAGTGATTAGACTGTTAGGTGTGTTAGGTTCACGAGAACCATAGGAAACACGATTCTAATGCCTACTCATTCACCATCTTTAAAACTTCACTTCCAATTGTTAAATACCTGATCTGCCTAGGAAAAAGAATTGTACTTGCATATTTTGGGCTGCTCCCTTGTCTTCTCCGTTCAGTTTTCTAGACCTTTGGGATTTTACCCGCATTCAGCTTTTAAAATTTGTTATTAACCACAACTTCCTTGATATAGTAAAACCATTTTGCTCATCTCAGTGCATTTTCTTCATTAATGACAGTGACTCATTAAGTTTGTCTGCTGAACCATATACATACTTCTCTTAAGAAAATTGAAAGTGATCTTTATCTTTTTTTGTTTGTGTTGAAAACAATTTTTGTTGCTATTTAGAATCCAAGTTCTATTTCTTACCACATACATTCAAACAAAATTTAATGAAGTTTGACTGCTGAGTTTTTGATGAATGCCAAAATCTTCAGGAATATAACCCTTCTTCATAGAGTAGATTTCATGGATCAGGAAGCATTCAGTGAACATTTATGGGATCTCTATTAAGTGCAAGGCACCAAGTTAGGGACTGGAAGTGACAGCAATCCCATTCAAATGCAAAGAGCTGGATCATAATTCTGACTTCTCTTTGAAATCACTTCAAGACAAGAAGGAGAAACAGAAACAAACATTTTCTCAAATAAACTAAAAGTCTTCTGCTAGAACCACAGTATATAAAGAAGGGTTGCCAAACACAACGATGAAACAGGGATTTGGATATGATACCAAGAGAAATGTGACTGTAGCTCTCAGATGAAGGTATGAGACCTCAGTTTTCTACTGCTGAGTGGCAAAATTAACAATCACTTTTGAAGAACTGGAATGGGGAGCTTGGGTTGGTGGTCAGAGCTTCCCTGGACCCTATTTGACAGCAGAGAGTAGCAGAGGAAGCAAGACTGAGTAGAGGACCACATACACACTTGCCATCTTTATGGGAAGTCATCTGCCACTGCAACAAGGCAATGGAGAAATGCTTGAATTTATGACTTGAAAGGACACACCGTGTACCAGAAAAAAGATGGGTGCCCAGTGATCAACACTGAAATATAGCCTAGTAAAGTTGTAGCCATTCACAGATAAAGAAATAATCATTGAGCTACCCAGCTCCCACCCCCAAAGTGCAATCAAGAGACCCCAAAGGGAGAAAGATTATGCTGACCATTGACTTCTCTACAACCACAATCACCACTGTTATTTATTGATAACAGCTAGGTGGCTATCTAGGAAAAAATATAAGTTGGTACCTACCTTAAACCAAAATTAATTCAGATGATCAAATATTTTAAATATTAAAGGGACTTCCCTGGTGGTCCATTGGTTAAGACTCTGAGCTTCCACCACAGGGAGCACAGGTTCGATCCCTGGTGGGGGAACTAAGATCCCACATGCCGCGTGGCATGGCCAAAATAAATAAATAAAATAAAAATGAAATTAAGAATGCTTTGAAGAAAACAAAAGAGAATTGTATTATGGCTTCACAGTGGGGAAAATATGTCTAAGTATAACACAAAATGTAGGAAATATTTTTAAAAACAGATAAATTCAATCCCATAAATGTTAAAGTCACAAATACAAAAGGCAAACTAAAAAAAAAATACACATATACACATCTTTATATACATTACACAGGGCTAAGTAGAATAATAATAAGAAAAAGAAGGCTAAATATATCTAGAGCTCCTATAAATAAATATTTTTAAAAATGGACAAAGGACAGAAAGAATCCACAGAAAGAAAATGAGAAAATATAGGGGGCTAATAAGTATTTGAAAAAATGTTAAATGTCATTTATCATAAAAGAAATGAAAATTTAAAAACCACAATATATATTTTACAAATTAAATAAGCAAAGGTTAAGAAGTTTGATAATACCTTATATCTCGGAAGATACGATTAAACCAGCACTCTCATACCTTATCACAGAAGTTAAATTGGCACAGCAGATGTACAGGGCAATAGCAACATAGCGGTTCTACTTTTGGAAATTCATTCTGTATATATACTTGCTCATGTGTAGGAAATGTCATGTGTACAAGGATACCCAGTGCAGCATTGTTTATAATAGGAACAGGATGGAAATAATGCAAATATCCATCAGCAAGGAATCAGATAAATATAGTATATCCATGTAAAATACTTTATTTACAGCTATTAGAAAGATTGAGGCAACTGTGTGTGTTATGATATAGAGCTATCTCTAATACATTGTTGATGGTAAAAAGCAAAATGCAGAATAGGATGCATAGTTGCAGAATAGGATGCATAGTATATTCCTCCACCCTTTTTTGAAAGGAGAGGAATAAGTGTGTGTGCATAGAAAATCCCAAAATTATACCCAATAAATTGGTAACATTGGTTGCCATGTAGAGGGAAATATGGTGACAGGGAGATGGGATGAGAGGGTGACTTACTTTTACTTTCTACCCATTTGTAGCTTTTAGATACTGTACCATATGCTGTATTGCTTATTCAAATTGTATTAAAATCAAAAGGATCAAGGTCCATATAAAAAAATTACTTTTAATTTCTATCTTAGAACATATAGATGGATGTTCTAGTAGATGGCAGATCAAAATGTGAAGACTGAAACAGTAAAGCTTTTGGAAGAAATAGATCTCTCATGATCTTGGAATAAGAATTTCTTAAACAGGATGCAAAAAAGCATGAATCATAAAGGAAAAAAATTGATAATTGGACTATATTAGGATTAAGAACTCTTGTTCTTTAAAAAACACAATTAAGAAAGTGAAAGGGCAAGCCACAGACTCAAGAGAAGATACTTGTAATACATTTATCTGACACAGACTCATACGCAGGATATGTTAAAACCTCCTGCAAACAGTAAAGGGCAGGGACTTCCCTGGTGGTCCAGTGGGTAAGACTCCGTGCTCCCAGTGCAGGGGGCCTGGGTTCGATCTCTGGTCAGGGAACTAGATCCCACATGCCACAACTAAGAGCCCACATGCCACAACTAAGACCCGGCACAGCCAAAATAAATAATAAAATAAAATAAAATTTTAAAAAACCGTTAAAGGCAGACAGTCCAGTAGAAAATAACTTTAACAGGCACTTTACAAAAGCAAATATCTGAGTGGCCAATAAACCGATGAAGAGCTGTTCAGCTTCATCAGTCATCAGAGAAATGAAAATTTAAAAGTTCAGTGCAGTAACATTGCACACCCAACAGAATAGCTAGAATAAGAAAGACTAACATTACTTAGTGTTGCTGAAGATATGGAGCAATCTGAGCTCTCACAGTCATGGAGAAAGCAAGTTGGTACAACCACTTTGGAAACTTGGTTGTTAGTATTTATTAAAGCAGAACATGTGATTTCCTATGACCTAGCAGTTCTGATTCTAAGTATACACCCAAAAAAATGCATCCATGTAACTCACCAAAAGACACCTACTAGAGTGTTCATAACTATTTTATTGGAAATAGCTCTAAACTGAAAACTACCTAAATGTTCAATAGAGTGGAAGAATAAATTGTGATATATTCACACAATGGAATGTTACACAGTAAAGAAGATAAATTATCTACAACTACATAACAATATGGATGAAACTTCCAAACATAATGTTGAGCAAAAGAAGCCAGACACAAAAGAGTTCATCCTCTAAGATTTCATTCATATAAGTTATAATAGGCCAGACAAACGTATGCTATTTCCAGTCAGGATAGCTGTTATTCTTGGTGGGAGCGAGCAACTGGAAGAAGGGGACATGAGGAAGGTTTTGGAGGTGCTAGTGATACTCTTTTTCTTATGTTATGTTGTGTTTTTAGCTAGCTGCGCCAGGTCTTAGTTGTGGCACGGGAGACCTTGGTTGTGGCATGTGGGATTGTTTAGTTGCGGCATGCAGGCTCTTAGTTGCGGCATGCGGGATCTAGTTCCCTGACCAGGGATCGAACCCGGGCCCGCTGCGTTGGGAGTGCTGAGTCTTAACCGCTGGACCACCAGGGAAGTCCCTGATACTCTTTTTCTTGATCTAGGCACGGGACTCAATTTGTGAAAAATAATTGCATGCACTTAATGACTGGTCTACTTTATGGTATGCATGTTATACCTAACAAAAAGTTTTTAAAAGGAAGTGGATCAGAAAAATTTCTAAAACTAGAGATAAATGCAAGATAATTATAACAGTTCTATATTTTATTATCAATCTTCCCTAGTTTTATTTGATTTTGTCATTAGCCAAAAAACGTTATTACTATTACTTGACTTTAAAGCCATTTACTTCCCCCTATTCATGCAAAATGAATGAGGGTTTCTCTACCCTTCCAACCTCCTCTTGTGGTGAATTCCAGGCTGTTAAGAAAGGATATGATAATGTGACACTCTACTTTTATTTTCCTACAGATGGAATGGCTCTACATTTATACACCCAGTTCTGATGTTGGGCAGTAGAGGGGTTCCACACCACCAGGAAATTCTCCTGTACCAGCTGGGTGTCCTGTAATTCAGTTCACTTCTGACACTATGTACCTAGAGGTAGCATCAGATTCCACAGGTTAAGGGCTCAGTCCTATAAGACTGACCCATCATAAATAGAAGATTACAAAGACCCCCGTCCTTGGCAGGGATTAATTTGCTAGTGCAGCACACAGAACTCAGAGGAACATTTTACTTACTAGATTACCAATTTATTATAAAAGAACATAACTCAGGAATAGCCACATGGAAGAGATGCTTAGGGCAAGGTGTACCACTCTCCCCGTATCTCCACGTGTTCACCAGCCGGGAAGCTCTCTGAACCCTGTCCTTTTGGGGTTTCATGGAGCCTTCATTACACAAACACAGTTGATTAAATCATCGGTGTTTGAACCCAATCTCCAGCCTCTCTCCTCTCCCCAAAGGTGGAGGAGTGGGGTAGGACTGAAAGTTCCAATCCAGAAATCTCCTGCTTGCCTCCACTGACAACCAGCCCCTATCCATCCGTAGGTGCTTTCCAGAAGTCACCTCATGAACATTAACAAAAGACACATTTATCACCCTCATCACAGAAAATTCTAAGGCTTTTAGGAGCTCTGTGCCAAGAACCCGGACGAAGACCAAATATATATATATATTTTTTGTTATAAATCACCATATCACAGGTTCTTAACTAAGATTGAGACCAAATAGAAAGGAGAAAAAGGCTTGGAAATGAGGCTGGGCTGAGGATGTTGAAGCAGTGCTGTTGTGTTGGTCAACTGTGAGTGTGTTAGCCGGGTGCTAATAATGTGGATCTGTTTCAGTCAGTTTATTTTTGTAAAAAGGTAGAAAATATTGAATATTTTATAAAATGAGGATTGACTGTAACTAGAATCAGTATTTCATATGATTTGATAATAGTTGTTAGGCATCTTGTGAACAAAAGCATGCTAAATATGAAAAAAATAAATAAAAATTTAAGCTTCTACTTTATCTGGAACATTTTGGCAGTCCTGCAGAATATTCCAGTTCCAATTAAAAGAATCAACTTCACTAACCTAAAACCCTTTCAAAAATCCTGAATTCAATACACCTTAATTCAGGCCAAATACCCTGTTTGCAATGGCAAATTTCACCTATATCAGAATGTGTATAAGACAGAGAAGGACAAGAATGTGGACAATATTTAGATTTAATCATTGATTTATAACTTATAAATTTTGTTTGGCTCCTCAAAGTCTTTAATTCCCCAGAGTATGTAACACAGTAGGTTTGGGATGGACGCGGTCTTCATCTCAGAAAACTAAATTTTAGAAAAGATTCCATGTGAAAGTTGAAGAACTGGAAATTTTTTCCCTGAAGTTGTCTTTGAATGTTTATTTCTTAGAAAGTCTTTGTTTAAAGTTTGAAGACTGTTGTGATAGATATTTGAACCAGTAGCCACAATAAACAGATGTGCTGACCCCTTTGGCTTTGCATGTAAACAGTCAGGGAAGCTAGCATGGTAAAAGGTTACATGTGGCTTCACCTTTCTAATGGAAAGATACACATCTTTATTGTTCAACTGGAAGAAGATAGCATAGCCAAAAGTTAAGTCTAATGAAGCATAAAATATACTGTTGTGTATTTGAATTTTGGAAATATGATCTCAAACAATGTACCTATAAAAATATCTAATAAGCTAGTTTAGTGATTTTTAGTTCATTTCATTTTATAAAGTTATGAGAACTTTGGCAATTATACCTTACAACTGTCATTTTAAAATAATGCGGACATTCATAAATGTGTATAGTAATACAAAAAGTAGTGTTTGTGAATAAAATTCAGTTTATTCGAAATTTTATTTTTCTTATTGTATGTGGTTATTTCAAAGACTTCTCACTGAGCAGCCTTAAAAATTAATCTAAAGTTTTCCTAAATAAGATAATTGGGATAAACAAAATAATTTTATATTATAGTTTAGAATCAGAAATTACATTTTTATGTTGTTTTAAATTAACCTTAGTGTTGGCCTCTCAACATCAATAGGATAGCCTGTTTTTTTCTATTGTGTAATTTCATATTTAGAATTTCTCTTTTGAGTTCCACCCAGACCATGTCTGACATAATTGTGGTCATTTTTGACAAAATGTTTTTATTGTTAATGTTAACATCCCAAATTTAAATTACATGTTACTGAGAGAAAATCATTTAAATGATATCACTGAATTTAATCATTGTAAAAAAAGAAATCTAGTAAAACAGAGTAGGGCTTCCTTCATAAGCCATAAGCACTAGATCTTTTTTCTCAATGTGTGTTCTCTTGAACCTCATCCTGAGCATAGAGGAATCTGATTTTGATAGAGCATCCTGAGTGATTCTGAAGCTCACTAAAATGTGAGAACCACTACTCCAGAGCAACACTACTTAATCATGGGTGATCCATAATGGAAAGAGGCACCTCCAGTCTTTGGTGGCAAAATATAAATAATAAATTAATAAAGTAAAACTATCCAAGAGACATACCCCTTCCTTACATCTTGATTATAATAGCCTTACTCAAATTTCATTGTCCTGTCTTTATAGCTGTGAAGTTTTATCCTCATTACTTTCCCAAAACACCAGATTCTTTTGTGTTGAAACATAGTTGATGTACAATATTATATTAGTTTCAAGTGTATTACATAATTATTTGACATTTGCATACATTATGAAATGATCACCACAATAAATCTAGTAACCATCTGTCCCTATACAAAGTTATTACAGTATTAATGACCATATTCCTTAAGCTGTGTATTACATCCCTGTGACTTATTTATATAATTGGAAGGTTGTACCGCTTAATCCCCTTCACCTATTTTGCCCCACCTTCCCACCCTTTTCCTGTCTGGCAGCCACCCATTTGTTCTCTGTATCTATGAGTCTGTTTTCATTTTGCAAAGCACAAAATATTTTTATCATTTTTTACAAACTGCCCTGCAATTACATATAGAATATTTATAAACCACGTTTACCTGAATTGCTGTAGAATGTGTCTCGTTAACTGCTGTAAATGATCTATTTAGTAATTTTTAAATATAGATCTCTAGAGATAATGCTAAATAACAGATTCGAATATTTTTGTTTAATTCAATAAAATGGAACCAGTACAACCTCTGTTTTCACAAATGAAGTGATTTAAAATAAGTGTGTTGCTCTGATGGGACCCTCGCACACTGCATTAGGGTAAATAGCACACTTCTGTCTTTTTTCCTAAAACGAAGGCTGCCTCTAATCCCACTCTTTCCACAAATCTTCGTGCACTAAGCTATGTGCCAATGACATGAGAAGCTCATTTTGATTGTAGTGGGCCGTCTCTTGTCTAGTACATCATTTGTGAAACTGAAGTTGGCTATTATAATGCAACAGGTATGTAAATAACATTTATTAGTGATCTCTGTAAAATTGATTCCTTCTTTCTCTTTTTCATTATAAAAGGAAACTTTATTTCAGAGTAGAAAGTGCATTGTCTGAACTTATCAACACCCTCTTTATCCCTCCCCTCCCCAATTTGTTGCAGACCAGGATGAAAGAGCAGCTGAGCTCAGCAGGGAGCAGAATGAGAAAACCATCCGGAGCACGCAGACCGCGCTCCGCAATTTCCGGGAGTTCCTCATCTCCAAGTATCCTTCTGAAACAAGAGAGATTTATGTCATCCCTTGCAAGGAGTTGGATGCCTACCTGGCCTCTTTCTTTGTGGATGCCAGGCAGAAGGATGGATCCGAGTATGAACCCAACAGCTTGGCCAATTACCAGTGTGGACTTGAACGGTACCTAAAAGAACACAGGTATGGCTACAGTATCACCAGGGATAAGGAATTCAAGCGCTCCCAAGAGGCCCTGAAACAGAAGCAAATTGAACTCCGCTGCAAAGGAAAAGGAAATAAGCCACACAAGTCCATGAAGCTCACCTTTGCTGATGAGCTCATTCTGCGGAAAAGGGGACTGCTAAGCCGCTATAACCCCGAGGGTCTGCTCAACCTCGTCTGGCTCAACAACACAAAAGCTTTTGGGCACTGTACAGGCTTCCACGGGTCTACCTTAAAGTGGGGTGATATTAGGCTCCGGGTAACAGAAACGGGGCTGGAGTACTTGGAGTGGATGGGTCAAGACACTGGTGACCTAAATGCCAAAACCAAGAGAGGGGGGACAGACTCCCGTGTGTATGCCACCCAGCATGCTCCACAGACCTGCCCCGTGCAAGACTATAAGGAGTATGCCCAGCGGCGGCCTCCTGCTATGCGCTACGAGGATGCCCCTTTCTACTTGTCCATTAAGCCAGTCGTGAACTTGGCGGCTCTGCATTGGTACAACTGCCAGGCCCTCGGCAAGAACAAGCTGGCCAAGATGGTGAAGACCATGTGCGAGAAGGGGAACATCCCTGGCAGGAAAACCAACTTCAGTGTGTATCAGAGCTGCAGCACCTTGTCTGAGGCCCAGAGCAACCAGCTGGTGCTTATCTGTAACAATCTGAGCCAGCAGGCCGCCCAGTCAGTGGCCGGGCACTCCAACAGCGGCAATTTCATCGTCTCTGCCTCCTATGACTCTTCCTCAGACACTGCTTGACCAGGTGGCTTGAGCAAGACCCCAGTCTGGTTATTGAGTCCAGAGGAACTGTGATGAAACACTGCTTCTCGTTCCCTTTCCTCGGCCCTCAGTGTTAACTTTATAAGAATATAAATATATAATATATTTTTCTTTTTACAAATAAGCCAATGGAGATAGTTTAGTATTACTAACATAGTATTCATAGGCTTAAAACAAATGTACTCGTGGTGATTAAATATAATTACTGTTATAGACTTTACAAAACCCTAGTGGTTCTCAGGCAACACGAAGTAGAGAAAGAATTCCGTTTTTTAAAAAAATTATCAAAAAGGAAACTGAAAGTCAGCCTAGACACTTGTGTCCTCAACTCCTGCTTTTCCTTCCCACCCCACCTCTCATTTTTAGTCTACTTAATAAATGGCATTATTTTTTTAATTTTTAAAATTCTACATTAATCAGGAGGAGACAACACTAACTTTACTGCTTACACACAACTGTCAGATCCAGAGTAAGAAAATGTTGATATAAGCCAGACAAATTATTTACATACTTTTTATTTTAGTTTCTGTGCCTCATTTTTTGCAATTTATGAAAATCTAGATGTTTAGCTAACTTCTTTTGGGGGCAGAGGAGGGTAGAAGGAGGGAATAAAGGTGCCATTCTGTTTGGAAGCTATATAATTTTAAAATAATATACGAAGTCCAATATTATGGCAAAAAAGACTGTTACTAGCTCATTTTTACTGTTGTGCTTGAACCTGGATAGGATTTGTTTGTTGTTTTCTAAGAAATCAATGTAAATGAAGTTTGATTATCAGATTTATAAGAAATTTAAAACTACCAAAGCTTTGAAAATGTTCCCAAGCATTAGATTGTATATCAAACATAAAGAGAAAGTAGAGAATGGAAAAGTCTTACTAAAAATCTAGAAGCACTAGTCAAGACAACAAAAGCCTCATACTCTTCAAAGCCCAAATCCCCTGAATTATTTATTTATAAGCATTGAACTTCAGTCTGTTTTCCCTAGGGGATTACTTGACTCTGTAGTTGAGATCAAAGGAATATTGACACTCATTTTAGGTAACAGCATTTTGTTACCAAATTTAGCTGAATTCAAAGAATTCTTGAAAATGTGCAGTTTCTTCTACAGTAAATACAAATGCATTTGTGTGTGATAATCCTGCAATTATAATAATTATAATTTTGGTTAAACAACTCTCTATGGTGGTTTTTCCAAGGTCTTTATTTTCAAACCTATGGTGAATTATTAGTTGAGATACTTCAATAATAAAATAATTTAGATGAGCTAGGTTCCTATCTTGTATAATCATTAACACATTTAAAAAAATCCAAATCTTAATCACTTTGTTTGATCTGGGCGTTCTATTGGGAAGTATTTGTTCTTCAAAGCATCCTCATAATTCACATTAGCTAGGAAGGTAGGTGGTATTTTATGTTTTAATTTATTGTACGACCAGGACAAATTTCATTTTGATTTGCTTTGCTAAATCATCATGTTAGCTGAGCTTTCCCATGGCTAGGCAGCTCTTCCCAACACTAAGTCATAAACACATAAAGACCCATTACTCTAAGCTGTGACCTTTCCTTTGGCTCAGGAGTGGGAAGTCTGCCGTGGCCTTTGTGTTATGCAATCTACTTCATTTCATGACTTTCCTTCCATAAAGAGGCATCCAGAAACAAGAAGAAAGAGCAGAAGATACTTTGCTTTTATTTTTTTTGTATTAATAATGATGGTAGCCACCATCTTTGAGGCAGTCTGTGTGCCAGCACTGTGTGTGCTAAGTGACTTACATGCACCACTTATATAAGTAATACTAATTTATGAAAATTAGAAAATCCAGATAAGCATAAAGAAAATAAAATATGTACTCATAAATCTGCCAGCCAAAAATAACCATTGTTAATATTTTAGTAAATATTTCTTCAGACATTTCAATACATACATATTTATTTCTGTATACATGATCTTTAATCCGTTCAACAACTTTGAAAAGAAGGTTAATTATCTCCATTTTATGTTGAGATCAAGATGTAGCAGGTTATAGCTAAGGAAATGGTACTGTCATCTGACTCCAGAGTTTTTTCTATTTACCTTTCTGAGTTCCAACCCGTAATTAGTTTCCAGTGATTTGAGCTGGAGATGGGGACACAGTGTCTTCCCATCTCTCAAGTCTGTCTGATTAAAAGGAAGACTGAGTGATCTTTCATGAGGGCACACAGTGTCCCCTCGTCCCCCCCTCTTCTGGTCGTTTTGAACCACAGAGCCTCATTCTTCCAATTATCTTAACAAAACCTTCCTCTTCTCATTACCCTGTAATGGGCTCAGAAGTGCACATGACAGCCTACTGTGAGAGAACTCTTTTTTAAAAATAAGTTTTTTTTTTTTTTTTTAACATAGGTTACCTCTCATTTAAAAAAAAAAGATTTCTGTAAAACATTTAAAATGTGATTGTGCATTTTGTTTTTGCATTGACATACTTTTAAAAACTCTTGATTTGTTTTTGACAGCAAAGTAAGTTTGTCATGGAGAAGAAGGTTAGTCAGTATGCACTGAGAAAGCAGAACTAGGAAATTTTGAATTCCTGTTTGTGTATATCGAGGTACTAAACTGAAAATCTCTCTCTTATTTAATCCTATAGCAGTTTCATTTAGAAGAATGCAGATTGAGAATGTGAATTATTTTTTATTTATTTATATTTTGCTTTGATAACTCAAACCAAATAGGAACGTTGTGACATTTAAATTTAGAAAACTGTTTTCTGAAGAATGGCTTGGTAGAATTTTAGCTGAATTATTGTAACTCTTCGGGATAATTAAATTATGAAAAATTATCGGCAACTACCTCTAAATTTTGTGTTTTTGTACAAACGATACTGAGGATATACTACTGCCAGATACCATATTTATTATTTGCTATTTTAACTTTTTAAAAAATTACATCCATACTGCGGCAGTGGTTGATGCCAAAATCGTGTATGTGCTTTAGCAAAAATTCAACAGTCCAGCAGGTGTTCACTATAACTGAACATGCTGCCTTGCCAGGCAATCCTGTGGTTCATACAAAAACAATAAAACTGTATTTGCAATTTACGCTTTAAGGTCAGTGTGATGTCATGTAAGAAATTCCACAGTGCCCCTCACATGACTCTGGAAGTTTTGCACTGTCTACAACAAAAATGCCAAACCCATCTGTCAGCATTTGGATGACATAGCTGCATAATTGTTTTTCTTCTATATTCATGTGAGTGACTGGCTATTGAAAATCATAGATGGTAGCAGTTTTTAAAAAAAAACCATAATACTTGAAAAGGTTAGAGATAGTCAGGATGTTTATCCAACAGAGCTTATTCTTAAGAGTCCATCTGTTATCATGGTTAGTAGGGGTGGTCTGAATATGATTTATAATATATCAGGTACTTAAAATATTTTTATTATAGTTAGTTTTCCCTGTGTTAAATTTTCCCCATGTTAAATCACTTCCTGATCTACAAAAGAATAGTCTGAAAGTTTTCTAGTATAGATCAGGTCTCTGGTTTTTCAACTAGATCATGGTTAGCTGATACTTTCATCGAATTAATTTGTCTAAGTCATATGGCTTAGGTTCTAGATGCCATGAAATCAGATGACTTCACTGAGATGAAAATTTATAGTTCTATCAACAAATATTTGAACACCTAGTGTCTAGACACTAAGAGGGGTACAAAGATATACAAAATAGTTCCTGCTTTCAAAAAGTTTATGAAAGATACTGTAATAAAAGTTTGGTTTCATTTTTGAGAGCCCAGCAAAAAACTCTCTGCCAGTACTATTTTGCATAGTTTCTCAAATTTTGTACTCACACAGTTTGTCCATTATTTCGCCATTGAATATGTTGGATTGCTGTAGAATACATAATACTGCTTTGAGTATTTTGTGGAGGATCTTTTAGACCCTGTTTTAAAGTCAATAATAAGGTAAAGCCATTTCTACACCATCCATTGTGTTCACATAGATGCACACATGCATAAGAATGTGCAGACTGTCATCAATGAGTGTCACTTATTAAGTACTTACAATGTACCATGGTACTGAGTGCTTTTGTAAGTTGTTTCACTTAATTCTTACAATAGTCCTGTGAGGGTAAATATCATTATTTCTTTTATAAATGAGGAAATCCAGAGAAGTCAAATAGGTTGCCCACATTACTTAATACATAAGGGTATCAGGATCTGAAACTATATCCAGCTACCATTAAGCACTAACCTTTTCTGCTGTAGCTGCCTGTTCACAAAGTGATTTACTGTGCTTCTTTAGATTCTCTGAAGTGATAAATTATAAGTGGAATCCCTGGTGTAATAAAATCATCAATATTCTTTCAACTCTGAATTGACCGAGAGCAGTGCCATCACCTAGCATGTTTGTTAGCATAAAATTATATAGACCCCCTAACTGTGGTTATTTTGAGATGGAACATTCAGCAAAGTTTGTTTCCCCTTCGCCATGAGTAGAGAGCAAAAGTTTGTGTCATTCTTTAAAGAACTCTTAATTTTGTCACGGAGGTGAATGTGTATATGGACAAATAATTTTATATATATATATACATATATATATATATATATATATACACACACATTTTTTTTTTTTTTTTTTTGGCTGTGGTGCGCGGCATGTGGGGTCTTAGTTCCCCAACCAGGGATCGAACCCGCGCCCCCTGCATTGGAAGCATGAAGTCTTAACCACTGGACCAGCAGGGAAGTCCCTAATTATATTTTTTAACAAATGATTCTTCTTTGTTTTTACCCCATATAAACCAAAAATCCTATTTCAAAAGAGTTCCTTATAATTCAGACAGAGAAGGGGGAGGTTCTAGGCAGAGGAAATACCTCTCTTAAGCCCAGAAGCTGATATTGTCATCCACCAGATATGAATATTGATTGCCAATCTGCCAGGGAGTTTGGTCTTCTCTACAAGTTGGTGCCAGCAAATTAATTATTTAATAGAGGATTTTTTTATTATTTTGTTTTTTAATCAGTCAGGATTGTTTTTAACAGAAAACTTTTGGGAGAAAATACTATCTTTATGATTCTCAGTATTAGACATCAACTAAGACCATTCAGATTTTTTCTAGTTTGACTATCTCCACAGTTTTAGATATTAAAGACAAAAGTTCTGATTTCAGTCAGCCTTCTTCTGATTGGTTTTCTTTATCTACAGGAAAAGAGCACTTTGATCTTTATTCCTTTAGCCAAAACAAAGCTGTAATACTTAACATCTGTAAATAAATACTCTCTACCATGTGATAAAGGAAATAAATTTCTAAGCCTAGGGGAAAAAAATCAAGGGGAGTGTATGATAATTTATTACATTAAGGTATTTTTTAAAAGGTTCATTCATGAAAAACTATAACTAAATACTAAGGAATAAATACTATAAATACTAAGGAATTAACAAGTTCTGTATCAATCAGTTGAAAAGATTTTTCTCAAACAGAACTCCTTTATACAAGATATATCTCCACAAATCTACCATATGATATGATGTAGATAGTTACTTATTAAGAAATACATCATTGGCAAGGGCATCCTCAATTGTTTTTTGTTGTTTTTCCCTTAATGCATGGTATTCGAATAATTGCTTCTCCTCCCCATTGGATCCGGCCGAGATGATATGAATACATAGTTTTTCATAAGACAAAGTGATGAAGATAGGATGATTTTAAGAGATCCTTGCCATAGAACATAACTGGGGTAAAGAAATGTACTGCATATATCATCCTTTGGTGGTTGGTGTATTTCTACTGATATAAAAAACAGAAAAGAGAGGATGATATTGATAAACTGCCAACAACTCTGATTTTACTTTTCTAAGCAGAGAAAAGAAAGATAAACAAAATTTCTCATACTCCATCCTGTTTGTAAATTGACTAATTGGGCCTGCCAAAGATGAAGAAAAGACCTAATTTGGTACTGAAGATTGCATTATTTTTTAAAAGAAAGTATTTTAATACATTTAAATTGAGTTTTTATGTAAACCATGCCTTTGTTGAATTAGACTCAGTTTTAATTAGGTCAGAGTACTAATTTGATCAGAATATTAATTAGGTCAGAGTACTGAAGTAACCATCATCTTTGTTGAGTGAATTATAATCATAGAGGCTGGACCTGGAAAAGACCTAAGAGATCATCTAGCCCAGTGATTTTCAGTGCTGTGAAGAATAGGAGTCACCATGTCTTCTTGGGAGGGGGCAAGGAGGGCAAAGAGATGGTTGGAGATCGCAAAGGGAACACATCCTGAAACACAGATCCCCCAGGAATTCTCATGTTCCCTATGCCCCTACCTTCCTACTTTGAGACTCACTAGACTGAATGACCTACTACCTCTATTACACATCCTTCATGTGTGCCAGGCTGGAAAATAAGATTCAAAACATCTAATCTAATCCATCCCTCTTCTTTTATGGAAGAGAGAAACCGTCCCAGAGAGATTAGATGAATGCCCAGGTGCACACACTTTGTTAGAATCAGAGCCAGAACTAGGATCCAGGCACCTTGATTTCCAGTCCTAGGGTTTAGGGAGGAAAAACAACCCTACATTCCCACTGAGTAGGAAGGGGTATCCTTGTTTTGAAAATTTTAATAGTGTTTTAAGCTCTCACTCAAGTTTCTATTAAGGAATAGATTCAAGCTGCCAGTTTCCAAATAGGTTATTTTGCACGTGAACTTCTTTTCATTGTGTAATGTTACACCTTAATTTTTAGCAGCTTCTCCTTTTGAGATTTGATGGGATAAGCTCTAACTGTAATCACCTTTTATTTTCAGGAACAGCTCTCAGCCTACTCCATTTATATTCAGTTTTCGTTTCTGGAGGGGAAACAAACTACAGTTTTCAAGTATATGAATTCCAGTTATAGATTATGAACTGAAAAGTAACTTTTTATTTAAAGTGGTATTCTTTTGAATATCCAGCTACATAGCATCTATATTATTGGTTTTGAATGCAGTCTACTATACCCTTTTTTAGTCTATGGAAAGTATAAAAAATCATCTTGAAGGTTTGGAACATTTTCAATCAAAAGGATTAAATTTCTGTCAACATAATTAGGATGTTTCTGAAGTGAATTTCCTAAGAGATAGGAAGGGGAAAGAAAATGAGAACTAATGAAAAACCTACAGCAGGAAGACATAGAAATACAAACTATTTGTGAATTCTTATATTACCCAGCTTACTCTTCTAAAAAGGAATTCAAACAAGTATTTTTTAAATCTCACAAATTTTTATTTTATAAATTATGTTTACCAGATCATAGTTGAAGAAAAAAGATGAAATTCTAGGATGTTAAAAAAAAAAGGTACAGTGGAATTATTTGTCTTTTGAATTCAGTGTTGAATTTCACTAGACTTCTGATGTTCTTTGTATTACACTGGAATTAGAAATTTTTACCATCATACACTCATTTCAAGGAGCTTTGAAAATGCTTTGTCATAGTTTATTTATTTGTGGTAAGTAGAATTAGGAAGAATCAGCAATATAGAATCCTAACAGTAATTGTGCATACTGTATTTAAGTGATTTTTATGCCTGTTTACTTTCTGTGATTCTTAAATTACATACTTCCACTAGAAATTAATTTATAATTGATTATTTATACTGGATAAAGTAGCAGGTTCATCTTAGTGTTAATCCACTCAGATTAACTGAACTTTTATATCTACAATTCATTATATTACAACTTTTTAAATAGCCTTTATAACAAAAGAACTTTTGTTTTATAAAGTATTTGTTACAAAAAAAAAACACCATCTTGCCAAAAACCATTACAATTTCTATGCATTGTGTATATTCAGTGATGTCATTGTTGAAATTTTGCATGTTGTTTCAGGTGCTCTTTCATATGTGTGTTTGTGGTATTTATGTGGAATTGTTAACCATTGCTGCTATCACTTATTGTAGTTAAACTGAAAAACTGTGCTAAGAGGCTGTGCCGGTCAACATTTGTGTGACTTGTGAAAGTATGTACTTAGCTGTTTAATATTTTGAACCAGCACTTAGTGGCCTCTACAGAAGGAAATGTTATAGTTGTCAAGTGATGCCAACTTCAAAATCTTGCTTCATATGTATAATTCCAGGTCAGCTTTCCTTCTGCACTTTCCCCAACTCTTTGAAAGGGAAACATTTGCAAAAAGAGAAAGCAAGAATTCTGAACTTTCCTAGTATTCCCCACCTTAAATCTTTTTTTTTTCCCCTGATACTTGAGAAATTCAATAGAATGACAGTGTAGCAGCATAATTTCCCTTGATCTAGATATTTTAGGTTGAACAATGTAATAACAGAAGACTATGAGGCGCATACATTATCTTTGTTGGTTATCAAGGCGTATTGTTTGAATCGCATTTAATAAGAATATTTAGTATTTTCATTTTATTTATGAGACCATGGAAACCTCAGAGTTCCCAAATATTAACTTTTATATTCAGCATTTGCATAGACTTACTTAACATATTTGGTTGCCTTATGACCATCAAAATTTTTTCATGCCTACCTGTCTTTAGTTTGCTTCCTGGTATTTCCAGCTTGCCTCAGCAATTCCAAGCAAACTCTGACATTAGAGAGAACATTATTTCAATGGATTAATTCTACTATACTTTGTTAAATGGGGGAAATATCATTATACTTTATTTATACATGTATACTCAAAATGGAAGGGAAATATCATAAAATGTTAAGAAAAGCAGGCTCTTCCTTCCAACATTCCAAAACTCCTCACTTAGTGCAGGGTTTCATTCTGACTGTTCAGTGGGTTTATAATTATAAGATTCTTTTAATAAAGGGACAGTCTCCTTAGTTACATAGAGGCTTTCTGTGTGACTATCAGATATATGGTGGCAACCAATGCTGTATTTGGAAACATTGCTTCTGAAATTGCTGATTTAATTCTAAGAATATTAAAATGAATTCAAGGCCCCTGCCACGTCTTTGCTTACAGGAAAAGAAAGGCATATTTTAACTATGAGCGTTTTCTCCAGAATATGCTTTAAACATTTGTCCCTCAATGGAGGTGACAAAGCAATAAAAGGAAATTCAATTATGTATGTTCTAAAGAAGTTCCGCCTTGTCCAGTGGCTTCCAGAGTGACACTAAAATATTTCTTGGTTCCTGCATTGGGAGTTTTCAGGCAAGATCTTTGTACTTACAATTCCTTTTATAGTTTGAACACCAAAGATTATGGCGTGATATGTCCTGATATGATGATTAACAGTTTCTATTAGATAGTAATGGACATATTTATTTGAATCCTGCTCTTGGGTTTATTTACCCTGTTTGGGTCTTTTGTACTTTTTGTATGTCTGTCCTGAGGCCTTTATGCCTAGGGCAATTTTTTAATCAAATAATAACATATATATTTATTAGGTTTCTAATTTATAGAGTTTGTTTCCACCATGACTTTAACGTTTTTTTCACTGCTGAAATTAGACATAGATTTGCCAGATTAGCCTCATAGTTTGTACATTTTCGTTGTAATCCGAAAATGTAACTTGTAACCCCATAGGCCTGAAAACTGGTAGATAATGACTAGAAGCATTTTGGATTCAACACAATCACATTTAGAGACTCATTTATCTGTTAAAATAAAGAACTTTGGTGATTTCATAGAATTGATGCTGTATACAACTTAAATAAGTTCTTCCATCTTTTTTATAAGAATGATTTTAAAATTCCTTTTATTCTACCACGTAGAAGTTAATTGGGAATAAAAAGGTAGATTTACCAATTTGGTCAGTATAATTTAACACTAGGCATCTGTTTAGAAATATAACTACCACAATCGATACTTAGAAAAATTTTATGAAAAATTATGGTACTGTTCTTTGAAGATGGATTTACTTTCCCCCCTTTTGATAGTCAATTTGATATATTTTCTGGCCACTTAGCTTTTAACTGATTTACATGAAAAAAGCGTATGTGTGCTTGCTCACTTTTAAAATTCTCTTTTTAAGCTGCTACAATTATAATGTATGAAAGAAAGAAGAGAAAGGTGAATTGAAATGGAGGGAAATTTCTGTTAATATTTAAAATGTGTGACTGTGATACTCTTGGTTAATTAATCTTCTGCCAGTTGATATTTGTAATAATATGATAGAACTTTTTTGTTATTAAGAATATACTATAGGTTTCGTTTTTATTTTGCTGCTCACTGATCTTTTACACCACGATGTTTTCATCTTTATCAGCTCAATGTTTTTGCTTCATATTTGTCTGTGTACCTGTGCTCTAAATAAAATTCTCATTTTATGTCCCAGTGGCTTATTCTGTTGTATGATAATGTCTGCCTCTAATGTAGTGTGATTTTTCTATTGTTTCCAGTATTTGTTGGTACAGCCTAAAACTTATAGAAATAAGAAAAACAATAAAATCAGCTAATGAGTATCAGTGATGTCTCTATAATGAGAGCATGCTTTAATCACAGTATTTTGTCTGTATTTGGGTATGACCAGTCTTCATTCATTTAATAAATGGTTCTGCAAAGCTGGCTGATTTTTGTAGCTACAACAAACAGTTTAAAAGACAAGTTAAACCACATTTAAAAAAAAATTGTCCTGGTCACAGTGCATTAGCCTCAGGATACAGTCAGTGCATACTGAGTAAAGCATCCTGTGTCAGGTGTCTTCTAACCACTGAGGAGGGGGAAATCATGGAAGGAGAAGCATTTCTACATGTGAGTGCTCAGACACAGTTCATAGGTAGGGAAGACACTTTCGGAAAGCATTTATAGCTAATTAATCATATGCTTCCTGGAGCCCCAGGCCTAAAAATCCTGTTAGTGGAGCAGAAGACTCCACTGCAAACTCTGTCTTTCTGTCCGTCTGTGGAGCTCTGTCAGCCATTTGTGTAAAGTCGTACCAAGCTAAGTAGATGTCAGGTTCCAGACTTCCTCATTTTTAGGAAGATCTTTTCGGTCAGATAAATTCTCCATGTGATATTTGTTGCATTGAACACATTTGACAATGCTCTTTGAGCAGGATAGGAATGGTTGTTCAAAATGATTATCATTATTAACTTCAGACATCCTTGTTGTGTCAGTAAAGTTATTTAATAAAGAAAAGTATATTAAAACCCCAGAAAATATAACGTTCTCTCTCACAGCCAATTATTTTGCAAAAATGCAAATAAATTTCTTTCATGTCTTTGAATAGTCTCCCAAAGTATTTATCCATAGAAAGCTGAATATTCCAAATAGAAATAATTACTGTATTTTTGTATTATAATACTTTAAATTGTATCAAAACTACTTTATAAATGGTTATAACTTAGTTTGTATTTTTAGTACTTTAGAAACAAGGAGCTCATCTTCAAATGTGTTTACAAGTTATACATTTAAAATGTAACAAATTTTATTTTTCCAGTAGGGGAAAAATATTAGAATTCAAGTTGAGGAATATTCACCCTACAAGTCAGAAGTGTTTTCCTTTTTTTAAAACTTTTATTTATTTTTTATTTATTAACGATAATCTTTTCTAAGAAGACTTTAAGTGACCAAAAATGACTAATATGTATTAAATACTTAACGTTGGTGATACATCATCTGAAAAGATGTGTTAAAAAAAAACATTGAATTTGGTGGCAGACATTTTCAGACTGAACTCTTTTTCTTTTTTTTAATAAATTTATTTATTTATTTTTGGCTGCATTGGGTCTTTGTTGCTGTGTTGTGTTTGGGCTTTCTCTAGTTGTGGTGAGCGGGGGCTAATCTTCGTTGAGGTGTGCGGGCTTCTCATTGCGGTGGCTTCTCTTGTTGCGGAGCACAGGCTCTAGGCGCGCGGGCTTCAGTAGTTGTGGCACGTGGGCTCAGTAGTTGTGGCACGCGGGCTCAGTAGTTGTGGCACACAGGCTTAGTTGCTCTGCAGCATGTGGGATCTTCCCAGACCAGAGATCAAACCTGTGTCCCCTGCATTGGCAGGTGGATTCTTAACCACAGCGCCACCAGGGAAGTCCCAGAACTATTGTTTTTTTAAAAAGCATTTTCTTTATTAAAATTTATAATGTTTTAAAAATGTTAAGGCAATAAATAAATATTCATTGTGAATAATTTGGCAAATACTAATAAATATAATAGGAAATAAAAATCACAGGAATCTTACTACACATAAATAACAACTTTTAATGTTTTCGTGTTTTATTTTGGAATTTTTTATGCATAAATGTACTTCAAAAATTGTAGTCAAACTGTATTTACTGTTTTTTACATTTTTAAAAGATACTTAGCCTTTGAAAATGTGATTATTATATGGCTACTTGGTTTTTCATTGCACAATTGTACCAAAATCTATTTTACAATTCTTTTGTTGGTTTGGGTTTGTTTCAAGTTTTTCACTTTTATAAATTTGCCTTGAAGAACACCCTTGAGCATACATTTTTGTACATATCTCTGGTTAAATCCTTAGGATAAATTTCTAAAAGAGGAATTCCTGGGTCAAATAAAAAGAACATTTAATTTATTTTTCCTACATATACATTTCCAAAGTTCTAGTGATTTTTAAAATTTGCAAGAATAATACATTAATATTGTAAAACTTAAAAATCCCAGAGAAGTCATTATTAACCAGTGTGATGTGTATCTTTGCAAATTTTTTGCTATACTAGTGCAAGTTCCCCCATATCTTAGGACAATCTTTAGATATGGACCTTTTTGTATTTTTGCCAATCTAACAAATGAATTACATCCTATTTTGATTATAATGTCTGATTACTGTTGCTTTTTGTTATTTGTATTTCTTTGAATAATTGCCTGTCATACTCTGGGCCTGTCTTTTCCAGTTGATTTGGAGAACCTTTTCATATGGACTTTGTCACTTTGTTATAAGTATTTTCTCCAGGACTATTTATTGTCTTTTAAAATTTATTCAGTGCAGGACTTTTGAATGTTTATGTCTGATTTGTTAATCTATTTTTTACATCTCTGGGTTGTATCACACTGAGAAAGGCTTTCCTTATTCCCAAAATCATGAAAATTGTCTTCTTTATGGAAACAGCTTTTTGAAAATAGATCCATTTGGAAATGTGTTATTTGCTTGTCGTATGAAATAGGAATCTAAATTTGCTTTGTTTTTTTTTTTGTTTTTTTTTTAACATCTTTATTGGAGTATAATTGCTTTACAATGATGTGTTAGTTTCTGCTTTATAACAAAGTGAATCAGCTATACATATACATAATATCCCCATATCTCCTCCCGCTTGTGTCTCCCTCCCACCCTCCCTACTCCACCCTTCTAGGTGGACACAAAGCACCGAGCTGATCTCCCTGTGCTATGCGGCTGCTTCCCACTAGCTATCTATTTTACATTATTTGCTTTGTTTTTGTTTTTCCAACTCAATAGCTTATTCTCTTAAAGCATTTACTGAAGAGTCCATGTTTTCCCCACCAATTTTAATTGGAGCCTTTATTATACAGTTGGCCTTCTGTACCTGTGGGTTTCACATTCGCAGATTCAGCCAACCTTGGATCAAAAAAAAAAAAAAATCCCAGAAAGTTCCAGCTTGAATTTTCTGCCAGGCAACTACTTACATAGCACTTACATTGTATTGGATGTTATAAGTAACCTAGAGATGATTTAAAGTATACAGGAGTGTATGCATAGGTTATATGCAAATACTAGGCCATTTTATATAGGACTTGAGCATCCTTGGATTTTGGTATCTGTGGGGGTCAGGGTGGGGCAGGTCCTGGGTGACTGTATATTCAGTTTGCATATTTACACAGACCTTTTCTGGACTATTCAGTAGCATTAATCTATTTGTCTATTTCTTTACCAGAACTTAACACTTTAAATTATTGCAGTGTTATAGTACATGTTTATATCTTTCAGGGAAGGGCCTCCCAGTTATTATTTTCAAAATTGCCTTCCTTTTTTTATGCATTTACTCTCCTAGATAAATTTTAGAATCAACCTGACAAGTAACGACAAAGAGGGAGATTTTAATTAGAATTACGTTGAATTAAAGATTACTTGAAGAAGTTAAAAATCTTTATATTATTGAGCCTTTCCATACAGGTACATGGTATAGCTCTTCATTTATTAAGTTTGTATATACAGGTACACCTCATTTTATTGCAGTCCACTTTATTGAGCTTTTCAGATATTTCATTTTTTTTACAAATTGAAGGTTTGTGACAACCCCGTGTCAAGCAAGTGTATCAGCACCATTTCTCCAACAGCATTTGCTCACTTCATGTCTTTGTGTCATGTTTTTGGTAATTCTGGCAGTATTTCAGATGTTGTCATTATTATATTTGTTATGGTGATCTGTGATCAGTGATCTTTGATGTCACTATTGCCAAAAGGTTACAGCTCGCTGAAGGCTCAGACTTTGGTTGACATTTTTTAGCAACAAAGTACATTTAAATTAAGGTTCGTACATTTGTTCTTTTAGACATAATGCTATTGCACACTTAATAGACTACAGTGTAGTGTAAACATAACTTTTATATTCACTTTGGGAAACCAAAAAAATTGTGTACCTTTATTGCGATATTCGCTTTATTGTGGAAACAACCTGCAATATGTCTGAGATATGCCTATACATTTTTAATTTTAAGGATTTGGGGGAAAGTTTTCTTATTATAAGACAGAAAAGTGCACAAATCATTAGTGTACAACTTGATAAATTTTTATGAAGCAAATGCATTGCTGTAACCACCCAGGGGAAGACCGAGCACTACCAGAACCCCAGAAGTTTCCCTCCTGTGGCCTCCTCCCTTTGTTATCTCCCTAAGGTAACCACTATAGTACTTCACCATAGAGTCATTTTCATCTGTTCTTGAATTATATAAATGGACCATTTCAATGTACTCTATTGTGTCTGGCTTCTTTTCCTTAACATTGTGTTTGTGGGATTCATACATGTTTGTACATATGATTTGTTCCAGTAGCCCATTCCTCCTTTATTACATAATAACTCACTGTATAAATATTTTACAGTTTCATATGCATTCTACTATTTTTTATACATATATTTTATTGAAGTATAGTTGATTTACAATGTTGTGTTAATTACCGCTGTACAGCAAAGTGACTCAGTTGTACGTATGTATAGATTCTCTTTTTTAAGGCTCTTTTCCAGTCTGGTTTATCATAGGTTTTTTGTTTGTTTGTTTGTTTGTTTTATTTATGGCTGTGTTGGGTCTTCGTTTCTGTGCGAGGGCTTTCTCTAGTTATGGCAAGCGGGGGCCACTCTTCATCGCGGTGCACGGGCCTCTCACTATCATGGCCTCTCTTGTTGCGGAGCACAGGCTCCAGACGTGCAGGCTCAGCAATTGTGGCTTACGGGCCCAGTTGCTCCACGGCATGTGGGATCTTCCCAGACCAGGGCTCGAACCCGTGTCCCCTGCATTGGCAGGCAGATTCTCAACCACTGCACCACCAGGGAAGCCCCATTCTACTATTTATGGACATAGGGTTATTTCCAGTTTGGGGCTATTTATTTATTTATTTAATATTTATTTATTTATTTGGTTGCACCAGGTCTTAGTTGAGGCTTGCCAGCTCCTTAGTTGTGGCATGTGGGTTCCTTAGTTGTGACATGTGGGCTCCTTAATTGCGGCAGGTGGGCTCCTTGGTTGCATCTCATGGGCTCCTTAGTTGCAGCTCGCCGGCTCCTTAGTTGTGGCATGCGAACTCTTGGTTGCGGCATGCCTGTGGGATCTAGTTCCCTGACCAGGGATCGAACCCGGGCCCCCTGCATTGGGAGCATGGAGTCTTACCCACTGCACCACCAGGGAAGTCCCTATTTATTATTAATTATGCTTTTGTGAACACTCATATATACAGGCCATTTAGTACACACGTACGCATTTCTGTGTGGTATATACTTAGGTGTAGGATTGCTGGATCATAGAATATGTGTTTGTTCAACTTGAGTAGATGCTGCCAGTTGGCTTCCAAAGTGTCCAAATCGACACTCCTACCAGCTAAGTAATAGTGTTCCTGTTGTTCCACACCCTCATCAACACTAGATATTTGCATATTTTGTTTTTTATTTTAGACATGTTGATGAGTGTATTTTATATTTCCTGAAATATAAATGATATTTCTTATTTTATGCCATGCCCATTCAAGTTTGTCCATTTTTAATTGGACTCTCTGCCTTCTATTTGATTTGTCAAATATATGCACTTCAAAAATTTTCTCCCACTATATGACTTGCCTTTTCACTCTCCTTATGGTACATTTTGATAAATGTCTTTTTAATCTTAATGAAATCCAATTTATCAAATTTTCACTTTTGAGGTAATAATGTTGATGTTCTGTTTAAAAGTATATAGCTACCCCAAGGTAATAAAAAAATGGCCTCCTGTGTTTTCTTCTAGAAACTTTATTGTTTTACCATTCACATTTAGGTGATACAGTTGGAATTGCTTTTTTTGTTTAGGTGTGAGGTAGGCATTCAATTTGCTCTTGTGTTATGGATTTTGGGTCTGTGTTTATGAGCTGTGCTGGCTTGTAATTTTATTGTGTTACTCTTGTCATATGTTTATAGAAAAGTTATGCTGCCTTATAGAAGACATTGGATAGTGTTCCCTCTTTCTATTCTCTAGCAGAAGTTTTAGGTTTGGCATTATAGTTGATCCTTGAACAACACAGGTTTGAACTGCACAGACTCTTCTTTTTTTCTTAATAGTTTGTTAATTTTGTTAGTCTTTCAAATCCATCTCTTGGTGTTACTTTTTTTTTTTAATAAATTTATTTATTTACTTATTTTTGGCTGTGTTGGGTGTTCATTGCGGCACGCAGGCCCTCCCCAGCTGCGGCGAGCGGGGGCCACTCCCTGTTGCGGTGTGTGGGCTTCTCATTGCGGTGGCTTCTCCTGTTGCGGAGCACGGGCTCTAGGCGTGCGGGCTTCAGTAATTGTGGCACGTGGGCTCTAGAGCGCAGGCTCAGCAGTTGTGGCACACAGGCTTAGTTGCTTCGTGGCATGTGGGATCTTCCCGGACCAGGGCTTGAACCCATGTCCCCTGCATTGGCAGGCGGACTCCTAAACACTGCGCCACCAGGGAAGCCGGTGTTACTTTTTTTTATTGTAAGTTTATTTCCTATTTCATTGATTTCTGTTCTTATGTGTACTGCTTCCTTCTTTTTATTTTTGGGGTTTATTTGTTTTTATAATTTCCTGGTATAGTTGATATTCAATCTTTCTTCTGAATTTAATGCTATCATTTTCTCTGTAGGCACTGCAATAACCACATCGCACAACTTTGACACATTATATTGTCGTTATCATTCATTTTGAAGTATTTTCTAATTCCCTTTGATTTTTTAAAATTCTACTGATATTCTGAATGACTTAATCTTTTGAAATGTTGAGACTTGCTTTATGTCCTAACATTTCTATTTTCGTCAAAGGGTTATGTGAAATCTTGACATTTGCTACAACATAGATGGATCTAGAGGGTATTATGCTAAGTGAAATAAGTCAGAAAAGGACAAATACCATATGATCTCACTTACATGTGGAATCTAAAAAACAAAACAAACAAGCAAACAAAAAACAAACACAGACTCATAGATACAGAAAGCAAATGGGTAGTTTCCAGAGAGGAGGAGGATAGAGGCTGGAGCGAAATAGGTGAAGGAGATTAAGAGGTACAAACCCCAGTTATAAAATAAAGAAGCCACAGGGGTGTAATATACAGCATAAAGAATATAGTCAGTAATGTGGTAATAACTTTGTGATCATTTCATAATGTATGCAATTGTCAAATCACTATGTAGTACACTTGAAGCTAACATAATATTATACATCAACTATATTTCAATTTTTAAAAAAAGTATCATGTACCTTTGAAAAGAATGTGTATTCTGCCATCGTTATGTTGTTCTTTGTATATCAATTACATCCAGTTTGGTGCTTGCATCATTCATATCTTCTATATCTGTACAGTTTTTTGTCTGCTTGTTCTGTCAGTTATGAAAAATGATGTATTAAAACCTTAGTTGTAGTTTTGCCTATTTCTTTTTTAAATTTTTTCAACTTTTGCTTTTTATATTTGGAGGCTGTATTATTAAGTCTATACAAATTTAGGATTGTTGTATCTCTCTGTTGAATTTTAAAACATCTCTTTTTATTTCTGGTAATGAATGCTTCTTGCCTTAAAGTCTGTTTTGTCTGATACTGTATAGCTATACCAGCGTTCCTTTCTTTATTGTTCACATGGTATAACTTTTTTTTTTTAATCCTTTTGCTTTCAACTTTTATACCCTATTAATTCCTATGTGTAAAGAACATATATAGCTGAGTTTTGTTTCTTATGCAGACTGACATTTTTTAAATTGAAGTATAGTTGACATTCAATATTATATTAACTTGAGGTGTACAATATAGTAATTCAACATTTGTATACACTGCAAAATGATCATCACAGTCATCTGTCATCATACAAAGTTAATACAGTATTATTGACTATATTCCCCATGCTGTACTTTATTATTTTTATATAAATTTATTCATTTATTTATGTATTTTTGGCTGCGTTGGGTCTTTGTTGCTGTGCACGGGCTTTCTGTAGTTGTGGCGAGTGGGGGCTACTCTTCACTGCGGTGCGCGGGCTTCTCAGTGTGGTGGCTTCTCTTGTTGCAGAGCCCAGGCTCTAGGTGCGCGGGCTTCAGTAGTTGTGGCACGCGGGCTCAGTAGTTGTGGCTCACGGGCTCTAGAGCGCAGGCTCAGTAGTGGTAGTGCACGGGCTTAGTTGCTCCGCAACATGTGGGATCTTTCCTGACCAGGGCTCGAACCTGTGTCCCCTGCATTGGCAGGTGGATTCTTAACCACTGTGCCACCAGCAAAGTCCCCCAGAAGTTTGTACTTCTTGATCCCCTTCACCCATTTCACGACCCCCCTACCTCCCTCCCCTCTGGCAACCACCAGTCTGTTCTGTGTAACTATGAGTCTAGGTTTTGGTTTTTGTCTTGTTTGTTTGTCTTGCTTTTTAGGTTCCACATATAAGTGAGATCATACAGTATTTGTTTTTCACAGGCTTTTTTCACTTAGCATAATACCCTCAAGGTCCATCTATGTTGTCATAAATGGCAACATTACCTTTTTTTTTATGGCTGAGTAGTATTACACACACACACACACACACACACACACAAACCTTCTTTATCCATTCATCCATCAGTGGACACTTAGGTTATTTCCATATCTTGGTTATTATAAATAGTGCTGCAATGAACATAGGGTTGTGTATATCTTTTCAAATTAGTGTTTTTGTTTTCTTCAACTAGATTGAATTTCTACTAACAATAGAATTGCTAGATCATACTGTAGATCTATTTTTAATTTTTTGAGGAAACTTCATATTCTTTTCCACAGTAGCTGCACCAATTTTCATTCCCACCAACAGTGCACAATGGTTCCCTTTTCTCCACATCCTCACCAACACTTGTTATTTCTTGTCTTTTTGATAAGAGCCATTCTGACAGGTGTGAGGTGATATCTCATTGTGGTTTTGATTTGCATTTCCCTGATGATTAGTGATACTGAGCATCTTTTCATGTGCCTGTTGACCATATGTATGTCTTCTTTACATCATGTTTTCTTTCTTGGTTCTTTATTTTGTTTGTTAACTTGTCCCAAGTTTTGCTTGATAGATTGCAGATGCTGGATTTTTGTTTTTGTTTAACTTTTTCTGCTGATACTCCTTTATTTACTCTTACTTGAAAATCCTATATCCATTCTAATAGTTGTTTCTTTCATGTTTTGTTTTTAACAGATTTAAACATATATTTTTAAAATAAAAAATTAATTTACATTGGTAATCTCTCCCTTCTTTTTTCCTCTTTGCTTTTTATCCTTTCCAAAGAGGATGAGATCTTAATCATATTTTTTCTATCTTTCCTCTCCCCTTTTCCCTTATTTTATTGAAATTATGGGGAGTTTTAGTTCAAGATTTTGTTCCATCACGCCCCATCTCTTTTCACAGTCTTAACAATTGTGTTGAGCTCAATTGCTACATTACTCAGTGTTAGAAGTAAATTTTTTGCTTCTTACTATACCTTGTACACAGTATCTTTCCCTTTCTTTGATTCATTTTTCATTTTGTTTGCAAATATCCATGACTAACTTTTTTTTTTTAAAAAAGGGTGCTTGGATGCTACTTCTTTCATGACTGAAAATATCTTTCTTTTGCCTTGAATGATACTTTAGCTAGGTAATAGAATTCTTCATTTACGGTCCTTTTCCCTCACAGCTCTGAGGAGACTGAGTCATTGTTTTTTAGTATCACAGATGAAAAATCTAATTCTTGTTATTCTACTGATGCCTTTTTTCCCCCTACCAGAAAGATTATCGAATTTTCTTTTCGTTCTTAGATTTTGGAAATTTCAACAAGATATGTTTATATATGTGTCTTTTCAGTGTGTCTCTTTGACAGTTCATGAACCTTAACACCCTAAAGATTAAAATCTTTCTTTAACAGAACTTTTCATATATTATATCTTTGATTATGTTATCCTATCCTCTCATAACCTTTTCTTTTGAATTCTTATAAGATGGATTTTGTTTCTCCATAGTCTGTCTTCCATGCTTCTTAACTTCACTCTCATAATTATCAGTTTTTTTATTACTTTGCCTGCCCTTCAGGGAAAATTCCTTCCTAATCACTAATTTGTCCTTTAGCCATGTTCATTCTCATACTCAGCTCTTCTCAGAATTTTTAAAATATGTTTTCTCAATCATTTAAAGTTTCCAGGATCTTCCTTGTTCTTCTCTTTTTCCTTTTACAATGAAAGCTGTTCTTGTTTTAAGGATGCATTATCCTCTCAAATCTATGTATTTATCTTTTAAATTTTTTCTTTGGTTTTCTGAATTAAGTCTGTTTTCAGGGGGAGGATAGGGGATGTGAAATTAGTTGCTCTGCTTGTGTAACTTGGTAACTTCCATGCTTTTAGTTTTCCCCAATTGCCAAGTGATGCTTGTTTGTATGTTCACATTTTAAAATGAAAGTCTAGATTTATCATTATTGATAACTTATAGGATTTCCTTAGACATTATTCAAGGTTCCTGTTTGAACCTGGGCAGAGCTCACTTTTGCAGGTAATAGTTAAGCACAGGGTTCTGCAGGTGGACTTCACCCAGCTGTAATGAGTGGACAAAGAAGAGCCCATGAATAAGCTTCCCTGCAGGGTATATGAACGGAAAACAGGCTGGGAAGCCAGGAACTCTCTCAAATGTAGACACAGGGAAGGTGCTACCTGAGAGTTGGTGTACATTTGGGGATTTCTTGCTTTTTGTAGCTGCTTTCCTTTTTTCCCTCTCTGTCCAGTGGGGCTGCCCAGAGTTACCTGAGGCAATGCCCGTTTTCTCTCTGACCTTGAGGGTAGCCTTCCACAGCAGATTCCCTCACTTTACACACTGTCCTGTAAATGATGTAAGTGGCAGCTACGTATAGAGAGCAGGATAATCATTCAGATCTGGCTGTCCTTAGGTTACACTACCATAACCCCATAGTCCCCTCCCACTCCCATGGCCTGCTCTTCCTAACTTTCAGCTCAGAGTTTGCCTGTTTTCTAGTGGGGAAAAAAATTCAAATCCTTCTTTAGTAGTCCCTTCTTTTCCCTGTATTCAGTTATAAGTTCTTACTTTTGTTTGTTTTTCCATCAATATACTCTCCTAAAAATGTCCTCAGCACTGTAACACTAGAACTTCTACTCAAAATTTTTAAAAAGCAGTCAAATAAACATAATTTAATCCTTAAATACAATCATGAAGGAATCATATATATCATTTCATTTTCACAAATTTCTTTCCCATTATGTAAGTATACAAGCATTCTTTCCTGTTTCTCTATATACTAGGACGTTGGTTTCCATTTTCAGTGTACCATCTCTGTCCTGTGATAAAAAAATAAATCAGTGAAGGCCGTTTAATTATTTAATGTAATAATTAAACTTAGTCATCCTATCTCGCAGTGTGACTCTTTTCTACTCCTCTGCATTATTAAAGTGATGGGGGGAATTCCCTGGTGGTTCAGTGGTTAGGACTCCTGCTTTCACTGTCGAGGGCCCAGGTTCCATCCCTGCTCAGGGAACTAAGATGCCACAAGCCCAGCAGCAGCCAAAAAAATAAAAAATAAAATGATGGGGACTAGGCTGTGTTGCAAATAAATCATTTTGTTGTTGTTTTAAAAAGCTATAGTGAAACTATAGTAGTTGTTTAACTAAATCAGACTTATGAAGGTTAATCTGAGTAAATTTGGGAGGCAAGGATATTTTTCAGAAGCACAAGTGGCTAATATCTAAATTGTATTCCTTACTAAGCATTTTATCCCTGTAGTACCTGATTCCTTTGCTGTAGTGACCAGGGCATAGAGTCAGCAGGACCCAGGTGCAAACCCTGGCTTTAGTACTTGCCAACTCCATGACTTGGGACAGCACAGTGCCTGGTACAGAGAGAGTACCTCAGTAAATATTGGATGCGTGATGTATGAAGTTACTAAATGTGTGAGGTTCAGTTTCCTTACCTGTAAAATAGGTATCAGGTTGCTTAGAGACTACAGATAATTTACATAACTCTTGGCATATAGTAAGCATTCAGTTAGTGCTAGAGGCAATGATAGTAAATTTTATACTAGAATCCTTTCATTAATATCCAGCAAGTCCCAGCAATAATGTGAGTTATGTCAGCTTAGGAGGGCGGTAAGAGGAATATGCCTGCATGACTCAATTGCTTTGGAAAGCATTTCTAGCACTGTTTACTGCTCTCTTGCTATAAGCATTTATTAAAGCAGATTGTGTGTTCAGCAGTTCAAAGCAGGCTTAAAGGGTGAAGACACAGTCTTAATGAGCATATAAACCAGTTGAAGAGATCTTCTGGGCACAATTAGATTATTAGTTCCAAGGAATAATAAAGCAAATGTGGGGCTCATACTGAAGGAGAGAATAAGGGAGTTGGGTTTGTATGGGGAAAGATCACATAGATGTGAGTTTGCAATGGGTGAGTTTGCAATTGGAATTGGAATTGAAAAAAAGATACTGTTTGATTGGCACAAAGACCATGGAGGGATTTCTCAGGCTAAGTGTAGGGAAGGTGTGATGTGGGTGTCCTGGGCACAGGCAGATTCTAGGGAACAAGAAGAGGCTGGTGGTTTGGAGTTCCTCAGCGGGAGCAGAGAAAGATGAGGTGAGTTAGATGAAACCACTTTGTAGATCACCTTGGTAATGCCTTAACTCATTTTGCTATTTCTCAGCCTTTCTGTGCCTGGTTTGAATACAGAAACATTCCAGAGAGGGTCAGAACCATTCGATAAAGTATAAGTTGGCATTGTTTTCACTGTGAGATGGTTTACCTTGATTTTTTTTTCTATCCAAAGACAACAATTTGAACAGTTTAAGCCCAGTGTTAGTGGATTACAGAGTATGAAACGCGGCCAGCTAATGGTTGTGGATTTACTCTGACAACTAGTATTTAAAGCAGCCACATTGAGGAAGACCAGTCTTCATCTGAAGTAATTTGCCAATTGCATTTTTTTTTTTTTTTGTAGCCCAGACCTCATCAATACCAAGGAGGTGGAGGGGGGAGGAGGGAGGGTTGCAGGGGAGCATGGCATGAACTCCTAGGAGGGAGAGACCCTTTTTTTTGATTTTGAATTTTATTTTGTTTATTTTTTTATACAGCAGGTTCTTATTAGTCATCAATTTTATACACATCAGTGTATACATGTCAAACCCAATCTCCCAATTCATCCCCTCCCCACTTTCCCCCCTTGGTGTCCAACGTTTGTTCTCTACATCTGTGTCTCAATTTCTGCCCTGCAAACCGGTTCATCTGTACCATTTTTCTAGGTTCCACATATATGCACTAACATACAATATTTGTTTTTCTCTTTCTGACTTACTTCACTCTGTATGACAGTCTCTAGATCCATCCACGTCTCTACAAATGACCCAATTTTGTTCCTTTTTATGGCTGAGTAATATTCCATTGTATATATGTACCACATCTTCTTTATCCATTTGTCTGTCGATGGGCATTTAGGTTGCTTCCATGACCTGGCTATTGTAAATAGTGCTGCAATGAACATTGGGGTGCATGTGTCTTTTTGAATTATGGTTTTCTCTGGGTATATGCCCAGTAGTGGGATTGCTGGATCATATGGTAATTCCATTTTTAGTTTTTAAGGAACCTCCATACTGTTCTCCATAGTGGCTGTATCAATTTACATTCCCACCAACAGTGCAAGAGGGTTCCCTTTTCTCCACACCCTCTCCAGCATTTGTTGTTTGTAGATTTTCTGATGATGCCCATTCTAACTGGTGTGAGGTGATACCTCATTGTAGTTTTGATTTGCATTTCTCTAATAATTAGTGATGTTGAGCAACTTTTCATGTGCTTCTTGGCCATCTGTATGTCTTCTTTGGAGAAATGTCTATTTAGGTCTTCTGCCCATTTTTGGATTGGTTTGTTTGTTTTTTTAATATTGAGCTGAATGAGCTGTTTATATATTTTGGAGATTAATCCTTTGTCCGTTTATTCGTTTGCAAATACTTTTTCCCATTCTGAGGGTTGTCTTTTCGTCTTGTATATGGTTTCCTTTGCTGTGCAAAAGCTTTGAAGTTTCATTAGGTCCCATTTGTTTATTTTTGTTTTTATTTCCATTACTCTAGGAGGTGGATCAAAAAAGATCTTTCTGTGATTTATGTCAAATAGTGTTCTTCCTATGTTTTCCTCTAAGAGTTTTATAGTGTCCAGTCTTACATTTAGGTCTCTAATCCATTTTGAGTTTATTTTTGAGTTTATTTTTGTGTATGGTGTTAGGGAGTGTTCTAATTTCATTCTTTTAAAATGAAAACTGGTAGCTGTCCAGTTTTCCCAGCACCACTTATTGAAGAGACCGTCTTTTCTCCATTGCATACCCTTGCCTCCTTTGTCATAGATGAGTTGACCATAGGTGTGTGGGTTTACCTCTGGGCTTTCTATCTTGCTCCATTGATATGTTTTTCTGTTTTTGTGCCAGTACCATATTGTCTTGATTACTGTAGCTTTGTAGTATAGTCTGAAGTCAGGGAGTCTGATTCCTCCAGCTCTGTTTTTTTCCCTCAAGACTGCTTTGTCTATTTGGGGTCTTTTGTGTCTCCAAACAAATTTTAAGATTTTTTGTTCTAGTTCCATAAAAAATGCCATTGGTAATTTGATAAGGATTGCATTGAATCTGTAGATTGCTTTGGGTAGTATAGTCATTTTCACAATATTGATTCTTCCAATCCAAGAACATGGTGTATCTCTCCATCTGTTGGTATCGTCTTTAATTTCTTTCATCAGTGTCTTATAGTTTTCTGCATACAGGTCTTTTGTCTCCCTAGGTAGGTTTATTCCTAGGTATTTTATTCTTTTTGTTGCAATGGTAAATGGGAGTGTTTCCTTAATTTCTCTTTCAGATTTTTCATCATTAGTGTATAGGAATGCAAGAGATTTCTGTGCATTAATTTTGTATCCTGCAACTTCACCAAATTCATTGATTAGCTCTAGTAGTTTTCTGGTGGCATTTTTAGGATTCTCTATGTATAGTATCATGTCATCTGCAAACAGTGACAGTTTTACTTCCTCTTTTCCAATTTGGATTCCTTTTATTTCTTTTTCTTCTCTGATTGCCATGGCTAGGACTTCCAAAACTATGTTGAATAATAGTGGTGAGAGTGGACATCCCTGTCTTGTTCCTGATCTTAGAGGAAATGGTTTCAGTTTTTCACCATTGAGAATGATGTTTGCTGTGGGTTTGTCATATATGGCCTTTATTATGTCGAGGTAGGTTCCCTCTATGCCCACTTTCTGGAGAGTTTTTATCATAAATGGGTGTTGAATTTTGTCAAAAGCTTTTTCTGCATCTATTGAGATGATCATATGGTTTTTATTCTTCAGTTTGTTAATATGGTTTATCACATTGACTGATTTACGTATATTGAAGAATTCTTGCATCCCTGGGATAAGTCCCACTTGATCATGGTGTATGATCCTTTTAATGTGCTGTTGGATTCTGTTTGCTAGTATTTTGTTAAGGATTTTTGCATCTATATTCATCAGTGATATTGGTCTGTAATTTTCTTTTTTTGTAGTATCTTTGTCTGGTTTTGGTATCAGGGTGTTGGTGGCCTCACTGAATGAGTTTGGGAGTGTTCCTTCCTCTGCAATTTTTTGGAAGAGTTTGAGAAGGATGGGTGTTAGCTCTTCTCTAAATGTTTGATAGAATTCACCTGTGAAGCCATCTGGTCCTGGACTTTTGTTTGTTGGAAGATTTTTACTCACAGTTTCAATTTCATTACTTGTGATTGGTCTCTTCATATTTTCTATTTCTTCCTGGTTCACTCTTGGAAGGTTATACCTTTCTAAGAATTTGTCCATTTCTTCCAGGTTGTCCATTTTATTGGCATAGAGTTGCTTGTAGTAGTCTCTTAGAATGCTTTGTATTTCTGCGGTTTCTGTTGTAACTTCTCCTTTTTCTTTCTAATTTTATTGATTTGAGTCCACTCCCTCTTTTTCTTGAAGAGTCTGGCTAATGGTTTATCAATTTTGTTTATCTTCTCAAGGAACCAGCTTTTAGTTTTATTTATCCTTGCTACTGTTTTCTTTGTTTCTATTTCATTTATTTCTGCTCTGATCTTTAGGATTTCTTTCCTTTTGCTAACTTTGGGTTTTGTTTGTTTTTCTTTCTCTAGTTCCTTTAGGTGTAAGGTTAGATTGTTTATTTGAGATTTTTCTTGTTTCTTGAGGTAGGCTTGTATAGCTATAAACTTCCCTCTCAGAACTGCTTTTGCTGCATCCCATAGCTTTTGGATCATCGTGTTTTCATTGTCATTTGTCTCTAGGTATTTTTTGATTTCCTCTTTGATTTCTTCAGTGATCTCTTGGCTATTTAGTAACGTATTGTTTAGCCTCCATGTGTTTGTGTTTTTTACTTTTTTTCCCCTGTAAATCATTTCTAATCTCATAGTGTTGTGGTCAGAAAAGATGCTTGATATGATTTCACTTTTCTTAAATTTACTGTGGCTTGATTTGTGACCCAAGATGTGATCTATCCTGGAAAATGTTCCATGCACACTTGAGAAGAAAGTGTAATCTGCTGTTTCTGGATGGACTGTCCTATAAATATCAATTAAATCTATCTGGTCTATTGTGTCATTTAAAGCTTCTGTTTCCTTTTTTATTTTCATTTTGGATGATCTGTCCATTGGTGTAAGTGAGGTGTTAAAGTCCTCCACTATTATTGTGTTACTGTCGATTTCCTCTTTTATAGCTGTTAGCAGTTGCCTTATGTATTGAGGTGCTCCTATGTTGGGTGCATATATATTTATAATTGTTATATCTTCTTCTTGGATTGATCCCCTGATCATTATGTAGTGTCCTTCCTTGTCTCTTGTAACATTCTTTATTTTAAAGTCTATTTTATCTGATATGAGTATAGCTACTCCAGCTTTCTTTTCATTTCCATTGGCATGGAATATCTTTTTCCGTCCCCTCACTTTCTGTCTGTATATGTCCCTAGGTCTGAAGTGGGTCTCTTGTAGACAGCATATAGATAGGTCTTGTTTTTGTATCCATTTAGCAAGCCTGTGTCTTTTGGTTGGAGCATTTAATCCATTCACATTTAAGGTAATTATCAATATGTATGTTCCTATGACCATTTTCTTAATTGTTTTGGGTTTGTTTTTGTAGGTCCTTTTCTTCTCTTGTGTTTCCCAGTTAGAGAAGTTCCTTTAGCATTTGTTGTAGAGCTGGTTTGGTGGTGCTGAATTCTCTTAGCTTTTTGCTTGTCTGTAAAGCTTTTGATTTCTCCATCGAATCTGAATGAGATCCTTGCCAGGTAGAGTATTCTTGGTTATAGGTTCTTCCCTTTCATCACTTTAAGTATATCATGCCCCTCCCTTCTGGCTTGTAGAGTTTCTGCTGAGAAATCAGCTGTTAACCTTATGGGAGTTCCCTTGTATGTTATTTGTCGTTTTTCCCTTGCTGCTTTCAATAATTTTTCTTTGTCTTTATTTTTTGCCAGTTTAATTACTATGTGTCTCGGCGTGTTTCTCCTTGGGTTTATCCTGTATGGGACTCACTGCGCTTCCTGGACTTGGGCGGCTATTTCCTTTCCCACGTTAGGGAAGTTTTCGACTATAATCTCTTCAAGTATTTTCTCTGGTCCTTTCTCTCTCTCTTCTCCTACTGGGACCCCTATAATGCAAATATATATATATATATTTTTTAACTTTGGGTTTATTTAATTTATTTATTTATTTATTTATGGCTGTGTTGGGTCTTCGTTTCTGTGCGAGGGCTTTCTCTAGTTGTGGCAAGTGGGGGCCACTCTTCATCGCGGTGCGCGGGCCTCTCATTATTGCGGCCTCTCTTGTTGCGGAGCACAGGCTCCAGACGCGCAGGCTCAGTAATTGTGGCTCACGGGCCTAGTTGCTCCGCGGCATGTGGGATCTTCCCAGACCAGGGCTCGAACCCGTGTCCCCTGCTTTGGCAGGCAGATTCTCAACCACTGCACCACCAGGGAAGCCCATATAATGCGAATATTGTTTAATGTCCCAGAGGTCTCTTAGGCTGTCTTCATTTCTTTTCATTCTTTTTTCTTTATTCTGTTCTGCAGCAGTGAATTCCACCATTCTGTCTTCCAGGTTACTTATCCATTCTTCTGCCTCAGTTATTCTGCTATTGATTCCTTCTAGTATAGTTTTCATTTCAGTTATTGTATTGTTCATCTCTGTTTGTTTGTTCTTTAATCCTTCTAGGTCTTTGTTAAACATTTCTTGCATCTTCTCGATCTTTGCCTCCATTCTTTTTCCAAGGTCCTGTATCTTCTTCACTATCATTATTCTGAATTCTTTTTCTGGAAGGTTGCCTATCTCCACTTCATTTAGTTGTTTTTCTGGGGTTTTATCTTGTTCCTTCATCTGGTACATAGCCCTCTGCCTTTTCATCTTTTCTGTCTTTCTGTGAATGTGGTTTTTGATCCACAGGCTGCAGCAACAATTGCAATTTAAAATCTGTTTGCTCTCCTCTAAGACAATGTGAGCCTCTCTGGAGCATCCCCCACTTTCCCTAATATTCTACTTGACCTTCCATTCTTACTCTAAGCTAGCTGATGGGTTGTGGAGTCAGGGTTGAAATCTCTCTCTCTTTATCAATTTGTGAATAGGAATAAAGAAATATGCTAGTACCATTTAATTCAGAGCTGTCCAGGATGACAAATAAGATATTTGAGACTATATGTTGCAGAGAAGTAACAGCTCTTCATGTGCTAAGGGAAAGAGAAAGGATGTATAACTTGTCTTCCTTTCTTTCTATCCTTTTGTCGTTGTTGTTAACATAAATGCTATTTTTTTACAGTGAAAATTTTAGATAGAACATTCTTTGTTTTTCTGCATTCATTTTTTCCCTTCTATTATTGTAATGCCTGCATTAGTATACCAGTTAATACATATGGCAAAATTGTTGGGATTAAATGCAAGGTTACTACATCGATTTCATGCTATAAACATTATTCCCTACTGTATTTATTCTAATTTATGTATACTTGATAGAAATTTCATTGTTTAATGTGTTATATCTCTTAGGAGTTTTCTACTATTTAACATGATCCAAAGATACAATTCTCTGAAGAAGAGAATGGCAAATTATTTTAATGCCTTTTATTGTTTTTGTTTCTAGCCTATTCTACTAAGCTCAACAAATTTCCTGTATTTAATATTAACGATGACTTGAATGATCTGTGTACCAGTGCAGTAAGCCCAAATACTACCAAAGCAACACGGTATGCCCTGAATGTGTGGCGATATTGGTGTATGACCAATGGGCTCAAAGATCACACAGACATCACCAAGGTAAGAAACCCTTAAGTTTACTTCTTCTTTTGGTCAACTTCACTGAGCTTCCATGTGCCAGGCACTGTGGTAAGTATTGTGGGGAACATGGAACAGGTACTTTCTGCCTGAGGAAACTTTGAAAGACCATAAAATAGAAAGAAAAATATCCACAGTACAAAACAGAATTTAATACGTGTTCTCGGAATTTACAGATCAGATATGCCAAAAAATTCGGATGGATAAATTAATTGCAGTTTGTTGAGACTAGCAAAGGAATTGATATTTAAACTGTATTTTGAGGGAGAGGTAGGGTTTCAACAGAATTGAAGACAAGGGTCTTCTAGGCTGAGTCACGTAAGGAAGAGTAAAATTTAGAGGGATAGACCCACTTGCCTGCAGCAGAGGCTTCATATATGGGAGTAGTGGACTATAAAACTGGAGTTTGACAACCCTTAAATGGCAAGCTGAAATCTTGTGAATATTGGGAAACCATTGAAGTTTTGTTTTGTTTTTGTGTTTGTTTGTAAGGAGAGACTTTATTTGAAGGATTATTGGGGGTGGGCAGCAGAGAAGGGACTGTTATAATAAAAACACTCTGACCACAAGATCTGCAAATGTCTTAAGGGTTAGGTAAAAGGGAAACACTGAATTTTTTTGAACAGGAAGGAACATAAGAAACTTAATATTATAGAGCAATTAATTGGAGGTGATGAGCAAAAATGTATTTAATATTCTTGGTCCTCAATTTCCCCAGTTGTAAAATGAACCCTTAGAGTCTCTTCCAACTTGAAATGTTTGAGGGTTGTGAATAGAAGGGAAAATTCTTGGACATGTAGAGACAGAACAGAAAGATGTATTTTGATTTGGATATGTTGAGTTTAGATATTAGAGATGTCTACCAGATGGATATGTCGAATAAGCATTTGGGAAGGTGGGATTTAAAACATGGGGGAAGTGTTAAAGCTGGAAGTATAGATTCAAAGATATTGCAAATAGAAGTCATAACTGAAGCGCAAGGGCAGGTGACATCTCCAAGTTTGGGTGATGTGTTTAGGGCACCAACAAGAGATGAAATAGGAAATCCAGGTTTCTACTTCTGGCAGCATGGTGCCCTAGATACTGTGAGGGGCGTTTCTGCTGTACTTGCAGAAAGAAAGGGAGCCATCCACAGGGTCAAAACAGGAGCAGTGTGAGCAGTAAGCACGTGTGAAAGGCAGGGCTCTTCCTCAGGGCTTATGTTGATAACATCATTAAGAAGGGAAGAGGCAGGGAGCTAAACTGAAGAATCCTTGATTGAGGAGCAGATCCTGAAAGTGTCTAAAGTTCTTGGTCAGTAGCATACCCTGGCTCCTTGCAGAGTCATATGCTAATAATCTTTGAAGGGAAACATCCAAAATATAGGTACTCAGATTTTTCACAGATTAAGACCAGCTAAATGTGTGCTCATTAAAAAAAAAAAATCACTATCCACTTAAGGAAATAAATCACCATGAATGAGAATGAATGGAAACAACAAAGAACAGATTTAGACACCAGGGACTTTAGATAGTAGATTACAGGTTAAGGATGTATGAAATGTTTGTTGAAAGAATGAAAAGAATTATAAAAATGAAAAAGCAACAACATACTAATCAAAATGATCCAGCAGATTAGAAAATAAATTGAAATTTCCACTTGTGGCCATAAGAGAATAGAAGGGTCCAGAATTACTCTCCTGCTGTAACAACTAGAAAACTGGGCATAATATATGAAATAACTCTTGCTACAGAACAGGCAGCACAGGACTTGATCCCTAAGATGGGCGCTTGACCACCTCTCAGGCTTTCTGTCTGGAGACAATTTTTAAACTGCATTGAAGGGAGGGGAACCCAAACTGAGCCTGGCAATCTTGCTGAGTTGAGGGGAGACAGAAATCAGAGTTCAGGGCAGCTGAGGACATGAGAACAACTAGAAAGAAGTTACAACATTCATTGAAAAGATAAGACAAATCCAGAATTTAATAATGTAAAATTCACAATTTCTAGCATACAATCAACAGTTACTATACATAGGAAGAAGTGGGAACATATAACCCATGCCCAGGAGAAAAATCAGTTAAGTTTTTCACTTCCAACCAATTTGGAGGAGATTTACTCTCCTGCCAGAAACAACCAAAAAACAGACAAATGATATAACTAATGTTTTGCAAGGTATTATATAATACGCAAAGAAGGGCAGTGATCTCTGAGAGATGGGAAACAAGGTGAGCCTTACACGTGCCCCAGCTTGCTGCCTTGAATGAGTCTACAGGGCTGTGGTGCAGGCAGGGAGCATGCAGGCAGAGCCCAGCAGATTTGCTGAGTTGAGGAAATGGAACTGAGTCCAGAGAGACCCAGGTGGCTAGAATTGTCATAACAGAGTATCTGAAAGTAGAGAGCTACACAGAAAGAGAACGTGAGAGAACTGAAGCTATTCTGTCTCAAATATTCAGCTGAGTACTGATCAACATCTGCATGTGAGGAAACTACCCGAGGCTGGCCAAAAAAAAAAAGATGCCTGAAAGAATCAGAGGTAATAGTACCTGGAGCTCACACAGAACTGGAAACAGTACCTCTTCCCACCAGTCAGACTGGAAAAACCTCAGGATTCACGGGGTAGAGACTTTAGAAAGGTCTTGCATCAAATGTGGAGAATAATTAGCCACAGACCGAGCTCTGCTCTAATCCTACCCAACAAATCTTAAAAGCAAGACCCAGCTACATGAAAAGGTGCTAGATATCACTAATCATCGGGGAAATGCAAATCAAAACCGCAGTGAGCTATCACCTCACATCTGTTAGGATGACTATTATCAAAAGACAAGAGTTAACTAGTGTTGGTAAGGATGTGGAGAAAAGGGAACTGTTGTGCACTACTGGTGCAAATGTAAAGTGGTGCAGCCACTATAGAAAAAGAGTATGGAGGTTCCTCAAAAAATTAAAAATAGAACTATCATACGATCCTTTATCTAAAGGAAACGAAAACACTAATTCAAAAGGATATATACACCCCTGTGTTCATTGCAGCATTATTTACAATAGCCAAGACATAGAAGTGTCCATAGATGGATCAATGGATAAAGAGTATGTGGTGTATAGGTACAATGGAATATTATTCAGCCATAAAAAGGAAGAAAATCTTGCTATTTGCAACAACATGGATGGACCTTGAGGGCATTATACTAAATGAAGTAAGTCAGACAGAGAAAGACAATTACCATATGATCTCACTTATATGTGGAATCTAAAAACAAAGAACAAAAAACCTCCTAGCTAAAAGAATAGATTGGTGGTCACTAGAGGCTGGGAATGAGGGGTGTTGAAATGGGTGAAGGTGGTCAAAAGGCCTGGGGATGTAATGTGCAGCATGATGACTATAATTAATAACACGGTACTGTATATTTGAAAGTTGCTAAGAGAGTAGATCTTAAAAGCTCTCGTTACAAGAAAAAAGTTTTTTAACTATGTGTGGTGATGGGTGTTGACTAGATTTATTGTGGTAATCACTTTGCAATATACACAAATATCAAAACATTATGTTATACACCTGAAACTGATATAGTGTCATATGGTAATTATATCTAAATTTTTTTTAATTAAGAAAAAGCAAGACCCAAAAGGGTCAAACAGTTTTCAAGTAACTTAACTATGTCCCAGAACAAACCTTAAGAATATTTACAGGAATATAAGAATATCCAGAACCCAAGAAATAAAATTCACAATCTCTGGCACCTAAACAAAAATTTTCAGACATGCAAAGGAGCAAGAAAGTATCAATATATCACTAAAGAATGAATCAATCAAAACCAACCCAGAACTGACACAGATTTTAGAATTAGCAGACAAGGACATTAAACCATTATTATGACGAAAATAAGCACGTGAAAAGATGCTTAGACCGCAGGGAAATGCAAGACAAAACCACATGAGATTCTACTTCACATTCAGTAGGAAGACTAGGATAAAAAAAAGAAAAACAGATAATAACAAGTGTTGATGAGGATGTGGAGAAATTGGAACCCTCATACATTTCTGGTGGGAATGCAAAATGATACAACTGCTTTGGAAAGTCTGGCAGTTCCCCAAAAGTTAAACATAGGGTTACTCTCACCCAGCAATTCCATTCATAGGCATATACTCAAGAAAATTTAAAACATATATCTATACAAAAACCTGTACACAAATATGTGTTGTAGCATTATTCACCATAGCCAAAATGTACAAACAACCCAAATGTCCGTCAGCAGATGAATGGATAAACAAAATGTGGCATATCCATACAATGGAATATTATTTGTCAATGAAAAGAAATGAAGTACTGATACATGCTTACAGCATGGCTGAACCTTGAAAGTGTTATACTAAGTAAAATAAGTCAGACACAAAAGAACAGATATGTATGATTCCATTTATGTAACGTACCTAGAATAGGCAAGTTCATAGAGACAGAAAGTATAATAGAGGTTACCAGGGGCTGGCAGGGGGAAGAAATGTAGAGTTATTGTATAATGAGTACAGTTTCTGTTTGGAATGATGAAAAAGTTCTGGAAATGAGTAGTGATAATGGTTGCACAACATTGTGAATGTACTTAATGACACTGGATGGTACACTTATAAATGGTTAAGATGGTAAATTTTATATTATGTATAGTTTAGCACAATAAAAAAGCAAATAAATCTATTAAAATGTAATAATTTCACCTTTATTAATAATAATTTTAAAATTCATCTCTTCTCATAGACCCTCATCACCATTTCTTCAACCCCTAACCTTAACCTTTTCTAGGTAAGAGGATCTTGACCTGGAGGAATAATTATCAACCAAAATTCAGTTTGAGAAAACAAAGGAGGCAGGCAACATGGGCCAGAATGAACAGTTTCTTGTGTACAAACAATATAAATTTTGTGACTTGACATTTCTTCAGGAATTGCTTTTGCTGTGATTTTTCTTTGAAACTTGTGGTATAATCAAGAGAAATGTTCTGCACCCTAAGTCAGCTTGGTTCTCCTGACTCCAGGGTTAATTCATTGCTTTAACCCATGTTTATCAGTTCATTGGGTATCTATGATACATTTCAGGCCTACTGGTAGGGTCTTCAGCATGAAGAACCAGTCATGTATGAGATGTCATTCTTGCATTCAGGAAGCTTTCAGTCCACTTTGAGAGACAGACATATAAATAGATAAAAGGCTGTGCAGTATGGAGAGGGCCATAATAAAATTTAAATGAAGTGCCTTGGGATCCCAGGTGAGAGAGTAACTTTGCTTAGGGAAGCTGGAGAAGCCTTTTATATAGACAACAGAATTTGAGCTAGATCTGAAACAAGGAATAGAGGTTTTCCAAATGGAGAAGGTTAGAAGAAAAAACATTCTAGGCAGAGGAATAGCATATGCAAAGACTTGGAAGCATGAAAGAGCCCTGTGGTTTCTACTAATGGCACAAAGTTCAGTGAAGCTGGAAAACAGAGTATGAAGAGAACAAAAGATTAAGCTAGAGAAATAGGGTGTATATCAGTTATCTGTTGCTGCATAACAAACCACCCCAAAACTTAGTGGCTTAACAGAACATTCATTTTATTTGCTCATGATGATATGGGGTTTTCTCAGCTAAGTGGTTCTTCTACTGGTCTCACTTGGGATACTCATGTGGGTGCAGTCATCTGTATATTAGATGGGAGGCAGCTTGTCTCTGAGTCACACGTTCCTGAGGTCTAACTGGGCTTCCTTACCTGGCAACATCATGTACTACGACAATGGAGGCAAACCTGTAAGAACCTGTAAGATGAAAGCAGAACCCCTTGAGGCCTAGGTTTGGAATTCACACATTGTTATTTCTACCACATTCTACTGGCCAAATTAATTCATGGCCAGCCATGATTCCAAGGGTGGGAAAATAGATTCTACTTCCTGATGGGAGGAGCAGCAGAGTCACATTGCAAAGGGGTGTAAGAACAGGGAGGGGAGAGATGGTTGTGGCTATCTTTGCAAACAATCTACCATAGGGTAGAAGCAGATTGTAAAGGCTTGTATACAAGGTAAACAGTTTGGAATTTATCTGAAGGGCAAAAGGAAGCTATCAGAGGTTAGTTGTTTTGTTTTGTTTTGTTTTGTTTTGTTTTTAAACACTAAGGTAGTACGATTTTCTGCTCAGCACCCCTTATTTAAGGAACCATTCTTCTCCTACAATCCCCATGGTTACTGCAGAAGCCATTATGTTAGTACAGTGGCCCACCTTTTGGTCGGTTGTTTGGATCAGGAGTGGGCCAATCAGAATCCTTCCTTCAGACTTTTTTTCTGCTGAAAATGAGAGTTGGACTCTTGCCAGTACCTGAAGCTGTAAGATATAACCCTTGGGGAGTGCTACGTGGCTACACAAAGAAAGCAGCTCTGTACAGAGAAGCAGAGGTGAGAGGTGGAGCCCTGATGGCCTTGAAATCCACTATTTCTGATATCCCTCTTTGCCAAGGCTTTTTCAAGTTTGGTCTCTCTCTTGCAACCACACAAGTCCCAGCTAATACAAAGAGAAGTTAACACCTGCAAGTAGGGAGTTGCAAGTGACAGCATAAAAATCTGAAACCAGATGAGTTTTGGGTGTCATGGTTATTGGGAAGTTATTTTAACTGGTTTTTACTGGTATGTAAGAAAACTATTGCTTTTTATATTTTGTATGCAGCTACTCTATTCTTTCTGATGGCTTTTCGACTGAATCTCTTGGAGTTTCCTAGACCAACAATTAGATTATCAGAAAACAATTATGTTTTGTCCTTTTCCTTTCTTATATGCATATATACATACATACATGTGTGTGTGTGTATGTGTGTGTGTGTGTGTGTGTGTGTAATTTCTTTTTCTTGTCTTACTTGGTTGGCCAGAATCTTCAGAGCACTGTTGTATAATAGCAATGGTATTCATCATTCTCATCCTATTCCTGACTTCATAAAAAAGATTCTAATGTTTTCATCTTGGTGTAATTTTTTTTTAACATCTTTATTGGAGTATAATTGCTTTACAGTGGTGTGTTAGTCTGCTTTATAACAAAGTGAATCAGCTAGACATATACATATATCCCCCTATCTCCTCTCACTTGTGTCTCCCTCCCACTCTCCCTACCCCAACCTTCTAGGTGGACACAAAGCACCGAGCTGATCTCCCTGTGCTATGCGGCTGCTTCCCACTAGCTATCTATTTTACATTTGGTAGTGTATATATGTCCATGCCACTCTCTCACTTCGTCCCAGCTTACCCTTCCCCCTCCCCATGTCCTCAAGTCCATTGTCTACATCTGCATGTTTATTCCCGTCCTGCCCCTAGGTTCTTCAGAACCATTTTTTTTTTTAGATTCCATATATATGTGTTAGCATATGGTATTTGTTTTTCTCTTTCTGACTTACTTCATTCTGTATGACAGACTCTAGGTCCATCCGCCTCACTATAAATAACTCAATTTCGTTCCTTTTTATGGCTGAGTAATATTCCATTGTATATATGTGCCACATCTTCTTTATCCATTCATCTGTTGGACACTTAGGTTGCTTCCATGTCCTGGCTATTGTAAATAGAGCTGCAATGAACACTGTGGTACATGACTCTTTTTGAATTATGGTTTTCTCAGGGTATATGCCCAGTAGTGGGATTGCTGTGTCATATGGTAGTTCTATTTTTAGTTTTTTAAGGAACCTCCATACTGTCTCCATAGTGGCTGTATCAATTTACATTCCCACCAACAGTGCAAGAGGGTTCCCTTTTCTCCACACCCTCTCCAGCATTTATTGTTTGTAGACTTTTTGATGATGTCCATTCTGATTGACATGAGGTGATACCTCATTGTAGTTTTGATTCATCTTGAGTGTAATTTTTATAGTTCATGTCTGTAAAATACTCTTCGTCATAGTAAGAGGATATTTTTTCTTCCAATCTAAATTTAATTTGCATTTTTGAAAATTTGAAGTGGATAGCATATTCTTTCAAATAATTTTTCAGTAATTATCAAGTTCATATTATTTCTCCTTAATATATAAATAAGTCAATTATATTGAAGTATTTATTACTATTGAATCATCCTTACACTCTGATAATCCCTACTGGTCTCGACGTAGATTGCTTTCCTGCAGTCCTGAATTTGATAATATAGGCAGCCCTCATTTTGCTGGTACCATGTTAACTGCTACTTGTGCATATCAGAGCCATGCCCTTGCTTGCATGGTTCTAACGTGTGTACATTTTGTTTTACATTGGTGCTGGGCAAAACGGAAATCACTAGTACTTTACTTAGGGGAGTTTACATTTATATTCATATACTTTTTTTTTTTAACATCTTTATTGTGGTATAATTGCTTTACAATGGTGTGTTAGTTTCTGCTTTATAACAAAGTGAATCAGTTATACATATACATATATCCGCATATCTCCTCCCTCTTGCGTCTTTGGTATAATATCTATCAGATTTGGATTAGAAAAAAAATGAAGAACGCTTATTTTTCCTGTGCTCCAAAACTGTTTACATACAAAAGAAAAGGTGAATCAACTCCATAACGCCATCTCTTTATGAGTGACATACATCTTTGACAATCATTTCATTCTCTTCTCTTGTTTGGGGCTCTTCAGATCTCTTACCTCTTATTGAACCAACTTTGGTAATTTATATTTTGCTAGAAAATTATTCAGGTTATTTATATTTTCAAATTAACATTCATAAAGTTTATGATATTCTTTCATATTCTTTATTCATTTTCTGTAGTTATAGTCTTTCTCATTCCTAATATTGTTTATGTGTATATTTCCTTTCCTCTTCTTTCTCTCTTTCTTTCTATCATACTTGCTAGAAGTTTGTCAACTTTATAGGTCTTTTCAAAGATTACATACTTTCATTTTTTATCTATACCAATTTATATCTTTTCCAGTTCATTAATTTGTTTTATTTTTATTGATTCACTCTACTATTTTTGAATTTGATTTACTTTTTCTAGTCTTTTGTGTTGAATAGTGTTCGCTTATTTTTAATAAAGTTTCTAACAAAGGCATTTAAGACTGTGGTGTTATTGGAGTATATTTGGCAACACCTCATACATTTTGATATGTAATGTTTTCAGTTTGCCTCATTTTTAATCTATAATTCAGTTTTTATTTTCCTCTTTGACCCAAGGGCTATTAGAAGAATGAATGTTACCAGTACAGTTTCTGCTTTTAAAACATCTCTTATTGAGACTATCTTTTGTCCTAGAATGTGTATTCAACCTAAATTGACTATGAGCAAGGTGTGGTTTTATCTTTATGGCTCCCTCTTGAAAGTAAAGCTTTCTTACCCACCAGCCTTCCTTCTCCTGCCATGCCTAAATAAGGAGCACTCTCTAATTGTCAGTATAATCATTAAGTCTTTCATATCTTTTGAACAAATACTGACATTGAAACCCTACAGATTGTTAAGTCAGAAATATTTCCAGACTTATTCAGATAAATTCAAGTGAAAAATCAAGGGGCATTAATTTGCTGTGCAAAATGGACATGTGAGTCATCTTTCCCTACAGCACCAAGTACATGCAGAGATCAGGGAAATTAATGTCGGAATGATTCAGAGTTTGATAAGTTTAGTTCAGGAACTCTTCAAAGAGGATGGCTGAATTTTATTGAAGGGGAGGGAAGGAAATGATTTGCTAGAAAAGAGACGAAAGGGCTTTCCAGAGAGGAATAGTGAAAGTTACAAGGCCAATAATAAAAATAATGATAATTATATATATATATATATATATATACACACACACACACACACACACATATATATATGTTGTGTGTATGTGTGTTCATTACTATTTACAAACCCTTTCACATCCACTACTTTATTTAAGCATTACAGTAATTCTTTGAGAAGGTATGATTATTATCTCCCGTCCTGTTGCTTAAAACACTGAGGTTTAAAGGGACTAAGTGGAGCCCAGTGTGGAACCTAGATCTTCCAGCGTGAAATTCACTGTTTTTTCCACTGTACCATGCTAAGAAGGCAGCCCTCTAGAGGGCTATCCAAAATACAGCCCCTAGTGAGGATCAGGAGAAGGAAGGAGGGGTCTGGCTACTTGGGTGTCCGCAAACGTGTAACCTCAGTGTTTGTCTCATTTGAGATCCCTGCAGTGAAGTTGAACGAGCTGCTTGAGAACTTTTATGTCACCGTTAAGAAGAGCGACGGCTCAGACTTCCTGGCCACGTCGCTCCATGCCATCCGCCGAGGCCTGGACCGCATCCTGAAGAACGCGGGCGTGGGCTTCTCCATCACCAGCAGCACCTTCAGCTCCTCCACCAAGAAGCTCAAGGAGAAGCTGTGGGTGCTGAGTAAGGCAGGGATGTCAGGTGCCCGTTCTCGCAACATCGTCTACTTCTCCCTCTCTGATGAGGAAGAGATGTGGCAGGCAGGGTGTCTGGGGGATGACAGCCCCATCACCCTTCTGTCCACCGTGGTCAAGTACAACAGCCAATACCTGAATATGCGGACGCTGCAGGAGCATGCTGATCTGATGTATGGTGACATTGAGCTGCTCAAAGACCCACAGAACCAGCCCTATTTTGCCCGGACAGACAGTGTCAAGCGGGAGAGTCGGAGTGGTTCCACTCGAGTGTGCCACGGGAAGATCTACCACGAGCATTCCAGGGGACACAAACAGTGCCCTTACTGCCTCCTCTACAAGTACATGTACATCCACCGACCACCCACCCAAATGGAGGCCAAGTCCCCTTTCTACCTTACCGCCAGGAAGGAGGCCGCAGACATGGGCAGCGTGTGGTACGAGGAACAGAGGATGGGACTGAGGTCTCTTCGGGGAATTGTCCCGAACTTAGCCAAGAAGGTCAAGCTGGAAAACTGTGAGAACTTCACCTTCGTCTCATTTACTCAGGTCTCCAGGAGGCTTGGCTCCCACAGCTGCTGCCAGTGAGTCTCCCCTGGGTCCCGGCCACCACCCGACACACCCTGGCAGGCGGGCGCTCCCCCGCAGCCAAGGCCAGGGCTCTGAGGCGGCAGGGATGACCGTGACTTCATGGTCAGGCTGGTCCCTGTCAGTGGGACTTTGAGTGATTTCTTTCTTTCTTTCAAAGATTTCTTTGACTTTGGGTTTGTTTTTTTAACTGAAAGTAGATGAATACTTAGGATGTTTTATCCAGATGTGTGTCACCTTTGTTAAATTATAGAGTCTAATGCACTGTATAAGTTACTACATACACAAGAGTGAGGAAGTTCATTTTATCTAGTGCCTTTTTAGCACAGATTTTCTCAAAAAAAATAAAAGGGAGGGGGGGAAGAAAACTGTTTAAGTAGTCACTAAAAAAAAATCCCAGTAGCCTAGTAGCTTTAGAATGTTATAAACACTTTGTGGAATTACACTCACAGTGAGGAACTAGGAAGAGAGAGGCAGACATGTTAACTATTTCCAGGAGAAAAATTGCACCTGGCACTCCTTACATTTTGTTGTTGGATAACTTGGTCCTGCAGAGCAAGCAGCCTTGCTTGATGGAAGGTCGTGGAGCTACGCTCAGTCATGCTGATAGGAAGGTGGGGACTGCTCTCAGCCCTGGGAGGAACTTGACCTCTGCATCAATGGAGACAGTTTTATGAGAAAAGATTAATGCACCAAACGGTGCTTGTGAGAACAAGGTTTCCAATGAACTAGACGGTTTGTACCATGAGGGAATTTCCAGTAGTGAGAGAAAGTGTCTTGGAAAAGCGGTCTGTGATCAAAACGTGAAAAACCTCCTGAAGCAGAAGTGCCTACGTTTTCTTTCTCAGCGTCATGTGAAAGCTATTTTCGTTTGAACATTTTTTAGAGGTTTTTTTTTTTCATCTGTTCTTTGTGTCATACAGTTGTTCTGTCAGCATATAGCACTGGACTGTAAAACAACTGAAAGTAGTTTTCAGGCGTAACCAGGAAAATCCAACAAAACAAGCTGCAAAGAAAACAAATCCCAAAATGTGTTTATTAAAGAGTTTTGAAATATTTTTGTCAAAGTATGACTCTTTCAGCCACAAGAGATCTCATCATTTTAGGTTGGCACCAATGCTTGGGACACGAGGATGTAGGCAACCTACCAGGTAAGCAAACCCAGCAACAAGGACATAGTTGAAAAATCAGACCATGATGATAGGTTATCAATGCAGTTTGAAATCATTTCACTCAGGTGAGACTGAACCTGACCACTTGTTATTCAAACATTAACAGAATGTTATAATAACTGCTCTGAATAAGTGAAAAAGGAGCCCAAAGAGGACTAATTAATAATAATAATAATTTCTAGGGAATCTTTATTTTGTATTTGAGGAAAGACTGCTACAACGTCATACCATTTTGTTCGTGTGTATGTTTTCCAATCCACAATTGAAAGTCTAGTATACATTCATTTTGTAGGAGTCCTAAAATCAGCCCTATTTCTTTTTCAAAACATTATTTTAGTATTTATTTTAATTAATTGTTTTAAAAAATCATTCACTGGTCATTGAAATATGTAATACTTCCTTTACCGGAAAAGACTCAACCAATGCTGCCTTAAGGTTTAACGTTGTTCCCTTTTTAGTTCCTGCACATTTATTTCGTTTACTAGTTGATCTTTCTTGAATATAGATTAACTTTGGTATGTCTCCATCTGTATATAAATAACAGGTAATATTTAATAAGCAGTGTTATGACTTGATATTGCACACTGTTCTGTTGTACTTTCCTATAGGGATTTTAAGGTTTTGATTAAAAGAGACACAAAACACGAGGTACAGTTTCCTTTAGTGGGTGAACACCCAAAGGAAATTTTGTTTGAGGAAAGCACATGGTTGTTTTTCTTGTCAGTACTGCACTTAAACAGAAATATAACCTATGTGAACTACTGGGCAGGGCCTGCAGCTTAAGTAATAAAACCTCCATTTTTATTTTAAATAGATTCAAGAAGAAATTGCCATTAGATATCACTGGGATCTTTTCAGATTTTAACATTTCCAAAAGTAGCAATAACTGATCCAGAGGCTGTAATCTTTCTGTTGATAGTGGCTTTTTATCAGCTGAATAACAATCTCTGCCTCAGGTTTGTCGCTTATCACCTATTTGATGGACTTTCAACCCTCAGAGTTCTGACGTGAATGATTATAATCAAAGTCAGGAGGTAGAATCTCCAGTGATACCTGATGGAAGGAAAGAATCGTATCTCAGCATCCTAAATGCCATTCATTACATGCCTCCTGTGCCACCCACTGTATAGGTACTTTGTCTATTATATATTTGTGTGTAGATGTGTATGTGTGTGTGCACACACACACTTTAAGTTTATATGTGATAACACCTAGTAAACCTGCTAATATGGTGAAGCACCTATCCATCTATATGGCAGTGTCCATGCTCAGAGGATCTGAAGGGGGGCAGAGTAGCTAGCTCTTGTTGGGCTTCAGAGCTAAGGCAGTTGTTCTGTCTTTTCGGCCAGCTGTAAACCATACCCTCTGGGGACTCCAGGGTTTTCTACTCTTGGCCTAAGCCAGGAGAAAGGAGATTCCCAAGAGAAGAAAGGGGGAGGTTAAGAGTGTTTTCTCCACTTACCTTTAGTGTTTTTTGTATTCAGAAGTGGGAATGAATACCAGGAATTTGCACATTCACCAAGGCTCAAGTTGCCGTGGCTCTGCGTCAGGAATGGTGGTGCTGTAGGTGTTACGGGACCCAGGGAGTCCTTTGGGTGAGCTCTTGCCCCCGGCACCTTCTGCACCTGCTCTAAAGGAAGCCCCGTTCGCTTGGTACCTCCTCCCCAGAATTTAGCCAGACTCCCCTTGGAAGTTTATTCCAGCAGAGATGATGGGGTCATCAGCTTGAAGGGTATGATTCAATGAAATGTAAAGCCTTTAGCACAGCACCAGGCACATAGTATTATTTATGCAATAAATCTTAGTTATTTTAGTTACAACCTTTGGTAAGAGTAATAACATTGTTCACCTAATCTGCACTGTACCACTTATTCCTTCCATTATGGAGATTCTCTCTCCTTTAAACAGTTAAACTTGAAGAGGAAAGCAAACCTGATAATGTGGTCACATTTATACCCATAAATTCTACCTCCAGCACCTCCAAGCCCTGATACCTCAGATGTAAGCAAAAACAATTAAAGCATAGAGAAGCCCTGAGAGGCATTATGAGAAAGTTTTCCCATGGTTTAGTGTGTTTGCAAAGGGGAGTATTATGGGAAAACCTAACCAAAGTTGTGAAGGAAATGGTCTCCTCGGTCATGTGGCATTTCCCAGCTTTCCTTGGATTATATGCTGTATTAATCTGCCCTGACTGATAAATGTTTATAGAAATGTGAAACTCTGTTACTTTGATTTTTATTTTAATTCAACCTCATTAAAAGCATCACGCTATACCCACCCTATCAGCATGTTCATAGACAGTTGTGGAGACGATGTAGACAAAATAATCCTCCTGTAGAAGCAGAAGCCTCTGGCTATAGAAGGAAGATTACCAGGCTGGCAGCGCCTTCTCTCCTCACTTGGTAATGCTGGTCTCACTTTCCTCAGCTGTGAAAGGAGATCATCGGAAAAGATCATCTCCAAAGTGAATAATATTACATTTCTGCAATTCCTCAAGGCCATGTAGTTAGGAAGTGGCAAAACTAGGAGGCAAAATTCCTAATTCCTCAAGATCATATACTGAATCTCCTAAATGAGTGCTTCTTGCTATATTGGAACGCTTGCTTTAGGAATAAGTTTTCTTGAAATTTTAAGTTTGACAGCTCCTTAAATTATTTTGCTATCTCTATAGGCAGCAGAATGTTATTTTTCTCAGGTTAGGCTAACACTAACCACATTGTGACCACTTAAATAAATATTTATGTTTAAATATTACTCTTATCAAACAAGCATCACTTTGTTGCTTTTATTGAAATCTGGATTGCTAACAGTGGGTTCTTGAGCTAGTAACCAGTTAACTTTAGGCAGCAAGAAATGCAAACGATGAAGACCTCAAAGAAGAGTTACCTCATTTTCTCTACAGGCGCTCCAATTTAGTCTAAGTTAAGACCCATACATATTGAGAAACTGTTAACAAACAGCCCTGAACTGAAGAATGCATTAAAAGTTTCAAATTCATGTATATCTTTAAATGCTTTTACTTTTGGGGTGAATTTTTAATGCTCTGTTTTAAGAGAAAAACATTCAGTTGTTTAGGCAAAGTTCTTAGGTAAAAATCTTTGTTGTGTTTTTCCATATAAATTATCACCTAAGCAAAAACAGGAGTGGAGGGAGAGATTGGTGATGACCTAAGGCTGAACTCCCTTTCTGAGAGAAGAGGAGGCTGTAGGGAATGAAAAACTAGCTTATCTCTGGAAATTCCTGTGTGTTCTGTATCCATGTATCCTGACATCATAGGGTTTCCCAAAACTCCTTTTAGGGAGGCTGCCCATCCTTCTGGCAAAGTTTGCCTATTTTGATGATGATTTTGAGTACTTCTAGTTCTTTATAGCCCAAGAAATCCAGAGAGGTTCCCTATGTTTTAATTGTTGATCAGAATCAGATTTTTATGCTCAATTAAAGTGCTTTATTGTTTATCTAATGCAGTTCATATGGAAGTTAATAATTTCAGGAAATACTTATTAAGACCAAAAAAAAAAATCACTGGATTATATGTAGATGCATATTGCTTCCATTACTATTAAAAGCAATTAGATAGGTCCCTCTCCCCCACTGAGAATGGGCTCCTAAATATTATGGTCAGTATAACTGATTTAATTAATTTACATTTAACTGTAGTTATTGTTACTGATTTGTTCAAATAAGTTTCTGGAAGATTCAGATTTGACTAACACTGTGGTAAGTGCTTTCTCACAGCTTCCTCGTATTCTCATTTAATTCTCACAACAGCTCTGCAAGGTAGGTCTAATTATTCCCATTTTACTTATTGAGAAACCAAGGCTCAGAGAAGTTAAGTAAATTTCCCAAAGTCTCACAGAGCTAATAAGTTGGAGAACTTAAGTTTGAACCCAGGTCTTCTGACTCCAAATACAGTGCTCAACGCATTAAACTAAACTGCCTTCTTCAGGCCCAAAGAGGTCCATTTATCACAGAGCTTTTAAAAAATTAAACAGCTTCTATTTGTTTGGGAAATATTTCATTTCTCAAACCATACTGTGTCATACCTTATATGTACTCTCTTACTAATTCAATATATTGGTATAATTCAGGAGTTCCTGGAAAGCCTGGTGGTTTTCTATGAATGAGTATAACATTTTCTGCCTACTGAGAACCTTCTGTGTTTAGCCAATAAATAACTCATATTATCTATTGTCTACCTTAAAGGGCAGATGGTCATGCCAGTTTATTCTAATAAAAGTCAAGTCGTTTACAAACTGCACCTGTTTTGAATGGGTGTCATTGCTTAAAATGTAAAGGACTTCCTAGCCTGCATCACAATTACATGCTCAGGGTTTTTGCTTTCACTTTTTAATTTTGATGTCAGAGGATTTTTATAATCTTTAGGCTAAAGCGACCTCATAGCAAAATATACTTATTTAGTCATTTGTTTTCTATTCTTTCCTTTATCAGGGCATGGGGATTTTTTTGTTTTGAGACTTAAAAAATAAGAGGTTATAGGTAACTCTGAGACAGCCTAATCAAAATCCCCCATTTTACCAATAAGAAAACCGAAGCCCAGAGATATTAAAGGGCCCATCCAAGGTCAGCAAGACAATAAGTAGTAGATTCAGGACTAGAAAATTAATCCAGAATCTTTCCTCCATACCATAGCTGGAAGATTTGGATTTTAAAAAATTAATTAATGGAGCTGTCTGGCAGAAGGCCCTGCCATTGAGTTCCTGCCTTCCAAGAAAAACACTCATATAGACCCAGAAGAAGGCCACCTCTCAATTCTAGAATCTAGAAGGAATCGATACAATTTACAAGGCATTTGGAAGTGGAGTGAGACAAAACCTTTCAGGTTGTAGCTCACTGTTTTCTTTCACTTTGCTTCATGAAACAGGTTCTGTGAAATAGAAAATCTGAAAGATATTTAATACTTGTTCTCATTAACCATGTCAGTCTCCTTACTCAGAGCTCTGGTGCCAGAAAAATAACTGGCTTATCCTTTCTCTTAACCAGATGCCACACTATAAAGTGAAAAGCTTCTCTATCCCACCCTCTCTCCCATCTCCCCATCCACCTCCTCTTCATTCAGTCCAGCTCCAAGTTCTAGGGCTAAAATGTGAGCAGCAAGCAGAGAGGATCTATTGGAGGCATAGTGCATTCTGAGAAAAACGCCCTTTAGGTGAGGACAAAAACAATAAATAAGTAGCAGAAAATGCAAATATTGTGTATGTGTATGGTGTTGGATCAGAGATCCAGAAAACCAGACAATAGAAAGGAAAAGGATGCCACTTCAATAGAAAAGTGTTAAACTAGAAACTGGACTTGGAAATATGCACATCTTCTTACCCTCAACCTGTGCATCCAAAAAAGGGATTTGACAAACACTCAAGTGGACAGATAGCATAATGAAAGGCAAATACTGGCTTTGAGGAGAAAGGACCACGTTTAAGGATGAGTATAGAGAAAACAAATGCGGCATTAAAAAAAAAAAAGACTGAACGAAGGAAAATGAACAGCTTCCAGGACAGTTGAAAGTAGTCTACTGCAAGAAACAAGAAAATTTTAGGATTCTCTTTGTCATGATTGAAGGAACAGAAGAATTGCTTCTATGCAGCAATAGTATGTTATCTTAAAATGGGAATGGATTAAGAGAAAAAGGCAATGGAATAATATGAAAAAGAAGATAAACTAGAAAGAAGGATTTCAAGGAAGCTAAAAACACAATAGCAGATTAAAATCCACATTGGAAGTAGAAAAGAACAATACAGATGCTTATAAAAAACTCAGTGTGGGACTTCCCTGGCGGTCCAGTGGTTGGGACTCCGCGCTTCCACTTCATGGGGTGCGGGTTCGATCCCTGGTCAGGGAAGTAATCCCGCATGGTGCGGGGTGCGGCCAAAAAAAAATCAGTGTGAAGGACAAACGAGATTTTCTTCCTATCGTTCTTTCAAAAGAAACAGGAGATGAAAATAGGGGAAAGATAATGGATTTGGAACACAGAACATTAGCTAACATTACTGACATTTGCTTTCCTGATGGAAGGAGTATATTGAGAAAAATATCAATAGACTATAAAAATGAAATCTTTCCTGAACAAAACAAAAATCTGTGTATTTAGATTGAAAGGTCTCACTGCATTCCAGGCCAAAAAAAAAAAAAAAAAAAGTGAAAGAGACTTGTACCTAATCACCTCCTGGCAAAATTTTAAACTACCAAGGATAATGAATGAAAAATCCTGTAGGCATTCAGTCAAACAGTAATAAGTTGCCTATCAGAAAACAAAAGAACATTCTGGCTCCAGACTTCTACTCTATAGCACCAAGTGTCAGGAAACGATAGGGAATTCTGAGGGGAAAAGTTGTGACTTTGGTCACAACTTTGATTTGATACACATTTTATGTGTAAAGATATGGAAAATATTTTTAGTTATGACAAGCATTGAAATAAACCATCTATGTACTATTCTTATAAAGATAAATTATACTGCAACCTACAAAGCTTGGTTAAATTTTTTTGTTGTTGAATATCATAATTTCAAGGGACTGTGGGATATCAGATCATTACCCACTGGTAGAAAGATGTACGCTTTTAAATAGATAATATGGCCAGAAGCCACAATATCCCAAAATGCCCAAAGTCCTCACTTAAAATGGGCTGAACTAATACAAGAAAATGTACCTAAAAACAATTGCCACCTGACAGCATTGTTTCTTTATTTTTATTACTGAAGTGATGCATGATCATTATAGTAAAAATAGAAAATTCAGATACTTTTTTCTACAAATAAAATTTAAATTCCTGTTTTCCCCACTACCATTTAAAACACTATCCTGAAAGAGTCCCTTGCTTCCAAGTGAGAAAAGGCAAGGGGTCCCCACGTTCATCCTGGTGTCTGATAGCCTAGACCAGAGCTTGTGGAGCCCATCCCTATGTGCTTCGCCACTCTTCCCAAACTCGGAACTAACAACAGGTGCAAAATTAGAAAATTACAGAAGATAAAATCTGTGTTTTAACAAGAGGTCAGGAGAAATGAAACTTGTTTTAGAATACAAATGCCAGAAAAGTTCAGTTTCAACAGCAGGAAGCTGGCTGGGGGCAGTGAGGTGCTTTCCTTAGCTATACTTGAAGTTTTATGGAACTGTGTTTAAATTCAGATAGTAAGGGAATAAAAGCAGTAAAAACAAACAAACAAAAACAAAAAAACCCCACTAAATTACTTCCTTCCAGGGTCTACAGTTATCAGTGTTAGAACTAAAGCTGGGTTGCTTTCTTTTGGTTTTCATTTGCTTGCACTGGACAGACTTGAAAACACACGGGAACACTGAGTGTCATTGGCCTTGCTCAGTTCCTTCCTGGTCATATAAAGGTTTTGTCTGTGCCCCAAGTGGTCATGACAATTTAAACTGGAAATTAAAATTTCAACAACACCAGCATGTTTGCTTTAAATTTAGAAATGGAAAAGTGAATGGGGTTGCTTTGCGTTTGCTTCGTTTTTCCTTCTGAAGCATAGCAGACCTCTTGCAGATAGAAGGAGCCTCTTCTGGATAAGCTCCAATTATAACCTTTCCCAGGGTCTCCTCTTGCTTGGCTGTGACTAACAAAAGTCCGTTCACTTTAACTACTTAGACAAGAAACACGTTGCTTTTATTGAAATTTTTAGTATTTTCTATGTAGCCGTATGTTTCAAAAGATAGCAATAAAACTGTGTCCTGATGTTTTCACTGTTCTGGATTTTTTTTTTTAATGTAGAGGAGGCATCCATAATTTCTTAACACTGGAAACATCATTCTGAAGGACAGAGGAAATGGCCAGTAACTTGAATTATTTTATTGTACCATTTTCAACTTTTTCTTCCTCCAGTGATGCCTGCACATGTACACACATGTATGTGCACGTGGGAACACCCGAGTGGGAAAGCACGTATGCCATCAATTTTCTGTCATAGAGCGTCAGGGTTTCTTGTTCATTTAGTCCAGCCCTCTAGTTGATAGTCCAGTAGAGTCTTAATTTGCAAGGTTCTGGGGTTTTTTTGTTTTGTTTTTTTTTAAGTTGTTGGTGTGTTGTTTGGTTTGGTTTATGTACATGCAGCTTGCCTGTTTAACCCAGATTTTTGAAAATAAAGAAAATGTTAATGTATATTTTATGTCTGTTTTATTAAAATAACTGAGTAACTTTAACTTAATCAGCAGTATGTATGGTTTCTGAATTTTTTTATTTTGGCATCACATTCCTGGAAGTATGTTGTCCTTTGTATTTTGCAAAACGAAGGGACATTCTGAGCAGTTCTGTGCCTGTATTCTCTGCCTCTGAGCTAATGCTTCTGGTGAAATCAGTTCTGACTGACTCTCCTCTGGTTCTCTGATGTAGATTTCTTCACTTGGCAGGCTGAGGGCCCATTTGGAACGCTCTCATGATGATTGTATATTGACCATTGTATACATGCCTCTAATGTTTTTCTGCTCTTTAAATTAGTATTTATGGCTTTTGGAGAGTGCATTTAATCCTAAAACCTTTTAAAGTTGAAATTTACTGTTCTATATATACAACAGCTAAAATCATTCCTAGGAAACAAGTTTCTGAAAAATACTTAAGAATGAGTGTAATGGTGGTAATGGTGAAAAGATGAGAGGTTTCATTCACAAGTATTGACCCTAAAGCAAATTTAATCTCTTCTCATTGTTTTGCTTAGAGCAATGATTTTTAAAATCTTAGACTCCTGAACCAGTTAAAAGATTTGATGAGAGCTGTAGGTCATTTTCTCAAGAAGATGCGTATTTGCATGCAACATTACATATGTAAACCCAAGTTTAAAAACTCCTGCACTAGATTTTTTTAAAATGAGTTGTCTTTTTGAGATCTATGCTAAAATATTTAAGAATATGCTTCAAAATAATCCAGAGGGGTAGAGAAGGTGGAGGTGTAGATGTATATAAATTGTTAAAGCAGATCAATGGGTACATGAGAATTCATTATACTCTTCTCTGTTTTTTTGTAGATGTTTGAAATTTTCTATAAGGCAGACTTTAAAATAAACACACAAAAAGCTCTTGTACTAGAGACTCCACAACCCTCCTTACCAATCTTATAGAATCACAGAATCTTCAAGCTGAAAGGAAGGACCTGAGGAGAGGTGAGAGTAACGATGCTGACAAATACAAGTAAGAGTCTCTAGATAATACCCAAGGAACATTTTCAGGCAAGAATGGTGAGTTGTAACAGTAATGGCAAGAACCAGTGAAATTTGAATTGTTAACATGGCCTTGTTTGCATCTACTAGATAGCAACACATTTTGTCTCTCCCTTTAATACAGAGAGTAGATCTGTGGAAATATTGTTGATCCCAGCAGCCTTAGTTGTAACATACAGATTGAGATGTGATCCATCATGCTCAGAGTACCCAAGATGGGCACACTGAGCCAGGGCCCCAGAAGGCCTGGGGTAGCACATGGCCTTCTAGGCCTGAGGACAAATACTCCTCATGGCGTTGCTCTGGAAACTATGTGCTACTAATGAGAGAACCTGCAGGCAAGGACCAGCAAGGATGTATTACGTAGGGTAGACAGAGCTAGAGGCGTCAATGGCCTGGTGCCTGCCCACTCTCCCTTAGGTGTCAAGGCATTCTTTCCCAGTGCCTGAGGGCATCTCTCAGGAACAATACCTTTTGGCTTGTTTCAGTCTGTTCCATCTCCTTTTTCTTGCCCTCTCCCAGATTAGGACCTGGAGCCCCAGAAGGTGTGCAGCCCATCTTCCTTCCCCAGGACATTTCCTTTTCTGTTTCTTCTTTCGGTTTCCCTGTTTGATTTCTTCCTCTGCTTAGGATCATTTTCACTACCATTTTTCCTGGTAAGACACCAGGGACAGACATGAAAGACATTAAGCAAGATATATTTCAGCAATAAACAAGCTTCTTGTATTACTCATGGGATCCCAAAGAAATAAGGATGAGAAATCAAAATTCCTGCCGGAGTATTTACAATGTACTCAGCTGTTGAAATGTTCAAAATGCAGTCATGGAAGTAATTTAGCACATTTCTAATACACTTAAGTATGGTGATAATGTGTAACAGTTTGGTCAAATTTAAAGAACCCAGTGAATCTTTAAAGACATTATTAAAGAATCTAACGCCCACCGATAACAAAGAACATTTTTGACAGTTAACAGTTACGCCCACCGATAACAAAGAACATTTTTGACAGTTAACAGTTAATACTATATTTGTGGTTTGTTGTCTGTCCCTAGGATAATGGCCCAGAATTGAAAGGATGCAATTGGACCTCCCCATAGGCAGGGAACAGCATTATCTAGATGTTTCCTTTTGTCCCGTAGTCTCAGGACATGTGCAGACCATGTACAGTTCACTATCATGCGTTTCTCCTCAATGTAACAATGCAGCCAGGGCGCTGTTTCCCAAGTGTCAGTCATTCGTGTCCCTCCTTAACAATTTTGTGATAGCTGAGTCCACTTGTTCTATTATTTATTTGCTATTTTCTTGAAATTGATCCTTTTCTTTTACTTGAATTTATTTTAAAGCCAGAAATAAATCCTTGTTTTTAAAGCAGGTTTCCTGGAGTCAAACCCCTCAGGGTCAAATTCCAGCTCTGCCTCTTACTAGTTCTGTGACCTTGGGCAAGTTATTTGACCTCTCTGTGCCTCAATGTCTTCATCTTTAAAAAGGGGGTAACAATAATATCTAGCTTGTAGGATTGTGGTGAGGATTAAGTAAGAATATTAATACGTATACAGCACTTAGAACAACGGCCGGTACCTAGTAACTGTCAAAAAATAATAACTGTTAGCTGTGGTTATTTATATTGCTACATAAATGCTGGATTACTTGCAGTACATAGAGACAACAATACGTAACTACTAAAGTTAGAAGCGTTTGCCCGCATGTACCCCAGGAATCCTCTCTAGCGTCACCAGGGGTGCAGCCAACCCCTGTGGGAAACAGCTTGGCCAGCCTCTTCTGTCTGAAGTTACCTTCTCCTTGGCTTCCATGAGGACTTAAGGTGTCACTGTCTCCTGATGTTTTCGCTGTGTCTCTAGATTCTCAGACGCCTCATCCCTTGACTCTGTCATTTTTACTGATTCAATTTTATACACTTCGTCAGGGCGATTTCATCCCCTCCCATGGCCTGAGCATAAGCAGACCTACATTATCGAAACCTTTTTCAACCGGGGCTCTTGGTCTGAACCGCAGAATGCAGAATGCAACTCGAGTGCCTGTTTTCTCAGTTCTCCTAAGGAGAACTAGTGCCATTCTAGATCAGGGGAGAGACGTTCATTCCTTCCAGACAGTGGAGGCCTTAGCAGCAGTGCTTACTTCTCTAGTGGAACCGCAGCTGAGAAAGGCTCCTCAACCCAGGTCCCACCCGTATTTCTTCCTAAGGTAATGGCACCTGGATCCACCGTGTTGCCCAGGCCAGAAACCTGACATTTTCTATGACCTCCATCCTCCCTCTCCCCCCATTCCTCTCTCATCCTCCATTGTGTTTCCATCATGGGATAATTCTACCCGCCTTAATAACCCTTGAATCTCTCCCCTTCCCATTCTGCTCGCTGCCACCAGCTTGGTCAGCCCATACCACTTGCCTCAGGATCACTTAAAAGCAATCTGAGTGGTCTTCTTGCCTCTACTAGTCTATCCTCCACTGCTTCCTGGGAAAATCTCACTAAATGCACATCTTATTCTATCATTACCCCATCCATGGCTCTCCAAAGCCCTTCTGATAAAGCTCCATACCCTCCACATGGAGGCTGGCTCATGCTGTTTCCCCACTCCCGCGTCTCTGCACTGGGCCTGCTCCTGCCCTCCCCTCTGCCCAGGATGCCCTCTCCTTCCACCCGCTCCTCTGCCATCACCCCTTTCTTTTGTGAAAGTCTTACTCAGCCTTCAGTTCTTGCCCGGCACGCTGGACATGTGAGCTCCCCCTCTAAGAAGCAGCCAGTCCTCTTGGATTCTGCAGCCTCGGGAGTTAGCAACGTTGAACAGGACCAGGAGCCGGTCACTGTCACCCTGCAGGGCAACTCCCATCCCCAAGGAGCCAGGTGTGTTCAAAGGGAGCAGCTGAGCATTTGCCCCACAAAGGGGCTAACCCGGGACACCAGGACAGAGGGCTGGCTGTGCTTTAGCTTGTGGCTGCTCAGAGCCTGTCTTTTCACTGTTGGATGTTTTCCTAAGAGAACTTGAATTAATAGCTCAGTAATGAATAATGAGGGGCTGGCACACACTCCTGTTTTCTTAACAGAATTACGGCTGCCAGCTTCACTGTGTTTGCTACAATATTACAAGGCTCTGGAATCTCCTGGGAGACTCCCAATAGTCATAACATCTGTGGCGTGGAGAAGATTTCCAAAAGAATGCGCTGGAGAAGTACCCAAAAAGGTACAGCTAAATTCCTTTTGACCAAAGAGTTTTAACCTGGCACCCATGGCTGGGTTTCAGGGAGTCTAGGAACCCCTAAGATTATAGGCATTGGTTTTTTTGTGTGTATGTCTATGTGTACATTCACTTGGGGAGAGGGTCCATGCTGAGGACCAAGATGCCAGTTTTCCCTTTGGATGGTCAGACTTATTTCATTTGTTCATTAAAATGTTTGAACACTTGTTACAATGTGCCAGGCACTATTCTAAGTACTGAGGGTATATATCAGTGAAACCCCCCCCCACACACACAAAAGTATTTGCACTTACATCCCTTATATTCTAGTGGGAGAAGGCAGACAATAAACAAAATAAGAAAGTCAGTTACATTCTATGTTAGAAGGTGCCAAGTGTCCAGAGAAAAATTAAGCAAGGTTGCTGATAAAGGGAGATGAAATTTTGAATACAGTGGTCCAAGAAGGCATCATTTAAAAGATGACATTTAAGTAAAGACTTGAGACTGTTGAGGGAGCAAAGCTACATGGGTAAAGGGGGGAAGACAGTGCCAGGCAGAGGGAAAAGCTGGGGGGAGGTCCCTAGCTCTTCAAAGCTGCTTTCGCCTGACATTGAGGCAGACAGCAGGGGCTAAGAAAACATCATCACCTTCCAGTAGAGTGGAAGGGCTGGGCATCTCAGGTCAAACTATTTTCTGTTTGATGGACCAGGCTGGTTTGTCTGACCAAAGCTGCAAAGAATAAGAATATCACTCTGGACCAGGGACTGACATTCACTATCATGTAGACCTGTTAACTCTAGCACGAGATGGAAGCACATATACTTTTGGCTCAAATTCCAATTGTCATTTTGGTCACTGGCCGTTTTCAGTAGATCAACAGCCTCTCAGTAGAAAAGCTTAATAACTCTAAGAGGGAAAGAGAAAAGAGTACATTAAGATTCAAGGGGGGAAAAACGTTGCCTGTTTTCAGCTAAATTCTCTTTGTTCCAACAGAGACTCATTTGACAATATTTTGTATAGTTGTAATCCATTGTAAAGATTTTGGCTTTTATTCTTAGTGAGATGGAAACTCATTAGCGAAAAGACATGATCTTAACTTATATTAAATTATTATGGTAAAATGTACATAAAATTTACCATTTTAACCATTTTTAAATGTTACAGTTCAGTGGCGTTAAGTACATTCACATTGTTGTGCAACCATCACGACTGTTCATTTCCAGAACTTTTTCATCATCCCATAGTGTAACTCAGTACCCATTAAATAATAACTCATTTCCCCCTTCTCCCGGCCCCTGAGTAAAACCGCCATTTTACTTTCTGTTTCTATGAATTTGACTACTCTAGGCATCTCATATAAGTGGAATATTTGTCCTTCTGTGTCTGGCTTATTTCACTTAGCATAATGGCTTCAGGGTTCATCTGTGTTGTAGCATGTATCAGAATTTCATTCCTTTTTAAGGCTGAATAATATTCTGTTGTATGTATATACCATAGTTTTTATCTATTCGCCCGATGATGGATATTTAAGTTGTTTCCACCTTTTGGCTTTTGTGAATGATTCTGCTGTGAACATGGGTGCAGACATATCTGTTTGAGTCCCTGCTTTCAGTTCTCCTGGGTTTATGCCCAGAAGCAGAATTACTGGATCAAAGGATAACTCTATGTTCAATTTTTTGAGGAACCAACATACCGTTTTCCACAGCAGTTGCACCATTTTACATTCCCACCAACAGTGCATGAGGGTTCCAGTTTCTCCACATTCTCACCAACATTTGTTTTCTGGTTTTTTTGGTTTGTTTGGGTTTTTTTGACAGCAGCCATCATTGTGGTTTTTTATTTGCATTTCCTTAATGATTAGTGATGCTGAGCATCTTTTCAGATGCCTTACTTACATTTTTAAAACATCACTCTGGCTGTTGTGTTGAAATTCTCAACTGTGGGGTGAGATGAAGGACAGGGGACAAATGTGGAAGGAGGAAAGCCAGTTAGAAGTCTGTTGCAGAAGTCTAGGTATATGATGATGGTGGCTTGGAACAAGATGTTAGAAGTGGAAGTGGTAAGAATTCCTGGGATTCTGAATATACTTTGAGGCTAGAGCTGCTAAGATTGAAAGAGGAGTGTGAGAAAGGAGTCCAGAATAACTCCTATAATTTATGGCTGTGCAAATAGCCATTTACTGAGTCAGGGAATGCCAGGGGAAGAGTATGCTGGGAAGGTGAGGCGTTAAGAGTCCAAGTCTGGACATGTTAAGTTTGGTTGCCTATTAGACTTCCAAGTGGAGATGTCAGTTTGACAGTGGATATGGGAGTTTGGAGATCAAGGGTATTTCAGTTATCTTTTGCTGCATAATAAATAAACTACCCCAAAATTTAGGAGTTTAAAACAGCAACAATTTATTATTTATCATCCTGTGGGTTGACTGACTGGCTCAGCTGTGCAGTTCTGCTCTATGTGGCATCAGCTGGGATCACTCACTTGGCTGCATTCAGTAGTGGGCTACGTGGGAAGATCCAAAGTATCTTCATTCACATATCTGGCACCTCAGGGAGTCAGACTTCTTACGTGGCAACTGGTTTCTCCAGAAAGGATGAGATCCGAAGTTGTCAGGCTTCATAAAGGATAGGTCCAAAATGACATAGCACCTCTTCTGCCATATCCTATTGGTCAAAACATGTCACAGGGCCAGCACACGCGAGCGGAGGGAACACAGACTCCGCCTTTTGATGAGAAGAGTGGCATGTGCCTAGAGGGATTGGATGGCAGCCATCTTTGGAGACTAACCAACACAAAGAGAGCTCAGGGTTGGGGACTTAAGTTTGAAAGCAATCAATCAGAAGATTGTACTTAAGCCACAGTACTGGATGAAGATTACCCAGGGAATGACTGTAGATAGAAAGGAGATGGAAAGGCTGATCTCTAGGGTATTCCAACATTTTGCATTTGGAAGGTGGAGAAGCCAGTAAATGAGACTGAGAAGAAACAACCAATAAGGTAGGAGGAAAACCAGGAGAGTGCAGGGCTGCTGAAGACAGGTGCAGAGAGCGTTTCAAGAAAGAGGAAGTGAGGGGGGGACTTCCCTGGCAGTCCAGTGGTTAGGACTCTGCGCTTCCACTGCAGGGGTCACAGGTCAGATCCCACATGCTGCTCGGAGTGGCCAAAAAAAAAAAAAAGAAAGAAAAAAGAAAGAGGGAGTGATTTCGTTGTGGAAAATGCTGCTGAGAGTTCAAGCAAGACAAGGGATGAAGATTGACAACTGGATTTGGCCACGTGGAGACGACCGGTGGTTTTACAAGAATAATTTCAGTGAATCTGTGGAGACATAAGCTTGATTAGGGTGAGTTCCAGAGACAATATGCAGACAGAAATTAAAGGCAGTTGGCATAGACAGCTCTTTTCAGGAGTTAGGGAAGCAGAGAAATGGGGCAGTAAATAATAGGATGTAGATCAATGGAAGACAAATGAAGAAACCAGCTTTCAAAAGGAATGTGAACCATTCATCCATTACAGCAAGTAAGGCAGAGTATCATATGGTCACAAATGCAGGTAGGGTGGTTAGATGTGCTAGTGGGAGGTGCTGTAGAAGCAAATGCTGTCTAGCGGTGAAGGGACGGTTAGTCCAGCCTTGGACAAAATGTAAGATCATAAGACTATCTTTAAGTAGGTGCACATTTATAGGCAAAAAGCATGATTCTGTGGAGAAAGCTAGGAATGCAAAGAAATAACTGACAATGTGGAACCTGAGAGCATGTGGCTGCAGGAGGGGATGCAGAACTTGGGGCGGAAGAGGAATATCTGACTCCAGCTTCAGAGAATGGCCTGCGTCTGGTGACTCAAGAACGGGGAAGGCAGTCTTTAGAGCCCAGGATGTCAAGGACCTGGGAGACTAGGGTATTAGTTCACACGACAGTGGCTGCCGATACCTCCAGGACAGCAGCAGGGGTAACGCAGGGGAGAGGACGACTGTGAAGTAGGAGTCGAGTCCTTAAAGAAGGGGAGGGAGCACCCAGGCAGAGTACTGGGCAACGGCGATGCTGGCGTTTTTAAGGGGGGGAGGGGGCATGCATTTTTAAGAAGTGAATTTTGAAAGGAAATGAATACTCTGGAGTGGCAATGGTGAGTGAGCCAGACACTAGCTGAACCTGCAGCCGGGATGTAACCCCTGATCTGCCTCCTCCTGAGAGGCACCGGAGACCTGTAGACCTCGAGAGGAAGCCAGGGACTAGAAAGAGTTCGAACGTATGTATAGATTTATTTTGGTGATTGAACCAAAGGAATTCCAGATATCACAGCAGGGCATCATCAGGAAAGGACGTCATGGGAGGGTTGGGGGCCACAGGTGCAGGGCAGGAGGCTGAACCGCAAGGGAGGGAAGAGCGGGCAGCTCACTCTGGTGGCAACTAAGAGCAAAAGGCAGGCAGTGGGGGTGGCACCCAAGGCGAGATGGGAGTTTTGAGTTCTGCTCTCCCACCTCCTAGCTGTGTGGCTAAGAGATCACTTAGCAAGTTAGTACATCTTGTGTTTAGATGGCAAGTGACAGAAAACCTACTTTAATCTGGCTTAAACAATAATGAGAGTTTACTACCCCCATACATACCCTTCCATAGAGGAAGGGCGGCACTTTAGGAATTGACTCAGCTGTGCAATGATGTCCTCAAGGATCCAGTTTCTTTATATTTCTCTGTTGCACCTTTTATCGTGGTGGCTTCATCCTAAGGCTGTTCCACCTCATGGTCACAAGACGGCTGCCAACAACACTCAGGAAAAGAATATATATAATTTCCTTTTACACATCTAGAAAGACTCCCTTTTGGTAGCGGTCTCAGAAAGGTGAAAACATATCTTTTCCATACGTGCAGCAAACCTCTCCTGCAGTCTCATTTGGGTTGAATTTGGGTAACGTGTCCACTCTTGAACCAGTTCCCGTGGCCTGTGATATACCACGTGCTGACTGGCTGTGGCAAAAGGGAGTTGTCCTGATCGGTTTGGAGCACTTAAGGCCCACCCCTGTTGCTGAGACAGTCGGCAAACTGGCTGTATTAGGGAAGGGTCATGCTCAGTAAAAATCTGAGTATTGTTAGGAAGGGGAAAGGAAGAATTTGTGCTGAGTAGACTACTAAGAATGTCCACTCACTGAGCTGTCGTGAAGGTTAAATGAATATTTGCAAGGACGCCTTGCTTTTTCTTTCTTAAAAGGTTCTTGGAGGTAGAGCTCTAGAAGAAAGCTGTGGGAGCGAAAGGCAGATAAGGGGGGAGGTGAGGAAACAGAAATTTGGGTTAAGAATCCAAGGACTAAGCGGAAGAGACAGCAGAGGTAGATGGGGCTGGAGCTGAGGCATGGATGTAAACGGAACACGCCTGTCTGAATTCTCAGTAGAAACTGAGAGTGAAAATTCTTCTGGTGCCTTGCAAGTCCCCCTTTCCCAAGAGCTGATGAGGGCCTAATTGGTTCATCTCTATATCTGCCTGTGCTCAAAAATGTTCAGTCACTCCCAGCTCTATACTGGGCTAGAGACATTTGCCTCACCCTGGAATTCCAGACTCTCTAGAATATGAGTCCAGCCTACGTTTGGCCTCATTCTAATTATTGCCATATACAAATTTACCCACAATGTCCATACAAGTCCAACCAAACTGGACTTTTGGTTGCTTCACAACGGCCCCTACACCGGCTCTCCTACCTGCCTTTGTGCAGGTTTTTCTTTTGCTCTGAATGTTGCTCTCCTATCTTTCCTGGCTGGAATCTCTCATCTTGAAAGCCAAGTTCAAATGATTGATTGTTCTCTGATGGAGCCGTCACTGGTCCTTCCACGCTCATGTACTCATTCCTTCCTCACTACTGGTGTGCTATTAGCATTAGCTACTAGTGTCACCTACTCTAGACTGTCAGGTTCTTGAGGACAGCGAAGTTCTCCTCCTCCATCCATGTTCATTCTTTATTTGCTCATTAAAAAAAGCTGTGGGTGTCAACTGTGTGCTAGTCACGGTGCAGACAGAGGTGGGGAAGAAGCACTCAGTAAATACTGGTTGAACTGAATGCTACTGAAAGGGGCTAGTGCCAGCTGGTAGGATTCCAATGGGGGGACCAACTGCTCTAACAAACTGATGTCCTCTCTGTCGATCTTCTATTCTGAGTGTAACCATATTTGCCAAAACCCTTGCCTCAATGGGCCGTAAGTGCATATAAAAGCTGAGTTTTTATTGCCAAAGTAAAGCAAAGAACTGAGACAAATAATGAGACAGCTTATAGATTGTTCAGGGAAAAAAAAAAAATCTGCCTTTGAAATTATTAAGTCATTTCAGTTTTTATTCCAGAGTCATACAAAGCACTATCATCTGTATTATTCAGCAGTGGCTTTCAAAACATTTTTGCCGTTTCACAGTAAAAAAAAAAAAAAAAAAAAAAAAAAACCTTTATATTATGATCCAGGTCATATTTATTCATTAATTCCTTCAATAAGTAAGTATTAACTACCTACAATATGCCAAATACTATTCTCAGCAGAATACAGTAGTAAACAAAAAGGAAGGAGGGAACAAAAGCCCTTGCCTTCAAAGACCTTACATGCTAGTGGAGCATACAATAAACAAAATAAGTAAAACACACAAACACACAGAAAAGGAAGACTCATGAACAAAACCTCCTATTACTACATGCCATGTACTCTGATATTTTCTATTTTATAAACAAAAAAAAAAAAGCGGGTCACACCCCATTCAGCTATTAAGTTGGCCTCTCAATTCGGTAACGTGTTGAGACCTGCACTTTGAAAAATACTGGTCTAGACACTTTATGGAGTAGGCAGAGTGTGTTCTGTGCCGTCTTACAGATGAGACAGAGTGACACGTAAAGCTCAAGGTTCAGTGGCTTAGCCACACACGCGTACGGCCCGAGGGGAGCAACGCTGGCACTTGTCCTCAGGGCTTCTGACGGAGCCCACTGCGGCCCTCTCCATTACCCTCTGCAGCCCTCACAACTGTCGTCGTCCCTACTTCTCTTTGACTATGAAATCTTGACCTCTACCTGGAGCAGCTCTTCCCTCCCCTGCCAGGTAAAATCACATCGACACTCCTAGGCCTGTGTAGACTGCGCGTGCTCCGGGATGCGGCCCCTGTGCCACTCACTGGACGCTGGCTTCCTCACTGCTGTACCAGAGTAGGATCCTCTCCACCGTGACCTCTTTAAGAGCAAGTCTTACTCTCCTTTTCCCCCCAAAGCACAGCTTTACAGAGTAGGTATTAAAAAATACACATGGAACTGAACTGAATTTGTAAGTGACTCAAAGGAGAGGGGTGAAGGAAGTGCTTACTCTATTTGAAAGGCTGAGACCAGAAAAGATACCACTGGAAAAAAGATCTCTTTAACCGAGGTTATAAAAGTCACACATTTGGCAGAGGCTTCAACAATAAAAAACTATACAATCCAAAAAATTTATCTCCTTAGCATCAGTAGATTTAGAATGATGCCAGTAGCTCCTGGTTCACACAGAACAGAAACTTAGTCAAATCAATTCAAGAAAATGAGGGCCACCATAAGAAGGGCCAAGGCTAGCTGTGTGGACCTGAGGCAGGGCGGAGGCAAAGGCCCCAGGTGATCCTCAGCAGCAGAAGAAAGGGCACCTTTGCTGTAATGGTGACCGTTACGATGGGGACAGCTGCCAACTCACCCAAATGAAGAAAACCAGTCCCAGTTCTCAACAGAAAGAATCTAAATGGCACAGCCGTATCTAGGATTGTCCACTCCTTTTCATATAGTTTAGGTAAGATGGGGCTGTGTGGTTGGTACAAATATCTAAGGGAAGGAGAGAGAAGAAACTCTTCGAAAAGGGAGATGAACTTTTTCTAATTATTGACCCAAACTGGAATCTCAAGTTTAAATTTCAGGCTACCACCAGAGAGGGAGGATGGGGACTCAAGGCCAAGATGAGGTCAGTTACAAAAAATACTATATCTGTGACATAGTAGAAAACTTAATTTCAGTCCTATTAAAAGTAAAAAAAATGTCGATGTTAGCTAAATGACCTCTAAGTTTCAGGGACCTACAACTGAATTCTCTAACCCATGGTTTTCAGACTTTATTTTGAATTAGAGACACTAATTCCGTGGGACTAGGGTCAGCTGTAAGGACTGCATATTTAAATAAGCACCCTGGATTCTGTTAAAGATGTATCATGTTGAGAAACTTGCTTAACCTAATTCTTTCCTTTTTACAGTAACTAAAAAGGGGCTCAACTTTAATTAATGTTTCTAATTAGAGCAAAAATGGGCAGTAAAACTGTACAGGCACACCATTTATGCAGTAACACTAAATAAGAGCATATACAAAATTTAAAACTACATTTCTTATTAATTGTTTTTAATAGCATTTAGTCACATAATTTGTAGTGGCATAGGTTTATAAAAGATGTTTAAGACTGGTTGGTAACTTAGTCTTATCTTGGGTTTTCCTTTAAAATTGAGAATTGGGGAACGAGTCACAAGTTAAAGGATATTTCAGGATACGTTGATTATAAACTCAAAAGGTACACTGATATCAATTCTATAAACAGCAAATGTGAATGTAACTTATTAAAGCCTATTGGTTCACATTTTTAAAAAGCACCCTCATTTGTTTAAAGTTAAGTACTTTAAATGGTTATTGAAAGTCTACTGTAGACATAATATACTCAGTCCAACTAGCTGGTGGTGGGGTGGGTTTATATGACCACATCCAATTAATTCAGAGTCTGACTCAGAATTAAAAATCAAACTGCATGACACAAAAGTTACAGTCATGGGTAGCATAATCAGTTCCTCAGATAATACAGCTTCCAGAGCTTTCATCATCCTGGTCACCCTTCTTTTTTGTTTTCACTTACACATATCTTTCTTTTAAAGAAACAAAATATGTAAAAGTTCACCAAAATTCGGCAAGTCACAGTTTGTATAGCACTAACTGATAGTAGCTTTGGCATTTGATATTACAAAGTCACTTTTGTTACAAATATTTTCTTCATTCTGGGTCAAGGCGAGGTAAAACAGGAAGAATAAGATTCCCAAATGCAGAATCCTGAGTTATGAAGTATCCAGATGAATGTGCATGTGCATGCTGGGGAAGAGTTAAAAAAAAAAGAAAAAGAGAAAAAAGGCAATTCAGCTATTAAGAGTCACAATTCTTCAACCAAGGCATTAAAATTACTTATCCTTTCTGAGTGCTTGAGACCAAATTTGTTTTAAAAATCAGTTCTTATGCTGTTAATTTTGTTTAAATACACAGGAGATGGACAATAATAAAGAATTCATATTAACAATTTGCACCAGGTACTAATATATCATCCCCACTCTCTCCCCTGTGATTCTCTTCAGTCAATAATTGAGTCGAAGACATGAATTACTTTGTTCCTTGGAGTGGGGAGGAAATCTAGCAACAAAGGTCCCAAAGTATTCTGCTCTTGGTCAGTAAAGCAGGAGAGTGAGAAAGAAGGGCAGTAGTTGGAAGGAGAAGGGGGAAAGACAGCTGATTACTGGTGATTAAGATACCAACATTTTGTAGAGGATGTTGGCATATAAATAACAGAAAACCACCAGTGACGTCCCTTGTCACTAAACAAAGGACTGTTCATAGGTTGTCTAAAGTGAGATGATCTTTAATATCCCTTCCAATTCTGAGATTCTAAGGTTTAAAAGCCTAGGTAACGATGTCTAGTGCAAGGTTTCTAGGAATCTTAGTTAAATTATCCAAGATCAATGAAATACTAAAATTGTTGATCATAGTAAGAACAATTTTTTTAACTGATAGATTATCACATTCCTATAGTCTTTAAACATTTCCTGCACAACAGACATGCTGACCATTAAAAAAAGAATCCAAACAACAATAATAAACCGGTAAGACTATCAAAGGACATAATGTCACGACAAATTTGAAAAAATAGATATGTACTATTAAACTAGCCAGTTCATCTTTCAAGATCATTCTGTCCATCCAAATACCCTAAACTCTTCTGTGTGCAGCGGTCCCTTGCCAGGTGTGGCACAGAATCAATCATGACCACGTCAACACCATGAAAGATACTTTCATTACTGCCGTATCTGGTCCTTCAAATCCTCTGGGCATGACTGAACGTCAGCAAACAACTGCAATTACGTGTGGAACGTTTCTATTGATATTGCTCCACTGAAATACAAAATAAGAAGCGTGCTGGTTTCCAAGCCCCAGGAAATCTCCAATGAGACAAGAATGTCAGCCACACTTTCCTCACCTGCAAAGCCGCCTTCTGCTGGGCTGCAATGTGCTGCTGCTCAGCGTGGTCCCGGAAGTCCTTGTTAAGAGAGGGTCTCGAGAGCGCAATGCTAAAATGGGAATCTTAGTTACTTGACTGTTTAGAGACTCCCTTCCTTCTGAATCACACTGTTCATTAGATATTCTAAATAGGGATTACAAAAAAGAAAGAAAGAAGAACTTCCTGAATAAGTCTTTTTTCCTTCTCCCACTGTCTACATTAATTTATATGAAGAAAGCCTATATTATTTACTAGGGCTTCAGATTATCTCCTTTTTATTGATGATTTATGGTCCTCTGCTTTCAAACAGATTTGAGGTACTCTGGTCTATCATAAAGTTACATTTATGATGAAAACTAAAGAGTTGAATGTTTCAAGCAGAAGGTAGAACATGCAAAGGTAGGACTGGAGGTCAGGGCTCAGGAGGGGAGAAATGGGTTGGCAAAACATGAGGCTAGGGAGGAAGGCAGGTGCCGGGATATATAGAGCCTTGTGAAATAAATTAAGAAATGAAGACCTTATCCTAACAGTGAAGGGAGACTCCCAAGAGTGTTACAAGCAGAAGAGTGACTCGATCAGAATTATCACACTACGGTTCAGAAAGACCGCCACTGTGGCAGACAGTGCTGGTCATCTCCCCAACAACTGTTGCTCTCCCTCCTTCCTCGCTAATGGAACCCACACTTAGTTCAATTATCGTTGGTCCCATTCTTCATGGTGGGCCAGGTTATCCCCCAGGGGGTGAACTTTGACTGGTATAAGACAACACCATTTCCCTTGCTGGTTTCCTGTTTAGGCAAGAGAAAGGTTCACAATTCTGGGCAGCTAGACTTCACGGGTAGTCTGCTTGAAGGCTTTGAGAACGTTTTCCTCACTCTTACAAAATGGACACAGGAGAGGAACCTTTCTGGCTTTTGCCTCTACGGGGGCTCGGTGTACAGTGATGCCTAGGCTACTGCAGGCATATTCTGACCAGTAAGGAGGTGCTGACCCATGGAGAAGGGCAGAAGGGAGAGAAGGAAGCTGGGTCAGTGCTGACACTGGTGTGCCACTGCAGTAAGCCATTCTGGAACCACCTTATCTTCACGCTTCTGGTTAACCTATATCCTAACATTTTTGCCAACTTTTTGGTTTTCTGTTACTTCCAGATTAAAACATCCTAACTGACACAACTGATAAATGTATTCGAGAGAACTTAAGACTGTGGGAAATTCAGGAGGTAGTAACTGAGGCAAAAAATGAAAGTGGCCAGGACCAGGGCAGCATCAGTTGCAATAAAGAAAAATGGACAAGTTTGAGACACATTTCAAAATATAAACATAAGAGAATGATAAATGTTTAGAGATGGAAGCAAAAGGGAATAATAAACAATTAAAGTTCACATTTCTGACTCTGATTACTAGTAGATCTGTACCACTCATGGAGACAAGCAAGCCAACAATATTAAGTAGGTAGAGAGGGAGGGAAGATGAGTTCGGTGTGGGACATACTCAGTTTGAAATGCCTGGAAGACATCAAAGTGCAGATGTCCAGGAGGCAGTCTGGTGCTTGAGACAGAGGACGAGGCTGGAGATGCAAATGTATAAAAGTAACTGGCACATAAATTACAGGCTGTGAAAGTGAAAGCAACTGTCCAGTGAAAAGACATAGACTGGGAGACTGGATCTAGAACAGAACTCTGAGGAATATCAACATTCAAGAGACAGGAAGTGGGACTTCCCTGGTGGCTCAGTGGTTAAGAAGCTGCCTGCCAATGCAGGGGACACGGGTTCGAGCCCTGGTCCAGGAAGATCCCACATGCTGCGGAGCAACTAAGCCCGTGTGCCACAACTACGGAGCCTGCGCTCTAGAGCCCGCGAGCCACAACTACTGAGCCCGTGTGCTACAACTACTGAAGCCTGTGCGCCTAGAGCTCGTGCTCCGCAACGAGAAGCTACCACAATGAGAAGCCCACGCATCACAACAAAGACCCAACACAGCCAAAAATTAATTAATTAATTAATTTAAAAAAAAAGAGAGAGAGAGGCAGTGGAGAAATGTCTGCAAAAGAAACCAAGATAGTGTAACAGTGGATGAATGGAAGCCAAGGAAAGAGAGTATTTTAAGGAGGGCACTGTATACAATGGAATACCACTCAGCCATGAAAAAAAAGAAAGAAATCTTGCCATTTATGACAACAAATACCATATGATCTCACTTATATATGGAATCTAAAAAACAAAACACACAAAACAAAATGAAAACAGACTCATATACACCTGAAACTAACACAATGTTGTAAATCAACTATACTCCAATAAAAAAATTTAAAATATATATTAACCAATTAAAAAAAGAAAACAGACTCATAGAACAAACAGGTGGTCACCAGAGGGGAGCAGGTTGGGGGTGGGCAAAATAGGTGAAGGGGATTAAGAGGCACAAACCTTCAGTGAGAAAATAAAGAAGTCACAGGAATGTAATATACAGCATAAGGAATATGATTCATGATACTGTATTAATTTTGTGTGGAGACAATGGTTCTTAGACATTGTGGTGATCATTTCATAATGTATGCTCATGTCAAATCACTGTGTAGTACACCTGAAGTTAACACAACTCCACTTCAATTAAAAAAAAAGAAAAAAACAGGAGGGAGCAATCAGTGGTGTCAAATAATGCTAGGAAGTCTAACAAGAAAAGGACTTTGGTCCACCAGATTTAGCCACAAGGAGGTTGCAAGTGACCTAGGCTCAAACCTGTTCTTTGGGTTGGAGGTGGGGAGGCGTGGAAGTCAGATTGTAGTGGGCTGGGGAGTAAATAAGTGAGAAAGCAAAGGTGAGTACGTACAGACAACTCCTTTAAGAGGTCTGGCTGACTCTGCACACCTAAAAAAATAAATTAGCTCTAGCTTTCACGTGAATCCTTTCCTGTATACCTGAATTCACCAGGGACAGTCCCCTGAAGAAACAGAAGAATATTTTATACTATATTATACTTTTATTAGAAATCAATCTAACAAGCTAATAAAATAACAGAAACAGATAAAAAAAAAAAGAGAGGGGAAAGTTAGGGTGGTGGCTGAATGGGATAACGGATGTCAGGGAAGAGATTTAAGATGGCAGAAACGGAATACAATAAAGATCATTAAGCTACCGCAACTTTACCTATTTTGCATAATGCTTAAAAAGTGGGACATTAACAATAATTTCAGTAACAAAAAAACTATACAAAACTCTTTTCTTTTTTTGAATGTAGGCTGTAGGGAAATTTTAAGTCTGATTAGAATTAAAATATTTAAAATCTAAGCAATTAAATAATCTAACTTTTCAAGTCTAACTAGGAAATAAAACATAACATGTTAAATTCCAATGTTAAAGAAACAAACCATTGCCAACCAATTTCAGTTATATTGTCCAAGATATTTTTTATATCACTGAATATAAAAACCACATTATTCTTCAATACCTAGCTCCAGGATGATTTGTTGAAGATTGGTTCTGCATTAGTAATTTTCTTTTTTCTTTGTCCAGTTCTGCCAAGATTGCAACTCTATTTTTGTTTTGAAAACCTAAAAAAAGAGAGAGTGTTGGGGACGAGAAAGAGAAATAAAATGTTTTAGAGCTGTTTTATAAACCTAGGCTACCTAGAAACCCAGAAATCAAAATTCTGTTCTCTAACACGATAACGAACCCACTAGTAAGCAGTTTCCCTAGATGGTTACTATCTCCCTACTGCCTATTTTCCAGCAACTTTAACAGGATAATATGCAAAGGATAATACTGACTGAGGACTTTTTTAAGACTTAGTTCTAAAGAATTTTAATCATCAAAGTATGGGTAACAGCATTTGTTTTATAACAAAATCTCTGCAGCCCCAAATGCTACAGGGACCAATCTCTATCCTGCTCTATCTCCGGGAGTGAAGATTTTCTTAGTTCTCAGTTTTAGGCCTCTCTGTGAATGCCTCTTTCAGGAGGGGAAAGCATTAGATACACTCAGGTCAAAACAGTATTTTTCTTAACTGCTTTCATTCAGAGATGACACACAGTCTTTCAAGGAACAAGTCAGAGAACTGCAACTGACTAGAAAGCAATTCTGAGAGAGAAATGGAACATAACTGACAGGGTACAAACAGGTCCCTTATCAAATCCTGAATACTGGGCTCAATTTTGAGCTCCAATTTTAACATAAGATCTACAGCAGAGGTTCGAAGTCCTGGCCCAGGAGCAGCATCCAACTCTGTTTTTAAAATCTGAATTAAATGCCAACATGTAAACACTGTATACAAAATTCTCAGATTACTTGCTTCTCTTGAAACATCTCAAGGTCTGGCGTAGGGGTCTGGATGCCCCCATGGCAACAATTAGGTAGAACAAAGAAACAGTTGTCCCCTTTAGCTGGGCACTCTCCAGCTTGTTACAGGCCTTATCAGATTTGTTTATACCTGTAGGCATTTAAGTTTCTGATCCCTAATTTAGAAGAAAACAAATGGAAAGGTTAAAGGATTAGGAAAAAAACTATGGAGGCAAAAAAAGGCCAGGGGCCTCGAATCACTGGGTTAGCATCACTGCGCTGGAAGAAAGCATGAAGAATGGGGAAGGAGGGAGCTTTCAAGCAGAGCAGCAGCAAGCACTCCTCAGGGTACTCACATGAGGGATTTTAAGCACTTTATATTGATCGCAAAGGAGAACTGGGCGGTAGGATGCATATTTCCTCCTCTCCTGGGAGAGGAGTCAGGTCAGGGACAGCGCAGGATGTACAAGGAACAGGAGCATTCACTGAGATTAACACTGAGACTGGGCTGAACCAGAAGCAGCTGAGGCTTGCGGCACTTTCCCCTAAACCTGCTCTTAAATCTAGCAGCAGTAAACTGACTCAGGCCAGGCCAGAAATGGGCAAAACCTGTCTCTGCCACAGCCATTTTAGGAATTTATCATCTCCATTTTCCTTCTCTGCCCCCTCATGCTTATGCCATCAACCTGTCATCAAATTCTAGTAATAGCAGACTCCTTTCTGGAACAGATAATTCACACTAACACATTCTGGTACTTCTGAGGAGATGATTTTGCAAGCCTTCCAGGTGATTCTTCATCTATTCTAATCCTAATTCTAATCTTCCTTCCTGCCGACCTCTTAGTTAATCTTCCAGGGAAGAAGCTCTATAAGGCCTTTACAGGCCACATGTCATTACCTGCTCCACCCAACCTCATAGACAGGACTGCCTCAGGAGAAGTCTTCTACCTAAGGAAGGATTTAATACAGAACTCCCAAGAATGTACGATACTTAACGCCTGTGAGTGCTAATGCTATGGTAAAGGGTGCCATGTGTAAAAATAATTGAAACTTTGTCGAAATACTGTTAAAGAAACACCATTACCAAAGTAATATAGAATGTCAAGTCCAAACAACCTAATTAGTATGATGTCCTAACATCTTGTAGTTTTTTAAAAAAATAATACCCATAAATTGAAAGAAAAATATTTTATTTCATTTTAAAATAACCACTAATGCAGTGTGTGTACCTGGGCACTGTATAACTTTGCAAACCTGGGAATCAGTTCAGACACTACCATCCTCGTTCCCTGTTCCGCACAGTACTTGTTTTTTATCAAAGCAGTTGCCAAAAACCCACTTCACAAAAATATGACACCGTCGAAAGTAATGTAGCACACTGGTAAGTTAAACTTATTAAATTGCCTATATTTCACCATTTTCTACCTACAGAAACAATAATTTCATATGATTCACTAACTTTAAAAAAAAAGTCACATGTCCTTCTTGGCTTGATCAATAACAGCCTCCTTTAAAAAAACTTCATGCATGTTTGACAATCGGAGCACAGGTAGCTATAGTGAACTCCCTGTTACCATGGAGATTAAGTGTGAAAATTAGTAACTATAGGCTCTAAATTAATATTAATACACTAGTTTCTTTGTCCATGACCTTTGCCCACTAAGGAGAGCTATGTTATTCTCAATCTGTTGTACTGCTCATGGTGAGCCCGTTCCCCAAATAAACCAATCAGTCAGTATCATATGGATCAGACGGGAAGTACAGAATATGGGTATTACTGATTTTATATAACAGAAACTTCCCTAAAAGTAATGTAATACAAATTAAGGTAAGATAATTATGGAAGGATAAGTATACTGTAATGTGTTATGTAAAGGAATCCAGAAGTGAGTTCTTTGTAAAGTGAAGAATGCTTTCCAGCTTGAGGTTGGCCAGGCAACAACTGGAACATTAAAAAGAGAATAATAATTATAACTAAATGGAACAAACTCAATCTATGATAAACCATGAATTCATAAAAAGATACAAAAAAGAAAGTTAGGGAATTCCCTGGCAGTCCAGTGGTTAGGACTCTGCGCTCTCACTGCTGAGGGGCCGGATTCAATCCCTGGTCGGGGCACTAAGATCTCACAAGCTGTGTGGTGCGGCCAAAAAAAAAAAAAATTAAAGTATATAAAAAGATTGTAAAGAAAGGTAAAATAATAGTCATCATGCTAATAATTAGGTTAGTGTTAACATTTAGATGTTTTGTTTCTCCTATTAAGTTTATGTCTGTTTATAAGGCATAGCTGTTTACTTTTTTGTTTAGTTACAGGAGGAAGGGGTAGATATAGGGAACTGTGGATAAGCCAAATAGTCCCAGAAAAAGCAAGTTATATACCAAGAACAGGAGGGTCAGATCAGTGCAGGTCCTCACACACACACACATCATTTGAAAGGAAACGCAGTGGTAGATGAGCACCCATGGTCACACACAATGACCAAGCAGAAACCCTGAGCTCTAACTGGATGAATTAGCAGAATATCCTAAAGAGAGCTAATGGTACAGACCTGATCCCTGATTTCTTGGGAGATGAAATGTCCATAATTCCTGGCAGGAATGCTACCAGAAAAGGGCAATTCATAATGACAACAGAACAATGGGTTATAAAATACTAATCACATTTAAAAAAAAAAAAAAAAGAAGAAGAAGAAGAGTATTTCATTCAGGGAGTAACCCCAGGTTGCAAGAAACTAAAAATGTATGAGAAAAGGCATGAGTTTAAAAAAAAAAAAAAAAATCTCATTAACTTAGCAAGTTTAGTTACAAAAGTGACCAAGTACACACCAATGCAACTTTTAAATCATCTTTAAAGGCATAAGCAACTCTTGTGATTTACCTAAGAATCAAATCCATCAACAAACCCTAAACCTTGACTAATCTGAAATTTTGTTTTGTTTTGGTAGTGGTAAGACAACCATAACCCTAGGAAGGTGTAAAAAAATTACTAAAATCCTGGGAAAGTACAGAAATAAGAATCTGGGAAGATTATTAAAATCCAAGGAAGATTAAAAAAACAAAGTACTACAGAGAGAGTAAATGAATTAATTAAACCCATGGGTTAGTATTTTAAAATAGGTTTAATTTTAAGTATAGTAAGTTTTGCAATCACTATATAAAGTGAAGTATTATAGAAGTCAAATTAATTGTAATTTAAACTGTTATTAAAGATAATTTAACTAAATAATCTTGTAATCAATTCTAAATGCTTAAAACATTCTATTTTGGAACTTAGTTCATAAGTAGGTTTAAAAACTGCGCATTAATTATGAGCAGTGATGAGGATTTTTCTCCATGCACAAAATCCCCTTAGACATTAAAGAACTTGCTAAAATAGTTAAATAAGCGGTCATTAGACAGGGGTAGCTCATAGCCTTCCTTCCCTGGTAAAGGATAATGCCTCTCTCTGTATCTCACTTAATGCCCCAGGCTCCCACCCAGAAGCCTGAGTTTTATCCTTATAATACCTCCTTCTTCCTACCCACATCCAACCAATCACCTAGTCCAACCAATTTTATATCTTCAATGTCTCTAAAATATCTTCCCCTCTCAACGCCTATTCCACAGTCTAACCAGGCAAGGTTATCTCCTGTATAACATTCAAGAACTTAATGTCTACATGTAGGCAGCTGAGAGCCACAAAAACTATTTTACAGGGAAAGGGTATGGTCAGGTCTATTAGGCTTTTACTTTGAGCTTGTCTTATGCCCTGAAACCTATGCTTCCCTCTGGAGCATTCAAAAATAATCTAGTACTAATTTACATGTCAGTTTTGTACAAAACATTTACTGTATTATAGAAATATATAAAAGTCAAGAGATAGCAGTTAGGTAATAATAATAGCTTATTTCAAATTTGAAACGTAAGGCAAAAAACTAGGTAGTCAATTGGGTTATGTGAAGTAGTTCAGTGTAATTTTCTAGAGCAAGATTCTCCCACCTTCAGAGTTTGTAATACAAACTTACTCTAAGGCATCAATATATAAAATTTAACTTTTATTCTAATCACTACATGAACTGTTTTTTTAAACACAAACTGTCTCTCGCCATAATTCAACATTTTACTTTTGCATTATTTTAAATGTATCTTAAAGTCACATGTAACTTTTACATTCTTAAAAGCATGAGAGTGTTAAAATATATTATCTCATGTACAGTAGGAATTACTTAATATTCCTTTATAACTAAACTTTTTCCTAATAAAATTATCTTAGAATAAAGCAGCACACTCCAAAAGTTCCACTTAGAACTACAGCTCTATCTCCATTCACAATCATATATATTCTCATTTCCATATTCACTTATAGAAACATTTAACTCCCACACATTTCTGTGTCACTAAAAATATTCTGGAGTAACTAGCATTACAGCAAATTGCATTTAAAACCTAACAGCTGATATTCACTTTGCATGAATAGTTCTATGACTCTTCAACAAGGACTAATAGGAATTCCTTTTATTGAAAAAAATCTAAAACTAAAGAATGAAAATTATTGTTTGATTAGTGGGGTTATAGACAATCTACTTTCCAATTACAGTTGTTATATTGCTTTCATAACAATTTTTTAAAAGATATTTTAAAATATTCAAATCCTTTCAAGTGACTATCTTACAAGCTATATACTCTTCACAACTATACAGTAAATGAACTATCATCCTAAAACAGCTGTTTAGGGGGAGTTCCCTGGTGGATTAGTGGTTAGGATTCCGGGCTTTCACCGCCATGCCCAGGTTCAATCCCTGATTGGGTAACTGAGATCCCACAAGCCATGTGTCACGGCAAAAAAAAAAAAAAAAAGACAGCTGTTCAGTATTGGAGGAAAGTCACAGTGGCACTATTAGTTTAACATGTTTTAAGTTATTTACTGATTCAACATATATTTATTGTGTATCCATGACATACATACAGGCACTAAGGTAGAGTCTAAGGATGAAATGATGAGCCACAACTTGATTTGATGCTAGTTCTCATGGTTCTTAAACATTCCCGTGAAGATAGAGATTATCAAATAATTACACAAATGAATGTATAATTAGAGTCTAAGATGAGTAGTCTGAAATAAAGAAATAACATTCTATAAGCATTAAAAACAATCATTATAGGAATCAAGGTTTTTTTTTTTTACATCTTTATTGGAGTATAATTGCTTCATACTGTTGTGTTAGTTTCTGCTGTATAACAAAGTGAATCAGCTATATGTATACATATATCCCAATATCCCCTCCCTCCCACCCTCCCTATCCCACCCCGCTAGGTCGTCACAAAGCATCAAGCTGATCAGCCTGTGCTATACAGCAGCTTCCCACTAGCCATCCATTTTACATTTGGAAGTGTATATACGTTAATGCTATTCTCTCTCTTCATCCCAGCCTCCCCTTCCCCACCCCATCCTCAAGTCTGATCTCTACATCTGTGTCTTTATTCCTGCCCTGCCACTAGGTTCATCAGTACCATTTTTCTATATTCCATATATATGCGTTAGCATACGGTATTTGTTTTTCTCTTTCTGACTTACTTCACTCCGTATGACAGACTCTAGGTCCATCCACCTCACTATAAATAACTCAGTTTTGTTCCTTTTTATGGCTGAGTAATATTCCACTGTATATATGTGCCACATCTTCTTTATCCATTCATCTGTCAATGGACATTTAGGTTTCTTCCATGTCCTGGCTATTGTGAATAGTGCTGCAATGAACATTGTGGTACATGACTTATTTTGAATTATGGTTTTCTCAGGGTATATGCCCAGTAGTGGGATTGCTGGGTCATATGGTAGTTCTATTTTTAGTTTTTTAAGGAGCCTCCATACTGTTCTCCCCAGTGGCTGTATCAATTTACATTCCCACCAACAGGAATCAATGTTGAATCAACTTGACCTAGACTGGGAGTAGGGGGAGCAGTGTCAGAGAAGTCTCCCACAAGAAGTAATGCTGGAGCTGAAATGTTAGATTAATTAGGTTAATTAGGGGTGGGGGACAAAATAACACTTCCCCCTTTAGAAAGATCACTGTAGCTACAAGGTTGAGAATACACTAGACAAGAGAAAAAGAGACTATTACAGTAGAACAAGGTGGAGATGACAGAAGTTGTTAGTGGCCAGGGAAATGGAGAGAGATGAACAGACCCAAGAGCTTTTTAGGAAGTTAAATCAACAGGACAGTGATAGAATAAATAAGAAGTCAAGAATGAGGAAGAAGGTGTCATGGATGGTCCTGAGGTTTTTGGCTCATACAGTTAAATGGTATATTATTTGTACTGCTGCTGTAACAAATTACCACAAACTTAATGGCTTAAAACAACACAAATCTATTATCTTACAGTTCTATAGGTCAGTAGTCTCACTGGGCTAAAATCAAGTGCTGCATTCCTTTCTGGAGGCTCTAGGAGAGAATCTGTTTCCTTCCCTTTTCCATCTTATAGATGTGCCTGAGTTCCTTGGCTTGTGGTCCCCCTTCTCCAACTTAAAAGCCAACAATACTGCATGTCTCTGACCCTTCTGTGGTCATTTCTCTCTGACCACAGCCAGGAAAAAGTTCTTTGCTTTTAAAGACTCATGTGGGAGGGGGACCTTCAAGATGGTGGAGGAGTAAGACGTGGAGATCACCTTCCTCCCCACAAATACATCAAAAATACATCTACACGTGGAACAATTCCTACAGAACACCTACTGAACCCCGGCAGAAGAACTCAGACTTCCCAGAAGGCAAGAAACTCCCCACATACCTGGGTGGGGCAAAAGAAAAAAGAAAAAACAGAGACAAAAGAATAGGGATGGGACCTGCACCTCTGGGAGGGAGCTGTGAAGGAGGAAAAGTTTCCAAACACTAGGAAGACCCTTCATGGGCAGAAACGGGGGGTGGCGGGGGAGAAACTTTGGAGCCACGGAGGAGAGCACAGCAACAGGGGTGCAGAGGGCAAAGCGGAGAGATACCCCCACAGAGGATCGGTGCCGACCAGCACTCACCAGCCCGAGAGGCTTGTCTGCTCACCCGCCAGGGCGGGTGGGGACTGGGAGCTGAGGCTCGGGCTTCGGTCAGATCCCCAGGGAGAGGATGGGTTGGCTGTGTGAACACAGCCTGAAGGGGGCTAGTGTGCCACAGCTGGCTGGGAGGGAGTCTGGGAAAAAGTCTGGAACTGCCTAAGAGGCAAGAGACTATTGTTTCGGGGTGCACGAGGAGAGGGGGTTCAGAGCACTGCCTAAACGAGCTCCAGAGACGGGCACGAGCCGCGGCTATCAGCGCGGACCCCAGAGACGGGCATGAGACGCTAAGGCTGCTGCTGCTGCAGCCACCAAGAAGCCTGTGTGCAAGCATAGGTCACTATCTACACCTTCCCTCCCGGGAGCCTGTGCAGCCCACCACTGCCAGGGTCCTGTGATCCAGGGACAACTTCCCCAGGAGAACACACTGCACGCCTCAGGCTGTTGCAACAACGTGCCAGCCTCTGCCGCCACAGGCTCGCCCCGCATTCCGTACCCCTCCCTCCCCCCGGCCTGAGTGAGCCAGAGCCCCCTGATCAGCTGCTCCTTTAAGCCCCTCCTGTCTGAGCGAAGAACAGATGCAAGAGGGTCACCTACATGCCCTCTGTACATGCAGAGGTGGGGCCAAATCCAAAGCTGAACCCCAGGAGCTGTGAGAACACAGAAGAGAAAGGGAAATCTCTCCCAGCAGCCTCAGGAGCAGCGGATTAAATCTCCACAATCAATTTGATGTACCCTGCATCTGTGGAATACCTAAATAGGCAAGGAATCATCCCAAAATTCATGTGGTGGACTTTGGGAGCAACTGCAGACTTGGGGTTTGCTTTCTGCATCTAATTTGTTTCTGGTTTTATGTTTATCTTAGTTTAGTATTTAGAGCTTATTATCATTGGTAGATTTGTTTATTGATTTGGTTGCTCTCTTTTTTTTTCTTTTTTCTTTTTATATATATATTTTTCCTTTTTCTTTTTGTGAGTGTGTATGTGTATGCTTCTTTGTGTGATTTTGTCTGTATAGGTTTGCTTTTACCATTTGTATTAGGGCTCTCTCTATGCGCTTTTGGTTCTTTTAAGTATAGCTTTTAGCGCTTGTTATCACTGGTGGATTTATTGGTTTGGCTGCTCTCGTTTTGTTTTTTTTTTTAATTTTTTATATTTTAAGAATTATTTTTATTTTTTATTTTAGTAACTTTATTTATTATTATTTTTCTTTCTTTCTTTTTTTTCTCCCTTTTCTTCTGAGCTGTGTGGCTGACAGGGTCTTGTTGCTCTGGCCGGGTGTCAGGCCTGAGCCTCTGAGGTGGGAGAGCAAGTTCAGGACACTGGGCCACCAGAGACCTCCCGGCCGACGTAATATCAATTGGTGAGAGCTCTCCCAGAGATCTCCATCTCAATGCTAAGACCCAGATCCACTCAACAACCAGCAAGCTCTAGTGCTGGACATCCCATGCCAAACAACTAGCAAGACAGGAACACGACCCCACCCATTAGCAGATAGGCTGCCTAAAATCATAATAAGGTCACAGACACCCCAAAATACACCACCGGACGTGGTCCTGCACACCAGAAAGACAAGATCCAGCCTCATCCACCAGAACACAGGCATCAGTCCCCTCCACCAGGAAGCCTACACAACCCACGGAACCAACCTCACCCACTGGGGTCAGACACCAAAAACAATGGGAACTACGAACCTGCATCCTGAGAAAAGGAGACCCCAAACAAAGTAAGTTAAGCAAAATGAGAAGACAGAGAAATACACAGCAGATGAAGGAGCAAGGTAAAAACCCACCAGACCAAAGAAATGAAGAGGAAATAGGCAATCTACCTGAAAAAGAATTCAGAGTATTGATAGTAAAGATGATCCAAAATCTTGGAAATAGAATGGAGAAAATACAAGAAACATTTAACAAAGACCTAGAAGAACTAAAGAGCAAACAAACAATGATGAACAACACAATAAGTGAAATTAAAAATTCTCTACAAGGAATCAATAGCAGAATAACTGAGGCAGAAGAATGGATTAGTGACCTGGAAAATAAAATAGTGGGAAAAAAATGCTGCAGAGCAGAATAAAGAAAAAAGAATGAAAAGAATTGAGGACAGTCTCAGAGACCTCTGGGACAACATTAAATGGACCAACATTCGAATTATAGGGGTCCCAGAAGAAGAAGAGAAAAAGAAAGGGACGGAGAAAATATTGGAAGAGATTATAGTTGAAAACTTCCCTAATATGGGAAAGGAAATAGTCAAGTCCAGGAAGCACAAAGAGTCCCGTACAGGATAAATGGAGAAGCACGCCAAGACACATATTAATCAAACAGTCAAAAATTAAATACAAAGAAAAAATATTAAAAGCAGCAACAGAAAAGCAACAAATAACATACAAGGGAATCTCCATAAGGTTAACAGCTGATCTTTCAGCAGAAAGTCTGCAAGCCAGAAGGGTGTGGCAGGACATATTTAAAGTGATGAAAGGGGAAAACTTACAACCAAGATTACTCTACCGAGCAAGGATCTCATTCAGATTCAACAGAGAAATTAAAACCTTCACAGACAAGCAAAAGCTAAGAGAATTCAACACCACCACACCAGCTTTACAACAAATGCTAAAGGAACTTCTCTAGGCAGGAAACACAAGAGAAGGAAAAGACCTACAATAATAAACCCAAAACAATTAAGAAAATGGTAACAGGTACGTACATATCAATAACTACCTTAAATGTAAATAGATTAAATGCTCCAACCAAAAGACACAGACTGGCTGAATGTATACAAAAACAAGACCCGTATATATGCTGTCTACAAGAGACCCACTTCAGACCTAGGGACACATACTGACTGAAAGTGCGGGGATGGAAAAAGTTATTCCATGCAGATGGAAATCAAAAGAAAGCTGGAGTAGCAATTCTCGTATCAGACAAAATAGACTTTAAAATAAAACTATTACAAGAGACACTGAAGGACGCTACATAACGATCAAGGGATCAATCCAAGAAGAAGATATAACAATTGTAAATATTTATGCACCCAACATAGGAGCACCTCAATGCATAAGGTAAATGCTACTAACAGCCATAAAAGGGGAAATAGACAGTAACACAATCATAGTAGGGGACTTTAACACCCTACTTTCACCAATGGACAGATCATCCAAAATGAAAATAAATAAGGAAACACAAGTTTTAAATGATACATTAAATGAGATGGACTTAATTGATATTTATATTATTTTGGACATTCCATTCCAAAACAACAGAATACACTTTCTTCTCAAGTGCTCATGGAACATTCTCCAGGATAGATCATATCTTGGGTCACAGATCAAGCCTTGGTAAATTTAAGAAAACTGAAATTGTATCAAGTATCTTTTCTGACCACAACACTATGAGACTAGATGTCAATTACAGGAAAAAAATCTGTAAAAAATACAAACACATGGAGGCTAAACAATACACTACTAAATAGCCAAGATCACTGAAGAAATCAAAGAGGAAATCAAAAAGTACCTAGAAAAAATGACAATGAATACACGACGACCCAAAACCTATGGGATGCAGCAAAAGCAGTTCTAAGAGGGAAGTTTATAGCAATACAATCCTACCTCAAGAAACAAGAAAAATCTCAAATAAACAATCTAACCTTACACCTAAAGCAATTAGAGAAAAAAGAATTTAAAAAAACCCAAAGTTAGCAGAAGTAAAGAAATCATAAAGACCAGATCAGAAATAAATGAAAAAGAAATGAAGCAAAGATCAATAAAAAAATAGCAAAGATCAATAAATAGCAAAATAGCAAAGATCAATAAAACTAAAAGCTGGTTCTTTGAGAAGATAAACAAAAATAATAAAACATTAGCCAGACTCATCAAGAATAAAAGGGAGGGCTTCCCTGGTGGCGCAGTGGTTGAGAATCTGCCTGCCAATGCAGGAGACACGGGTTCGAGCCCTGGTCTGGGAAGATCCCACATGCCGCGGAGCAACTAGGCCCGTGAGCCACAATTACTGAGCCTGCGTGTCTGGAGCCTGTGCTCCGCAACAAGAGAGTCCGTGATAGTGAGAGGCCCGCGCACCGCGATGAAGAGTGGCCCCGCTTGCCGCAACTGGACAAAGCCCTCACACAGAAACGAAGACCCAACACAGCCATAAATAAATAAATAATTTTTTAAAAAAAAGAATAAAAGGGAGAAGACTCAAATCAGTAGAATTAGAAATGAAAAAGGAGAAGTAACAACTGACACTGCAGAAATACAAAGGATCATGAGAGATTATTACAAGCAACTATATGCCAATAAAATGGACAACCTGGAAGAAATGGACAAATTCTTAGAAAAGCACAACCTCCCAAGACTGGACCAGGAAGAAATAGAAAATATAAACAGAGCAGTCACAAGCACTGAAATTGAAACTGTGATTAAAAATCTTCCAACAGGGACTTCCCTGGTGGCACAGTGATTAAGAATCCGCCCGGCAATGCAGGAGACATGGGTTCGATCCCTGGTCCAGGAAGATCTCACATGCCACGGAGCAACTAAGCCTGTGCACCACAACTACTGAGCCTGTGCTCTAGAGCCCACAAGCCGCAACTACTGAGTCCACACGCCTAGAGCCCTGCTCCGCAACAAGAAAAGCCACCACAATGAGAAGCCCACGCACCGCAATGAACAGTAGCCCCCACTTGCCACAACTAGAGAAAGCCCACATGCCGCAGCGAAGACCCAATGCAGCCAAAAATAATAAATTGAAAGAAAAAAATCTTCCAACAAACAAAAGCTCAGGACTAGAGGGCTTCCCAGGCAAATTCTATCAAACATTTAGGGAAGAGCTAACACCTATCCTTCTCAAACCCTTCCAAAATATAGCAGAGGGAGGAACACTCCCAAACTCATTCTATGAGGCCACCATCACCCTGATACCAAAACCAGCAAAGATGTCACAAAAAAAGACAACTACAGGCCAATATCACGGATAAACATAGATGCAAAAATCCTCAACAAACTACTAGCAAACAGAATCCAACAGCACGTTAAAAGGATTATACACCATGATCAAGTGAGGTTTATCCCAGGAATGCAAGGATTCTTCAATATACGCAAATCAATCATTGTGATAAACCATATTAACAAATTGAAGGATAAAAAACATATGATCGTCTCAATAGATGCAGAAAAAGCTTTCAACAAAATTCAACACCCATTTACGATAAAAACCCTCCAAAACCTCAACATAATAAAGGCCATATATGACAAACCCACAGCCAACATCATTCTCAATGGTGAAAAACTGAAACCATTTCCACTAAGATCAGGAACAAGACAACATTGCCCACTCTCACCACTATTATTCAACATAGTTTTGGAAGTTTTAGCCACAGCAATCAGAGAAGAAAAAGAAATAGAAGGACTCCAAATCAGAAAAGAAGAATAAAACTGTCACTGTTTGCAGACAACATGATACTATACATAGAGAATCCTAAAGATGCTACCAGAAAACTACCAGGACTAATCAATGAATTTAGTAAAGTAGCAGGATACAAAATTAATGCATACAAATCTCTTGCATTCCTATACACTAATGATGAAAAATCTGAAAGAGAAATTAAGGAAACACTCCCATTTACCATTGCAACAAAAAGAATAAAATACCTAGGAATAAACCTACCTAAGGAGTCAAAAGACCTGTATGCAGAAAACTATAAGACACTGATGAAAGAAGTTAAAGATGATACAAACAGATGGAGAGATATACCATGTTCTTGGATTGGAAGAATCAACACTGTGAAAATGACTATACTACCCAAAGCAATCTACAGATTCAGTGCATTCCCTATCAAACAACCAATGGCATTTTTCACAGAACTAGAACAAAAAAAATTCACAATTTGTATGGAAATACAAAAGACCCTGAATAGCCAAAGCAATCTTGAGAAAGAAAAGCAGACCTGGAGGAATCACGCTCCTGGACTTCAAAACATACTACAAAGCTACAGTAATCAAGACACTATGGTACTGGCACAAAAACAGAAATATAGATCAATGAAACAGGACAGAAAGCCCAGAGATAAACCCACGCACATATGGTCGCCTTATCTTTTTTAAAGGAGGCAAGAATATACAATGGAGAAACGACAGCCTCTTCAATAAGTGGTGCTGGGAAAACTGGATAGCTACATGTAAAAGAATGAAATTAGAACACTCCCTAACACCATACACAAAAATAAACTCAGAATGGATTAAAGACCTAAATGTAAGGCCAGACATTATCAAACTCTTAGAGGAAAACAGGCAGAACACTCTATGACATAAATCACAGCAAGATCCTATTTGACCCATCTCCTAGAGAAATGCAAATAAAAAGAAAAATAAACAAATGGGACCTAATGAAACTTAAAAGCTTTTGCACAGCAAAGGAAAACATAAACAAGACAAAAAACCCTCAGAATGGGAGAAAATATTTGCAAATGAAGCAACTGACAAAGGATTAATCTCCAAAATATACAAGCAGCTCATGCAGCTCAATATCAAAAAAACAAACAACCCAATCCAAAAATGGGCAGAAAACCTAAATAGACATTTCTCCAAAGCAGATATACAGATTGCCAACAAACACATGAAAGGATGCTCAACATCACTGATCATTAGAGAAATGCAAATCAAAACTACAATGAGGTATCACCTCACACCAGTCAGAATGGCCATCATCAAAAAATCTACAAACAATAAATGCTGGAGAGGGTGTGGAGAAAAGGGAACCCTCTTGCACTGTTGGTGGGAATGTAAACTGATACAGCCACTATGGAGAACAGTATGGAGGTTCCTTAAAAAACTAAAAATAGAACTACCATACAACCCAGCAATCCCATTACTGGGCATATACCCTGAGAAAACCATAATTCTAAAAGAGTCATGTACCACAACGTTCACTGCAGCTCTATTTACAATAGGTAGGACACGAAAGCAACCTAAGTGTCCATGGCCAGAGGAATGGATAAAGATGATGTGGCACATACACACAATGGAATATTACTCGGCCATAAAAAGAAACGAAATTGAGTCATCTGTAGTGAGGTGGACGGACCTAGAGTCTGTCATACAGAGTGAAGTTAAGTCAGAAAGACAAAAATACTGTATGCTAACACATATATATGGAATCTAAAGAAAGAAAAAAGGTTCTGAAGAACCTAGGGGCAGGATTGGGATAAAGACAAAGACTTAGAGAATTGACTTGAGGACATGGGGAGGGGGAAGGGTAAGCTGGGATGAAGTGAGCGAGTGGTATGAACGTACATACACTACCAAATGTAAAACAGATAGCTAGTGGGAAGCAGCTGCATAGCACAGGGAGATCAGCTTGGTACTCTGTGTCCACCTAGAGGGGTAGGATAGGGAGGGTGGGAGGGTGGGAGATGCAAGAGGGAGAGGATATGGGGATATATGTATACGTATAGCTGATTCACTTTGTTATACAACAGAAACTAACACACCATTGTAAAGCAATTATACTCCAATAAAGATGTTAAAAAATAAAAAAATAAATACTACATGTTCACAAAAAAAAAAAAAGAAAAGCCTAGATTGTCTGGAAGAGACTAAATACGGTCATTCAAGGTGATTTTTCTGAGAGCTCAGAAAGAGAGAACTGTACAGAAAGCTTCTATCACTATATCTGCATATATATATATATATATATATATATCTGTTTATATATATTTCATCATGAACAGAATGTTGACACAAATATGAATGTTAAAGGTGCTTCTGGGGAAGTCTCAGATGGATATGAGGAATATGTTACTGGAAACTGGAGGAAAAGCAGTCCTTGTTACAAAGTGGCAGGGAACTTGACCAAATTGTGTTCTAGTGTTTTGTGGAAAGTAAAAGCTGTCAGTAATGAACTTGGATATTTAACTGAGGATATTTCTAAGCAAAATGTTGAAGGTGTGACGTGGTTTCTCCTTGCTGCTTATAGTAAAGTGTGAGAGGGAGACAACTGAAAAAGAAATTATTATGCAAAAAGGAACCAGAACTTGAAGACCGAAAATTCTCAGCTTATTCATATTGCAAAAAATGAGAAAGTGTGTTCAGGAGAGAACACCAAAGACATGGCTGGACAGTCTTTACTAAAGAGATTATGGGTGTGTCACATGGATCCAATCAACCATCTCAGCAGAAGCACTGCCAGCTTGGACTGAAGAGAACAGAGGTGGGATGAAATGAAGGAAGGCTGTCGGACTTCTGGGGTTCTACAAGCAGGAAGTTAGATGTTAGACATGTCTGGATGCAAACATGCGTCATCCTTCGAGTACAGGGAGGAATGACTCTGAAGGTGGGTCAGGGGTCAGCAGGGCTGCTACTGCCACCATGGGTCCAGAGAGAGCACAGGCCCAGGCAGCAGGACTGTTTCCTCATTGGTTCCAGAGGGTTTGGGGACAAAATTCAGGAAGGAGAAGGCAGAGCCACCACCCTTGTTAGACAGAAAATTGAGCCAAAGAGGATTTCACTCTCGAGCCTTAAAATCTAATGGAATTTTCCACAGTAGTTTCTTAAAATTAGCAACATAGGGGCTTCCCTGGTGGCGCAGTGGTTAAGAGTCCGCCTGCCAGTGCAGGGGACATGGGTTCGGGCCCTGGTCCCGGAAGATCCCACATGCCACGGAGCAGCTGGGCCCGTGGGCCACAATTGCTGAGCCTGCGCGTCTGGAGCATGTGCTCCGCAGCGGGAGAGGCCGCGATAGTGAGAGGCCCGCGCACTGCGATGAAGAGTGGCCCCCACTTGCCACAACTGGGGAAGGCCCTCGCACAGAAACGAGGACCAAACACAGCCATAAATAAATATAAATAAATAAATAAAAATTAAAAAAAAAAAAAAGAGAGGAAGGATGAAAGGGATAAAGAGGCCTGCAAGTTGATGAGAGTCTAGGGAGCTTTAAAAAAAAAATAAAAATAAAAAAAATTAGCCACATATATATATATATATATATTTTTTTAAACATTTCTTGCTTCTCAGCTCTCTTTTTTAAATTCATTTATTTTTATTTATTTATGGCTGTGTTGGGTCTTCATTTCTGTGCGAGGGCTTTCTCTAGTTGTGGCAAGCGGGGGCCACTCTTCATCGCGGTGCGCGGGCCTCTCACTATCGCGGCTTCTTTTGTTGCAGAGCACAGGCTCCAGACGCGCAGGCTCAGTAATTGTGGCTCACGGGCCCAGTTGCTCCGCGGCATGTGGGATCTTCCCAGACCAGGGGTCGAACCCGTGTCCCCTGCACTGGCAGGCAGATTCTCAACCACTGCGCCACCAGGGAAGCCCAGCCACATATATTGTCATACAAATAATGTCAGCACACAAATGTGTGCTGTAGAAATGTTGCAGACTGGAGAGTAAAAGATGTGAGTTCTAGTACTGATGTTGATATAATAAACTAAAACTTTGAATAAATTAAAAATCTAATGGAATTTGCCCTGCTAGGTTTTGGACTTGCTTAGGACCTGTCAAGGCTTCTTCTTTCCAATTTCTTCCTTTTGGAAGGGGAATGTCTATCCTATACCTGTCCCACTATTGTGTTTTGGAAGCAGGTAACTTGTTTGGTTTCATAGGTTCACTATTGGAGAGGAATTTTGCCTCAGGATGAATCATACCTCTAGTCTCACTCATATCTGATTTAGATGCTATTTAGATGAAATTTTAGACTTAGAGTTGATGCTGGAATGGGTTAAGACTTTTGTGGCTGTTGGAATGGGGCAAATATATTTCACATGTGAGGACTTGAATTTTGGAGGCTGAGAGGGTGGAGTGTTATAGGTTAAATTGTATCCTTGCAAAACACATAGATTGAAGTCCTAAGCCCTAGTACCTCAGAATGTGACTGTATTTGGATACAGAGTTTTTAAAGAGGCAATTAAGGTTGAATGAGGTCATTGGGAGTGGGCCCTAAGCCAATATGACTCGTGTCCTTATAAGAAGAGGAGATCAGGACATGCACACACAGAGAAAAGAAAGACCATGTGAAGACACAGGGAGAAAAGACACAGGCCATCTACAAGCCAAGGAGAGAGGCTTCAGGAGAAATCAACTCTGCTGACAACTTGATCTCAGAATTGTGAGAAAATAAATTTCTGTTGTTTAACAACAACAACAAAAAAGAATTACTAATACATGCTACTACACAGATGAACCTCAAAAACATGCTAAGTGAAACCAGACACAAGAGACCATATACTGTAAGAGTCCATTTATATGAAAGGTGTCCAAAAGAGGCAAATTTATAGAGACAAAAAGTACATTAGCGGTTGCCCAGGCCTGTAAGAATGGGAAGTGACTGCAAACAGGCATGAGTTTTCTTTCTGGGTTAATGGAAATGTTATAAAATTAGATATTGGTGAAAGTTACATGCTTTACAAAGGTACTAAAGATTCCTGAAGTGTAATCTTAATACAGGTGAATCTTATAGCATGTAAATTATATCTCAATAAAGTTGTTTAAAAATTTTTTTTAAATAAAAAATAAAGACTCATGTGATTAAAATGGGCCCACCTGGATAATCCAGGATAATCTTCCCATCTCAAGGTCCTTAACCTTAATCACGTGAGCAAAACTCCTTTTGCTATGTAAGGTAACAAAGTCACAGATTCTGGGGATTATGACGTCGGCATTTTTTGGAGGGATGTGGGGAGAATACTATTCTGCCTACCAAACTCCTTAATGATATATAAAATGTATTCAGTGGTTAAAACTCAAACTTATTCAGGGGAGACTGCCTGATGTCTAAGTCTTAGCAGAATAAAAAATACAACAACATTATTAACATGAAGTAATTAGTATCAGTAACTAGTCTTCTAGCTATCTAGTTAATGGCAAACACTTCCTGTAACTTGCAGGATTAAAAAATTATTCAACTCTTAGCCACCTTTGGAATTTACTGAAAATACAGATCAAGGAAAGGAATAAGCCCTAATGTCTGCTCAGGTGATCTCCCTGTGTTCAAGTTCTCTCTCACTCAGACCCCAAGGACTTACCCCTTTTAAGCTACCGCCACTTTTTCTATCCACTGAGGTTTCTTGTCTTCAGCACTAGCTAAATAAGATGATGAAATCTCTTCTGCTTGAATCACCCTTTCCTCCTCACTCATTTTTCTTTTCCTCTTACAGATAAACTCACAGGCCCATTTCCCTGTAAGGATTTTCTGCTCAATAACAGATGGAGAAGAGATACAAAAATTAAGATGAGGTCTTTTGCCCCTAGTCTAGAGCTCCCAATTTTTTTTTAGATACTATAATTAGAATGTTCAAACCCTCCAGCTAAAGTGCAGTATGGGAAAACAATGAACAGGGGACTTGGACACAGATTCAATTTGGGTTCTCATCTCAGTATTACCAGTTACTATTTAATACTGGGAAAATTACCTCACTATGCAGGACTGATGGACATAACAGTGACAACTTTGAAGGGTGGTTATATGAAATATAGAAAATAAAAATAAAATACCTAGCACACTGCCTGCCACGTGGTAGTTGCTTAATAAATACTAGCTATTATTACCTAGTATTCTCTATCATTTAGATTGTCAACCTCACTAGATTCTTGTCAGCCCCATTCTGACAATTCTCTGTCAGTAAACTGTTTTTCATTACACAGGGTACAATTGATTAGCACAGCTTTCTAGGTTACACTCACATGACAGGCCTCCCAGGCCAGTCTGAATGGACCTGGGGATCACAAGCTCTCTTCTACTATACAAACAATCTCATGCTAGTTTATGTCATATTCTGCCTCAACTCAGTTTCATTCCTATTTGAACCTGGGCCTACAGATCAATCCTAGCATCAGAAAATTACGGTACACTCTTCGCCTTGGCAGTGAAAAATGAGACAAAAAGAAATCTAGCTTTAAAAAACGAACTCCAAATTGTGTCTTTGTGTCCACTTTCATCTTTAAAAATGTACAGATGCAAGAATTTTGAGATGATTTTTATGCATCACTAGGGTAAATTCTTAATTGAGAGGTAGCATACCTTAGTACAAGCCTGAAGGGTAAATCTGCTTTCCTTCTGGACCATAGGTGGTTTAGGTGAAACTTGTACTTGGGTCTGAGGTCAAGCAAGACACCTCCCAGGAGCTATGTTCCATTCTTACACAGAGCCCTAAAATCACAGCTAAGAGCATCCAAACTGGCCCCAAATCAATAGTTCCCACCACTTGATCTGCAGGGCTTATAGTTATTACTCTAAGCATTTTGAGATAACTATAAAAGAATCAAAAGAATTCACATTCTTTTTTTTTTTGAGGGCAATCGCTATTTTTTTTTAATTATTTATTTATTTATGGCTGCATTTGGTCTTCGTTGCTGCGCGCAGGCTTTCTCTAGTTGCATCGAGCAGGGGGTTCTCTTGTTGCGAAGCACAGGCTCTAGGTGCGCAGGCTTCAGTAGTTGTGGCACATGGGCTCAGTAGTTGTGGCACACGGGCTCAGCAGTTGTGGCTCGCAGGCTCTACAGCTCAGGCTTAGTAGTTGTGGTGCACGGGCTTAGTTGCTCTGCAGCATGTGGGATCTTCCCCGACCAGGGTCAAACCCATGTCCCCTGCACTGGCAGGCGGATTCTTAACCATTGCGCCACCAGGGAAGTCCCAAGAATTCACATTCTTTACTCAGTTTTTCACCAGGTTTCTCTGTGCATCTGAAATCAGGTTAGACCAATCTCCCAACTGCCAGCACATAATCACAGGATCTTGATATTTACCAATGATGAGAGCCTCTTTACATAGGAATGGTACCTTGGCCAAATTCCAGTTTAACAATCTGCCTCTACATATTAAATTCTCAAAATGTTACTTCTTATCAATCAAATAATTATTATGAACCTACTGAATGTTCCACACTGTGATGGATGCTAAGAGTATGAGACTTCAGTAACTGTCTGCCAAGAGCTTGTGAAATTTAGCAGTTCAGATTACTATTACAGTATGATAGGCTGCTAGATCTGAAAGAGGGCCTGTCCCCTACGCCAGAGACATTAATAAATTACAACACACAGATGAAGATTTCTTAAAAGTCATTGTTCTTTCAGTTATAAGATAATTATGGAACTTGGTATTCAATCTCCACAATAAGTAGTTCCAATACACATAAACAGTACAGAAATAATATAGAGAGTAAAATGCAATAGATCCAAATAAATAAGAATTTTAAATTTTCACTGAGAGTCTAGGAGTCTACAGAATATGATATGGACTCCCTCTGCTGGTGCCTAATAGCAGCAGCTCCATGACACCAACAATATCACTGACAAAAGAGCAACAAAAGCCAAAGGACTAATCTAAACTCGCTTCTATGTTTTTTTGTTTGTTTGTTTTATAAATTTATTTATTTATTTTTGGCTGCGTTGGGTCTTCCTTGCTGTGCGTGGGCTTTCTTTTTAGTTGCAGCGAGCGGGGGATACTCTTCGTTGCAGTGCGCAGCCTCTCATTAAGGTGGCTTCTCTTGTTATGGAGCAGGGGCTCTAGGTGCGCGGGCTTCAGTAGTTGTGGCACATGGGCTCAGTAGTTGTGGCACAGGGGCTTAGTTGCTACGCAGCATGTGGGATCTTCCCAGACCAGGGCTTGAACCCATATCCCCTGCACTGGCAGGCAGATTCTTAACCACTGCGCCACCAGGAAAGCCCTCGCTTCTATTTAGATTAAGGGATGTTTCGTAGTGGATTTGACTATGGATCAATCAAAGGCGACAGTAAAAATGATTGTGCTTTATTGCAACTGCTTAAAAAAAAAAAAAAAGAGTAACTAGCAAATTGTAAATCTTGCATATTTGTGCTATTAAAACAGACGGATAAAAATATTTAATTTGTTTTCATTTGGACTGCACTGTGTGATTTTTAGCAGCATATTTTCTCTCCAAAATAGATTTCTCTTAGTTTCATTTCGGTTCAAATTAAATTATTTTTAATCTGAATCCTTATAACTTGGTGAAAAGAGGAGGTCAAAGACCATAGGGGAATACTGACCTGTGATTAGTCCATAGAGCACACAAATCACACTTGGTTATTTGAGAGAACAGAATTGTATTAGCTGGTTACAGCCAGTAAAGCTATCACCAGAGCTAGCTTTTCACAATACCACACTTCTATAAAACTCATGTAATCTTTAGTCTGTCCTAAATGCAACTAATATACTAAAACAGATTCAGTGGGCTTCCAACTTCCAGTGCTAGCAGAATAGTTTGGTTAGAGTAATCCTGCCACAAATATAATAATAAATTCTGGAAAAAATACTAAATATTCATTATTTGAAGGCACTAGAGACTGACCAAAATCAGGCAGAAACTGCAACTGGTGAGATTTGGGAGTTGGTGGCCTTTTGCACTCCTTAATCCACGAACAGCTTGCACAGCCTCACCTTACTGGCTTGAGGTATCAGAGGACAGAGTTCAGGACTGGCAGAGTAACCAGAAAATTAGGGGAGAGACTTGAGAGGGAAAGGCAGAAGGAGTAAAGCCTAAAACATGCCTATAAAATCCACCCAAAGTTTTCGCTTTCTGCTAAACTACACATACATGGGAGAGACAAATAAAGCACTAAAGCAGCAACTGGAAGCTGAAAAGAATGAGCAGAGATTTCAGCTGCTGCCCAGCATAAGGGAGACAAGAGTTTGGAGTATGAGTTGAGCCAAGCCATCTGCTAGAATAAAAATCACATTTCAGAGGAATATAACAGAATTCAGAGTCTCTACAATGTATTAGTCATAATATCCAGTATTCAATAACAAATCACTAAGTATAGTAAGAAAAAGGAAAATGTGACCCATTCTCAAAAAAAATGCAGGCAACAGAAACCAACTCAAAAGATGATCTGGATGATGCAATTAGCAGTGACATAGGACCGGTATCTAGACTCTTAAAAAAAAATTGATAATAAAAATAACCCAAATTTTAAAAAAATGAGCAAAAGCCTTGAACAAACACTTCACAAAGGAAGTGAAAACAAACACTTCACAAAGGAAGATTTGCAATGGCCAATAAGCACATAAAAAAGTGCTTTTGCCAACATTTGTCATCAGGGAAATCCAAGTTAATACTACAATGAGATGTCACTTCACACCCTCTAAAATGGCTAAAATTGAAAAGACCAACAATGCTATATATGGAGCAACCAGAATTCTCACACTTTACTAGAGGGAATGTAAAGTACATCCACTTTGGGAAAAGGTTTGGCAGTTTTCCATAAAGTAAACTATACACTCAGCGGCTCCATTGCTAGATATTCATCCAAATATCTGCAAAAAGACTTACAAACGAATATTCAAAGCAGCTTTATTCACAATGGCCAAAACTGATACAACCCCAAAGTCTCCAAAAAGGAATGAATAAATAAATTATGGTAAATTCATACAGTGGAATACTAGTCTGCAATAAAAAAGAATGAACTATTGATACATGGCATAACATGGATGACTCTCACAGACAGTACAGTGAGTGTAAGCAACTGGACACAAACACGTTTATATGACGTTTAAAATAAAACAAGACTAAGATTAATCAAAAAATATGATGCGTCAAATAAGGAGTTTAGACTTGATATGGAGAGGAAACAGAAGCTTGCTCCAAGTTCTTAAGCAGGAGACAACTTACAAAGTGGAATTTAATGCTTTCTAGAGATTAAATTTTACTTTTGAAAACTTATTTTTAAATAAAAACTCCTTATTTGGGATGTATCTAACTTGAGTTGCTTTAGAGAGCTCTTAACACAAGTGAAACGTGTATGAAAAGTTTTTTGAGCAAACGAAAATAAAGGAGTGGATATTGCCTAGTGACAATATAACTTCTTTAAAAGTGGTTCTAATCTCAAGTAAAAGAGCATGAGAACACAAATGTCTGAGGAGGACTTAAGGTTTACAATGTGAATAATATTAACATATAGGATTAACAGCTATTAAGGATGTTACATATCTGATGAAACGTTGGACTTGCTTCAAATATGGGGTTTTACTTGGCTATTCATTTTTAATTCTGGCTCTAGTAACGGCCCTATGCTAGATTTTCTATCAAAATACTTTACTATATGAGGAAAAAGTTCCTAGCATTTACCTTGTCCTGAAGGGTTTGCTGCCATCTTCCTATTTTCTGTTTCAACTATGTTCCGTGGCAAGTGGTCCAATCACCTGTAAAAAATAATGTGCAGACACATATCTTCATCTCTTCAGAAACATATGTCTGAAGGGCACACAGACTTAAATCAAACGCCTCAAGTTATTTAATTAGAGCGTGAAGGTTAAATGTTTATTCTTGCAGATGTTGATACCAACATTCACCATTACTGTCTTTAATTACTTCATTAGGTTGTTTACCAAATACTACCAAATGTATCAACTAACTGATAGCATCAATACAATCACAGGGCTAGGAAGAAAAATCACTCATCTGTAGTGCCTCTCGATTCATTTAAAAAACGTACCCAGCAACTACTGTGTATACTGAAAGCTAGAAAGGAAAGAGAGCCGAATATTTATCGCGTACATACTCTGCACCATACAAGATTTGTAAGATGATTGAAATTAATTATTTTATTTATCACCACTTCATAGATAGGGAGATCGTGTCCAAGGTCACAAAGCCAGTGCGAAAACTTTGGACTGTTAGCTTCCAAACTTCGTGCTTTTGTACTAGGCCCTGGGGAGATCCCAAATGAGCAAGACCCTACTCCCGCCCTCAAGAAACATATAATCCGGTGGAAAAAGAGAGTCTCATTCAAGCAACCGTACTAAAAAAGTTTAACAAACGCGCTCTTTACAAGGCGTAAACAGTGCTCCGGAAGCAGAGATGAACTGATTCTACCGGCGAGACGAGGGATGCCTTCTGGGGTAAGCGGGAAAGTACAAGAGCTAGCAAACAGATGTCGGTTTGGAACGAAATAATGTTAGGTGTCTCCTGCAGCTGAAGCACAGAGCGAGCGAAGCCGGCTTAGGACGGGAGGGACAAGAGGGCCATCTTGTGACGGAGAACGTAAATCAGGGATGTGACAGGGCTGGATCTGCGTCTCAGAAAGGTCCCGCGGGGGGTGGGGGGGGGGCGGTGCGTGGAGGGCAGGAAGGGGTGGGGGCTGCGGCTGATACCAAGGAGAGGAGGGGGAGTGAGAAATGCTGGGAGGCAAGGATGACGGGGAAGCCACTGCCCTGTAGCAAGGGACGGCGGCAGCAGGTCAGCGCCGGGGCCACACACCTTCATCCCCGGCGCCGCCAGGCGGTCCTACTTACCGCGAGGCTAGAAAGCCCGGGACCGCCTCGCCTTCTGGTCGCGTTCTCCAAGGGGGCGCGACCACTTAAAGACCTGCAAACCGAGTTCAAGGCGGTGTTCTACCACCTTCCCACCCCCGCTGCGCTTCCGCCTCCTGGTGACTTACACCCGAGGGACAGGAAGTCCCGCCTCCTAACTGCTGCTCCTCACGGCGATTCGTACTTTAACTGCTACCTCATGCATACGCCACTTCCCTTCCAAAGAGTGGCAGCCAGAGAGGCTCCTGGAACCCGCAGGCCGCACCATCGGGGGCGGAGCCCGAACGGGGCGGGGCAGAGACCGGCTGGGTCCCTAGCACCGCAATTGGCTCTTTCGTCCAGGCCGCTGCGTGGTGACGTATCCTGCCGGCTCGGCTAGGTAGAGGGGGGATGGAGACCGGCTGTGTCCCTCGCCCTTCAAGTGGCGCTTTCGTCCAGGCAGCTGCAGGGGAAAAGCCACCAGGTCAGCCGGTCCTGCGACGGTGTGAATGCACTTCGGTTGGGACTGAGGCAGAGCTGCGGTTGGGACCCGGAGAATGAGCTTTATCAACCATCTCGGGTTGCGCGTCTTACGTACACAAATCCCAGTGATACTTTTCTTTTATAGTTTAAATAATTATACACTAAACTTGTAGAAATTTTTACTACTGTGCAAGAATCTGTATTTAAGGAATGGATATGCCACATCTCAGAACACTGTCTCTCCTAGTGGGATCGCCCGAAGGCCTGATTCCAGCACAGTAGAGCTACGTATCTACGTTGAACAGTAACCTTGTATTGATGTATGTCACCTGTCCTGTGGTCGTTACCCATCTTAACGTCCTTCTTAATAATCGATGTTTGCTCAGTAATAAACGTTTATGATGCACAATTTTGTTGAGCATGGATCCATGACTGAAATAATAACACTACCGAGCATTTATTAAATGCCTTGTACGTACGAGGTGCTTCCTGTGCATCAGCTCTGGTCCTGTCATTCCCTGAGTTATATATGATTCGTATTTATTTATATACTTATATGTGATTTATTTATATATTTATTTATGATTTATATATCAGACTCAGAAATGTTCAGTTACTTTATGTCTTTAGTTGAATTTCAGCGACTAAAGGCCTGTCAAATGCAAAGGTCCAGGTTCTTAAATCTCACACATTGTCTCTGCTCTGGAGGAAGGAATTCCTCTGAGACCAGCTCAGGGAGCTCAGTAGTCTGCTGACTACTTTTTTAAAAAATATTTATTTATTTATTTTTTGGCTGTGTTGGGTCTTCGTTTCTGTACAAGGGCTTTCTCTAGTTGCGGCAAGTGGGGGCCACTCTTCATCGAGGTGCACGGGCCTCTCACTATCCCGGCCTCTCTTGTTGCGGAGCACAGGCTCCAGACACAAAGGCTCAGTAATTTTGGCTCACGGGCCTAGTTGCTCCGCGGCATATGGGATCTTCCCGGACCAGGGCTCGAATCCGTGTCCCCTGCATTAGCAGGCAGATTCTCAACCACTGCGCCACCAGGGAAGCCCTGACTACTTTAATCTAGATATAAAGTGAGCATTTTGGTAGTTGGCCAGGACAACTTTTCAGTTAAGAGACCTTTCTGAGTTCTGGCCGGACGAAAATGATGACTTGGATATATATGGCTGACAGAACCTTAGGAGAATTTTTTGGTTTTAGGTTGCCTGACGAGACAATACAGAAACTAGGGCATAAGAAAACTCCAGTCTAAGTCCCAAATGGACATCCTGAACAAGCTTATTTAAGCTGAAAAGAAGAGTTCTACCCCAGAGCAACATTTTGTAATTTCCCAGTAAATTCAGCCTCCCAGGATTCGCAGAACATTATCAGGAGAAAGATAAATTTAACTTGCTGCTGATTGTTTTGCCCTTTATTTGGTGAGTGTGAGCTCTTGAACTCCCCTCTCTTCTCCTTGAGAGATTTTGGGACTTCAGTGTCACAAGAATTTTAACATATTAGTTAATAGTGGGTCAATTTACTTGGGTTCAAATCCCAGCTCTGACAGTTAATCATTTGATGCTTCAGTTCTATCATCTATAAAAAGGAAATAAAAATAAATGAGTGACCATTTCATATCCATTAGATGGCTACTATCGGAAAAAAAAAAAAAAAAACCCAGAAAATAAAATAATGAGTGTTGGCAGAGAAATTGGAACCTTTGTGCATGTAAAATGATACAGCCACTAGTGGAAAACAGTATAATGGTTACTCAAAAAATTAAGGTTTTTTTGGGTTTATACACAAAAGAACTGAAAGCAGGGCCTCAAGGAGGTATGTAAACGTCCGTGTTCATAGCAGAACTATTCACGATAGCTAGAGGTGGAAGCAACACAAATATCCTTGAACAGATGAATGAATAAGCAAAACGTAGCATATACATACAATGAAATATTATTCACCTTTTAAAAAGAAGGAAATTCTGATATATGCTACGGTGTGCAAGAACCTTGAGGATATGATGCTAAGTGAAATAAGCCAGTCACAAAAGGACAAATACTGTGTGATTTCACTTATATGAAGTACTTAGAGTAGCCACAATCATAGAGACAGAAATAGAAGGGTGGTTGCCAGGGGCTGGGGGGAAGGGGACAATGAAGAGTTGTTATTTAATGGGAATAGTGTTTCAGTTTTATAAAATGAAAAGAGTTCTGGAGATGAATGGTGGTGATGGGGGTAATTATGAAAGATCTGTGTTTTACTGGATATCTTGGTACTTGATCAGTAAGTCAGCTGATAAGTAGGTAGAGCCTACATATCTACTAGAGGAAAGTCCAAGACAAAAGGGATGCATGTGACAATCCTGTGGCACTGTTAACTGATAAGGAAATGTCAGGTAGCAGTCTGTGAAGTGCTTCCTCCTGAAGCCATTATGATTATTACAGACCTTCAGTATCAAGGTAGAGAGCTGAGAATAGTCCTCAGATTCCAGTTGGAGCCACCCTAACCCTCTTGTGCTATTTTATGATTAAATATTTATGGGAAATGCATTAAGCCAGACAGCCTTTAAAATCAACTGTGTAGGAACTTGAGACAATTACTGTATGACTTACCTATTGCTTGTAACAAATTGTCCCCAAACTTGGCAGTTTAAAACAACAAACATTTATTCTCTTACAGTTTCTGAGGAGCTGGAATCATGGCAGCATAGAGGGGTAGTTCTGGCCGAGGATCTTTTTTAAGGTTGCAGTCAAGATGCTAGCAGGGGATATAGTCATTCTGAAGCTCAACTACATGGAAGGATTTACTTGCAAGCTTACTCATGTGGCTGAGGGTACGAGGCTTCCATTCCTTACGATGCAGGCCTTCCCATAGAGTTGCTCATGACATGGCAACTCACAGCCAGAGCAAGTGATGTGAGAGTGATCAAGTCAGAAGCAACAGTATCTTTTATAACCTGATCTTGGAAGTGACGTACCAGTGTTTCTGCCATATACTGCGTGTCACACAGACCAACCTTGGTACACTGTGGAAGGGAACTATTACAAGGCTGTGACTACTAGGAGGTGGGATCATTGGGGACCGTTTTATCCATTCAGGCTGCTCCAGCAGAATACAATAAACTTGATGGCTTATAAACAACAGCAATTTATTTCTCACAGTTCTGGAGGCTGGGAAGTCCAAGATCAAGGTGCCAGCTTGGTTGGGCTCTGGTGAAGGCCCACTTCCTCATTCATGGATGGCTGTCTTTTTGCAGCAACCTCACATGGCTGCAGGGGTGAGGGATCTGAGTCTCATTTACAAGGGCATTAATCCCATTTATGAGGACTCCCACCTACATGACCTAATCACCTCACAAATGCCCCACCTCCAAAGGCCATCACATTGGGGATTAGGATTGAGGTAGGTGTGGGAGGGATACAAACATTCAGTCCAAAGCAGGGACCATCCTAGAAGCTGGCTACCACAACTATTGCTCAAACAAAATGTATTCTTACTTCAGATCCTATAATAGAAAATGAAGTGAACTTAGTCTAGGAGACTTTTAGCTACAAAAAGGGGCAGAATTGCCCACTGGCTAAGAGAGCAGCCTCTAGAACCAGACTCTCTGGGTTCAGATTCTTGCTTTGCCACTTACTGGGTGAACACTTAGACAAATTATTTCTCTGTTCCTCAATTTCCTCATCTGTGGAAAAGGGTAATAAAAGCATCCTCTACCATGATATGTCTGGTTGGACACAAGAGCATTTTCCACCTTATAGGAATACAAGGGAAGCTACCCTTGAAGGAGAAGTGGGTTTCAATTAAGTCAGGAGATAGGTGATTCGATGGTTTGGTTAAGGAGAATTTGCTTACCATGGAATGAAACCTCTAGAAACCTTAGGGGAATCTTTCATTGAATCTTTGCTGTATGCTAGGACTCTGCATGTATTATCTCAAGACCAGCCTTTGAGAAGGATACAATGATCATCTATCAATTTTAAAGATGTGGATACATTGAAACTTGTCCAAGATGCTACCATTTTTTGATTACAATAGTGAACTAAACCACTACGTGCAGTTGTCCCTTGCGTTTATAACCATGGCCAAGGATAAGAATGTGAGGGAGGGGTTCCCTGGTGCAGATTGAGTCCCACTCCCTATGTGAAGTCAGGTCTAGACCATGGTTTGCAAGCCAAGTCTGTGTGGCACAGATACCAAGGCATTAGGCCACTCTGCTTCTTCACTCATAGGGGAAGGAAAAGAGGTGTCTTCTCAGTTGGGGCAAGGAGAGGAGGTCCGCAAGAAGGGGTGAGGGTTAGATTAGAAATGTTTTGTTTAACAGATTGATTGACTTTAAAAAAGTTACTTTTATTTTGCCACTGGTTTGTCCCTTTAATTAAATAGATTGAACCCTACTGTTTTTGGTGGGCTATGAAGAGGACTGACTACACTGCATTAAACCCCTCAGGGGGCCTGGCAGCCTAAGTGCCATGTAATGCTTCATGTCAGCTCCTTCTCATTTGGTCACCTCTAAGGGGCCAACTTCCTACTACCTGCCAGTATCCTCAAAGTACCAAGAAGAGTGCTAAGCAGGTACACCTGCTGATTGATTTTTAAACCTAATGAAAGCTGAAATGTGCCCTTTTATTCATTTATTCAATAGATATTTAATGGAAGCACAAACTGAATGATTTGTCCTTGTCTATAGGATGCTTTTAAGTGTGCAGGCCAGAATCTCACTTTTGTTTTTTCACTGCTTTAAAAGCTGATCTAATCCTTTAGTCAAATAATGCTTTGTGGGCTCTCACTGTGTGCCGCTAATATGCTCTTCAGCAGTACTATTCCATTAAAGTTCAAGGTGTTTGTTCTTCTTAAACTACTGCACTAACACTGTTAACTACTCCCCAGGTTCAGTGCCATCTATAAATTTAACGTATTTGTTGAAAGACTCTTATTTGAGATCATTAATGATAAAATGCCAGCCCTATGCTTCTCCAAATCCCCTAGCATTCTTCCAGTTCCTGTAAAATTAATTAGTACCTTTAATTTACTACCCTTGGGCCAATTTTATTCAACTCTGACTTTAGGAAAGGATTGCATTCCTATTGTAACTGGAGACAAAGGCATTTGTGGTCAGGACCTAATCCTGAACCCTGGAACCTGTAAATGTTACCTTATATGGGAAAAGGGCCTTTGCAGATGTGATTAAGGATCTTGAGGTGGGGAGATTATCCTGGATTATCCAGGTGAGGCCTGGATAATCACAAATGTCCTTATAAGAGAGAGGAAGAGGGAGGTTTGACATAGGCAGAAGAGAAGATGGTGTGATCAGAGGCAGAGACTGGAGTGATGCAGCCACAAACCAAGGAATGCTGGCAGCTCCCAGGAGCTGGAAGAAGCAAGAACATTCTCGCCTCCTTAATTTCAGCACAAACTGATTTTGGACTTCTGGTCTCCAAAACTGTGAGAGGATAAATTTCTGTTGTTTAAAGGTACCAAGTCTGTGGTCATTTGTTACAGCTGCCACAGGAAACTAATATTGAATACATTACTTTTCACAGCTCACTCAGAGCACGTGTGAGAGTACTTGAGAAACAAATGCTGGAAAGACTTTTGTCTGGGTTGCATTTTAATGAAATATTTCAGGCTTACAAAAATCTATAACTAATAATATAATAGATAATGTGGAACTTACTACCTGGCCTAAAAAACAAAACATTTCAAGTACATTTGAGTTCTCCCAGGCACCCTTCCCCCACCGTGCTCCTCTCGCTCCACCTCTGAGGTAAGCCACTTTCCTGAATTTAGTTGTCATTGCTCCAGTACATATCTTTAAACTTTTGCTACATTGTATCCCTAAGATATATTAAATTGTTTTAAAATTTTATAAAAATGTTGATATTCTCTCTGATATATATATTCTTTTGCAGTTTGCTTTTTTGTTAACTATCTGAGCTGTTTCCTTGAGTGTTTTCTACATGTAAAGTACCATATTGGGCAATGTGGATGATACTAGACAAATCAGACAGGAAGATTTTGCACCAACATTATCCTGTTAAAAGAGCTACAAATGTAATCTCTTACAGTATTTTCCCATTGTTTTAAAGGAAGGTTCCTGCTCAGTAATGTCAACCCAAAAAACGCAGAAGGCTGCAAATAAGAAAAGAATGTATTTGGGGTCTTAAGAATTGCAATTCTGGAGACACAGATTTGGGTAAAACCAAGAGTGTTCTGGGGAAGAGAAAGTGTCAGGGGCTTATAAAGGCAAAAGCCATGAGGCTCTACTCTGATAGAAGAAAGGAAATATTTGTCCTTAAGGGATGGCTGTCACAAGTTACTTTAGGGTAAGGGTGTGGTAAATATCTTGAGTTTCTGAACATTGGGCAGATGTTCTGGATGTCTGTGTTAAGACAATAAGTGGTCAAAAGGTCAGATTCCTTCTGGGCTGAGATGTGCATAAATCACATTTCCTCAGGGGCCTTCCAGCTACATTTTATTTATTTATTTAATTGTTTTTAGGCTGAACCACGTGACTTGCGGGATTTTAGTTCCCCGACCAGGGATCAAACTTGGGCCCCCCGGTAGTGGAAGTGTGGAGTCCTAACCACTGGACAGCCAAGGAATTCCCCTGGCAGTATTTTAGAGAAGTCTCTTAGCAATACTGACTCCATTTTGATTTTTCTTTCACAGCATCTACCATCTACTACCTAAATATGTGACTATAGCTTTGAATTAATAACATGCCTGTCTCTCTTGCTACACTGTGGTTTATTTTAAGCATATGATTCTCCCAGGGCATTTTAAAAACATTGTTTTATTATTTTGAGAAATCTTTTAATTGGCAACAATAGGAATGATCGTTTTCTATATTTTACTCCTAACACCTGTAAATCAACACAAGTCCTACTTACCTTTACAAGATTTTCAAGGTAAATATGATATTTCTCAAAATTAAGAATTATTTACAACTTAATCACGCAAGAAAACACACACAAAACTAATACATTCAAATCAATGTTAAATTTTATGTGACCCTGATGTTTTGGCAAACTTGGTCACTATTCACAGTGTGAGGAGGATGCCCTTAGCAACAGCATGCATTTCTTTCATTTTGCTTGCCTCTCCCACCAGTTTTCTCTACTCAAGATTGTAAACTTTCATCTGCATGGCGCTGTGTGAAGTCATTTGGCTTTCAGTCGGCCCAGTACTACCCTTAGGCTCAAGCAAAAGGGGCTGCTTCCCCCACATATTAGAGGGTCTTGCACAAAACACACATGTACACATACACACACACACACTTGTTAAGGAACAGATGAGAACCTCTGTCACTTGGCACTGGCCCAGCATAACCTAGAACCTTGAATATCTGCTCCTAACACTACTCAGGCCCGATGGAAACACTTCATATCTCTTGCCCTCTGCTCTTAAAGCAAAAGGCAGCTGGGTTGGAATGCTGTAAAAGTTTTTGGGTTATGCACCCATTGAGGTCTGGGTTGGGTAGAAACCCAGTCTTCCTCCTGTGTGTCTCCTTTGCACTACTATCACACTCACAACCCTCTGACACCAGAGGTGGGGGATAGTTCCACACAATTCTGAGGCACCAGCTGAGCGTCCTACAGTCTAACTCAATTCTGACACCATCCACCTGGAGACAGCGTTAAATCCTACAGGGTGAGGGCTCGGGCCCCTGAGACTGCCCACCCCCACTTCACATGTCAACCGCAGGCTGTAGATCCTCAGGTTACCCACAACTTCTGTCTGACTTGGCGACAAATTGGAAGTTCCCATGACCTCCTTTCCACTTGGATTCGATTATATGCTAGAACGACTCACGGAACTCAGGGAAACACTTATGTCTAGCAGTTCATTAAAGGATATGATAAAGGATACAGATGAACAGCCAGATGAAGACACACATGTGGCGAGATCTGAGAGGGCCCCAAGTGCAGGAGCTTCTGTCACTGTGGAGTTGGGGTGTGTCACCGTCCTGCTATGTGGAGGTTCACCAACCTGGAAGTTCTCCAAACCCCATACTTGGGGATTTTTGTGAGACTTCATCATGTAGGCAGGATGGATCATGAACTCCATTTCCAGCCCCTCTCCCCTCTCTGGAGACTGGGGAATGGGGCTGAAAATTCCAAGCTTTTGATCATGACTTGGTCTTACTGGTGGTGATTAGCTGCCATTCAGGAGCCATCCAGGAGCCCACCCAGAATCGCCTCATTAGAACAAAAACTACTCCTGCTACCCAGGAAGTTCCAGTGGATTTAGGAACCCTGTTTCAGAAGCCAGGGTCAAAGGCCAACTATTAGAACAGAAGAGGTTCCTAATGTTCTTTTTTTTTTCTTTTAAATATTTATTTATTTGGTTGCACTGGGTCTTAGTTGCAGCAGGCGGGCTCCTTAGTTGTGGCATGTGAACTTAGTTGCGGCATGTGTGTGGGATCTAGTTCCCTGACCAGGGATCGAAGCCGGGCCCCCTGCATTGGGAGCATGGAGTCTTAGTCACTGCGCCACCAGGGAAGTCCCCTAATGTTCTTAACACTTAGGAATTCACAAGAGTTTCAGGGGCTCTGTGCCAGGAATGAGGTGGGGAGTGGAAGGCAGAAACCAACATATATTTTTCCTATTTTCTCATCAAGGTCAAAAATGGACACTGCTTTTTAGTGCAAGGAAGAGTTGAGCAGCAGAAGTACTTAGGTAAGAGAAAAAACTAATTATTCTAAATGCTTCCTCTCAGATCAGATGAATTCAATAAATTCTTGAACAACCAACAATTTTTCTCTTTAGTGCTGAAAGTCCATTTTCTTGCTTTTCTTCTTATTCTCATTTGTGATTCTGAAGTTGCTCATGAATTAGTACATTTGGACTCGTGACTGAGGAACATTTCTGCAATATTAAACAATTGATTTTCCTTTCATTTGTATATATGTCTGTTTATATGTACCATGAGTGAAGCATAATACTGATTCTTTACTGTATGACTCTAGATATTGCTTTAAGAGATGGTAAAAATTGCAATATAAGTGATAATTTATGATGAAATTAAAATTTATTCTAATATTCTATGATAATAATTTATCATATATATATCCCTATTTCAGTGTTTTAACATGATATATAAAATTTGTGATTTATTTCTGAATCTAAATATTACTTTAAGAATTAATTGGCAATTTCAGTTGTTGTTTACTTACCAAAGAACACATTTTCTCTAAATTAAAAGTAATAAAAAACTATCTAAGAGGTACGATCACTTAAGAAACTTTGTCCAATTTGACATTACTGTTGTTTAATTAATCAAGGAAGCCGTTAGACTGAGGTGGCTCTAATGCTGTGACAAACCCAAATCTAAGCCTGTAAATAACTCAAGGTTATGAAATTGAACAACCAGTCACTAAGAGCCAAGTAGGCTTTATGCTATAGACAATCCATCATTTCTTTACTTTACTTCCACCCTTTCTCTACAAAAGTCTCTCCCCAGCTCCTGTCCGTGGAGCGCTCCTAACCACTTCTGGTTTGGCACTGCCTGCTTCAAATTGATTTTTCCTCAAATAAACTCTTAAAATTTTTAATATGCCTTAGTTTATCTTTGAACACACCATTTATGTGAAAAATCTTATAATCTTATAATGTAAATAATTATTTTGCTGCTATCAAGGCAAGAAAAATAAATTTTATGAACTGTTTATGTGTCAATATTTATTTTATCACTCATACCAAATATCAACAGACCACCCAGACATGAAAAATAAAGTTAGTTGTCTTTGATATTTAGCCAGCTTTCAGTCATTTCAAAGCCATAGCTTTACACATATTTGTTAGCTGGATGTATAACTTTTAAATATTTAGACATATGGAATGTAAGCCCGCATCTGTACACTGGTTCAGGCCCCACAGATGCTCAGATGGGCCTGACTGGGCACAAGTTTCCATGTATTAAGACTGTTGCTATTCATTTGTCATTAACGTAAGGAAATTGATGTTGAAATATTTGGTAGTTTCTTGATCTTAAACAAACGTAAATATAGGGAACTGATATCTTTTTCATTAGTCAATTAAATGGTGGTCATCCAGACAACTCAGAATATGCTATGTTATGTTTTATATTCAGAATGTATTCAGAATATTAAAAAAACTTAAGATCATCCTCAAAATGAAGATGCTGGGAACATATAAGTTCCAGTGAAAATACACATTATATATACAGTTATTAGCAAAGGGACACATAATTCTGAAGTGTAAAAAAAAATTCTAATAAGAAGTAATATTGAAATTTTTTCTAAAATTGTAAATGCTTCTGTAGTGTGCCTCAAAATATATGACATGAATTCAACTTTGCTTGTTAACACGTGTCTCAAGACACGTCTGACAAAAGTGAAGCTAGGACAAAAAGGAGTGGGGGGAGCAGAGCCGTAAGGTAGACGTCTAGGATTGTGCCTGAAAATTGTCTTTGTTGCTGTTGTGTAGCATATAAATATAATTTGAAATAGAAAGTGATACGTGATAAAGTCTTTTTTTTTTTTTTAAGTGCTAAGGCCTGTTAATTGGGGTATAATGGAGGTGTTTTTTTTTTTAATGTTTATTTATTTATTTGGTTGCACCAGGTCTTAGTTGCAGCACATGGGCTCCTTAGTTTCGGCTCACAGGCTCTAGTTTCCTGACCAGATATTGAACCCGGGCCCCCTGCACTGGGAGTGCAGAGTCTTAACCACTGCGCCACCAGGGAAGTCCCATAATGGAGATTTCTTAAAATTCTTGTAATTGTATCACTTTAGGAGTGGAGAAAGGTAAGCAAAAACATTGGCTTATAACAGAATGTTGCTTAGTCTTGGAAAAGAAGTAGGAAACATTGTAAATATATTTAACTCAGATGTTTCATATGTTTTGATTAAAAATTTTTCCTTATTAGAATTTTTAAATTACAAAAGAAATAAATGCTCATTGTAATGCATGAAAGAAAACAAACGAAGTTGTAGAAAGATAATGTTAATCTGGCCTGCCCTTGCCCTGCTGTCCCATCACCCCAAGATATAAACCTAAATAGTCTGGTTCATATACTATCATGCATTTTCCTACTCTCATATAAACATATATACATGTACATTTAACATATATATGTTCATATGTAGTGATCCCACTATACATATTACTTTACCACTTGCCTTTTTTATTTTTAAAATTTATTTTATTGAAGTATAGTTGATTTACAATGTTGTGTTAATTTCTGATGTATACAACTTGCCTTTTTAAATTTAATGTATCATAGACCTCCCAACATATAGAGCTCTAATTCATTTTTTATTGCTGCATAATATAGTGTGGATGTACTATAATTTGTTCAACCTTTTCCCTTGTGATGTACACATACGTTTACACTTTCCTTTTTTTATACAAACGATGTTGCAATGAACATCTTTGCACATATATCCTTAGATAGGAGCGCTTTTATTTTGACAGCACTGTATGTTTCTGCCCACACTCTTTGAGAGTGTCCTCTCCCTAAGTCCTCAGTATCAGTGGATGCAGCGGCCAATTTCCTGCAAAGCGATGAAGTTGCAGTTTCAGGGTCCTTTACTTGAACATATATCTCTTTCCCCCCAAACCCTTACCTCCCAGGGAGAAGCCTTAGCAATTTGCTCACAGGGTCATGTATAATATTTTTGTAATATTTGAAAAAGTAAGTCATTTTATTGGCAAAAAGTTAAGACAATTGTGCCTTTCTGCTCCACTCACACTTCCCCTTGGGTTGGATGACCTTAGAGTGTCTGCAGGCATTTTTGAAAGTTGAGTTGGGGGTGCATCTATTTGAGTTTAACGGGATGTATTTATGAGGTTCACTGTCACTTCTGTAAGCCACATATTTTATGCCTGCTAATGTATCAGATTGGATCTTAGCACATTACCAACAACAAATGTGAAGCTGCAAGAAACATTTTAAACTATCAATAATAAAAAAGCAAATTTCAGGGGGGGAGGGATAAATTAGGAGTTTGGGATTAAAATATACACATTACTATATATAAAATAGATAAACAACAAGGACCTACTGTATAGCACAGGGAACTATATTCAATATCTTATAATAACCTATAATGGAAAAGAATCTGAAAAAGAATATATATGTATATAACTGAATCATTTTGCTGTATACCTGAAACTAACACAACATTGTAAATAAACTATACTTCAATTAAAAACTATTTTTAAAGCAAATTTCAATCAACCATTCTAGAAGACTTCATTATCTTTCTACTCTCTCTATAGAAAATATTATATAATATTATAGAAGAAGGTCTTAAAGAACATGCATCCAAAGACTGTGGAAAATAATATTGTAGAGGTTTGTCAGGCAGAAAATAAATAATTAAAAAAATTTTTGTGAGGCTTGGGATATTTATCAGTTTTGTAAAACTTATAATTGTGGTGTTTTACATTATCATCCTAAATAAATATTCACCTTTGTACAAAATTTTATATTTGAAATTTTGAATTCTTTTTCTTGAAAAGGGCTCCCTAAATTGTTTAAATTTCAGGCCATGTAAAACATGATCTTCACCAGATTATAATTTATTGATCTTGAAATGTTTGCCAGTAGGTTGAGCAAAGATTGCATCTTTTTGCTTTTGTTCACATTTCATAGATCTCTAGTGAGATTGAACATTTTTTTAATACTACATTGGCCATTTGTATTTCCTCTTCTTTGATTTGACTATTCATGTCCTTTTGTCCATTTTTTGATTGATTGTTTGTGTCATTAATATGTAGGAGCTCTATGTATCAAGGATTTATCAACGCCTAGAGGGTCATTTGCATTCTAAATAATTTTCTCTGGAATATCATTTGTCTTTTTTTGGTAACAGTTTTATTGAGATCTAATTCACATGCCATAAAATTCATGCCTTTATTTATTTATTTGTTTGTTTTTTACGAATATTTTCCAGCTTTATTGAGATACAATTGACAGATAAAATTATATATATTTAAGGTGTGCAATCAACTAATTAACATATCCATCAATTCACCTGCTTAAAGTGTACAATTCAATGATTTTTACCATATTCACAGAGTTGTGTGACCATCTTCACAATCAACTTTAAAATACTTCATGACCCCCAAAAGAAATCCTGTATCCTTTAGTTATCACCTCCAATTCCCCATCACAATTTGCTTTTGATATATAGTATTTTTAATATCAAATTTCCTTAATTTTCTTATAGTCAAATATCTCTATCTTCTCTTTTACAACTTTAGGTTTCCAGTTTCCAGTGTGGCTGAAGGTCTCCATTTTCTACAAGGTTATTTAAATATACTGCTAACATTTTATTTTTACATTTATATCTTTAAGTCATCTGGAATGTTTTACTTCTTAATCCTTTCCTAGCTACTAATCAAGTAGACTCCCACTTCGTGACTAGATTTCAGGACAAAATTACTGTACCTAATGAGAGAGAAGTTTCTCTTTCAACAGACTTGGGGGAGGTAAACCCTTGAGGGCCAGGCCCAAAGGGCACGAGAAAGGAGGAGGAGCATCCTTAAAAGGCAGGGTCTCAATCAGGCCACAAGTGGTTACTGCAGGGCACATCATGCCTGCTCACGGGGTGCTTTTGATACCTGCCTTGACCACAGGGCTTTCTCTTTCAAATAAAGAGTTGAAAATGGGATCCTAAAAGCAATGGTCAAAAAGGAGCCAAACTGCCCTTAGCAACAGGCTTCCAAAGACTACAGTATGGGAGGAGGGGGTGCCAGGAGAGGAGTAACAACAGTGAAGAAACCTGGCAAAGAGCACCTGGACCAGGTGATCAAAGTTAACATCATCAGTGACAAGTCATGTTGATACTATGTAGCCTTGATACGATATGATGAGAAGGGCACTTTACCTCTGTGATCTTCCTCCCCCAAACCCATAACCCCAGTGTGACCATGAGAAAAATACCAGACAAACCCAAATGAAGGGCGTTCTATAAAATGCCCGATCAATACTTTTCAAACCTTTCAAGGTCATTATATATAAGGAAAGTCTGAGAAACTGCCACAAAATAGTGGAGGCTGAGAGATATGACTATAAAATGTATTGTGGGTATTCTGGATGGGATTCTGTAACAGAAAAAGAACACCAGGAGAAAACTAGTGAAATACAATAAAGCGTACAGTTAATAGTAATGTACCAATGTTGAACTCCTTAGTTGTGACAAATGTACCATAATGATATAAGATGTTAACAAAAGGAGACTTTGGGTAAGGGGTATGTGAGAATTCTCTGTACTATGTTTGCAACTTTTCCATAAATCTAAAAAGTATTCTAAAATAAAAAGTTTAAATTAAAGTGGAGGGGGAAATATTTTTGCTAGCCACATCCTTCCTGAGGGAGTATATCTAAGGCCAAGAAAGCATCCTGCCTTCAGCAACGGAGTTGGTATCTCTAGTGCTTAATTTGAACAAATTATGTGCGTGGGTCAGAAAGGAGTTTTTCAGAAGTCATTTCCCTGTCCAAATTCCCACAGTCAGCTGAGAGAAGCCTTCTAGAACAGTCGATTCTGGATGTCCTGGCCACACTCCATGCACCCCATCCCAGAAAGCACATGGTTTACAGTGACAACAGGCCCCCCGAACCCTAACCCCCAAGATGCTGCTCAGGATCATTTTTAAGGGAGTAGTGACATGATTTAGTTTCTGGTGTCCCCTTAAGTTTCCTGATCCCTGGCCATGTACCCGGGTACTTAGGTTCTGGGCAGTAGTGTTGCTGATGGATGGACTGAAGTCAGCAAAGCAGACCTTAATTCTGAGGCTGTACTGAAATCCAGCGGCCAAGGTGAGGCTAGAACTCTGCTCTCATTCGTGTTAAATTACCTTACTTGTATCATCAATAACCTCCAAAGATCCTATCCTGAGTGACTAAGTGTGTGGCTTTTCCTAGAGGGAACTTAGGTCTGCCTTGATAACAAGAAGCTGTTGAATGAGTTAATTTGGAAGACTTTACAAGGTTGTGAACGTGGAGGAGCCAAGATACACCATCTGCACTAGAAACCGGGAGCTGAACGAACCCCATTCTGTTGCAGGACAGGGTGGTTTAAGAAGTCTCACAGAGGACTGGGTTTGATTTTGGAGAAAATGAACATTCCTACAGATAAGACTTCTAGAAGCGTCCATGTATGGGCCCCAGCTCAAAGTCTGCTATTCCAGCAAGCCGAGAGAATCAGACTAATGGCTGTGTGGTGAGTGCCGCTTCAGGTATCTCCCGTTTTCTTCATGAGTGTGGGAATGGTGTTCTGCCAGCCACATCGCAGGAAGACCCGAGTGGGGCGCAGGGAAAACCAAGCCTCCTGCTGTGCCAATCACAGAATCCCGAAACGCCAGCACAATGAAGGGCCTTATCTAGCTGGGGTGGGCAGAAGCCCTGTCTTTAGCAAGTCACCTCACCTGCACCTATAATCTGGGTACTGAGTAGAACTTTCTTGCTGTGCCCCCCCAGCACCATCTTGCTACCCGACCCACCAGTTATACAGAAAGACAAGGCCTCGTGCCCGTGTGGTCTCACTACCTCTGTATAATGAGGATGAGTCTGTGGGCCTGCATGATCATTTATCACCCCATTTACAAAGCACAGGAGGGGCTGGGCAGAGCAGGGCTGCCCGGAGCTACCACAGTGGCAAGGATCTGGGAAGAGCTGGTGGAATTCAGAGGCTTTGGGAAGGCTCAGGAGCTCTGCTCCTCTTTGGTTTTAGAGTTTTCCAGCATCTTTAGAGAGGAATGTTTCTCCACCCTTTTTTTCTTCTTTCCCAATATTACTGCTCCTACGTGGGAAAGGTTAATTAGGTTTAAATTTTCCCTAACAAGAAAAATTAAATACTAAGGAATCAGATTTTGTTGGGTGGGGCTGAACTTTGCAGACAGCCATTGTAATATCTAAGACCTTTTTGCTCCCCTCACCTCCACCCCAAGTACCAGGTTTCACCTTGCCCCTTCTGAGAATGCACGCTATTGAAGGATGCCGCCACTGCTGGGAACATTGCTTCCCACAAAGGGACACTCTCTTCTTAGACTTTCTTTCGCCTGCTTGTATTCCTCATCTTCTGAATCCCTAAGGATGAGTTCAGCTGCATGTTAACAGAGATCCCCATTAAAGTGCCTGAGACCATAGGGATGTGTATTTTTTATTTAAGAAGTCTGGAGTCAGGTGCAGTGGCTCAATGATGCCATCAGTGACATGGTCACATTCCATTTATGCGCTCAGCTATACTCAGGGAGTTGGGAATGTCTCGCTTGTGGCCACAAGATGGCTGTAGCAGCTCCAGGCATCAGGGCCTCGCAAGGCTGCATTTGAAGGGAGAGGGAGGAAGAGAGACGGGACAACTAGCAGTCATGAGGGGCAAAGGAGTGGTGGCAACTAATAGTTGCTCACACATCTTTCTCTCCCTCTTATTTCCTCACTTCTTTACCTTTTGGCTTCCCCCAAACCTGCGTTCCCCAAACCCACATTGCATCAGTACGCATCCAGGTGGGAGGGAGCACGAGCATTAGAACTAACTGGCCGACCTCGAGCAAGTTACTTAACACAGCTGGGCCTCAGCTTCCTCACTTATGAAGTGAGGGTCGCAGACTAGATGCCTTATGTACGTAAACTTCTTATTGAGGTATCACATAAAGGCTCACAGAGCAGAAATGTACTGCTTGCTGAATTTTTACAAAGAACCAGCCCCACATTAAGAAACAGAATATTATCAGTAACCCAGAAACGCCCACAAAGGTAACATTAGTCAACTTGTAGCTCAATACATTAGTTTTGCCTGTTTTTGAATTTTATACAAATGGAATCAGCGGGAGGCGTTCTTTCGTCATATCTAGCTTTTTTCACTCAACACTATGTTTGTGTAATTCATTCACCACGTTTTGGTTTTTTTTTTTTTTTTTTGGCGGCAACACACAGCTTGTGGGATCTCAGTTTCCCAGCCAGGGAATGCACCTGGGCCACGGCTGTGAAAACCTGGAATCCTAACCACTGGCTCACCAGGGAACTCTCCAGCACGTTGTTTCTTCATTCTTCTTGCGGTATAATGTTCCATTGTGTGACTACACCACTGTTGACAGTCATGTGAGTTTTTTCTAGTTTTGGTTACTATAAATCTCTGCTGCTGTGGAGATTTTTTTTTTTTAATTTATTTCATTTATTTTTGGCTGTGTTGGGTCTTCGTTGCTGCATGCAGGTTTTCTCTAGTCTTGGCGAGCAGGGGCTACTCTTCGTTGTGGTGTGTGGGCTTCTCATTGTGGTGGCTTCTCTTGTTGTGGAGCACAGGCTCTAGGCACATGGGCTTCAGTAGTTGTGGCACGTGGGCCCAGTAATTGTGGCTCATGGGCTATAGAGCACAGGCTCAGTAGTTGTGGTGCACGGGCTTAGTTGTTCTGCGGCATATGGGATCTTCCTGGACCAAGGCTCCAACCCAGTGTCCCCTGCATTGGCAGGCAGATTCCTAACCACTGCGCCACCAGGGAAGCCCACTGTGGAGATTCTTGAATCCACCTTTTGATGAATATACATATGCATTTCTGTTATGTTCTGGGAGTGGGAACTGTTGGGTCATATGATGTCTGAATGTTCATCTTCTAGATGCCTTTAAAGATCATTCCTAGTGATGGAATCAAACACGTTCATGGGGCACACAGCCAATAAACAGGCTTTCCATCCTATCCAAAGATTCACTAATAAGACTCAGTGCCAAGGCTTCCAGTACTTGTCAGCTCAATACCTTCTCCAGCCCAAACTCTGTAATGGATAATGACCACAAAGGAGTATACACACAGCCACACACTCCAGAGCCGGCTTGTGAAGAAAGCCAGGTTAACAGGTAGCCCTCTGTGCTGGCAGTAAATTATATTTCTGTGGCCAGGTGAGGCCCAGCTCCTAGGAGCCTGCAGGGCCAGCCAAAGAAGTTTGCGGGGCTTTGGAAAATATCTACTCCACTGTGAGGCTCTTTACAGCCAGACCTAGGACATGAATCTGTCAACAGATAGTTTAGTTCATCTGAGATCTTCTTCCAAATTTTAAGCACCTGGTAACTGCTCAATAAAAATAACACTAAAAGTTTAGGGCAAAAGGACCCGGTAATAGAATTTTGTAAGAGAAATTTGCCAATCTAAGCAACTTTTCAGCAAACAGGAAAATTTTCCAAAGTAAGAACTTAAAAGTGCTATTGACAATAAGGGGCATGTCAATTTATGATTTAGAGAAATGGGTGGAGCTATGAGAACAGTATTTCTTTTTTTTTTTTTAAGGTTTGTTTAGTCCTTTTTTTTAACATTTTTTTTGCAGTATAATTGCTTTACAATGGTGTGTTAGTTTCTGCTTTATAACAAAGTGCATCAGTTATACATATACATATATCCCCATATCTCCTCCCTCTTTCGTCTCCCTCCCACCCTCCCTATCCCACCTTTCTGGCTGGTCACAAAGCACTGAGCTGATCTCCCTGTGCTATACGACTGCTTCCCACTAGCTATCTATTTTACATTTGGTAGTGTATATACGTCAGTGCTACTCTCTCACTTCGTCCCAGCTTACCCTTTCCCCTCCCCGTGTCCTCAAGTCCATTCTCTAGTAAGTAGGTCTGCGTCTTTATTCCCGTCTTGCCCCTAGGTTCTTCAATTTTTTTTTTTAGATTCTATATATATGTGTTAGCATATGGTATTTGTTTTTCTCTTTCTGACTTACTTCACTCTGTATGACAGACTCTAGGTCCATCCACCTCACTACAAATAACTCAATTTCGTTTCTTTTTATGGCTAATATTCCATTGTATATATGTGCCACATCTTCTTTATCCATTCGTCTGTCGACCGACACTTAGGTTGCTTCCATGTCCTGGCTATTGTAAATAGAGCTGCAATGAACATTGTGGTACATGACTCTTTTTGAATTATGGTTTTCTCAGGGTATATGGCCAGTAGTGGGATTGCTGGGTCGTATGGTAGTTCTATTTTTAGTTTTTTAAGGAACCTCCGCGCTGTTCTCCATAGTGGTTGTATCAATTTACATTCCCACCAACAGTGCAAGAGGGTTCCCTTTTCTCCCCACCCTCTCCAGCATTTATTGCTTGTAGATTTTTTGATGATGGCCATTCTGATCGGTGTGAGATATCGCACTGTAGTTTTGATTTGCATGTCTCTAATGACTAATGATGTTGAACATTCTTTCATGTGTTTGTTGGCAATCTATATATCTTCTTTGGAGAAATGTCTATTTAGGTCTTCTGCCCATTTTTGGATTGGGTTGTTTGTTTTTTTGATATTGAGCTGCATGAGCTGCCTGTAAATTTTGGAGATTAATCCTTTGTCAGTTGCTTCATTTGCAAACATTTTCTCCCATTCTGAGGGTTGTCTTTTCGTCTTGTTTATGGTTTCCTTTGCTGTGCAAAAGCTTTTAAGTTTCATTAGGTCCCATTTGTTTATTTTTATTTCCATTTCTCTAGGAGCTGGGTCAAAAAGGATCTTGCTGTGATTTATGTCATAGAGTGGAGAACAGTATTTCTTATAGTCTGTAGACCAGAATCGTCATGAGCATCAGCTAGGACGTTGTTTAAGAAAATGCAGATTCCAGATTCCCGTCCCTGAATCAGCATCTCTTAGGTGGGCCTAGAAATTTGCACTTTAACAAGCACACAGGTGGTTCGTAGGCACCGACTCCATGATCTGTATTGCATTCCCCACCTTAGAGGGGCTCTGTGCTTTCAGGGGAGGAGTTTCTACATGGAAAGGTAAAATGATCCTATCACTTACCCACAAGCCTCTCTGCCGGTTCTGGGGCAAATTCTAATTTCTTGTTTGCAAAACTCCTCAGATCCTGGCCTCAAGTGGAACTGCTGGCTTTTGCTTTTTCCTGGAACATCACTGGCTGAATTAAACTGTGCACACAATTTTGCCTCTGTTGGCGATAGTGCCTTCTCAGTTGCCCCTCTTGTTTGAGGCAGCCCTCTGTGGTCTTCTACATGTCACTCTGAATGCTCTTTGAAAACCTCCTTTGTCCTCATCAGCCGTCCACTTCAGAAGTGGTGGTGTTATTTTGAGGCAGGGTTTGGGATGCCACATAAAATAAAGCTATGATTGTATTAAAAACCAGAAGAGGATAAGCAGCTAACACAAACATGAATAAGGCCTAGACACATGCTGTACCAGGAGAGAGAAAGAAAGAATGCTTCATTGTGACTCTGCTTTGTTTTTAAGGTCTGGGTCTCATGTAAAGCCCTGATAGACTTGCTGTGCGGTTTCGGGATTCTGGCTTGGCATACTTACTGAATTCTGGGGCCCAAGGCCCTGTCTTCTGAAAGTTTCCAGCCTAAGTGCCTAAGGTTCCTTGTGGACAGGAATGAGGGGTTGGGAGGTGGGGGAAGGGCCCATGCTGTGTTCCTGGGTTTTGGTGGCATCTCCCCGTACCCCATGCACACACATCCAGTGCATTTTCCTCAGAGCTGAGTCCTAGAAACCCAAGCTTCCCTCCATACATTCCAATAAACACTACAACCTTTTGCTCTGATACAGAAACTTCACATTTCCTCCTCACCATCGTCTTGCTTTGAAAACTTTTAGAAAATGCACAGTCACATAGTCTAGGACACTTGCTCTGTTTCAGTGACAATTTCCCACCACAAGGAACACTGAAATACAACAGGAAATGGTGAATATGAATAGGCAGTCCTGGGCTAAATTTGACTGGTGGAAACTTTATCCCAAAATGTTTTCCATAGAAATCCACTTTCTTTAGTTTTGATGACTACCCACTGGATCATTGTGGCCCCATGCCATTGACCAACAAGGAAACTGGAAAATAAACTGTTTCATATGGCCTTTCAGGAACTCTGTTTTGTTTTTGTGTTTTAAACGGTGGGAGCATAGAAAAATGATACTCTGACCCAAAATGAGCAAATAGAGGAGTTTGGAGAGAGCATGTTTATTTATGAAAACTTTATGATTATCATTTCATAAGAATAGTAGAGAAAGCATGAGAGAGAGGGAAAGGAAGGGAATTAACATTCAGGGAGCATCTATTCCATGGCAGCATTTGGCTGGGAATATTACATACCGAAGGCTGTTTCATTCTCACAACCACCAAGTAAGGTAAATATTATTACCTGCTCTCTGTCCTTCTTTTTGGGTCAGGAAGCAGGTTCGTTTAGGTTAGGTAACTTGCTCATGATCACCCACTTATAGTTAGCAATCAGGAATTCAAATGTGGCTCTCTTTTCACTCTTCCCTGGCATCTTGAGGAGAAAGCTGTGTGGAGTCTTAATAAAATGAGATCTCGATTGTGGGAAGGTGGGCTGGCTGTTAAAATAAACAACATCATTCAATAAAAAAATACCTATGTTATACATCTATAGAACACTCATTTCTAGTTATATTCATGCTATTTGTTTTAATCAGAAGAACAGATAATAGGGTCTGTTGTAGTTGTAAGCAGCCCTTGAATATAAAAGTATTAATTTTACTCAACTCCAAGAGGACCGGACACTGGCATTCCTGTGAGGTAGATGCAGCATTTAAAAAATTGTTCCCAGTGTCCTCTGAGTTCTATTTTCCTCAACCAAAGCAGACCCACGTGGGGGAGAGAAAAGATAACTTGAGGACTGAGGCCAGATGACTTAGACCAGGGGAAATAAGGGAAGGTGTGTGAAGCTCAGTGAATCCCTGGACGATATTTTGGGTCAGCTTCAACTCTCGGCATTCTCCTCTTGCTGAAGTATCACTTGTTTCTTTAGAAGAAAAGGGTGGTGGAGACCACAGTGAATCCCGACTTCAAGATTAGTCAGGTAACACTGGACGAACCTAAAGAGTTTGGGAATAGATCGGGAAAATGTGCTCCCTTACAGCGGGCCTCCTCCCCATTACTCTTCTAGTATCAACTTGTTCTTACATGGGCTGATGGCCTCTACTGACTTGGCCCTGAGCACAGAAGCTGTGAAGCCAGGTAAGGTGGAAAAAAGAGGTGAACTTCCACCCTCAAACAGCCAAGTAACGCCTTGACTATCTCCATTCTGCTAGCAAATAAAGCTCAGAATGCAGCCCAGCCAAAGACCTGGAAAGGAAGCACAGAAGCATGAAAAATAAAAACGGGAACCTCACGATTCTTTCAAATGGCAGTTTGGTCAAGGTGTGAGTTTAAGAGTCATAGATCATGTGTAGCACTCCCTCTTTATTTACTGATGCCCACTCTTCTGAGGTTTAACCTTACATAAACCCGGTGAACTGCAGAAGCAAGATGGCATGGGATCTCAGCGTGCATTTGAAGAAACTCCACACTGCGTCTTTGAATTTCCTTCTAGGTTCCCCGCCTGATGTCTCTATCTCCTGGGAGCCTCATAACCTATTACGCCATTCTTATAAAATGTGTCATAATTTCTCCTATCCTGGGTTATTTCAGAGGCCAGAAGATCCCGACTCACGTGCGTGTCCTAAAGCCCCCAACCCCAAGCGTGGCTGCCCCTGGGCGCAGCAGTAAACGCGGGTGGAATGGAACAGGATCCTCCAACGTCTCTTTCCACCTCTGATTTCCATTAAACATTAGCTCCGGGGTCTGCGCGCAGCCCCCAACGGGCCAGGAAGCGAGCTTGGACTCTCGGTGGACAGCGGCGGAGGGCCCAGGGCGCACTTCCTGCGGGACGGCGGGAGAGGGCGGAGCTGCCCGCACCCCCCCTCCCCCTCCCCCGCTCTCCCCGCTCTCCCCGCCCCCTCCCCCTCCGGGGGCTGCCGGGCGCCGCGGGGGCGGGGCGGCGAGCGGGCTGGGCGGCGTGGCGGGGCGGGCTGGGCGCCCTGGTTAAGGTGCGAGCGGGTCCGCCGTGGGCTCCGGCGCGCAGCGGAGGGGAGCGGAGCAGTCCGGCCCAGCCCAGCGCAGCCCGGCGCGGGCAGACGCGAGCCGGCGGGTGGCGGTGGCGGTGGCTCCCAGCCCGGCTGGTGCTGGGCCTCCGACCGAGCCGCGGCCGAGCGGGGCCTCGGCCCGGGCTCTGGGGGAGCCCGCGGCGGCGGGCTGCAGGAGGAAGCGGCGGCGGCGCGTCCCGAGCCGTGCGCGCCATGTCGGGCGGGCCCCCCAAGGCCCTGCCGTCCACTGGGCCCCACTCCCTGCGCGACATGCCGCACCCGCTGGCCGGCTCCAGCAGCGAGGAGGCCGTGGGCGGCGACAGCACGCCCAGCCCGGACCTGCTGACGGCCCGCAGCTTCGGCGACAAGGTGGGGCACGCGGGGCTGGGGACTGGGAGGCTCGTTTCGCTCCCGAGGGGGATGAGGGATCTGGAGCCCCGCTGGGCACCGGGCCGCGCCCACCCTGGCGCCCCTTTCCGGGGGACAGGCGTGCCCTCGCCCCAGAGCCTTGGGAAAAAGCATCTCCTCCTTGCCGCCCCCGCGGGGTCGCAGCCTCTGGGGGAGCGGCCAGAGGGAACGGGCTTGCCCGGCTGTGACTGGTCGCGAGGCCAGTGACAGCTGGTGGGGAGGGGTCCCGCCTGCCCGTTGTGGCTGGAGGCGTGTGTGCAGTGCTCAGAGCCTGTGTCCTGGGATGGGGTCCCCGTTCCTCCAGATGCATCTCTGAAGGCTGAGCTGCCGAGTCACTTGTAGCTCCTCCAGTTTGCTGCGACTGTAAAGAAGCAAGAGTTAATGGTTTTCCGTGGTCCTACTGCCAGAGGCTTCTTACCCCCGTCTGTCATGGGGTCAGTGATCTTTGTTTAGGTTTGCTTTGTGCCCTGAGGAGTCACCTGACTCTGACCCCAGCTGGCAGCGGGAGGAGAGTGCCCCGGGGGTTTTCTGTCTGGGGCTCCATTTACCTCTGACTGTCTCCCACGCTGTTTAGGTTTGGCAGAGGCTGGTTTTGTGGCTGAAGGGGAGAAAGGTCGCCCTTTGACCGTTTTTGCGTAGAGGGAGGCTCCTGATTTTCTTAGAGCAGCGTATGACCCTCCTGCTGCTTTGAGAGACAGTGAGGGGTTAGGGGCGGCATCTCCCTTCCCCCCCTTGCCACTTCAGCTGTTGTCAGGACGTGAGCTGTGATTGTATCAGCTCTGCTGTTGCCCCTTAGTCACTAATTGCAGAAATTAGAATTGTTCTCCACACCTGTGATCAGGATTGTCTCCTCTTAGTAAAATACTAAGTGAATGCCTCCTTGTCCCAATACTGAATGGAATCAGGGGACCCAAATTTCTTTCCCCCTTAGATGGGAGGGCATGTGGTACAGTAAAAATGAGTGTGAGTGCACTGAGCAGTCAAATTAACCAGGAAGTGGGACTTGATGTACCTTCCCAAGAGGGTTTGTGAAAGCAAAGAGTGGGGCAAGGTCGGGGGGGGGGGGGAAGGAGGCAAAGCATTAGTAGCAAGTAAACTTAAAAAAGCTAATGAAACCAATGGATTGAGCAGCTGGATTGAGCAGCTGGATGTGTGTGTGTGTGTGTGTGTGTGTGTGTGTGTGTGTGTGTGTGTGTGTATGTCTTTGTAAGTATTTCTCTTTATTTTACAGAAGATTATAGACTATATGAAGGCTGAAGTCGCTTGGAAATACCTTGCCCATATTTGACACTCAATAAGTAATTGTTGAATGAATAATTTGCTTTCTTATGGACAGAGAACTTGGTCCTATGTGCATGTAGGATAGGAATTGAGGTTAAACTTACGATTTTTTTCTCAGGTCTGTGTAGGATAGTGAATTAATTATATATCGCTGTGTAACCAATTACTGCAACATTTAGCATCTGAAAATAGTGTCTGTGGGCCAGAAATCTGCGCAGCTTAAATCTGGGTGGTTCTGACTCACGTCTATCATGAGCTTGCATTCAAACTTTGACTAGGGCTGCAGTCACTGAAGACTGGATTGGGGGTAGGTCCTCTTCCAAGCTCACTCTCTTGGCTCTTGGCAGGCCTTAGTTCCTCTCCATAGGGCTGCTTGATGTGGCAACTTGTTTCACCCAGAGCAAGTGATCCAAGAGATGGAGAGATCCCAAGACTCAAACCACAGTCCTGTGTAATCTAGTCTCGGAAGCGACATATCTCTGCCGTATTCTATTGGTCACGCTGGCCATCACTGGTACAACCTGGGAAGAAGGTATGAATACCAGGAAGCGGGAATCATCGGGGCATCTTGGAAGCTGCCTGCTACAGATGGCTCTTTTAAATATCTGCTTAATGATCCATTCTTGGAGGACACCTGATGCAGAAGTGTGGGCATTTTGCTACTAAGTACTGGGAGGACAAATGCCCTGTATCCCTGAGATCTAGTTGGTGGACAGGAAGTCAAGCCTAAGTCTAATTACTTCTGGCTTCCTTTACAGGGACAGTTCCATGAGAGAGATGGTCTTGAAGGCATTTTTATTAATTATTGAATATTTAATAAGTCTCCTTAGAGCTGCGAGGAGCATCAAAATGACATCACTCCCAAAGGCCTGATTTATAGTTAGCCACTTTTCCTTAGAGAGCAGTATAATTTCTTCCTCTGACTGGGAGTAACATTTTCCTTGAATCTTGGCATACACATATGTTCTCGTAACTCTGGAGAAATTTCTGCAGAGAGAAGCTACCAAGCAACAGAGGTGAATCAGGACCAGTGGAAGGAAGCCTTCCCTTTGCTTTCTCTTGCCCAGGAAGTGTGGGGTTCACCAGAGGGGAGGTAGGAGCATTGAGTGCTATGGTCTGTCTTTGAAAAGAAGCCTGTGTCTTCTTGCCTTTTATAATGGACCTTGGGGTTGTGATCCTGGATGCCTGATTCAGAGTCAGTTCTGGGTCTGGAGAATGAGGGTTTGACAGGCTGCTCGTAGTGCAGGGTTATTATATTATGCAGAGGGGAATTGCTGAGGTGCCATGAACAGGAAAGCCTTTTGTCTCAGTCCAGCAGACACTTCTCAGTGGCCTCTGGGGTTCTGGGAAGGAGGAAAAGACCAAATGTGATGGCCTCTTCATCCACAAAATTGAAAATCATTCAAACCATGGTGTGAAGGGAAGAATCTTTTCTATCTACCAAGGGTTGCTAGGAATTCTTTTGATGCTGGCTAAACTCCCCAGGCCTTCTAGCCCTGTATCTTTCATCTCCACCTGAAATGTAAATACACCACTTGGCCCTTTCTGTGTTTTTTACTTTCACCTGCAAACCACTTTGGGCTTGCTTCTCCCCTGACTCAGCCTCTAACTCCTGTGTACCTCCCAAAACTTAACACCAAGCCCTCTCCAGCCCCACCTGTGGTTAACACCTCTACCCACATCCTCAGTCTCTTCACTGAACTCTTTCACCTACTTCCTGCCCCCTTAAGTCACTGCTTCCCCTGAAGTTTTCAAAATGGAAGTGTCTTTTCCTCTTACACTCCACTTATTTCAGGTTCAGGAGAGGCGGGTCTGTAGTGTCCTTTCTCTCTACTGCCTTTTTTTTTTTTTTTTTTTTTTTGGCCGTGTTGGGTCTTTGTTGCTGTGTGCGGGCTTTCTCTATTTGCGGCGAGCGGGGGCTACTCTTCATTGTGGTGCGTGTGCTTCTCATTGCAGTGGCTTCTCTTGTTGCGGAGCATGGGCTCTAGGCGCACAGGCTTCAGTAGTTGTGGCATGTGGGCTCAGTAGTTGTGGCGCGCAGGCTCAGTAGTTGTGGTGCATGGGCTTAGTTACTCTGCAGCATGTGGGATCTTCCCAGACCAGGGCTCAAACCCATGTCCCCTGCATTGGCAGGCAGATTCTGAACCACTGCACCACCAGGGAAGTCCTCTCCACTGCCTTTTAACAATCAAGTGCTGCCCCTTTGAGGCTCATGTCATTGTATTTGCTCACTCAGCAAATATTTGAGGGCCTCCTATGAGCCAGGCACTGTTTTAGGAACTCAGATCCACCAGTTGAAAACCCCTGCCCTCATTGGGTATATTTTAGTAAGTACGTACTATTTTATGTAATAAATGCTGTGAAAGGAAGAAAAAGTGGGGGGGAGAGAGTGTTCAGTATCACTGGCTGAAGGGAGGCGGCTTCAGTTAGACCCTACTGAGAACTTGAGATTTGAGCAAAGACTTGAAGGAGGCGAGGCAGTTGGCGAGTGGATGTCTGGAGGAGTGTCCCGGTGGAAGAAATGGCCAAAGCAGAGGCCTGGCAGCTCCTGCGCGGTGTGACGGGGACTGCCCTAGAAGCCAGTGTGGTTGGGGCAGAGTGAGCAATGGGGAGTCCTTGGCCAAGGGCAGAGAGGGAGGGGGCCAGATGGTCTAGGGCCCAGTAGGCCACTCTGGGAACTTTGGCCTTTATTTTGAGTGCCATTGCAGGGACTTGAGCAGAAGGAGGGTGTGATTTGATTTATGTGTTGAAAGGATCACACAGGCTGTTGAGTTGAGAATCCGTTATTAGACTATTCCACTGAATTAGGTTTCTTTTCCGTCAAAAGGACATAAACCAAATGCAACCTGGCTGAAGAAAAGAAAAAAATCTATTGGCTTATTTGAAAAGCCCCAGGTATTTTGGTTTCCGGAATGGCTGGAACTAGGTATTCAAATGATGTTGGGAGTCTGTCACTTTTCATCTCTTGGCTCTGCTTTCTCCTTTCTGTGTTAGCTCTATTCTCAAGCCGGTGAAGGGATATAGCTTTGCAACTCCAGCAGAAAGAGAGCACCTCTTTCTTGATAATTCCAGCAAAAGCTCTGGGCTAGTGTCTCCTGGCCCTAAATTGGGTCAGGTGCTGAAGCCAGTCTTTGTAACTCTGACTGCCCAAGGCCTGGACCAGGTCCTTATCTTTGGAGGGTGGAGAAGGGAAGTTTTTGTGTGTATGTTTTAACTGTGAAATATAAATACGTGAAGTATAGAAATGCATCTGTATTAATAAAATGTACCTATACAGTTTAAGGAATAATAAAATGAACACAGACATAAAGTTAAGGCATAGGCTCTTGCTAGTATTTTGGAAGCCCTCTCTGTGCCTGGGGAGGAAGGAGGTGGTTTCCAAAGCAAAGTCAGGATGCTCCTCCTAGAAGGAGGAGGAACGAATGAATGTTGGACGAACATCTGTTGTTTCACAGATGTCCATTACAGACCTTCCACTGCCTTCTTTGCTGTCACTTTGTAACTTCCCTGTTTCTCTTGTTCATTAAAATCTTGAAACCCCCCCAACTAACTGTCTTCTCAAATCATGCCTTTACTTCAGGGGACTCTGTCCAGATCTCGAAAACTATCAGTTTCTTGACCTTTTATCTAGTCACCTTCCCCTTTTTTCCAGTTCAGTTGCCCTCTCCCCCAGCCACATCCCTGCATTATAATACCTACAACTGTTCCTGCCCTGAAATAATGCCACTACATAGCTCTTATCTTGCCGTGCCCTCCTCCCAGTCAGTGAGAACTGCCTACACCTGTACCCTGACCCCTTGTATTCACCTGCCTCCTTTAGATTCCACAGCTTAACTTGTCAGTTGCTCCTGCCACTGTCCTTTACGCAGTTCCCTTGCTCTCCTTCTTTTACATCCAACTTGGGTCATTCCATTTGTTCCTGTCTTTTGCCTGCACCTCAGGTGCGGAGGTACCTTGAGAGTGGCTGCCAGTGTAACCTCACAGCTTCCAATCACAGTCGGGGCCTCAGTGGTGCTGAGCCATCCTTTCTTTCTTTTTTTTTTTTTTATGTGGGATCCTAGTTCCCCGACCAGTTGCCCGTGCCCCCTGCATTAGAAGTGCAGAGTCTTAACCACTGGACTGCCAGGGAGGTCCCATGGGCCATCCTTTCTTTCCTCAGAGGCTCCCATTCTGTACTGTAGCTGATCTGAAGCTTTTCTCTGCTCCTCACACCTTCCACCCCCCTACTCCCCCCTCCTGTTCTGCTGATGGCCTCACTTTCTACCTTAGAGAAGATAGAAGCCACTGTAAAAGAACTTCCTTTCACCAAACTCAAAATGTTCAGAATCTGTGGCCGCCCTTTCTTTGCCCTCGGTTGCTAAGGCTGATCCTGGAGTATATGGCCCGCCCCCTCTGGCCTCTTAGAGACCCTGCTGTCACTCCTGTGTCTTCAGACTCTCTATCAACTGGCTCATTCCCATCAAAAAAAATTTTTTTTAATTTTTAAATTGAAGTGTAGTTGATTAACAATGTGTTAGTTTCAGGTGTACAGCAAAGTGATTCAGTTATATATATATATCAGTATAAAACTGAATCACTTTGCTGTACACCTGATATATATATGATATATATAAATATTTCAGATTCTTTCCCCTTGTAAGTTAGTACAAAATACTGAGTATAGTCACTTGTGCTATACAGTAGGTCCTTGTTGGTTATCCACTTTATATATATACTAGTGTGTATTTCGATCCCAACCTAATTTATCCCTCCCCCTGCCCCTTTCCCCTTTGGTAACCATAAGTTTGTTTTCTATGTCTGTGGGTCTGTTTCTGCATTCCCATTAATGTTTCAACATGCTCGAGTTGCTCTCATTTCTAAAACAAACCAAGTAAAGAAAACTGTTGTGATGCTTCCTTCTCCTCCATCTCATGCCCTATTTTCTGACTCTTCTTCACCTTTTGAAAGAAAGGTTTGCTCCTCTTGTCTCTACTTCCTAACCTCTGGCTTACTTCTCAGCCTCCTGCTGTCTGGTTTCTGGCTTTACTACTCAAGGTCCCTCGTGACTTCCTTATTGCTAAATCCAGTAGACGCTTCACGTCCTTGTCTTCCCTGACCTCTTGGTAGGTAGCACTTGATCCTGTTGAGTAACCCGCTGCTTGAAACTCTCCTCACTGGGATTTGTGTTTTAGAGCGTGCACTCTGGAGCCAGGTCATCTGGATTTGAATCCCAGCTCCACTACTTACAATCTTTGTGACAGTAAATTATTTAACCTCTCTGAGCCTCGGTTTCCTCCTCTGTGAAAAGGGTGTAACAGAAGTACCTGCATCACAGGGTTGGTATGAAGATCCATTGCGTTCATACTTAGAGTAGTGCCTGATGCATAGTGAGCCTTTAATAACTGTGAGGCGGTGGTGGTGGTTATTCCCTGATACTGACCTCTGCACATTTTCTTTGTACATTTTTGCCTATTCTTTGTCAATTTCAGTATCGGTTGTGGTCTGGTCAGGAAATAAAAACCACTGTAGGTTTTTCAAACCTGAGAGACTTAATACAGGGAATTAGCTACATAGGTGCTGGGAAACATGTGAAGTCAAGCAGAGGACAGGGAGGTAACCCAGAGAGTAGCGATAGCAGGAAACTGCAGTCACCCTCAGGGCTGGCGGGGGGGGGGGGTCAGTGGGAGGAGGTGAGATTAGAAGAATCCAGGAGCTTCTGTGGGAACTAGACCATGGCAGGGCTGCTCAACAAGAGCAGGGACCACAGGGGGAGGGAGCCCTGGAGAGGAAGCAGCTAAGGCCAGGGATGCTATCTGAACCAGAGAGGAGGGGTTGGGGTAGGGGAGAAACACCCTGGCTTCTCTCCTCCTCCTGCTTTTGGTCTTTCATCTGTATCATCCATTGGCCCAAATAGCTTCCTTGGTGGACATGTGACCCTAGCAGAGTCAAATAGCCAAACAGAGATTTGCTCAGATGGCTGCTGGGGGAAAGAATCTCTCTTTTTGTTAGATGGTGAGCCTTTGTTTCTTGTGATGTGGAGAGTGCCTGCTTAAGAATGAAACCAGAGAGGAATGTGGAGCTGGAGAAAAAGAGGGGGACAGGCCCTGAAGATCACTTGAATCCCAGATCCACCTGTGCCAGCTGTGCCTGAAGCTGGCACTGCTCCGCAGGCATCCTGGTTACAGGAGGTCATGAATGCCCTTTTGTTTATACTATTCAATTTGATTTGATATGTCACTTGAAACTTAAAAAAAAAAGATCAATACGTCGACCTTAAAATGTTAAGTGAAAATTAAGTTTCACTTCGGGATCGTTAAGAGGAGGGTGCTTAATTCCTATTGGTCAGCCCCACTCTCAGAGTGTATTATCTGCAGATCAGCTTTGGTGGCAGAGGTGTGTTTTCACCAGGTCCTTGAAGTTTGAGGAGGCTTTCAGGTGCCGGGTTGGGAAGGCGTCATGGGCCAGGGGAGCAGCTTGAGCAGAGCTCCTGAGACGGAAAAGACTTGTGCCTGCTGGGGTTGCACTGGGTCGGGTCATGTGTTGGGAGTGGGTTTGGAGAGTCTAGAGGTGGGGATTAGTGAGAGAGGAGGTGGGAAGACACAGCAGGAGGAGGCTGTGACTGTCCCGAATGCTCTGACGTGGAGGTTAGCTTTTATTCTTAGGCAGGAGCCAGCCATACAGGGTTTTTGAGCAGGGGAATGTGTGATCAGTGCTTGGGACGGGGAGAGACTGGCAGTGAAAGAGGTAAGTTAGAAATGTGTCAGTTTGATTTAGGTTGGAGTTGTTGCCTGGAAGAACAAAGAATAGAACATGTAAAGATGACTAGTTTTGGTACAGTGGGGATGACTGGTTTTCTAGTCTAGGAGACTGGTGCCGACTGGTGCCCTCACTGAGAGGGGGAACACAGATTGGGAAGCAAGTGTGAGCAAGTGTAAAGATGACTAGAATGCATCAGTCATCAGTGTGAAGTCAGGAGCTGGGTCAGAGTTTGCCTGAATCCTGCCGTTGAAAGCCCACTCAGACTTCAAGGCTTAGCACACATGCTGCCTCCGGGCAGCTCTTCTGTTTTATATAAATGTGTAACCCCAGCAGATCCAAAGAGAGATGGGAGTGGAAGATGTAGAGGTTGAGGTCAGAATTTAAACGAAGTGAATATTAGCAATCAAATGGAAGGCGGGAGGTTGTAGCAGTTTGTAGTAAGAAGGGTGGTAGCTTGGGGAAAAAGCAGGGTTGAGGGAAGGTCTTTAGGACAGGGGAGAGTTGGGGGTTAGTGGAGGTTACGGGGAAGAAGGCAGATGAGAGTCTCTCAAAATAAGTACATAAATAACAGCTTGGCAAAGGTGCAGTAGTTCATGTATGAGCAATTGGATTTGTTTACTAGATTCTAGAGGGGGTCATATGCTCTCTCCTGTTTGCCTTGCCCCACAGAATTCCTCATTTTGGCTGCCACAGAGCAGGGATCAGGAATTATTGTCTGTGTGTGTGTGTGTGTGTGTGTGTGTGTTGAGGGTAGGAGGAGACAAGGGCAAGAGGCACACTCAGAAAAGGTGTTTCAGGGGTCCTGTTTGAGAAAAGGCACAGAGGCGGGAAAAGCACATGGCATGTTTGGGTGGCAGAGTGCAGGCACTTTCCAAAACTTGAATCTCTTGAGTATCTGCTGCATGCCTGGCTCTGTGCTGGATGCTGGGGACGTTGAGAAAGATAAAAAAAAGCACTCACTCTCGAGAGGGTCATCGTCCAGTGCAGAAGAGAGACATATATCCAGATGGTTGCAATAGAATATTAAAAATGCTAGATGTATTTACTAGTTCTGAGGCCTTGGGCAAGTTTCTTAACCTTGTAACGCCTCAGTGTCTCCCTAGTTAAATTTTGGATTATTTTGCAGTGGTGTTCTGAAGATTAAATGAGTGGGTTTTTTTTTTTTTATGTTTATTTATTTATTTGGCTGCGCCAGGTCTTAGTTGTGGCACATGGGATCTTCGTTGCCATGTGTGGGATCTTTCAGTTGCGGCATGCAGGATCTAGTTCCCTGACCAGGGATCGGACCTGGGCCCCCTGCGTTGGGAGCACGGAGTCTTAGCCCCTGGACCACCAGGGAAGTCCCTTAAATGAGTGTTTAGAATAGTGTCGGGCACACGGTAAGTACTATGAAAATGCTAGGTGTTGTTATTACCTTAGAAGCAATCACTGGGACCTCTGGGAGCCTGTACAGAACACGTACCTCGGTCATCCCCACCCCATTGAGGGACCTGGGGTCTTCAAACAGCAGCCCTTGTCAGTCATTGGTTGAGCGCCCCACGGATGGGGTGTTTGGGCATTAATTCCCAAGCACTTTCCAGCCTGCCCCATGGGTGGGCGAAGCAGGTTGAGCAGCCGGGGGAGCAGTCGGGCCAAGAAGTGCGGGCGCTGGCGGTTGGAAGTCAGGCCAGTGGGCACTGAACTGGCCAGTGAGAGGGGATAGGTGGACACCCATGACATCTGCACGGTTATTATGGAGATAACATGTAGGGAGTGGGGCAAGGAGTGACCCTGCTCAGGAGGGTGGTGGCTTTTCCAAAGGAGATGATATTTGAGCCGGAGAGTGAAGAAGTAGATATTTCCCAAATGGACAGAGGCAGGAGGAGTAACTAGAGCAGAAGACCCAGCCTGTGCCAAAGCTTGGCAGTGTCAGTTTGCAGGTGTGGAGGGTGAGGGGAGGCAGTTTCACAGGGACTTTGACCTCCTGGATTCAGGGGTGTGCTGGTCAGGAGTCTTGTTTGCGAACAATAGGAATCTTACACTACTTTAAGCAATACCATACGCACATACCATAAAATCCACCTTTTAAAAACATACAATGTAGTGATTTTTAGTATAATCACAAGATTGTACAACTGCCACCATTATCTAATTCCAGAGGATTTTTGTCAACCCAAAAAGACACTTCATACTCATTAGGAGACGCTCCGTTTTCCCCACTCCCAGCCCCTGGCAATCACTAATCTGCTTTTGCTGTCTATGAATTTGCCTATTCTGGATATTTCATAAAAATGGAATCATAGAATATGTGACCTTTTGTGTCTGGCTCCTTGCACTTATCCTAACTTTTTTTTTTTAATTAATTTATTTTTGGCTGTGTTGGGTTTTCATTGCTGCGTGCGGGCTTTCTCTAGTTGTGGCGAGCGGGGGCCACTCTTCGTTGCGGTGCGCAGGCTTCTCATCGCGGTGGCTTCTCTTGTTGCAGAGCACAGGCTCTAGGCACGCAGGCTTCAATAGTTGTGGCTCGTGGGCTCTCAAGCGCAGGCTAAATAGTTGTGGAGCACGGGCTTAGTTGGTCTGCGGCACGTGGGATCTTCCTGGACTGGGATCGAACCCGTGTCCCTTGCATTGGCAGGCGGATTCTCAACCACTGCACCACCAGGGAAGTCCCAGGATATTCTTTTTTAAAACTGAAAAATATTCCATTGTATGTATATACCACTTTTTTAAAAATCAGTTATCAATTGATGGACGTTTAGGTTGCTTCTACCTCTTGGCTATTGTGACTAATGCTGCAGTGGACATGGATGTGCAAATATCTCTCCGAGATCCTGTTTTCAGTTTTTTTGGACATATGTACCCAAATGTTTATGTATAAAAACTGGACCATATGGTAATTCTATTTTTAAATTTTTGAGGAACTTCCATACTGTTTTCTTCAGTGACTGCACCATTTTACAGTCGCACCAACAGCGCACAAGGATTCCAATTTCTCTGCCTCTTCACCAATGCTTGTTATTTTCTATTCTTTTGATAGTGGCCATCCTAATGGGTATGAGGTTATATCTCATTGTGGTTTTGATTTGCGTTTCTCTGATGATTAGGGATGCTGAGCATCTTTTCATATGCTTGTTGGCTATTTGTATATCGTCTTTGGAGAAATGTCTATTCAAGTCCTTTGCTCATTTTAAAATCAGATTATTTGATTTTTTTATTGTTGAGTTGTAGGAGTTCTTTTTATATTCTGGATATTAACCCCTTATCAGATATATGATTTGCAAATGTTTTGTCCCATTCCATAGTTTACCTTTTAACTCTCTTGATTGTGTCCTTTGCACAAAAGTTTTTAAGTTTGATGTAGTCCCATTTGTCTATTTTTGCTTTCGTTGCCTGTGTTTTTAGTGTCATATCCAAGAAATCACTGCCAAGTCCAGTGTCATGAAGCTTTTCCCCCTATGTTTTCTTCTAGAAGTTTTATAGTTTTGGGTCTTAGGCTTAGGTCTTTAATCCATTTTGAGTTAATTTTTGTATATGGTGTAAGATGAGGGTCCAATTTCATTCTTCTGCATGTGGATATCCAATTTTCCCAGTATTACTTGCTGAAAAGACTGTTCTTTACCCTTTGAGGGTGTATATACTTTTTTTTAAAATTTTATTTATTTATTTGTTTGTTTTGGCTGTGTCGGGTCTTCGTTGCTGTGTGCGGGCTTTCTCTAGTTGCGGTGAGCAGGGGCTACTCTTCGTTGTGGTACATGGGCTTCTCATTGCAGGAGAAGCAGTTGGCTCAGCAGTTGCGGTACGCAGGCCCTAGAGCATGCGGGCTCAGTAGTTGTGGTTCGTGGGCTCTTGAGCTCAGGCTCAGTAGTTGTGGCATACGGGCTTCGTTGCTCCGCAGCATATGGGATCTTGCCGGACCAGGGATTGAACCTGTGTCCCCTGCATTGGCAGGCAGATTCTTAACCACTTCACCAGAGGGAAGTCCCGAGGGTGTATATACTTTTAAATCTAATTTCTAACTAGAATCGATAAACCAAATTAATACTGAAGTGCTAACATGAATTTTGTACATGTGTTTGAGTGACTTCTGTGTACTATGTGCTGTGTGAGGCATTATGTTCCTTGGGAGTTAAGATATCTACATTTTGGAAATAACATTAGCCTGGGACAGGTCAGGTCTCAGACATTCCAGGTGAAAGATGTCTTACTGTAATTAGAATAAAAATAGTTGTGAAATAGTTGTTGTATTGCAAAAATGGAAACCTAGACCTTCTTTTGGGCTATATAATTAGAGCAGAGGTATGTTCTAAGGAAGTGGCCTTATTATCATCTTGCTGCATCAGCATCTGTGCTGCAAAAATGTAATATAGCAGGCTTTTTCTGCACTGTCCGGTCCAGTAAATCTTGTTTATTTCATGACTTGCATCAGCAATTGTGAAGGATACTTGGACTTTTTTTTCATTTCTCAAAGATTTATATGAGCCTCTCTGTGCCATGCTCAGGAGATACACAGATGAACAGATGGCCTTACCTTTTAGCTACCCAAGGTCCAGGAGGAGAGACAAAGAAATACAAGTGAGTCATTGCTGTTTAACATGATGACAGGGGTATGTGCAGGATGCCATGGGGGTAATCAGAGTGATTTATTAGCGTTAAAGACAGTTTTGAGTGAAGCACTTTGGAAGGAGGTCTTGGGTTACCTGTTATAGGTGACAGTGGTCAATGTTGGGATATGAGTGAGAATTTGAATTTGAATCCAAGATTGGCCATGTAATTTGTGGGACCCAGTACAAAGTTAAAATTCTTATCCCCCTGTTAAAAAAAATTATTAAGAATTTCATGATAGTGACAGCAGAGCATTAAACCCAGTATGGAACCCTTCTGAGTACAGGATCCTCGTGAAGCTGGCCCTGAGTATATCCTTTGGAGGTACTGGTTTCCAGGTCCTGTTAATATCACCTCTTACCCATCTTGGTGTTCTGGGTCAGGACTGCTGCCATCCTGAGGGTGTGTTGCAGTGAGTTGGGGTCCCCAAGTCTTGCTTCTCCAGTCTGGTTGACTGTGGGGCTTGCCTGGAACACTCCATCTGCTGTCAACATTCTAACATCTTAACAAGGTCTCCTGTATGCCCAGCCTTTCATGTTTAACATACGCTTGGGACTGTTGTCATTTCCCTAACTGTTGCTTCTCTTCTCTTTTCCTTTTGTTCTGATTTCTTCCCCTTCGAGGGTGTCCAGCATATGCCCCCTCAGTTATCCTCACCTTTACCCAGAGATAATAGTAACGTGTGTTCACAAGATCCTTGTGAACCTTTAGGGAGCACTTCCTTTGGTTGGGAACTGTACTGCATCATCTTGAAGCACTCCCCGAAGTTACTGTCTCCTCCTTTGGCAGCTGAGGAAATGTAGGCTTTGAAATGTGAAGTAACTTGTTCAAGGTCACGGAGCTAGATGAGAGTGGGGCTGGGATTTGAACTAGGGTTTGTTCGACTTTAGAGCCCACTCTCTTCACCACCACCACTGCTGCAAATTGGCATCCTTTTCCAAACCTGCTTCCCACTTTTTCTAGTGCTTACATGCATTAGACACTGTAGGTTGCATTTCTTATGCAAAGCACAGTTTCAGGCCAAGGGAAATGAAACCAGCCCCTTCTGTATCTTAGCCTGTGTTTCTTCCCTCATCTCAGTTTGTGGTTTTTTTTCCGCCTCTTACTCCTCACTGTAACCAGTCTCCCTTGTGAGAGAAGTTTCCCAAGGCTTGCTGCCTTCTGCCTGCTCACTCTCCCGTCACTGCCAGGCTCCTTGGATGAGCGGTCTTTGTGCACCGCTTCCATCTGCCTTGCCATCTGCCTCCTCTTGCCTCAGCATCGAGCCCCCACGGGCCAGGTCCTGCCTCTACCACTCACAGCTCGCGGAGAACTGCAGTGGCTGTTTTTCTGCTGTAGCATCCCAGGCCTTTAGAGCTGCAGAGGACTTGGCGGTCACACCCTCCAAGACCCTCTTTTTACAATGGAGGAAACTGTGGCCCAGGGAGAGAATTGATTTATCAGATCAGGGTAACCCAGCTAGTTTGTGGCAGAGCTGAGGTTAGGACCCAGGTTTCCAGACCTTTGGTTCAGTGCTCATTTTCCTTGATTGGCATCATTAACCGACTTCCTCTCAATGCTTTTTTCCCTGTCTTTTTTCTCAGGGTCTTACTCTGTTCCCTGCTATATTCCCCAGCCCACTGCCTGGCACATAGCAGATGCTTCATTCACTGAATGAATTGTTTCTCTCCTCTCTTGGCCCTCCCCTGGTCTGCCCCTGCTTCTCTGGACTCTCCCCTTTTTTTTTTCCTGAGCTCTTAACTGTGAGCCCACCCAGCCGTGGTTCCTGGCCTTTGCTAGTTCCTTATGTACCATCTCTGGATGGACTTTACTACTGCAGCAGGGCTTAGGATTCCCACATCTTCATTTCTTGCTTTAAACCCATCTTTCCAAGTATTTCTGTGTTTCTTGTTTTTAGCACCTTATAATCACTCCATGGTGAGAGTATTTAAAAACCATGCCTTTCTTCACCTCCCCTTTTAAATATCCTACTTTTGTATATAACATCACTGTTCTTTAATGTCTGTCTTCATTTCCATTGTCATTGTGAATATCCTAATCAAGATGTATGATTATCTAACTGGTTTTCCTGCTTTGAGTCAGTCAGGTCCCTCCTCCCCAATCTATTTTTTTTTTAATTTATTTTTTATGGCTGTGTTGGGTCTTCGTTTCTGTGCGAGGGCTTTCTCTAGTTGCGGCAAGTGGGGGCCACTCTTCATCACGGTGCGCGGGCCTCTCACTATCGTGGCCTCTCTTGTTGCGGAGCACAGGCTCCAGACGCGCAGGCTCAGTAATTGTGGCTCACGGGCCTAGTTGCTCCGCGGCATGTGGGATCTTCCCAGACCAGGGCTCGAACCCGTGACCCCTGCATTGGCAGGCAGATTCTCAACCACTGCGCCACCAGGGAAGCCCCCCAATCTATTTTATTCTGAACACTGTAGCCAGAATTCACCTTCCTAAAATATTGTATGTGTCATTCCCCTCTTTGGAGACCTGCAGCAAGACCTTCCCTTTGGAGACCTTTCCATTGCTTACACAGTAATGGTCTGAGTCCTTAGCCTGGCCTTCTGTGATCAGGTACCTATTTACCTCTCTGATCCTCTCCTAGGAAGTTATGTCCCTGCCAAAGGATTTTACTCATGAGCTGCCTGGCATGTCATGTGAATTCTTGCTTGCCCACCTTTGCTGAGCTTTTGTCCTCTGTGTGCCTTTCCAGCTGCCCCCTGCTATTGCCATAGACCTTTGCTATTCAAGGTGTGGTCCATGGACCAGTGGCATTAGCATCACCTGGGAGCTTGTTGGAAATACAGAATCTCAGGCCTAATTCCAGACCTACTGAATCAGAATATGCATTTTGACGTGATCCCTAAGTCATTGTATGCGCATTAAAAATAGAGAAGCACTGTTTTAGAACAAGGTTATTGAGCTTAGCTAAGCACTCCCATCATCTGAGGACCTGTTAGAGGATGCTGATGCCTGGGGCCCACCTCAAGAAATTTGGATCTAATGAATCTAGGATGGCCCAGGGAGCAGTATTTTGTAAAAATGCTTTTCCAGGTAATTCTAATGTGCAGCCAAGGTGGAGATCAGTTGCTTTAGAAGCATTCTCTGATTCACTCACGGGGAATGTGCCATCAGACATGTATATCTCCTACACTTTGCTGTAAACTCCTTGAGGGCAGGGGCTCTATCTGATTGCTTATTGCTGTAATGTCAGTGTACGAACAAAGCCTAGGATAGGGTGGGTACCCAAATATTTGCTGAGTCAGTAAATGGACATGAGCTAAATGACATGTACAAGAGTATTTGTTGCAATATTAGTTTTAATGGCAAAAGATAAGAAGGAACCTAAATATCTATCAGTGGGGAGCTAGTTTTATAACTAGGGTCATTTAAAAAATGTAGTATTAAAAAGAATATGGCAGCCCCTATATATACTGATATGAAATAATGGCAAGATATAGTAAGTAAAAGAAGAAAAAGTACAAGCCGTGTGTAGTCTGCTATCATTTGTAAGTGTGTGTGTGTAAGAGTACAGGTGTGAATGTGTACACTAGCCTTGGAAGGATGCACCATTGCCTCTCAAAAGGGTAATTTTCTGACCCGTTGAGAATGTTGTCTTCCTTCCTTGGAGACTCTGACCAAATTAGAGAGAAAGAGCCCTCGTTCTCTCTCCCTAATTTGATTAGTAATAGTTGATAATTGATGAAAAAGGAAAAAGTTGACTAACTAACCCCTAACTCCAATTAAATTTCAAATAGGCAAACAAGAAAAATGGGGCTGTCACTTGTAGTCCTGTGGGGTGGGATGTGTATGTTGTCCCTGCCTGGAAACTGAGTCATAACCACTCAAAACCTAAAGAGGACAGAGCTAAACTGTTACTGAGGGGCTAGAAGAGAGAATGCTCTTCTGTAGTCTTCAATCTGTTCTGATCAAATACAGGTGAATACTGGCTCAGAGTGAGCTTTTACCCTTTTCTCCTGATAGTCAGTCAATATTTTGAACTATCTGTTTTTCCCGAGTTAAGAATTAAGAAATTCTTTTCTTTCCTGGTTCAAGTCACTGAGGAGGGGCAAGACCTTCCCTTGTTTCACCAGTTGGCCAGACTTCGTCCAACCCTCATTTCATGCTCTTGCCTCTGCCCTCCCTGACCTTTAAAGGGCTGCCGTGGACCTTGCCTGTCTCCGTGAAAGAGAATGAGGTGTTTTCAGCCCAGTGACATCAGCTCTTCTTCCTCCCAGTTTTCTTCATGGCAATCCTTATCCTGGTGAGGGGTTCTGGGCTTCATTGCAGCTTCTTAGAGAGAGGGACGGCCGACTTTCAAACACGTGGACATGGAAGATGTGGTGTTAGGAGGTGGTTTTGTTAGGGGTAGACTGACACCTCTTTCTAAGACGGTGCAGTTGACTTGAGTCTTTCGGTGTAACCAAATTCTCCTCCCCTGGTCTACTGGGAGGCTTGACACATTATTGTAGGTATCTGTGGAGCTTTTTGAGTAACCTAGGTAGTCTTTTATATAGTATTTTAGACCGGACTGTTCAGACTTTTAGATTGAATGAGATCCAAATTTGGGGCTAACATGTGCATCTACAGATTTCTAAGCAAATCTCAAGTGCCGAGGTTTGAGCAAAATGGTCACCTCTCCACTTTCAACTTGACTCTGAAGAAGAAGGTAGCCACTGTTTTTTGTTTTTCCTCAAATCATTCTTCTCTTGGACATGTGAGTGGAAAAGGGTAACATTTATTAAAGACACATCGCAGTGTTCCAAGATTATAAGTTGTGGAAGCAGTGTTTGCATTTTACATAAACCAGTTTTGGTATCACACAGGTGAGTATGTTTTCAGGTGTTGACCTTGGCAGGTTGGCTACTTATTTAAAGCCAAGAAAATTACGACACTGTCCATTTTAAACTTTCTTTGTGGTTAAATTATGATGAAACTGATAGAAAAGTCTTGCTGTTGACTTACTCATGAGTCAAGGAAACTTCATGTATTATATAGGTTTATGATATTGCAGGAAATGGGTAGAGAATCTGTCCATCATGAGAAACAATGTTGCCAGCAGCAGAAGGAATAAAGTTTATTTGCTCCCTCTGGTTCCAAATCAAGGAAGTACACTATGTAAAGTAATTTAGAACTGCTACCTTAGAGAGGTTAATGTTGTAGGTTTGAAGCAGACACAGCTGAGTAGGAAAAAATGGAGCTTTCAGACCCAGCCAAGGGAGTCCTAATACAGTCACTTACTGGCTGGGCAGTCACTTACCTGCCCTGAACCTCTGTTATCCTGTCAATAAAATGGGAATTCTAGTAGTACCTACCTAATAAGGTTGTTCTGATAACTTAATGAGATTATGCATAGTAGGCCCCAAAAGCTGTTCTCATAACTGATTCTCATAACTGATCTGAACAACATATTTTAGATGACTACGAAGATTCCTTGCCTGTTTTTGATAGGTACCGATGGTAGGCATAGGTGCATCATGTGGTGTGTTAACATTCAGAACATAGTAGATGAAAGAAAGGAAAAATGCTTCCTAGAATATAGCAAGGTTGTATAGTTAAGGATTTTTATAAGACTGAACAGAAAAAGGAAGAGGAAACAGACCCAGTTCTGCAGAAAGAGTCCATAAATTGTGGGAAAGAAAATCTTGAGTCAACTCTAGGCTTATTTTCTACAGTTCAAGGCCAGATTATTGATAGCTTTAACAAAAATAAACAGGCCACAATAAACATTCACAATCATGTTATATTTACATTACCGTTGATCTGATTATTACCATGATTTGATTATGGTAGATATTTTCACTTCCTCTCCTTTATTGCATTTTCATTTTATTTGAGTAAGAGTAAATTACTCTTGGCTCATTCAACACGATGCTATAAAAGGAAAAGAGGAATCTTTCTGATATGTGAGCTATATACCTTGAAAAGAAAGGTCTGTTTCAACTGGCAAGAAAACAGAATTCCCTCCCAAAGGAAGTAGATGAGAGGAACCAGACCTAATCAGGAAGCTCATATTCCATTCATTTATTCATCAAATATTTATCAAGTGCCCGGCACTGTTCTAGGTGCTTCTAGCTAAATCCCTTTTGGACAGACCATTGCATTTCGGGACTGTTCAGGTTCCAGTTTCTCTTCCCTTGCCCCAAGATTAAAAGATAAAGTTCTAAAATAAAAATTACTGTTGTTTGCAGTTTCTTATTGCCAGTATATAGGGAAGCTATTTATTTTTGTAATGTTATCATGCATTAGCCACCTTACTGAATTCCTAACACGTTTTGAATAATTTTTCAGTTATTTTCTACTTAGAAATCCAGAGAATCATATATTTTGCAACTCACTGCTTCTTTTCAAAAATGTATGTTTTTTTTCATTTTATTGCATTGGCCAAGACCTATGGAAATTCTTAAAATATTGAGAGCATTCTTGTTCCTTGTTGAAGGGAATATATTGAGTATTTTCTTATTAGATATGTTTGCTGTTGTTTTCTTGTCAAAGTTTTTTTTTTTTATTCATAGTTTACTAATTTAAAAAAATTTAAGAATGGAATTCAGGTTTAATAAAATGCCTTCTCAGCATCTATGGAAATTATCATTTAATTAAATTAATTTCTTAATACTGAACCATACTTACATTTATACTTAGGATAAGTCCTACTTAGTCTTGGGTTCAGTTTTATGTGGAATTTTAGTTTTAGTCTTTATTTTCTGTTTATTATGCTTTTTTTTTTTTTCTCATTTTCTCCATTTCCTGACTCTGGTTACACTGATCAGGTGTGCTTTGTTCAATTTTATTTTCCTCCAATTTCTATTTCCTGTTTCTATTTGACTAACGTTTATAATTATACTTTTCTACCATAGTCAAGATTTAATTAGTATCTGTAACTTTCTCCAGAACAAGGAGAGACCTTGGGCTTGCTTTACTTCCCCTTCTAGGTTTTAGTGAAATTATTGAGTTTTGAGTTCCTGATTGTGATCAGTCTTTTTTTTTTTTTTTTTAATTAATGCCCCTTCTATGTTATGAATTCTTTTTTTAAACAGTTGAGTCAAATTTCACAGTAACATCAACTCTCCCTTAAACTAATGCTTTCTTTCTTGAACAAATCTTTATTCTGATTTATTTTTCAGCGTGCTGCATTATGTCTGAGAGTAACTTAAGGAAAAAAACACAACCACCCTGGATGGTATACATTATATAACAACACCTGAGTTTATATATTATTGTGTGAGTGTATAAAGTATATATTATTCTTTTCTTGTCTGGTAATTTGGCTGAGGTATTTCCCCTTGAGACATATATGGAGATTGCCCCATTGCCTTCTTTTCCGCTTTAAAAACGTTTAAGAAGTTTAAAGCATTGTTGAAAATTAACTTATTGGGGTGTAATTTATATAAAATAACTGTGTCATTTAAGTGTGTGATTCAGTGAATTTCGGCAACAAGAGAGAGGTTGTATACACCTGTGAAACCACTCTCACAATCCAGATACAGAACATCACCTACAAAAGTTTTCATGCACTTTTGTAGTCCATACTTTCCTCCACCGTTGGCCTAGGCAATCACTAATCTACTTTCTGTCACTATGTTAGTTTGCATTTTCTAGAATTTTGTATAATTGGAATCATAAAATATATATTCTTTGTGTCTAGTTTCTTTCACTCAACGTTTTTATTGTTGCTATATCCATAGTTTGTTCTTTTTAAAAAAAATATTGAATATATTCATTCATTCAATGAATGAATATATCACCATTTGTTTGTCTGTTCACTCATTAATGAACATGTAGGTTGTTCCCAGCTTTGGGCTATTACAAATTAAGCTACTACACTGAACAAAGGAGAGTAAACTAAACTTAAAGCAAGCAGAGGAAGGAAATAAAGATTAGAGTGGAAATTAATGGAATAGAGGATAGAAAAACAATAGAGAAAATTAATAGGACCAAAATTTTGTTCTTTGAAAAAATCAAAATTGACAGACCTTTAGCTGAATAGACCAAGAAAAGAGAAGATTAGAATTACTAAAATCAGAAATGAAAGAGTAGACATTACTGACCTTACAGAAATAATGAAGGGTTATAAAGGAATACTGCAAACAATTCTGTCAGTAAATTGTGTGACTTAGATGGAATGGACAAATTCTTAGACACAAATAAAGCTGCTGTGAACATTCATGTACATGTCTTTAGTTGACATGTTTTCATTTCTCTTGGGTAAATACCGAATAGTGGAGTTGCAGTATATGAGAGTTCTAGTAGCTCCACATCTTTGCCAAGACTTGGTATTGTTTGATCAATTCTAGTGGATGTGTAGTAGTATCTCATTGTGGTTTTAATTTTCTTTTACATGGTTACTAATGATGTTGAACCTATATTCGCATGCTAATTGCCTATTTGTATATCTTTTGTGAAGTATCTTCAAATCTTTTGCCTATTTTTATTGGGTTGTTTTTCTTACTAAGATATATACATATCTGTCTATATATTGAATGTAATATCTATACTGAATTACTTATATATTCTTCAGTAAGGTGAAAAAATCACTTTATTTAGGTATGATTGGCATATAAAAAGCTGTATATGTTTAATGTATACAACTTGATGAGTTTGGAGATAAGTATACATCTTTTGAAACCATCACCACAGTCTGTGCCATAAACATATCCATCACGTCCAAAAGTTTCCTCCTACCTGCTTTATATTATTATTACTAATATCATTACAATTTGTGATAAGATGTACCCTCTTAGCAAAACTTAAAGTACTGTATACGATACAGTATTGTTAACTATGGACCCTGTGCTATATACATTAGATCTCTAGGACTTACTCATTTTGCACAATTGAAACTTTGTACCCTTTGACTAATACCCCCCCAAACCATCTTCCCCTTCCCCATCCCCTGGCAATCACCTTTGTACACTTTGCTTCTATGAAATGGACTATTTTAGATTCTTCAGATAAGTGGAATCATGCAGTATTTGTCCTTTTGTGACTGGCTTATTTCACTTCGCATAATGTCCTCCACGTTCATCCATGTTGCAAACGGCAGAATTTTCTGTTTTAAGGCCGAATAACATTCCACTGTATGTATATACCACATATATCCTTATTAAGAGTTTTTGATATATTCTGGATACAAGTGCTCATCAGATATATGTATTGTATTTTCTCCCATTCTGTGGCTTGTCTTTTTTACTTAAATTTTTGAGTGTGTGTGTGTGCGTGCGTGAGAGAGAGAGAGATTGAAAATTTTTTGGTGTTTGGTGTGGCCAGTGCATTCACATGGCACAAAATTCAGAAGATACAAAATTTTATCTGGTGAAAAGTCTCCCATTTGTCCAGCCCCATCATTTCCCTTTCTCTGGCAGCAGGTTTCCCTCCCCAGAAGCAACCAGTGTTACCAGTTTCTGGAGAAACTTTCTAGAGGTAGATGTTAAGCATAAATATGAAAGTGCATACGTGTAATTCTTTTAAAAGTCAAATGTCAGCATACCGTACGCAGAGTCTTGTACCTTGCTGTACACTTAGTCATAGATCTTGGAGATCATTCCATATGGTACATAAAGTTCTTCCTCCCTCTCCCCTCCCTTTTCCTCCACTCCCTTCCGTTTTTTTTAATGACCCTCTAGTATTCCTTTGTTTCTGTTAGTTCACTGCCTACAGTCCCAGATGAGAAGTCTGTGCCAGTGATTCTTTTTCTTCTGTACCCAATCTTCCACATATCCCTAGAGTTTTCTTCTTAAATTGAGAAATTTACCAGCCTGCTTGTATTTAGGTATATATTTTTCTTAGGTATTTCTGCTTTAAACCCTTTCAATTTTACCGCTTTGTCTACATCCTTTTTTATTCTTTATTCTCTTTTTTAGGAGAAAGGACTTGTGGATATTTGGATTTTAATCTCTCCTTTTTGGGTCTTCACTTTTTCTGGGCTCCTTTTATCAGGTTATATTTTCATTCTTTATGTTGAGAGAATTCCTTGATTTGATCTTCTGAATGATGGATTTATTTTTAATTTCATTCCATTCCACTATTTCTACTTTTCTATTTAATTTAAATTTAATCTCACTTATGTTTGTTTTAGCAATCATGTTTTTGGACCTGCTTTCAGATTGTGATGTCCAAGATGGTGATCCTGGCTTAGGGCAGGAGCTGACCACCTTCAGACGGGAGTGCACTGACCTTCTGGTCTGCACAAGTGGGCTGCTGCTTCTGCCCTCTTGGGGAGGCACATGCTGTCGCCCGCCCCCAAGTAATGAGACTTGCTCTTGGGCCTCCTCTGGGGCGTGTATTTGCGTGGCCATGCGTACCTGTGTTTGCGTATAAACATGTACATATGTGCGCATAAGCAGCTCACAGACTCTGCAGTCAGCCTTTGCCTGGCTGCAGTGGTTAGGGTTGGAATGGGATGCGGTAAGAAGAGAATGGAGAGTAGATCCTTGGAATTGCTCTTGGGCAGGCTTCCTGTGTGTGCGCTTGGCTGATAACAGGACAATAGGCTGGGTGGACCCTTCTTAATTGAGGAAGTGGGGAAAGAGTTGCCCTGCAGTTGGAGAACTTCACAGCTGATCCCAAAATACCCTTCCTCTTTTCTTTCTTCAAGCTGCACTAGAAACTCAGCATTCCACAACCCTTTCCTCACCCGACCCGCCAGCTCAGTGCCCGCTTCTGTTCTCAGTCACTCACTTCTGAGTGGGGGGTTTTGTCAGACCCTTCCCATGTCCAGCATTTCCCACTGTGGCCCAATTAGGTTTTGGTTTCTCAACTCTGGCTAAATTTGATTTTTCTGTAAATTTGATCCTGTCACATCTCTTCCAGAAATTTTGCAAAAAAAAAAAAAAATTTTTTTTTTTTTGACTGATGGCATCCATCCCCATTTTCCGGATTTAAAAAATAGATTATCGTTTAAAAAATATATATATATATTTATTTATTTGGCTGCTCCGGGTCTTAGTTGTGGCACTCAGGATCTTCATTGTCACATGCGGGATCTTTAGTGGCGACACGCGGGATCTTTAATGTGGCATGTAGAATCTAGTTCCCTGACCAGGGATCGAACCCGGGCCCCCTGCATTGGGAGCGCGGAGTCTTAGCCACTGGACCACCAGGGAAGTCCCTAAAAATAGATTTATTCTTAATTTTATATTTCCTTTGTCATTTCTGTGGAATTTGGAGGAACATGAGAGTCAAGCCCAGGGCTCAGCCCATCCCCACTGTGGACGTAGTGGATTTCATTATTTTTCACTGGCAGGGATGTAACGGCTTCTTCCACCAGTTTCTTTGTTCCCCTTCCACATAATTTCAGTAAGAGCAGCAGCTATTAAATTGAGTGCTATGTGCCGTATCTCATGTCAGAGCTGATTTAATTGTTCTTTCGCTTTGTACCCGCTCTGTACCAGGTGGACATTGTTTTGGTTATGCACTGCTGCTTAACAAACCACCCCAAAATGATAGGTTAAAATACACATTTATTCTTATCCCTCGTGGCTCTATGAGTTGCCTGGCCTCAGCTATATGGTTCTTGCTTGGAGTCTCTCATGCGGTCATCTGAAGGCTCAACTGCGCTGGGTGCCTAAGTTGACTTGTGGCTGGCAGTTGACTCGAGTGACATCTCCATGTGGCTTGGGCTGCTCAAGGCAGGCTGGATGGGCTCCTGGAGGACGCATCCCAAGAATGCGCATCCCAAGAGACAGGAAGTGGAAGCTACTGGGCCATGTGAGGGCTGAGCCCAGAAAAGGCACAGCATCAGTTCTGCCGTATTCTTTTGTTCAAAGCATTCATAGGGCCTGCCCAGATTCAAAAGGGGGGACTGATAGACTCCATCTCGTGATGGCGGAAGCGGCCAGGGCACATTGCAGATAAACATGTGGGATGGGAGATACCGTTATGGCCATCCTTTAAAATATATGAACTGACACAGATGCCAGGCTGCAGATACAACGATAACCGATCCCAGGACCACAGATCCTGAGACCTTACGGGGCAGAGGCAGGTACATAAACAGGCAATAACAGCGCAGATGATGAGTGTTTTGAGAGGACCAGGCACGGGGGCATGATGAGAGCAGGGTGGGGGATATCTAACCCAGACTGGGCAAGTGCTGGCATGGATGGGAGGTCAGTGGAGAAAGAAGGCATCTTAGTGGAGATATCTTTGGAGCTGAGTCTTGGAGCACAAGGGGACATTAGCTAGGTGAACAAGGAGGGAAGAGGCATCCCAGGGAGAGGAAGCATATCTCTCTGAGATGTGGTAGGCTGTGTGAGAGCTCATGGCAGTCTGGGGGAATTGCTGGTAGACTGAGGACTGGCAAGTAATTGGGTGCTGCTGGCACATGTGATGGGAGGTGAAACTGTAGCAAAAGTAGGTATGTTCTACCTTCAGATTCTGTGCATCCTTGGCCTGGCCTGTGAGCCCTCAGTTGGTTCTGTATCCGAAGTATATTAGGGGTGATGGATGGGCTGCTGAGGAGGATGGTGGAAGAGCAAGCCTCAAAAGCTCCACTTTGCGGATCCTCCCTTGGATCCTCTCCATTCTCCACCATTCACTTCCCCTTGTTCCTTACACTGTGCTTCCCTTCTCAATCTGTAGCTTAAGTGAGCATGTAGATAAGGATTATGTTTGCTGTTGAAGGATAAGGGCAGACAAGGGAAGAGGAGGATGGGAGCTGGAGCTGGAGCATCTAGGTGCTTGGCTGAGCATTTTATTTTATTTTATTTTATTTTTTTGGCCGTGAAGTATGTGGGATCTTAGTTCCCCTACCAGGGATTGAACCCACACCCCCTGCATTGGAAGCACAGAGTCTTAACCACTGGACCGCTGGGGAAGTCCCTTGGCTGAGCATTTTAGATTCTCTCTCATTTGATACTCTCCAAGACAGGCAAATAATAAAAATATTATCTCTGTTTTAAGGATGGACTCTCTCAGCTTGTGAGGAGTGGACATGGGACAGGGTTACTTGTCACTGTACCCCCAGTGCCTTCAGACATGCTTATCTCCAGCCTGTGTGTCCAAGATGGTGATCCTGGCTTAGGGCAGGAGCTGGCCACCTTTAGACAGGAGTGCACTGACCTTCTGGTCTGCACCTGTGGGCTGCTCCTTCTCCCTTCTTGGGGAGGCACATGCTGTTGTCCCCAGGCAGTGAGACTTGTTCTTGTGCCACCTGGGGGGGGGTGTGTGTGTGTGTATAAACGTGCACATGTGCACAAGCAGGCAGACTTGGGCGAGGGGGCATGTCCAATCATAACCCCAAACTCCTTTGGTTAGAAAGAGAAGGTTCTGAAAACAGTTCTGGAGAGCAATTGGACAGCCGTATGAATGGACTTATTTGAACTGTACACTTAAAAATGACTAAGACAGGACGTTTTATGTTATGTGTATTTTACCACAGTTAAAAAAAAAAAAAAAAAAGAGAAAGCAAAGGTGGTAATACCCGTTTGGCACAGCCTAAGGAAATCATTCTAGAGTCCTGAAAACACTTGACATGTGGGCTTGCTGATGGCAGCTGGAAGGAGGTGAGATCTCTCAGCCTTTCACGTGCACTTTTGGAAACTTGTCTTTGCACCAGAACCCAAGAAGAATGGGTTTCCTGCCTTCTTTACGTGGACTCCTCCCTAGGTGAGTAACACCGTCATGCATAGAATCAAACATGTTCCTTACACTGAGTTTTACACAGCATTTGGCTGGCTGCTGTTTGTGTCCTTTGCTTCTTTGGGTGACTCTGAGGACTGTCTGCTTTCCTGGGGCTTGAATTTCATAGGAAGATGAAATTCACTGGGTATAAATATTACCATCTGCCGTTAGTCACAACTGACAGAGGACAAGCACTTGGTCAGTGAAGACAAATACATGCGGGTCATGTCTCCTGCATCTTTGTTCTTGGCAGAGGCATTGATGGCACCTAGGCGTGGCTGAAGATGGAGGAGGGGACACCAGTTCTATCACCAACATTTTCTCGAAGCTGATAAAGGTAGTTCAGCCAGTCACAGAGTCCCCGAACCACAGTGTTGTCACCCAGCCCACAGTCTCTCTTCTTGTTTACAGAGTCCTTCCTTGCTGTTCTGGCTCTGAACAGAGCTTTGAAAAAGCCATTTTATTTTGTTGTTGTCCTAAAATTTTTTTAGTGTGATGTAGTAGAAACTGTGTGGCTTTAGAACCAGAGGTAATCTTTTTAATCTTTACTGGTTTGATAGGAGAAATGATATCTTGTTTTCATTTTTATTTTGTTGTTTGCTATTGAAGTTGAACAATTATTATTTTTTTTATTGAAGTATAGTTGATTTACAGTGTTGTCTTAGTTTCAGGTTTACAGCAAAGTGATTCAGTCATAAATATATATATATATATTTTATATATATATAATATATATATCCTTTTCAGATTCTTTTCCCTTATAGGTTATTACAAAATATTGAGTATAGTTCCGTGTGCTATACAATAGGTCTTTGTTATCTATTTTTTTTAATTTTTTTTTTTTTTTTTTTTTTGCTGTGCCATGTGGCTTGTGGTATCCTGGTTCCCCAACCAGGGATCGAACCTGGGCCCACAGCAGAGAAAGTGCCGAATCCTAACCACTGGATCACCAGGGAATTCCCCTGTTATCTATTTTGGATATAGTAGTGTGTATATGTTTTTTTAAATTAATAAATTTATTTATTTATTTATTTATTTATGGCTGTGTTGGGTCTTCATTGCCGTGCGTGGGCTTTCTCTAGTTGCGGTGAGGGGGGGCTACTCTTTGTTGCAGTGCGCAGGCTTCTCATTGTGGTGGCTTCTCTTGCTGCAGAGCACGGGCTCAAGAGCACAGGCTCAGTAGTTGTGGCGCACGGGCTTAGTTGCTCCGCGGCATGTGGGATCTTCCCAGACCAGGGCTCGAACCCATGTCCCCTGTATTGGCAGGCTGATTCTTAAACACTGCGCCACCAGGGACGTCCTGTAATGTGTACAGTTAATCCCAAACTCCTAATTTATCCCTCCCCCCCAGTTTCCCCTTGGTAACCATAAGTGTGTTTTCTATGTCTGTGAGTCTATTTTTGTTTTGTATGTAAGTTCATTTGTATCATTTTTTTTTTAGATTCTACATATAAGTGATATCATATGATATTTGTCTTTGGCTTACTTAGTATGATAATCTCTAGGTAGATCCATGTTGCTGCAAATGACATTATTTCATTCATTTTTTATGGCTGAGTAATATTCCAGAACAATTAATATTTATTGGCCATATTTACTATATTTGTCCATTTTTATATTGGGCTCTGTCTGTCTTTAATGTTGTTTTAATTAATTTTTATGGGAGAACGGTTGCTTTATACTGTTGTGTTAGCCTCCACTGCACAACAAAATGAATCAGCCATACGCATACAGATATCCTCTCCCTTTTTTAAAAAAAATTTATTTTATTTATTTTTGGCTGCATCGGGTCTTCATTGCTGAGCGTGGGCTTTCTCTAGTTGCAGCAAGCAGAGGCTACTCTTTGTTGTGGTGCGTGGGCTTCTCATGCAGTGGCTTCTTTTGTTGCTGAGCACAGGCTCTAGGCGCGCGGGCTTCAGTAGTTGTGGCACTTGGGCTCAGTAGTAGTGGTGGACAGGCTTAGTTGCTCTGCGGAATATGGGATCTTCCTGGACCAGGGCTCGAACCCGTGTCCCCTGCATTGGCAGGCGGATTCTTAACCACTGTGCCACCAGGGAAGTCCCTCCCCTCCCTTTTGGACTTCCCTCCCATTTAGGTTACCACAGTGCATTAGGTAGAGTTCCCTGTGCTATACAATATGTTCCCATCAGTTGTCTATTTTTTACATAGTATGTCTTTAATGCTGATTTTCAAAATCCTTAATATGTTGAAGCAAACAACCTATGGTCATACATGTTCAAATCCTTTTCCCAGTTTGCTGTTTATCTTTTCACATTTATTGTTTTCTTGACATAGAGAAAAATTTGTTAAATCTGTTACTCTTCCTTTATGGATTCTGCTTTTGGTTTTTAAAATTTATTTATTTTATTTATTTTACTCTTGTCTGCTTTGGTTCTTTGTTGCTGTGTGTGGCTTTCTCTAGTTGCAGCGAGCGGGGGCTACTCTTGGTTGCGGTGCGCGGGCTTCTCATTGCAGTGGCTTCTCTTGTTGCTGAGCATGGGCTCTAGGCGCGTGGGTTTCAGTAGTTGTGGCACTTGGGCTCAGTAGTTGTGGCACGCAGCCTCAGTAGTTGTGACTTGCAGGCTGCAGAGCTCAGGCTCAGTAGTTGTGGAGTGCGGGCTTAGTTGCTCCGCGGCATGTGGGATCTTCCCGGACCAGGGCTCGAACCCGTGTCCCCTGAATTGGCAGGCAGATTCTTAACCACTGCACCACCAGGGAAGCCCCCATTATTAACTTTTTATTTTGAAATAATTATAGATTCACAGGGAGTTACCAAAGATGTGTATAGGAAGGTCCCAGGTGCTCTTTGTCCAGTTTCCTCCAATGATAACATCTTGCATAACAATACCAGCAAATTGACATTGGTACAATGGACAACACTCATGCAGATTTCACCCATTTTACAAGCACGCATTTGTGAGTGCATGCATGTGTGTAGTTTGTTCTGTGCAGTTCTATCAGGTGTGTAGATTTCTATAACCACCACCACAGTCAACATACAGACAGTTCCACCACAGCAAGGCTCCTTCCTGCTGCCCTTTTCTAGCCATGCCCACCCCATCCTCCATCCTCAACCCATGACACCTTCAGTCCTAAGAGTTTTTTAATGGCATTTTTAAATGACTGGAAAAAAAAAAGGATACTTATTTCATGCCATGTGAAAATTAGTGAAATTCAGACTTCTGTGTCCATAACAGTTATGTCCATAATTCAGACATAACTGTGTCCATTCCATAATTTTATTGGACTGTAGCCACACCCATTTGTCTACCTACTGTATGAGGCTGCTTCTGCACCACAACAGCAGACTGGAGTTGTTGCAACAGAGACTGTGACCTGAAAAGCCAGAAATATTTACTATCTGGTCCTTTACCAAAAAAGCTTGCCAACCCCTGATATAAATCATCATCTAGTTTTCTTTTTTAATCTTGCATTTCATTCTTTTTTTTTTTTTAATCGAGGTATAGTTGATGTATTGCATTTATTTCTTTACATGACCTGATATTTATTTTTGCATTTGGTGTTAGAAAAGGATATAACTTAATTGTTCCCTAACTGGTTAACCAAATTCTCCATCAGCATTTATGGACTAATCTCTTCTCTCCTCACTATTTGAAGTTCCATAGTTATCATATACTAAATCTGTCCCATCAGTTTAGGGAATGACAGGGTGAATCATCAAGCTATGTGGGCAGGATATATATTACCCAAGAGTTCTCTGGGGATGAGAAGCCCTCACCCCCTGCATTAACACTAAGTGTTCAAGCCAGGTGTGCCCGTGCACCATGGTGTCTAACCACTCAGCTTTATTTCCATGTGCAGACACTGTGGTGGGGTCTAGCTTTATTTTTCTGGAGTCCATGGGGGATTGCTGATGGCCAAATGGAGCTGTTTGTTAATGGTTTCTGGTCCTTTCTGTTGGATCTTCTCTGGAGCTGGCTGGCTCTTAAAAATCCTTTGAGAGGCAAGGTGACTTGGTTTATTTCTCTTGCACTGGTGGATCAGGAATTTAATTGTTTGAAGGGACACATGTGAAGGAGTGCTCACCACCAGGCCCTACTGCAGATGCAAAGGTGAATGTGGTGGTAGTGGGTACGGGGTCTCTTGTTGGGTAGGTGCTTGTTCCACGAAGTCTCTTGCGACAAGGGGGCAGGCGGTGGCCTCTCGGGGCTGGGCTCCCGGTTGTGCCTCTGCTTGTTACTGGCTGAGTGACCTTGGGCCCATCCTCTAACGTCCCTGGACCTGCTCTCCTAGTAGGAACACAGACAATAAAGCCCACCCTCCACCCCCACCCTTGTGTTATTTGAAGGGTTGAGAATACTGTGTAAAGCTTGCACAGTGCTCAGAAGATAGTACGAACTTACAATATTTAATTTCTTTATTTTCCCTTGACTTAGAGGTGTGTGTGTAGATCGCTGTGAAAAAGTATGGATTTTTGTCTCCAAGTCCTGGCATCTTTCTTAGCCCCAAGAGTTTGCTTTCTGTTTTGGAATTCTGTTGTGTCGTGAGTCACTTCAGAGCCCAGGCTCCCAGAGCGCTCAGCTGGCCACCTTCTGCTCTCTGCCAAAGGTGGGTTCAGGTGACAGAGAGAACCCTCTGGCCAGGTGTTGGAGCCAGGCGGCGCTAACAGCCTGTGAGCTGTTTGTTCATCTGGCCTTAAGTGGATGACGGTGCGAGATTCCCCGCGTGAGTTCCTGCCGTGAGCATGCTGGCTGTGACAGTGGAGAAGTGACTTGAGTCAGGTATCCCTGAAGCAGGTGATGGAAGGTGAGTGGGAGGAGTCTCCTCTGGGAGGCAGCTCCCGCCTGGGTAAGAATGTCAAGTGCCTGGTGACCTTGGTGGACCTTGGTGTAAGCCTTTGCTGAGCACAGTCATTTTGGCAGGACTTGCCTTCTTGTCCTAAGGATGGGCTTTGCGGATTTAACCACAGCACGAAGGGCTGTTGAACTTGTGCTTACTCGATTTTGCTAGAACTGCAGGAATTTCTAATCCTCTGTAATTTACCTGTGTTTGAAACGTGATCCCCCTGGTGTGGCCAGACTCTGTTTTTTTCTGCTGAGGAGACATTCATCAGAGTCTCCCAGGGCACCCGACCTTATTGTTGATGACACTTCTCACCTGTCCTTTCCTCTCCGTGGCATCTACCACCTGGCTCAGGTACCATTCGGGGGTGGGGGGAGGTGTGCCTGGACAATTACAAGAGCTCCCTAAATGAGCCCTCTCGTGTCTCCTATTTCTTCCCCTTTCTATCTGATCTGTGTGTTTTTTCTGAAGTCTTTTTGAAAAAGTTACATATGAGTGCCACTTTCCTGCTTAAAAGCTTAGCCACTGCCTGTGGGGTGTGCCTCAAATTCTTAAGCCTGTTATTTAAGATCCCTCAGAGTGTGGAGCTCATTGGACCTCCAGGCCTTGTTTCCAGCCACCGCCCCTGGGCGGCTCCCGTTCTGTCCACAGTGATGGTCCCCAGCTGTGCCCTCTGCACCTCACCCTGTGGCAGTTCTGCTGAGGCCGTGCTCCATGCCAGGAACGCCTTTTCCCTGCCGAGTGGCTAGTCGCTGTGTACAGGGGCTTTCACAGACATTCTCCATACTCTCCGTGCGGCCTGGCCACCTGGATGGGGTGACCTTGCCATTTTCCAGCGAACATTGGTGAATTTAAGTGGTTTTCTTACTGCCGCATAGCTGGTAGGAGAGCTGGAATGTGAGGCCAGGCCTTGTGCAGTCAGGCTGCCTCTCTGGAGCCGTCCTCCGAGGGCAGAGTTACTCTTGGCTCCTCTGGACTCCAGCACAGCAGTTTTTCCTTATTCACGTATTTATCTCATTACATCACGTGGCTGTTTGTCCTGGGTCTGTGCCACACCCCGTACTCCACCCCAAAACTTGATTCCTCAAATAAATCCCTTATCAGCTTGCTTTCCCCTGCATCTATAATAGTACCTGGTACTCAGTGGGAACTCGATAAATGTTTGTTCGGATGAATACATGGAGGAGTAGATTTTTCTTTCCATATCCTCTAGTTTGTGGTTTGAGGGAGGATAGTACCCTGGTAATTAGGCTACTTAAAACTCCTGTGTGTTGGAAAACATCTCTTTTTTGGTCTATAGAAGAAATAGAAAGTGATAATTATTTTGTCCCATTCCCTCTGCCATCTCACAGAGATTCCTTGGAGAAAGATGCTGAAGACATATTTAATTATATATATTGTAGGAATGTAATCTTTTAGCGAAATTTTGTCTAACAAGCTATACCTAGGAGTGGCTTTGAGGAAAACTGGCTCTCCTTTAATCTGTCAGCCTCCACCCACCCCACGACAACAACCTTAACTGAAAAATAATAGTCATCTTCACTTTGGACAGTTGACGTTCCTCTCTGTCGTACGTAAAGTGTAAATGAAAGCATCTTGAGAAATCCTTCCTGTTTATCGATCTCTTGTGTATTGGCTTCAAGACAAGCCTCCCTGCCTCCCCATGGGGATGGATACCTGCACCACCATGTGGGAGCTGCCTCCTTTCTGACTTTGTTTTATCCTCATGGTTTATAGGAAAATAAGGTTGCAGTTTTTTTCCTCATTCATTCCTTGACTTCCTTTGTCTGTTTCTGCCCCCTTGCCATTTGTACCTGGTCTGAAATCCTTCCACTCACCCTTATTCACAGGGCTCGTTTCTGCCTCTGAGCTCAGAATGCCCACGTGAGAGGGCCACACCGACCAGTATGAAGTGTAGGGCCCTCTTCTTGCATGTCCTTCCTTCCTGCCTTTTTCCCACTTTTCTTGTCTGGTTACTTAGTTGTGAAACTCTTTTGAGCTGTTTTGGTTTAGAATGTCCTATTCCCGCTTTTTCTTTCACTCCTTATTGTTTAGACTATGATCAGACTCTTGGTTGTTGAGTTCCTTCTCCTTTCCCAATAAATCTATTCACCGTGGAAATAAGAAGGAATCCCCTCTGTCCAGTCTGAGTCTCGTCAGTAGGAATGTGGGACTTAGAGCTGGAGCAGCCAGGGAGCCAGGTGAATCTCAAGCCTGGAAGTCCATCTGCGCTTTTGGGGGGAGGCGGGCATGCTCCAGGCTTCTAAAAAGGATGCCATGGGGGGACCCGTGTCTCAGGCTTTGAAGAGTTTCACAGAAAAACATCTCTTTTAGCTCCTAGCTCTTTTAGCTCCTGAATCAACACAACAGTGTTTAATGCCACAAGACCAGTATTGAGAGACTCCTTTCAGGTGAAAACTTGTCTCAAGCTAGTGTGACCTATTTGAGTATAGTCACATATTTCCTTCTAATTTAACAAATTCTCATCTCAGGTTAGTTTCAGGTTTGGGTTGAGTGTTGAAGGACTTCCCTGCCCCTAAAGGTAGGGTCTGAGCGTCACAAATCATTGAACGTGAGAGTACTCTGCTGAGGGGCAGTTTGAACTTGGGGAGCTCGTGGGAGTTCAAATATACTTCTGCTTCCTTTTTTGAGAGAGACAGTTTAGAATCAGGAGTGCTTAACTTTCTTCCCCCATGAGTATTTTTGGGACTCTAAAAATGATAGGTTCTCTGCAAAGGAAAATTCAGATTCACAAGTGCACGTGCAAAATCTTGCACATAATTTTTGGCATGAGGTGTCTTTGGATTCTAGAGAAAGAGTGCCTGTTATAGAGGAATGGTGAGCTTCAGGTAGTTTTTGAGGCAAGGACACTTTTAGTCTTGCTCAGTGCTCAAGGCTTTTTTTTTTTTTTTTAATGTCTGAAACATTTATATTAACATATTTCCATACAAATAACCCAATGAAAGTTTAGTATTAGTTGTTTTGTTTGTTTGTTTGTTTTATACTGCAGGTTCTTATTAGTCATCAGTTTTATACACATCAGTGTATACATGTCAATCCCAATCGCCCAATTCAGCATACCACCATCCCCACCCCACCGCAGTTTTCCCCCCTTGGTGTCCATATGTCTGTTCTCTACATCTGTGACTCAACTTCTGCCCTGCAAACCGGCTCACCTGTACCATTTTTCTAGGTTCCACATACATGCGTTAATATACGATATTTGTTTTTCTCTTTCTGACTTACTTCACTCTGTATGACAGTCTCTAGATCCATCCACATCTCAGCAAGTGACTCAATTTCGTTCCTTTTTATGGCTGAGTAATATTCCATTGTATATATGTACCACAACTTCTTTAACCATTTGTCTGTCGATGGGCATTTAGGTTGTTTCCATGACCTGGCTATTGTAAATAGTGCTGCAATGAACATTGGGGTGCATGTGTGTTTTTGAATTATGGTTTTCTCTGGGTATACGCCCAGTAGTGGGATTGCTGGATCATATGATAAATCTATTTTTAGTTTTTTAAGGAACCTCCATACTGTTCTCCATAGTGGCTGTATCAATTTACATTCCCACCAACAGTGCAAGAGGGTTCCCTTTTCTCCACACCCTCTCCAGCATTTGTTGTTTGTAGATTTTCTGATGATGCCCATTCTAACTGGTGTGAGGTGATACCTCACTGTAATTTTGATTTGCATTTCTCTAATGATTAGTGATGTTGAGCATCTTTTCATGTGCTTCTTGGCCATCTGTATGTCTTCTTTGGAGAAATGTCTATTTAGGTCTTCCTCCCATTTTTGGATTGGGTGGTTTGTTTTTTTAATATTGAGCTGAATGAGCTGTTTATATATTTTGGAGATGAATCCTTTGTCTGTTGATTCATTTGCAAATATTTTCTCCCATTCTGAGGATTGTCTTTTCGTCTTGTTTATGGTTTCCTTTGCTGTGCAAAAGCTTTTAAGTTTCATTAGGTCCCATTTGTTTATTTTTGTTTTTGTTTCCATTACTCTAGGAGGTGGATCAAAAAAGATCTTGCTGTGATTGATGTCAAAGAGTGTTCTTCCTATGTTTTCCTCTAAGAGTTTTATAGTGTCCGGTCTTACATTTAGGTCTCGAATCCATTTTGAGTTTACTTTTGTGTATGGTGTTAGGGAGTGTTCTAATTTCATTCTTTTACATTTAGCTGTCCAGTTTTCCCAGCACCACTTATTGAAGAGACTGTCTTTTCTCCATTGTATATCTTTGCCTCCTTTGTCATAGATTAGTTGACCATAGGTGCATGGGTTTATCTCTGGGTTTTCTATCTTGTTCCATTGATCTATGTTTCTGTTTTTGTGCCAGTACCATATTGTCTTGATTACTGTAGCTTTGTAGTATAGTCTGAAGTCAGGGAGTCTGATTCCTCCAGCTCTGTTTTTTTCCCTCAAGACTGCTTTGGCTCTTCGGGGTCTTTTGTGTCTCCATACAAATTTTAAGATGATTTGTTCTAGTTCCGTAAAAAATGCCATTGGTAATTTGATAGGGATTGCACTGAATCTGTAGATTGCTTTGGGTAGTATAGTCATTTTCACAATATTGATTCTTCCAATCCAAGAACATGGTATATCTCTCCATCTGTTGGTATCATCTTTAATTTCTTTCATCAGTGTCTTATAGTTTTCTGCATACAGGTCTTTTGTCTCCTTAGGTAGGTTTATTCCTAGATATTTTATTCTTTTTGTTGCAGTGGTAAATGGGAGTGTTTCCTTAATTTCTCTTTCAGATTTTTCATCATTGGTGTATAGGAATGCAAGAGATTTCTGTGCATTAATTTTGTATCCTGCAACTTTACCAAATTCATTGATTAGCTCTAGTAGTTTTCTGGTGGCATTTTTAGGATTCTCTATGTATAGTATCATGTCATCTGCAAACAGTGACAGTTTTACTTTTTCTTTTCCAATTTGTATTCCTTTTATTTCTTTTTCTTCTCTGATTGCTGTGGCTACGACTTCCAAAACTATGTTGAATAATAGTGGTGAGATTGGACATCCCTGTCTTGTTCCTGATCTTAGAGGAAATGCTTCCAGTTTTTCACCATTGAAAATGATGTTTGCTGTGGGTTTGTCATATATGGCCTTTATTATGTTGAGGTAGGTTCCCTCTATGCCCACTTTCTGGAGAGTTTTTATCAGAAATGGGTGTTGAATTTTGTCAAAAGCTTTTTCTGCATCTATTGAGATGATCATATGGTTTTTATTTTTCAATTTGTTAATATGGAGTATCACATTGATTGATTTGCGTATATTGAAGAATCCTTGCATCCCTGAGATAAATCCCACTTGATCGTGGTGTATGATCCTTTTAATGTGTTGTTGGATTCTGTTTGCCAGTATTTTGCTGAGGATTTTTGCATCTATATTCATCAGTGATATTGGTCTGTAATTTTCTTTTTTTTGTAGTATCTTTGTCTGGTTTTGGTATCAGGGTGATGGTGGCCTCATAGAATGAGTTTGGGAGTGTTCCTTCCTCTGCAATTTTTTGGAAGAGTTTGAGAAGGATGGGTGTTAGCTCTTCTCTAAATGTTTGATAGAATTCACCCGTGAAGCCGTCTGGTCCTGGACTTTGTTTGTTGGAAGATTTTTAATCACAGTTTCAATTTCATTACTTGTGATTGGTCTGTTCATATTTTCTGTTTCTTCCTGGTTCAGTCTTGGAAGGTTATACCTTTCTAAGAATTTGTCCATTTCTTCCAGGTTGTCCATTTTATTGGCGTGGAGTTGCTTGTAATAGTCTCTTAGGATGTTTTGTATTTCTGCGGTGTCTGTTGTAACTTCTCCTTTTTCATTTCTAATTTTATTGATTTGAGTCCTCTCCCTCTTTTTCTTGAAGAGTCTGGCTAATGGCTTATCAATTTTGTTTATCTTCTCAAAGAACCAGCTTTTAGTTTTATTGATCTTTGCTATTGTTTTCTTTGTTTCTATTTCATTTATTTCTGCTCTGATCTTTATGATTTCTTTCCTTCTGCTAACCTTGGGTTTTGTTTGTTCTTCTTTCTCTAGTTCCTTTAGGTGTAAGGTTAGATTGTTTACTTGAGATTTTTCTTGTTTCTTTTTTTTTTTTTAATTTATTTATTTTATTTTTGGCTGTGTTGGGTCTTCGTTTCTGTGCGAGGGCTTTCTCTAGTTGTGGCAAGCGGGGGCCACTCTTCATCGCGGTGCGCGGGCCTCTCACTATCGCGGCCTCTCTTGTTGTGGAGCACAGGCTCCAGACGCGCAGGCTCAGTAGTTGTGGCTCACGGGCCCAGTTGCTACGCGGCATGTGGGATCTTCCCAGACCAGGGCTCGAACCCGTGTCCCCTGCATTGGCAGGCAGATTCTCAACCACTGCGCCACCAGGGAAGCCCCTTTTTCTTGTTTCTTGAGGTAGGCTTGTATAGCTATAAACTTCCCTCTTAGAACTGCTTTTGCTGCATCCCATAGGTTTTGGATCGTCATGTTTTCATTGTCATTTGTCTCTAGGTATTTTTTGATTTCCTCTTTGATTTCTTCAGTGATCTCTTGGTTATTTAGTAACGTATTGTTTAGCCTCCATGTGTTTGTGTTTTTTACGTTTTTTTCCCTGTAATTCATTTCTAATCTCATAGCGTTGTGGTCAGAAAAGATGCTTGATATGATTTCAATTTTCTTAAATTTACTGAGGCTTGATTTGTGACCCAAGATGTGATCTATCCTGGAGAATGTTCCGTGCGCACTTGAGAAGAAAGTGTAATCTGCTGTTTTTGGATGGAATGTCCTATAAATATCAATTAAATCTATCTGGTCTATTGTGTCATTTAAAGCTTCTGTTTCCTTATTTATTTTCATTTTGGATGATCTGTCCATTGGTGTAAGTGAGGTGTTAAAGTCCCCCACTATTATTGTGTTACTGTCGATTTCCTCTTTTAGAGCTGTTAGCAGTTGCCTTATGTATTGAGGTGCTCCTATGTTGGGTGCATAAATATTTACCATTGTTATATCTTCTTCTTGGATTGATCACTTGATCATTATGTAGTGTCCTTCTTTGTCTCCTTCAACAGTCTTTATTTTAAAGTCTATTTTGTCTGATATGAGAATTGCTACTCCAGCTTTCTTTTGATTTCCATTTGCATGGAATATCTTTTTCCGTCCCCTCACTTTCAGTCTGTATGTGTCCCTAGGTCTGAAGTGGGTCTCTTGTAGACAGCATATATGTGGGTCTTGTTTTTGTATCCATTCAGCAAGCCTGTGTCTTTTGGTTGGAGCATTTAATCCATTCACGTTTAAGGTAATTATCGATATGTATGTTCCTATGACCATTTTCTTAATTGTTTTGGGTTTGTTTTTGTAGGTCCTTTTCTTCTCTTGTGTTTCCCACTTAGAGAAGTTCCTTTAGCATTTGTTGTAGAGCTGGTTTGGTGGTGCTGACTTCTCTTAGCTTTTGCTTGTCTGTAAAGCTTTTGATTTCTCCATCAAATCTGAATGAGATCCTTGCCGGGTAGAGTAATCTTGGTTGTAGGTTCTTCCCTTTCATCACTTTAAGTATATCATGCCACTCCCTTCTGGCTTGTAGAGTTTCTGCTGAGAAATCAGCTGTTAACCTTATGGGAGTTCCCTTGTATGTTATTTGTCGTTTTTCCCTTGCTGCTTTCAATACTTTTTCTTTGTCTTTAATTTTTGCCACTTTGATTACTATGTGTCTAGGCGTGTTTCTCCTTGGGTTTATCCTGTATGGGACTCGCTGCGCTTCCTGGACTTGGGTGGCTATTTCCTTTCTCATGTTAGGGAAGTTTTCGATTATAATCTCTTCAAATATTTTCTCTGGTCCTTTCTCTCTCTCTTCTCCTTCTGGGACCCCTATAATGTGAATGTTGTTGCGTTTAATGTTGTCCCAGAGGTCTCTTAGGCTGTCTTCATTTCTTTTCTTTCTTTTCTCTTTATTCTGTTCCACAGCAGTGAATTCCACCATTCTGTCTTCCAGGTCACTTATCCATTCTTCTGCCTGAGTTATTCCGCTACTGATTCCTTCTAGTGTAGTTTTCATTTCATTTATTGTATTGTTCATCTCTGTTTGTTTGTTTTTTAATTCTTCTAGGTCTTTGTTAAACATTTCTTGCATCTTCTTGATCTTTGCCTCCATTCTTATTCCGAGGTCCTGGATCATGTTCACTATCATTATTCTGAATTCTTTTTCTGGAAGGTTGCCTATTTCCACTTCATTTAGTTGTTTTTCTGGGGTTTTATCTTGTTCCTTCATCTGGTATGTAGCCCTCTGCCTTTTCATCTTGTCTGTCTTTCTGTGAATGTGGTTTTTGTTCCACAGGCTGTAGGATTATAATTTTTCTTGCTTCTGCTGTCTGCCCTCTGGTAGTTGAAGCTATCTAAGAGGCTTGATGGGAGGCTCTGGTGGTGGGTAGAGCTGATTGTTGCTGTGGTGGTCAGAGCTCAGTAAAACTTTAATCCACTTGACTGTTGATGGGTGGGGCTGGGTTCCCTCCCTGTTGGTTGTTTTGCCTGAGGCAACCCAACACTGGAGCCTACCTGGGCTCTTTGGTGGGGCTAATGACAGACTCTGGGAGGGCTCACGCCAAGGAGTGCTTCCCAGAACTTCTGCTGCCAATGTCCTTGTCCCCACGGTTAAACAGAGCCACCCCCCACCTCTGCTGGAGACCTTCCAACACTAGCAGGTAGGTCTGGTTCAGTCTCCCCCGGGGTCGCTGCTCCTTCCCCTGGGTCCCGATGCGCACACTATTTTGTGTGCACCCTCCAAGAGTGGGGTCTCTGTTTCCCCCAGTCCTGTCGAAGTCCTGCAGTCAATTCCCACTAGGCTTCAAAGTCTGATTCTCTATGAATTCCTCCTCCCGTTGCCGGACCCCCAGGTTGGGAAGCCTGACGTGGGGCTCAGAACCTTCACTCCAGTGGGTGGACTTCTGTGGTATAAGCGTTCTCCAGTTTGTGAGTCACCCACCCAGCAGTTATGGGATTTGATTTTACTCTGATTGCGCCCCTCCTACCGTCTCATTGTGGCTTCTCCTTTGTCTTTGGATGTGGGGTATCTTTTTTGGTGAGTTCCAGTGTCTTCCTGTCGATGATTGTCCAGCAGTTAGTTGTGATTCTGGTGTTCTCGCAAGAGGGAGTGAGAGCACGTCCTTCTACTCTGCCATCTTGGTTCCTCCCCTGCTCAAGGCTTTTTTAAGCACAGCTAAGTGGTGTGGCTGTAAGCGTGGACCTAACAGTAACCACTTCACATGAATTGGTAGTGGAGTCCTGCCCAGGTCTGTTCCTCACTTGAATGGTTTTTGCCCTTGAAAAGGTTTGGTCTGAGGTGATGATTAATCAACAAGTATTTGATCACCTAGTAGATATTCAGCTCTGTATAGTATATTGTTTCATCTAGGTCCCTGTTTTGAAAATGCTCTTTCCTTTAACTTCCCATAGGCATCTGACTTGTTTCATCAGACACTGAGGGCATTCCACATATGCAGTGCTGTGTCAGATGGTAGCACAAAAACATGTCAATTAGGACCAGCTTTGTAAGATGAACAAATGGTACAGTTAAGGAGTGTTGTATGAAGGGTGGGAAAGAACTAACGTATATTAAGGGATTAAGTAGCACATTATTTTTGTGTTTTCTTTAATCCTTACACCCTCCATGTCATAGATGGAGAAACTGGATCTCAGAGAGATTGTGTACCTTACTCCAGGCCTGGTGAGGAGCAAAGCCAGAATTCAAGCCCAATCATATGGACTCTAAGCCCAGATCTATCTATCTTTCTTCTTTCCTTCCTCCCTCCCTCCCTCCCTTCCTTCCTTCCATGCCTCTTCTGTTAAAGACCAGAGGTGGATGGAGTGGGTTAGTGTTGGGAGAGCGTAGAAATGAGACCCTTAGACTGAGTATCCCCAGTAGGGTAACTTCATGGTCTTTATGAAACATCGTTTCTCCTCTGTTGATGACCACCCATCATGTAACTTTTTCTCAGTTGGTCTTTAGAGCTGTTTATGTGCTTGTGTGCTTCACTCTCCTTATTCTGTGGAGCATCCAATTTGCGGCACCACAGCCCCAGGCAAGTGACCAAAGACCTGGTGGTCACGTTACCACCTGAGTGGCCTCATGCATGCTACTTCCGAGTCTTTTCTTATAAGTGACACAAACAACTTGGATGATCTGAGGGGTTCTCCGCCCCAGGCCCTTGTGTGATTTTGGTGCAGAAATGTCAGAGGGGAGTGAGTGCCTTTATTACTTAGCTTTCATTTGGCAGAATGCATCAAGGTGGGAAGGAAAGAGAGCAGGTGTTTAGTTAGAGTCACGTTCTCTTTGTTGTGTACTTTTGGGGGAGGTTTAATTTCATGTCTTTAGAAAGCTGTCTGCTTGGGCATTTGAGTCCTCCAGATCATGCACGTACTTGACCAGCAACAGAGGCAGAACTTTTGTGTGGTGTGTCCTAGTTATCATTCAGTTAGGAACAAGCTTTTGGAAATACCTCTCCTCCTTCAGAGGTCGTGATTTCTTAGCATGGAATGTCCATGCCAAGCTTTCCCACCATCTTGTTTTTCCATTTGGCAAATTTTCTTGTTCTTCTCCAGTTGCCCCAGCAACCTTTGTGCCTCTCCTTCATTTTACATGGACCTCCGTTATAACCCATATTGCGTTGCAGCATAGGTAGAGGTTTTTGTGTACACGTGCCCAGCCAGACTGAGTCATTTAAACACAGTCATTTAAACACATCCTGGTAGCTCTGTGTCAGCACATTGTCCATTGTGTGTTAGGTGTTTCACTCTGTGGTTGAAACAGTGTATCCTCTTTAGAAGGAATGAAAAGAGATCATATTTAAATTCATCTGAGAGTGGGAGAAAAATCTTTGCTCCCAACAATCACAAGAATGTCTGGAGAGCTGATTGCTAGTCTGGAGATCCTTAGAAAAAGCTAGTAATAGACATTGGAAACTGAGCCAAGGAATGTGGACTTGGGCTCTTGCATTTTGACTTCGTTTGTGATCTTGTTGGAGGTCGTCTTTTGCATCAAGCCAATGGGTGGATTTTACTTGAAGGGAGAGTTTCTAATAGAAGAGCTGGGGAAACATTTTCAGTTTTGAAATGACTTTATTAACCTACAAATAATTAAAGGTGATCTCTTAACCCATGTCTAAAGAGGAGTCTTTCCCTCATATGTGATGATCCAGAATCCAAAGTGGGAAAATTTAAGACTGTTCAGAGAAGATGCTAACCTAGAAACCACAGACTGCTGGGCCTTGGGAACTTGGAGAAACTTGTGCAAGCAACCTTGGAGGTTTTGGAGAATATTGGAGATGGGATTCTGGGGCAGGGGTGGGAAAGAAAGAAGACTGAACTTCTACTGATAATCAAGTAGGGTCCTAGGACTTAAGTCATATGGTTAAGATGCATTTTGAATAATTCTACAGTTATTAAAAAAAAAAAAAGATAAATCCCTACATCTTAAAATTCCATATTGTTTACACACTATCTCTTACCTAGATTTTTTAAATTACATAGACATTTTAATAATTATACGTATTAGTCTTGCTGTGGTTAATAAACCACAAATTCCAAAAATACAGAGGTTTGCAGCAAACATTAATTTCTAGATCGAGTTATGTGTCGGTGGCTGGGAGTCCATTGCTATGGCTCTTTTCCACAAGTCTTCCCTTCTGAAGGCACAGCCCCTGTTTGGGACATGCTAGTTTCAGGGCAGAGGAGAGAGCACATGAGAGCTGATGGAAACATGCAGTGGCTCTTAAAGTGTCTGCTCCCATCTGGTGTAGGTCACATTTGCTCATGTGCCATTGGCCAGAGCCCGTTACATAGCCAAGCCAACAGTCACTGGACTCGAGTGGAGATGTGCCCTCCGGTCGGCAGTCACTTGGCAATAGTGAGTGTGTATAATCCTCTTAAAGGTACGGAGTTAATAGGAGTTAATAATTGCAAAGAATACTACAAGCTACCATGTGGTTTGTGTCTTCTCCTTTTGTCACTGAATGTTATTTAGTAAATACCTGACATCAGTTTAGATTTATCATTTTAAAAAGTTTTAAATACATTTTCTCCCTATTATGTGTACTATAGTTTTAGATTAATTTTTGAAGAAACCAACCTTTTGCAAGGAAGTGTTGTGGTAGATCACTGCATGTTTCTTCTTGAATGATTGCAGTGTGTGGAGCTCTGTTGTACACCGTTGCGTTAGCTCAAGGCTCCAGAACGATTTGAATAATGGGGTGATTAAGTATCAGAGTCTTGTTTCTGAATTTTGTAGACATGCCTCCAGTGTTTCCTATTGTTTCCTGCTTAAAAAATATATCATTGAGATCTAATTCACATACCCTAAAAGTCACCATTTCAAACTATATTACAGTTGAGTGGTTTTTAGTATACTCACAGCATCGTGCAAACATCATTACTATCTAATTCCAGAATATTTTGTCACCCAAAAAAGAAACCTCATATTTATTAAGTGTTGGCTCCCATTTTCCTCTTCCCTTCAGCCCCTGGCAACCAAAAGTCTTCTTTCTATCTTTGTGGTTTTGCCTGTCTGGATTCTTCATATAAATGGAATTATGTATGTGGCCTTTCATGTCTGGCTTCTTTCACTTAGAGCAGTGTTTTCAAGGTTCATTGCTGATGTTTTCTGATATATACTCTTTAACATATTTAGGAACCTTCCTTTTATTTCTTAATTTTACTTAGAGATTTTAATGGAATGGCTGATATTTACCAGTGTATGATACCAATAAGCATTTTGGTAGTTGTGGGCATGATTATATTGGACGGTGATCCTATGATCAGTTAATGTAATAAATAGCATTAATAAATTTCTTAATGTTAAATCACTTTTGATTTCTTGGATTATGTTTGACTCAATCCTGGTATATTATTTTTCTTTCTTTCTTTTTAAAAAAATTCTTCTAATGTACCATTTGCTGTTACTTTACTGACGAAGTTTACACTTACATCTAATTTCCTTTTTTGTCCTACTATTTTGATATCAGATATAGGTAACCCTTATAAAATGATTTGAAAGTTTTCTCATTTTTAAATGTGTTTTAGAGTGTTCGAATAAAACAGGACTTGCTCCTTGAGGTTCATTAGAGCTCAGCTGTAAAACCATTGGGGCTTAGCTCACCTTTCAGTAAAAGTTCTCTGACAGCAGTTCTGAGGTTATTTATTTGTTTAGGTTTTCTACATCAATTTAATTTCTCTTTGGCCGTACATTTTCCTGCAGTGTATGGCCAAAGAGACTTCCAGGTTTATTAGCATAGCTATTCATAGCACATCCTTGTAATTTATAATCATACACAGAGGTAAGATTTAAATCGTTCTTGCCTGCTCATTTTTCCCCTCCTTCTTTCTATATTTAATTCTATATTAATATAATTCTATATTTAATTCTTTTAGAAGAATTAAATTTTGGTTTTATTTATAACTTTTACTCTTTCTTTTCTGTTTTCAGTTTATGCTTTAATTTTTTTATTCCCTCTTCCACTTTCTTTTTTTTTTTTAGATATTTACTTATTTATTTGGCTGTGCTGAGTCTTAGTTGCGGCAGCCGGGCTCCTTTAGTTTCGGATCGAGCGCTCCTTAGCAGTGGCATGTGAACTCTTAGTTGTGGCATGCACATGGGATCTAGTTCCCTGACCAGGGATCGAACCCGGGCCCCCTGCATTGGGAGCGCGGAGTCTTAACCACTGTGCCACCAAGGAAGTCCCCCTCTTCCACTTTCTTTCTTTCTTTTTTTTTTTTTTTATTGGTGTATAGTTGTTTTACAATGTTGTGTTAGTTTCTACTGTACAGTGAAGTACAGTTCTCTTCCACTTTGTTTTGACTTTTTTTTTTAAATGGGAGCACAAGGTAGATGTGGACTAAAGTGTAGTGTTTTATGGGATAAATCTTTTCAAATGTATGTATATTTATCTGCTCTTAAGGACTGTGCTGCTTTTCCTCATGTTTTGGTTTTCTTGGGTCTGAATGATGAGTTAATATAGGCTGGTATATTTTTCGGTTTTCTTGTGTCTGATGAGGTAATACAGGCCTGCTATTTGCCTCTCACCAGAAGAAGTGAATTATTGGATCCCCTGTTTCTTTTTTCTTTTTCTCTCTTTCTTTCTTTTTTTTGCCTTACTGCACGGCTTGCGGGATCTTAGTTCCCCGACCAGGGATTGAACCTGGGGCCCCGGCAGTGAGAACACCTATTTCTAACCACTGTACTACCAGGGAATTCCCTGGATCCCCCTGTTTCTACTTGATGTTAGAATTGTCTTCTTGGATCTTAGGTTGAGTGGAATAATAGTTGACAAATCAGTTGAGTGGTCTCTCCTTGGGAAAAGAATCAGAAGAAAGAAAACCAGGGTCAGGGACGGTCGGTCTGGAAGACTTGGCCTAGTTCGTCTCTGTGTCTGGATCCAGTATAGCCTGGCTTCCATCTTGTTTTAGGCGCTCTCCCCATCTCGGTAGAGTCCAGCCTTTTCAGAATTTGCAGTCTTGCCTCCTTTGTGCTTGGTGGACCTACCCAGGGCAGCTGACTTCATGAAGGTGCAAGCAGGCACCTTCATGTTCCTCTGACCTTTCTCTTGCATCTCTACCCCTCCTGGCTAGATGAAGCCCTGGGGGCAAGGCACCCTCTGCTGGGGGTCCTCACATGGTGTATATCTGCCTGTGCTGGCACTCCTTGCTCACAGCAGCCAGACACTCTGGGGGTTCTCCTTTGCCCCACTGTGGGCCCTTCCATACCCTCATCCCTCCAGACAATTGCAAATTCAAATTAGAGTGTCTGTGAGGGTTCAGGACATTTTCTACTTCTTAGGTAACCTTGATAACCCTAAGTGACTTTAGTGACATGGGTTAAAGATACCTCTTAGTTCTTTTCTCAGTTGAGTCCCAATTATCTCCAGTAGGAAATCTTCAAAACTTTTGGCATTTGGATGGTGCCCTTTCCTAGTTTCTAATCTGGTACTCATTCCAGTCACTATCTGCCCCGCTTCCCCGCCCCCCCCACTGCTCTTTCTCTCCCATTCTCCAGGTGGTTGTTATCTGGAAGGGGGAAAGAGGGAGAAAGCAAAGACCTGAGCTTATTAATTCGGTGCATTTGTCTAGAAGTCTAGATTTATAAGTTTTTAGTGAGTGTGTAACATTGTTATTAATGTAAACACAATCATTTCCTGGTTAGTGAGCCTTTGGAGCTTTTCCAGGGTTCACTCTGTGTTCTTTGATCTGTTATGAACATCTTTGAACAGAACAATTTTGAGATTTTCCCTTTGAAGTTATTGCCCATAGTTGGCCTAAATTTAACTTTACAGCAAAGTCAACAGTCAGGAGTGTTCTGTTCAGTTTGTGCAGGGCGCATTCATTCTTCAGGCGTCTCCTGTGTGCCTGGCAGGAGGGAGGTCAATTAAGACAAGTCAGGTACAGTCTGTGCATTCAGAGAGCTCTCATTCTCCTGTAGCCGTCAGGATGCCTTGAGAGGCTTTGGCAAGCTCTTATGAAATGAGATCATCATGTTGCCCACACTCCTCTAATAGTATCAAAAAGAGAAATTAGAGTGTTTTAGCATGACTTGTTTTTATTAAGTCCATATTGGCCCCTAAGGTATACCACTTTCTTTCATAATCCCTATGTTTAATGTAATATAGAATTTTGCTGGTGACTAACGTTATTTTACTAATCTCTCTTGCGGCTGGCTGACCACAATGGTGGATCTTATAACTGAAATTCTTTGAACGAGGGCAGTTTCCAAAGTGGCCTGGTTATGTATTTCTCTTCCTAAGTAAAAAGGGGTGGTGGGGAGAAGAAATTCTCTTATAACTGAAACTGCATAGCAAGAATTGATATTTTGGAGCGTTGAGGAGTTTTCATGTATTTATCAACTATGTAGTTGTAACTGTCACAAAGGCTACTGTAGATATATCTATTGCTACAGGGAAATCATTGAGGAAGGTGTGGTTAAGGCACCAACTGTAACTCTAGGTGCAATTTTAATTTTCAGCAGCATTTATGGTCTACTGTGAACCCAGCCCCATAGTCTAAAGGGGATGCAGGAATACTTGCAGACAAATTGACTTTTTTTTTTTTTTTGAGTATTTTAATAGTGATATAGCGCCTACCATGTTCCAGGCGCTGTTCCAATTGCTCCATATGCTAACTAACTCAATCCCATTATACCCATTTTATAAATGAGGAAGCTGGGGCAATAGAGAGATTAAGGAATTTACTTAAGTCATGCTGCGAGTAAATAGTAGAACCGAGATTCAAAACTGGAGATTCAAAACTGGGCCGTCCGTCCAGGTTAGCCTCAGTTTTGTTGTCATTCAGCAGACGTTTATTGAGTAGCTTATATTGGCAAGAGATTGAGTTGGGTCATTTCTAAAACTCATTCATTCATCAGATACTTACTGAGTACCTACTATGTTCCAGAAGACACAGTCTCTGCTTTTGTGGAATTTACAGACTGGTGGGAAGTCAGACAGACAGATAACCAGTTAATATATAATACATTTTCAGACAGTGCTAAGTCCTATGATGAAAATAAAGGCAGGGAAGGGACTGGAAAATGATGGAGGGTGCAGGGTTATTTTTAGATTTTTGTGGGCTGAGAACGCCTCTCTGAGTAGGTGTCATTTGAGCAGAAACCTGTTTGAGGAGAAGAGCCAGGCCAGTGGCAGTCGGAGGGGAGAGCAGTGTTCCAGGCAGCGTGAGCAGCAAGTATGAAGGCCCTGAGGTCCAGATAAGCCAAGGCCAGGTGTGTAGAGCAGGATGAGCTGGAGGGGAGTGGGGAGAACGTCTGGGATGAGGTCAGAGACTGTGATAAGATCATGTTGGCCCTTGTGGGTTATGGGAGGGAGTCTGGATTTTATTTTGAATGTGTTTGGATGATGTCTTTCAGAGTTCTGAGCAGGGGGGTAACATGTTTTGATTGACCTTTTCCAGGGAGCATTCTGGCTGCAGTAAGGAGGACTGACTGTAGGGCAGCAACAATGAAACAGGAGGCTTTTGTGTTGAGCCAAGGGATTCTCTCACTTCTCGCGTTTTGTAATTCGTGTTAGTTGTAAAGGTGCTGCCCTCCCACAATACGTGCTCTAGAACTCAGGTCTCAGTGAAGCAAACCCGCTACCGGAGGACTCTGAGGGTAGAGGAGCCTGGGTCGCTGAGTCCACCTAAGCCCCTGCCCTTTCCTCCTAAGATTTTTGTCTTTTCCCTCCATGTTTGTTTCTTGTGGGAACCATATCTTGAGGGGAGTTATCTGGGAGATAACCTGTATTAAGACCCTAAGGGAAAATGGAAGCATTCCTCGACTGGCTTTAAAAACAGAAGCTTCATGTTTACCCAAAAGGATTTATGGCCAGAGAATGGAGATGAGGGACAGTGTTGGGTTAGGGAAAGCCACACAAAGGGGATTCAGCTTGATAACACCCTTGAACTAGGAACCAGATACCTAAGCTCAACTCAGTAGAGTGATAACTGGCTTCCATACATTTGGATACAGAAGTCCTTCACCTTTTTGAGTCGGCTTTCTCATCAGTAGAGATAGTATCTGTCTGCTAACCTCACAAGGTTGAGGTTGACGTAGAGGGCAGCGAAATAAGAATGTGGAAGCCCTGCGCACAGACGTGCCATGGAAATCGGAGATGGTAGCATCCCTTTTTAGGAAAGTCCAGGCATCTGTAGCTCATTAGCTATTCATATATGCTCAAATAATATTACGGGAAGCACCCTGTAGTAAGGGTGTGGGTATCTTCCCTGGTTGTGTAGTCCTAAAGGAAAGAATCTGCTGTGTGACAAGGTCTGGGTGACTCTCTCCTCCCCAGCCCCCGCTAACTGATTTGAGAATTAGTTCAGTTCCCACTGTCTGGCCAAGACCTTTTAGACCTTTATGTGGGCCGTTCCTGGAGGGTTATTGGCTGAGGTCCCCAGAGCAAAGGTTAGGGGAGTTGAGGTTAGGGGAGTTGGCCTGGAGTCACTGGGAGACGGGCAAACAGATGGATGGATAATTACACACACACACACACACAAAGGTGAACAAGGCACAGTTACAGTTGTTGGACGCACAGTGCTTATGGATAAGTTATATATGTAAATAAATGATTAGAACTGTGAAAATTGCTTCAGTGGAAGTATCTTCAAGGTACTGAGAAGGGAGTGACAAATTTTGTCAGGGGCTGGATCCAGGAAGGATTCTAGGAGGAGGGGGCATTTGAGCAGATTTCTATGAGATCCTTGGAGCCCTCTACATGAAAAAGAGGGGGGTGTGTGTGTGTGTGTGTGTGTGTGTGTGTGTGTGTGTGTGTGTGTGCGCGGGCGCGTGCTATGTAAGCAACGATGAGAAATATGAAACAGCATAGTGGGTTCCAGGATCAGTTCAGGCCAGATTGTGGAAAATTGCTGTCTGAGCTGATGCTGGCTTATCTGACTAAAGGTTTTGAATTCATTCTTTCTTTTGTGCAATGTTTAGCCATAGGTGATGGAGCCTTTCTGAGGCCCAGTGAGCTAGTGTTGTTAAAATGTAAGGGTGGGCCCCTCAATGCCTAGCATGGTGCCTTGCCTGAGGTCAGTGTTTAAATATTTACTGAAATGATGAAGACGTGATGGTCGTCTCAGAGCTCCAGAGAAGCTGTCCCCTCGCTGATCCTTAGACCCTGGGATTTGGACACTGCATGCCCTCAGTGACATCAGTGTGCTGAGGAAGCAGGTCGTGGGATGCTGCTGTAGCTAGGTTCTATGGTCCACACGGAGAGCAGCTGCTGAGGGGCTTGCCTTCCCAGCTGACGAGACCCTGGGCTGAGAAGTGGAGGGGTGGGGTCCATTCCCATGAGTACCTTCTGTGAAATGGTACCCTTTCAGTAATTACAAAAGTATTTTTGACATTGCATAAGTAAGGATGTGATTAAATTATCTGTGGTCAGGGGGACAAAGGAAGGTACCTTTTTTGTTTAGTTTCCATCACCCACTGAGTTGGGTGACATTGCCCTTGACCCCAGACCATGCTTCCCTCTGCCTCATTCCATACTCTCTTTCCAGATGTGCCATCTTCATCTGGAGCTTATGGACATGACTGTTAGATTGACTTCTCATTTTCTGTATGTCCTCTTCTCTGGGGGCTAAGAGTCATATCCAGCCTGCACACAAGAAGAGATCATTCTGGGGAAAGACCCACGCCCAGCCTGTGATCTGATTACCCACAGGTCAGGAATGCAGAAAACATTCCTGACCAAGGCTGTTTGCTTAGTATCATGTCACTTTCTTGCCATCTTCCTTAGTCTTTGCCTTCTGATGATTCCAAGGTGACATTCAGAGGCTTTCACATCTACTGCTAGACAGGGCTTTGTTCTCTTATCAAATCTTAAAGCCAGAAAAGGTAACTGGAAGACTGCATCTTTTTTGGATATTATAGGGACATAATTGATTCAAGTGGCTTCCTACTGAGGCCTAAGAAGAAAGAAGTCCATAAGTTTTTAATCTTTCCTTCCCTTTATTTTCTGGTACTTGCTCCCCCTGCCCCTTTTAAACTTTTTTATTGAGGAAAATTTTAAACACATACAGAAGAGGAGAGAATTTGTAGTGAACCTGCAAGTACCAGCTTCAACAGTGATCAGCTTTGGGGCATCTTGTATCATCTGTATCCCAACTACCCGACCTTAATTATTTTGAAGCAAATACCACACATCCTATCATCTCATCTACGAATACTTTAGTTATGTGTTACTAAAAGATGAAGACTTTGTAAGATCATAATACTTCCATTATCACACCTAATAATTCCTTCATGTCATCAAATAATTGATCAATATTCAAAATTTCCTGAATGTCTCAAAATCTTTTAACCCTGTGTTTTAATCAGGACCCACTGCAGTTGTTGATAGGTCTCTTAAGTTTCCTTACATCTATAGGTGCTCTTTCAAACTCTGTCTTTCTTTTTTCCTTACAATTTATTTATTTACTGAAGAAACTGGGTCTTTGGTTCTCTTTGGCTTCACAACGTGTAGATGCCGCTGATTGCGTCCTTGCAGTATTTAACATGTTCCTCACTCTTCTGTATTGCCTATAAATTGGTGTTGTGTCTAGAGATTTGTTCAGGACTCATATCCAGTTTTTTGGCAAGCATACTCATAGGTGGTGGTGTGAACTTATTCCAGGAGGCACATAATGTTTAGCTGTCTCTTTGTGATGGTTGATTAGGTTTTTAAATGTGTTGGATATTTAAGAGGGTTCTGGCCCCTTAATGTTTACCTGGGCCCAAGTGGTGGTCTTGAGAAAGTGGGGAAAAGAGAGAATGTGGTGTGCTCAGGAGTTCTCTCTCTGTTGAAGTCTGAAGATGGTGGTGGCTGTCATGTTCTCTGTCCCTGAACTGTTGGTTCCTGCAGCGCTTGCTGACACATGAATCAACAGGATTTGGTGTAGAGCATTGCCCGTCGTGTTTCTCTTGGTTGTAAAAGACTCGTTCACTTAAGAAATGGTAAGTAAGGAGAGGATCAGATTCTCTGAAAGTTGTTTTTGTATTTAGAGGTGTTTCTTGGTTTGGCTAAACCAGCCGCTGTTGCTGGTGTTCTCCAGGTGTGTGTTCTTAGCTACTTTGTAAGATGATTCTTTTCTTCCTTCAGGATCTCATTTTGCCCAACGGTGGTACTCCAGCAGGCCCTGCAAGTCCAGCTTCTTCATCTTCCCTTCTCAACAGACTACAACTTGATGATGACATCGATGGTGAGACCAGAGACCTCTTTGTCACGGTTGATGATCCCAAGAAGCATGTCTGTACGATGGAGACCTACATCACTTACAGGATCACCACGAAAGTAGGTCTTTTTATTATCTTCCACCTGTCTGGAGTGTCTTGGAGAATTGAAGTCCTACTGCCATGATTCCTGCCTTTCCTTTTTCCCTTCCTTTGTACAACTCTGTTCACCTTTATGACAATTGTGGGTATAGCTTTTTGGGAGAGTGGATATATTTAGATTTAAAAGGATTATACATAAGTTTTTTTTTTTTTAACCTTAAAATGAAGGAGAAATTGTGACTACAGTCTTTCAAATGAAACTTTAAAACCCCGTACTTTCACTTATTTTCTATCATGATATTGTTTAACATGTTAATATCTCATTACTCTTGAAATTTATTAATCATTGTATCAGCCTGAAGCTCTGTGATGAGAACATGATTATAATCTGGTGTAATTACTCTTTGTTTTTTTTTTTTTTTTTAACATCTTTACTGGAGTATAATTGCTTTACAATGGTGTGTTAGTTTTTTATAACAAAGTGAATCAGCTATACATATACATATATCCCCATATCTCCTCCGTCTTGCGTCTCCCTCCCACCCTCCCTATCCCACCCCTCTAGGTGGTCACAGAGCACCGAGCTGATCTCCCTGTGCTATGCGGCTGCTTCCCACTAGCTATCTGTTTTACATTTGGTAGTGTATATATGTCCATGCCACTCTCTCACTTCATCCCAGCTTGCCCTTCCCCCTCCCCGTGTCCTCAAGTCCATTCTCTACGTCTGCATCTTTATTCCTGTCCTGCCCCTAGGTTCTTCAGAACCTTTTTTTTTTTTTTTTTTAGATTCCATATATATGTGTTAGCATACAGTATTTTTTTCTTTCTGACTTACTTCACTCTGTATGATAGACTCTAGGTCCATCCACCTCACTACAGATAACTCAATTTCGTTTCTTTTTATGGCCGAGTAATATTCCATTGTATATATGTGCCACATCTTCTTTATCCATTCATCTATCGATGGACACTTAGGTTGCTTCCATGTCCTGGCTATTGTAAGCAGAGCTGCAGTGAACATTGTGGTACATGACTCTTTTTGAATTATGGTTTTCTCAGGGTGTATGCCCAGTAGTGGGATTGCTGGGTTGTATGGTAGTTCTATTTTTAGTTTTTTAAGGAACCTCCGTGCTGTTCTCCATAGTGGCTGTGTCAATTTACATTCCCACCAACAGTGCAAGAGGGTTCCCTTTTCTCCACACCCACTCCAGCATTTATTGTTTGTAGATTTTTTCATGATGTCCATTCTGACTGGTGTGAGGTGATACCTCATTGTAGTTTTGATTTGCATTTCTCTAATGATTAGTGATGTTGAGCATCCTTTCATGTGTTTGTTGGCAATCTGTATATCTTCTTTGGAGGAATGTCTGTTTAGGTCTTCTGCCCATTTTTGGATTGGGTTGTTTGTTTTTTTGATATTGAGCTGCATGAGCTGCTTGTAAATTTTGGAGATTAATCCTTTGTCAGTTGCTTCATTTGCAAATATTTTCTCCCATTCTGAGGGTTGTCTTTTCATCTTGCTTATGGTTTCCTTGGCTGTGCAAAAGCTTTTAAGTTTCATTAGGTCCCATTTGTTTATTATTGTTTTTATTTCCATTTCTCTAGGAGGTGGGTCAAATAGGATCTTGCTGTGATTTATGTCGTAGAGTGTTCTGCCTATGTTTTCCTCTAAGAATTTTATAGTGTCTGGCCTTACATTTAGGTCTTTAATCCATTGTGAGTTTATTTTTGTGTATGGTGTTAGGGAGTGTTCTAATTTCATTCTTTTACATGTAGCTGTCCAGTTTTCCCAGCACCACTTATTGAAGAGGCTGTCTTTTCTCTGTTGTATATTCTTGCCTCCTTTATCAAAAATAAGGTGACCATATGTGTTTTGGTTTATCTCTGGGCTTTCTATCCTGTTCCATTGATCTATATTTCTGTTTTTGTGCCAGTACCACAGTGTCTTGATTACTGTAGTTTTGTAGTATAGTCTGAAGTCAAGGAGCCTGATTCCTCCAGCTCCGTTTTTCTTTCTCAAGGTTGCTTTGGCTATTCGGGGTCTTGTGTGTTTCCATACAAATTGTGAAATTTTTTGTTCTAGTTCTCTGAAAAATGCCATTGGTAGTTTGATAGGGATTGCATTGAATCCGTAGATTGCTTTGGGTCGTATAGTCATTTTCACAATGTTGATTCTTCCAATCCAAGAACATGGTATATCTCTCCATCTGTTTGTATCATCTTTAATTTCTTTCATCAGTGTCTTATAGTTTTCTGCATACAGGTAGTTAGTCCTAATGTCAGGGAGAGGAGGAGTAAGAGAAGAGTGGGAACTAATATTTATTAACTTTCTGCCGTATACCACTATATTACTGCCTTGTCTTTTCCACACCTGGTTCACATTTGAAAATGTGTATGTGTGCACAGGCATATGCACTCACACAGTCTGCCCCTGTCTCTTTTGCCACTGGGTAGTATTTCTCAGCATTGCTAGGTGCTTAGATGTGTATTATATCCTCAGACGTCCTCGGATGATATACATACTCCCATGAATCATTTCCAGTTACTTATTTTTTTCTCCCTAGGGTCAACTTATTTTATACCCTGTAGTCAGTGAAATGCAAAACATGTTTTTCTTGAATTTGTGCTCTAAACAGCTGAATGTCAAGGTGACCGCCTGGCACAGCAGTGCTCACCTGTCTTGACGCTTCCCCGCCCCTGCTTGTCCTCCACCCTGCAGTTTCTCTCCCTGTCAGCGGATTCTCAGGCTGATGCCTGTGCTGCAGCTCACCACTCTCTCCTCTGCTGTCTCTCTGTCCTCACTTCCCCTTTCTCCATTGTGCTCTTATTTCTATCTCTTTTCCTCTAAGTCAGATAATGTCTTAGGATAATCTTTCCAAGTTCCAATCCCACATTTTCACTTGGCTTCGAGGACAACACCTTAAGGGTGAAGTTGTTGCAGGATTAAGTTTTACTTCTTACCGTGAATTCCACTTCTGATCTCAAACAAGAGTCCTTTTCTTTTCCTGTTTCAAACAGTGACACCAGGTTTAATACGTTGGTGATGCATCTGGAACCTTTTTCCTGAGTGTTGTATTAAAGGACGTGTAGGGATGCATGGGGATGAGAGAGAGGACAGACGGGAACACAGGGTCCCAAACTCCTGATCTTGTCCCAGCAGCCCACTCCTGCTGAGCTTTTCAAGCAAAGTTAATGGTCAGAGGACGAGGTTGTACAAATACTTACTTTATGACTTTGAGCTTTGACTCCCAGGCCTGATTCAGATTCCGGATGACAAAAGCTGGACAAAGTACAGAGCTGCTTTTGCCTGAGCTAAAATGAGCCTAGGGCTGAGAGCCAGTGCGGGGAAAGTGTTCCCCCCTGAGGTCTAAGTCGTGGCTATCTTCTCTCTCCAGTGGTGGGGAGAGGCCTTCTCAGGGCTGGCAGATCCTGGCAGTTTTCTCTGTAGGCTTCTAGAAAGTAACATCATAATAATAGCTAATTATTGAGCATTTACCATATGCTGTACTTTTTTTTTTTTTTTGCAGTAGAAACCCTTTAAATTTTATTTTATGTAAGTAATATGTGCTCATTATAGAGAAATTAGAAAACTCAAGTAAGCTAAAACAATAAAATAAAAGAACACTTACAAGCTCACCAGCCAGAAATAATCATTTATAATTCTCTGAACTATTTGTCTCTATCCATTCACAAAAATGAGCATTTTACATGCAGCCAATTCACTTAGTACAATGCAAATGTCTTTCTCTGCTAGTAAATGCCAGTGAGCACACTGTTACGCCATCATCTCTAAGACTGTGGTAGTGTTCCGCCGTGTGGCCGAGCTGTGATTTGTTTTGTGCTAAGTGCTTTAGATATATCATCAGTTAATCCTCACACTCAAGGAAGTAGGTACTGGTGTATTCTTACTTTTGCGAATGAGGAAACTAAGACACAGCGATATTAAGAAAATTGCTCAAAGACATGCAACTAATACGTGTTAAAACTTGAACCCAGATCTGTCTTGTGCTGTGCTTTCAGAAGACATGGTTTTCAAGAAAGTACTCCGCACCGCCCCTCCCATCCCCCGCACCAGCACTGTCATCTACTACCATGGCCTGACTATTGGAATTGATGATGATGTGCAGGTAGACTGGAGGTTGGGGAAACAGAGAGCAGCCTTCAGCTCCCTTTGGGAGCCATCCTCCTCTTGGCTTTTATCCCATTGCCAGATAGTCATCTCCAAGGCTTATGCCCCAATTAATTCCTCTTTTCAGATGTCTCAGTGGTCAACGCAGGCTAAATGCTGCTGAGGTCAAGTCATATGTAAGAATTACAAAGTGAATGTTAGATTTAACGATGAGAAGGTTATTGATGACTATGGTGAGAGCAGCTTCATTGGGGGGGGGTGGTACAGCAGCGTGCAGTGGGTTAGGATGAGTGGGAAGTAAGGAAAAGACATGGTGAGTGTTGGTAGTTTGGCAGTGAAAGTGAGTGAGAGAACAGTAGCTGGAGGGGGGGATGTGGCTTTGAGGGGGAGAGGCATTTTGTTTGTTTTTTAAGGGTGAAAGAGACTTGTTTAAGTGCCACGTGGCCATTGTTGGTGGAGAAGGAGAGTGTGGGTTGAAGGTTGGAGAGTAGGATGCAAGCCTCTGAGGAGGTGGGCGGAGAGTGTCCCCGGCAGAAGTGGAGGGGAGGGAGTGGCCTCTGATGGGGGAGGCATACTTTTTTCATTGTTTCTGGAAGAAGAAGGGAAGTGGTTTGTTTTTGTTTTTGTTTTGTGGCAGGACGTTGAGGGGTTCTTTGCTTATATCTGCAGTTTTCTCTATGAATAGATGATGAGGTCTTCGTGAAGAGTGAAAGGGGAGGTTTTGAAGTGGGACTTAGAAGCTTTCAAAACTTCTACAGGCTTTGCATTAACTCACGGAGAGTCGACTAAGGAAGTATGGGGAAAATGGGAAGAGAGTCGACTAAGGAAGTATCAAGAGATTGCTTGACAGTGTTGAGGGTCCAGTTGTAGAATTTATTGCTTCAGTCAGTGTGTTTCCCTGATTTTGTTTTTCCTCCAGACTGTGCCTAAGTCTAGAAAAGCAGGCAGTAGGTGGTTGCATTTTTGCCAGAGTTGTATGAATGACAGTGTGGAAGGGGCATTTAGGATGTGGGCAAGTAAGATGCTGAAGTGATGGTTGGTGGAATTGATGCTGAGTAAGGAAGAAAGTAAAGACAGGAGTGGATGGATTGTCAAGAACTGTAGGTCCCGAGGCTGAAAAACCAGGGGTACTGGGAGATGGAAGAGTCTGAAATACAGGAGGTGCCGGTTAGAGAGGGAGATGTCTGAGTTTCTGTGTGATGACAAAGTCTGTGGAGAGGCCGTGACAATGGAGTGAGGTGTAGTTGGCTTAGAGGTGGGTGTTGTGTGTGGGAACCACCTGCGTCTTGTGGGCACCCAGATTATGAAGTCCAAGAACGAGGTGCTCTCAGGGGAATCAGGAGAAAGGCCAGAGGTGTCAGCAGATGACAGGTGTGAGGAGAGGTAGAGATGTCTATAACCTGATGGCATGAGCCTCAAAAGGATTTTCAGGGGTGGGAGGAGTGGTGTGGAGGGAGCAGGATGTCAACAGCAACTCTTGGTCTTGGTCTTAGAGGTTTGTGAAATGTAAGAACACCAGCAGCTTTCCACTTGATGGGACAGCAAGGGGGCTGTATTCTCAGGGGAGAGCCAGCTTTCAGAATTTGAGCAGGTTGAGGAACTACAGGACTTTATTACTTATGGGACTGGTGTTGCAGAGAGCTGGGTGGGAAAATTTGAGGAGGAGGAAATAAATGGAAGCTCGTTTCAGAAGAAGGAGGCCAGAAACCTCTTCAGCATCATTCTCAGGTGCTCTTAGAGCTACAGGGCTTTGAAAGAGAATGGGATTAGCTGGCTAATATTTGATAAGGGAAGAGGTTCTTTTTGCGGGGAGGGGGTTACTCAGACTTGTTAGGATCCAGCTGTGGCCTGGACGGATGGCGTTTCTGACAGAGACAAAGCCTCTCTAGAGTGAGCTGACTGTAAAATCAACTTTTCAGTTGACTGAAAATTCTTGGGAAAGGCTCCAGGCCATAGTCACTGGGCCCATCAGCTCCTAGGGAATAAAGAGGAGTTCTTTTGTGGGACGGTGGGGCCCAGGGGACTGGATGTGCTCCTAGGGGATTGATTTTACTGTGGCTCCGTGCTGGGTCTTCCAAAGTATTAAACTTAACAAAATTTGGCAGAGATGCCTAGAGATGACCAAAGAGATATTCACAGGGTGCAATGGTGAGAATGAATATTCTTCATTACAACTCTTGTGCTCGGTTACCTATTTGTAGATCTGACTTTAGGTGTGTACGAATGACCTTATGATCTTTGTGGGGCATTCTAGAGTATGGGAACACCGTAAGGAAGGACACAGAACAAAACTCTAAAGTGGTCGCCTCTGATTATGGAATTGTGGGTGTGCACTTTCTTTTTTATTGTTTTGTTTACCACAGATACTAGAAAACAGAGATAAACACTTATTAGTACTTTATTTCTCTTTCTAAGTCAGACCCTGAATTTCACAGAGGAGAATTTTACTACAGACTCATAATTGGGGTTTTATTGGCCTGCATATTTTATGAGCACTGTATGTCTTATAACAGACTAGATTTCTTTCCAGAAATATACAGTAATGTCTGTGGCCCAATTTTAACAAGTGTGCAGAATTCCAAGGTGAGTGCGTTTTGCTAGCCTCGTTCCCAGCTCTACTTTTTCTCTCTGTCCTTGTTTTTCTTTATCTTGCTCACCTACTTCTAATTTATGTCATTTGATCATATTCCACATATCACTCTATCTTTTCTAGAACAAGTGGTGGTAAAAATAAGTAAAATAATTATCAGGTCAGAGAGTGTGAGCATCCTTCTCTTTCATGATGGTTTTTTTTTTATGTTATTGTTTTCCAAAGCATCAAACAAATTTTACTGATTTATTAAATCCCCTGTCCTTAAAGGAGCTGTTTTAAAAAATGAGCTTTTTGTGTATGTGACTATAAGTATTGTATAAGAATGTTAGAAAGTTTGGAAATAAAGTTGAATGTAAAGTTGTCATCATAAGTCCCAGATTTTTCTTCTAACTTTTTTTTTTTTTTTTGTAAAGATTTATTTATTGATTGATTGATTGATGTTGGGTCTTCGTTTCTGTGCTAGGGCTTCCTGTAGTTGTGGCAAGCGGGGGCTACTCTTCATCGCGGTGCGCGGGCCTCTCACTGTCGTGGCCTCTCTTGTTGCAGAGCACAGGCTCCAGACGCGCAGGCTCAGTAGTTGTGGCTCACGGGCCTAGTTGCTCCGCGGCATGTGGGATCTTCCCAGACCAGGGCGCGAACCCGTGTCCCCTGCATTAGCAGGCAGACTCTCAACTACTGCGCCACCAAGGAAGCCCTCTTCTAATTTTTTAAAAAATTTATTTATTTATTTATTTATGGCTGTGTTGGTTCTTTGTTTCTGTGCGAGGGCTTTCTCTAGTTGCGGCAAGTGGGGGCCACTCTTCATCGCGGTGCGCGGGCCTCTCACTATCGCGGCCTCTCTTGTTGCGGAGCACAGGCTCCAGACGCGCAGGCTCAGTAATTGTGGCTCACGGGCCTAGTTGCTCCGCGGCATGTGGGATCTTCCCAGACCAGAGCTCGAACCGGTGTCCCCTGCATTGGCAGGCAGATTCTCAACCACTGCGCCACCAGGGAAGCCCCTCTTCTAACTTTTTATGTCGAAAATTTCAACACAATGAAATCATAAAACATGTATAATTAATTTTGTATCCTGCTGTTTTTTCTTAAAACTATTACTGAAGCATTTTTGTCATTAAAAATGTTTTACAGACATGATTACTGATAACCATAGAATAAATATACCATAATTTCCCCGACTGCTTTTTATTGTTGGACATTTAGGTTGCTTTGAATTTGTTATTTTAAATAATATTGCAGTGAACATCATTATACAGGTATCTTTGCCACAGTTTAAACATTATTTTCTAATGATAGATTCCTAGGAGTAGCATAGCAACAATTTTATATATATATATATATATATATATATATATATACACACACACACACACACACACACACACACACATGTATGCCATAAATAAAGGAGATAATTCAGGTGAATATTTTCAGAAGCTTGCAATGAGGACAGACTTCTTATCAATGACACTAAAAGTAGCAACCATAAAGGGAAAAAATGGATGAATTTGACTATATAACAATTTTAAAATTCTGTATAATAAAAGCCATTTGGCAATTATGATAGGTAGATCGCTATAAAGAGCTTTCACAAGTGGAAAAGACTAGACTCACAAATATAAAAAAAGACTTCTTACAAAAGAAGAAAAAGATACAGCCAACAAACACTTGATGTTCAACAACAACAGTCACTTAAGAAACAAAAATAAAACAAAGATGACATGTTATTTTTCAGTTATACTTCCATCGAAGATAACCAGTATTGAGACTATATGCTAAGAATATAAATCAGTCTATAACTGGAAACAATTTGTCGATTAAAGATACGTATACTCTTTCATCTTTCATGTATATTCTTTCGTAATTTCAAGAGGATTATCAGTGATGTTTACCGTGGTATGGTTTATTGATCGAAAAATTGGTAACAACCTAAATGGGGATTTGGTTTAATTATGGTATATCCATGTGTGTTAAAGGTGATTATGTAGATCTGAACTTACTGACACAGAAAGATGTCCAAGATATATTAAAGAGACATAGGAAAATATGAGTGACTGTGCATAGAAAAAAACATGGAAAGATATAAACCATAATATTAATTGCATTTATCTCCATTTAGAGGGATTATGGCTGATCTTTTTTTTTATTTCTTTAATTTTCCTGAAGTTTTTAAATAAGTGTGTCTAACCTAAATAAATAGAAGGAAAAAAAAAGCAGTTGCTCGAAAGTAAAATTGGTTACAGCAGAAACAAAACTTGTGTTTTATCATACATACTGCTTTTTGTAGTTACCAAAGATTGATTTCAAAGTTAGAGTAGAAATGTTACATAGACTATAATTTAATGAAGTGGTTTTGCAAGCCATAGTAAAGAGGAACAACCAGTGGATATCATGTGACAGAAGAGGGCAGAAAGTAGAGCCCTCTATTAGTTCTGTTTACAGTGAAAGTGAGTTGCATTGATTTGTCACCCTTCAAAATAGACCTTTCCTGAGCCCATAATCATCGACAAGTCCCCAGACAGAATCTGCTGGGGGACTCCGTGCGGTCTTGAGGAATGTCCCTTCCAAACTGCCTTCTTACTGTTGAGGAAACTGAGGCTCCGGGAGGCTTGGTGGCATCTCAGGGATGCTAGGACTGCTCATGCCCCTGCCTCAGGAGGAGTGCCAGGCTACTGCTGCCAATATTTCTGCCACCCTTATGCCTAAAGATTCATCAGTAGTGATTTGGATTTAACTATTCTATTTATTTTTTTCCTTCTCTCTGCCTCTCTCTCTCTCTGTCTCTCTCTCTCTAGTTCTAAAATGCTAATTCCATTGGGGAGTCTTCTAATAAATCACAAATGCCTAAATTAAACAAATTTCCCCATGTCTTCCCACCCCTACCCCTGCATCATACGGGAAGGTTGTGTTTCATGGGCGTATGCCGGTGTGTGAAACTTTGAAAAGGGGAGAAGAGGCAGAAAGAGTTAGTTGCGGTTTAGTCCAAGACTGAGTCCTTTAACTGCACAGTTTTGCTCAGACCGTGAGCCTGGCTTCTGGGAAGGATGAAATCATAATTTTTGATGCCAAAGCTGTTCACTGGCTGCTGCTTTGATGGATGACTCTTGTTCATGTGTTTTTTTGTTTTTTGTTTTTTTTTAAGTTACTGTCCTTTTAAAACATTAATTTTTTGGCTGCATTGGGTCTTTGTTGCTGTGCACGGGCTTTCTCTAGTTGTGGCGAGTGGGGGCTACTCTTTGCTGTGGTGCGCGGGCTTCTCGTTGCCGTGGCTTCTTTTGTTGCGGAGCACGGGCTGTAGGCACGCGGGCTTCAGTAGTTGTGTCACATGGGCTCTAGAGTGCAGGCTCAGCAGTTGTGGCGCACGGGCTTAGTTGCTCCGCGGCATGTGGGATCTTCCTGGACCAGGGATTGAACTCGTGTTCCCTGCGTTGGCAGGCAGATTCTTAACCACTGCACCACAAGGGAAGTCCCTTGTTCATGTGTTTTTAAGATTTTCTTGGTTCCATGGATTTAAACAGACTTTTGGCTTGAAAGATTTCAATAAATTTATAAAATGTAGTTTGAACCATTTTTGTCTTGTGCTTTAACCTCTGAGAACTGTGACCGTCGTATAGTCGGTAGGTACCCTCACAGGGAAAAATGGCTTATCTGAGACATAATTTTGGTTTGGACAAATTAATGTATAAAAATCCTGCTTTGGTATAAATTAATTTTATTTAATATTGGTTTTTGTTATCAAAGTGTTGCAATCATATTTCAGAAAACTTAAATTCAGGGAATTTTTTTTTTTTTTGCAATACAATGATATTTTACTATTATTTCCTTCTAGATTTAAAAAATCATCTAAAATACAATATAGTTTCAAGATTATGGTCCTGGCAGAATATGGAAGAGTGGGCAAAACCTTTTCTGTTTTCATCTAGTCTGGTTCCTAAATGAGCAGGTGATCTGTTATCTCTACTTTTTGTTTGTTTCCCCTCTGCCTTTGGCAAAACTTGTCAGCATATTTAGCAGAAGGTGGAGACTTTTTTTTTTTTTTTAACAGATTCACAGATTTGGATTCAGTAGCAATATCCTCAGGGGAATTATTCTGCTAAAAGCAATTCTCAGAGTTAAACTTGGAGGAAATGAATCAAATGTTTCTAAGGACAATTCTGAGGGATAGTTCCATTTCCTGAGATAGGGGGAAATGAAACCTCAACATTTTCATTCTAGATCCTTGAAATTTTTAACTGGACCCCGTGGCCCGGACTTGTCATTCCGTGTTGGTAAGCCCTGCCATTTGGCTGGTGCGTTTGGTGGAAGAAAAGTGTGTTCTTGTCCAGGTTATTCAAAGAGAGCTTTTTTCCTTCCATTCTGCCAAGGTATGCTACTCTTCCCTTACCCTGATTTTGTTCCACTGTCCTCATTTGCAGAGTACTCGGGTGGAGTTTGACCTGCCAGAATATTCTGTTCGTCGAAGATACCAGGATTTTGACTGGTTGAGGAACAAACTGGAAGAATCCCAGCCCACTCATCTCATTCCCGTAGGTACTAAGTCAGTACAGCTTGTTACTCACTTTTCCTGCATTCTCTTTCCTGACGGTGTTCACTCAGCTCTCACCCTTTAAACTATGGACGAACTCTACCTTACATTTCATACCAGATTCACCCATCAAATGTACATTTTATGGATGCTGTATAATACAGTTCACCTTTTGGGTTTTGATTTCTGATTTGCTATACAGTATGCTTGTTTCTTGGGTGGGTTGGGATAGATTTTCACTTTTATTATAACAATTTTTTGAGGTATGGAGAGTCCTAATTCTCATTTGCTGCCTCCTTAAAGACTGTTTCACCCTTCCTAGACTCCATTCTTGCGGTTTGGATAGCTGCCCCCAGGTGGAGAAAGATGTCTCAGATTACAGCTGGCTGGGCTTTCTTTAGACATGGGTAATTCTGAGAGCAGGAATCTAGCACACAATCCACTCAACCACAGTTTTTCCTTTAAGAAAACAAACCAAAAGCCAGTTGACTCTATTCATTGAAGAAGCATACTATTTATTTGTTATTTTAGCTGCACATTTTAAAAAACAAGACTAGAGCAAATAAAATTTAAAAGACTACTTAAAATCAACAAATGTATTGAGTACTTCTCCACTTTTTTTAAAAATATAAATAACTGTTTAGACCTCAGATGTTTCTTGGGCTTTGGGGCTTTAGGGCAATTTGGGTCATAAAACTCTTCAGCAGGGCTTTATCTTTCAGTAAAAACCTTGGCTGGATAACTTAGCACTGCCAGTTTTCCTACTACCACTGCATCTTCCAGTCTTCCCCTCATGGTTGGAAAAGGCTGAATATGCTGTGAACACACTAGCAGTTTTCTTAGTTTTCAAGACAAAAGTGGCCATGTTGCTAGTGCTGTGATGGGAATGATGGGTCTTGCCTGGGGCTCCATTCTTTCTCAGGGAAACCACCGCCCCCGCCCCCCACCCCCCAATCTATTCCCTCTGCTCTCCAGGCCTGAAGTTTTGCTTTTCTGTCTTCTAATCACTTAAAAACATGCCAAAAAAGAAACTATAGTTTTAAACAGTTGGAACTATTCCTTAAAATCTTAATTTGGCAAAACTGGCAGCTAGTGAATTTTTTAAAAACAGACTTTTATTTTAGAACAGTATTAGATTTACAGAATTATTGCAAAGATAGTACAGCAAATTCTCACAGACCCCACACCCAGTTTTGCTTATTAGTATGGCGCATTTGTCACAAATAATCAGCCAGTAATGATACATTATTTTTGACTAAAAGTCCTTTATTCAGATTTCCTCATTTTTTGCCTAATGTCCTTTTCCTGTTCCAGGATCCCATCCAGGGTAACACATTACATTTAGTTGTCATGTCTACTTGGTCCCAGGCTCCTCTTGATTGTGACGGTTTCTCAGGCTTTCCTGGTTTTTGATGACCTTGACAGCTTTGAGGAGTACCAGGCAGGCATTTTGTAGAATGTCCCTTCGTTGAGATTTGTCTGATGTTTTTCTCATAGTTAGCCTGGCGTGATGTGTTTTGAGGAGGAAAAGCACAGGGGTAAAGTACCATTCTCATTACATCATATAAGGGGTATATACTATCATCTACAGTATTTATCACTGTTGATGTTGATTACCTGACTTGAGATAGTGCTTATCAGGTTTTTCCACTGTACAGTTATTCTTTTTTCTCTCCCTCTCCATACTGTACTGGAAGGAAGTTGCTCTTTATGTGTAGCCCACACTATGCATAAGGGGAGTTATGCACCACTTCCTGGCAACTAGGAGTACATGAAGTTTGGTACTTAAAGACCAAAGGTTAGACAGCGACACCTGCTGGTGAAACATAGTAGACTCATGCATAGACACTGAAGCCAGAACTGAGAGAATGGAAGTCTCCAGAATGCACAAGGTGGATCCAGAGTATCTTTAAGTCTGGTTTCCTGTGGTCTGGGTAAAAGCAGTGAGTAGAAGCATCTAGAGACTTAAATTTCTTCATAAATTCTTAGTGCATATCTGCGGTGGAGAGAGATTTAATGTAGGAGAGCATCTCTGACTTAAATATGAAAGTCAGACTGCAAACAAACATTTTTTTCCCCCCAAAGAAATTCGTCTTACAGCAGCTTTGCTGGGAGGTGTCTGTTATTAATAATCGACTTTGGTCCTTTTACTAGGCCTTTTTACTGCCCTTAGGAAGGTGAAGGGTAATAAGATAGACAAGGGACTCCTGCCCAGGGGAGTTAACTATCAGATGGAGACCCAGTAAACATGTAACATAATTATTGTTTAAATTTTCATTTCTTTTTTTTTTTTAAAAGCTTTATTGAGGTATAATTCAGTATACCATACAATTCACCCACGTGAAATGTACAAGTCAAGGGCTTTTGGTGTATTCATAGAGCTGTGTAACCATCAGCACAATCAGTTTTAGAACCGTTTCATCACCCCCAAAAGAAACCTCTTACTTCTTGCCTGTTGCTTCCAAATCCTCTATCTTCCCCATTGCCTGGCAACCACTACTCTACGTGTCTCTATAGATGTGCCTGTTCTGGACATTTCATGTAAGTAGAATCATACACAATGGCCTTTTGTGACTGGGTTTTATTTCGTAGCATAATGTTTTCTGGGTTCATTCATGTCGTAGCACATGTCAGTGCTTTGTTTTTATTGTCAAGTAACATTCCATTCTATGGATATATCGTATTTTGTCTGTCCATTCACCTTTGATGAACATTTGGGTTGTTTCCACTTTTTGGCTGTTACGAGTAATGCTGCTATGAACATCCATGTGCAAGCTTTTGTGTGGACATATGTTTTCATTTTTCTTGGGTGTATACCTAGGAATATAATTGCTGAATCATGTATAACTCTATATTTAACCTTTTGAGGAACTGCCGGACTGTTTTCCAAAGTGGCTGCATCGTCTTACATACACACCAGCTGTGTATGAGGGTTCCACTTTCTCCACGTCTGCATCAACACCCGTTATTATCTTTCCTTTTGATAATAGCCACCTAGTGGGTATGAAATGGTATCTCTTTGTGGTTTTGATTTGCATTTCCCTGACAGCTAATGATGTTGAATTTTTTTTTAAATGTACCTTTATTATCTTCCTTGGAGAAATATCTGTTCAGATCCTTTGCCCATTTTAAAATTGGGTTGTTGTCTTTTTATTGTTGAGTTAAAATGGTTCTTTATGTAATCTAGATACTAATCTCTTCTCAGATATATGATTTGCAAAATTTTTCTCCTGTTTAACGTGTTGTCTCTTTCTTTTCTTGATGGTGTCCTGTGGAGTACAAAGTTTTAAAATCTTGATGAAGTCCACTTTACCTATTTTTTCTTTGTTTGCTTGTGCTTTTGGTGTTTTAGCTAAGAAACCATTGCTTAATCCTAGGTCATAAAGATTTACACCTATGTTGTCTTCTAAAAATCTTTTTTTTTTTTGTATTTTTTTTTAATTTATTGAATGCTTAGTTGTACCAGGCACTATGTCAAGCATTAATTAATTAATTAATTGATTAATTATTGGCCTCGCTGGCTTGCGGGATCTCCTCCCCCCACACACACCTGGGATTGAACCCATGCGCCCTGCAGTGGAAGCGCGGAGTCTTAACCACTGGACCACCAGGGAAGTCCCCTGTATTGTTTTTTTTTTTTTTTTTTAATGTCTGAAACATTTATATTAACATATTTCCATACATATTTCCATACAAATACAAATATAAGATTTTTAGAAATTTCATGTAATGTCTGGAACATTTATATTAACGTATTTCCATACAAATAACCCAATGAAAATTTAGTATTAGTTGTTTTGTTTGTTTTTTTATACTGCAGGTTCTTATTAGGCATCAATTTTATACACATCAGTGTATACATGTCAATCCCAATCGCCCAATTCAGCACACCACCATCCCCACCTCACCGCAGTTTTCTCCCCTTGGTGTCCATATGTCCATTCTCTACATCTGTGTCTCAACTTCTGCCCTGCAAACTGGCTCATCTGTACCATTTTTCTAGGTTCCACATACATGCATTAATATACGATATTTGTTTTTCTCTTTCTGACTTACTTCACTCTGTATGACAGTCTCTAGATCCATCCACGTCTCAACAAATGACTCAATTTCGTTCCTTTTTATGGCTGAGTAATATTCCATTGTATATATGTACCACAACTTCTTTATCCATTCGTCTGTTGATGGGCATTTAGGTTGCTTTTACACCTATGTTGTCTTCTAAAAATCTTTTTTTTAATAATTTATTTATTTTTGTCTGTGTTGGGTCTTCGTTGCTGCACGCGGGCTTTCTCTAGTTGCGGCGAGCAGGGGCTACTCTTCATTGCGGTGCACAGGCTTCTCATTGCAGTGGCTTCTCTTTGTTGCGGAGCATGGGCCCTAAGCACACGGATCCAGTAGTTGTGGCTCATGGGCTCAGTAGCTGTGGCTCACAGGCTCAGTAGCTGTGGCACACAGGCTTAGTTGCTCTGCGGCATGTGGGATCTTCCTGGACCAGGGCTCGAACCCGTGTCCCCTGCAATGGCAGGCAGATTCTTAACCACTGCGCCATGAGGGAAGTCCCTTCTAAAATTTTTATAATTTTAGCTTTTAGAAAATTTAGGTCTTCAATCCGTTTTGAGTTTGTTCTTATACAGTTAGTTTTCATTTCTTTAACCAGTGAAGCTACACGTCTTCTTATGACTTTATTGAATGTTGGCATTTCTTTAATGAATTGCCTCTTTATTTTTCTATTTTTTTTCTTAGTGGTTTGTAAACACTCCATATCTGCGAAGGAAATTAACCCAGTTGAGAATATCTATTTTTTCTCTAGTTGTCTTTTGTCTTCAACTTGACTCCATAAAAGATAACATCCCTTCCCTCCCAGCCAAGTTAATTTTTCCCTTACAGTTTCTGGCTTTGAAGCTTGTTTCTAACCTAGGATGTTAAAAAAATATATTCTGTATTTTCTTCTATTACTTTTATGTCCTCATGTTTTATATTTAAATCTAGAATTTTTTCTGATGTGAGATGGGAGGATCTTATTTTTTTCAGATGGTGGGTTGTTCCAGAACCATTTAGGAGCGATCAATCACCAGTGTAATAGTTTGTGTATTAGACTATGTCATGCATTAGACTTGTACATTTTGGGGCTATTTCTGAACATTTTGGTTCATCGATCTCTTTTCTCTTTCGTGTGGTGTCCCTGCTACACTACTGAATTATTATAAGTTTACAGAATGTTTCATCATCTGGTTGGATAGGTCCCCATCTATGCCCACAGTAGTCTTTGTTTTCCGAGTTTTTCTGGCTATTTGCACATTTTATATTTCAGGTGAACTTTAGAATCTTTTGAATCAGTTGGAAAATGGGGGGTGGTGGTGGGTTCTTGGGGTTTTTTTGTGGGTTTTTCTTTTTGCCAATTTTAGTTAGCTATGGTTAAAAATGTGAGAATTCCTAAGCTTTCAGAGTCTATTGCTTACGTTATAAGCATGGAGATAAAGTTCCCACTTTTTTTGAGCTTCACTGGAGCCATGTGAAATTGTAGGTGAACAGCCAGCCAGACTGTGGTTCTGGGGAGGCCCCAAGTTCTTTCATTTGCATCTCCCCATTGGCTGTCTTGAGACCTGCCCTGTTTCCAGCCCCTATGGCTCTGAACTTGGCAGCTTCTGGGGCTCTACTGGGGAAATTCAACCCCTTACTTCCTAAGCCGACTCTTCCTTTGCCTGAGTAGTGTCACCAAATGGTTGATACTGATTGATTTTTCTCTCAATCCAATCTTTTCTGCTTTGTGTCTTTAACAAATTCTGTCCTGTTAACAGTACCTTTATATTTTCTGGTGCTGCAACAGATTTTTCTCTTTTTGTATTGCTTTGTTTTTCTGGGATTTTAAAAGCAGAAAGAAATAATCATATGTTCTTCAAATGCCAACCTAAAACTAGAACTGTGCTGGATGTGTTATGTTTGTCATCTCATAATGGCAATTCACTTGTTTTTCTTTGTAATCTAATAGTTGGAGCCACCAGAGAGTCTTCGTTGTGACGTGGTTTTTGCTTTTTAATTTATTTTTTGTGTCAGAAGTTGGTTTTAACACCGCTTCATTTACTGGGGCACAAATAATTACACAGCAGAGAGATTTCATGTCTCAGTGGATGCACATTTTGAAGATAAAGCACATACATTTATTAAAGTCTTTAGTTTTTAATTTCACTTAGAAATTTAATGTTTGCTTCAGTTTTTATGAAGGGAGCTTTGCTGGAAGGATGCATTTGTATTTATTATGGACCCAGTTTTGTTTTGGGTAGTGGTAAACTCATGGGAATTAATAGGAAGAAATTTGTAATGCAGCATTTGTTTTTCTTAATATGAAATAATCAGTAAAAAGTCTAACTTCACTTTCTAGTTGGCTCCTTTTTTTGGTACTGTTAAATATATATGCTTTTAGCTTACCAAGTAGATAAGTTAATAAATAGTGAATCATTAGTTGAACTTTCCAGTACCTGAATTAAATCAGGCTTTGTGACTGTTCTTTAAAAAAAAAAACAAAAAAACTTTATCCCTATAATTTTATTGAAGTATAGTTGATGTACAATATTATGTAAATTACAGGTGTACAATGTCGTGATCACAATTTTTAAAGGTTATACTCCACTTATAGTTATTATAGAATATTGGCTATATTCCCTGTATTGTACAACATATCCCTGTAGCTTATTTTATACATAATAGTTTGTACCTCTTAATCCCCTACCCCTACATTGCCTCTCCCCTCTTTCCTCTTCCCCCGGTAACTACTAGTTTGTTCTCTATATCTATGAGTCTGTTTCTTTTTTTGTTACAGTCACTAGTTCGTTGTATTTTTTAGATTCCACATATAAATGATATCATACAGTGTTTGTCTTTCTCTGTATTACTTATTTACCTTAGCATAATACCCTCCAAGTCCATCATGTCGTTGCAGATGGCAAGATTTCCTTTTAATCTTGATGCTCTTTAATTTATTTGTTACTATTTTTGGTTAGGAGCAATATTTTCTGTTAGTTTGATATAAATAGGAAAAATAGTTTTCTGTCATGTAGTGGGTATGCAGTAAATATTTGTTGAATTGCATAGAAGAAACAGTTTAAAAGCTGACAAGAGGAAACGGGACATATCAAGACTGAGCAAATGAAATCTTTGTCCAGATTTCCCACCCAGAAATAGTAGCTTTTCTGGGACAATCTACTATACTTTTGTTTCACAGATTATAAAATACTTTCTTATAAACTAATATAAAATATGATATATGTGAAAGTGCTTTACCAAAGTATCAAGTGCTATAAAATGTAAATATTTTAAGATTAAACCTTGAAATATTTAGTGGGTTCTTGTAATGCTTTGCGGATAGGATTATTTGAAGGTTCCAATATATATATGCATATATAGTTTTAAAAAAACTTTTTCATTATGGAAAATATCAAGCATACCAAAGCAGGGAGATTCAGTGCAATGAGCCCTCATGTTCTCATCACCTAGTTTCAGCACTTACCAACTCGTGACCAATCTTGTTTCATCTCTGTCCTTACCCACTCCCTCATCCTCACACCAGGTGATTTTATTTTTTATTTATTTATTTATTTATTTAAATTAATTAATTATTTATTTATTTTTGGCTGTGTTGGGTCTTTGTTTCTTTGCAAGGGCTTTCTCTAGTTGCGGCAAGCGGGGGCCACTCTTCATCGCGGTGGGCGGGCCTCTCACTGTCACGGTCTCTCTTGTTGCGGAGCACAGGCTCCAGACGCGCAGGCTCAGTGATCGTGGCTCACGGGCCCAGTTGCTCCGCGGCATGTGGGATTTTCCCGGACCAGGGCTCGAACCCGTGTCCCCTGCATTGGCAGGCGGATTCTCAACCACTGGGCCACCAGGGAAGCCCGGTGATTTTATTTTTAAAAAGTGACATAAACAACAAAAATTTTTTATCTTGTAATTCTGGAAGTCAAAAGTCCAAAATCAGTCTCAGTGATTAATATCAAGGTGTCAATGGAACAGGATAGAAAGCCCAGAGATAAACCCATGCACATATGGTCACCTTCTCTTTGATAAAGGAGGCAAGAATATACAATGGAGAAAAGACAGCCTCTTCAATAAGTGGTGGTGGGAAAACTGGACAGCTACATGTTGTAAAAGAATGAAATTAGAACACTCCCTAACACCATACACAAAAATAAACTCAAAATGGATTAAAGACCTAAATGTAAGGCCAGACACTATAAAACTCTTAGAGGAAAACATAGGCAGAACACTCTTTGACATATATCACAGCAAGATCCTTTTTGACCCACCTTCTAGAGAAGTGGACATAAAAACAAAAATAAACAAATGGGACCTAATGAAACTTAAAAGCTTTTGCACAGCCAAGGAAACCATAAACAAGATGAAAAGACAACCCTCAGAATGGGAGAAAATATTTGTGAATGAAGCAAGTGATAAAGGATTAATCTCCAAAATTTACAAGAAACTCATGTAGCTCAATATGAGCTGTAGTGAGGTAGAGGGGTAGTGAGGTAAGTGTCCATTGGCAGATGAATGGATAAAGAAGATGTGGCACATATATACAATGGAATATTACTCAGCCATAAAAAGAAATGAAATTGAGTTATTTGTAGTGAGGTGGATGGACCTAGAGTCTGTCATACAGAGTGAAGTAAGTCAGAAAGAGAAAAACAAATACTGTATGCTAACACATATATACCGAATCTTAAAAAAAAAAAAAAGGTTCTGAAAAACCTAGGGGCAGGACAGGAATAAAGATGCAGATGTAGAGAATGGACTTGAGGACACGGGGAGGGGGAAGGGTAAGCTGGGATGAAGTGAGAGAGTGACATGGACATATATACACTACAAAATGTAAAATAGATAGTGTTCTGTTCTGTAATTGGTAAATACTGTTCTCAGTATTTACCAATTAATACAAATAGTTGGCATTCATTCCATATCTACCATGTGCTGGGAGCTGTGTTGAACTCTTTCTTCACTTGTATTATTTCATTTACAGAGTGTAGATGCCCTTGATTTCACCAGCAATCCAGGTTCCTATGTATAAACAACCCAGAAGGTAATTATAAGGGTGAGGCAGAGAGTAGGTATATCCCTTTAAGGAAGCTTGAAATAGGAAGAAACACATTTATGAAGCCATGTACATTTGGCAATAATGATGCTTATTACAGAAGGAAATTCTGTTTGCAGAAGGATTCACCCCAGGGTTCCTTTAAATAGCAAGCTTCCCTGATTCATTAAACAAAGTTCAATGTACTGAATCTGAAGAATGGATAACTCTTTTCAGAAGGTTATCTGTTACGTGAAATGAGGCATACCTAACTACTTATTTGCTCATTAGGCCTTTTTCCTAAGTCCTGTTCAGCATAGGCAAATGAGAGTATGCTCAACAGGACTCATGAGATAAAAATATCCACTGGGTTTGGTAATTACAAAGTCACTGATGATCTTTAAAAGAGCGGTTTCTGCATGAAGCCAGGGATAGGGCAGAGAAACGCAGCATTGAAGGCAGTACCAATGATGGCTTCGTTTTGGGGTGAAGTAAGGTTGGGGGTTGAGAAATCAAGGGAAAGAGTGGAAGTAAATGTAAATGGTTCTTTTCAAAAAGGTTGAATGAGACAGGAAGGAGAGCGGAGATGATGTAAGGTCAAGAGAGAGATTTTTTTTTTTTCTTCAGGTACAAAGAGAACCAACCATGTTTTTATAGACTCAGAATAGAGCTGGATGAGGAGATGTTGAAGATAAACAGTAGAGAAGGTACAATTAATTGATGGTGACAGGTGCATGATAGTGAACTAATGGGTCAAGGACACAGGTGGAATAGTTAGCTTTGGGGAGGGGGCTGTTCTCTACAGCCACTTGAGGCACAGAGGCAAAGGTGGCACCCAGCAGAGTCTTTACTCTTGAGATCTAAAACATATGGGCTTCCCAAAGCTCTTCAAGTCGAGGCTGTTGAATTCTCTCATACCCAAGTGCTTCCTTTCCAGCAGTGCTGGTGTTGCCAGTTCCTAAATATTTGAAAGCTTTTGTGTTATAAATTGGGTTGCTTCTTGGCTTTCTCACTCCAAGTGCTTAGGATTCCACATTGCGTAAGTCCTTATTCCTGTATCTTATTTCAACATTTGTGTGTGTGTGTGTGTGTGTGTGTGTGTGTGTGTGTGTGTGTGTGTGCGCGCGCGCTTGGGGGTCTATAACTTACAAGAAAAAAAAAATCTCTGTATTGACATATTACAGAGTTTAAGGAGGTTGCAGACTTAAATGCTTGTTCCAGTTTTTCCATCTCCTCATCAACACTTGTTCTTTCCTTTCCTGTCTTTCTCTGTCTCTATTATGGTCATCCTAGTGGGTGTGAAGTGGTATCTCACTGTGGTTTTTTTTTTTTTTTAAACATCTCTATTGGAGTATAATTGCTTTACAGTGGTGTGTTAGTTTCTGCTTTATAATAAAGTAAATCAGCTATACATATACATATATCCCCATATCTCCTCCCTCTTGCGTCTCCCTCCCACCCTCCCTATCCCACCCCTCTAGGTGGTCACAAAGCACCGAGCTGATCTCCCTGTGCTATGTGGCTGCTTCCCACTAGCTATCTATTTTACATTTGGTAGTGTATATATGTCCATGCCAGCCTCTCACTTCGTCCCAGCTTACCCTTCCCCCTCCCCGTGTCCTCAAGTCCATTCTCTAAGTCTGCGTCTTTATTCCTGTCCTGCCCCTAGGTTCTTCAGAACCTTTTTTTTTTTTTTTTAGATTCCATATATATGTGTCAGCATACAGTATTTGTTTTTCTCTTTCTGACTTACTTCACTCTGTATGACAGACTCTAGGTCCATCCACCTCACTACAAATAACTCAATTTCATTTCTTTTTATGGCTGAGTAATATTCCATTGTATATATGTGCCACATCTTCTTTATCCCATCATCTGTCTATGGACACTTAGGTTGCTTCCACGTCCTGGCTACTGTAAATAGAACTGCAGTGAACGTTGTGGTACATGTCTCTTTTAATTATGGTTTTCTCAGGATATATGCCCAGTAGTGGGATTGCTGGGTCATATGGTAGTTCTATTTTTAGTTTTTTAAGAAACCTCCATACTGTTCTCCATAGTGGCTGTATCAATTTACATTCCCACCAACAGTGCAAGAGGGTTCCCTTTTCTCCCCACCCTCTCCAGCATTTATGGTTTGTAGATTTTTTGATGATGGCCATTCTGACTGGTGTGAGGTGATACCTCATTGTAGTTTTGATTTGCGTTTCTCTAATGATTATCTCACTGTGGTTTTGATTTGTATTTCCCTAATGACTAATGATGTCGAGCATCTTTTCATGTGCATTTTGGCCATTTGTACATCTTCTTTGGAGAAATGTCTACTGGGTCATTTGCCCTTTTTTAAATATAAATTTTCTTTTAATATTTCATAACCAAAACATTTTCAAATTGTGCATTAGCAGATACTCTCTTTCCCTGTGGTGGCAGTAACGAGGAAGGCCTTCTAATCAAGCTGCTACGGAAATAGGTTAAAGCTCAAAGATCCCTTGGAAGCCGGGTAGTTTTAAATTGCCGACAATATTGGCTCAGAGTAAATACGATGGAGAGATTTATTTGAGTGAGGAGTAAAGGAAGTTATTTTATTAAGAACCTTTAAGCATAAACCTAAACAAAAAAATTGCCTTAGAAAAGGTATTTTTTTAGATACATGGGTTTCCCTAATGTACTTAATTTTTCATTCACCAAATTCTTTTACCCCTTGAACTGGGAGTAGGATCTTAAGATATTTAAATAAATTTTTGTGTGGCTGATGTTGTCTGACTCCTTTCCTTTCTTTCTTATCTTGCCTTAACTTTCCCATTATATCACCTGTTCATCAAGCAATGTAAAGATAACTATACTATCGGATTTACTGGTAGATGTTAACCGACTGTTTTCTGTGTTCCAGGGACCATGCTCTACTGTTTCATTTCTTGTATTATAAAATTGACAGGGTAGTTGTGATTTACTCCATTGGTATTTTTTCAGAAATATTTATACTGATGACTACATAAAGATCTGACCGATGAAGAAAGACTGTTCTTGACAGATGGGTCCTAGGACTTATTTGCTAGCCTGGTTTTTCTTTGCACTTTCTTATCAATTACTCTGAATATTTTTGTTCATGTCATCGTAGCCACTTCCTGAGAAGTTTGTGGTGAAAGGTGTTGTGGATCGTTTTTCAGAAGAGTTTGTGGAGACCAGAAGAAAAGCTTTGGATAAATTCCTGAAAAGAATTACGGATCATCCTGTGCTTTCTTTCAATGAACACTTTAATGTTTTCCTTACTGCTAAGGTAAGGCAGAATTTTTCATACTCCTCTCCCAGATTAGCATTCTTCGGGCTCTTTCTTAAAAGCTGTTTTGATCTCTCACAAGCCACCCCTGTAGTGGGTGTCATAGAATTGCTCTGGGTTTGTTTCTTTTGTTTTTGTTTCTGGTGCTCATCTGCCCTGGCACGGTTTCCATGTTAGAATTTAGGAGAAATATCCCCCTGCAACAGTCAAGGAAGTTAGAATAGTTTCACTTACCAAAAAGCAGAGATAAGTGTTTCCCTGCACACTTACCGGTGATATTACTGGGTGAGGCCATTCTGACCAACGGTGGGCACGAAAGGGAAAGAATGTTTATCGAGTGTTTGGTAAGCACATTTTCCACAGGAACCCTGTGAGTATTTGCTCATAGCCTCATTTCACAGACAAGGAAACTAAAGTTCAGGGCGTGTGTACTAGTTCAGCTGGTATCCCTAGGATGTGAAATAGGGTCAGTGTGGCTCCTGAGGCCACAGTTTCCACGGACTGCCCGACCAAGAGTAGTTCAGCATTACTTGCCCGCAGCCAAGTTCCTAGCCGGTGGGCATTTTCCAAGCACTTGCCAGGGAAATAGTTGGGGCCTACACAGCTGCCAGATTCTATGTATGCAAACTCAAATTGGCGCCCCTGACTTTTCTCTGAACTTCCGTGTTGGCAGAACTGGCCGGCAACCTGAGGTGCTCGACTCTGATTGTCTGCAGATATGGGAGCTCGTGTTCAGACTCTTGTGCCAGCTTCCCTCCAGCCCCATCTGTTTATTTTCATGTATCCTATTCTCACATTCAGGCCATAGGTAATTCATTCCATGTTGGCAAGGGTATCAAGGCCCAGGTACTTTCCAGTGTTCTTTTTCAAAATGGCAAAATGGAGAAGTATTTACAGACAACATCAGTTGCCGTAAAGACGTTGGACGGGATGCCATTCTCCGGGACATAAGAGCCACCTGGCAAAGTCCTCCAGTGTTGTGGTTTCTTTTTTTTTTTTTACTTTTTCCTAGACCTCAATTGGCACTTAGCCTCCTTGATGACATTCCTGTTCCTCTTCTTTTTTTCCTGGAAGCCTTTCCCACACAGGTCAAACTTGTGTTCTTTTTAAAAGTAAGTATTTCCTGGTGAACTGCTCCTCGGACGTAGTTCTTCCAGTGACTACACAAAGTAAAATCCACTCTGTTCTCCAAAAGTGCAGCTCACTGTTTCACCCAGATTAGTGGTCCGTTGTCCAGACAGGCCCTCAAGTTTCGTCATTTTTATTGAATAAAGAGACAAAGGAGGAGAAAGCTTGGACCCCCGGTCATTAGGAATTTGTGTAAAGAATAAGTACGAAAGGTGGTTTTTTTTTTTTTTTTTTTTGGTATATGTGGTGTTCATCTGTGGACCAGGCAATATGAACTGATTTTATTTTTAATTTGCTCAATTTTGTTACTGAAGTATAACATACATACAGAAAAGTATACAAATCACAGCTCGATAAATGATCACAAAATGAACATACCTTTATAATCAGTACCCAATCAAGACAGAAAATCCCCAGCACCCTGGAAGCCTCTCTCATCTCTGCTCCCAATCACTACCACCCCCCTCCTCCCCAGGTTAAACAGTATCCTGATTTCTATCATCAGAGTTAACTGATTTTTTTTTTTAAAAGCCCTTCAAAGTCTTAATCAAAATCTAACTTGAGGTGAGTGAGTACGGGGGAGTTGGCTTGTTTACAAAGAACAACTTCCTGCCTTAGTTCAGTTTTATTTGCTGAAGCAAATGCACTAAATAACCTCATCTTTTCTTTTTTTTCTTTTTAATTGTGGGAAAATACACATGACATAAAATTTACCATCTTAACCACTTTACAGTGTACAGTTGGGAAATGTTAAGTATATTCACCCTATCGTACATCTAATCTCCAGAACTTTTTCATCCTGCAAAACTGAAACTTTGGACCCACTAAACAATAACTCCCCATCTCACCCACCCCATACCCCCATCTTTTCTTTTAAAACGCTTTGAATAACTTGGTCCTGTCCTTAGATAAGCCACTGACATGCTCTGCCATAGTAAATGCAGAAGCTTTCCTCTTCCTTGTGATGACATGATCTTACCACAAATTGGAAGGGTCCTTAAGAAGAAGCCACGGATGCTGGGGGAGGTGGAGGGTGCTTAGTATCAGCTGTGTTCAAATCAGTGTTTTCATCGTTGGCAGAATGGGTGCAGCAGTCAGATAGGTACGACTAAATAACTGTACTCAACACGTTAATGAACTTGGTTAACTGGGGGTTCTTTGTAAAGTGCTACTTGAAGTAGAGTTTATGCAGTCCAGTGAGTCCATTTGGATCGAACCCTGATCCAAAAAAACATTGTCTATGGAGCAATTCCTAGAACTCCAGGGCTTCAGTTACGGTCTTGTGAAAGCCTGGTGCCTACGGGGATGCTTTTATCTAGAGTGTATGAAGTTAGAAGGGGAGATAAGATCATTATTTTATTAAAAATTTTTTTCTTTGTCTGTGGCATGCAGGATCTTAGCTCCCCAACCAGGGATCAAACCCTCACCCCCTGCAGTGGAATCGCAGCATCCTAACCACTGGACCGCCAGGGAATTCCCCGAGATGGGATCTTTAGAACTTTGTCTCAGGCAGGTGGCACAGAAAGGAAGGACAGAGATGGAGGAGGGAGCTTAGAGGAGGCTGCTGCCATTTTTAAGATCGGTGAGCTTCACATATATTTCACATGCTGAAGGATTAGAAATTGAAATTATAGACAGGAGAGAAGGGATGCTTGAGAGGGCAAGGGCCTTGGCTGGTGGGGGAAGTGTGGACAGGAGAGGGCAGAATCAAGAGCAGAAGTGAAGGCCTTGGCTGCATGGAGGAGAAGGACGTGAGATCAGGAGGGATCTACATTTCAGGCACTTTTGGAGACCCGAGCCTGGGATGGTGTGTCACGTGGGAAGGGGCTGTCAGACAGCTGTGTTAGCCTCTGCTCTATCCCTACATGAGGCGAGGTCACCAGAAAGCAGTGGTCTTGTGCCGTGTTCCCTTCTCTCCCTGTAGACCTGCCCCTCTAGGACTAGGAATTATCATTCTGTTAGTATCGAGGGTAGACATAAGGAACAGACACCTGCATCTTCTGTAAAACCACTTTTGAAGGCACCATTAAAGTAAGTGACATAGAACAACGGGAAGATACTGCAGATTCCCCTTAGAGTTTAATGATAGGAAGACATTTATTTTACCTGGCAGACTAATATGCTTTTCAGGTTTCAGTTCAGTGGATTATGCAGCTGAACGTATTTCCCATTTATGCCTCGACCAAGAAATCCAGGGTAAAATGTTTTGTCATTTGCAGCATCTATCCTTGGCCTGGGTTTTGTAGCACTGCCTTTCCTGTCACTGTCTCCTGCTTCCCACCCTCTACTTCCCTTATATGGCTTTGGTTAGGATATAAATAAATGAATGGAATGAATCTCAGCTCTTGAATTTTGCTCCTAAAGACAATTTAGGATATTTTGTATAGGAGAAAGGGACACTTTTTAAAAAACTTGTATTTAAACAGTTGCGTTTAAAGGAAGGTGTGCTGGGTGAGTGAACCTGATTGGAAAGGTAGGAGTCCAGCTCTGTATAAAGAGACCTGGGCGTAAAGGTGCAGGAGTGTGAGCGTGGTGGCTGTGATGGCTGTGTGATGGCTGTGATGGCAAGGAGAGGAGACGTGTGTGTGTGTGTGTGTGTGTGTGTGTGTGTGTGGTGAGCGCCTTAACCTAACTCACCTCCTTATTTTCTGAGTCTTCCATTTCCAAAAGGAAACTGCCTAAACGAGTTGGCTTACGAGTCCTGGCCACGTGAGCAGTTGAGCCCTTTGAGTTTGTTTGTTCACATGTCATCCTTAGGACCTGAATGCCCATAAGAGGCAAGGGATGGCGTTGCTGACTCGAGTGGGTGAGTCGGTCAAGCATGTCACTGGCGGCTACAAGCTGAGGAGTCGGCCTCTTGAGTTTGCAGCCATAGGCGAGTACTTAGACACATTTGCGCTCAAGCTGGGAACCATTGATCGAATAGCCCAGCGGATCATCAAGGAAGAAATAGGTGAGCTCTCTGTCGAGTTCTTGATCAGGCCCAGGGACCACGTTTGCAGAAATGGCATTCATTGTGCCAAGCAGAATCAAAATGCAGAAATGCTGGAGCAGCAGAACCAGGCCACATTTTGCTTATAAAACTAATAAATAAATACAGGGAGCGGGGGAGGTAGTTGTGACCAGAGTAAAATTTTGCACCCCGTCCCTTGCCCTGCATTTCATCCTTGTGTTTGCTTTCCCCATAGCAAACAACCACTCAGCCTCTAGGCTTTTCCACTTTTCTCTCGCTCAACTTCCCTTCATCCATAGCAATGATCATTTAAAAAATAAACTTAAGTATCTTTTCTGGCAGAAAGATGGTTCAAAATGAGAGCAGTGTTTGCCAAAGTTACGATCCTAATGAGCCTTCAGGCTTGAAATTGACTCACCTGCCTACCCTTGCTTCATTTCAAACCCACTCTTCCTGACCCAGGGAGTTATGAGGCCTTTCTTTAACCTTCCTGGTTGTTGCCACCACTTCCTCCCCACCCCTCTCATGGCCACTTGCTTTTTTGTGTCCCAGAATGTTGGGGCCCTTTGTTTTCTTACACGTGTGTAGGCCAAATAGACCTGAACAGTGTTAATGATCATGCTGGCATGTGATGTGAAACACATAGAGAAGGATTCTCCAGTAGTTGCCATCCATTGGTTACTAAAAAAATGGCAACAACATTTTGTTGTAATGGCAAGAATCCTGGTGACAAATGATAGGCCAGGTTTTTTTGTGGGGGAAATCAAACTACATTTTTCCTTGTTCCCTGTGCTTTAATTCTCCTTTACCTGCTGCTGGTATCCTGTAGGGCCTGCAGGTTTTGGAAATGGCTTTAGGTACCATCTACACCTAAAGATCATGTGGGGTAAATTCTGATGGGACCAAGGTGTTGGGGTGACCCCTGAGTGAGAGAGTGAGTCTGCTTATGTAAGACCACATTTCTTGTATCAAGTGTTTCCTAAAATTCCATTATTTTTCCATTGTGACTGATTTTTTTTTAATTTTTAAAAACACCCCCCCCAAACCTATATGAAACTCTGCCTCCATTGCCTGTTAAAATATGGCTTCACTGTAGGGGTAGATGAGTAGGTTTCTAGGAAGGTATTTGGTAGATGTAGCTCCCACCACTTTCCCCCAAAGGCATTGTGGTCCCCATTATCCAGAGGCATGACATTCCTATTATGGAGTAGAGTTGATTGATGTTATAGTGTTAGCTGTAGTATCAGCTTTCGGAGATTAAAAAAATTGGTTATAAACAGTGTTGTGTTTAAGGGAAAGCATACTCAGAGAGCTGTTGGCTGCATTGGTTATTGAGGCAGTAATACCAGTGATTGCTACCCAGCCAGATCTTAATTGGTTTCTCTTTTCCCTTTAGAGTACCTTGTAGAGCTGAGAGAATATGGGCCTGTGTACTCCACATGGAGTGCGTTAGAGGGGGAGCTGGCTGAGCCCCTGGAGGGTGTGTCAGCCTGCATCGGCAACTGCTCTGCAGCCTTGGAAGAGCTGACAGAGGACATGACAGAAGACTTTCTACCTGTGCTTAGGGAATATATTTTATACTCTGACTCCATGAAGGTAAGCTGACTCACTTCTTGTGTACTTAGGTACTTCCTTTGTTGTAGTCATTAATCAAAGAGTAATTGATTCTTGCCTATTTGCATGTGGTACAGATTTCCTTCTTCCTGGGTGGGCAGGATCAGACATGTGGACTGACCTCATGGACATGTAAAAAGAACACATGGTGAACCAAGTATGTGAATTAAATGAAAGAAAAAAAGTTTGGAAGAGATTCTTATTAGTGTTCTCTGAGAGTTTGAGATATAGCGTCTGCTGATTAAGAACAGTATGTTGTGGAAAAAGAACAATTGGATAATTAGAGCTCTTGGAGGTTAAAATATGATTGCTGAAATAAAATTGAAAAGTAAAGTTGGAAGATGAGGTTGAGGAAATCTTGGAAAGTAAAACAAATTTTAAAAGTAGTTGGAGAGAGGGCAGACAGCAGAAGCAAGAAGAAGAACTACAGTCCTGTAGCCTGTGGAATGAAAACCACATTCACAGAAAGACAGATAAAATGAAAAGGCAGAGGACTATGTACCAGATGAAGGAACAAGATAAAACCCCAAAACAACAAATGAAGTGGAGATAGGCAACCTTCCAGAAAAAGAATTTAGAATAATGAGAGTGAAGATGATCCAGGACCTCAGAAACAGAATGGAGGCAAAGATGGAGAAGATGCAAGAAATGTTTAACAAAGACCTAGAAGAATTAAAGAACAAACAAACAGAGATGAACAACAGAATAACTGAAATGAAACATACACTAGAAGGGATCAATAGCAGAGTAACTGAGGCAGAAGAACGGATAAGTGACCTGGAAGACAGAATGGTGGAGTTCACTGCTGTGGAACAGAATAAAGAAAAAAGAATGAAAAGAAATGAAGACAGCCTAGGAGACCTCTGGGACAACATTAAAAACACCACATTCGCATTATAGGGGTCCCAGAAGAGAGAAGAGAGAGAGAAAGGACCCGAGAAAATATTTGAAAAGATTATAGTCGAAAACTTCCCTAACATGGGAAGGGAAATAGCCACCCAAGTCCAGGAAACGCAGAGAGTCCCAGGCAGGATAAACCCAGAGAGAAACATGCCGAGACACATAGTAATCAAATGGACAAAAATTAAAGACAAAAATTATTAAAAGCAACAAGGGAAATACAACAAATAACATACAAGAGAACTCCCATAAGGTTAACAGCTGATCTCTCAGCAGAAACTCTACAAACCAGAAGGGAGTGGCACAGTGTATTTAGAGTGATGAAAGGGAAGAACCTACAACCAAGAATACTCTACCTGGCAAGGATCTCATTCAGATTTGTCAGAGAAATCAAAGGCTTTATAGGCAAGTAAAAGCTAAGAGAATTCAGCACCACCAAACCAGCTCTACAACAGATGTTAAAGGAACTTCTCTAAGTGGGAAACACAAGAGAAGAAAAGGACCTACAAAAACAAACCCAAAACAATTAAGAAAATGGTCATAGGAACATACATATCGATAATTACCTTAAACGTGAATGGATTAAATGCTCCAACCAAAAGACACAGGCTTGCTGAATGGATACAAAAACAAGACCCACATATATGTTGTCTACAAGAGACCCACTTCAGACCTAAGGAGACATACAGACTGAAAGTGAGGGGATGGAAAAAGATATTCCATGCAAATGGAAGTCAAAAGAAAGCTGGAGTAGCTATACTCGTATCAGATAAAATAGACTTTAAAATAAAGAATGTTACAAGAGACAAGGAAGGACACTACATAACGATCAAGGGATCAATCCAAGAAGAAGATATAACAGGTGTAAATATATATGCACCCAACATGGGAGCACCTCAATACATACGGCAACTGCTAACAGCTATAAAAGAGGAAATTGACAGCAACACAATAATAGTGGGGGACTTTAACACCTCACTTACACCAATGGACAGATCATCCAGACAGAAAATTAATAAGGAAGCACAAGGTTTAAATGACACAACAAACCAGATAGATTTAATTGATATTTATAGGACATTTCATCCGAAAACAGCAGATTACACTTTCTTCTCAAGTGCACACAGAACATTCACCAGGATAGATCACATCTTGGGTCACAAATCAAAACTCAGTAAATTTAAGAAAACTGAAATCATATCAAGCATCGTTTCTGACCACAACGCTGTGAGATCAGAAATAAATTATAGGGAAAAAAATGTAAAAAACACAAACACATGGAGGATAAACAATATGTTACTGAATAACCAAGAGATCACTGAAGAGATCAAAGAGGAAATCAAAAAATACCTAGAGACAAATGACAATGAAAACACGACGATCCAAAACCTATGGGATGCAGCAAAAGCAGTTCTAAGAGGGAAGTTTATAGCAATACAGTCCTACCTCAAAAAGCAAGAAAAATCTCAAACAATCTAACCTTACACCTAAAGGAACTAGACAAAGAAGAACAAACAAATCCCAAAGTTAGTAGAAGGAAAGAAATCATAAAGATCAGAGCAGAAATAAATGAAATAGAAACAAAGAAAACAGTAGCAAAGATCAATAAAATTAAAAGCTGGTTCTTTGAGAAGATAAACAAAATTGATAAACCTTTTAGCCAGACTCTTCAAGAAAAAGAGGGAGAGGACTCAAATCAATAAAATTAGAAATGAAAAAGGAGAAGTTACAACAGACACTGCAGAAATACAAAGCATCATAAGAGACTACTACAAACAACTCTATGCCAGTAAAATGGACAGCTTGGAAGAAATGGACAAATTCTTAGAAAGGTATAGCCTTAAAAATAAAAAAATTAAAAAATTAAAAAAAAAAAAAAAGAAAGGTATAGCCTTCCAAGACTGAACCAGGAAGAAATAGAAAATATGAACAGACCAATCACAAGCAATGAAATTGAAACTGTGGTTAAAAATCTTCCAACAAACAAAAGGCCAGGACCAGATAGCTTCACAGGTGAATTCTATCAAACATTTAGAGAAGAGTTAACACCCATCCTTCTCAAACTCTTCCAAAAAATTGCAGAGGAAGGAACACTCCCAAACTCATTCTACGAGGCCACCATCACCCTGATACCAAAACCAGACAAAAATACTGCAAAAAAAGAAAATTACAGACCAATATCACTGATGAATATAGATGCAAAAATCCTCGACAAAATACTAGCAAATACAATCCAACAACACATTAAAAGGATCATATACCATGATCAAGTGGGATTTATCCCAGGGATGCAAGGATTCTTCAATATACACAAATCAATCAATGTGATACACCATATTAACAAATTGAAGAATAAAAACCATATGATCATCTCAATAGATGCAGAAAAAGCTTTTGACAAAATTCAATACCCATTTATGATAAAACCTATCCAGAGGCTGGGCATAAAGGGAACCTACCTCAACATAATAAAGGCCATATATGACAAACCCACAGTAAACATCATTCTCAGGGGTGAAAACTGAAAGCATTTCCTCTAAGATCAGGAACGAGACAAGGATGTCCACCCTCTCCACTTTTATTCAACATCGTTTTGGAAGTCCTAGCCACAGCAATCAGAGAAGAAAAAGAAATAAAAGGAATCCAAATTAGAAAAGAAGAAGTAAAACTGTCACTGTTTGCAGATGACATGATTTTATACATAGATAATCCTAAAGATGCCACCAGAAAACTACTAGAGCTAATCAATGAATTTGGTAAAGTTGCAGGACACAAAATTAATGCACAGAAATCTCTTGCATTCCTATACACTAACAACGGAAGATCAGAAAGAGAAATTAAGGAAACGATCCCATTCACCACTGCACCAAAGAGAATAAAATACCTAGGAATAAACCTACCTAAGGAGGTAAAAGACCTGTACTCAGAAAACTATAAGACACTGATGAAAGAAATCAAAGATGACGCAAATAGATGGAGAGATACACCATGTTCTTGGATTGGAAGAATCAATATTGTGAAAATGACTATACTACCCAAAGCAATCTACAGATTCAGTGCCATCCCTATCAAATTACCAATGGCATTTTTTGCAGAACTAGAACAAAAAATCTTAAAATTTGTATGGAGACACAGAAGACCCCAAATAGCCAATCCTGAGGGAAAAAAATGGAGCTGGAGGAATCAGACTCCCTGACTTCAGACTATACTACAAAGCTATAGTAATCAAGACAGTATGGTACTAGCACAGAAACAGAAATATAAATCAATGGAACAGGATAGAAAGCCCAGAGATAAACCCACGCAGCTGTGGTCACCTAATCTACGACAAAGAAGGCAAGGATATAAAATAGAGAAAAGATAGTCTCTTCAATAAGTGGTGCTGGGAAAACTGGACAGCTATATGTAAAAGAATGAAATTAGAACACTCCCGAACACCATACACAAAAGTAAACTCAAAATGGATTAAAGTCTTACCTAAATGTAAGACTGGACACTATAAAACTCTTAGAGGAAAACATAGGAAGAACACTCTTTGACATAAATCACAGCAAGATCTTTTTTGACCCACCTCTTAGAGTAATGGAAATAAAAACAAAAATAAACAAATGGGACCTAATGAAACTTAAAAGCTTTTGCACAGCAAAGGAAACTATAAACAAGATGAAAAGACAACCCTCATAATGGGAGAAAATATTTGCAAATGAATCAGTGGACAAAGGATTAATCTCCAAAATATATAAACAGCTCATGCTGCTCAGAATCAAAAAAACAACGCAATCCAAAAATGGACAGAAGACCTAAATAGACATTTCTCCAAAGAAGACACACAGATGGCCAATAGGCACATGAAAAGCTGCTCAACACCACTAATTATTAGAGAAATGCAAGTCAAAACCACAATGAGGTATCACCTCACACTGGTTAGAATGGGCATCATCAGAAAACATACAAACAGTAAATGCTGGAGAGGATGTGGAGAAAAGGGAACCCTCTTGAACTGTTGGTGGGAATGTAAATTGATACAGCCACTATGGAGAACAGTATGGAGGTTCCTTAAAAAACTAAAAATAGAATTACCATATGACGCAGCAATCACACTACTGGGCATATACCCAGAGAAAAACCATAATTCAAAAAGACACATGCATCCCAGTGCTCACTGCAGCACTATTTACAATAGCTAGGTCATGGAAGCAACCTTAATGCCCATCGACAGACGAATGGATAAAGAAGATGCGGTACATAAATACAATGGAATATTACTCAGACATTGGGTCATTTGTAGATATGTGGATGGACCTAGAGACTGTCATACAGAGTGAAGTGAGTCAGAAAGAGACAAACAAATATTGTATATTAATGCATATATGTGGAATCTAGAAAAATAGTACAGATGAACTGGTTTGCAAGGCAGAGATAGAGACACAGATGTAGAGAACAAACATATGGACACCAGGCTTCCCTGGTGGTGCACTGGTTAAGAATCCGCCTGCCAATGCAGGGGACACGGGTTTGAGCCATGGTCTGGGAAGATTCCACATGCTGTGGAGCAGCTAAGCCCGTGCACCACAACTACTGAACCTGCGCTCTAGAGCCCGCGAGCCACAACTACTGAGCCCGTGTGCCACAACTGCTGAAGCCCACGCGCCTATAGCCTGTGCTCCACAACAAGAGAAGCCACCTCAATGAGAAGCCTGCGCACTGCAATGAAGAATAGCCCCTGCTCGCTGCAACTAGAGAAAGCACATGCGTAGCAACGAAGACCCACAGCAGCCAAAAATAAATAAAATAAATAAATTTATATAAAAAAAAATTGTATGGACACCATGGGGGGAAAGCGGGGGCGGGTGGTGGTGGTGGTGTGATGAACTGGGAGATCGGGATTGACATATATACACTACTATGTATAAAATAAATAACTAATAAGAACCTGCTGTATAAAAAATAAAAAATAAAAGTAGTTGGAAAGTAGAACAAAAATGTAAAAATACTGAAAATGTGAAAGAATGATAAGAGGCGTGAAGGGTTAATCTCAGAAGTTCAGCATCCAACTGATAGGAGTTCCTGATTGAGAGAACAGAGAAAACTGAGGGAAGGAAATTATGAAAGAAATAGTACAAGAAAATCTCCCTAAGCTGAAGGCTGTGACAGGTTAATTACCCAGCAAAAGGAATGGACAGAGAACCAACGCAAAGCATATCATTGTAAAATTTTAGAACAAAAGTGGTAAGGATCAAATGCTTTAATGTCCACGTTAGAAACTGCCCCAGCCTGCACTTAGACTAGTTGGAGAGCATAGCTTCTGGGTACTACTACGATTGTAGACAAGGTTCATCTTGTCTAACTTGTTCATTTTATAGATGAAGAAGCAGAGCCCCATGGATAAATCTTTTCTCTGTTCCATGGCCCCAATTCTAATGAGCAGCCACCTTATATTTGTGTCTTTACTGTTGGCGAGAGAAACTGGATCAGTTCCTGCTGTTCAAAGCTGAGGCTCAAATTATCTCTCTCTAAGTATAATTGTGGCCGGGTACGTTCTGTTCCCTTTGGAGGCAGAGAGAAAGCACAGAAAAAGGAGGGTCATTATCAGGCCATGTGGAACAGATGAATAATGTTCAGTGAACAATGAGGACAGCTTGTACAGGAAAGATGGTTGAAGATGTGTATTCCAAGGTTGCTACGAAGTGAACAGTGCTTGAGAGAGAGGGGTACCAAAGTTACCCTCAGGCTCAGGACTCAAGTTAAACACACTGTAGACATCTGCAGGTGAGCCCTTCTATGGGCTCACATCCTATACACAATGTGTGTGTAAAATGTAATTATGATAGTAATGGGCTAAGAGAGAACACGTTAGAGTCTTTAGCAAAGTTCTGGCAGTGCCTTTTGAGTAGTGGCATCACTATGACCAGGCCAAGAGTTGGAGAATTTTTATTTAAGAAGGTTAGGGCCGGGCCCTATACTTCATATCCCACACTGCCTCATTCATAGAAGGTAGTTGGCAGTGTGGTACATTTAGAACATTTACAGATATATAACTATTGTATGTCATGTATCTTTTTTTTTAACTTTTGATTTTATATTGGAGTATAGTTGATTAACAGTGTTGTGATAGTTTCAGGTGTACAGCAAAGTGATTCAGTTATACATATACCTGTATCTATTCTTTTTCAAAGCATAGGGAACTCTGCTCATTGTTATTATGTATCTTGTTATTTTTAAGAGAGTTTTATCTGCAAGTCAAAGAGCATGCTTATCTCAGAGGTCTTGGTGATGACTAGTAAGGTGAGAGTCAGAAGAGTGGGTGATAAGGTAAAGGCCAGTGTGAGTGGGGCCAGTTGAGCAAGGGAGCAGGTGGCAGGTGGGGAGGTCAAAGAGATAAGTAAAGGCCAGGACATACGGTATTATCTTAGAGGCCATGGTTGGTAAGCATCTGGATTTTGTTCTTAGGAATAAAAGAGAAGCCAGTTAGTTTCCTGCAGGGAAATGACAGGATACAGTTTTTACTTTAAGAAGACAGCTAGTGCTGCAGTATGGAGAATGGGTTGTTGGGCGGGGGTCAGGGAGAGGAGGTCCGGAGACCATTAGGAGACTGTTGCGAGGAGCCAGGTGGCAGATAACTGAGGTGGTGGAGCTTGGAGAAGTGGGTGGATTTGGGGTATATTTTGTATGAAGGGCCAACTAGACTTGCTGCTGTATTAATGTGAAGTGAGAAATGGAGGAACTGAGGATGACTCCTGGGTATTTGGCTTCAGCAGCTGTGTTGATAGTGGTCCTGTTTAGTGAGATGGGGAAGTTTGGGGTGGAACAGATTGGGGAGTTGGGAATCAGGTTGTATTGGCCATATTCAGTTAAGAAAATGCCTGTTAGTCATTAAAGTAGTGATGTCATGGCAGCTGGTTATGAGTTTAGAGTGGGAATAGAAATTTGGGAGTCATTTCTGTGTAGATGGCATTTAAATCTACAAGAGTCGGGGAGATTATCTGGTGAGATGAGATCGAGGTAAATAGTCCAGGACTGCTTCCTGAGGCATTGGCAATATTTAGTGGTCTAGCACCTAATTAGGGGGTGGAACAAGTAGGAAAGGAGCCTGAGAAGGAATGGTCAGTGTAGTAGGAGAAAAAGAGTAGAGGATGACCTTAGGCAAACCAAGAGAAATGTTTTTAGAAAGAGCGTGATAAACGGTGGCCATCGGATTTAATAATATGGAAGTCATTGCTGATCGTGATTAGAGGGGTAAGATGTGGATGCAGAAGTTTGGGTTTGAGGACAGTTTGAGTTGGAGATAAATACTTTGAGCAACGTTCCAGGATTGCTGTTTTCAAATGCTGGTTATTTAATTGCCGGATGGTTTCTTCAGCCTGCCCACCTTTTCTCCTCAGAGGCCACAAGGCGGAGCTAATGAGTCGAGTGACTAGTCAATGCTTTAGGTTGCCCGCTTCTAGTGCCTTTCAAAAACCAAAAAGGAGATTTTTGGGAAGATTGATTTGGGGGAGAAAAGTCCTCCTTCCTAAACAAAAGTGGTTATAGACTGAGGGCCTGATTTCTTGAAAATGTGAAGAATCAGGATGTAGAAATGTACATGATGAGCTCAAATGTTTTTAAAAATTAGAAAAGTATAAAAATTAAAACTCTGAGATTCTGAGTTAGGGCAGACTGGATACATGTTGAAACTTCCTCTTTTTCATGAAACCAAAATGACACTAGAATGATTTTTTTTTTAAAGGTATGCTTCTGCAAAGACAAAGAGCAGCAGGAAGGGAAACAATAGCAGTACAGTTAGGAACTAAAAGCAAATTGAGAGGTGACAGGGACTCAGGTGACTCAAAGCCGCCTAGGCTGACGGTGGGGAAGGACTAAGAAGCCACCTGGTTTACACCGGGGACTCCTTCAAAATGGTCAAGAATTGCCAGCACCAAGTACCTCGGGACTGAGGGAAAGATGGAGCGAAAGAGAAGGATTAGCCAGGGGTCTGTTTCAGAAGCAGTTAGAGCTTCCGATTCTGTCCTCCCTCCTCACACAGGGGCCACTATCGCTTCACCACTCCGGCAGAGCTGGAGGGTGATAAAAAAATAGAGGGTCTCTGGACCGAGAGACGCAAGGCACAGTTGAGGGTGGGGGCTAAGATCCTAAAATCTAAAGCAAAAGGTTACTGAAAGTTGAGATTCTTAGTCGTCTTCCTCTGCTTGGCTCTCAGCCTTATACCTTCCCTGCAAGCATTAGAAGAGCCTTTTAGAAAAATCTAAACAGGTTGGGAGAAGAGACTAGAATATACTGATATTGAGAGGGATGGGGGAATCTTCAATGAAATGACCCAGCAGAGTCCCTGTAGAGAACTGTCAGCCAGACCTCGAAGTCACAGAGCTTTCAACCAGTTTTTTAGTGTTTCCCTCTTAGGTGAGTGTGCAGATAAGGGTCGCCAAATATTTAAGGGAAGGTTCTAATATGAGTATCAAGTAAATACAAAGAAGGAAAAACATAAAGCATCATTGAGGGAGAAGAAAATTTCCAGGAAAAAAGAAATCAATATCTTCAGAAAGAGGAGAGATGTCACAGCCATAAAACAAGCATTTTTTAAAATCCAGAGAATAAACAAAGAGCTCATGGAAATGAAGATCGTGATAGAAATGAAAAAAAATCAATAGAAGAGCTAGCAGAAAAAGTTAAGGAAATCACTTTAAAGTGAAACAAAAAGACAGATGGAGGATTGGAGAGAAAAAGAATATAAAAATGAGAGGGCCAGACCAAAATATTTCAGATACCCAACATCTGAAAAACAGAAGTGCCAGGAAGAGACACAGAGAAATGGGGAGCATCAAAGGAGTCATTCAAGAGAAAAGACTAAAAGTAAAGACAAAACGTGTTACTGGTTGTGCCTGAAAGATGAGATTATGGGTGCTTTTTCCCCCCTCCTCTACCTTTTTCTTTATTTTCCAAATTTTCTATAAGAAGTATTTTTTAAAACTAAGGCAAGATGTGTGGTTTTAGTATTACCAACATTGCCCTAGAAAATTTAACTCACAGGTTGTCTGTCATCAAAGAATGAATATGTAAAAAGAGCATGTTGAATGGGGCAACCTAAGTTCAGTCATTTAATCAGAAATTATGTCATCAGGACCAAGTTCAGACTAATTTTCCTCCCCATAGGAAAATGCTCTCCTAGAGGGGCACCCAAAGACAGGCCATAGGGCTCTGTCGTGTGTCAGATTTCTTTTTAAATTGTTATAAATTTTAAAAATTGAAGTATATTTGACATATAATATTAGTTTCATGTGTACAACATAATGATTCCACATTTGTATATGTTGCAAAACAATCACCAAAATAACTTTATTTACCCTCTGTCACCTTACAAAGTTAATACAGTGTTATTGACTGTATTCTCCATGCTATACAGTACATCCCCATGACTTACTTATTTTATTTATTTTATTTTTTAAATTTTATTTATTTTTGGCTGCATTGGATCTTTGTTGCTGCGCATGGGCTTTCTCTAGTTGTGGTGAGCAGGGGCTACTCTTTGTTGCGGTGCGCAGGCTTCTCATTGAAGTGGCTTCTCTAGTTGCAGAGCACGGGTTTTAGTTGTGCAGGCTTCAGTAGTTGCAGCATGCAGGCTCAGTAGTTGTGGCACACGGGCCTTAGAGGATGCAGGCTTCAGTAGTTGTGCCTCGCGGTCTCTAGAGCACAGGCTCAGTAGTTGTGGCACACGGGCTTAGTGGCTCCGTGGCATGTGGGATCTTCCCAGACCAGGTATTGAACCCGTGTCCCCTGCATTGGCAGGCGGATTCTTAACCGCTGCGCCACCAGGGAAGTCCACTTACTTATTTTTTTACCTGGAAGTTTGTACCTCTTGATACCCTTCACCCATTTTGTAACCCTCCTAACCCTTCTTCCCTCTGGCAACCACCGATCTTTTCTCTGTATCTGTGAGTCTGGGTTTTGTTTGGTTTTGGGTGTTTGATTTTTATTCTCATTTGAGCTTCTTTATTACGGAACACTCATTATTCCACACAAATTCCTCCTGGGTCTTTTGGGCTGTCAGCCCTTGGCGCACCAGAATACAAGCCATTCTGTACTGTCAACCCTGCATCCTAATGTCCCTCTTACAAAAAGATTTGAAGCTTAAAAACCTTCCGGACCTGCGGAGGCTTTTTGGTAGCTGCTGACCATTTGCATTGGGGCTGTTTTTGGCTGCTCTCTCCTCCTCCACCTCCTCCATGTTTGTGAGCCGACAGCCTCCTCGAGGGGAGACATGAGCATGAGCTCTGGGGGTGGAGACTTTACTGTTTCCTGGATGTTGGGCTTTCCTGTTGATACTGACTGTTGTGGCACGTTCTTGGAGAAAATCCAGTGCAGATGTTGAGAGCCAAAACACAGAATGTATCTATGATTGAACTTCCAAACACTTTTGTTTAATGGCTGTTATTAGTTTGTAAAGTAAACATTTTGGATGACAGGTGTCATGTTTCCATTGCTTAACTTTTTTATTATGGAAAAATTCAAACACATCCAAAAGTAGAGTGGAAGTATAACTGTCCCCCACGTACCCATCAGCCGGCTGCAGCAGTCGCCCACTCACGGTCCGTCTTGTTCTAGCTCTCCTCCCCCCGCTCTCAGCCCCCTCCCTCTGGGTTATTTTAAAGCAAATCCCAGGCATCACATCATTTCATACAAAAATACATATCTCTGAAATGCAAACATTCTTTTAAAAAAGAAAAAGGACCACATTATTATCACACCTAAACAGATTTTTTCCCTTAATATTTCCTCAAATATCCAGTTAGTGTTCAATTTCCCCAGTTGTCTCAGACACTGTTTTTTATAGTTTTTTCCCAAATTGGGATATAAATAAAATCCATACATTGCTTGATATGTTTTTTAAATATTTTAAGAATCCCTCCCCCTCTGTTTTTCCTTGCAGTTTATTTATTAAAGAAACAAGTCATTTTTTTTCCTCTGCATTTGAAAAGAAGGGTAGTGAAGTTCCAGATTACTAGGATCATTTTGAAATTGTGATGAAATGCTCTACATTAAAAAAAATATATAGCGTTTGAGAGAAATGTATTCCATGTCTCCAATTAAAAGTCACCTATCGGGCTTCCCTGGTGGCGCAGTGGTTGATAATCCACCTGCCAATGCAGGGGACCAGGTTTGTGCCCTGGTCAGGGAAGATCCCACATGCCACGGAGCGGCTAAGCCTGTGCGCCACAACTACTGAGCCTGCCCTCTAGAGCCCATGTGTCACAACTAATGAAGCCCTCGCGCGTAGAGCCTGTGCTCCGCAGCGGGAGAGGCCACTGCAATGAGAAGCCCGCACACCACAACGAGGAGCAGCCCCCGCTCGCTGCAGCTGGGGAAAGCCCGTGCGCAGTAACGAAGACCCAACTCAGCCAAAAATAAATAAAAGAAAATAAATTTATTAAAAAAAAAAAAAAGTCACCTCTCATTGAGGTCCTCCCTGGCCACCCAGTGTACAGTTCTCCATCTCCCAAACCCTCAGTGCTTTACATTCTCCTTTCCTATTTTATTTTTCCTCCTGGACACCTAGCACTACCTTACACGTGCTGTATTGTTATATTTTACTTGTGTATTATCTGCCTCCCCTCTAGAATGTAAGCTCCAGGTAGGCAGGGGTTTTGTGTGTTTTGCTCTGTGCTGTATCCCCAGCACTTGGGTAAGTGAATGAAGAAACGTTAAGGCAAGGCAGAAACAGGGTGAGGATGGCTGTGGAGAGCGGGGCAGAGGCATGCAGAGTGGACGCAAGTATCTCCATGCCCTTCACCTTGTTGATTTCTGGTATCCACTAGAATCAGAGATCCCTATAGATCTCTGTGAGAAGCTCAGATGGTAAATGTCTTTTGCTTGTCACTCAGTGATAGAGGAACCTCTCTGCAGACGCTGACACAGTATTTTGGCCCTTTCACTCCATTGTAGGCTCAGGTCCCCTCAACCACAGGCTAGTGTGGCCAGGTTTATCGGCAGAATCTGTGCTGTTTTGAGTGGGAGGCTAGTCCCTACAGACATTTACCATCTGAGCTTCTCACAGAGATCTGTAGGGATCTCTGATTCTAGTGGATACCAGAAATCAACAAGGTGAAGGGCATGGAGATGCTTGCGTCCACTCTGCATGCCTCTGCCCCGCCCTGCACAGCCATCCTCACCCTGTTTCTGCCTTGCCTTACTGTTCCTTCATTCACTTACCCAAGTGCCAGGGATACAGCAGAGAGCAAAACACACACAGCTGTGCTGTGTTCCAAGGTATTGTTTTAAGAGCATTTCTAGCTTTGGTTGTGAGGTTCTTGCCACACTGACAGGGGTGTGTCACTGGAACAACTCATCCTTGTTCCTGGAACCCTGCTCCTAGCTTGGATGTGCGCTTTCCCAGTAAGATGTGCGGCGTCCTGTGAAGGGAGTCCGTGGCACAGATTCTAGGTGCCCCCACCCCTGGCCCTGAGGGACCCATCTTTGTGTCTCCATGGAGAGCAGCTAGTGCTGATACCAGACCAGGAGATTTAGAATGCTTTCGGCTCTGTGAAATCCAGAAGGGACCCCTGTTTTTTTGTTCTATTTTTTTTACTGTATTGATTTGTTCTGTCCAATATGGCAGCCCCTTGCCATAGGTGGCTATTTCAGTTTAAATATTTATTTATTTATTTATTTATTTTATTTTTGGCTGCGTCGGGTCTTAGTTGCGGTGTGCGGGCTTTTCTCTAGTTGTGGCGTGCGGGCTCCAGAGCGTGTGGGCTCAGTAGTTGTGGCGCACAGGTTCCAGAGCGCACGGGCTCGGTAGTTGCAGCATGCAGCCTCACTCATTGTGGCGCACGGGCTCAGTAGTTGTGGCGTGTGGGCTTAGTTGCCCCGCGGCCTGTGGGATCTTAGTTCCCCGACCAGGGATCGAATCCACATCCCCTGCATTGGAAGGCGGATTCTTAACCACTGGACCACCAGGGAAGTCCTGTTATTTCAGTTTAATCAAATTAGGTAAAAGTAATAAAAATTTAAATCCAGTTCCTCAGTCACACCAGCCGCACTTCAAGAGCTCAGTCGGCACGTGGGACTGGCAGCCACTGTACTGGATAGTGCAGATCATGGAACGTTTCCATCACAGCACGGAGTTCCGTGAACAGCACCATCAGTGTTCCTGCTCAGAGGCTGACGAGTGTGGGGAGGTAACTTCAGAGCACCGAAGAGAATGCTGAGTGACAAACAGTGAAAAGGGAAGCTATTGCAAGTTTTACTTCATGTCCTTCTTGTGGTGAAACACTTCTCCAAGTAAATACTTAGGGGAGGCTTGAGGTTCCCCATGCTGACGCCTTCCATTAGAAGGTTGTCCCCAGAGCGTTCTCAGTGGTTCAGTCACTCATCACCTTTTAGCATGTGCTAGGGACACAAGGTGTCCACTTCTTTAGCCAAGGAATGGCTCCTTCCTGCCCGGACTCCATGCTCTGCCAGAGAACGTGAGATTCGAAGCTCTCATAGCAGTTTGTGTCTTCTGAGTTAGTGGCAAAGAAAGTTCTTATTACTCTGGGTTTGTCACTTGTGGTTCTACTAAAAGAAGAAAAAAGAAACCCTGGGATGAAACCGATACTTTTCTAGAAGGTTGACCGAAAGCTTTTCTGTTCTACCTGGTGAGGTCGTAGCGGCAGAGCCAGGAGCAGATGAGGCGAGGGAGGCGCCCAGGGCACAGATTTAGGGAAACACACTCAGGTGCCAACCTTGAACTTGCACAGGGCCCAAGACTGAGTGTCTCCTTAAATTTTGCATCCTGGGTGCCTGGCTTGCCTCCACCTAGTCCCACCCAGGCTGGCTCCCGAGCCCTGTCACCGCTCACTCTGGCAGGCTCGCCGCATGGTTGCAGGGCTTCTGGCCTCGTCCGTGGCTCTTTGAGCACAAGCAGCCTCCTACCGTGTCTGAACCTCTCCCTTAGCTGGAACCCCTCAGATACGAGCTGTATCTCTTTGCTCTTTGCATACCCGGCCCAGAGTGGAGGACAGATAAGTAGCTAATAATGATCAATGAGCAAATCGGTCCACCAGGGGTCAACTCAGTGAATTAAAGAGACAAGAACTCTTGTGACTTAGACTTTCTCATTAATGGTTCAGAGAACGTCCCGCCTTGTCACCTGCCAGGCTGCACGTCTTGGCACAGCTGAGTTCTCCCTGTGCATAGGGAGGCCGAGAGTCCTCTCGTGCGCATGCCTGCTGGTGGGCACCGCTCCCCCTACCTCGCCCTTTCCCGGGCTTCTGTCGCTTTCAGCGTCAGGCTGAGTTACCGTGCTAGAAAGCTCCGTCTCTGAGCGCGGTTCTCCCTGTCTCCCTCCTCCACCCCTGCTGCCTCCAGAGCCCGTGTCCTGCTGCAGCCAGACCGTCCTAGGAGCACGTGGCTGGCTGGGGCCATGATTCAAGGAGGAACGGGGTACAGAAGCAACAGCTGTGTTCACGCTGCCCTTTCTCCCTCCCACAGAGCGTGCTGAAGAAAAGGGACCAAGTGCAAGCCGAGTACGAAGCCAAACTGGAAGCTGTGGCTCTGAGGAAGGAAGAGCGGCCCAAGGTCAGGGGAACCCCCCACCCCCCAGGGCGGGCGGGTAGCTCCGGGCTTCCAGCAGTGATGCCCCACGGATGACGAGTGAATTCGTGTCCCTAGATCCATACGACCAAGATGGTCAGTGCTAGCTGGGCGGGGTTGATGCTGTTCTTTTCCTCTTTTTGCTCCCTTTTATGTCTAATGTACATTGGGGGTTGACTTTCCTGCTGTTTCCTGCTGGGTTGTTTTTGTTTTTTTTTTAAGGTTTCCAGCTCTGCCATTCATAGGCAGTTCCTGTCTATGAAATGGGGCTGAGGAGACCGGGGAAGAACAGTCTAGATCAGTGTTCTCAAAAGTGTGATTTGCGGACTGGTCCACAAACTGTAACCAGCCCAGGAGGAGGAAAGCACAGAAGCTGAGAGTGAGCGCTTTTACAGCCCTGTGCGCACAGCTGCCCTCTGTCTTCAGCAGCCCGTCCCGCCGACTGATTCCTAGCTGTCCCTCTGATACTGTGCAACACGGCCTGCTGAGCCCACGTCTCCGTCTCGTTTAAAGGGATGACGTGGAATACTGTATTTAAGAAGTTCACTCTTAACAATCTAGCTTCTAAATATAAGTATAGAAGTCACTCTTCCTGGCTAGGGAGGGAAGGAGAGACAGCAAGTTCTGCCACTAGCCTAGTTTGGAAGCTGAAGATCCTGTATTTAAAAGATGTCACTTAAATAGTTCTGTCAGCATTCGTACCTGCTCAGCACCGAATGCAAGCTTTCTCAGAGGCTGGTTTTGGCATTTAGTGTATGTTCAGCCCTACTGGGGACAGTTCCTTTCCAAAGACAGGAGCTAAAGGTTATGAGTAATAGGCCGAATTAAATGTTGACTGTGCCCTGGATTGCTGGCTGCCTGCAGGTCACACCCACTCTGGGGCAGACAGAGCAGAGGAAACGGCTGTTTCTGGCTCACGCGTTCCACCTGGGAGAGCTCCCGCCTCGTGCTCTACCCTTCTTGCTGGCCGGGGTGACTTCCCTTCTCCTCCCAGGGAGTGTTGAAATCTTCCTGCTGCTGCTGTTCTCACCTCCCTGGAGCATCACTTACCCATACGACTCATTCTCTTGGCCACAGGAGTCCTTACGAGATGGGGAAGGGTTTCTTTCCAGCCAAGGAGACCAACCAGTAGGTCCCGAACACGCCTATACCCTCAGCACACCGTGGGGAGGCGGAGTTTGTCTTCCTTCTCTCTCGTGGGATGCTGAGCCACACCAGACCGAACTTGGCTACTTATTTAGCAGTGGTGACACTTAACAAAACAGGGGCTGTCCCGACCGTGTACCAGTGAGTGGGATCCAACAGTGGGGGCAGCAGAAATTGTGTCTCCGGTTTGGGGTCTGGGGCAGCCGCTACTTCGTTGGGCAAAGGAGGGCTCAGTTGGCAGCCTGTCCAAGTCAACCATGGTTTGGTAGACAGAGCACAGGATTTAGAATCACATGGCCCTCGGTTTGAATCCCAGCTCTGTCCCCCAGCTTGGACTGGTTTGCTCATTAGCCTTTGTGGGATTCGTACGTGTGATTGCTGTGAAGATGGAAAGATCAGCCCAGTGTCTGATGTAGTAACAGGTGCTTCATTGGTAGATCCTCTGTTTTCCAAACTAGCTCCTGTTACCTCTAGTAGGACTGCTGAATGAGAGCTTCGTTTTCTGGGTTTGTTGCCACTTTTTTTTTTTTTATTATTAAAAATGTTTTTTCTGACTGCACCGTTGGGGGCATTGTTTCCTTGTGTCCCAAAGTGTCCCCTGCTTCTCCACGCCTCCTGAGCGTCTTTCCTCCCTGACCACCCATCAGCAGGGAGAGACCTGTTGTAGGAAATGAGTAGCGTAAGATTTTGCTGTGCTTTGTTTATTGTTTTATGTTTTGAGCTTCACTTTCCAGAGCTGCTGTTGGTGAGAGAAAAGCCAGGGTATCGGGAAGCGGGTCAGGGCTGATTCTCCCCCCAGGACTCAATGAGTTGTACTGTTGGTAACTGTCATGGGAGCAAGATTGCTCACAGGTCCATCTCAGGGCTGCAGGGAAGGAGAGGATTCCCACCGAAAGATGGAGAGTTTTCACAGGGAGGCCCCGGGTCTGGGCATGTTAACAGAAGATCTGAGGGAATCTCGGGGCTGATTTTTGTTTTGAGGTGAAATCTTGAAAAGTTGCTCTGAGGAGTGAGGGAAAGTTGATTTTGTGTGAAGCCATGGAGAGGTTACTTCTCCGTAACCCAGAAGAAGGAAATGGCCTCTTGGGTCTCCGTGTCCCTCACTGGGATTTCACACTGGAGTGGACCTCTGAGGACAGAGGACTGAGGACAGAGGCTCCAGCTGCCGGCCGGCCGGAGAGCCCCGTGGCTGCAGCTCCTCGGTGTGTGCTGAGGGCAGGCAGCGGTGGGGCCTGTAGAGCTGAGGGAAAATGTTTGTATCGCAGAATTTGAAGTTTTGCTTTGTCTTTAGGTTGCTGAAACTCAGCAGACCCCGAGGTGGTTTATTTTCAGGAAGATGGAGCTTTGATTTTGCAAGCTTGGCTTTCCTCACTTTAATTTTGAGGTTGGAGAAATTACAGGCACTCAATAAGGGGGCTGGCTGCCTTCTGCTGCATCTGTCAGGACCACAGACGTGGGGAAATCTGAGAATTTGCCCCTCCTTAGAAGCTTGAAACAAAGCTATTACTAGAAACACAGGGGGGCTGAGGAATGGCATTTAAAACTGGACGTCAGGCATGCACAGTCTATTGTGGACTCATATGAGGGTAGACCATGGGGGGGAACGTGCACATTTTATTCTGCATTTGACTCTTTTCAAATGCTAATATATTCACATGTTGCTGGTTCAAAAAATAGAAAAAAGAAGGGATGCCAGGAGAGAATGCTTTATAAAAGGTTAAAAAAGAAAGAAAGAGAGGGACTATTTCAGGCCCTGACCCACTGGTAGCTGGTACTGGCTACGGGGCCAGGTGCAGAGGCTGTTGGGAGTGGGTCGTGTCATGGCGGAGCTGAGGTGTGTGGTGCGGGGCCGGGTTGCTCCTCAGGGTGAGAGCCGGTGAGGAGGGGAAGGAGCCCCTGGGGTCAGCTGGACAGGCCTCTTGAAGGCTGTGGACCTTCAAAGTCTCTTAGACTCACCAGAATGGTTCACATTCTGGAATGGGGAGGATGTGGCAGAGAGCAAGAACTCCAGTTGTGAAGCAGCGGCTAGGAACAGGGAGACTCGTTAATATGGAGCTTCGACAGACCTGAGAGTTTTGCAGGGGTATCTGTTGTTTCCAGATACTTTCGACAAGTGAGGAGACACACACCTGATAATTCCCAGTCCTGTCCACGCCACGGCGGCTGTGATCTCAGCCTAGCTTAGGAAACCAGACTCATCAGCCACAGAAGGGCAGGACTCTGTCACCTCCCTTACTGGATTCCTACGACAGCCTTCTGTCAATGCGGTTCCCATCTTACAGATGAGGAACCAGCGCTCAGGGGAGTTACATGACTTACACGCCAGTGCTCACACACGGTGGAGCTGGAATTGGGCCACGGATGTGTCTGGTTCCAAAGTGGGAGCCCTTTATCCCCACTGCAAGGGCTCCCAGCAGTCTTTGCTTCACCGAGGGGTGAGGCTTCCGGCTTTTGTAAGCTGCATGGCTGGTGCGAGAGGGACTGGGCAGAGCACCTGGCCTGCCGCTGGCTCTTCAGTCTGTGTCTGCTGGTCCATTCAGCGGGGGCAGGGGAGCTCGTGGCTCCTGTTCTCAGCGCAGCTGCTCTCCACCTGGCCGCTCGCTTTTCCCTCCTCAGCTGCCATTCTCTGAAGTTTGTTTCTTTTTATGTATTTTTTTTTAAAACATTCTTTCAGGACACCAAGGACTTCCTATTTGCCTAATTCAGTAGCCTCTTCTCAATCTTTACCCTGCCTCAGTGTTTTCTCAACTTCTCTTCATCTCACAGCTCCCATAGAAAATGAAAATATTTGTGTGGCACACTGGGATCAAAGACCAGGTTGCTTGAAACTGGAGGTGGCCAGCCTGGAACTCTGGCTTCCCCGAGGGCTGGGGGGATAATATTGCCGTCGTTCACACAGCACCAGTTAGGAAGCTGTGCCCTGCTTTTCACTTAGTGGCATATAGCCGAGAAGACAACCATCTTGAGTTGGTTCTGTCATTGGTCCTGGCACCTGTCCCCCAGTACTGGGATCATGTCTGCCTTATATAATCTTTGGGGACTTTATTAACCTACTGTCCTCATGGGAGCAGATAATGTGATGCCTCCAGTCTAGCTCCAAGAAGGATACTTAGGTAGAGATTCATATCGTAGGGCTGAGAGATGCCTGGTACGTGGAAAGAGTTCATTAATACATTTTTCAGTGAATGTTGAGTGAATTCACATTACCACCCTGCTCTCCAGCACACACATGCTTAATCTCATCCCGTGTTACCCTTCTCCCATTGCTCCACAACCAATATTCTGTAATGGAACTTCTCACTAGAGGTAGGGGAACCAATGTGAAGAATGCAGTCTTGTCCTCTGTTTAGAAATTGTCTTTTGAGGTCTTGTCTGGAGATTCTTTTCCCTTCTTGGTATCTTGTGATCAGCAACACCTGACCGTTAGCGTTGGATATTCCCATCTCTACCCCCTCCAAATACAAAGTAGCATACATAACTCTAACAGTACCTCAGTCAAAAAATCAGAACATTGAGATAGGAAGGAATGCAGGGTGTTACTAGTCAGTGAATTGATTGTCACAAAGACACCATCCAGAAAGAAACAAAAGTGAGAGGAATGCAAGCCCAAGCGTCTGCTGCCAGAAGCCCTCCTCTCCGTAGAGTTGGGCAACTTCAGCAGCTGGTCACTTCAGACAGCTCACGCAATCCCTCTTATTCTCTTCTTTTTAAGCCCTCCCATCTCCTCCCTCTTCTAACCCCCTCCACCCTTGTGCTTCTGTGGCTCTGCTGTCTCTGACTCACTTCCTGCTTCTGTGCCCATATTTCTTAGTAACTTTTGCTGACTCCTTTATTAAGCCTATACATGTAGGCTTTTCCATGAGTTCTACCCTTTGGCTCTCCCCTCCTTAGCCCCCTCTTTTATTCCCCCATATATTAAAAAATTTTTTTAATCATGGCAAAATACACAAAACGTAAAATATACCATCTTAACCATTATTAACTGTACAGTTCAGTAGTGTTATAGTAAATTCACATTATTGTTGCAACCAATCTCTAGAATTCCTTTCATCTTATGGAACTCAGACTCCATATTCATTAAACAACAAAGCCCTGTTTCCCCTCCCTCTGGTCCCTGGCAACCACCATTCTCCTACTTTCTGTTTCTATGAATTTGACTACTCTAGGTATCTCTTATAAGTAGTTGTAATGAAGTAGTATTTGTTTTTTTGTGACTGGATTATTTCACTTAGCATAATGCCCTCAAGGTTCATCCATGTTGTAGCATGTGTCAGAATTTTCTTCCTCTTTAAGGCTGAATGATATTACGTTGTAGGTGTATATCACATTTTATTTGTCCATTCATCTGTGGACGAACACTTTAGTAGCTTCTGTCTTTTGCGAATAATGCTGCAGTGAACGTGGGTGTACAGATATCTCTTTGAGGCCCTGCTTTCAGTCTTTTGGATATATACCTAGAAGTGGAATTGCTGGATCATATGGTAATTCTATTTTTAATTTTTTGTTGAACTGCCATACTTTCTTCCACATGTGCAAAGGTTCCAATTTTCTACATCCTTGCCATTACTTGTATTTTCTGGTTTGTTTGTTTTTTAACAGTAGCCATCCTAATGGATGTGAGGTGGTAGCCTACTGTGGTTTTGATTTGCATTTCCCTAAGGATCTGTGATATGGAACATCTTTTCATGTGCTTGTTGGCCATTTATATATCTTCTTTGGAGAAATGTCTGTTTGAGACCTTTACTCATTTTAAAATGGGTTATTTGTTTATTTTGTTGTTGAGTTGTCTCAGCCCCCTCTTGTGGAGGGAGGTCTCGCCCTTCCCATGGCTGCAGCTACCTCCTTTATCTGGTCTGTGGACCTGTCCTTCACCGTGAGCCGTATGGTGGACTACTGCCACCCAAACTTCAGGCTCCTCTCGGACTTCCTATGTTTTACTTCTTGTGTGCAGTTGGTTGCCAAATCTGTCAGTTCTGTCTCCACCAGGCTGGTCTGCTCTGTCCCTTCTGGTGTTTCAGCCATCACCCTGGCTCCAGGATGCTGAGGGTGATCCCAGGCCAGTATAGTTTGGTGTTGACTCATCTCTCTTATCTCTGGTGAAATCTTGGGGTGAGGTAGCACGGGTGAAGGGTGGCATGAAGTTTGAAAGAACATGTTTTAATAGTATTATAATATTTTATATTTGGAAAATGAAAAAGAAACCTTTTGATGTGACATGGAATAAAGTTCAGTCAAATATTCTTGACTTGAGGGGTTATGCAAATGATAGATTCTCTTTTGTGAACAGCGCTTTACAATATTGATACTGATCAGAACTAACAAATAATTGGTTCGGCACTTAACACATGCCAGGCACCAGGAGTTTTATGCATATACTACCTCATCTAACCTCATTCCAACCTTATAAGGGTGGAGGGTATTATCCAGAAAAAGAAACTGAGGCGTAGAGAGGCCCAACGTCACCCATCTAGGAAGTGGTAGATGCAGTATTCACACCCGGGAAGTCTGGCTCTAGAACTGTCTCTATAGTAAGAGGAAGCACAAGGCTTTTCTATTTTCCAAAAAGGACGCATGAGTTAAATGGGCCTCAGAACCCCTGGCCTTCAGGAAGAGCCCCAGGTTTCTCATCTGCTCCCCGCCAGCTGGGGTTCTCTCTCTCTCTGTCTCTGCCTTTGAGGGCTCTGTGGCCTGTGAGCTGTTCCTGAGGGGGGTCCAGGTGTTGTCTCACGTCTGTCACTTGCATGTACGGTCCCTCTGGAGTCACGGGCCCCACTTCCATCATCTTTTAAGAGTCGCCTCTTTGGTATTTCTTCAAGGAAGCCGACTCCCCCATCCAAGTTGTCCTCACCCTCCAGCTCCTCCTCACAGTGTGCATATCTCAGGCTCCAAGTGAATTGAAAGCACTCGAAACATCTCCCCTCAGTGTCCAGCCATGTTCATTTTCTTCCCAACTAGACTGGGTGACTTGAGATAAGATTTGCCTGCTGAGACCTAAGCACTTTCCCTCTGTGCCCAGCAAGGAGTGTGTTGGGAAAACGATGAGCTAAAAAATACTTCCCACGTCGAGGCTCAGGCAGTCATGCAATCCAGAGTTTCCATCCCCAGACCAGACCCAGGAATCTTTGCTAGGTGAGCACTCCTTGGAATCAAAGAGCCTAGCTCCTCTCTTCTCACCGTGTCCCAGGAGGTTTTCCTTTCAGTGCTTTGCTTTCCTCCTTGCTGCAGTCATTAACTAAACAGGAAGTTGATCGTGGGCACTTTTCCCCAGATGCTGAAATGAGCAGTGGCCAGGAGAGGAATAAGGGAACTGGACTGTGCCTGCGGGGAGGGAAGGGTGTCAGCCCAGAGACTGGTTCGCTGGGTGCCTGTTGAGGCTGGTTCCTGGGATGTTTGTCAGGGAATGGCTCTGGAGAGGCAAAGCCAGGGCACTCTTGTTTACACTTAGGTTTCCCCCAAGGTGGCCAACAGTAACAGGTCAATCAGCAGGGAAAGGCAAAGTGACTTTTCAGTCCTAGATCAGGAGGGAAAATCAAGTCCTTTTTAAAATTTCTTCCAGAAGTTTAAGTGCTTTGGAGAACGCTCCCCCTCCCCCACCCCCCAAAAAAAGGTTCCTTGTTTTTGGTTTTTGGTTTTGTTTTGTTTTTTTCCGGCCATGCTGAGCGGCTTGTGGAATCTTAGTTCCCCAACCAGGGATAGAATCTGGGCCCATGGCAGTGAAAGCACCGAGTCCTAACCACTGGACGCCAGGGAATTCCCAAAAGTTCCTTGCTTTTAAGTCGCCCAGGATGCCTGACTGTATATCTTCCTCTCTGACTCATCCTTGTCTCTCCCAAGTTTAGAGCCCATGCCAGGCACATTTGAATCCCCTCACCTAGGTGGCTCCACTTTCCCTGCTCCTGTGTTCTGCAGCCATGGCCAAATGGTCTGTGTGGCAGACAGCTAAGTGCCCTCAGCACTTTGCAAGCCCTGAAGGGGTTGGCTCCCCCAGGCTTGGCCTTGCCTGAGGTGTTTCTGGGTCAGCTCCTGCCCATAAGGTCTTGGTATAAAACTTCCCTGGTTGGTAGAGATTGACTTTGATGGTTACATTTGGGATCAGAGGCCCCAGCACACAAAACGTACAAGGCCTCACTTGTTTTGGGAAAGCATTTGGCAAGTGGATGTGTGACCCAGCTTTGGGCATGTTGACCGCCCCACCCCCCACTCCTGGGCACCATCAAAGTCCAGTGGAGCTCCTGAGTTAGGAGAGAAGCCAGCTTTGTGCTTTGGGTACCAGGGTGATCATTTCCCATTACCTTCTTATAATATTGGGTATTTTCTTTCTAGCTGTGTAGGACAGATGAAACTCACCAAAGCAAAGTGAAAGTTGTGAAATTCAGGGGACCTAGTTCCATTTTGAGAAAGTCTTCTAAACTTCCTTAAGAAAAACTAGAAATAGCCTGCTGTATATTTCTTCTTTGTATTTCACGGTTTTTGACATGCATAAACAACTTTCCCCCCATTTCCCCAGAATTACCCAATTTTAATTCTTTATTTTTGGTTATCTGCTATCTGGGGGTTGCGTGGACAAGTCTCCAGTTGATTTATAAAGTGGGCCAGTTGTCTTCTTATTGCAATGAATTCTCTGGTTAATGGAGATAGGCATCATCAAAACGTCACGGTTAACGGAACAGTTCATGTGATACGGAAATCCCTCTTTTCTAGTTTCAATATGGGACATAGGAGAATAGCAGCGCAATACCAAATACTGCTGTACACTTGCAAAATCTGCACACATTTTCACTTTTGGATGAGTAACTCCTAAAAGGAGCCAAAGACATATGACTCTGAATCACAGCGTTTCTTCTTCCTGTTTGTAAACAGGCAGGTGTTTCCCCCACAAGTCACTGTTTGGCTTGGATGAGTTTAAAAATTTGGGTCAGGATAGCACTTTTCAGAATTCTTTCTTACATCTGGAAACCTAAGGCTGTGCCTGCAAGTAAATGCCTCCAGAGTAGGGAGTGTGTCCATGGCATTTTAAGGCAGTAATCTGGCCTCTCACAGATGTGTGAGACAGGGGCATGAGGTACCCGTTACACATACAAAGCTCCCGTGTATGCATCCCCCTTCCAGGTACCAGCAGATGTGGAGAAATGTCAGGATCGGATGGAGTGTTTCAATGCTGATCTGAAAGCCGACATGGAGAGGTGGCAGAACAGCAAGAGGCAGGACTTCCGGCAGCTGCTCATGGGAATGGCCGACAAGAACATCCAATATTACGAGAAGGTAATGAGCAGGCTGACACGATGACAGTCCTCTCCTTAAGGAAGCGTTTTTAATAGCCAGAGCCTCTGGTCAGGGCCTGCCAGAAGTCCAGAAGGGTCCTGCTGGGCCCATCTCCTTCCCTTAATTTATGTGTTTAGTCTTAGCAACCCCTGTGTGTCCTCACCCTGCTGTGCTAGATGTGGTGCTGGGTTTGGAAGCCGGGGGGGTGGGGCAGGGGGGCCCTGGGTGCCCACAGGGGTTTCACTTGCACACCCTGCTGATGGAAGCAGTAGTTTTATCCTCCAAGCCCTTTAGTTCTTCCAGCGGCTGCTTCCCAGTCAGTCAGGCCTGCAGCGCAGGGATGTCCCCAGTTGATAGAGGCTTCGGGGTTCCTTTAAGCTGTTCTGTGGTTCTTCACACAGGGGTTCTTCCCTTCATTGTGCCATGGATCCCTTTGGTCATCTGGTGAAGCCTAGAGACCCCTTATCAAAATACTGTTTGTTTTTTTTTAAATAGACTTTGAAATACTGTTTTTAAATACCTAAAACAAAGGGATGTAGGATTACAAAAGAAAACTATTAAAAACAGTATTTTTGCTGAGTCCCCTTGATCTGTGGGCTTCAAGTTAAGCATCCCGCCCGCCACCCTCACACACATACAGCTGTCATCAAGCTGCAGCTGAGTATCCTCAATCAAAGTTTGCTCCTAGCATATCCAACCCTAGATCATTTCTGCTAACGAATCCTAATATTCCTTAAAGCTTCAAGGTATCGATGAAGAATGACCCAATGGTAATTCAACAAGTAACCTGTAGACTTAAAATCCAGCTGAACAAGCATTAACTCAGCTACTCCCATCACGATTCTAGAAACATGTCCTCATCTCAAACTAGAAGAATCCATCTTTTTCAAAAGCTTTGCTGGTTCTGGCTGCTGTGCAGAGGCAGTGTGTCTGCATCTTGACTGGGAGGAGGCTTAAGGAAGAGAGTCATGGAATGGCCCTACTTGCCAGGTCTTAGGGCTGTTTCATAGGGAAGGGGGAAGGTGGCATACGCCTTTCCTCAGTACCTTTCTCATGGGACCCCCACTGTGTGTCTGCATTGGCACTGGGCTGAATGCTTTGCATATGTGATCTCATTAAATTTAAATTTAACCCTCACCATGACACTGTGGAGTGGGTTTTAGGGGCTTTCAATTGAAAGCTGAAGAAATAGAAGCTCAGCAAGGTTTTAAAACTCTGCCCAAGGTCACTCACCTTGTGAATGACTGAACTAGGATCGGACTTTGCTCTCCGGGTCCACAGGTCTGAGAATTCCCACACACTGTCAGTGAGGGGGGCAGAGACCACGGATGTTTGGGGACAGTCCTGACTGCCCAAAGGTGGAAACGTCATTCCATGTGCAGCCAAGGCCTCATTCCTCTACTGACTGTGCTCTCAGACAGGGTGCCTCTCTGTGCCTTTGTTTCTTCATCTGCAAAATGGGAGTGATCCTTATCCACTGAATGATGGTGAAGAAATAATGAAGTGATGCCTGAGAACCTCTAATGTGCCTGGCAAATGGTGGATACTCACTGAATGGTGCTTCCTTCCCTCATGCACTCACTCTAGCCCCACTTCCCACTGCACCAGTGCTGACTCAGTTTGGATGTTCATTCCTCCTCTTGGTGATTAATTCCAGTGTTCCCAAGGCCCGGGTCCTAGGACTCAAACCCAGGGCCTTTATCCACGTCTTGCCACTATACTGCAATCAGGGCCACTATCTTGGGGCCTCGTCTTGGCTCCTACTTATATTTAACAAATGCTTTTTGTGTGCTGTCTGTGTACAAGGGACTAGGTACACATTGGTAAACAAAGTGGCAGGACTCCTGCCATTAAGGAGCCGTCTGTCTAGTGGAGGATAGACATTAATCCAAGAATCCCACCTCTTCAGAGAGATACATTCCCTACAGGAAAAGAACAGGAAACTGGGAGGAGAGACTAGGGGGCATCATTCAGATCAGGATGGAAGGGGGCAAGTAGAGTGGGCAGGAAAGGCCAATCTGAGGAAGTAACATTTAACCTGAGTCTCGGAGACAAAGAACAAGTATTCCAGGCAAAGGGAGCAACATATTTAAGGGTCCTGGGGTGTGAAAAAGCTTGAGTGTTTTTCCAATAGTTAACTTTGTGAAGAAAGCTGGTATTTAGTTAGGTCTGTGGTCAAGGGGACCTTTTGCTTCCTTTGTAGTTTTTGAAGTTTTTTACAATGAAAATGTTTCCATGTAATAGTTGTATAATAAAATACATTTTAAAAACGCTAAAAAGAAAAGAAAGAAAGAAAGAAAAAGCAAGCTGGTGTGGCCTTGGTTCCCATCATTGACATAGAAGAACCTTCCATATCAGAGATGATGGCCGAGGGAGAGAGGAGGACCCAGGATGCCACGGACCCCACACTGGGTCTCTTGCTGACAGCAAGCTCCTTGAGGCCCCCTGGGCTTCCTTCTTTTTTTTTTTTTTTTCCCCTGGGCTTCCTTCTGTAGGGCAGGGTCTGAGTCCAGCTTCTTCTCCAACCTCAGAGTCACCAAGGAAGGAAGCAAGGAGCCATTTCACCACTCCCTTCACCCAGCTTGATCTAGGGATGCGTCTCTCCTCCCCCGTCCTCAGGTCTCCTCCCCAGATGACTTAACACAAAGCCTTGCTTCACCCTTGGGCTGCTCCTAAGAAAGGCCTATGTAGTAGTTCTTCTCTCCTCTTTACGCAAGAGGCTGCTCAGAGGGAGGGCCATTCCTGCTGAGCGGCATGCTCTCAGAGAAGAGGGCCAGCGTCTTCCTAGTTCTTGGCTCTTCTGAAGGGTCTGCAATGAAAGGCATGTGTGTAGTGGAAAGAACATCCACTTTGGAATCACGAGCTCTGCCACTTATGAGCTGTGTGTCTTGGGAAAGTTTTTTTTTAACTTCTCCGGGTCTCATTTTCCCCACCTGTGAAGTGTGTGTTTGTGTAATAAATAATAAGAATTCTACTTCCTACAGTTGTTCCGAGGACTAGTGACAATGAATGTAAAATACATAACAGTGTCTGGACATGATAAAACTCAATAAATAGAGTTCCCTCCCCCCATTTTCCTTTATGGGAGATCCAGGAGTGGCCCATACAAGCAGATCTGAGGTGGCTGAAGAAGAGCGGGTTTTCCGCCCCCTCTGAGTCAGGTGGCTGGCCCGTTCCAAGATAATTTATATATTCCTGCAGGCACCACCCACACCTGGAGCAGTGTCTCCATCCTGGCTGAGAACCTAGGGCCTCACCAAGGGTTTGCAGCCTGCCCTCTCGTCTGCTTTTGGAATGGAGGGTATTTCTTTCAGTGAAAACATTTCCACTCACTGATATGAGCTTTATGGACAGTGCATTTAGGCCTCATAGAGACGCTGCAGTCTTTCATAGAGATGGGGGCAGGGGGAGATGTAGTCAAACACCTGTTGCCTCCCTTCTCTCTGCTAGCTCTGGATAATACATGTAGGTGTCATTAGACAAAGGTGACCCAGCCGGATTGACAGTGTGAGGGTATAGATCAAAGCAGAATGAAGACGCTGACCCTGAAATCTGAAACTCCACGCTGATGCTCTGTGTGTGTGTTGTCGTTCCAGTGCCTCATGGCTTGGGAGTCGATTATCCCACTACTGCAGGAGAAGCAAGAGGCCAAGTAAGCTCCTTCTTGGGACAGAGACTCTCCTACCTATGCAGGGCATGGCGCCCACACTGGAATGTCCCTGCAGTGCTAGAGCGGTGGCACCAAGAAGACAACCACAGAAACATCTCTCTTTTGTGTATTTCTTTCCCTTCCCCCCACCTTTGTCCGACAGTTGTTTTCAATGAGTATTTATTCCTTGGTGGCGTCTGTAAGGCTGTCATCATCTCTCAGCAGAAGAAGCATACCTCCGTGGTGTGAAGGAACCTGTTCGGTGGGACACTACGAAGATTTGAAACTGAGGGACAAGACAGCCCTCAGCTGACATTCTGACACCTCGTTACAGTCCCCTCTTTGGGGACAGCGGAGTTGCCTGCCATGGAAGAGAACCCGGGTCCTGCTTTGCAAGGCCGTGAGGAAGGCGTGAACAGAAGGCAGCTCCTGCTTTCCGTGGATGCACAGTGGCTCTGGAATTGACCTCCATGGGCCTTGACTCGTCTTGGCCTAGAAGGAGGTGTCGGCGCCTCCGTGGAAAGCCCTTAATGTGCAGCGTAGCTCTGAGTGTGGCCTGCTGCCTGCCTGTCATGAGTGACACCTGTGTTATGGTTTCCGGTTCGCGTAGGGCCGTTTAATCAGTGTCTAGGTGCATCCATGCTAGAGCAAGCAAGCCAGCATCCTTGTCCTTATGCGATGCCTTGGGAAGCTGAGGGGGCAGTGCTCCCCGAACTTGTTTCTGACACTAAAATGTAGTAGATTGGAAACTGTTTTGTGTAAAATGAAAAAAAGGTGCATTTTTCTCTGTGACGTTCTTCGATGTTCTTTTGCTTGTTAAATGTCATCAGGGTAGAGAGTTAGGCCTGTTAGGGGTCATCTGTTGTCTTGAAGTCAGAGTAGCTCCGAGGTGTTGAGGTCAGCGGGCATATACCAAGCCCCACCTCCCACGTCTGCTTTGTGCAATTTGCCTTTACCTCACCAAAAACTCCTAGTTTAATGTCCCCTGCTGTGTCCATTGAATGTTTGGGCAACCTTTTGGGGAGAGGCTGGCATATTCTTATGATACAGTCAAGATTTGTAAACTCAGTCTGAATGCTCTACGTGAAGTGCTTTAACCTTACTCTTTCCTAGTCAGGAAGAAGAGTCTGTATCCAGGTGGGCCTCAGAGATGACAAGTGTGACAGCGAACTCTTTGCTACTAGTTAAGCTGAAACCTCCTCAGCTTGCAGCCACGTTCCTGGGGACGGCTGCATCTAAAGTCTTCATTTCAAACTATTAACAGGTTTCCTTTTCAAGTGTGTCAACACAAAACAGACAGACAAAGAGGTTCTCTCTTCCAGCTCGTTTTTTTCCCCTCATGAAGTAAAACTACCTGTGTCATGTTTGTGTTCGCTCGTCTGTGGCTCATCTCTATAAAATTACAAATCTGAGCCTCAAATAAGCGGTAGTACTATTTTTTTAATGAAACAGCTGTGCTGAGACACTGCTGCGTTTGCAAGTGAACCTGCAAATACTGGTCAACGTGCAGACTGCTGAGGTCACTGCATTCCGCTTCTAGCTGCAGATCTTGGGGCAGCCACGGCTGTGATGCTGGTGGGGCAGCCGTTGGACAGCCCAGGACAGTTTGGTTCTGCTTCATCGTGTTTGAAAAAGTCGCGGTTTAAGTGATAATTTGTATATCAGTTGGTACTTGTGCACGCTGTTAGACCCCATTTGTGCCATTCTAAAATCCTTTGATGTGAATTTTCTGTTTGGTACAATTAGAGACGATTCATTGAAGCAGAAGGGTAAGAACAGTCCATAGACCCCGAGTGGTGAGTCAGTGTTTCATTCTACCTCTAAACCATCCTGTTGGTGTGGGTGTCGACGTCCAGGTCCAGCCTGACAGCTTGCTGGTAGACTCGGGGCATGTATGTGATAGTGGGTTGATGGCCTTCTATGGATATTTGGCAGAAAACACTAGACTGACCCAGAGGCGAATGCTCATCTTTGGGAACGTGTGAAGTCTTTCCTGGTGGAACGTATGCTTTATAAATGTTGTCCAGTGTGACAAATGCTTGGAAAGAACTGTGGAAGGAGTTACAGGAAGACTAGACTCTAGTCTGCTGCTAGTTGCCAAAGCCCAGGCACATTCCTGTGGAAGGGTTAGATGGGCGAGAAGGCAGCCCTACCAAAAAAAAAAAAAAGAAAAAGAAAAAACCATCAGGTTCCTTGCTAGGACATAGGAAGGGGGTGGGGTACAGAGTCATCCCCTTACATTATTGGAGGCGGAAGACTGGTTCTGAAGGGATGCAGGCATCTTGGGCTTTTATCTTTCTCTGTTTGGTCGCCCTGTCATGTGCCTGTGCTTTAACACTCCAGAGAGCTGGAACAAGGCAAACCGACCTCCAGCGTGCCATTGATAGCAGAGCTTGGAGGACCAGGGTGTCTTGCAGCCTTCCTTGGAGAAATGGTCTTTCCAGAAAAGGGACCTTTGTCCCTTACTTCTGGCTGGCATCTGATGAGGTGAGGAGGCTGGCCCAGAAGGCAAGGGACAGTAGGCAGTGGAGGAGGCCCTCCAGCCCTTCCCACCCCGGCGGCTCCCTCGGGCCCCCGAGGGTCAGCAGCCCCAAGCATTCACCTCTCCATCTCCATCAGCACGAAGGTGATTCCCTGTGAGAAGTGTAACCCAGAGACTTCTGTGCCAAAGACTGCCTCGTAGAGGCTTCGTCACCCCATCCTTCTTGGCTCCACAAAAGTCGGGGTGCTGAGATCACCGACTCCTCTCTTGTATTTATTTTCCAAGAGGTTTTTGCTTGAGGATGTGTCTTACCTCAGGCAGACACACGTGGACTGGTTGAGACTTGAGCACGTGGCAGTGGAGTGGAAAGTCATCCCTGTCAACTGTCCCTGGGCCGGGGAAGTGAAAGGTTCCATTCACCTGGGTTAGAAATCCAGGCTAGGGCAGAAGCGAGAATTCCTAGAAACTGAGCAGATCTTAAAGATGCAGATGAGGTTGAAGAGAGCAGTTGCGATTTGCAGCAGATATGGACACCGCTCGTCCTTACCACATGCTGGATCTCCAAGAAGACTCTAGGCTACTCTGCTCAAAGCAAGGAACCACTGCTCCTGCTCGAGCCAGGTTTGGGGTTGGATTTTATCATTTTTTAAGACTTAACGATGATTCCTGGTGACCTCAGAAAAGTGCGATTATGGACGTGACGGGCTCGTATTTCACCGTGCTGCTCATTGAACCCACCACACACCTTTCTTTAGCCGAAATAACAAAAACCAGCACGACTCTGGGGATGGTGGTGAATGTAACCTAAGTTTGTCTCCATGCCAAATTTCAGCCACGCCCAGAGTGTGTCCTTCGTGTTATTGACTTGACTGTGTTTTCTCAGTGGCTGTCCACACGAGGGAATTAAACGCACACCGGCTGCTCGTTTCTTGTGAGGCTGCCATTTGTGTTGGGACGATGGGCTGCTCTGTTTAGAGAAGGGCACGGTGCCGTGTGGCGGTGTGCACATGGACTTTCTCTGGGGACCGTATCAGCCTAAGAGGCACCCAGAGGTTGCGTGACTTGGCCCTGCTGTTGATAGCATTGAAATCATGGGCACCTGGCTCTGTTTCGATGCCATTCGTTGGGCCACACAAGAGTCATTCTCTGCCCTGTGTCCTGAGCTGGTGAGAGTGGAGGGAGAGCCAGGGCCAGAGCAGCCTGTCTTCTGAGCAGAAGCGGCCCTTTAGAGCAGCCAGAGTAGAGCCCAGTTTTAACCCATCCCAAGACCCAACACAGGTCTGCCTGTTGTCAGCGTACAGCACACCAGTCCTGGTCCCCACCTTCCCAGACACCTACTTTCAAGGTCTGTGGAAACTGGGTAATCTCATCCTAAGGCTGGGGTAACACTGCTTTGGCCTTCCCTATCTGCAAAATTATTTTGGGAATTTGGGTGTACCTTCTCACTTTCAAAAATCCTCAATGTGCCACCAGGTTGAACACGCCCTCTCACTTACTGTGTTTTCTCTATTCAAACGACATTTCCCTCAAATTTACCTGCCATCCCCCCGGGCCAGACCTACAGATTGAGCTGGGTGCGTTGGGAGTTGTTCGCCTCTTTGTGGTTTGTTAATTCAGTGAATAAACCAGGAACCTGATTTTTCATCAACCCACCCAATAGGTGGTTTGCTTTCTGTATTAAGGATATCTGGTCTCTCCATAGTTGCACAGATCAGAGCATGCGCAGGGCTGTCTACATTAGAAAAGGTTTGGGGTGGGGAGCGGTTACAGAGGGTGTGACTGTTTTTTCTTAATCATATGTCTTTGAAATGCTCTCTGGGTGTGACTGTCTGACCCCTTCTGTGTGGCAAAAGAAATACGTTATCGAGGTAGTTTTTACTACTATAGATAGTCTGTAAATAAGTGCTTTGAAGAAATAACGTTAACAAACCAGTAAGATATTTGTCTCATTCATAAACATTTTGTGTATTTAGCACTTGAAAGTCAACAAATCCAGACTTTTAGAAATGCCACAGACTGTTAAAAGCCTAACTCTACTTTTTGAGAAGTTGTCAACACCTGCTAATATGCCTTATTCTTCAACTACTGTTTTTTAGATTCTGGATAGAAAGGGTTTTTAGAGTTGTAATCAGTTGTTCAGTTTAAATACTTGAGACCTAACATAGCCAGTCTTTGTTCCTCTTAAAGAAACAAGCAAGAAATTGAGGTTCATAATTAGGGCTGCCTTTTGGGAGGAGAAAGCTAAGTATTGCTATTGCCAAATGATATTTTTGATAATGTAAGGAAACACAGGGACCACAAAACCTTTTTTTGTTGTTGTTGTTGTTTTAAAGTGTGAAAGATTAATTTAGTGCCTTTTGGCACATTTTTGATATTACGGTATCAGCATCGACAAATCACTTAGATACAGAGAACTCTATAGATTATGACAATATTAAATGTTTACCCTGATTCTGTAGAACAGCTTCTTAAAAGATACCGTGGGGGCCTCAGAGCAGCATATTTTACATAGAAGTTCTCCGCAGGTTGAAATGCCAAAAACACGAAACGTGCTGTTGACTCACGTAATTTAGTCCTTTGTCATAGAGCTTTTACTATTAAAACCAGTGATTGGGTACAGCACGTGCGCCTCTCTGGGCGGCGCTGCCCTCTCACCAGGTGATTCTGGGCGGCCTGTAGGCCAGGTGTGAGCAGGTAACACCTGCCAGCTCCCCTGTGTGACAGGCTGGCTCACAGTCTCAGACCATCCCTCCAGTCACAGATGATACTCGAAGGAGGGAAGGGGGATTGCTTTTTCCCCAGTGGGGAAGTGGGGAGGGGAAAGTACATTGCAAACAAAAATGTGACTCAGTGGGATAAAACAAGGCCCGTGTCAGCTGGGCCCCCATCGAATAACAAACCAGCAGTTCTTAGCAGTCAGCACCGTTCTCCTGGGCACCCCTGAGGTTTTGGTCCTGTCCTATAGCGCCCTGTCCGTTGTACCCTTGTACCTGTTCCCTTGACGTCTGTGTGTCGGGAATGCGTTCAGACATGATGTACATCTGATACATTCCCGTGAAATAAACTGCCAGCAAACTTTCTAACTTGTATTTTAACTGTTGGAAAAACAAACAAACAAGCAAAAAAACCCTTTTGCTTAGGTCATGTCCAAATTAGGGACTGTTTATTATTTTAGAAATCATTCTTTACATTTAAAATTTTAAAAGAAAAACCCTGAGGTATTGATCAAGTCCTCCGTGTAAATGTGTTCTCTTCTCTCCATGCTGCTGTTAAGCCAAATCAAAAGCTGTGGGGGAAAAAAAAAAAAAAAATGTGCTTGAGAATGTGTGTTGTAGATGAGAAGGCAACTTATTTACAGATCAAAGTCTTTGTTTCATGAAGCTACCAAACTTTAAAAAGAACGTCACCTTTTTTTTTTCCTTTGTTATGGAACCCAGAGATTATAAAGAGAAAAAAGTTCTTGTTGCATTTTTGATGCTGGCATGAGGTTTTTGTCCACTTTTTTTCATATATCTGCGTATAAAAAATTCTGTCCATTGTGTACTATGGGATTAGTATTACATTTCAAGGTAAACAAAAGAATTTGTATTGCTTGATAAACTATTAGCTTGTAAATTTAAAACAGGTTTCTTTACCTCAATTAAAGTAATGGACCAATAAACCTATAAAAGACGCTTTCTTTACCTTGAGTCACGTTCCGTTTGTACGGCTTTATAGGACAGGAAAACATGCGTGCCTCTTGTTCTGTTTTCTTATTTTCTCTGAAGAGTTTTATCCATTTGCCTTCAAGAGTCAGGATATGCATAGCGACAGGAAAAAAACCTATAATTTAACTGTTTTTATTCTTCATTTCTTTTTGGACTTATCCTCAGTTTGCCCTCTCCTACATCTTACAAGGTGGCACCAATCTGAGGACATGAAGAAACCACCCAGTGTCCATCTGTAACCGTGATTGGCAGGAAGGCTGGCAGCCAGCCCAGGTAAGTACATGAAGGATTTCTTCATATTCTATCCCGTAGCAAAGCACAATGTCATATTCTGAGTCAGAGCCAGTCATTTCCTGATTTTTTTTTTTTTTTTGATTCCTGTGTTTTTAAAAAATCTGTAAAGAAAGAAGAAACTTCCGTAGCTCATTAGAGCGTTCGAGTGTGTTGTAAATTAGAGACCAGAATGCTCACTTAAGCTTACCTAATGACGGCAATGCACTGGGAATGGACTTAAACTGGTGCTAAACTTGGCTTACTGGTAGTAGACACCATTAATATAAGACTTCAGTTATACAAAATGAGGCAGCAAGGTGTGGGATAAGAGATTGGGGATCAAATGTCAGCTTTTCTACTTTCTAGGTATGTGGCTTTGGGCAAGTCACATCTCTCTGAAATTCAGTATTATGACCTTTGAAATGAAGACATGCCTTTCCTGAAGGGTTGCTGATAGGACTAGCAATAATGTATACAAAGCACCTAAGTGTCTGCTGGGCCCTCATTATGTGATAACCCTTATGGAAAGACTTGTCCTATTGTTCAAATATGGCCAACTTAAATATCAAGGATGTTCCGGTAACAGTCCTTCCTGTGTGCTTTGCCAGTTGAAAATTTAAAAGGGAGATATATCATTTTTTAAACTGTTTTCCTTTTAAGAAGATTATGAAAATAGTATGCTGGAGGATTGTAGTCAGACTGAAGGTCTGGGGGAATAGATGGGACTAGATCATAAAAAAGAAGTGATAGAAAGGGAGATGGATTTCTGTGGTGAGGGGAAGGGGTCAGAGATTACTTGGAGATTTCCAGCCTGGGAGCTGGGAGGTGATGCCATTTACTGAAATATGAAATCAATCAAGAGAAAAATAGAAGGTGAAGTATAGGCTTAGAAGGTGGGGTAGGAGAAGAATTTGGTTTGGACTTAACGTTTGAGGAAACCCAGGGGGAGGTGTTGACTAGATTGCTGGAACGAGAGTTCTGGTAGACTAGATGACCTGGGAAGGGAACCAAAGGCAGGGCTTTGGGGGCCTCAAGAATTAAGGATGCAGGGAGAGGAGGAGGGGGACTCAGCAAAAGTTTGTAAGGAGAAAAAGGCCCATAGATTAGAACAGTGGTTCCTAAGCCTGAGAGCTTGTGAGAACACCAATTTTGGGGCCCCAGCCCTAGAGTTTGATTTGGGTGGGGCCTGAGAATTTGCATGTCTCACAGGTTCCCATGGGACGCTGATGACGCCGATCCAGGAACCACACTGAGAACTAATGGGTTAGAACATCTGCTAGAAGACCTGGAGGAAGCTGAAAAGGTTTGACACTGCTACCCTGGTGACAGGTGGGGTTGAAAAAGAGTCAATACTAGGGTGTTGAGAGCCCAGCTTAGGTGAAAACCCACAAGTTTGTGGCAGGGTCAATGTGGACAAGTAAGGAAATTTTTCTAGATGTCAAGAGCAAGTTTTTTAGGACAGGAATGGAGAAGCCAATGATTAGATTCATTTAGGTTGGGGAACCGGTTCCGGGGCTAGGGTTGGGGAGGCCAGGAGTCCAGAGGAATGAGCATATTGGTGAGAGTTTGTTTAGAGAGGTAGAGCATGGCCTTGAACTCGTCTGCCCCATCCCACCTTCTCTGCTGATGTTGCCTGTCTCAGCGAGGATCTCTGCCTCCTTTGGAAGATTTGGGGTTGCCTGAACCCCAGATCTGTCATTCTTGCCTCCCTCTACCTCACCCTTTGCAGTTCATCCATCACCAACTTCTGTTGACCTTTAGCTTGCAAATATTTCTCCAAGTCCATCTAACCTTTCTCCATCCTCATAGCTTCTTACCCAGTGTCAGTCCACCACCATCCTTCACCTGGATTCATGCAGAGGCCTCTCTGCTTGTCTTCCTTCTGCAAGTCTCGCTCACTCCTTCCTCCACCAATTCATTCTCAGTGCTGCCGGAGTCCTCTTTCTAAGATAAAGAGGTAAGCATTCCATGCTCCTGCTTGAAACCTTTCAACACCTATGCCATTACTCTAAAGAGAAACTATTTTTTCCTTTTAAAAAAACTTTCTATTGAAGTAGAGTTGATTTACCATGTTGTTAATTTCTTCTGTTATATATATATTCTTTTTCATATTATTTTCCATTGTGGTTTGTCACAGGATGTTGAATATAGTTCGCTGTACTATGCCGTAGGACATTGTTGTTTATCCATCCTATATAATAGTTTGCCTCTGCTAATCCCAAACTACCATTCCTTCCCTCTCCCGCCTTTCCCTTGGCAACCTCAAGTCTGTTCTCTATATCCATGAGCCTGTTTTTGTTTCATAGATATGTTGATTTGTATTGCATTTTAGATTCCACATGTAAGTGATATTATGTGGTATTTGTCTTTCTCTGTCTGACTTACTTCGCTTAGTATGATAATGTCTAGGTCCATCCATGTTGCTGCAAATGGCAATATTTCATGCTTTTCAATGGCTGAGTAGTATTCCATTGTATACATGTATCACATCTTCTTTATCCATTCATCTGTCAATGGACATTTAGGTTGTTTCCATGTATGGCTATTGTAGGTAGTGCTGCAGTGAACATTAGGGTGCATATATCTTTTCGAATTACGGTTTTCTCCAGATACATGCCCAGGAGTGGGATTGCAGGATCATATGGTGACTCTCTTTTTAGTTTTTGAGGAACCTCCCTACTGTTTTCCATAGTGGCTGCACCAATTTACATTCCCACCAACAGTGTAAGAGGGTTTCCCCACCCTCTCCAGCATGTGTTATTTGTAGACTTTTAAATGATGGCCATTCTGACTGGCATGAGGTGGTATCTCATTGTAGTTTTGATTTGCATTTCTAAAGAGAAACTTAAAAAAAATTTTTTTTATTGTGGCAAAAGTCACATAATATAAAACATACTATTTTACCCATATTTAACTGTACAGTTCAGTGGCACTAAGTACATTCACATTGTTGTGCAACTCTCACCATCATCCATCTCCCGAATTTTTCACCTTCCTAAACTGAAACTCTGTCCCCTTTAAACACTGACCCCCCCATTCCGCCTCCCCACCCCACCACCTGCTGGCATACCAGTGTACTTTCTGACTCTGAATTCGACTATTCTAGGTATAAAGAGACTTTTTAAAGGCTCTGTCTTGATGTTGTTCCTCCTCACTGTTCCAATCTCACCTCTTGATTCCACTGCCCTGGATACCTCTCCCTCCGTCCCTCTTTTCTGCCCTCACATTGATTTCGTATATTTTGGGATATTTTCACCTTCAGGCCTTCCAGCATGTTCTTTCTGCCTGGAATGTCCCTCAACGTCCCACCTTGGTAACTCCTTATCTTTCCAGTCTTATGCCACTTCTTCTGAGAAGCCCTCCCTGCGCTCTTGTATCTGGATTATATGCTCCCTTATGTTAGCGTTTATTATAGGATACATCATTGTTGCCTCCTGTTCTGTCTGCTCCACCCATTCGATAATACACTGGTAGGGCAGGAGCTGTCGTGTTCTTGCTGTACCTCAGCACCTAGCATGGTGCCGGGACCTTAGTAGATGTGCCATAAGGTTTTGACCAGTCCCTGCAAGGGATCAGCTATACAACTCTGAGCCCAAATGCTCTGAGATTTAAATGCTAGCTTTTAAGCATTTGCAAGCTTTAAGTTTAACCCTAGTCTAAGAATGCTATGTCTGAGTTCTAGTGGGAAACTGACCAAAGAAAGAATGATTCACACACTCATGCTGTCAATGTTGATTTTATTAGGAGGTGAGTCTTTTATACACATAATTAAAATAGGCTATAAAAATAAGTACCTCAAAATAAAATGGCTCTTAGTATATCACCCCTCTCCCTTTAGGAAATACTGTTGACTGAAAGTATCCAATTATATTCCTTTGAAGAAAGCCTTTTGATATTTGCTTCTTAAAAACAACAGTAACAGCAAAACTACCCTGAAGTCAAATGCCTGAGCTCCAGATTTCTCTGGAGTTGTTCACAGCTAACAAGGCCTCCGGGAAGAAGACTAACTTTTTTTCAAGTTTCTATTTTAATTTAAAAAATATTGACTGACGTTCACTGTTGGCAGTTCTTACAAAACATCCCTTCCCTATTCCCCTCAGGCTGTTGAAAATGTGTGCCTTTGAGTTCTCACACAGGACTCCTGGGTGACTAGTTACCGTATGTTGGAGCCCTCATACCAGACACTGAAGCCCTTCCGTTCCTGGAAGAAAAGGGGCTTCAGTGTCCGGTATGGCTGTGTGTGTGGCCTTCATATCACCCTTGAAAGTTCACACTCTACTGTCTGCAGAACCTAACCTCTGACTGATAGTGATGTCTGAAAGCTGAGAAAGTTACTCCATCAGGGGAAATGCTTTTCCCTACCCACCAGGGACCCTTGAGCCAGAGCAAGTCACTCTGAGGCTGACTCTGGCTGGAACTCGGGTTTCTTGAGCAATGGGTTACTTTGGTTCCAGTTCCTGTTCCCTTCCTTGGTCTTCAGAGGGCCCCAGCCATTGCTGGTGTTTCCGGCTCCCGCAGATCAGGACCTTCCTTTCTCTGCGATGTCTCCATGCTGCAACCATGAGGCTTGCTTATAGGCCACGATGCTGTAAGAATTTACAATAGAGAATTATGAGAGAACAGCTGGAATGGGGCGGGGAGGTCTCTGGCCACCTCTTTATCACTGGTAGACTAGGAGGTTCTATCCATTATGGCAGCAGAATGCTGTACGGCATGAAGGGAGATGGCCCGAGGGAACTTCTCTCACTCCAGCCTCCTTCCTGTCCCATAACATCAAGAGTCCTTTGCATCTACATTTTCCTTTTCTTGGAGTCTCTTTCCATCTCACTTCTGCCCGATGATGAACTCCCATGTGGACCTCAAGATCAAGTTTTGCTCATCCCAAGCAGAATTCGCTGCATCCTCTTTTGCCTTTCCATAGCCCTTTTCTCTCTTCCATAAATCATTACATTGTTTAAAAATATTTGGAGATAAGTGAATGCATAGGAATGAGGAGCTCTAGTTGAAGTCTTGGATCTGTGTGACCTTTGGCATGTCCTTCAACCTCTGGTGTCCCCGGTTTTCTCAACTGTTTGAGCTCTAGGGACCTCAGGTTCTAAGCTGGCACATAGTTCTTCCTGATGGATGGACCACATCTGGAGCTGCTGGATGGGGTGTGAGCATAAATCCAAACCCTTCTAAGGAAAAGCTTTGTGGAAACTTCCAAACACTGATTCCCCACCTTCCATGAGCCCCAGGGCTCTCCAGGGGGGAGCACTTACTGTACTTAGAGCTCATGGTATGACAGAGCTGGTAAGAGGCAAGCCAAGACTTAGAGGCTGCTAGCCCAGGACCACATGAATTCCGGTTGCAGGCCCGACTCCACAGCTCACCCCTCCCTACTGTGGACCACGACGGCACAGCCACGTGGTTGATGAATTAAATTAAGGCAGGACAAGAAAACTTGTAAACATAAGATTCTCTGCCCATTTGAGCAACTGCCTCCTCCCCTTTAGTGTGCATTGTGTGCCTGCATTATACGCTAACTAGATCCCCTTAAAAGACACAGGAATTCCTACTCACCAAAAAAAGAAAAAAGCAATTTCCTCCTGGTGCCAGCAAGGTAACTCCCTAGGAGTTAACATTCCTTTCTCAATCCTGTAAGGGGTCATAATAACCCACTGCTCACCTTGTTGGACTATGTAAACTGTCAATATGTTACTTTGGTTATCTTTTCTGGTCCATATTGGGAAATTTTTTCAAATTGGAGTATAGTTAATTTACAATGTTGTGTTAGTTTCAAGTGTACAGCAAAGTGATTCATGTATATATTCTTTTCCATTATAGTTTATTACAAGATACTGAGTATAGTTCCCTGTGCTATAAAGTACGTCCTTGTTTACCTACTTTATATACGGTAGTGTGTATATGTTAATCCCAAACTCTTAGTTTATCCCTCGCCCCCCCCCGCCCCCGCAATATGTTACTTTGATGTATAACCCATTGTCTGAAAAACTTATGTAGGGCTTCCCTGGTGGTGCAGTGGTTAAGAATCCGCCTGCCAACGCAGGGGACACGGGTTCAAGCCCTGGTCCGGGAAGATCCCACATGCCGCAGAGCAACTAAGCCTGCGAGCCACAACTACTGAGACTGTGTGCCACAACTACTGAAGCCCACGTGCCTAGAGCCCGTGCTCTGCAACAAGAGAAGCCACCGCAATGAGAAACCTGTGCACCGCAACCTAGAGTAGCCCCCACTTGCCACAACTAGAGAAAGCCCGTGCACAGCAATGAAGACCCAATGCAGCCAAAAATAAATAAAATAAATTAATTTTAAAAAAACCCAAAAAACAACTTATGTAACTGTGCCTTGACCTCTAACAGGTGGAACAGTCCTCAGAGTTTTCTGAAATACTGTCTCCCAGGTTATAATCCTTAGGATAGCATGACTAAAATTTTCTATTTCTTTCTTAGATTGACTGTTGATCAATCTTCATTGATATGGTGATGGCCAACCCCTGACTTCATGGCCAGTCAACAGGCAGCTCTGGGATACGGCTGGTCAGCAGTGCTGGCTAGTAGGTGTCACACCCTTCTGACAGATTGTTCATTCATTAAATACTTTGAGTACACGCTAAGCTCTCTGCTGGACACAGGATACGAGGTGAGCCAAACAGGTGTGGTTCCTGCCCTCAGGGAGCCTACAGTCTAGTGAGCAAGCTTGTAAAACATGATAATCACTAAATAATCATCAACTATCATGCTATGAAGGAAAAGTATAGGAAGCTTGGGGAGCATATAATAGAAGGATCGAAGTTAGATTGAGAAGGGGATTTTCTCAAATCCTCTTTGAGAAAATGGTGTTCAAGTTAAGACCACAACTAAGTTGTGTTAAGAAAGATGTGTGGGTAAGGAAGGGGGAAGAGCATGAGAGTAGGCTCCTGGGGCTGAAGCATAGAATGGGAGGCTAGATTATGAAGGACCTGTGGTCCACGGTAAGAAATTTGGGTCTTAAGAGCAGTGAAAGCCAAGCGCAGAGCTTTGGGCAGGAGATGATGTGAACTGATGTACACTCTAAGGAAACTGCTCTGGCCACCTGATGGAGAGAGGATGAGAGGGGAACACGTGTGGATGTGGGGAGAATGGCTCAGAGGCGAATTTGGTCCCCCAAGTGCTTGGGTGGCAGCAGTAGAGATAAAGAGAAAAGGATGAATTGGATGCGTATGTTGGAGGTAGAATCAGTGAGGCTTAATGGATGGGAGGTGTGGGGAGATGAACAAGAGAGAGGACATTGGTGACTCTCCAGTTTCTACCCTGGGTGAGTGCTGGTGCCATTTAATGAGATGGGAAAGACTGGAGGGGAGCAGACTTTAGGAGGGCATCAAGGACCCAATTTTGGAAATTGAAATGGTAATTTGAGGTTTTGAACATACTTAAGATTGTTTAGAGAGGACATGACATGAGATGACAACCCAGAGCAGAGCCCCAAAGATTTCTTCCATGTGGAGGTTTATAGAGAAGTCAGAGAGGTAAGAGAAACCCGGGAGGGGAGGTGTTAAGAAAGTCAAGTGACAGTGACAAGTGCCTTCCAAGGAAAGTGACCAACAGTGCTGGGGGCCTCTGAGAATCCACGCAATATGAGGATGGCAGGGAGTGTCCACTGCATTCAGCTGTGAGGAAGTCAGATCTTAGCGTAGCCCTGGTGGCATTGAAGGGGGAAATCAGTCTGTATAGTGGGTTGAAAAGTGAACGGGAGGTGAGGACGAGACAGCAGGTGCAGACCAGCACTGGAGAACGTGGCCATAAAAAGGAGGAGGAGAGAGGGTGGTAGATCACGTGTCACTTCTGATAGGAAGAATTCAGGAGAGCGAGCAGCTAAGTAGTGCAAGTAAGCTGTCTAAGGAGAGGGGAGAGGTGGCACCCAGATACCCAGTGACTCTTCTAAGAAGCAAGTCAAGTAGTGGCTGAGAACCAACTGCCTGGATTCAAATCCTGTCTCTGCCACTTATTAGCTCTGTAATCTTTGGCAAGTTACATGACATCTGAGAGTCGGTTTCTTCATCTGCACAATGGGGATAAAATGTAATTGTCTCAGAGGATTGTTTGACAAGGTTAAAATATATGAAATATTTAAAGTAGTGCCTGGCACATAATAAGGGCTGTTTAAGTGTTTGCTATTATTATCTTTCAGAGAGAGGTTGGGGGGAGGAGAAGGACAGGATGGGTGCAAAAGAACGTAGGCTTGGAGAAGATGAGCCCACTCCCCTCTGATGGCGTCTGTTTTCTCTATGGAGCACGAGGCCGCAGCCGAGCACGTGTGTCAGGCGGCCAGTGGGTTGCGGATGGGCAGAGCCAGACAGTGATTCCCGCAGCATCTCCCTGTCGCATGTAAAGATGAGCAGGCAGGAGAGGGCAGGTTCTCACAGTGACATGAAATTGACTCACTTTGGTACCAGGAAGGGCTGGGGCCACACTCCCTTCCTGCAGATGGGCTGTTGGCAGCTCAGCCCAGGAACCTCTCCTCCCGGCCTTCTGCCCTCCGTGGCCTCCTCCACTCCCTGCTGTGACATGTCTTCCTGGGCTTTTATGTCATTGGAATGTAGCTTTTCTTTCTGTGGTTAGAGAGTTCTGGTCTTTCCTGCTAATAGCGCTTAATGATTGATGGTGCAGCCTTGGCCTCTTGTAATAATTTTTCAGGATCTTATTTACTTGTGACTTCGTGGAAGGGAAAGGTAATAGAAAAACTCCCTTTATACCAGAGGTTCTCAACCTTGGTTGTATATCCGAATAAACTGGAGAGCTTTAAAAAATTCCTGTGCCCAGGCTGCATCCCAGATCAACTGAGTCAAAATCTCTGCGGGTAGGAGCCAGACATCAGTAGTTTTTAAATCTCTCCAGGTGATTCCAGTGTACAGCAAGCAAAGGAGGCTTCGTTTGCACATGGGTCCCTCTATAGCTAAATGTCTACAACAGAGGAAAACAATTAGCAACTACTTAAGTGCCTCAATTCACATGAGCATTCAGTTACTTATGATTGGTTCAAGATTCTGTCCCTGTTTCTGTGATACAAGATCATGAAGATCATGCATATCTTAATCAAGATTCCATGCACACAGTGTAGGACTGGGTCCAAGTGCATATTACATAGTACGTTGGGGGGTAGGTGTCAAGGGCAGCACACCTGTTTCATGCACCCCAAAGTCTCTTAAAAAGGGAAAGCATCTCCTTAGCACACATATGAAGCAATGAAACTGCAGAAAGGAGCCAATTATTGCATATTCTCATTGCTTTCATGTGTTTATATCTCTAGCTATGACACACATTAACTAGTCAGACTTGTTTTCTTTTGTTGTTTTTTGTTGATTTGTTTAGGTCAAAGAGACTATATTTCAACCAACTGCCAATCAGACAGGACTGGATAACTTCCAGGTGGCACGGCTACTAACCCATTACTCACATGGACAAAGAGCTGGGACTCCTGAGAAGTTTGCACTGTGGGTCAGCTCTAGCTAAACCCAACCTATTCAGCTGAGACTCTCATGAAAACAGCGGCACATGAAAAGGCCTAAGGGCTGGGCAGCTTGAGGACAGGTCTGGCTCAGTCCTACACCTTGAGAAAATGAGAACTGGCCCAAGAAGGCACTAGTAATCGAGTCTGCTGTTTTGTACAAATTCTCTCGGCTGTTTGTTTGATCCTCATATCTTATTTTCTCAACTATGAAATAAAGCAAAGAGCCTTCATGATTGATGCAGGCAGGGACCTGTGCAATGCGATGTGAGAATTCAAAGAAGATGGTGAGAATGCCACCATCCACTTCCCACTTTCAACCTGCCTTCAATTCTGGTCTAACTCTGCTGCCTATAACACCACCATTACTGATATGTAGGGCTCTGGTGTGCTACTGGTCCCTTTAAAATGCAAATCTATATCAAGTCCCTTGTATCTTACTGTGGATATCAATAATCCTCTGGTAGGACTGATACAAGTGTGAGACAACCACACCTTAGGAAAGGATAAAAGGGCCTAAACAGACCAAAACTGAGCTAATATGTAGCCACTAGTTGTTACATTGGCTACTGAACACTTGAAAGTTGTTCAAATGGAGTCCAAATTGAGGTGTGCTGTCAGTATAAAATACCAGATTTTGAAGATTTAGTTTAAAAGACTCATTGATTTCATAAATTGATTACAAAGATATTTTGGATCTATTGGGCCAAATCAAATGTTATTAAAATCATTTCACCTGCTACTTTGATTGTTTTTAAACGTGGCTACTAGAAAATTTTAAATCACATAATATGGCTTGTACTTGTGGCTCATACCATATTTCCCTTGGATGGGGCTGGTCGAAGACCAGACTGTTCCATGTGGTCCATTTTGGTGATGATCTAGGCTGGCACTCTCCCCATGGGCCTGGAGTACCCCTCCTTTCCTTCTCTAGCCTTCCTCCTGCCTGTTATCTTCCAGACTTTAGCGCTCTTGTTTTGCAAGCAAGACAATTCCCCCAGAGAGGTCAAAGGAACTGCCCACGGCCTACAGGGGAGCTCACACAGTCCGGTGGCCATGAGATTTAAAGGGCACTGAGCACAGAAGTTGCCAAACCCTTGGAAGGTACAGAGAAGAAGGAGTACCTGGAAGTGAGGCCGGCTGACTCTCACCTAAAGGAGACTAAGCAAAAGAGGTCTGAGTGGTACAAGAAGGTTTCTAATCCCAGCCCCTGATTACAAGGAAGTATATGAGTTGCCTATAAATAAATTGTATTACAAAACCACCAGGAAGTGAGCCAGCTTGTTAGGGCCCTCTGTTTATTACTTACAACTTCAGGGAATTTCCAAATTGCCAGACTATTAGTTTGGGGGAACAGGAGAACTTTTTCCCTGTGAGAGAGCCTACTCAGAACCCATTGTGTAATTGTTGAAAATAAATAATACTTTATGATAATGGGCTGGAAATGCTCCAACAGTCCTTGACCTAAGCCCCAGGCCCCAGCCCAAAGAGCAGATGCTGGTCCTGTCTTACCCAATCGGGATGATGGCCAGGCAGGAGAGAAAGGAGGAGAGTGCAAAGCAGGTGCCAACGAACTTCTCCATGGTGAGCTGATAGATCTTGTTGTACACTGTGGATGTCCCCACCCCGGTCAGAGCCAGGGACAGCTGCAGGATGACAAACACCTTTCCTGTGGAAGGGACCAAGGTTACTAAGCTGTCCCTCCTTGTTCCCTGAGAGCTGAGTCTCTGGGGGGTTCTCAGGAGACCCCTCACCCTTCCCAGACTCCCTCTGTCTTCATGGCTCATTTTACAGGATTCTTGCCTCCACCCAGCTGACTCTTCCCGTGGCCCGTGGATGGTAGTATCTCCCTTTGACTGTGGCTTTTCAGAGGCTGACTTTCCGAGTCTTTCCCACCCTGCTGCTCTCACTCCCTCCACTCTGGATGGACACCAGTGTGTTTCTAGTGTCTTCACGGCTGCTTCTGGAACTCTCTCCTGTGCCTTCTGCCAGTCCAAACCCTGTGCCTCAAGCCAAGTGGCTCTGAAACCGTCCAGACAGAGAGAACCTCCGAGAAATTCCTTTCACTCACCATAAGAGGAGCCCTTGATGAGTTTGGACATTGCCGATCGGATGGTTGTGATGGGGATGAGAGCGAACAGCATGACGGCCCGAGCTGGAAAGGAATCACAGGAGAACACTCCTCACTGTAGCCCAGACTTGGCCAAAGAGTAAATCAGAATAGAGCAAAGGCCTCCTCTAGAACCCCCTCTCCCACAGTCCTATGTGGCCTTGAAGAAATGGTTTCTCTGCTGGCAGACTAGGACCCCCCCCACCTCCTCCCCCCGCCCTGGGCAGGCTGATTCTCTGAGCACATTGCTGCAGACCCATCTGCATGGTGCCAAGCACAGTGGTGACAGAGGGTGAAGGGTGTCTTTATTGGTAGAGTTAAGTTGTTTCTAGGGAAGTGGAGCTGATGTCACTCAACTCCTTGCCTCCTGGGAGAGAGGTGTCTGCCCTCGCCGTTCATCGTCACCTCCGGGAGGTGGTCCCAGGAGCTTTGGCAAACTGCATCTAGAAATGTGTGCCACTAACACACCTGCCACACCCCTCCTTCCCTCAAGCCCTGTTCATTATCCCTTGGCGGGTGTGTGTGTGTGTGTGAGGTGGTGGGGAGGGAAGGGGAGGGGGGACTCCGGCCCTTGCACACGGCCTGTTGAACTGGGAGCTGGCTAAAGGTAATCTTGCCATTTTGTGAGGGGTTTTTCTGAGTTGTGTGACCTCCGCCAAAGGACGGTCTCTGGGAACCACCTAGAGTTGTTCGAATATGTTAGCCATTAGCCAGCCACGTGACTATTTAAATTAATTTAAATGAAATAGTATGAAAAATTCTGTTCTTTAAGTTGCACTGGCCACATTTCAAGGGCTTCATAGCCACACGTGGCTAATGGCTATTGTATTAGGCAGAACAGATACAGAACATGTCTATCATTGTAGAAAGGTCTGTTGGAGCATGGGCCAGGGCTCTCTGCTTGTGGTTGTCTTTGTTCTCAGATAGGAACTTCATTCTGCTTCCTTGAGGGAATGAATGTATTACATTGGTTGTGGAAGGCATTTATGGAGAATTTTTCTCTCTTTTTAAAAAGCTTGTGCTTGACCCAAAATGATTGAAATGATTTTAATTAAAGGACTTTTTCAGCTGGATTACTTAAAGTTTTATCCCTTTAAAACTGGGGAGAAGAAACTCAACCCCATCTCCTCCACTCAAGGGCATCCCGAAGGCTCTCCTGCTGACTCCAGGCACCACTGACCAGCCCTCCCTTGACTTCCTAGAGCTATGGGCACCACTCTGGTAACATTTCAGGGGCCACACAGGTAACAATACCGACAAACTCAAGTGTACATAATCCTGTCTCCCTTGTGTCTCCTAGGTAGCAGGTATAATCTCTGGTGCTGAGCTGGGACACCTAGACCACAGCATCCCTGGGGTCAGCCCCATGACTCGGGGGATGCGCCGTGTCCTTGTCCTGCCTCCCCAAGAATGCCAGACTCGACTCACCAATGTAGAACATGTATGTCTCTTTCACAAAAGCCAAGAGAAGGGCTCCAGACGCAAAGGAGACCATTCCTATTATGATCATGGTGGTGTCCTGGAAGTAGCGGGAGAAGACCAGGACACCCAGGAAGCTGGTGATGAAGATGGTGTACCCTGCAGCCATACCATAGCCCACCTGCACTTGGTTCCAACTCAGAGGCTCCCTCAGCACAAAAAGGGGTATCACGTCCACTGTGCCCACCACTGCCAGGTCATATATGATGGCACCCACAAAGAGCAGGGCAATAATGGTTTTCTTGGGCTTTGCTTTTGCAGGAGATGAAGGGTGCCTCACCACACTCTGCATGTCTGTCAGATCAGGATCCAGGGTGTTATAGGTGCCGACTGTGCCAGACACCGTATCCACAGCCTTGCCGGGCTTGGCCTTGGACTCAGGGACCTTCAGCACCAAGAGGCTGTAGAAAAGGGCACAGGTGGCACAGCTCACGCTGAAGGCGGTCAGCAGCAGGCCCTGGCTGGAGTGCCCGACTATCTGCTTGAAGAGGTGCCCAGAGATCATGCTCCCGCAGAATCCCGCCAAGCCCAGGATCAAGTCAATCACGATGAGGCGCAGGGAGCGGCGGCCCTCCGAGGAGCCGAGGGATCCCAGGGCCATGACCCCCGACCAGAACGCCGAGAAGCCACCACACAGCCCGTTCAGCGCCGCCGCCCCGTATAGCATCTCCACGGGCCAGTCCAGCAGCACCTTGAGCAGCAGCGCGAGGCGGGAGAGCATGAAGCCCAGCAGAGGCATGCAGATGGAGATCTTGCGGTGGTAGCGGTCGCTGAGCCAGCCCAGCCCATAGGCCGACAGCAGGGGTGTCAGGCCCATCACAAGGTTGTAGATGATGTAGAAGTTGGAGATGGCTCTCTGTTGTTGGTTCTCTAGAGCCCCCGGGAGCGATGGGCTGGCGCTGTGGTTGGACAAGACCCCGACTCCGAAGGACGCCTTCACCACGAGGAGCAGCCCCGCGTCGTACAGAGAGGTGGCCATCTGGGTGGAGGCCACCACGGGTTCGACCCAGGTCCATGCCTGGAGGCGAGGCAGGGGGCCCCTGCACGGACAGATGGTCCCCAGGCCCATGTGGTCTCTCTGATGGGGGATGGAGGGAGGGGCTTGCCCGCTGCCGCTGCCGCTGTTGTTCCGGAGGGCGGGGGCGCAGCCCGGGTGCGCGCGGGGAAACCTGCGAGCCGAGCTGAGCCAGGCGCAGGGCGCAAGTGACAGCAGCCAGCCAGGCGGCCGAGTGATCTCCGGCACCGCGGCCACGCCTCCCCGGACCAAGAAGGGCCACGCTCCGCCCCCGGCGGCGGAGCAGGACTGGCGGCAGCCCAGGGAAGCCGGGCGCGGGGGAGCACGCGGCGAGTCTGGAGTCTCCGCTGTGCCCCCGCGTCACGCTGCTCCGGGCAGCGCGGCCGCCTGAAGGGCCGATTTCCGCACGGCCGGGCGTGCCTGGACCTCCCGCAGGTCGCTGGGCACCTTCCCCTGGGACTTGGCCTGGCCTGAGACACCCCCGCTCCCCAAGGCAGGGGGCAAAATTCTGTCCCTGGAAGGCAGTTTGGGGCAAGAAGTGAGGTGCCTGGGATCAGCGGGTTGGGGGGGGGGGGTTGGCGGTGAGGTTTTATTTTGGGGTTTAAAAGTCACAGGGACCTATGTGCTGTGGGGAGCTGGGTAGCAGAGACTTTGAGAGAAATTTTTAAAACTCAGGAGTCCTAGTATCTCTTTGAGGTGCTGATTTCAATTCTTTTGGATAAAGACCCAGCAGTGGGATTGCTAGATCATAGTGCTGCTTTTATTTTTTTGAGGAAACTTCGTTGTTTTCCATAGAAGCTGCCCCATTTTCCTTTCACAGCACCAGTGCACAAGGGTTCCAATGCCTCACCTCCTCACCAACACTTATCTATTCTGATAAATAGCCATCTTGACAGGTGTGGGGCGATACCTCACTGTGGTTTTGATTTGCATTTCCCTGATGATTAGCTTATCTTTTCATGTGCTTCTTGGCCATGTGTGTATCTTCTTTGGAGAAATGTCTATCCAAGTCCTTAGCCCATGTTTGTTTTACAACTGAATTTTAGGAATTCTTATATATGTTGGAGATGAACTCCCTTTCAGATATATGATGTGCAATATTTTCTCCCATTCTGTAGGTTGCCTTTTCACTCTGTTGATTTTTTTTCTTTTGCAGTGCAGAAGCTTTTTAGTTTGATGTAGTCCCACTTGTTTATTTTTAGGGTTTTTTTTAATATATAAATTTATTTATTTTTGGCTGCATTGGGTCTTTGTTGCTGCGCACGGGCTTTCTCTAGTTGCGGCAAGTGGGGGCTACTCTTCGTTGCGGTGCGGTGGCTTCTGTTGCGGAGCATGGGCTCTAGGCGCGCGGGCTTCAGTAGTTGTGGCAGACGGGCTCAGTAGTTGTGGCTCGCGGGCTCTAGAGCACAGGCTCAGTAGTTGTGGCGCACAGGCTTAGTTGCTCCACGGCATGTGGGATCTTCCTGGACCAGGGCTCGAACCCATGTCCCCTGCCTTGGCAGGCGGATTCTTAACCACTGCGCCACCAGGCAAGTCCTATTTTTAGGTTCTTGAAGAGAGATTAGTACTCCTGTGTTCGTTGCAGCACTATTCACAATAGGCAAGATGTGGAAGCAACCTAAATGTCCACTGACGGATGAACGGAAAAAGAGCATGTGGTATATAAATACAACTGAATGTTATTCAGCCTTTAAAAAGAAGGAAATCCTGAGATTTGTGTCAACATGGATCAACCTTGAGGACATTATGCTAAGTGAAATAAACCTGTTGTAGAAAGACAAATGCTACATGAGTTCCCATATGAGGTATCTAAAATTGTCAGATTCATAGAGTGGAATGGTGGGTGCCAGGGATTGGGGGCGGAGGGAGGGAGAAATGGGGAATTACTAATCAAGTAGCATAAAGTTGCAGTCAAGCTAAATGAAGAAGCTCCAGAGATCTGCTGTACAACATTGTATTTACAGTCAGTAACACTATATACACTTTAAAATTTGTTAAGAGGGAAACTCTCATGTTAAGTGTTCTTACCACAATTAAACAACAACAGCAACAAAAAAAACAAACAAAACCCCCAAACAAAACCCTCAGGAGCAGCTAGGCTCAGCCCTTCCTCCAAGACAAAGGCCTCTTGGAGAAGAGTCCTGCTTTGAGCACCTGAATTAAAGGTCCAGGAGCCAGCACAGGACCCGAGCCAGCACAGGACCCAAACCAGCGTGGGTCCCAGCCTGGAGGCTTTGTCCTTAAACCCCAGCGTCAAGGGAGAGAGGGGGAGGTCCTGCCAGCCCTGTGTGTCCCTGCAGATGCTAAAATTGGACTCTGGCAGGGGGTAGATCCCACAAGAACAGTCACCAGGATCATTTGCTGCTGAATAAAGTCCCCAGGACCCTTTATTTCTTTGCAGTTGTTCTCCTTCTGTCTCACGGGCTCACTGCCTTGGACTAGGTGGAGACGGGTTTCCCTGGCTGACTTGCTTCCTCCTTTAAGTACACACTCCTGCAGAGAGGACCTTCTTCTGACTTGAGTCGCCCTTGTATGACTTTAGGTTCCTGCTCGCCGGGGCTGCTGTGCCTGTGTCAGGGTCGAGCAGACAGGGAGAGAGGTGGAGCGTTTGTTTTGACTTTCCACTGGGGTGGGGATGGGGGGGGGAGGCAGAAAAGAGGCGTGGGGAAGTGAGACTCGGGTCTGCTGGTGAGAATAGGAACCCCCGTGTCAGTGTCGTCTGAGGAAATTTAGAAGAATAGGAAGGTCTAATAGGGCTCTAAACAGCTTGCCGTCTCATGTGTGTATATGAATCCTTCCTGAGACCTCACCCTACCTCCTTGGTTCTTTAGAAAAGTCCACTCATGAATGTTTTGTGTAAGTGGAATTTTTTATTTTTTTATTTTGGTGGAAGCCGGTGAAGAATCTGTGATTCATGTCTGGATTAACATAACTCTGGGCAGAGATCATGAGCGAGCAGGAGAGGAGACCACAAGAACACCAGTCTCCCAGGGACTTGCTGAAATCTGGGATGGGCTTGGGAATGTCACAGGCTGTGGACTTGGGTAGTTAAGCCGTCTGACCCAGATCCTGAGGGCCAGGGAGACCCTCGCTGCTGATGCAGGCTGCACTGATGGGAAAGGTGTTCTTCTCTATTGTTGACATTTTAGGGGCTGAGGTGAGCCTTTTCCCAAGACATTACAAGTGAAGGAAAGAAGATGCCCTCCAAGACATAAATATATAATGAACAAAGCAAAGATATACAAACTCATTCTAGGAGACAGAGATAAACCTTGTCAGTGACCATCCAAGAACTTTCTTTCTAGGGTTTCCCAATGGCTGGTCCATCGCTACATGCAGGGGCCACCCCAAGTTCCCTTGCCTGAGCACAAGCAATCTTCTGGTTGTGATTTTACTTCCCAATAGAGCTGAGCGCAGGAAGAAAATGTGCTAGTTACGTGAATACTCCAAATAATTTCTCATGGTAAGTTAATACATTGGCATTCTGATTTCTCTGCCTTTCTAATTTGGTTAATGTGGGCCTCTGTCTGGGAAATGACTTCCCTCTCCGAGTGCTGATGAAGTTTATTCTGTCAGGCTGAGAGCTAGGCCTCATTTATAATAAGTTATCAAAATAATGAATGCCACCCATGGATCTTCTTGGGAAATTGTTTCATTGGCTACTCCCCCTCAGGTGGCACCCTAACATTGCCCAATTTTATAGATGAGGAAACAGACTTAGGGTGGCTAAATCATTTGCACGAGGTCACACAGAGCCAGAATTCAAATCTTGGTTTGTGTGACTTCAGAGTCCATGCTATTTTCACAATGCTCCATTTCTGACATAATTGAAGAGATACGTTTTCAAAATGCATTTGTGTGTTCAAAACTTTGTCAAATACTGTGAGCCTATTCCTAAGATATTTTCAAACTCAGTGATTCATTTGTTCATTCATCATCCATTCATCTACCATCCATCCATCCATCATTTACAAGCATTTTTTGAGTATCAGGCTCACTACTTGGTACCAGGGATAAAAAATCCTTTGCCCTCAAGGATCTTTCAAGTCTGAAGAGTTATTAATAGGCACTGTACAAACACTCCAAGTTCTGTTTTACACATGTAGTCACTGATGCCAGGCCATGCCTCCTCTTTCAAAGATTCTGGCTTAATGGGATTCCTCTCTACCCCAAGCTCTGCTCCCAACATGAATGGCCTCATGAACAACCTGCTCAACACTAGAAGAAGTAAGACATCTGTTTTTACTGGCCAGGATACATTGATTCTTCTTCTGGTAAGAACACCCCATTTTTCCTCTGATGAACCATCTTCCAAGTGGAAATGAGACTCAGGTCTGGCCCATCACAGCACTAAGTGCCTGTGATCACAGTGATTGGTTTGGAGATGGAAATGTGACCCAAATTTGAACCAGTAAGAATGAGGCCCAGGACTCTGACTTAAATAGTTGGGGAGGAGACACTTATTCTTCTCTGCTTATCTTAGACTGGTGAGGATGAAAGTCTGGAGGTTGCTGGCAGCCGTTTTGCTCCCACTAGAGCAGAGCTTGCCTGAGATTGGAACCCATATAGAGGACAACAGAGCTGAAAGATGGAGAGTCAGATCCTGATCACATCCTACGAGCTCTGCCTGAAGCTAAACTACCTCTTCACCTTTTTTTCTTTTTTTTAACATCTTTATTGGAGTATAATTGCTTTATAGTGGTGTGTTAGTTTCAGCTGTATAACAGTGAGTCAGCTATACATATACATATATTCCCATATCCCCTCCCTCTTGTGTCTCCTTCCCACCCTCCCTATCCCACCCCTCTAGGTGGTCACAAAGCACCAAGCTGATCTCCCTGTGAGATGCAGCTGCTTCCACTAGCTATCTGTTTTACATTTGGTAGTGTATATAGATCAATGCTATTCTCTCACTTCGTCCCAGCTTACCCTTTCCCCTCCCCATGTCCTCAAGTCCATTCTCTACATCTGCATCTTTATTCCTGCCCTGCCCCTAGGTTCTTCAGAACCTTTTTTTTTTTTTGGATTCCATATATATGTGTTAGCATACGGTATTAGTTTTTCTCTTTCTGACTTACTTCACTCTGTATGACAGACTCTAGGTCCATCCACCTCACTACAAATAACTCAATTTCGTTTCCTTTTTATGGCTGAGTAATATTCCATTGAATGTATGTGCCACATCTTCTTTACCCATTCATCTGTCGATGGACACTTAGGTTGCTTCCATGTCCTGGCTATTGTAAACAGTGCTGCAATGAATATTGTGGTACATGACTCTTTTTGAATTATGGTTTTCTCAGGGTATATGCCCAGTAGAGGAATTGCTGGGTCATATGGCAGTTCTGTTTTTAGTTTTTTAAGGAAGCTCATACTGTTCTCCATAGTGGCTGTATCAATTTACATTCCCACCAACAGTGCAAGAGGGTTCCCTTTTCTCCCCACCCTCTCCAGCATTTATTGTTTGTAGATTTTTGATGATGGCCATTCTGACTGGTGTGAGGTGATACCTCATTGTAGTTTTGATTTGCATTTCTCTAATGATTAGTGATGTTGAGCATCCTTTCACGTGTTTGTTGGCAATCTGTATATCTTCTTTGGAGAAATGTCTATTTAGGTCTTCTGCCCGTTTTTGGATTGGGTTGTTTGTGTTTTTCATATTGAGCTGCATGAGCCGCTTGTATACATTGGAGATTAATCCTTTGTCAGTTGCTTTGTTTGCAAATATTTTCTCCCATTCTGAGGGTTGTCTTTTCATCTTGTTTATGGTTTCCTTGGCTGTGCAAAAGCTTTTAAGTTTCATTAGGTCCCATTTGTTTATTATTGTTTTTATTTCCATTTCTCTAGGAGGTGGGTCAAATAGGATCTTGCTGTGATTTATGTCATAGAGTGTTCTGCCTATGTTTTCCTCTAAGAGTTTTATAGTGTCTGGCCTTACATTTAGGTCTTTGATCCATTTTGAGTCTATTTTTGTGTACGGTGTTAGGAAGTGTTCTAATTTCATTCTTTTACTTGTAGCTGTCCAGTTTTCCCAGCACCACTTACTAAAGAGGCTGTCTTTTCTCCATTGTATATTCATGCCTCCTTTATGAAAAATAAGGTGACCATATGTGTGTGGATTTATCTCTGGGCTTTCTATTCTGTTCCATTGATCTATATTTCTGTTTTTGTGCCAGTACCATACTGTCTTGATTACTATAGCTCTGTAGTATAGTCTGAAGTCAGGGAGCCTGATTCCTCCGCTCTGTTTTTCCTTCTCAAGATTGCTTTGCTATTCGGGGTCTTTTGTGTTTCCATACAAATTGTGAAATTTTTGTTCTAGTTCTGCGAAAAATGCCATTGGTAGTTTGATAGGGATTGCATTGAATCTGTAGATTTCTTTGGGTAGTATAGTCATTTTCACAATGTTGCTTCTTAACAAAAACTTCTGTATACCCCTTTCCCAATCCCAGTTTGATTTAGGTTTTCCATCAATTGCAAGTGAAAGAGATTTGATGGAGTCAAACCCAAGGCCTTTAATCTCTAGTGACCTCCACCCTTCTTCAGCCACAAACTCCCTTGGATCCTGGATCTGATCATCAACTGTAGCTGTGCCACCTCCAGAGTCACTAATTCAAATACCCCACTCTAACTACAGCCTCCTCTCCTGTGTTGCTTGTTCAGCTACTTCTACTTCAATGTTTCTTTGATCTTATCAGGATGCACACACCCCTACACTAATGTATGATTTTTCCAAATCATTCCAAATCGATGTATGATTTTTCCTTTCTTCTCTTCCTCTCCTATCTACCTCTATCTATCTAACTTAGATAGCAGAGGTACATCATTTTGGAAACACCCTTTTCAATAGATCAAACTCTCTGGTTCTTTTATCTTTGCATGCCAACCTTGGATAAACCCAGTTATCTGCTGGCATTCAAGTAGCTGAGGACTAGTTGGGGGGAAGTCTCACAGTAAGTCAGATTTTAACTATAAATTTACAGACTCCAATCTCAAATGAGCCCTCTAAACTACCCAGCAGTCCTATGCTGTTTCTCCAGTCAAGTCTCACTCTTTCATGCTCCAAAATTACAAGTTCAGAACTTTGCATTCCTTTCAACCTTTCAGGCTCTTCTACTATTTTCTATTTTACTTCCAGCCAGTCCCTTCAAACTTTTAAACTCTACTATTTTCTATTTTATTTTCAGCTCTATCGTGTCACTAAAATGGATTTTCTGAGGTCAGTGATTCCACGTCATTAAATCTAATGGACATTTTCAGTCCTTATCCTACTTGACTCTGAGCAACCTTTGAGAGTTGTAGCCTCTTTCTTAAATCTTTGAGAGTTTATTCTCTTGCTTCAGTAATACCACACCTTCCTGGTATATCTCCTTTCTCTTTGACCACTCTTCCCTTTCACCTTTGGAGACTCAAACTCTAACCAGTCTTCTTTTTTTTTAAATAAATTTATTTATTTTTGGCCGTGTTGGGTCTTTGTTGCTGCACACAGGTTTTCTCTAGTTGCAGCGAGCAGGGACTACACTTCATTGCGGTGTGTGGGCCTCTCATTGCAGTGTGTGGGCCTCTCATTGCAGTGACTTGTTGCGGAGCATGGGCTCTAGGTGCACAGGCTTCAGTAGTTGTGGCATGCGGGCTCAGTAGTTGTGGCGCACAGGCTTAGTTGCTCCACAGCATGTGGGATCTTCCCAGACCAGGGCTCAAACCCATGTCCCCTGCATTGACAGGTGGATTCTTAACCACTGCACCACCAGGGAAGCCCTAACCAGTCTTTAAAGTTAAAATTCCTTGTAAATTGGTGCAGTCAATGTGGAAAACAGTATGGAGGTTCCTCAGAAAACTAAAAATAGAATTACCATATGACCCAGCAATCCCACTCCTGGGCATATATCCAGTCAAAACTATAATTCAAAAAGATACATGCACCCCTACGTTCATAGCAGCACTATTCACAATACCCAAGACATGAAAACAACTAAAATGTCCATTGACAGATGAATAGATAAAGAAGACATATATACAATGGAATACTACCCAGCCATAAAAAAAATGAAATAATGCCATTTGTAGCAACATGGATGCACCTAGAGATTATCATACTAAGTGAAGTAAGTCAGAAAGAAAAATACCATATGATATCACTTATATGTGGAATCTAAAATATAACACAAATGAACCTATCTATGAAACAGAAACAGAATCACAGACATAGAGAACAGACTGGTGGTTGCCAAGGGGGAGGGAGGTGGGGGAGGGAAGAACTGGGAGTTTGGGATTAGCAAATGTAAACTATTACATATAGAATGGATAAACAACAAGGTCCTACTGTATAGCACAGAGAACTATATTCAGTATCCTATGATAAGCCATAATGGAAAAGAATATAAGAATGTAACATTAAAATTCCGTGTTGGCTCAGTCATAGGCTTTCTTCTCAGTCTCTTCTCTAAACAATCTCACCTACACATATAGCTTTAAGTACCATTTATATATAGATGACTCATTGTTATGTCTCCAATCCAGACCCTTTTGAGCTCCAGACACACATATCAACTACCTACTTGATATCTTTCCAACATGTACAAGTCCATACTCATAGTCTCCTTTCCCCACCCCCATTATAGTGTTCCCTACCATCCATCCATCCAGATGTATAAACTAGAAAGGTATCCTTGATCTCTTTCTCTCTTGCCTTATTTATACAATTCTTTACCAAATCATCTTTACTTAACCTCTTAAATATCTCTGGAATCCATCTAGTTTTTTCCATTTTCATATTAGCACCCTAGTTCAAAGTATCATTATCTCTTGCTTGACCTACACCATCAACTACTAATTGGTTCATCTTTATCTATTTTCATTCTTCTCCAGGAATGAAATCAGATTTCTCTCTTCAAGATACACATCCTATTCTAAAGCCAGATCCTCTTACCATGGTCTGCCAGCCTTGCATAGTCTGGTGATTACCTTCCTTTACACCTTCATCTCGTACCATGCTCCTTGTTGTCTCTACTCCAGCCATACTGGCTTTCTATTTCTCAAATGTTCTTTGCGCTCTTCCTACAACAGGCTTTGCACATACTATTCCTTCTCTCTAGAACCTGTTAAAATCCTATTTTTGCCCAGTTAACATCGAATTATTCTTTGGGTCTCAGCTCAAGTGCCATTTCCTCAGGAAAGTATTCCCTGACTTTCCTGGCTGTCGTTCCACCCCACCCCCATTAAAGGATCCCTCAGCACCATGTAACTCCTCTTCTTGTCACAGTTGCAATCTTCACATTTGTTTTGGTGATAAATTTGATTCATGTCTCTTGGTGCCATGGGACTGTAAAAATCAATGAGGGCTGAGACCGTATTTTCGTTGCCAAAGCCCCAGAGCCTGATACATTGTCTGGCACCTAGCAGGCATGCAATCAGTATTTGTTAAGTAAGTGAATAAAGATATTACATTCCCATTGTCTGGGGAACCCATGGGTTAAGACTTGAGAGACAGAGAATTTAAATATTAGTCATTATTTAGACCAGTCTTATAAAGAACTTGAGGCCCCAAACCCACAGTTAGTAAGTCCTAGTCTTCTAATTCTGTGACTCACACCTTCCATTGTGTCACTCTCCCTCCCATCCAGCAGTGGTGATGGGTTACACTAAACCAAACCCTCTGACATCTTAGCATGTATTTGTAGCAGAGTAGCATGTAACCATGGGGCTAAGTTTGACTCACTGGTACCTTTGGGATGAGACTCTTAGCCTCATCAGCACTATACTTTGGACAGGCTGTAGATTTTATTTAGTGGTGACAGAGGTGAACTCAGAATCCCGTTATTCCTGCAAGCCCTGCTTAAAGTTTGCAGTCAGTGGAGCTAGATGTAGAGGCAGGAGCTACAGCCCATATTTCCAGTCTCCTCACCTTCTGGCAGCCCCTAACATACCAAGAAACTTTTTTGGCAAAGGGGCCTTTGGGATCATATTAATGTCAGCTAAGAACCTTGTTGGTTCTCCTTGGTCAGGATATAGCAACCCTTAAAACACACACACGCGCACACGTGCACACACACACACCTGTGCTTCTCTGTCTCAGTCAAAATTTAATGTCACCATTCCCTCCACTCAGGTGCTTCACCATAGGGATTCTCTAGGGGGAAAGATCCCTATCTTTCAGGAGCTGACAGAGACTTGAAGTTTCCTAATTTAGGGAGTGGAGTTCTAAGCTACAGTCCTTACCCAACACACGCTCAGCCACCTCAAAGTGAAAAATCTCCACAATGTTACAAAAAAATTAAGAAATTAAAATAAAGTTCCTGTTCCTGATTAAAGAAGCTTTGTCTCAAAATACCATCCTGCATAATTCAGGAAGGAGAGGAGACAAGGAAAAAAAAAAAAAAGAGGCAGCATTCCTGCTATTTTAAAACTGAAATATATGTATATATGAGTCACCCTGACTCACTATTTTCTTGCCTGCACTATCATTTTTAGGAGTCGGATTTTTCTTTGTGAAACAGAAAAAGCAGATCTTGAAGAGGTATGGATGGCATAGGCCTGGAAACACCTCTGTAATGAGTTAAATCAAGTTAGGACATGATCACTTTCTGATTTCAGAGAGTGAAAGTGTCATAGAAACACAAACGCTATGAAAAAGGCTGAAACTAGTCCAGAGGAAGAAAAGAAACAATCAAGGGCATTTCCCACATATAGATATTGCCAAACTTTTAGAATCACAGTAGGGCTGAGGAGAAAATAAAACCCATCTGCATCCCCTTTCAGAAATCGAGTTAACGTTTTGAAGATTTAGGTTGTGTCATCATAGATCTGGGTTAGAGTTTATTCCACATCACTACCCTTTAATAACAGTGCCATCTCCTTTTTCGACCAGCTTATGTTTTGGGACTTCTCTGTTCATGGATTTCACCTTCAATCTGACTATCTGCTCAACATTTTCCAAAAGTTCCTTGATGGTTCTGGTTCACTCATGGCACCTATTCTGATTGCCTTTGACTCAATGGAGTTATACTTATATTCCCTCTGCATTCAATAATATTTTGAGAGGAAGGAGAGGTAATGCATATATCCACCCCCCATCTTGAGATAAAAGCCATAGACTATCGTCAAGTGTCAAGGCTCTTGTATAAGAGATAGCTTGTGGCTCCTTTGATATAAACTCATATTTGTGATTATAAGACCTAACTTCTGAATCCAGAAATTAAATGAATATAGGATTAGTGAGATCTATTGCAGTGATACTTAGTGCATGTAAAATTGTGTCCTTTTGGCTAATCACTTAAAATATTATACAAAATATATTCTGTTGATTATGGTAAAAATTCTTGTCATGATTTTTTATAAAATTTGTTAGATGGTGACATAAAAGTATAAAAAATGTGTTTTGATTGAAGCATTTAGTCCATTTACATTTAGAGTAATTATTGATATGTATGTTCTTATTGCCATTTTGTTAATTGTTTGGGGTTTGTTTTGCAGGTTTTTTTGTTCCTTTCTTTTCTCCTGTGATTTGATGATTATCTTTTAATTTAATTTTAATTTTTATTTTTATTTTAAGGCTGTGTTGGGTCTTTGCTGCTGCACGCAGGCTTTCTTTAGTTGCGGCAAGCAGGGGCTACTCTTCGTTGAGGTGCGTGGGCTTCTCATTGTGGTGGCTTCTTTTGTTGCAGAACACGGGCTCTAGGTGCACAGGCTTCAGTAGTTGCAGCTCGTGGGCTCAGTAGTTGCAGTGCACAGGCTCTAGGGCACACAGGCTTTGGTAGTTGTGGTGTACAGGCTCAGTAGTTACGGCTCACAGGCTTAGTTGCTCCATGGCATGTGGGATGTTCCTGGACCAGGGATTGAACCAGCGTCCCCTGCATTGGCAGGCGGATTCTTAACCACTGCACCACCAGGGAAGCCCCCTGATGATTATCTTTAGTGCTATATTTGGATTCCTTTCTCTTTTTTGTGTGTATCTACTATAGATTTTTGGTTTGAGGTTACCATGAGGTTTTAATATAGCAGTCTATATATTATATATGATTGTTTTAAGTTGCTGATCTCTTTATTTTCTGCCTGATTACTTCCTTTTATTTTTTTTTTAACATCTTTATTGGAGTATAATTGCTTGACAATGGTGTGTTAGTTTCTGCTTTATAACAAAGTGAATCAGCTATACGTATACATATATCCCCATATCCCCTTCCCCTCTTGTGTCTCCCTCCCACCCTCCCTATCCCACCCCTCTAGGTGGTCACAAAGCACTGAGCTAATCTCCCTGTGTTATGCGGCTGCTTCCCACTAGCTGTCTATTTTACATTTGGTAGTATATATTAGTCCATGCCACTCTCTCACTTCATCCCAGCTTACCCTTTCCCCCCTCCGTGTCCTCAAGTCCATTCTCTATGTCTTTGTCTTTATTCCTGTCCTGCTCCTAGGTTCTTCAGAACCTTTTTTTTTTTTTTGATTCCATATATATGTGTTAGCATACGGTATTTGTTTTTCTCTTTCTGACTTACTTCACTCTGTATGACAGACTCTAGGTCCATCCACCTCACTACAAATAACTCAATTTTGTTTCTTTTTATGGCTGAGTAATATTCCATTATATATATGTGCCACATCTTCTTTATCCATTCATCTGTCAATGGACACGTAGGTTGCTTCCATGACCTGGCTATTGTAAATAGAGCTGCAATGAACATTGTGGTACATGACTCTTTTTGAATTATGGTTTTCTCAGGGTATATGTCCAGTAGTGGGATTGCTGAGTCATATGGTAGTTCTGTTTTTAGTTTTTTAAGGAACCTCCATACTGTTCTCCATAGTGGCTGTATCAATTTACATTCCTACCAGCAGTGCAAGAGGGTTCCCTTTTCTCCACACCCTCTCCAGCATTTATTGTTTGTAGATTTTTTGATGATGTCCATTCTGATTGATGTGAGGTGATACCTCATTGTAGTTTTGATTTGCATTTCTCTAATGATTAGTGATGTTGAGCATCCTTTCATGTGTTTGTTGGCAATCTGTATATCTTCTTTGGAGAAATGTCTATTTAGGCCTTCTGCCCGTTTTTGGATAGGGTTGTTTGGTTTTTTTCTTTTGATATTGAGCTGCATGAGCTGCTTGTAAACTTTGGAGATTAATGCTTTGTCAGTTGCTTTGTTTGCAAATATTTTCTCCCATTCTGAGGGTTGTCTTTTCATCTTGTTTATGGTTTCCTTTGCTGTGCAAAAGCTTTTCAGTTTCATTAGGTCCCATTTGTTTATTTTTGTTTTTATTTCCATTTATCTAGGAGGTGGGTAGTTGCTGATCTCTTAATTTTAAATACATTTTTAAAACCCTGCATTTGTACTCTCCTCCCCTCACGATTACTATTTCTGATACCGTTGTACATCTAATTGTTTTGTGTATCCCTTAACTGCTTATCGTGGATATAGACGATTTTAGTACTTTCATCTTTTAACCTCCCTACTAGCTTTGTGTGTGGATGATTTTCTACCTTTACTGTATGTTTGCCTTTACTGGTAAGCTATTTCATAATTTTCTTGTTTCTAGTTGCAGCCTTTTCTTTTTTGCTTAGAGAAGTTCCTTTAACTTTTGTTGTAAAGCTGGTTTGGTGGTGCCAAACTCTTTTAGCTTTTGCTTGTCTGTAAAGCTTTTGATCTCTCTCTCAAATCTGAATGAGAGCCTTACTTGGTAGAGTATTCTTGGTTGTAGGTTTTTTCCTTTCATCACTTTGAATATATCATGCCACTCCCCTCTGGCCTGCAGAGTTTCTGCTGAAAAGTCAGCTGATAGCCTTATGGGAGTTCCCTTGTATGTTATTTGTTGGTTTTCCCTGATGCTTTTAATATTCTCTTTAATTTTTTGCAATTTTAGTTGCAACGTGTCTTGGTGTGTTCCTCTTTGAGTTAATCCTGTATGGGACTCTGCACTCCCTGGACTTGGATGTCTGTCTCCTTTTCCAGGTTAGGGAAGTTTTCAGCTACTATGTCTTCAAATATGTTCTCAGCTCCTTTCTGTCTCTTCTCCTCCTTGGAACCCCTATAATGCGAGTATTACTGCACTTGATGTTGTCCCAGAGTTCTTTCAAACTGTCTTCATTTCTTTTTATTCTTTTTTTCTATTCAGCAGCAGTGATTTCCACTACTCTGTCTTCCGGCTTGCTGTTCCATTCCTCTATCATTTAGTCTACTGTTGATGCCTTCTAACGTATATCTCACTTCAGTTATTGTATTCTTCATATGTTTGGTTGTTCTTTATATATTCTAACTATTTGTTAAAAACTAACGTCTCTCTCTGTGTATCCATTTTTCTGAATACTTTGATCATCTTTACAATCACTACCCTGAACTCTTTCTCAGGTAGGTTGCCTATCTCCACTTAGCTGTTCTTCTGGGGTTTTATCTGGCTCCTTTGTCTGTACTATGTTCCTCTGTTGCCTCACTTTGTCTAAGTTGCTGTTTGTATTTTTATGTATCTGGTAGGTTGGTTATGTTTCCCAACCTTGGAGAAGTGGCCTTTTGTAGGAAACGTCCCGTGCGTCCCAGCAGTGCACTCACCTCTCATCACCCAAGCTATATGCGTTAGGAGTTCCCCCTATGAGGGCTGTGTGGATCCTTCTGTTGTGGTGGGCTATGTGGGCATTCTTGGTTGGCCCCTGGTCTGATTGGTTGCCAGGCCCTGCCTTGCACAGAGGCTGCTGGCCACTGGTTGTCAGGACCAGGTCACAAGGTGGCTGACTATGGAATCCCAGGGGGCCCCAGGGCTAGTGCTGGCTCACTGGAGGGCAGAGTCAGGGTCCAGAAGACTCCAGAGCTGTTGCCTGCCCACTGGTAGGTGAAACCAGGTCTTGAGGTTAGCACCAGCCTACTGGTGGGCAGAGCCATGCCCTGGAGTCTGGTGGTAGGGTCCAGGGGTCTCAGAGCTGGTGTCAGATCACTGGTGGGGGAGGGAGACTGGTTTCTGACACAGCTGGGTACAGGGTCTGTGGTGTTATGAAGCTTGTGTTGTCCTACTAGTGGGCAGGGCTGGGGCCGGCTGTTCTCAGGACAGGGGATGGTGTGCTGATGGTCAGGCTGGGTCTGCAGGCTATGAGGTGGTGGTTTTCTTGCATCTGGTGTCTGCCCCCTTGTGGGTGAACTGGTCCAGAGGCTGGAGTAGGCTTCCTGGAGAACAAGGCTGGGGTTCAGGGGATTCTGGGGCTGGTGCCTGCCCACTGGTGGGTGGAGCTGAGTCCTGGCCCTCTGGTGGGCAGGGCCTTGTCCAGAGGCTGCTGTGGGCACAGGGGATCTTAAGACAGCCTGTCTGTTGACAGGTGGGACTGTGTCCACACCTAGTTAGTTGCTTGGCCTGAGGCATCCCAGCACTGGTGCCTACAGGCTATTGGGCCAGCACAGGGATGGGTCCAGGGACTAACAAGCTAGAGGGAGGACTCCATAGAGTGGCTGAATGTATACAAAAACATATATGCTGCTGACATTACTCAATTCAAATCTAAAGAAA